>NC_139603.1:80500824-81829911 GCF_964270895.1 Podarcis filfolensis | reverse complement strand
ATGTTTGCGAGTGTAATGCTCAGATGGCTTGAATGGCTGTAAATAAGGGAATCTGAACTAAGAGATTTGTCATTCTTAATCCTTGTGACCAAATTCATCTCAGAGTTAAGCATGGTTTCAAGTGACTGAAGCATGTCTAACAGATTGTGGTTCATGACTTCATCATGTGCATCTCATTTATTTTGGGGAGGGATAATCTTTTTTTATCTGCACTTCAAAAAAAAATTAATAACGCAAGTCTGTCGTGTTCTGTTCAGTGGGTTTAAAATTAGACAAATTCAGCAAGTGTTCTCCCTGCCCTTAAAAGCAAAATAATAATAATAATTACCCAACCCAATAAATCATTTTTTTTTCAAGTCTTGAGTTGGCTGAAGGGTGTTTCTTTGCAATTAGGCAGACCTGTGAAAACCTTAATGTCAGAAGCATCTCTCCTTCAGGAACCAGCCCACTTGGAGCTTAATAGGATCAGTATCTCTTTGGAGTCAAGAATTTCAAGCTTTGGAAATGTGGATTGGCACATAGACAGGTCTGGTGTGGCGACCCAGTGCATAGTAAAAGGGTTGCTATTGCATTGGAAATGGGCATAAATTGGCCATCCAGTTGGGCCAACTTAGCGCTAGTCAATTGCTTTAACCCTAATCATATGCTGACCAAAATTCCATATGGCACAAAGCCTGAAGGAAACACAAACATTTTAGAAGACTTTCTGTGCTAGCTAATTATCTGGCTTTTCCATCGCACTTGTTGTTTGACCATTCAGAAATAAAGAATACACTGTGTTGGGGTTTCAGTGTGATTTGGGGGAGATTCTTTCTTTTGATGATAAGGTTGGTAGCTGTATTTCTCACTGTTCCAAATGCCAATTAGCTGATGGAAGCCAGGTTGAACTGAAGGCAATATTTGCAAGTAAGGTAAAATGCTTGCCCATTCATTAATTGGAGGTAAATGGGGATTGTTCATTATCATCTAGACGCGATGCAAAGAAAACCAGGGCTAATGCAGCAAATGAATTTGTATTGTGGTTTCCAATTAAACTTCATTGTTCGTTTGCAGAGATTACTCTTTGCCGTAATCTGGAAAAGGAAGAGTAACAGCTGCAAAATGTGTTTCTCTCTTTTTTTTTTCTTCAAATCTTCAGCTACTCTGTCTACAGCCCATTTGCCATTAAAACTGCATTTGGAGCAGTGTTGTTAAACGGTAGCAAGATTCACACTATTAGTAGAGAAACCTTTCTGAATCAATTAAGCAATTGCCTGTGTTAATATCTGGCTGCAGGGGTGGGATACGAAAACTAATTTGCCATGCATCGCTTACAAATTTTCAAGTAAATTATTTTCAAATTGACTCTGCACTTCCACTGTCCATGACAGGTGTAATTTAAAAGAAAAATTCTAATATATCACTGTCATGCACACCTACTGCAATTTAAGGCTTGGCTTGTTTGGAGCCTGATAACAGTAGTTCTGCTTCCTGCCGATTGAGGATGGAAATTATTGTTGTTTTTCCCTGACTAAATGTGATGCATTTTACAGACGGAAAGCCAAACAGTAAGTCTATGCAAATGTTACCTTTATGACTGCTCTGAATGCAGTAATAACATTTGGCTTGGGGTTTTTTCCACCCCTAGTATGTTTTTGGCAAAGATTTCTTCTAGGCTTCATTCTGTTCTACTAATAACTTCCATCCTACCTTATTTGTGTGTTTAGTACATCTGCCATAATTTGATGCCAGAGAGGGCTATCTGTGTTAGAGTGTTTTGGGCACAACCAACAAAAGGTTCTTCATAATCTCAGTGCAATCCAACATATAAGACTCCACACCCTCTTGAGTAGATTAAGAGGGATTTACAGGCCCAGGTTCATAGAATCCTAGAGTTGGAAGGAACCACAAGGGACATCTTGTCCAACCCTCTGCAATGCAGGAACCTTTTTGCCCAACGCGGGGCTCAAACCCACAACTTTGAGATCAAGAGTCTTATGCTCAACTGACTGATCACCCATAGGCTTCACAAATGGGCAATATAATGACAAACACAATTCATTGCTGTGGTGTTTGCCCTCCTAGGTTTGTGACATCATACTGGGTTCATAAGGAAAGGGTTAACTAATTGTAAAATGACTAACCAATGGGAACCCAAGGGAAGGAGTTAGAGTTAGGGTGGTTGAGAAGTCAGTCTGGAGTTAGAAGAGATGGAGAGAGGATAAGTCTGTGGGTTGGGCTAGTCTGATGTGAGAGAGTGAGAGAATCTGTTAAGAGGAGTCAGTCAAACAGTTGATATAATCAGTCAGAAGGTATTAGGAAGGTATAGGCCAGTAAAGAAACTAAAGTTAAGATACTGACAGGAATATTATCTGAGAAACCATAAACTTGTTAATGCTTATAAAATAAACTTTTTTATTTGGTTCAATTTTAACAACTGACTGGACTCAGTGTTTTACCCGAGAGTAACGGGTTGGTGGCAGCGGGGAAGCGAGCACAGTGGTGGCACAGGGATCAATAGATCGCTAAACGTCCGGGGACCCTGTGTGATTGCCACAATTGCAAAAGAGTGTAAGGTGATGCATATTGAGGTCAAAAATATTAATTTAATGTACACCCTCATGGGTTTGGCTTGGAGGTGATGGACCAGGAGTGAGACCTTTGAGTCAGAGTAGTTAACTCGATGAAGATGTGTGGCAGCGATAGAAAAGACAACTTCCACGCTAGAAATCATTAGGAAAGTAAAATACAGTGTCATAATGTCCCTACCAAATCTACAGTGTGACCGCATTTAGAGTACCGGTACTGTGTATCATTCTGGTTGCCTCCAAAAGGATGTTGTGGAGTTGGAAAGGGCTCAGAAAACAGTCACCAAAATGTTCAAGGAGATGGAGCGACTCCCTTATGAAGAACGGTTGCAGCATTTGGGACTTTTTAGTTAAGAGAAAAGGTGAGTAAGAGGAGGAGACATGATAGCAGTTTATGAAATCATGCATGTGGTGGAGAAAGGGAATAGAGAAACGTTTCTCTCCTAACACC
The DNA here is from genome assembly GCF_964270895.1 of Podarcis filfolensis. NCBI lineage: Eukaryota > Metazoa > Chordata > Lepidosauria > Squamata > Lacertidae > Podarcis > Podarcis filfolensis. The sequence continues at coordinate 81,826,893 of NC_139603.1, read as the reverse complement.
AGAATTCATGGACATCCAAGGAAGCTGAATGTTGGAAGATTTAGGGTGGGTAAAAGAAAGTCCTTTGCACAGTGCATAGTCAAACTATGGAACTTTCTCCTTACAGAAGGCAGTGATGGCCACCAACTTGGGATGGCTTTAATAGAGGATTAGACAAATTCATGGAAGAAAAGGCTATGGCTACCAGCCATGACGATCACTGCAGATGGTGACAGCAGCCATGAAATTAAAAGATGCCTGCTTCTTGGGAGAAAAGCAATGACAAACCTAGGCAGCATCTTAAAAAGTAGAGACGTCACCTTGCCAACAAAGGTCCGTATAGTTAAAGCTATGGTTTTCCCAGTAGTGATGTATGGAAGTGAGAGCTGGACCATAAAGAAGGCTGGTCGCCAAAGAATTGATGCTTTTGAATTCTGGTGCTGGAGGAGACTCTTGAGAGTCCCATGGACTGCAAGAAGATCAAACCTATCCATTCTGAAGGAAATCAGCCCTGAGTGCTCACTGGAAGGACAGATCCTGAAGCTGAGGCTCCAATACTTTGGCCACCTCATGAGAAGAGAAGACTCCCAGGAGAAGACCCTGATGTTGGGAAAGTAGGAGGGCACAAGGAGAAGGGGACGGCAGAGGACGAGATGGTTGGACAGTGTTCTCGAAGCTACCAGCATGAGTTTGACCAAACTGTGGGAGGAAATGGAAGACAGGAGTGCCTGGTGTGCTCTGGTCCATGGGGTCACGAAGAGTCGGACACGACTAAACGACTAAACAATAACAACCAGCCATGCCAGCTATGCTCTACCTCCACAGTTGGATGCAGCAATGCTTCTGAATACCAGTTGCTGAAAACCCTGGGAGGGGAGAGTGTTCTTGTGCTCATGTTCTGCTCCCTAGTTTCCCGCAGGCATCTGGTTGGCCACTCTGAGAACAGTATGCTAGACTAGATGAGCCACTGGCCTGTTCATGACTCAGTGGGGTTTTGAACTCTGGCTTAACTTGTAGTCTGGCCCTCTGTTGTTGAACTACTGCTCCCATCATCCCTGTCCTCTTCGCATTCTGGCTGAAGCTGATGGAAGTTGAAGTCCCAACAGCATCTGTAGGGACAAGAGTCTTTGTTGGCAGGTACTTGCCCTCACAACCTTTTCTGAAGAATGCCTACTGTGTCGTCGGTATGTGGGCTTAAGAGAAATGGAGACTGGAAGGGAAACTAAAAAAGCATAAACTACACAAGAGAGACCGAAAGGGCAGAGAGAGTGGGGCAGGGATTTGTTTTCCTTTAGTTTTTACTGAAGAAGGAGCCAAAAGAGCAGAAATGAACCAGCTGCTGGGATAAGCATAGAAGCAAGGGCTACCTGCAAAGGGAAGCATATTCTGTGGTTTGAGGTGGGCATTTGTACCTAAACATTTTCATTTGCCTAGTCCTAGAAAGGCAGTGGTACTGTATATGCTGTGGGTGCAAAAGGGTCCCGTTTCAGTCTCTGGCTTCTCCAAGAAGGCAAAGCTTAGTCCAGGATCTTGGGGAGCTGTCGCACAATGAGTCAGACCACTGGGCCTTCTGGCCAAATGTCACCCACAGTGACAGAGTTTCAGAAAGGATTGCCACCCGAGTACAGTGGTACCTCGGGTTACATATGCTTCAGGTTACATACACTTCAGGTTACAGACTCCGCTAAACCAGAAATAGTACCTCAGGTTAAGAACCTTGCTTCAGGATGAGAACAGAAATCGTAGTCCGGTGGTGCGGCGGCAGCAGGAGGCCCCATTAGCTAAAGTGCTTCAGGTTAAGAACAGTTTCAGGTTAAGAACGGACCTCCGGAATGAATTAAGTACTTAACCTGAGGTACCACTGTACCTTCTCCAAAAGAGAGACCTGTGCCTCAGCATAATTTAAATCGGCCAATTAAATAACCCTGAATTGATATTTGCCTTTTAAATGGATTAACCAATTAAATTTAAACGTGTGTATATTCTCAATAGAGTTTTGTTACTCAGATATTGAAATAAGTGTTAGTTAAATTGCAATTTCATAAATAAAATGTACCACTCATTGTTCAATGGAAAGGTGATTTTTGTATATGTGTAGTAACTTCCTGTTCTGATAACAACACAGTCTGGTGGCTCGTGTGAAGGGATTCGCTTCAGAAAAGTACATAGCTTTGTCAGCTACAAAACAGCATTTTGCTTGACGGTAATTTACAATGATTTTCTCAAGTCTTCTGGGTGCCAAGTGTAGCAGGAACCCCCCCACCCCAATCATTCTGTTTGTACAAACTTCACACACACACACACACACTCACACACTACATTCGCCACATTTCTGTTATAAATTCATGGAAAATCAACCATACATCGGATTTGCACTGTTCCATTTTATTTTACTCCATATGACAAGAACTATCAAAGGGGGGTGCCTTGGTCCTGGTCAGCCATAATCCCTTCACCGTCTCAGCACATCCACAGGAGCCCTGCCCAGTTGCTATGCCAACCCTGATGATCCCAGACAGAAGACAATCAAGATCACAAAGAACTTGCATATGGGAGTGGATTCAGCATGGACTGAAACAAAGGACAATGATCAGATCTTCCCTCTGGGGGCAGGAAACTGCAAACTCCCCTTTGTCTCCTGGAAGTGACTCATGGGGAAGGGGGAAAGGAGGAACTAGCCAGGTGACAAGACACTCAGGTTACCACCAACTCCTCCCTCAACCCCTCCTTTCTGTAATGTATGCGTGATGTTTCTGGGGGTGGGCTCGACCTAGAGGAGGGGAATTTCAAAAAGTTTTTATAAGACCTTGCACACTATTTTTCTGGGTCTTTCCTCTCTCTTGCAAGTGAGGGGAACACCCTGTTGCAACAGTTCAATAAAGGCCAAGCCTACAGGCTGCTGTTTTGCTCCAAGTTATCCTGGTTGGTGTCTTTACTTTTTGTCCAAGGGAGCCCTCGGATATTTCCGGCAACAGTTTGGCGACCATGCTCAGGGACACTTGGTTCTCCTGCGAAGGTGAGGAGGGAGATAGAGGGGATCGGGCGCCACTGGGCAACCTTAGCCCAGGGATCCTTCTTCCTCTCCCTGCCTCCTCTTTGTGGGCGGTAATCAATCGTCACCAAAAGCCCAGCCAGGGGGAGCAAAGGCAAGGTCAAGCCGGCTAAAGGGAAAGGATCCCGGGATCTGCGGGGGACATCTTCGAACGTGAGTATGGTTTGAAGTAAATACATTGGGAGGGGGGTGGAAGAAGCAGCGTCCCCACGACAGCCAGACTTTCCTTCTTTCATTTCTGACGATTACCCCTCGGAGTCGTCCGGGTACGTCTTAAACTCTCCCCTTTTCTCCCCCGATTTTCCCCCTCGGAGTGTGGCCAGGGAGATCGCGGAACTTTACTGTCAGACGATTACCCCTCGGAGTCGTCCGGGTACGTCTAAAACTTTCCCTTTTCTCCCCCAATTTCTTTTTCGGAACGTGGCCGGGAAATTGTGGTACTTTTACTGTTTTCCGGCGTTACCTCTCGGAGTCGTCCAGGGACGTCTTATTCTGTCCCCTTTTCTCCCCCGTTTTCCGTCTTGGAATTGAGTCCGGGAAAGCGTGGCTCTTTACTGTTTTCTCTGACGTCCCTCTCTCGGAGTCGTCCAGAGGCGTCTTTTCAAAAGTATTTTAACGCAAGGTCATTTGCTTCCTTTCAAACCTTGGGTGTTTTCTCGGACCCCGATCTGGCACGGCATTGCGCAGGCGTTCAGTAGGGGTCCGAACTTAGTCTCAAAGGCTAGGCAGGAGGCTGTCGTGGGTGGTAGAGGGGGAATTGGGGCCCCACACTAGGACTAGTTGTGTAAGCAGTACTGAGGCAGAATTTCAGGATCCGTGGTTGTGTAGCGGGTAGAGAGAGAGACCCGTGGTTTTAAGGCTGATGTTTAAGGTTTTATAGATGATAAGTTATTTGCGGTTCGTTGATAGGCAGGAATTGAGTTAAAGAGATAATCAAAGGTACCTTAAATACTGAAAGAATACTATTTTCTTCTTTCTACCCTTTCCCCCCTCTTTGTCTTCCCCCTTGTGTGTCCATTCTTTCTGTCCTTTTCTGTCCTTTATACTGGAGGGAAATGGGAGCTCACTAAAACACCCTAGCTGGACTCCTCCTGGCAACAAAGCTTCCATGAAGCCTTTTTGCCCCAGAGAGGATTCTAATATGCCCCTCCAGCTTGTCATCTCCAGTTGGAAAAATAAAATAAAATAAAGGGGCAAAATGGTCTTTCAAGTACAAAGTACGAGACCGTTGTAACTTTTAGTGGGTAGCTTAGGCCCACCACCTGGGCCACCTCAGGGATCCTTCAACACAATCAGGGTGTGAACCCTTAGGGAGAGCTGAACATATCAAATTTGTGTTGTTAAACTATAACCTAAAACTAAACATGAAACCGTAAACTTAATGGTGCTCAGAAGGCAGTAGATATAATAACAGCCCAGCCTGAGAGCCCACACATTAGAGAACTTAGTTTCTTTAAAAAAAAAATAATAATAAAAAATGAATAAGAGATGTACTCAAAGATTTAGAAATATTTAAAGGGTTTGTGTTTACATTGGCTTCGGCATCCACAGACTGTTCTTAAATGCACATAGTTTTTAAAATAGCAAGCTTGCTTCAAAATTTTAAATCTAAGGAAGCCATGTTGGGCCTTGTCAACCTGAAACAAGACAAAATGGAGAATGAAGTATGCAAATGTTTGTTCTTTGAGAGAAGCTCTAAAAGAGAGTTTTCCTCCCAAGTGGTAAAATCCTGTATACATGCTACTTGTGTTCTGGAAGGAGGATTACCCCACCTCCTTCCTCTAGTTTAAGTGAGGAGGGTGATTTTAAGTCTAATGGTAAATGATGTTTTGTTGTAACTTCTGAGTTTGTGAGTACACCTGTGTTCCAGTCTATTTTGGAATGTGAAGTTAATCTAATGTTTCTGCTGCAAAAGCCTAGTTGAGCACAATTGCTCTCTCAAGCTAAAATGCAGTGTATGTATTTCACCAAGCATATGCCTATGAAAGTATGGTGTTCCTTCTAAGAAAAATATGTGAGTCCAGTTTTAACTTTGATTTGATTGGACAGAAGAGTTATTGTAAGGCTCCTGATATCAGTCTCTATAAGACTTCCTGGCCTCTTTTCTCAGAAAATGCCCCCCCCCCTTGTTTCATTCTGTCTCAGTTTTTTTCCCCCTCCCTTCTTACTTCTGTGCCAGGTAAATTTACTCCCGAGCAAGCTTCCTTTAAAGGAAACTGCAAAGAGGGGGGAGCAATCTTTCCTAAGGTACCCTGCATCTCACTTTCTTATGTGTAGTTATTTCTTAAAAAAATAAAAATAAAAATAAAAATTAATAATAATAATCTAAATTAGGCTTACTATTCCTCTGCAAGTTCAAAAAAAAAAAATTTTGTTCACTTTTGTATTCCCTTTAAATCAAATCTATGGCTGTCTTAACTATACTTAATAAAAGATCCTCTCCCTATCTTAGAAAAAAAACAAAAAACCAAAACTGTTCACTTCAATCTTCCTTTAAATATCATTTCACTAGGAACTTGCCTTCTTTAGTCTAAGGAAGTAAACTCACTCAAACTATCTCAAGATCTGCTAAAAGGGTTCTGTGTAAAGTTGGGTACTTTTATTTTCCTCTTCCTTAGTACATGATAGGAGCATAGATGTTTCCTTTCTCAGTTGTAAATCTGTACTTAAATGGGTATGTCTCTTTGATAGTACAAATCTTGCTGTGAACCCTATATTTTGGAGGGTTGGACTAGATGACCCCAGGGTCTCTTTCAACTCTCCCAATTTGTGGCTGTGTGGAAGGGACATGTGTCTGCAAGCACTGGAGGGTAATTCTTAAATTCTGGTGTGGTGATGTAGTTGAAATTCAGCCTAGCTTTGCTCTTTAGTTTTAAAAGGTGAGAGGTGAAGCCTTGATGGTTTTGAAGCACAACTGGTAATATCAAGCATTTGAGTGATTAAAGTGTTTATCATTTTGTCTACTATTTAAAAATCAGACTTCAAAGTCAATTCAAAGTTTAAGCACATAAAAATACATATGCGCCTTGACCAATCCTGTAAATAAAGGGCAGGAAAAAAAAAATATATATATATATATATTGTCTGCAAATGGTAAGGCTGAAATGACTGAGAATATTAAAAAAAAAAAAAAAAATCCTATGAATTTTGACTCTCTGGCCATTTTCCCCCATATATAAGGGCGTGGCATTGTTCCGCGAATGGCCAGAGGGATATTAGCCCTTTCCTGTACATAAAGGAAGCAGTCCCTTTGCTTGGGCTACAATTGCTAGCTTTGGTGAATACTTGAATTGCTGAGTTTCTCTTTTTTGTTTTAAAATCTAACCCTATTTTAAAATCTACTCCTTACCCTCACCTTCCCTTATTCAAATGGTAATTTAGCCAAACGATTCAACATTTTCAATAGTATAAAAGGTTTACTGAGACATGAACTCTGTACATGCACAGAGGCTAGATCAGCTTAAAAAAACACACACACACACACACACACACACACACACAAAAGAGAGAGAGGAAGAAGGGGGGAACTGTAAGGGGGAAGAGGAGGTTTCGAGAGCTTGGGCTGCAGGGAGAAACTTATCCAAATTTCCTTATGTAAAACTTGGAACCATTGAGGGAAATTACCCTTAATGTGTCTTTTGCTCCAGGGGCTACGGAAGACAAAAGGGTAAAAAAAAAAAAAAGAAAAAAAGAAAAGAAAAAACAACAACAACAACAAAACAAAAACCTAGCCCATCAAAAGTCAAGAGCTTTCCAGGTTCCAAATCTTAACATGCCAAATTCTTTTCACAGGTAAACATCAAAACGCTCCCACTGTGAGTTCCACTCTTGACTAGTCCCCCCCCCCCCCACAGGATTTAACTTTTACAACAGGCTTTGTGTGCATTATAGGAACAGCATTCCTGACAGAGATTTTCAAAGAAAGAAAGAAAAAAATTTGTTTCCCCCTTTAAAACAGGATACGTGAACTCGGACCCACATAAGCAAAAAGTTTAATAACTTGCCAATTGTGTTCAAATTAACAAAGGTTTTGTCCCTTCGTTTCTTCCACAGCCAAACTAAGTGAAGGAAAGCAAACAAACTTGGCAGATAATAACAGTAATTATATGGAAATGTGATAATAATATTGGAATGAATGAAATGCTTAATCCGCTAAGATTTTTATTATTTGCAGCTTCCCACGTAAATTGAAGGACATCCTTTTTTGCCTTTTGCCCCTTCTAACTCTGTCTTTAAGTCCTGCCCCTTACAGGATATCACTTCTACAGATGTGTTACTACAGATCCAATGAAAAGCTTCGCCACCACAAGACTATTACCTGCAGCAACAACAACAGACACCACAGTTTTCAAAGTGGCCACAGCAATTCCTTTCAAAGGGGAAGTGGGGCTGACAAAGGGGGGTGGAGTAGAATTCTAAGGACATCTTCTCACTTTTGAACCTCAAGACTGTGCTCCAGGATTCAAAAGATACATACATAAAATATCACAATTGTCTCAAGATATGCAACTGATACTTAATTAGTTTGTTTTGTATTATGTGTTATTATGTAGGAATGTTGAAATGTGTCTGACAGTGTGTTATTTCCACAAATGTTGAGGGGGGGCTATTTTTGTGGCTATTTTTGTGTGTAATTGTTTTTATGTTTAATGTCTTATTCCTTACAACCCAGTGGAGGATTCTCATACATTTTATGCTTTTTAACAGACCAGGCTATTATGTAGTCCGATGTTTAGAACTAGATAAATTTATAACCACATTTAGTTGTTTCACCTGGCACTCTGCCAACTTCCCTACCCATTTTAAAATGTGCCAAAAACTCGCTTAACCAAAGAGAAGCTGATAAGATACATGAAAGTGCATATGCTTTGGTTTAGCAGGAATAATCCCTTATAGAGTTAAATTGACTTATTTGGACAAATGCCCTTTAACAGATTGGTTTGAGAAGTTGGGAACCATGGGGCAAGATAAATTCAAATTGGACTCATTTTGAATTGGGCAAGTGTATCCAGGCTGCAATTAGCTTTTTGGTCCTTAAAGTGCAAGTGAGCAACTTCCCATGACTGCAAGACCAGAGCCTATAATAATAAAATCCCATAGAATGGCCAAGGCAAGGACATTTCCCTCATGACGTGCCCAAACCTGTGCCAGCTGGGGTGAGTGCCAGGCAACATGGTTAATATGAAAGCCCTAAGTGGATTCACCAGGGATTGCCACTACTGTGACACCAGGCCGGTGTGAGACCACAGAAGAGCTACCTTGACACCTGAGAACACAAAAATGGCGGGGGACAAAGCAAACTGCATTTTTCAGTCATTAGTGGACCTTCCTGCTAGATGTAAAGCATATGCCACTATTGAGAAAATATTTCTTCCAAGGTACTAGAATGCCGCAAGTAACTGAACAACAAAATATTAATTTTACGTGATATCCTAAGTCTAATTATGTGCACTGTTACACCATTATATTTCTATGCAAATATCCTTAAGAAGCATGACATCCGAGTCCCTTTCAGGTTCACATGGAGACACGCATCTGGGACGGAGAATAGCAGGTTAATAATTACCACCTTAAATTGTGCGGAGAAAAGGATTGCAAAGTAGCCACCTTTGCAATCTTATCTCCGAAGGGGGGAACTGTAGCAGGAACCCCCCCACCCCAATCATTCTGTTTGTACAAACTTCACACACACACACACTCACACACTACATTCGCCACATTTCTGTTATAAATTCATGGAAAATCAACCATACATCGGATTTGCACTGTTCCATTTTATTTTACTCCATATGACAAGAACTATCAAAGGGGGGTGCCTTGGTCCTGGTCAGCCATAATCCCTTCACCGTCTCAGCACATCCACAGGAGCCCTGCCCAGTTGCTATGCCAACCCTGATGATCCCAGACAGAAGACAATCAAGATCACAAAGAACTTGCATATGGGAGTGGATTCAGCATGGACTGAAACAAAGGACAATGATCAGATCTTCCCTCTGGGGGCAGGAAACTGCAAACTCCCCTTTGTCTCCTGGAAGTGACTCATGGGGAAGGGGGAAAGGAGGAACTAGCCAGGTGACAAGACACTCAGGTTACCACCAACTCCTCCCTCAACCCCTCCTTTCTGTAATGTATGCGTGATGTTTCTGGGGGTGGGCTCGACCTAGAGGAGGGGAATTTCAAAAAGTTTTTATAAGACCTTGCACACTATTTTTCTGGGTCTTTCCTCTCTCTTGCAAGTGAGGGGAACACCCTGTTGCAACAGTTCAATAAAGGCCAAGCCTACAGGCTGCTGTTTTGCTCCAAGTTATCCTGGTTGGTGTCTTTACTTTTTGTCCAAGGGAGCCCTCGGATATTTCCGGCAACACAAGCAAACAAACATTTCAGGATAACTCACAAATTCTGGTTTCATATTCCTCATAACTGTTACTTTTATATCCTCATTTGCTCAAAATATGGGAGGGAGGGATGAGTTATTTCCCAAATGTTGCATTTTGGATCTTCTTTTTCTGCAGTGCCATAAATTCTTCTCTAAGGCTGGAATGGATGAGCACGTATTGATCGAGGAAATGTGTTTTTATTTAGAAGAAAAGCAGCCTGATCATGCAAATGTAGATGGCACCTTTATCAGCAAGACAGAAAAGGGCAACCAAATAATAAGCCGAGCCAACTCCCTTGTGAAGAAAAGTCATTGTTTTGGGGAGTTTACAAAAAGAGGCAAGAGAGAGAACATGTTATCGGTGTATGAAATGTGTGGTTTAAGGGAAGTGGGTAAAGAGAAGTTATTCTTCCTCTCCTACCAGCAGAGCTTGGGGCCATTCCATGAAATTGAGTGGTGGGAGATTCTGGACACAAAAAAGGAAGCGCTTATTTTCATGGTGTTCGGTGACTTACAGAAGCTGCTGCCACAAGGTGTCTTCAAAAGAGTATTAGACACATTCACGGAAGAGGAGAAGGTTGTCAACGGTTGTTAGCAAAGGTGGCCCTTTGGATCCTCCATGCGTGCCACTGGGGTGCAACAATGAGAAGGGCTTTTTCTTCATATGTGGATTATGGACTTCCTGAAGACATCATGGTTGGATAGCTGGCTACCGTTGGAAGGAGGATAAAGGTTCTAGAGGGGCGTTTAGTCTACTCCAGAAGCGCTCTTGTTAGGTTGGTGTTTTGTGATGAGCCGAGAATGCTTTGTTGTTGTTTAGTCGTTTAGTCGTGTCTGACTCTTCGTGACCCCATGGACCAGAGCACGCCAGGCACTCCTGTCTTCCATTGCCTCCCGCAGTTTGGTCAAACTCATGTTTGTATCTTCGAGAACACTGTCCAACACAGTCCTCTGTCCCCTTCTCCTTGTGCCCTCCATCTTTTCCAGCATCAGGGTCTTTTCCAGGGAGTCTTCTCTTCTCATCCAGCCAAAGTACTGGAGCCTCAGCTTCAGGATCTGTCCTTCCAGTGAGCACTCAGGGCTGATTTCCTTCAGAATGGATACGTTTGATCTTCTTGCAGTCCATGGGACTCTCAAGAGTCTCCTCCAGCACCAGAATTCAAAAGCATCCATTCTTCGGCTATCAGCCTTCTTTATGGTCCAGCTCATATAAAGTGGTGTGGAGAAGTGAAGATGAATGTGCGCTCTCCTAACACTAGAAGACCCTGGAATCATCCAATAAAGAGGAAAAATTTAGCTCAGTGATAAGAGCATCTCCTTTACATGCAGAAGGTCGCTGGTTCAATCCCAGGTAGTAGTTCTTCTAGTAGTTCCTCTGTTTGAAACACTGGGGAGCTGCTATCAATCAGTGTATAGACATCACTGAGCTTGATGAATCAATGGTCCAACTGAACCTAAGGCAGCTTCCTATGTTTTTAATGAATTATCCTGGGAATTTGGCTTACAAAGCCTGTGTCCTGATGTCCTTCCATAATGTCCTTCAAATTCTTCCATGAATCTATTAAGTCCTTAAAAAAAAAAGAGCCTTGCATCTTGGAAATTATTCCAGTTTCTTTCCTTAACATTTGTTAATTTGCATACTCTGTTATTCTGAATTGCATCCCACATAAAAAGGACTGCATTATTTAGCTTAAATGTAATGCAATAAAATAAGAAGCGCTTCTTTCTTTCTTTTTTAAGAGCCATCTTATCTAGCAACCAGGCTCTAAAGTCCGCAAATCAATTTATATCTAAGCTCCTGTGAGGCTGTGCTCTTCTTGAACCCAATAGATATAGCATCTGGATAGAGCATTTTAATAAAAGGCTTGGAAATGTACAAAGACTTTCTCGTTCTGTACAGAAAAAATAGGGCTGAGTGGAAACACTTATTAGCAGACGAGTGCTAAAATAAGACATGAAAGCCCACTGGCATTTTGAAAGGAAATATTTGTCTTAATGCAAGTTAAAAAAAAAAGATCTTCTAACTTTATTTTCTCTAATCTGCATGTTAATTATTGTGAAACAATGGCAATGGCTGGCTCACGCTGGAGTCAACCCAATAAAGTCTGTTTAATCCTTTTGCAAGCTTGCAGAAGTAATTACGCTGTGCCTCCACAGAAACTGCAACTTCTGTGAGGTTCATCTCACCACTCCGGAGGCCGGGTGACCTTTCTGCTTGCAAGCCCCCAGCGCAGAGAGCAACAATCTTCTTTGCTAGCCAACAGCAACCTCAGCGGCTTTAATCGACTGTTCATAACAGAATGTGAACTTTTGTCACCTGCCTCCGTCCACCTGGAGGAAGAGGGAAAGAAGGAGCAACGAAATATCCGTGGCTCTGAACATAATAAGCCAAGGCTTCTGTGAGGAAGCAAATGATTTTGAAATCCTCATGTGAGAATTAGAGGCTACATGCTTCAAAATATCAGTGTGCACCATTTCTTTTTATCAACACCTAGAGAACCATCATTATATGGTATTTAATAGCATAACTGAAGGGAGAGAGGGGGATAAATTGTTTCAAATTACTGTTGATGTCGTATTTTAATACAATGTCGATACCTCAAATCTTCCTGACACAGTGCATGTGGAAGCTGTTGAGGCATCACTCCTGACAATTGTAAATGGTCCATGGCTCACTTCCATAAAGCATCGTGCTCAGCACTCAAGCCTGGTAGACTTTCATCTTGGCATTGGACGTTAGCATCACATTCCCCCAAACCCTTTTGGAGAGGAGAGCCATTGCTGTAGCTATCTTGCTGATACGCTTGTCCAGTTCAGCATCAATGGAGAGGTTGCTGTTTATGTTGTTGTTGTTGTTTAGTCGTGTCTAACTCTTCGTGACCCCATGGACCAGAGCACGCCAGGCACTCCTGTCTTCCACTGCCTCCCGCAGTTTGGTCAAACTCATGCTGGTAGCTTCGAGAACACTGTCCAACCATCTTGTCCTCTGTCGTCTCCTCCTTGTGCCCTCCATCTTTCCCAACATCAGGGTCTTTTCCAGGGAGTCTTCTCTTCTCCTGAGGTGGCCAAAGTATTGGAGCCTCAGCTTCAGGATCTGTCCTTCCAGTGAGCACTCAGGGCTGAGGGCTGATTTCCTTAGAAATCTGTTTATGCTGTTTATGGTGGAACTCAGATGGCAGGACAGAACTCCAAACAGAAATGTTCTGTCCCAAGCTGTCAGGGACTGGGCAGAGGAGGAATGGTGGAGACCGCCTCCCCAGCCTGACCCTTCCAGGGAAGAAGAAGACAGTTCAGAATTACAACAGGGATTTGAGGGAGGTCACAACTCAGAGGCAGATGAGGGGAAAAGCTGGGAAATAATGAGAGAGGAGGAGGAAGAAGAAGCACCAGGGAGGCAACAGCTGACGGACACAGTGTCACTAGAAAGCATTCCATACCCACCATCTCCCAGAACCCGGCGAGCCTTAAAAGTAGGAGAGCAAAGGGCTCGGATACAGATGGCCCTAAGTGGCAGCCGGGTGTGTGGGTGTGTTGTTGAAATATACTCAGAGTTGAGTGTGGATTTCATGCTCTTTATTCAGCTCGTAGTAGTGAGGAATGGAAGTTCCCCCAAAATGTCTGCTTTATATACATTATTTACACAACGGGCCCCACGTGATTGGCTAGTTCCGGAATTCACCTGTAGGCCAATCAGGTTGCGGATTCACTTCCACCTGGAGTTGGATTGGGTGGCTCCTGCGGACCAATCAGACTGCTGCTTTCTGGATCCTATTTTTCTAGGACCAATCAGACTGCTGCATTCTGAATGCTATTGTTCTAGGACCAATCAGACTGCTGAAATTTGGATCCTATTCAACTCAGTGCATAACACTTTGCCGAATGACGAAGTGAAAGAGAAGGGGGGTGGAAATTTACTCAGAACAACACCATTATTCCAATAGGCTGCATTCCCAAGTCTCCCTCTGTAAATACTGAATAAAAGCAGATGGTAAGGACTTTTCCTTGTTTATCCATTCCTGGCAACCAGCCGCGGGGGTTGGTTCCTCTGCCCCCTGACATAAGCCCACATTCCCAGCATGTGTCTCAGCGACCTCTACGGTGGCTTGGTCTCCTCTACAGAATGGGAGATGGCAGGATCCCCTAAGGGCATGCTCTACAGAGAGCTGGCTTCTGGCACCAGGCCAGTTGGCAGACCAACTCTACGTTACAAAGATGTTTTCAAATGTGACGTGAAGGCGGACAACATCAGCCCGCCATGTGGGAATCTGTCAGGGTACTGCCATCGAAAGTGGGGAGGGGGGCAGAAGCGAACAGGGAGCCTCCAACGTTGCTGAGCAGTGACACCTCATCAGGGAGTGGAGAGAGTGACGCCTCTGGCGAAATGGAGGGAGAAAGGGGGGAAGTGAGGCAAAGGCTCACAGAGGTTACTGTGAGCCCTAGCACCGCACCCAACCCAGCTGATCGGGAAACAGACATGCAGCTTCTGTCGCCTAGTTTTCGCAAGGGGTCAAACGTAAAGAAAGGAGGCAGAGATTTGGGGTGTCTAAGTTCTTATGCTGGGGGAGGACAGGAAGCAGCCACTCCCGGAATCTGCAAGTGACTGAGACGGACATGAACTTTGGGTTTCTGCACTGTACATAGTAAAGGACCCCAGACCATTAGATCCAGTCGTGACCGACTCTGGGGTTGTGGCGCTCATCTCGCTTTATTGGCTGAGGGAGCCAGCGTTTGTCCGCAGACAGCTTCCGGGTCATGTGGCCAGCATGACTAAGCCGCTTCTGGCGAATCAGAACAGCACACAGAAACGCCGTTTACCTTCCCGCCAGAGCGGTACCTATTTATCTACTTGCACTTTGACATGCTTTCAAACTGCTAGGTTGGCAGAGCAGGGACCGAGCAACAGGAGCTCACCCTGTCGTGGGGATTCGAACCGCCGACTTTCTGATCGGCAAGTCCTAGGCTCTGTGGTTTAACCCACAGTGCCACCTGCATCCCTCTGCACTGTACATAGTTTGAACTTAATAAAACCTGTAAAAGGCAGGTCGGAGTCCTGGCTGTTTACTCGTGAGCAACCACCTGCACCCCTGACAGAATCCCTTACAGACTATCGCCGTGCCTGGAGACAGGCCGTCAAGTCGTGTGTCCATAGTAGTGACCAGAGGAGAAATGGCTTCTGGGAAGAGTGCAGAGAGACGAAAAGCCATGGTGCCACTACCAGGTCCACAGCAGCCAACTACATAAGCTTCAGCCGATCCTACATCACACCAGCAACTCTGGCATTGGGTGTTTCATCTGGAAATGCAAAAACTGCAGAATCCCACACACAGAGGACTATCCCACAGGGACATCATTGTGCTGCAGACTTTACGGTGCATTGGCAGAGAGAGTTTTTCAGAAGCGGTCCCTTTCCAAAATGGTTATTTCAGGTAGGCTGCAAGAGGAGGAAGGGGGACACAGAATGTGATAATGGAATCTCATTAACGCAAAGAGCATTGTCTTGGGGGTGGGGGTTGGGAGAGAGCAAGGGGGGGCACAGCGCCCATTTGTTATCGGAAGGTGGAAAGGATGACAGGTGGTGTCACACTTGTCATTGCAATCTCATCCACTGAATGACAAAGAAAGGACAGCAAAATGTCTTGTGGGCAGATAGTCAAAGATACAGGCTGGGTGTCAGAGCAACCGCTGTCACTCAGGCAGAATAAATCGTGGTTGGCCGTCCGCTGACACACAGGCACACACCAGTGCTCTCTCTCCCTTGTCACTTCAACCCGCCATGAATTATTAAAAGAACAGCTGTAAAATAATATTTTTTTTAGGGAAAAAATGTCACTGTGGCTTTCCCCCACAGATAGGAAATGCTTGCACGCTTCTTTGAGCGCAGATTGAATAACAAAGACAGCAATACATGGTTTCATTAACTCGAGGCATCAATTTAATGTTGTTGCCTTTTTATTTTTAATAAGATCTCAAATTCCGGGACACGAAACATAAAAATTAAACATGCCGATATTCAGGAAAAGCCTGAATATGGTCTGAGTAAGATAGAGAGATATTGAAAAGCCATTAAATGTTAATTGCACATACGAGCATCCTCATACAGCGTGCTTTTCAATATGAAATTAAAATTAAAAATAATTATGGGCAAATTTAACCTCTCCCCACAACCTGCTACCCCAAATAGAAATGCAGCTGATTTTAGAGTGTTCTTAATTTTCTCACTAATTAGCAGCGTCAGGTGCTCATAAGGTTGACACCTCAGAGGGAAAGCTGCCTACGAAGACTCTTCTAGAAAGCACCTGTGAAATATGTGTGTGATCATAGAAAACATAGTGTTCTGCTGGTGGGCAGATTCATGTGAGGGGAAGTATTTTAGGAAAACACCAACAGAGAAGTAAAACCCAGGACAGCAGCCATTTTTACTTCAGTTGTGAAGAGAATTATGATGATGATAATTATTAATTACCTGTCCTTCAAGCTAAGGTCCCAGGGTGGGTTGCAAACACAATGTTCGAAACACCTGAAAACAATTTCGTTGCAGAAATACGGTGGGTCCTAAAATGCATCTCAGGGGTCAAACACCAGGGCAAAGAGTCGTATCTTCAGCATTGTCAAGAGCTGTAGAACAGCGGTTCTCAACCTGTGGGTCCCCCGATTTTGTTGGACTACAACTCCCATTGTCCCTGACCACCGGTCATGCTAGGAATGATGGGAGTTGTAGTCCAACAACATCTGGGGACCCACAGGTTGAGAAACACTGCTGTAGAATGAAGATGCCAGACGCAACTCTGTGGGGAAGGAGGGGCTGCGGCAGAGAAGGCCCTCTTCCCCTGGGCCACCTCCATCTGCCAATCTTATCTCCTGAGGTGGTCTTTCAGGCAGAATCATAGAATTGTAGAGTTGGAAGGGACCCAGAGGGTCATCTGGTTCAACCCTTTGCAATGCAGGAATCTCAGCTAAAGCATTCGTGACAGATGGCCATCCAACCTCTGCTTAAAAACCTCCAAGGAAGGAGAGTCCACCACCTCCAGGGGGAGACCGTTCCATTGTTCAGCAGCTCTTACTGTCAGAACATTCTTCCTGATGTTTAGTCGCAATCTCCCTTTTTGTAGCTTGAGGTCTGAGTCGTTTAGGGTTTTAAACACGCGTGTGAACACCTTGATTTTAGCTAGGAACAAACCAGCAGCCAATGCAGCTGCTTTTAATATAGGAGATACGTGAGATCTAATAATAAATAATATATTTTTATTTATACACCGCCCTTCCCGGTTCAAAAACCGGGCTCAGGGTGGCTAACAACAAATTTAAGACATTATAAAAGCAGCAGAAAATTCAGTACAGTGGTACCTTGGCTTAAGTACTTACTTCGTTCCGGAAGTCCGTTCTTAACCTGAAACTGTTCTTAACCTGAAGCACCACTTTAGCTAATGGGGCCTCCCGCTGCCACCGCGCCGCCGGAGCACAATTTCTGTTCTCATCCTGAAGCAAAGTTCTTAACCTGAAGCACTATTTCTGGGTTAGCGGAGTCTGTAACCTGAAGCGTATGTAACCTGAGGTACCACTGTATAAGAACATGAATAACAATAAAATTCAAAAATCAATTTAGGGGAAATAAGCATTAGATAATCCCCAGGGCTAGCTGGCTGAATTGGTCCTGCTTCGGCCAGCGAGGAGGCCAGGGGAGAATTAGCTGTGGGGTCTCAGAGCGGGTGATCTTCATAAAAGGGGAGGGGGAGGGAAGGGAAGGGAAATAAAAGATCAGGCTGAATTCAAATTAAAAGCCAGGCGGAATAGTTCTGTCTTACAGGCCCGACAGAAGGAGGTTAACTCCTGAAGGGCGCTAGTCTCATGGGACAGAGCATTTCACCAGGTTGGAGCCATCACTGAAAAGGCTCTGGACCTGGTGGAGGATAGTCTGACTTCCTTAGATCTAAACGGAACCTGAGCCAGTAATCTGGCCAATGCATTGTGAACCAAGTGGTTCCCTCTTCAAGGGAAGCCCCAAGCAGGGCACATTGCAGTAATCCAACCTGGAAGTTACCAGAGCACAGAGTAGAGTGGACGAGTCATTTCTGTCCAAAAGGGGGTTGTGGCTGGCAAACCACCCAGAGCTTGAAAATGACACTCCTTGCCACCAAAGTCCCCTGAGCCTCCAGTGACAGTGTTGAATCCAGGAGCACCCCAAAGCTGCAGACCTGCTCTTACTGGGGTGGAGCTGCAACCCATCCAGAACTGTCTGTTTACTCACTTCCAGACATGAGAACCTGGGACACATCATACCAAGATTCATCTTCAGTTTATTGGTTGACATCTAACCTATCACCACCTCCAAACACCGGCTAACACATCCGCTGCCTCTCTGGAGTCAGCTGGGACAGAGAGATGGAGTTGGATGTCATCTGCATATTGATGATTCATCACTCCAAATCTCCTGAGGCTTCATAGCGTGGGGGACAATATGGAAACCTGCAGGACAACACAGGATAACTCCCATGGGGCTGAACGCTAACTTTTAAAAATAATAATAATATTATTTATACCCCGCCCATCTGGCTGAGTTTCCCCAGCCACTCTGGACGGTTCCCAATCAAGTGTTAAAAACAATACAGCGTTAAATATTAAAAACTTCCCTGAACAGGGCTGCCTTCAGATGTCTTTTAACGATAGGATAGCTGCTTATTTCCTTCACATCTGAAGGGAGGGTGTTCCACAGGGTGGGCACCACTACCGAGAAGGCCCTCTGTCTGGTTCCCTGTAACCTCACTTCCCCCAATGAGGGAACCGCCAGAAGGCCCTCGGCACTGGACCTCAGTGTCTGGGCAGAACGATGGGGGTGGAGACGCTCCTTCAGATACACTGGACCAAGGCTGTTTAGGGCTTTAAAGGTCAGCACCAACACTTTGAATTGTGCTCGGAAACATACTGGGAGCCAATGAAGATCTCTCAGAACCGGTGTTATGTGGTCCCGGCGGCCACTCCCAGTCACCAGTCTAGCTGCCACATTCTTGATTAATTGCAGTTTCTGGGTCACCTTCAAAGGTAGCCTCACGTAGAGCGCGTTGCAGTAGTCCAAGCAGGAGATAACTAGAGCATGCACCACTCTGGCGAGACAGTCCGCAGGCAGGTAGGGTCTTAGCCTTTTCACGGCTACTTTCTGGAAATGTCCCTGGAGGTAGGAGCAGAGCCATTGAAGCTCAAGCCTCACCCCACCCCAACTCCCAACTCCACAAGAAAGTTAAGATGGCCCAGATGTATAATGTACAATGTGTTAGATGTATGGATACATTAACATTCCACATTCCCATAAATAATGTTCAAGGAGCTCCTGAGTAAAAGAGCTGCCCGTTCCACCGAGAGCTAGCAACCGTCTGTTTTCTACGTGAATAGTCACCCTGCTGACTTCCTGCTTGACCCAGACTCTGATAATGATTTCTAGCAAGGGTCTGGTTTTCCATTATCTATCCGGGTTTACTGATCTACGAGACAGACCAGAAATTCTTTTCGCTGCTGATTGATAAGCTTTAGAGCATCTCCCCCTTCTGCTGCACTGAGTGTACCAACAATTCAATACACCTGGAGAAACTTGGGCATGAAGCTTTGAAAAGAAGGCATGCGAGGAAGAGAGTTGGGGTGGTGTTGAAATATAGGCTGCATAACAAGAGAGAGAGCTATGACTTCAGCGTTGAGTAAAAGGCCTGTCTGTCATGAGAACGTCTGCCCAAAGTAGAGAAGTCCAGCATGAGTTAGAAGGTAGCCAGCAACAGAGAGGCTTGCATTTTCTCTCAGACAGCTGGAAGCAGTCAGCTGTCAACTCCCCCCCTTCTTGACACTGAAAGGAGTGTAGATAAACTGTTAGCAGAGGGCGGGCTGGAGAGAAGACAATGCTCTCAAGAAGCATAGGTAGGATCAGAAGGCAAGGGGAGCATTTCCTCACCGGAAGAGCAGGCACTTAACCCCATGAGCCCCAGGAGTAGACGAATGGGAAAGGTATTAGACAGGAAACAAAACCAGAAATGTAAGGGTCACAGGTTCAGGATATTCTGCAGAAGCTGGAAACATTCCTTAGAAGGGTCAACTGAATTGTAAGACACGGATGCTCGGCTAGATCGTCAGAGGCTAACTGTTTTCCAATAAATCTTCAAGCTAATTACGACTTGCGTGCTGTGTTATCAAGATGGCAGCCTGGGCACCTGACACTGCCCTGTGTTTCAGAAAATAAATGCTGCCCGCCAATACACCTGTGCAGAATATATCCTGCGTGTCTTCTTTGGCGATCACTTGTAGCTGAGTAAGATTGTCTTCCATAAACAATAAGTCCGTAAATGACTGTGGAGGCCAGTTCTGAATCCACACTTCCTTCCACAGTGGGGACATTGGTTTCCGGGTGGGAGTTGATCATGGTGTGGATTTGCCAAGTGTGTCTTCCTCTTAGCACGTTTCTCCCTTGCGTCCTGAGTTTGAGTGTCTTTGTAGCCCATGACACCTTTGGTAAAGGCTGTTCTCCAACTGGAGCACTCGCAGGCAAGTGTTTCCCAATTGCTGGTGTTTATACTACATTTTGAGTAGTATAAACGGTCTTTAAACCTCTTTTGTTGACCACCAGCATTACGCTTTCCATTTTTAAGTTTGGAATAGAGTAGTTGCTTTGGAAGGCATTCCAACAACATGACCAGTCCAACAAAGTTGGTGTATGTTTGTGTATATTTGACACAGGTGATCTTTGCTTCTTCCAGTACAGTGGCATAAGTTCGCCTGTCTTCCCAAGTGATGTGTAAAACTATGCACTACATGAAAAAGTGATTTATTTATTCTGAGTCTTCTGAAATCCGGCTTCATTAGACAACCCTGAGTTTGAGTCTTAGGACAGAGGGTGGGGGGACTTTTCTCTATCAACTTTCTGCATACTATGCAGAATTTTACAAACTTCTATCAAGTTTCCTCTTACTTGCCTTTTGTCTAAATTAATGACTTTCCAAAGCTGCAACCTTTCCTCACAGAGGAGTTGATCCACCCCATTTCAGTTTCTCATTCCCCCCGCCAATCTGTTCTCCATGTTTCCAGAGGAATTTGTGATTTATTTATATGTTTAAAAAAAGATTTGTAAAAATGTTAGCATTTTAGTGCAAATTTCTCCCAATATATACATTATTATTATTTTTTGTAATTCAGTCTTGACATTTTTTTGCAAACAATTCCCCCTATTATTTTTATATATTATTTTCAGTAATATATGCATTTTTGTACTGCACCTGAAAAATCAGAAATGCAAATTCTGGAGGATATCTGTGTTTTGAATCACAGATTGGTTTGAGAAGTGCAAATTAGGTAAAGGTAAAGGGACCCCTGACCATTAGGTCCAGTTGCGGACGACTCTGGGGTTGCAGCACTCATCTCGCTTTATTGGCCGAGGGAGCCGGCGTACAGCTTCCGGGTATGTGGCCAGCAGGACTAAGCCGCTTCTGGTTCACCAGAGCAGCGCAAGGAAATGCTGTTTACCTTCCTGCCGGAGCTGTACCTATTTATCTACTTGCACTTTGGCCTGCTTTCGAAATGCTAGGTTGGCAGGAGCAGAGACCGAGCAACGGGAGCTCACCCTGTCGCGGGGATTCAAACCGCTGACCTTCTGATCAGCAAGTCCTAGGCTCTGTGATTTAACCCACAGCGTCACCCACGTCCCAGCAAAGTATCTCATTAAAATACAAATATAATCTTATTTGTCTCTCGTCCCTACCCACCTGAAATCTGACCAGTGTGAAATAGGATGGAGCTATTAGTGGTTGTGTTCTGGGCATTATGTGCATCCTAAGTCTGTATTAGCTTTTTTTTTTTTTTTTTGGAGCTGGATCACACAGCTGTCTCACATTCAGCATATGACCAGCTAAGATACCTTGATACTTCAAGGGGCCATGAATTTTTATCTCTACATTTTAAAAGTGCATGTCATGAATGAAAGATATATTTACGAGCTGATTGTAGAGAAATACCTATTTCAGAAGCCTCTGCCTCCCCACAGCTGCCACGATCGATCAGGTAAATTGAAATGTGTCGTTTACATCACCTCCAATCAATAGAGGATTAGACCTCTCTCTAGTTCAGGGCTGAGAACAAAGAGAGCATAGAGGGAAAACCAGAAGTTCTAGCTCATTAATACTCCCTTAGATCAGCATAAGCTTCAGTAAAACAAGGAGGAACTTGTGATGAACATTGATCATGCACACCCCGTAAGATGGTGGATATCCTCAAAGGACTAGTAGGTCGCAGCAGATATATTTGCCAGAATGCTGAGTCTTAGAAACAATTCAGTCCAGGGCCCTTAAACAAGACTAGTTCCAAATATTTTGATGGATCGCACAAATTAAAATATCTTTTCTGCCTTGCCGTTTCATCATTTACAGCAGCGCATAAAATAATCAAGAGCTGACTTGGAGATTCTTCCGTTTTTCTTTTTAATGATCATTGCTTCTTTACTTTCTCCCATTTGCAACTGTCTCCAATGGAGATTAAAAAAAAACACTCAGCTGCCACTATCCCTTGCAGTTAGGGATGGAGGAGGGATTTGATTCTGTTCACATTTAAAAGTGAACCTACATAATTTATATTTTCCAGTATGATACCCAAAATGAAAAAATTCTTCAAAAGGTGCACTTTTCCGAACTTTGCAATGCAAGTTCTTTGGCCCAGGAATGCGTACAAAATATATTTGCTAGGCTAAAGTGTACCTAAAAACGCAAATATTAGCAAAAATAACACAGAAATGCATTATATGGGAGGAAAATGCTTCGCAAAAAAAAGGCATCTTAATAAAAACTCACATTAAAATGCTGTTGAATTTTCATGAGGCCTTTTTTTTTCTTTTAAGAAAACTGATGTGGAACTGTGGAGAACTGAACTTGAGATGGGAAAAAATGGAAACTGAGAGAAACCAAAATAGAAAGATTTGCCCATCCCTCTCTGCAGTATGAGGGAAATAATACTGATATGGGTATTGTAAGGCCTACCGTGCAAAAGAAAATGATTTGTGCACACTGAACGATTTTGAGTAAATACTGTGTGTTATTGCCGGTCAAAGTTCGCTGCCTCCAGAGACCCCCAACCTTCACTAATGATACTAAAATTTGTGCAGATTCCCTCCCCTTGTTCTGCTCTTTTGTTGCTTCGTGGGTTGGCACTCCCTCATTTGTATCTCTGCTTCCCTCTCTGCGTCAGTGATCCATCGGAGCAAAAAAAGATGCTGTGGAACACTTCATGCCACAGTGACTCACTGCAATCCCCCCCCCCCTTTTTCAAATTAACAGATGTGGGAAATGTGCAAAACAGCACAGCCCTTACTACTGTGAGTAAAGTTGCACCAATGGGTATGGCGGGTTCCTGCCCCAAAGAGCTTATAGTCTAAAGGGTGTCAGTGGGCAGATCAGAGAAGGGTGGGAGAAGCTCAGGGTCATGGCAAGGAATGTCTAGAGAGAGGAATTAACTGTTGTCAAAAGTAAGCTTTCAAGTTAGGAAAAGGCAGTGTCAAGGACTGGGTAGAGGAGGAATGGCGGAAACTGCCTCCCCATCCTGACCCTTCCAGGGAGGAGGAAGAGGAAGACAGTATAGATTTACAACAGGGGTTTGAGGGAGGTAGCAACTCAGAGGCAGATGAGGGGGAAAGTTGGGAAATAATGGGAGAGTCAGAGCAAGAGCTGGCTGACACGTTGTCATTAGAAAGCATCCCAGACCCTCCATCTCCCAGAACCCGGCGAGCCTTAGGAGTAGGAGAGCAAAGGCAAGAATACTATTGGCCCAAAAATGGAGGCAAGAAGAATTACCAACGATGGAAGAATGGAGGATGAAATTAATGGACTATGCGGAACTTGACAAACTAATGGGAAGGATCCGAAACCGGTGGGACCAGAAATTTACCGAAGACTGGAGTAAATTTACGGATTATTTGAAAAGTATTTGTGATGAACGGACGACGTTTGTAGGTTTGCAAGAAGTTCTGTGAGGAATAATATTAGAAATATTGTAAAAATGGAGAAGGAGAGATGATATGTTAAGAGATGTAAAGGCAATATTAAGTTAGGAAATGCATAAGAAGTGATTAAGACAGAGGATTATCAGAGGTGCTGATGGAAGTCCAATAAGAATGTATTTGTGATAAATTGTGTGGTATGTTTTATAATTTTGTATGCTAAAAACCAATAAAAATATTTATAAAAAAAGAAGAAGTAGGAGAGCAAAGAGCTCAAAGAAAGAGGGCACATAGCAGCACCTGTAGAAGAGACGATGAGAATGACAAAGGAGGAAGTGGAAGAGATGGTGGGTGGAGATTCACTAGGGACAACACCATTGACCAAAAGGCTGGGTTCTATAGCCTCTCTCTGTGAAGATTGAAATAAAAAAGGACTGCAGAAAACTTTTCCTTGTCTTTATACTTTCCTGGGCAACCAGCCGGGAGCCACTGACAGCATCCTGGCAGGCAGGTCCATCAGTCCCATGTCTCAGCTACTCCTAGGTGTGCACCCGATGAGGCAGTTGCAGCAACAGAAACGTCCTGCCCCCAAACTCGGCTTATGTATCTCCCCCACTCAAGTTGTGCACAAGCAGGCGGAGACTCTGCCTGCGGGTCACCTTCTGCTCCTGCCACTTCAGTCCTCTCCTGGTCCTGCGAGACAGTGGAGCAGAGGTGGGGCAGCAGGAGGAGGTGTGGGAGCCCTTGACCCTACACCAGCCTGAGCTATCTCCAATCCTCACTCTCCAATCCTGCAGCATCTCCTGGCTCTGACTCTCGTCTCCTGGCTGTTACAGGCTCCCCCGGATCACCGATCCCTTCTTCCAAACCAGTTTCCAACTCCCAATTCATCCATATCCAACCACCACTCCTCAGTGTCCAGGGAGCCCCTGGTATTCAGATAACAAGGGATGGATGTGAGCAGGGGAAGTTAGCATGCACCTTGTCTTCTCAGAAATGACCTTATTCTCACGCACATACCCCATGTTGGTCTCTGATGGCACCATGGCAGCACTTGTTTGCCCTCCCTCAAACTGCATGGGGCATGGACCAGCACTGGGCCTGCTGAAGACAGCAATTCTCACCTCCTATGGTTTCCATACATACAGCCTATGTGTTAGGGACTGGTCTGGATCTGAAGATTTCGGAAGCAGTCGCAGGCAGATCAGCTTCTCTCAGAAGAGGAGGGGGAATATTCACACACACACACACACACACCCCGCCTCCAGCTTTTTCAGAAGCAGAAAGGGAGGCAGATGCAGACACAGAACCTGAACAGCGTAGAGGGGAGTTGCCCAGCTACGAGATAATGACAGGGAACCACAAGGGAGGGGACAGCTAGAAGAGAAGTCAATTGAGAGTATGAGGGACCCTCCCTCTCCCTGGACTCAGCGGTCTGAATGTATCAGAGATCAAAGGAGGCAGAGGGAGGAGGGTTTGGAGTAGGCAACTGCCCTCCTTGCGGAGAGCTGTGTATTTGTGCTCGCAACATGAAGCTGTAATAAAAGGACGATAAATCTATCAGTTGCTGGTTAATTCTTATCTGTGAAGTTACCAAAGGGAGGGGAAGGACTCTAATGCTTCACACTATGGCAGGGGGAGGAGAACGTAGCCACTGGGGTTCATGGCCACTGATAGCCCTATCGTCCATGGATTTGTCCAGTCCCCTTTTAAAGCAATCCAAGTTGGTGGCCATTGCTGCATCCATTCCATAGTTTGACTATGTGCTGTGCATAAACACAACTTAGTACATGGAAACTAAGGCTACTGGTAAGGTAATGGTATTAAAATAACTGTTAACGTTTGCCTGGTTTGGATGTTAAAATTTCACCTGGATGTCCAGTGAAAGTATATTCAAACTATGGGTGCATACAGTGGACGCTTGGGTTGTGAATGTGATCCGTGCGGGATGCACATTCACAACCCACAGCGTTCACAATCTGCATCTGCGCACGCGCGGGTTGCCATTCAGCACTTCTGCGCATGCGCAAAGTGCGATTTAGTGCTTCTGCGTTTGCGCGACTGCCGAAACCCGGAAGTAACCTGTTCTGGTACTTCCGGGTTTCAGCTGTCCGTAACCCAAAAAAACGCAACCTGAAGCGGCTGTAACCTGCGGTATGACTGTATACCACAAGGTTTTGGTATTCAAAGCAAGGGGGATCTCTCTCTAAAATCATTGACTGTGCATTTACTCATGAGTTTCCCTCCCATCTTTTTATTTTAAAAAAAGAAAAAAACAGGTGTAACAAAATCTACTTCCTTCAAAGGGGAGATGTAGGGCTTAAATCAATAAAGGCTAATGAAATCCTTTGATGTCCACAGATGAAAAATATCCTATTCATCAAACTTATGAAAACATTGACTTTTCAGAGCAGAGGATCAAAGGGGGGGGGGAATGGGAGGGGGGCAGATGTTATCAGCACTCATCTTAAATTGTAGGGGACGGTATTGTGGCTTAGGAGGGAAAAGCTGATGGAAAAATACACGTGGATTTAAATGATGTGCATGAAAGAAAGATTTGCTATATATAAGGTACGTTAGCTAGAAAAGAAGGAACACAAGATTTTGTCTGCTCTGGAAAGACACCCTCACACCAGAAATGTAAGCATGCTGGAAAGGAGATTGCTGCAGCTCTGAGCTGTAGTAGCCCCAATCTTCTCTACTTGCTTACACGTAGGATGAAGTGAACATTCAAAATGAGAGTTCAGTGTTATCTGCCCCTTGCTGTTTCCCCCACAATTACACTTCAGCATGTCACAGACAGAAAAGGCTCTCTGTCAGACAAGATAGCCACTGCCTCTCCCACCCTTTTAACTCCCCAGTCCTGACATTCATTCTCCTCTTACACTGGCTTTAGCAAGCAAGCACGACTCCCACAAGTGAGGGCGTGGATGACAGGAGCAGGGAAAGAACAGGAGCATTGACTGGTGTGCATTGGGACTGGCTGGGCAGACCACAGGGAGGCCAAGTGGCGGTTGAGTCCGAGCCAGCGCATGTTGTGCCTCTCA
Source organism: Podarcis filfolensis (assembly GCF_964270895.1). NCBI lineage: Eukaryota > Metazoa > Chordata > Lepidosauria > Squamata > Lacertidae > Podarcis > Podarcis filfolensis. The sequence continues at coordinate 81,800,488 of NC_139603.1, read as the reverse complement.
GCCTAACCTACCTCGCAGGTTTGTTGTAGGCAGGGGCGGACTTTGGTCTTTCACATGTCAGAGGCACCCTGTGCAAGGCCAAAATTCTGCACCCTCACCTCTCGTCTTCTGTTCTGCATGTGCACCACCTCACAGTTGTGGCACCCTCTCAGCTTGGCACCCAGTGTGTCACCACTGGCCTCTCTGCCGTAAATCCAGCTCTGAGGAAGAAGGGAAGAACCATGTGTTCCACCTTGGAGGAAAAGGTGGGGTATAAATGCAATAGACGCCCTGTCAGTGGCGTAACATGGGTTGCCAGTGCCTGGGGCTGAAGGGAGGGAAATGGAAGGAGTCTGCATGAACATTCAACTGCCTAATGGCATCTGTGTCACCCAGGAGATTGCAGCCGCATAGATAAGAAAAAAAGAGTTGTTCATTGTCTGAGAGATCACTTCCTGGTTTGCATGGAGAAGCCGTTTCTGACAGAGCCCAGTGACGGAAGCACACAACTGTACTGAGGCAGCACCGGGTTTTGAAATTTTGTGGCCCTAACAATTTTGCACCCAGGGCAACCACCCCTGTGGCCCTCCCACACTACACCACTGAGCCTTTCATTGCCCAGTTGATTTACCTGCAAATACCCTTGCATTAAGTGCTTAAGATGAACCTGATGGCCAACCTGATGACTATGAGAAGCCCCCAAGCAGGACATGAGTGCAACAGTGCACTTCCCACACATGATTCCCAGCAACTGACAGAACATAGCCATTGTGGCAAGTCGCCAGTGTGGTGCAGTGGTTAAGAGCAGTGGACTCGTAATCTGGGGAACCGAGTTCGCTTCCCTGCTCCTCCACATGCAGCTGGTGGGTGACCTTGAGCTAGTCACACTTCTTTGAAGTCTTTCAGCCTCACTCACCTCACAGAGTGTTTGTTGTGGGGGAGGAAGGTAAAGGAGATGGTTAGCCGCTTTGAGACTCCTTAGGGTAGTGATAAAGCGGGATATCAAATCCAAACTACTCCTCCTATCCTCCTCCTCTTCTTCTTCTTCTTCTTCTTCTTCTTCTTCTTCTTCTTCCTCTTCCTCTTCCTCTTCCTCTTCCTCTTCCTCTTCTCCTTCTCTGAGTTTGCCTAAAGCCATCCATGTTGGTGCCCCCTCTACTTTGCGGGATCAAATCCCATCATTTAACCTCCCCCCTCCCTCCACCTTCTTCATTTCCTTCCTTGCATCAGTGCCTGTTCAAAATACTCTCTCTCTCTCTCCTTCTGGGAACTCAGTAGATTTCCTTCACATTTCAAAATAAATAAATAAATTGCTGGAGTGTAATAGGAATCCTGCAGCCAGCCACACTGTTCCAGGGCCTCTTCACCGTTTAAAACGATTTTCTGCTAGAACAGCTGCATAAATTTCAAAATCAATGCTGTCCCATTTGCTGCCCACGATATGTCAGCTGCCCACCTGGGGCTTTCCCATAGGCTCAGGCTTTGGGGCATGCTTTGGAAGTCCAAAAAAAGGGTGTGATTTAAAGAGCCCAGGAGAACATCTACCTGCTTTGGAAGCAAAAGACCAAGAATGTTCAAAGCCTTTAATGCCAACTCTGGCCTGGCAATTGCAGCTTAGTCCAAACCTCCTTCTGCCCCCTGCCCACGCCACATCCCTGTGACATTTTCATGCTTCTCTTAGCTATAGAGTGACCCTTCCATTTCAGTGTAGAAAGCTCTCTCGTGCATCTATTTTTAAAAAATGGATTTTGCTGCTACGGATTTTGCAAATTCGTCGTGGCCACGAATTTGACCGCAGCTGCTTAACAGGAGACACATCTTATGGGGATTGTTCCCAGACACTGTCATAGAGCTGTTGCAGAGCCTGATGCAGCTTACAGGTGTAACATTGCAGTGTGGTGCAGAACATTGCAGAGCCAGTGTGGTGTAGTGGTTAAGAGCGGTAGTCTCGTAATCTGGGGAACTGGGTTCGCGTCTCCGCTCCTCCACATGCAGCTGCTGGGTGACCTTGGGCCAGTCACACTTCTTTGAAGTCTCTCAGCCCCACTCACCTCACAGAGTGTTTGTTGTGGGGGAGGAAGGGAAAGGAGATTGTTAGCCGCTTTGAGACTCCTGAAGGGGAGTGAAAGGCGGGATATCAAATCCAAACTCTTCTTCTTCTTCTTCTAATGCAGGTCCTTGCTGCAGTAGTGTAGCAACCCCCGCTGGTGCCCGGGGCAGACCAAAGTTATTGAGTAAATCAAAGCTGCTGAGCTTTCTTTTAGGGCAGCCAGCTGCCGATTTCAGGGGTAGGAAGTGGCTCCACCCCCCTGCACACCTGAAACACCTGGCAGCCACCAGGCCACAGTACAAACCCCTGTGCCTCCCTATAGAACCCCATAGCGCACCCCCTGGCTTGCTACGCTACTGCCTTGCAGATGGCCTTTAAGAGGGACAGGGCAAGTTCATGGTTGGATAGATCAATCTACAGCAATCAGTCATGAAAATGCAATAAACCTTCGATGTTCAGAGGCAGCTTCTTTCCCCCTATTTCCATTGTTTGGGAAGTGCAGGCTGCTTCTTGTGTAGCTCATATGGTACCACCCATGCACAAGAAAGGAATCGTTAGGCTTGGGGTTGTCGGAGCTCAGCCTACACTCGAGTAGGACCCTGGCAGAGACACATGCCCTACTGGCATGTTCTCTCCCTCCTGGTCGATCGTTCGGGAGCTTCAAAAGCTTTCTTCTGCCCGAACATCACAGCGACCAATGCCAACAGACACCGGCACACTTAGGGATCAGCAGAGTTTGTGCAGCTTGCGTAACAGACCTCAGCAACTCAGCATTTTGGCTAATCTACTTTATTTACATATAAACACACACGCAAAGCACTGCAACATGGCTCCCTCTCTCTCTAGCATCAGACAGCAAAGAGAAAAAAGAACAAAGGACAATAGTCCCACTTCACGGAACACAGTAACACAAACATCCTGTCTCCGTCACTTCCCACTCAGTGGAGTTAAAACATACACCGTCAAGTGATAGACAACAATCGCATGACTGCAGTCATGGAACAGGAATTCTAACAGGGGTAACCCTGAGGATTTCATTGGGAAGGAGGGAGGGAGACCCTACAAATAGGCCAATGAAGCCTGGGCATGTTCAGTTGGCATAGAATGCTGACTAAAATTTCGAGGGAATGGAATGGAATGGAACTCTGAACAGGAAGCAGTCTGCGCGGGAACATTTTGTTGCAGATTGCGCTTGTAGTTCTGAATACCAGTTGCTGGAGACAAGCAAGGCTCCTTTCATTGAAAAGACAGATACATTTCATACTCCTTGATTTCTCCCTATTCTCCTTCTCCATCAGTCCTCCTGCTCAGCCAGCCACCATGCCACCTGAGAAAAACCCATCTTGTTATTCACGTCGCTCCAAATTGTAAAACCCTAAAAGGCTTTCCCCAATCAGATTGCGTTTCTCTATAGTGCCACTTCTCCTAAAGACCACTCAACTGTACGAAGCTGTTGCCGCTACTCTGGACTCCCACTGTTCAAACCGAGGCGTGCTTGCGCCCTTCCAATCCATTAGCGCCAGTCTCTGTGTTATGCTATGCCAGCTAATAAACTGAGCATTGCCTTGCACGGCTGCCATAACCGGGCAAGGCTGTTTTACTTAATTAAAGCCGCAATGATGATAATGGCAAACGAAGGGGCTGCAATGCATTATTCATGCACCAAGACAATGTGCTGGATGGACGCAAGCTCTGCAGAATTGAATGTGAAGGAGTTGAGCGCAGCCCAATTCACGTCAAAACATGGGAATGCAATTGCACTGGAGAGGCTCTTTTATCCGGACGAGTCCAGGTGACAAACTGCCAAACAATTCCCAGACTGGGCTGCACTCAGATCTCGCAGAAAGTGCTGCATTTTTAATATCTCTCAAGCCACATTTTCGGTTTAATCCATCTATTTATGCCCTCCAAATGTTCTCGTAAGAGGGAAACGGGCATTCCTGTGGAGGCGTAAAGGGTAGTCAGGGAAGCCCAAAGAGAACAAATCGAAACATTTTAATGATAACCAGCCCCATCCTACACGTGTCTACTCAGAAGAAATACCCACTGAATTCAATGGGACTTCTTTCCAAGTAAGTGGGTATAGGGTTGCAGTTCACAGATTTCAGTGGAAGTGATCTGAGCACGTGTTAAGAAATAAATGACTTTTGTTACACATGCAATTTATTTCAGGGATGGGGGGCAAATTGTGGAAGGGGAAACTCACCACAGCTAGAGTTTCTTCCAAAGGTTCCTAGTGGTCCCCAGCTTTCCCAACAAAAACCACCTCAAGAGATGCTGCATGGTGATATATTGCCGCAAAATTTTCCCCAGGGGAATAGTGACCGCCAGTGTAATTCCCTTCCCCACCTGCAGTCTGAAACGGCGCAATCCATTCTGCAACTCCCGTTCTGCGGTATGCCTACACCAGGCCTGATTAATCAAGCACCAAGTGATGGATAAAGCAACATTAGATCCATGATCCATCCATGCATGTTCACCAGCCTTGACTCCCCTCACCTGCAAACAAGGGCAGTGTGTCATGTTTTGTTGTTTGAGGTGAAACGCAAAGTCACCTTTGCCCTGCTGCTGCCGCCATTAAAGCACCACTTTACCCAACACTGCCAACTCTGCCACCAGCATTGGCACCAATTTGGGGTGAGATTTTGCCCGTCTTGGGCAAGATGTCAGAGAAATCATGCAAGATCTTGCACACTCTGCAAGATCTTGCAGTTTTTCAGCTGATACTGGCATGGTTCTGCCGCCTGAGGCAGCCTCCTCAGTTTGCCCAATGGTTGAGCCAGCTCTGCTGAGTTTGTAACATCGGTCATCAGTTTGGCATTGCAACGAGAGTGCAATTTCAACACAAGATAAATTTCAGGGCTGGATTTAGGGCTGTGCGAGTTGTGCACACACACTAGGCGCTGAGCTGAGGAGGCGTCATCTTAAAGCCTGGCAAATGAGGCGTTGGGCTTTGGGAAGGAGGACGGAGGTTTTGACAGGGTCCTAGAGTCCTCCCGACTCCTTCTCAAAGCTTAGTTAGTGCTTTCCCAACTTTGGGAAGAAGGTGGGAGGGCTCTAGAACCCTGCCAGAATCTCATGCCTCCTTCCCAAAGCCCAGCACCTCACTGGGGGAAGGGGGCGCCAAATTTTGGGCTCCCACAGGGCACCATAGTACGCAGACCCACCCCTGGATGCAAGGCAGGTATAGGCAAACTCGGCCCTCCAGATGTTTTGGGACTACAATTCCCACCATCCCTGACCACTGGTCTTGTTAGCTAGGGATGATGGGAGTTGTAGTCCCAAAACATCTGGAGGGCCGATGCAGGGCCTCTACCATCCCTGCTCCCACTAGCCTTTTGTTCATGTGGCAAGAAGGATCCACTAATAAAAATCTGTTTCCATGTGCGGCTCCTCCTGCCTGAATCCTACTTTACCCTGAGAAAACTAAAAACTGCTGGAAACTGTTTTGTTTCCTCCAGATCCCCTGAATGCTCATGGAGATTCTCGAGTCCTAATTAAATCACAATCAGCTCATTTTTGCATCTCCCTTCTGAGAGCGTATTTCGCATCACAATCATCAGCAAATGAGTGCAACTGTTTAGCCCCATGGCTGAACATGGAACACTAATCAAAAAGGCCACTTGAAACAATAAGGAACAATCACTTGTTGAGAGGATGGAGTCAACCAACCCTCCTCAGATGAATATTCAGGTCCCTGAATTCCAAAAAAACAACAACCCAAAAAACTTTTGGGCTTGATTGTGCTGCAATTTTCTCAACTGAGCCTAATTAGCCAAGGATTTAATTGATGATATTTGAAACTGCAACACACCATTTCATGACACTAATACTATGCAGATGATTTAAGTGTGTAAGGAAGAAGCTTTTAAGGGGAGTATATCATGGCAGTAAGCTCCACAACATATACAACTTGAGGAGAAAGACACAAGATATGTTTTGTATTCTACGGTCAAGCCTTGTTGAGAAAACGGTGGCATACAACTACACAGGGAGGGGACTCCTTCAGAACAACACAGCCAGGCAGAACTTGAGTTACCTCAGCAAGGATCTTGCCAATCTGAGGGGTGCGATGGCACTTTTTCTCCTGGCGCCGTTGGGCCTGCCCTCACTTAAATATAGTGCACCCACCTCACCGAACACCAGTTTCACGAATTCCTACAAACCACCCCAGATTATCTTGTGGGGGGACTTGTGTGAGGAAAAACTAAATAATTAGGAGTCTCAGGCAGGATTTGATCAAATAAACAACAAAGATTTTATTAAACAAAGAAATTTTATGACACAAGTGGGTAAAACATAGGATACTTCAGATCAGAATGCTATTTCACTTCAGTTCCTTCTCAGTTGTTGCACAGCTGTTGCCGCTTAATATTTTGGTTCTTCCACAAGGTGGTACTTCCTGTCAATTGCACACCCCTTAGACAACCCTACTCCTGTGGTACTCCAAATAACAGACCCACGGGGTCTCCCCTCTTAACTGGTTTGGGAGTCTTCTCTTTTTGTAGAAGAATCTCTCCCCTCCTGACTGGAATGAAACCTAAGTAGACTGTATCCTCACAGCTTCTACTTCTCCTGACTCAGCCTCCCAGTTAATTCTTGGCCTAATTACTCTTACAGGACACCACACACTGTCCTTCACACCAAGCTCAAAGACTCTTTTCTGTAGCTTTTGATATATTCCTCAGAGTGGGTGTCTCTACCCAGAACCAACTCTCTCTCTTCTCACTCTGTATCTCCCAACCTACCAACTGTCTCTCAAAATCCTCTCCTTTTCAACTCCCCCTCCTGGAACCCCAGCCAATCATAAGCTGCCTTTTGTTAACCGTTTGCTGGCAGGGGAAAAGAAAAAGAAAGCACTCGTTGACCCAACCTGCCCAGCAAAAACAAACTTTTCCATCACAAGGGGTTGCTCAGCAATGCCTCACCTCCCCCCCCCCCCAGGTTGGCTAATTGTAAACAGAATTGACTCTTACATTACTAACTGAATGATCCCTGCTGCTATGCTCACAACAGGGATGACCTCTCCTATGAGGTGCATCTTCTGGTGACATTGATATCATTTTGGCACCTGGTGATGATGCAACTCTTTGCCCAGGCTTTGGGGGAGGAGTGAAGCTTATCTTAGGCCTTATCCACACTTACGTTTTGCCTTCCACTTTCTTTAAAGCTCTGTGTTCGAGGGCTCTGTTTTTTGCCCTGGTGCTTTCCCCATGGAAACCTGCCCTTTAACACTGACATGCAAGAAGCAGAAATTCGGGTTCTCTGTGGATTGCTGTTTGCTCCAATTCAGCTTTGATGGGGAAAGTTCCAGAGCGAAAAAACCCCAAAAACCTGAGTGTTCAGACATGGCGCATTAAAGCGCACTCTGTGCCTGGAAAGTGAGGAAGTGTGGACAAGTCCTTTGTCGAGACGCTTCTTTTTTCAAAGGGCATTTGGAGGAGGCGAGATCTAATTGCTGGCACTGCCCCTCATGTGGAATTTAATGGAGTTTAATGGAGTAAGCGCCCTTAAACTCAGTACAGTTGGGACAACTGGCGGAGGAAGACGGGTGCGGGGGGTGCGCTCCGCACCGGGTGTCAGCCATGAGGCTGGGTGACATCGCCACACCGCCCCCCTCCCACGCTCGCTGTGCGGGTGGCACCCCGGACGCTTGCTGTGAGGGCGGAGGGCCGCTAGGGACGATGCTACTGTGGGTGGCTAGCGACGCTCCCCAATGCTTGCTGCGCTGGAGGCTAGCACTCCCTCACGCTCTCCATGTGGGTGGCGGGTGGCTAGGGACGTTCGCCGGTGGGCGGCTAGCCCCGCCCCCTGCCGCTCCAGGTGCTGGGGCAGGTAGCACCGCCCCTGGCTGGGACAACGTTGTTGCACCCAGGTCTATCTTGCTGGCTTCCCACAGGCATCTAGTTGGCCAATGTGACAACAGGATGCTAGATAAGATTGGCCTCTGGCCTGATGCAGGGATCTTATGTTCCTACGAGCATGCAACAGAACTGATTTACAAGGACGGATAGCTAGAAAACCAGAGCTGTCCCTTTTGTTGTTGTTTAGTCATGTCCGACTCTTTGTGACCCCATGGACCAGAGCATGCCAGGTACTCCTGTCTTCCACTGCCTCCCACAGTTTGGTCAAACTCATGCTGGTAGCTTCGAGAACACTATCCATCTATCTCGTCCTCTGTCGTCCCCTTCTCCTTGTGCCCTCCATCTTTCCCAACATCAGGGTCTTTTCCAGGGAGTCTTCTCTTCTCATGAGGTGGCCAAAGTATTGGAGCCTCAGCTTCAGGATCTGTCCTTCCAGTGAGCACTCAGGGCTGATTTCCTTAAGAATGGATAGGTTTGATCTTCTTGCATTCCATGGGACTCTCAAGAGTCTCCTCCAGCACCATAATTCGAAAGCATCAATTCTTCAGCGACCAGCCTTCTTTATGGTCCAGCTCTCACTTCCATACATCACTACTGGGAAAACCATAGCTTTAACTATAGCTTTCCCGAGTAAGATGCAATTGGAGCATATACAATGATGCATAATAAGATGTGGGTATTTGGGAAGCTTTAGTAAGTGATAGGAAGTGCACTTCTCAAAATCTCAGCATCTGCTCCCCTCCCCCCCGCATTGCAATCAATTTCTGAATTAGTTTCACACCTACACTGAGGCTGATGCACATCTGCAAAGATTCTCCCCCCCTCCACACCCATTAAATCTACAGATTTCATTTAAGCTTTAGATGCCGGCCTAAAAAAGCAATCTGATTTTACTTTCCAAACCAGACAATCATTTTAGCACAAGTCATAGCATCAAAGCCGTGTTGCTCAACGCTTTCTTGTGGCACCCTACCTCGCTCATATGGTTAATTACACGACACTCCTGGAGAGAGCAGATGAAGCAGCAAAAAAAAAAAAAAACACCACCTGATCTCATTAAAGGAGGCTTAGCCAAGAGAGGAGGAAAGAGAAGTGGTTTGGGACCAAGCTGAAACCTTAGAAGAAATAGTAGGGTTTCTGTCCCCCAGTGATGTTCCTTAGGATGGGGTGAAAACAGGGGCTCTGGTGGTATTTGGACACTGAATTTTGGAATCCATCTGTCCCCCAAATCCAAATATTGCTCCCAGACAATATTTTTCCCGAAAGAAGAAAAAGAAAAGAAAAACCCATCTCAGATGATTAGAGGCTTTTTCTCAAGTAATTAAACCAAAACGTCTCATTAGCTGTGCCACATAATCTAATGACCCAGTTTATTTCATCTTACAAATCTAGGCAGATCTAAGTGATACTGTTGCATTGTCCTTTCAAAGCTGCTTCAAATTATTTCATAAGGCTCCCAGGCTGCCTATGCCATGACTTGAGCAATCTTGCAAGCAAAAGCACGGCACAAAAAGTGGGGAACTTGGAAAAATGAAATGACTTGCCCATAAATTGCATTAATTGCTACCTAAAACTCCTATTGTGGATGTGCCTTAAAACAAGCATGCATTTTTAGTTGGGAGTAACTTTTGCTATGGTTTTCCCAGTAGCGATGTATGGAAGCGAGAGCTGGATCATAAAGAAGGCTGATCGCCAAAGAATTGATGCTTTTGAATTATGGTGCTGGAGGAGACTCAAGCCCATGGACTGCAAGAAGATCAATCCTATCCATTCTGAAGGAAATCAGTCCTGAGTGCTCACTGAAAGGACAGATCCTAAAGCTGAGGCTCCACTACTTTGGCCCCCTCATGAGAAGAGAAAACTCTCTGGAAAAGACCCTGATGTTGGGAAAGATTGAGGGCACAAGGAGAAGGAGACGACAGAGGATGGGATGGTTGGACAGTGTTCTCGGAGCTACAAACATAAGTTTGACCAAGCTGCAGGAGGCAGTGGAAGACAGGAGTGCCTGGCGTGCTCTGTTCCATGGGGTCACGAAGAGTCAGACACGACTAAACGACTAAACAACAACAACAACTTTTGCTGGGATGTGCCCACTGGGTAAAAGTAAAGGTAAAGGGACCCCTGACTGTTAGGTCCAGTCGTGGACGACTCTGAGGTTGTGGTGCTCATCTTGCTTTACTGGCCGAGGGAGCCGGTGTACAGCTTCCGGGTCATGTGGCCAGCATGACTAAGCTGCTTCTGGCGAAACCAGAGCAGCGCATGAAAACGCCGTTTACCTTCCTGCCGGAGCGGTACCTATTTATCTACTTGCACTTTGATGTGCTTTCGAACTGCTAGGTTGGCAGGAGCTGGGACCAAGCAATGGGAGCGCACCTTGTCACGGGGATTCAAACCGCCAACCTTCTGATCGGCAAGTCCTAGGCTCTGTGGTTTAGGCTCCTGCAAATGCACGAAAGAGCCCGAGTGAACCTTAATGTTCCTAAACCTTTTTGCTACCTATAAAGGAAGACTATGGTTCAATCTGGGAGAATATTCTGCACTCATTCAAAACCTGGAAGAAAAACTCCAGAATTCATTTTTTGGGGGTAGAGGCAGGATTTTACTCAGAGGAGACCACCTGAAATTAATGGATCTAAGTTAATTATGATAGTTAATTTCAATAGGTCTTCTTTGAGTAGCACCAGCATTGGATCCAACCCATTGTTTGTTTTTGAAATTAGACTTTTAAAAAATACATACATCTCAGCCTTATTTCTTATAATTTTTAATGCAATCGTATCCATTTACAAATTCAAGATACAGTTTATACTGTGCTACCCTTTCTATCCACCATCTTATCATATTGAATTCAACAATATACCGTAAATAGTTCTTGCGAAAATCAAATTAGGATAAAAGAAAACACATTTATTTATTTAATTCTTCAAGCAAAGTTGTCTTAGGAGAATTGGGTTTTTTTCCAGTTCTATGTAAGGGGTGGAGTTTTACTCAGAGTAGAGAAACCAAAATTGCCTTCCATAAAACCTGCAGCAAAATTAGAATGAAAAAGGACTTTTCATTACAAAGGGCGATCTAGCTTCAAATGCTAACCGTCGACATTTATATATTGATTCTGGAGACACTGAGAAGACAAGAGCCATTTAAATGTTTACAGTATCTAATCTTTCATTACGTGCCATTTGTGTGACCCATAAAACAATTTGCCTTTTGCATAGGGAGACTGAGGCAGGTAGGTGATGCTTATCAAATACATTAAGGTCAAAAGCGTCCGAAGGTGACATCCATCTCCTTTCACTTTTCCCACACCCTCGTTTTTGTTCTACACGGCGACATCCTGGGGAACAGCTGGATGATTTATATCACAGATGGTAATTCTTAAATATCTTTAATACCAGTGTGGCAACTCATCCATCTTGAACTGAGAGATATATTCCAAGATTATTTATTCAGGCGTTGAATCATTAACTGCCAAAAGGCACAATCTAGCATAAATCCATTTGCTCTTCCTTCAGGGATCTGGGGGGGGGGGGGGGAATACTGTTTGGGAAGATTTGTACCTGTTGGGGCAGGGGAGGGTGGACCTTCGAGCTGGTATACTGATGCCTGCTTGCTCAGTTATACCAGTTTGCAAGGGATGCGGGTGGTGCTGTGGTCTAAACCACTGAGCCTCTTGGGCTTGCCGATCAGAAGATCGGCAGTTTGAATCCCCGCGGTGGGGTGAGCTCCTGTTGTTGTGTCCCAGCTTCTGCCCACCTAGCAGTTTGAAAGCACACCAGTGCAAGTAGATAAATAGGTAGCACTGTGGCGGGAAGGTAAATGGCATTTCCATGCGCTCTGGTTTCTTTCACAGTGTTCTGTTGTGCCAGAAGCGGTTTAGTCCTGCTGGCCACATGACCCGGAAAGCTGTCTGTGGACAAACGCCGGCTCCCTCAGCCTGAAAGCGAGATGAGCGCCGCAACCATATAGTCACCTTTGACTGGACTTAACCGTCCAGGGGTCCTTTTACCAGTTTGCATGAGCCATGTAACTTCAGAGTAGAGATCTTACTGAAGATCAGAATTTCTCTTCCATGGTTTGTTTGGGGTTTTTTGGGGAATCCAGTGATGCTGCTGTGATTGGTCACAGCTGAATCTAATAACATCTTTCAGTGAACATTGTTCCTTAGCCTCCAACATTTCTCCGATGTAAATAGAGATGTCCTATTCAATACTACTGCTGCTGCTTCTATTACTACTACTACTAATTTTTTATACAGTGGTACCTCTGGTTACGAACTTAACTCATTCTGGAGGTCCATTTTTAACCTGAAACTGTTCTTAACCTGAAGTGCCACTTTAGCTAATGGGGCCTCCCGCTGCTGCTGCGCCGCCACCGCGCGATTTCTGTTCTCATCCTGAAGCAAAGTTATTAACCCAGGGTACTATTTCTGGGTTAGTGGAGTCTGTAACCTGAGGTACATTCTGGGAGGTTTCCAACATATATAAAAACATAATAAAACATTAAACATTGAAAAACTTCCCTATACAGGTCTACCTTCAGATGTCTTCTAAAGGTTGCATAGTTACTTTTCTCTTTAGCTTGGCAGTTGCATAACTCCAGTCCCTTCAACATTTCTCTTGTGAAAACGAGGGCATCCTAACATACCTTCCAACATTTCTCTGATGAAAATAGGGACGTCCTAAGGAAAAGTGGGGCACTCCAGCAACAAATCAGAAACTGGGATGGCTTCTCTAAGTCTGGGGCGGTCCCTGGAAAATAGGGATACCTGCAGGGCCTGTTTTTCTGCATTTTGCTAGGGATTGTTCCATTGATGGTCTGTATACATTCATGCCTATTGTTCTTGCTGATGCCATTGTGGCAGAGAATGTGACTTGCAGGCGTTTCTACAGGAAGACGATTTTTATGATTTTATGAATCAACAGCAAAGCCACTTACAGAAGCAGCTTAAGAATCTCCTTGCAGAATTCATTTCGGCAGAGCATCCGACAATATGCTAATTTAGCTCTTCATTTCGGAATTGGGCTAGAAGTCAACACAACTCAGCTGGGGCTGCGGGATGGCGGTGGGAGAGGGAGGGAGGGAGGGAGAGGCAGGAAGAGTACGAATCAATAGTATCAATTATAATGGACTGATATAAAATTCCTTATATGCTTTAAAGCATAAAGGCACAGGTCAAATCTGTGTCCAGGGCAGCTGTTTACCAGCTTCATCTGGTACACAGGCTGAGACCCTATCTGCCTGCGGACTGTCTTGCCAGAGTGGTGCATGCTCTGGTTATCTCCCGCTTGGACTACTGCAATGCACTCTACGTGGGGCTACCTTTGAAGGTGACTCGGAAACTACAACTAATCCAGAATGCGGCAGCTAGACTGGTGACTGGGGGCGGCTGCCGAGACCATATAACACCGGTCTTGAAAGACCTACATTGGCTCCCAGTACGTTTCCGAGCACAATTCAAAGTGTTGGTGCTGACCTTTAAAGCCCTAAACGGCCTCGGTTCAGTATACCTGAAGGAGCATCTCCACCCCCATCATTCTGCCCAGACGCTGAGGTCCAGCGCCGAGGGCCTTCTGGCGGTTCCCTCATTGCGAGAAGCAAAGCTACAGGGAAGCAGGCAGAGGGCCTTCTCGGTAGTGGCGCCCGCCCTGTGGAACGCCCTTCCAGCAGATGTCAAAGCGATAAACAACTACCTGACATTCAGAAGACATCTTAAGGCAGCCCTGTTCAGGGAAGTTTTTAACGTGTGATATTTTACTGTATTTTTGGTTTCTATGGAAGCCGCCCAGAGTGGCTGGGGAGGCCCAGCCAGATGGGCGGGGTATAAATAATAAATTATTATTATTATTATTATTATTATTATTATTATTATTAAAGTGAATGAACGCCTTAAAAATAATTGGAGATGTGTGGTGGACTTGTAAAGAGGTAAAGGCTTTCTGGAAATGGTATATAATGTGAAATATACTCAGAGTCAAGTGTGAATTTCATGCTCTTTATTCAGCTGATAGTAGCAATGAATGAAACTTTCCCCAAAACGTCTAGCTATATATGCATTATTTACACAATGGGCTCCTCGTGATTGGCTAATTCCAGGCTGCTCCTGAAGGCCAATCAGGTTGCTGATTCACTTCCACCTGGAGCTGGATTGGGTGGCTCCTGCGGACCAATCAGACTGCTGCATTCTGGATCCTATTGTTCTAGGATTCAGCTCAGTGCATAACATAATGACTTAAAGAAAGTGTTTAAAAATACTTTTGTTAAAAAAAAACCAGAAGCCTTTCTACTGAGTATAGTGAGTGAAGAGATACCTAGGGAAGATAAAATACTGTTTATGCATGCAACAACCACGGCAAGAATTCTTTTAGCCCCAAAATGGAAACAACAAGAAGTACCAACAAAAGAAGAGTGGCAGATGAAGATGATGGACTTTGCAGAACTGGCGAAGCTGATGGGAAAAATCCGAAACCAGCAAAATCAAGTATTCCAAAAAGACTGGGGTAAATTCATACGATATCTTCAATATCATTGTAAGCAATTAACATCACTAGCAGGGTTATGTGAAGACTTTTAATGAGAAGTTTTCTATCTTTCTATATTTATTTAAATTTTTGAGATATTCTGTAATGAGTGTAATTAGAATTGGAAAATGTGTAAATTGCAATGATATAAAGGTTTATTTCGAAAGCCATGAGGCGGGAGGGAAGGAAGTCGATAGGCTCTAAGAGCCAAGGCGGTATAGTGGATAAAGATGGTGTGAATGTATAATATTAAATGGAAAATAAATAAAAATTATATTTTAAAAAAATCAGAGATTTGTGTGTGCATGCACATACGTTTTGCTTTGTTCCTTTGAAATGAAGAAGAAGAAGTAGAGTTTGGATTTGATATCCCGCCTTTCACTCCCCTTCAGGAGTCTCAAAGCGGCTAACATTCTCCTTTCCCTTCCTCCCCCACAACAAACACTCTGTGGGGTGAGTGGGGCTGAGAGACTTCAGAGAAGTGTGACTGGCCCAAGGTCACCCAGCAGCTGCATGTGGAGGAGCGGAGACGTGAACCCGGTTCCCCAGATTTCGTGACTACCGCTCTTAACCACTACACCACACTGGCTCTCTCATTTCACTGGACGTGAAATGTCCCATTATTTTGCTTCCAAAAACTTCCCCCAAAATAATATTTCCATCCAGATCAACCTTGCAAAAACTTGGATATGCTACAACACTGGAACCCAGACGCAGCTTGAAACAACAATTTTAACAGATTGGTGACACCCCTCATAACTGAATCCCAGCAGATGCCTCGAGGACGGCAGTCAACATGATAGTAAATATACCAAGGGATTCCTATGACACTAATGTGTTTTATTAGGGCTAAGGAGCCTCATTTCTATGATCTAACGCACACTTACCCTTTTCCCTGCCCTTCAGTTATTGCCAGGACATATGGCAAATTAGGTTTCCGCACATTAGCGTTCTTCCTTTAATTAGCAGCAATTAAAACGAGGCGGCGGATTATTTTTCAGCCTGGAGTCACACCTGTGTTGGCCAAATTTAGTTATGACGCCTCATTGATTGATTGATTGTAACTTACATCCTAAATCACAGGGATAGGATTTGCTAGAGGGGACCAGTCCATATGCTCCAGATCATGTTCCTCACTTTGACTACACAGGGACAGATTAAAGGACAGTTTAGAAGAGTTTGGATTTGATATCCCGCTTTATCACTCCCCTTCAGGAGTCTCAAAGCGGCTAACAATCTCCTTTCCCTTCCTCCCCCACAACAAACACTCTGTGAGGTGAGTGGGGCTGAGAGACTTCAGAGAAGTGTGACTGGCCCAAGGTCACCCAGCAGCTGCATGTGGAGGAGTGGGGAAGCGAACTCGGTTCCCCAGATTACGTGTCTATCGCTCTTAACCACTACACCACACTGGCTCTCAGGGACAAATCCATGCCATCCACCTCCCAGAAGAATTGGGCTGCCTCTGCAAACATTTTCCTAGTAACATTTAGATAGATAATAGACAGATACATAGATAGAAAGACAGATAGATGATAGATTAGATAGATAGATAGATAGATAGATAGATAGATAGATAGATGATAGATGATAGATGATAGATAGATAGATAGATAGATAGATAGATAGATAGATAGATGATAGATGATAGATGATAGATAGATAGATAGATAGATAGATAGATAGATAGATAGATGATAGATAGATGATAGATAGATGATAGATAGATAGATGATAGATAGATAGATAGATATAGATAGATAGATAGATAGATAGATAGATAGATAGATGATAGATAGATAGATAGATGATAGATAGATAGATGATAGATAGATGATAGATAGATAGATAGATATAGATAGATAGATAGATAGATAGATAGATAGATAGATGATAGATAGATAGATAGATAGATAGATAGATGATAGATAGATAGATAGATGATAGATAGATAGATGATAGATAGATAGATAGATATAGATAGATAGATAGATAGATAGATAGATAGATAGATGATAGATAGATAGATAGATGATAGATAGATAGATGATAGATAGATGATAGATAGATGATAGATAGATAGATGATAGATAGATAGATAGATAGATGATAGAAAGATAGATAGATGATAGATAGATAGATAGATGATAGATAGATGATAGATGATAGATAGATGATAGATAGATAGATAGATAGATAGATAGATAGATAGATAGGTAGATAGATAGAGTGAGTCAGGTGTGCATGCAGGAGCCAGGCCCTGTGACCAATAGGAATTTGCAGGACTGAGGCCTTCCTAAGTTTGTTCGGAAGAGGCAAGGCGCGGCCCCACAGGTGAGGCCGATTAGTAACTCACAACACCTGGTGGCAAGAGCTGGGAAGGGATCTTTGCCACAGCAACACGCTTCCTGCCTTGCTGTGTTTGGCTTCTTGCTTCCTGATCCTTGAACCTTGGCTTCTTGAGCCTCTGACCCCTGACTTTGTGACTCCTTGCTTCCTGACCCTCAGGCCCGTGGCTTCTTGACTCCCGGCTTTCTGACGCTCGGACTCTTGGCTTCCTAACTAATGGCTTCTGGACCCCCATTCCTGCTCCTACCCCACCATCTTGCCCCCGGTCCTGACGTCCCCTGCTGGGACTTCGATTGCCCATGAACCAGACCATGACAGACAGACAGATAGATAGATAGATAGCTGACAGATAGATAGATAGATAGATAGATAGATAGATGATAGATAGATAGATGATAGATTGATATAGATAGACAGACAGATGATAGAATGTATTGAACTGATTCCATTTCCCCCCAAAATGAATATATCATGAAAACTAACCATTTCAATCAGTACAAAGGATTTTTTGAAATAAATCAGAGGTTGGGTGGCCATCTGCCATGGATGCTTTAGCTGAGATTTCTGCATTGCAGGGGGTTGGAATAGAGGACCCTTGGGATCCCTTCCAATTCTACGATTCCATGAATTTTTGATCTGCTATTACATAATCAATAGGAAGAACTGAGCAGACTAATGGGGGGGGGGGTACTAGCTTGTTGACAATTTCATATTAATAACCATCCTCTTTGCAGGACCCAGGTTGCCTCTTACCAAAAGTTATTACTCTAACTGCAAACTGGAATAAGCCACAGGTGGAGGACGTAAGCTTTCTCACGATCTTTCATGCCACCCCAAACTCTGCTGAGCAGCTGAGTGAGACTCTTGGGTTTCGGGCGCTTTCCCCAGGTTCATGTTTCTGTTGGGAAGATGGAGGGATGCAGAGGCTAGTGTCTTTAAGAGATATTGTTTATTGGCACATATTTACACCTGAGGTCTGCAATGGAGGGCATGCAGAACATTACAGTGGTACCTCGGAGTACATATGCTTCAGGTTACAGACTCCGCTAACCCAGAAATAGTACCTCGGGTTAAGAACTTTGCTTCAGGATGAGAACAGAAATCGTGCTCCGGTGGCGCAGCGGCAGCAGGAGGCCCCATTAGCTAAAGTGGTGCTTCAGGTTAAGAACAGTTTCAGGTTAAGTACGGACCTCTGGAACGAATTAAGTACTTAACCTGAGGTACCACTTTATAGCCCAATAGGGTCTCTCATTGCCCCTCTCATGGCTTCAGCAAGCTTGGGGGCAAAGCAACAGTAAGGCATGGCTCCCCATCTCTCAGTGCAGACTCCTCCAGCCAAAGCCAATATGAGGATGACCTCCAGCCCCCCACATGGAGTTCTTTAAAAATAAATAATTACGATTTTCAGTTAAATACATTTCAATAGTTTTACAATCATTCTAGCATTTCAAAACTCGATTTCCTTCCTCCTCTTTCTGCGGTTCCCAAAATTTATTTATTTTTTCCATTTCCTGCATATTCTAAAATTAACTAAACTTATTCTTTTATTCATCTACTTTAAATATATGCTCTTTTGAAGCTGTAGGTTACTGCAATAACCCTGCCAACGTCCTTATCTGTTTACAATTTGTTTGTAAATATGCAATGCACCATTTCCATTTTGTTATCTTGATTTCTTATTTTCCCGGCAAGTTTCGCCATCGCTGCATATTCCATAAGTTTCTGTATCCATTCTTCTTTCATCAGGACTTCTTCTTCTTTCCATTTTTGGACACGTAACATTCTTGCCACTGTGGTCACATACATGAATAAATTTCTATACTGTTTAGGTGGTTCTAACCCTATAATTCCCGAAAAGAGTTCTGGCCTGCTGAGAAACTCACAGAGGGCTGGCAGGAAGATGGGTTGATAGTATCCAAGGCAACACGATGACCAAGCACAACAATACAATATCAATATCAACTCTTTATATAATCTATACGGAACATTGAACAATATGAAATACATGAATTATGCACTCTCCGCAAAACCAAACAAACAGAGATCTCTGAAAGTCACAAAACGTGCACTCTTGATGGATTCTCTTGAAAACATAGAACCAAATAAACTTTAGCCTTATAAGTCTCTGAAAGTCTTTGTAGACTATGCAAGTTTCTGAAAGAAGCAATAGGTCAGATTCTTATCTGGTGAAAAGATGCGAAGATGGGTTGGACAGATTCTTCTTCCAGGAATTACTGTCCTGATAAAAGGAGAGGGAGAGAAAGAGGAACAGAGGCTGCATCAGAGGTCTACATATCAGAGAGATGAAGACCAGGAGATTTATCTAGTGTTACCATGGCATAACAGGTCTCTTTCACAGTCATTAATTTTGGGGATTGTAATAAAGAAGCAAGATGGGTTTTTAAATGTTTGCCTGAAGGTAATTGCTTTAGCTCATTCTTTCCTTTTTTTTTTTTTAAAAAAAAAGAAGAGTAGAAGTCAGGTTTGTGGAAATACATTCTCCAACTGTGGTTTTCTTGTTCTCAGCAGAGGCTCTCTCTCTCTCATACACACACGGGAAAATAATGTGTCCTCTGTCAAGTTAGCTCAGCGGCCCGTTTCACCCAATTATGTCTGCTTTGACTATTTTTTGCAATATATTTAGAGACTGTTTTGCAGCCCCAATACCCCTTCCCCCCCAATTATTAAAGCAGGATTTCCCCACAGAGTAAGTTTAGCATGTGGAAATGGATCCAATTTATTTTTTTTTAGCTAATATATTCCATATCTTTCTAACAGATTTAATTGTTTCAAGGGCTGTTGGAACTTTCAAATATGTTGATCCTAATACTGTCCACCCAACCAAAGGTGTTATACAGTATATATATACTTTAAGGATGCCCAGCTTGGGAGATTAAGACCATCAGCAGTTCTCCAGTGTTTGATAAAGGTAAAGGAAAAGGGACCCCTGACCATTAGGTCCAGTTGTGGATGACTCTGGGGTTGCGGCGCTCATCTAGCTTTATTGGCCGAGGGAGCTGGCGTACAGCTTCCAGGTCATGTGACCAGCATGACTAAGCCACTTCTGGCGAAACAGAGCAGCGCACGGAAACACCGTTTACCTTCCCGCCGGAGCGGTACCTATTTATCTACTTGCACTTTGACATGCTTTCGAACTGCTAGGTTGGCAGGAGCAGGGACCAAGCAACAGGAGCTCACCCTGTCACAGGGATTCGAACTGCCGACCTTCTGATCGGCAAGTCCTAGGCTCTGTGGTTTAACCCACAGTGCCACTCGCATCTCATCCAATGTTTGATACTTGCCAATAAATATGCATGATGGTATAATTCCGGATTTGGGATTCCAAATCCACCTTCCTTAATTTGTTACTTCATTTTCTGCAATGATATTCTCGGTAGCTTTGAACCCCAAAGACATTTCCTAAACAGGGAGTTTATTTTTTTGGAAATATGATCCAGATATAAAAACTGGAAGTCCTCTCAGAATATAAATAAATATGGTAATAATGTTCATTTTGAGAGCATTCAACCTGCCTCAAAGGGTAAGGTTTAATGACTCCCATCTCTCAATATCTTGCAGCCACAATACCTCTTAAGGGCAAGATGGCATTTTATATGCAAAACAGATTGCAGAATCATTCTGGGAAGGAAACGAATCTTTTGGAGGGGAAGTTAAGGAAATGATAAAAATCCTGCTGGATTAGACCAAAGGCCGATCGCATCCAGTGTCCTATTCTCACAGTGCTTCAGGGGGAACCCCATAAGACAGATTTGGCATAGCTGTCAAGTGTCCCTTATTTGAAGGGACAGTCCCTTATTCCAGCGCCATGTCCCGCTGCTGTCCCTTATTGATGGATGTCCCTTAAATTTCAAAGGAAGCAGCTCCTCTCCCTCCCTCCCTGCCAGCCAGAGAGGAGGGAGGCTCCAACTGTGTTGCTTGGCTGTGTTGCTCACCCAACAGGGAGTCTAAGAACGACTGGGGGGTGGAGCTTGCATGCCTTGTGTGTGGCTAGTTAATGCAAGCTGAGGGGTTTTTTGAATGCTGGACGCCATTTTGTTGCACGTGCTGCTGCAAACTTTGCAGTGCAAAGCCAGGCCGGGGAGCCATCTTAAGTTGAGGCTGCATAGGCCTTGTGGTGCATGTGATTCAGATTCTATTCAGTTGAACCTCTGGTTACAAAGTTGGTTGGACAGTGTTCTCGAAGCTACCAGCATGAGTTTGACCAGACTGCAGGAGGACAGGAAGACTGGAGTGCCTGGAACAGGTGAGGCTGCAGGTCCCTTATTTTGGCTGCTGGTCCCTTATTTTCAAGGCTGCTGGTCCCTTATTTTCAAATCTGTAAGTTGACAGCTATGCAGATTTGGGTATAAGAGCACTTTCCCCTATCAGCAACTGATATTCACTGATTTCCTGCTCCACCCCAACGTTTCTGAGACTCTTGCTCCTCTGCAAGAAGCCTGCTATGATGTCCCTGGGCACATGAATAAGCTTGCGTTGCAAGTTCCCAAGGACATGAATGTTTAGGTTAATGGGATAAAATAGGCCACAACTTTATTGGTTACAGATGTGAGTGGTTTGGCTTAGGCATTGGGTGAAACTGGACCATATCTTGACTCCTGCCCGTCATATGGCTAAACCACTGGTAGGGGGAGCCCTATGATATACAGTCATACCTCGGGTTACAGACACTTTGGGTGGTGCAGTTTTGGGTTGTGTACCACGCCAAACCTGGAAGTACCAGAACTGGTTACTTCTGGGTTTCAGCGCTTGCACATGTGCAGAAGCGCTAAATCGCACTTTACGCACGCACAGAAGTGCCGAATAGCAACTCGCGTGTGTGCACATGCGGTGCTGCGGGTTGCGAACGCTGTGGGTTGCGAACGTGCTTCCTGCGCGGATCACGTTCGCAACCTGAGCGTCCACTGTACATCTAATCGGGGCACCTCCAGGGTCCCCGATGGGGTTGTGGCATAGCCCTAGCCCACGCCGAGGCTTCAGACATGAGCCACACCCCCAGATCCCTTTAATGGGATACCCTTAATGTGGAGGGGCAGGTGAATGCAGCAACCTCCCATCCCATAAACAAGGGTTAAAGGTAAAGGGACCCCTGACCGTTAGGTCCAGTTGCGGACGACTCTGGGGTTGCACGCTCATTTCGCTCTATAGGCCGAGGGAGCCTGCCTTTGTCCACAGACAGCTTCCAGGTCATGTGGCCAGCATGACTAAGCTGCTTCTGGTGAACCAGAGCAGCGCACGGAAACTCCGTTTACCTTCCTGCTGGAGCGGTACCTATTTATCTACTTGCACTTTGACGTGCTTTCGAACTGCTAGGTGGGCAGGAGCAGGGACTGAGCAACAGGAGCTCACCCCGTTGCGGGGATTCGAACAAGGCTTACCCAATGCCTAACCTTACAAAGTTGTGATGGTTGCTACAAGGTAGGTGAAAACCAAATAGCTCTGATATCCCTGGAGCTGTATGAAGAAGCCTTTTGCAGCTCCGAGTTCTGTCTTTTGTGGCTGGGTTTTGCATCTGGCGAATCAGTTCTAGGTGATTTGTTTCCAGAGTTCTGTGTTTTGACTTCTTTGATGGATTACCCAGATTCAGTATCATAACAGGACAACACGCTCTTTGTTGCGGCCCATGCTTAATGGCTTGGAAGGAGGCGGCTGATAATCCCCACTGTGAATGCAATCACCCACTCTTGTTTGCAGGCTATCTTTAAAGGGTGGGGAGAGAGGGGGGAAGAGTCGAATGAAACAAGAAGAGAACTGAATCACAATGGAGGTTCATTACACTGCCAAACAAGCAGTACAGTGTGGGCTGCTATTACTCATAGCAGCATGATTTATGTCTCCCCTTTATGCTAGATATATGGAGGATATACGTGAATTGGCCAACAGCCCAGCTGCGGAGAGTGATTCCGACTTGGTGTCAGGGTTGGTGGTCCAGAGGCAGCGAGGCTGGCAGTCAAGTGGGTGGCCAGATTAGGTCAGGCCGACAAGCATGGGTAGAATCAGCAGGACCAGGTGGAACCCTATTGGCTCTGGTGTCCCCTAAACCCTGCTGAGATAGTAACTGAACTACCACCTTCCGGCCATCCATTAGTGGGGGCGCTGCCATGCAGAAGGAGATGCAACTTTGTTGTTGTTTAGTCATTTAGTCGTGTCCGACTCTTTGTGACCTCATGGACCAGACCACGCCAGGCACTCCTGTCTTCCACTGCCTCCCGCAGTTTGGTCGTGCTGGTAGCTTTGAGAACACTGTCCAACCATCTTATCCTCTGTTGTCCCCTTCTCCTTGTGCCCTCCATCTTTCCCAACATCAGGGTCTTTTCCAGGAAGTCTTCTCTTCTCATGAGGTGGCCAAAGTATTGGAGCCTCAGCTTCAGGATCTGTCCTTCCAGTGAGCACTCAGAGCTGATTTCCTTAAGAATGGAGAGGTTTGATCTTCTTGCAGTCCATGGGACTCTCAAGAGTCTCCTCCAGCACTATAATTCAAAAGCATCAGTTCTTTGGCGATCAGCCTTCTTTATGGTCCAGCTCTCACTTTGTAGTTAAAACTACAAAGAGCTAATTTGAGCATGCATAGTAGTCCAGAGTAAATAAAATAGAGAGCAAGGAGGAATGCAAGGAGGAAACTCCAGAGGTCATAAACAAGCAGTAAAGACGAGAGGAAGGATGGGTAGTATTTACCATCTCTTTGTGAACTCTCTTCCTGGCCCCTAAGATCTGTTACGAAAAAGGAGCAATGCTGCTGAGTGCTCCAGATGGCTGGAAAGCCAAACAGGATGTTTATGTTATGGGACTGTACCGTGGGAACCAGGGACAGTCTATTATGTGCTCTGAGCACCGGATGTTAGCTCAGAGTGTCACATGACCCTGTACTGGAAGTACATGGGTGGAGTTATTCTCTCTCTGCAGCTGGGTATCAGAGAGTGCAGACATGTTGTTCTCTGCACTGAGGAAAGACAGAAATAAAGGCATGTAAATACATTTCTGTCTGTCTCTTTCCCCTCCCTGGGGATGGCAGGGAGTGAGGGAGGAGGAGTGGCTGTGTTCTTCTTTCAAGTTTGAAGAAGGATCGGCCGATAAAGACCTCGCCTTGTCTTGCCGGGAGTCGTTGACGGGGGGGTCAACATGGAATCAAGCCGGGCACCTGGAGAGTGGCCAAATTCCTCTGAAGACAAGGCTTGATTCAACATATGGTAGCAAACGCTGCTGGTTATCTGATCCATGGGAATCAGCATGAGAGGTGAGAGGTTGATGGATCGTGTGCCATCCTCTGCACCAAGGAAAGAAGATAACGTCTGAAATTGCAGCCAGAAGCTGAACAGACGGCTGGCCCCAAGAGGGGGTGTTTTCCAAGCAACGGAGCCCCAAAAAGGTATGCTGAATATCGGGCTAAAAGTGTGAATGCAGATTGATTTATTCTCTGGTTCACGAGAGCTGCGTTTGGAAAAACAGCTCTGAAAGAAAGGCTTGCATACCAGAAATTCTTGCGGCGAGATAAGGATGAAAAGTATGCACAGTTGCTAAGCAACGATAGTCGGACAGTGGAAAACTACTGACACCTGGGGCTGGCTCAGTCAGAGCCGGGAAAGCGAAAGTTGTTTTGACTGTAAGACTGTAAGCTTGGAGGTTGCCTGAGAGAGAGGCAGAAAAACAGCTCAAAGGAGCTTTTGGATTTTAACTAGCTCGAGGGTGGAGAGCTGAGACTTGAGTTCAGCATGGATGCCAAGAAGGGGGGAGTGCCCCTGAGTGCCGTGGTTCAGGATGAACACAGCCAGCATGCTGCACTGGAAGTAAAGGACAGGGGGAGGGAAGAACGGAGTTCTAATTCCCCCACTGATGTTGCTACTGGAGAGGATGCTGTAGCTTTGAACGTTGTCCGATGCTACAATTGCGGACAGGCTGGGCATCTTCAGCGGAGCTGCAAGAAGCCATGCCAGCCGAAAGGAGCGAAGGGCCGCTCAGCAAAGCCTGAGGCGTCAGGCAAAGGTCATACCAAGCCTATGGTGGAACCTGCAAGGGCTTTGATGGCGAAAGGAACCACGCCAGATGTTGGGAACGCGTTTATTATCGACACTGCAGCGACGGTTCATATGTCCCCGCACAGAGGGCTCTTTTCGACGTTTAAGAAGCAAAGCTTCGCTGTGGAACAAGCCAACGGTCAGAAGCTGGAGGCGACCGGGGTTGGATCTGTGTATCTTAAGAGTCTGAACTTGACAATAAACAATGTTTACTTGGTTCCTGAATTGAAGTTCAATCTGCTGAGTGTTTCGCAGATTGCAAAGAAAGGACTGAGACTGTCCTATGATGATAAGAGCTGCGAGATCTTCAAAGATGGAGAGTTATATCTTTCTGCCAGACAGAAAGGTGGACTATATTTGTTGGACTTTGACCAAAGTGATTACATGGAATGTAATTCTGAGTCTAACATGATTTCTCTTGCAGGTGTGACCAAAACGAGCGCCAAGAAGGTGGCCAGGGTCGACAGAGCGTTTCAGCGGGTGTATGCTGATGTGATTGGTCCTCTAGAACCATCTAGAGGCAATGCAAGATTTTATCTTGTGTGTGTGGATCATTTCTCTAACTTTGTCTGGGTTTATGTGTTAAAGAAACCACAGGAAGCCTTGGAAAGGTTTCAAGAGTTTTGTGACAAGGTTAAAGACATGCATGATGCTAACATTGATTGTCTTTTGACAGATGAGAAGCAGATTTTTCTTTTACAGGATTTCCAGAGGTTCCTGCAGAAGAAGGGGATCAGACACAAGATTGCTGTTTCAGCGGAAGCGTGGAACAGGGGTGTCTGTGTAAAAGTGAACAGAGAATTGCAAAAGGGGATGAATGCGCAATTGCTTAGTTCACATCTGCCACATGAGTTCTGGGCGGAGTCACTCATGTCGTTTAGTTATGCGTGGGTGAGAAAGGTTTCGAAAGAGTTGGGAAGTTCTCCTTTTGAGAAACTGTTCCAGAGAAAACCTTCTGTTGCCCATTTCAAGGTTTTTGGGTCTCATGTGAGGACAGAAGCTCCAGGTGGAGTAAAGAATGCCAGAGGCATTTTTGTGGGATATGAAAAGGGTCTCTACAGAGTAATTTTGTCTGAATCTGGTCAGGTGATTCTTACAAAATTTCTAGAGAGTGCTCCTGAAAAGGAGACAGTCATAGTGCACACATTTCCCACAGAGGACGATTCAGATGATGATGATGATTTCACAGAGTACAGTGGTACTGAGAGTGACAGTGATAGCTCAGAGAGCTCAGTTGTCACAGTCATTGAGAGGAAATCTCACACATTGGATAGACCTTCACAGGTGAAGGATGAACCACTGTTTGCTATTGGAACTGGTTCTCCAAAGAGTCCTGAGATTGGACCAGTGAGCAGAGAGGATCAGCACCTCATACGTAGGTCTGAGAGAGTTACAAAGGGTGAACCACCCAAAAGGTACTCAGAAGAGTATGCTAATTTAGCTGTTGCATGTGTTGCTGTTGTACACAACCGAGGACAGGTTGGAGCTGTGTCTAAGTCAGAGACAAAGACACAACAGAGAGTTGCTAGCCAAGGTAGTGCAGATGCACTCGTTCCTTGGAAACCAGACAACCAGAGAGGTACACTGGGGAAACCAGTGGCGGGGAGTTCCAAGGGTGGAACTGAAACAACAGGGGAGTGTTATGTGTATAACAACTGTTTGTTTTCTTCTCTGGATCACGCTTTGCATGCCGCAACACGCATTGATTCTTTTGGGGGAGGATGTTACGAAAAAGGAGCAATGCTGCTGAGTGCTCCAGATGGCTGGAAAGCCAAACAGGATGTTTATGTTATGGGACTGTACCGTGGGAACCAGGGACAGTCTATTATGTGCTCTGAGCACCGGATGTTAGCTCAGAGTGTCACATGACCCTGTACTGGAAGTACATGGGTGGAGTTATTCTCTCTCTGCAGCTGGGTATCAGAGAGTGCAGACATGTTGTTCTCTGCACTGAGGAAAGACAGAAATAAAGGCATGTAAATACATTTCTGTCTGTCTCTTTCCCCTCCCTGGGGATGGCAGGGAGTGAGGGAGGAGGAGTGGCTGTGTTCTTCTTTCACGTTTGAAGAAGGATCGGCCGATAAAGACCTCGCCTTGTCTTGCCGGGAGTCGTTGACGGGGGGGTCAACATGGAATCAAGCCGGGCACCTGGAGAGTGGCCAAATTCCTCTGAAGACAAGGCTTGATTCAACAAGATCTACCTAAAGATTAAACTACATCAAAGTAACCTACTATCTGTATGTACTGAGGATGCCTGATGAAGCAACTGGCCTGTGTTTTAGAATGCTTATACGTGCCTGTGAGGCAGAGAAATAGGACGGATGCAGAGGCATGGATTGATCAGAAATCATATCAAAATGGCTCAAACCCAGTCAACGCAATGCTTTCATCGTGGACACAAATGGCTTGCTCCATATTTTTTATAATTCCTCATAGCAATCCCACCTGATCACTACACGACTTCGTGTCAGGGACTGGGCAGGGGAGGAATGGTGGAGACCGCCTCCCCAGCATGACCCTTCCAGAGAAAAAACAAAAAAATATTTTTTTTCCTTCCAGTAGCACCTTAAAGACCAACTAAGTTAGTTCTTGGTATGAGCTTTCGTGTGCATGCACACTTCTTCAGATACCACGTATCTGAAGAAGTGTGCATGCACACGAAAGCTCATACCAAGAACTAACTTAGTTGGTCTTTAAGGTGCTACTGGAAGGAAAAAAATATTTTTTTGTTTTGACTATGGCAGACCAACACGGCTACCTATCTGTAACCTTCCAGAGAAGAAGAAGACAGTTCAGCATTACAATGGGGGTTTGAGGGAGATCACAGCTCCGAGGCAAATGATGGGGAAAGCTGGGAAATAATGGGAGAGGAGGAGGAAGAAGAAGCACCAGGAAGGCGACAGCTGACAGACATAGTGTCACTAGAAAGCATTCCAGACCCACCATCTCCCAGAAGCTGGAGATCCTTGAAAGTAGGAGAGCAAAGAGCTCAAAGGCAGAGGACACATTGCAGCACCCGCAGTGATGACGCATGAAGGGAGAGAGGGAGGGGGTGGAGACTCACTTGGGGTAACACTGTTATTCCAAGAAGCTGCATTTCCAAGCCTCTCTCTGTGAATATTGAATAAAGAGCAGTTGGTAAGGACTTTTCCTTGTCTTTTCACTTCCTGGCAACCTGCTTGGGGTTTAGATCCTCTGTCACCTGACACTTAGGTTGGAGAAATGCATTGCTGAAAACTCTGGGGCAGTGTTTAGAACAAGGTGATGGGGGCACTGTCTGCAGGTTTGACTCATGGTCTGAATTTTTAATGTTAGCAATATTACCATGACTTTTCCTTTAGTTCCGTGCTTTCGTTGTTTTCAGTCATCAGGTTATAGACTGGTCACCTCCTTTTGCCTTGTGGAGCTTTTGCCAGCGTACTCCTTTGAGCAGAAGTTCTGGAGATGTGGTAATGACACCACAAAGTGTTGGGTGTGAGGACAGAACAACTGTGTGTCAAGTTGTTGTTTTTAAAAAGAGTTTTGACTGTGTTGGCATATGTCCTACGTTCGCTTAGGCGAGGATTGCAGACCAGTTTGTGTCCTTCGGGTGGAGGTGTAGCTGTGGCCATCTTTGCGTGTTCGATGTACAGTGGTACCTCTGGATGTGAACAGGATCCGTTCTGGAATGCCATTCGCATCCAGAAGCGAACACAGCCCACGTCTGCGCATGCACGGGTCGCGATTTGCTGCTTCCGTGCATGATGTCATTTTGACCATCTGCACATGCGCGAGTGACAAAACCCAGAAGTAACGCGCTCCATTACTTCCGGGTCACCGCAGCACGCAACCCGGTAATACTTATCCCGAAGCTACTTCGACCCAAGGTATGACTGTATATATCACTTGACCATCCATTTATGGTCCGGGAAAATGTTCAACGGAGGGCAATCCCACTCTATGCTGGTAACGTAGGGTGAGAGACCTTAGCCTGGCAATAGGATCGGGGCAAAGGTATGTAAGGACAGGGAGCACAGATCATATAGTAAGGGGAGTGTATGAAAATGGAATTCTTGTTTGCCTTTCCAAACAGGTTTCTTTTTTAAAAATTAATGCAGTAGGTACCTGCTAGAAATTAGGTAAGACTGGACAGATCCAGCACACACTGGGGTGGAACTGAGCAGCAGTTGAGATGGTGGTTCGGCATCCTTCAAGTTATGTAGATGGGGACACCAGATGCAGGAGGAGAATCAGTCTGTCTCTCCCCCCCCACACCTCCCAAGCCATTAGGTAGTCCAGGCGTCGTGAAATGTGGCTGGATGTTTCTCATCCATCAGCCAGCAAGCTAAGGACCATAACAGCTGCAGGAGAGCATCAAGATGGATGGGCCAAGGTGTGCTTGGAAGGCTGTTGGTTGTCAGCCAGCCATAAGGATTCTCAGTTTGTACAGAGGAATTCAGGTCTATGCTATACCCATCATTCGGTTGCATGTTCTACATAGAAAAACCCCAAGGTTATCTGGGGAAAGATATCACGGAGGGGTTGTGGCTCAGTGGTACAGCACCAGCTTTGCATGCAGGAGGTCCCTGGTTCAATCCCCGGCGTCTCCAAGTAGGTCTGGGAGAGACTTTCTGTCTGAAACTCTGGAGAGCAAGATTGCTGTGTGCAGTCTCAGTGGCGAAATTGTTACATGCACGAAGATGGAAAGATGCAGCCCTATCCACTATAGAGGAATGGCTGATGGAACTATTGGACTTGGTGGAGATGGCAAAGTTAACATGTTAGAGAAAAATCGCCATCAACGTTTATTCAGACTGGAAGCTTCCTATGGGCTGTTTGCGCGGAAGAGAAAATGAACTTGTAATATTGGGATTGGAAGATTAGAAGGAAAAATACTGGTTTACAACCATTCCCAGGAAGCTGATAGTGATGATTATCTTTATATGCCTCTTATCTGCTGGATTGCCCCAGGCACTCTGTGTGGCTCCCAACAAAATATGTAAAACACTCTGCGATGTCAGAGTGGGGCTGAAAGCACAGCCCCACTCCTTGCTTAAGTAGCATGGCTTAAAAGGGTAAAAGAAAACACACGGAGAGGTCCCATTTGTAAAGAAATAAAGGCTACTTAATTACAGTTTCTTCATATTTACAAGGATAGGTTGGATCTGAAGTCTACATGGTGAGACCTATGTTTTTTTATGGTTGCTTAATGCAGGGAGAGGGACGTGGGTGGCGCTGTGGGATAAACCACAGAGCCTAGGACTTGCCGATCAGAAGATTGGTGGTTCGAATCCCCGCGACGGGGTGAGCTCCCGTTGCTCAGTCCCTGCTCCTGCTAAGCTAGCAGTTCGAAAGCACGTCAATGTGCAAGTAGATAAATAGGTACCACTCCGGTGGGAAGGTAAACGGTGTTTTCGTGCGCTGCTCTGGTTTGCCAGAAGTGGCTTAGTCATGCTGGCCACATGACCTGGAAGCTGTACGCCGGCTCCCTCAGCCAATAAAGTGAGATGCATGCCACAACCCCAGAGTCGGCCACAACTGGACCTAATGGTCAGGGTCCCTTTACCTTTAATGCGGGTAGAGGAAGAGGTGGTGCTTGCAAATTTAGTGCATTCCCCGCCCCGACTATCGGTTGTTCTCAACCCTGCCCTCTGCTGACTGGAGATATGCAAAGTTGTTTCCCAGTACGTTTCCAAGCACAAACCCTAAACGGCCTCAGTCCTGTATGCCTGAAGGAGCGTCTCCACCCCCATCATCCAGCCTGGATACTGAGGTCCAGTGCCAAGGGCCTTCTGGAGGTTCCCTCACTGCGAGAAGTGAGGTTACAGGGAACCAGGCAGAGGGCCTTCTCAGTAGTGGCGCCTGTCCTGTGGAATGCCCTCCCAGCAGATGTCAAGGCAATAAACAACTATTTTACTTTTAAAAGGCAACTGAAGGCGGCCCTGTTTAAGGAAGGTTTTAATGTCAGATGCTGTACTGTTTTTAATATTCCCTTGGAAGCTGCCCAGAGTGGCTGGGGAAACCCAGCCAGATGGGTAGGGTATAAATAATAAATTGTTGTTGTTGTTATGTTTCTACCAAACAGTTAGTTCCCCTACATTAGTGAAGAAGGCGCACCCCCAAATAAAAATAAATAGATTTTATTCTCTTCTTATTTGGGGGCGGGGGGCACTGGAAGACAGGAGTGCCTGGCGTGCTCTGGTCCATGGGGTCACGAAAAGTCGGACACGACTAAACGACTAAACAACAACAGCAGCTGAGATCGAGCACTGAGGGCCTTCTGGCAGTTCCTACACAGTTTCCCTCCATACTCTGGTCCTGATGAGAATAACCTCTATGATGAAACATATTGGGAGGCAGCATGCATCTGAACATGGAATGGCGGAGATTCAGAAGCAGGGAGGGGGCACAGTTGTGCTCCTGCTTGCAGGCTTCCTGTAGGCACCTGGTTGGCCACTCTGAGAAGAAGATGCTGGACCAGAGGTGGGCCTTTGGTCTCCAGAATTCCTCCTATGTCCTGCTGGTCACCAGATAGGGCTGAAGGTTGTGCCAGCAAAAGTGTGTGGGTGAAACTTTGGTCAGGTTGTTTCCTCAATGGTGACATTTGTACAATTTAAAATTCCCAGTTCTCTCATATAGCTTTAGCTGTTCACCATGTCGCTTCTGAATCACCTGCATGCGCAATTTGAAGTCAAACTTCTCTTTCCTCTGGTTTACTATGCCCCATATACCTGAAGGAGCATCTCCACCCCCATCGTTCAGCCCGGACACTTAGGTCCAGCTCCGAGGGCCTTCTGGTGGTTTCCTCACTACGAGAAGCAAGGTTACAGGGAACCAGGCAGAGGGCCATCTCAGTAGTCACAGCAACCCTGTGGAATGCCCTCTTATACATGGGGGCGTCTTATGGACAGAAAAGTATGGCATATCATGTTTGGTTGAAATAATCACTTTTTCTGGAATGCTTTGCAATCTTCTTTTCTTTAAAATACATTTGCACATAGAAAAGTATGGTAGTTGCACAGGGGGCTAGGACACCTCTCCCGATGTGCACTGCTGACTTTCTACATTTCAGGAAACATTCAAAACATTGTTCCCCTTGTTCAACCCCAAACTGTACAATAAAGGAAGGAGAGGATGATTGGTGTGTAGCTTAGAGTTTAGATCGAAATCCAGGAATTTAATTCCCCTTCTGCTGTCCTACATTCCTAGGCCTAATGGACCTGGATAACCATGAATAAAACAACAGTGGAGCAGAAATGGGGGCGAGTTGCTCATCCTTAAAGTTGCTCGTCTCAAAAAGAAAGCCCAGAAGATTGGAGGCAGTGGGGTGCGTGAAGAAGATCCACACCATTCCTTGGCCGAGGTTCAAGACTTGTAGTAGACACACAGTCTTATCTCCATGAGTCACTGATATGGCGTTTATTACCTCCCACTGTATTATTTTAATAACCTGCTGGCAAGAGAGAGCAACTGATCAATTTACCTTGGAGTTTTAATCAATAAATGCCAACAACTCTGGGATTTATGAACTACCCAGTAATGACATTGTGGTACTGCTGGAGTGCACTTGGAACGAGGAGACAACACCGTTCTTTGGCTAAGATCCACAGTGCTTGAACTGTCAAGCCTTACAATGTGTTTTGGCGTCTCAAGAGAATGAGAGGTACATTGGAATTCCAAGTTGAAACTCTGCCGTGACTCCATCATTTCATAGAGTCTTCTTGATGGACTCATGAATCTGAACTGGTGATGGCCGAGAAGGCATCTGGATGCAGTGGTGGGCTGGATGAGGGTTAATAAACCAAGTCTGAATCCTGGCAAGGTGGAGGCTGTGTGGGTGAGCATTTTCCAGGTCCTGGAGGTCAGTAAGTTGCCTGCCCTGAATGGGGTTGCGCTTACACAGAAGGATCAAGTCAAGTGGCTAGTTTGGGATGTTCCTGGATCCAACTCTATCACTAGAGATGCAAGTGGCTGGAAGTAGCTTTTCTCAGCTCTGGCCATTCCTGGGGAAGAATGGCTTGACCACAGCTGCCCATGCATTGGTAGCCCAGTATACCTGAAGGAGTATCTCCACCCCCATCATTCTGCCCGAACACTGAGGTCCAGCGCCGAGGGCCTTCTGGGGGTTCCCTCGCTGCGAGAAGCCAAGTTACAAGGAACCAGGCAGAGGGCCTTCTTGGTGGTGGCGCCTGCCCTGTGGAACGCCCTGCCATCAGAGGTCAAAGAGATAAACAACTACCTGACATTTAGAAGACATCTGAAGGCAGCCCTGTTCAGGGAAGTTTTTAATGTGTGACATTTTAATGTGTTTTTAATCTTTGTTGGAAGCCACCCAGAGTGGCTGGGGGAACCCAGCCAGATGGGCGGGGTACAAATAATAAATTATTATCATTATCATTATCATTATTAGCCACACAGCTGGATTACTGCAATGTGATTGTGTGAAGCAGCCCTTGATGTTGGTCTGGAGGCTACAGCTGGTGCAGAGCATGGGGTCGAGGTTTCCTTGCAGGGACAAACGACAGCCTGCAAATACTACTACCCTTCCCCTAACACCCCACATACCCAGAACCTCTGGATAACAGGAGCCTGGGTCATACAAGAGGGAAGGGCTGTCGTTGTCATGGCCTGCCTGCCTGCTCCCTAGAACTATCCAGGACCTTTGATCTGATGTGACATGATGCTCCTTACAGCCTTGCATTGCAGGCTTGAGGCTTTTTAAAAATCATTAGCAGAGCGAAAGAGGTAAGAATTTGTAGATTCCAGCTCCAGGAGCTGATAGCTGTTCAACCTAGATCAATATTTGAACGGACATAATAGTAAGCTCTCTCCATGCCCTGCTTCCCCAAAGCGGGAGCTGGCAAAAAAAAAAAAAATATGCACAAAACTTTCCCCACATATGATTAAATTAGAACCCCAGGCTGTTCTGTTCTCTTTGGTCTGTGATGGATCACTAAGCTCTGGAGTTTTAATTAGCTGGTAACGATCAGGGATGGCAGAACTTTGTCTCGGGCCAGTGACCCCAATCATGCAATTAGACTCTCCAAGACGCGGTGCTTGCCCAGCCTTCTTACAGATGAGAGTCCATTTTGGTTCATTAAGACCCAAATAGTCATCTCCTTCCGGCTTCTGCTTTGCAGGCAAAAAAGGAGGGGGTGTGGATGGAAATGCTTCATTCACTCATGTGCACAGTCGCTCCCAACACAGATACCGAAGGGACGTGAATCCATGTTCTTCCTCTTATGTGCATGGTTTGGAGATCTGTTTATGGTCAACATTTCAGAATGTACTGGTGATGGACAGACTGCCTGTCTCCAGTGGTACCATCCTGCACATGAGCATCAACATTGGAGGACCTCGTTCATGCGCCCCTTCCCACCTGAGATGAGTTGTGCCGTGGTTTAATGCAGCTGTGGGCATAGGAGGGTGCAGCTCTGACGAAGGCGTCATCTGTCAGAGTGCCAGGGCAATGGACTAGCCCTCCAAGCTCTGTCAGCCGAATGAGGCGATAGCAAGGTTTTAAAGTTTGCTTAGGCCACAGGAAGTTGGAGGCCACAGAAAAGAATCAAACCAAGGCTGGATACATCATCCCTTTTCTTTGCTGGGGTTCCAGCTTCAGGCTGGCAGTTTAAATGGCGGCACTCCTTTGCAAGAGGACCTGCAATTCGGATCAAGAGTGAAATGCTTCGTTTCAGCTGGCTGCAGATCTCTTTTTACAGCACAATGTGTTCTGCAACTTGAGCCTTCATAGTTGATCAGGGATGTGAACCTAGCACATACATCTCACCCCAAACTCAAAACCCAGCTTTCTAAGCATTATGCCACCCTTTGTCAGCTCTCTATTCAATCACACTCCGCTGGGCTGAATAAATTGCAAATCGTGCTATATTCAGCCACTCTGTGCATTATATTCTGATGGCACTTATTAGTTAATTCATTAGAGTCATTAGACTCAGGGTGGTATGTTGGTTAGAGTGGTGAGCTAGGACCCATATGAAGCCCACTGGGTGACTTTTGGTCCAGCTACTATCTCTCAGCCTAACCTACTTTGCAGGGCTGTTGTGAGGCTGAAATGGAGAGCGGGAGAAGAGTATACACCACCTCGAGCTCCTTGGAGAAAAGGTGGAATATAGATGTAATATTACATAAAAATAAATGAAAATAGTTGCTGTCTCCAGGTGACTTAAAACCCATAAAATACCAACAGCATAAAAATGAGTTCAAAACCAGATACTAAAAGAAAACAAGACCCAATTAAGCAAATTCTTATCATCCAGTAATACTATAACATACTATAAAAAGGAGAAATTCTTCCCACGTCAGTGAAAGATAGGCAATAATAATAAAGTCTAGGAGATTCCTTGGAATCTTGTTTTTATTATGTTTGAATCTTGTTTTTATTATGTTTAAAATTTTAATTTGAAAAACCAAATAAATAATTTTATTTACTTTTTTAAAGTGAGAGAGTGCTATGACACGAATGAGTCAAACTGATCAACAGAAATGAGTGAACAGAAATGTCTTAGTCAGACAACTGAAAGGTGAATGCGATAGTATTAATGGAGGAATCCGAGGGCTCCCTTGGACAAAAAGACAAAGACACCAACTAGGAGAATTTGGAGCAAAACAGCAGCCTGTAGGCTTGGCCTTTATTGAAAACTGTCGCGACAGGACTCCCACCCACAACAAGATGAAGCAAGATGGAAGTCCTGAACAAAAGAAGACCCCAACTTTTATTAGCTACTAATCCCCCAAGCTACACCCCTAGAACTACATCACATCATAACTACATCACTGACACATCACAAAAAGGAGGAGTTGAGGGAGGAGTTGTGGAAGTAACCTGAGTATCTTGTCACCTGGCTGGTTCCTCCTTTCTCCCTCCCCATGAGTCATTTCCAGAGGACAAAGGGGAGTTGGCAGTTTCCTGCCCCCAGAGGGAAAATCTGATCATTGTCCTTTGTTCCAGTCCATGTTAAATCCACTCCCATATGCAAGTCCTTTGTGACCTTGATGGTCTTCTGTCTGGGACCATCAAGGTTGTCATGCCAACTGGGTAGGGCTCCTGTGTATGTGCTGGTATGGTTAAGGGATTATGGCAGTCCTGTATCAAACCATCCCCCTTTGATAGTCCTTCCTTCATGGAGTAAAATAAAAGTGAACTGGTGTAAATCTGATGTATGATTGATTTACTATGAATTTATAACAGAAACGTCGCGTATGTCGTGTGTGTGAGTGTGTGTGTGTCGTGTTTGTACAAACTGAATGATTGGGGGGGGGGTTCCTGCAACACATGTGCCTGAAATAGTATGGGAGAGCAATCCTGAAGCCATTTTGACTCGCCCAGTGGCCTCAAATATTCCCCTGCAGAATGGGAGGCAAATGGAGAAAGCCTTCCCATTGTCTTTTTGCTTGCAAATCCTGTCTTAAAGGTATTTGTGTATGAATTGGGTGAGCCTGTGACCTGGGTTCAGGAACTAAAGTATTAACCACCCCAAAAGAATAGCCAGGCTGCCCAGGTAATGCAATCAGTGACCATTATCAGGTATTCTGGCAGATAGGATTTCCGCTGTAGACCGCCTCATTCTGTGATCCATGTATAATGTTTTTTTTGGGAGGTGGTCTTGGACTACAGGTTGGGCAATTTCAAAAGTCTATATAAGGGCTTGAACACCATTGTTCAGGGTTCTCCTCCCTCCTGCATTTGGTGAGTGGGGACACTGTTGCAACAGTTCCTTTAATAAAAATCAGGCTTACTAGCCGCTTTGCTTCTCAGATATACTCTGGTTGGCCTCTGCTATTTTCTCCTACCGATAGGGAACCCACTTAAGAATTCTATATGGGCTCCAGAATACTCCATAAGGGAAAGGAAGCAGTTTTTCTTACAGCAATTATTATCTAAAAAAAATTATACCACCCGATACCCATAGATTTAAGGGCGGTTCACAACATAAAATCACAGCATAAAAGACACAGAATACATAATAAAGACAAAGACAAATTGTGTTGCCTCAAACTGAACTGCAGAAACCCTCTGCTCAGGACAAAGTCCAACACTGTTTGCTCTTCTGCTAATTAACTGCTGTTTGTTAACGACTGTTTGTTGAACTCCTGTGTAAGTCCTTTGGTAGCACAGCCATATTGTGCCATATCCGCAATAAAGACACAGCAGAGGAAAATGTATCAAAAGATAAGAAATATAAGCAGCAATAAAGGATATTAATAGAGATAAAACCTATGTCGCACGCATGTTTTCGTTGCTTTGATGCATTTGCTAATATTTACTAATTATTTATTAGTTACAAAATTCTATAAAAGGCTCGGTGAAGTATTTGTTCAGGGCAGTGCCTTTGGGTTGACGTACTGCAGTAGAATTAAATAAAGGGTTACCTACCAGATGTCTTGCTTGTTATCTGTGATCTTGCCTATTTATTCAAGATAACGAAAATCCTGCATTTCCACAACAGGTTCTTAACTTTTTAGATACCGTGTTGACCCTTACTGACTCTTGAAGGCTGGCTTTAGAATTCTGTGGATTTTAGCTTATTTGCCTTTTTGACATTTCCATTTTAATTGTTTCATTCTTTTCTCTTCTTTTGTAAACTGAAATATGATTTTGAAGGGCACTCCAGAAATACCTTCGATAAAAGAACTAAATAAACACAGTGACCTATATTTTAATAGGCAAGCTGCTGTAGAGGGCAAGCTCTCTGCCAGCGCATTCTGCACAAGAGCTTATTATAGACGCCGTCCAAAATTTGATCAATAGCATTATTGATTGCACACGGTGTTACTTAGATATTGCAGTCGGGAAATTAAAGAATTTGGGATGCTGTTTGCTGTAGGGCTTGAGGTTCAATGGAGATCTCACATCTAATAATGGGAGGACAATAATCTTACTGTTTGCTCAAAGCCGCAGCTACAGGGCACCCCGACAAGGACAGGACAGGATGGATTAGTGGCAGAGCACGGCAGCACTGTGTTTGTCATTTCATCCACACATTAATGTAGTTCTGAAGTTTATGCCTTCTGTTGGAGAGAGAGGTTTGGTGAAAAGATTCTCACTCTCTTGTAGAAGAGTTAAGCGCCATGGCAATTGCTACCAAGCACATTAAAACTTGGTTAGATTTGCTTCTGCCCTCATCCACCGTTGATCAAATGTTCCCCACAAAAATACCTAGGCTAGAATAAATCATAGACACTTAGCTTTTCATATAAGTGAATATTTTGCTCACAGAGGTTTTTTGTGTTTTTGTGATGTTCTATTCCGTTCTGTCATGTTATTATTATTTATTGTTTGTAAGCTGCTTTGGGATTCATTTCAGTGAAAAGCAGCATAGATCAATGACATCAATTATTAATATCAGCAGAAGCAACTAATCCATGTTATCTAACTGGGTCTCACCTTCTTGAAATGCCTGCTGAAAATGGTATTTGTTAACCAACCACCAGGAACTACAGTTACTTCCGGAACGCATTACTTCCGGGTTTCACCGCTCACGCATGCGCAGACGCTCAAAATGACGCCACGTGCATGTGCGGAAGCGGTGAAACGCGACCCGCACATGCGCATGCGCATGTTATGTTTGCTTCAGGGCGCGAACGGGGCTCCGGAACAGATCCCATTCGCATCCAGAGGTACCACTGTATAGAGAGAGGGGGCTAGGCATAGCTCAGCAAAGAAAGAATTTCACATGTGTGGAGCTGCCACTGAAAAGGCCCTTCACCTGAGCCTGAGCATCCTTATCCCTGGCAGAGACTGAGCCCTGAAATAAGACAGACTACTGCTTAAAAATAATAATACCATCGTTTCTCCATTTTTTGTTTAAATTGTGGCAATTGATCCTTGATCCCTTATATGCATTCTCAAAATGTGCATCTCAGGTAATTGGTCACTTTTATGTCTTGCAACTCCTGAGGTACTATATTATTCAAGGGCTTGAGCAGTTTTATTCTCTGAACAACCCTTTGAGGAAGGATTAGGTGGGAAAAATAAGTCAGATTTGAACTCTAGCCTCTGTCAGCTCTTCCCATTGCTTCTGTTCTGGGCTGGGTCAAACACTCAGTCTTTTATACCAAACAGCTCTTATTTTTAACACCCATCCATCGTTACTCCTCTATTACTTCCAAATGTCTTTTATAGAATTATGTCTTCCTTCCATGATTTATTTCTTACTTTATTTTAGGCTATTGATTTGTGAGTGTGTGTGGATTCAGCTTCACTAATTTAAAGCACAGAGCTGTCTTTGCTCCCGAGGACTCAAAGTCTTAAGAGGGAGATTAATTTCAAACTAAAAAATCTGGGAAGGTTCCAGATTAAAGAAACCTTAATATTGTGCTCAGGAGGACAGGAACAACTTGAAAGTTGAGCAAAGCAAGAGGGGAAAAGTTGCTACTCTGAATTTTGTTCAAATACAATGGTACCTCAGTTTTCGAATGTCTCGGAAGTCGAACATTTTGGCTTTCGAACACCAAAAACCTGGAAGTAACTGCTTCAGTTTTTGAACGCTTTTCGGAAACCAAACTTCTTATTGAGTTTTCCAGATGTAAATGCTTCTGGAAATGCATGCTTCGATTTTCAAATGTTTCGGAAGTCAAACGGTCTTTCGGAACGGATTACATTTGAAAACCGATGTTGTTGTTGTTTAGTCGTTTAGTCGTTTAGTCATGTCCAACTCTTCATGACCCCATGGACCAGAGTACGCCAGGCACTCCTGTCTTCCACTGCCTCCCGCAGTTTGGTCAAACTCATGCTGGTAGCTTCGAGAACACAATCCAACCATCTCGTCCTCTGTCGTCCCCTTCTCCTTGTGCCCTCCATCTTTCCCAACATCAGGGTCTTTTCCAGGGAGTCTTCTCTTCTCATGAGGTGGCCAAAGTATTGGAGCCTCAGCTTGAGGATCTGTCCTTCCAGTGAGCACTCAGGGCTGATTTCCTTCAGAATGGATAGGTTTGATCTTCTTGCAGACCATGGGACTCTCAAGAGTTTCCTCCAGCACCATAAAACCGAGGTACCACTATAGTAGAACTCAGGAGTTTTTGGTTCACACTTTCATAAGAACATAAAGCATAAAACATGATCCAGAACAGCCATACTGGATCAAACCAATGGACTCTCTTCTCCCCCATCCTTTTCTTATAGTGGCCAACCTGGTGCCCATCGAAAGCCTGCAAGCAGGACCTCCCAAATCACTGGGACACAATGCACTGACATTTAGACATATCTAAAACCATATTTGACAAGGCACCCCTCATGCAAATCTTGCAGGAATAGGTTTCCCTCCCAGAGCAGGTTGCAGATGTCTACAAGCAAGACACTTCCTGCTCCCAGGCTTGCAGTCTAAACAAGACACAACACAAGAGATTGTGACTAGACATCAAGAAGAACTTTCTCACAGTAGAAAAGGTAAAGGACCCCCGGACAGTTAAGTCCAGTCAAAGATGACTATGGGGTTGCGGTGCTCATCTCACTTTCAGGCTGAGGGAGCCGGTGTTTGTCCACAGACAGCTTTCCGGGTCATGTGGCCAGCAGGACTAAACCGCTTCTGGTGCAACGGAACACCGTGATGGAAACCAGAGTGCACAGAAACACCATTTACCTTCCCAGCACAGTGGTACCTATTTATCTACTTGCACTGGCGTGCTTTGGAACTGCTAGGTTGGCAGGAGCTGTGACAGAGCAATGGGAGCTCACCCCGTTGTGGGGATTCGAACTGCCGACCTTCCGATCAGCAAGCCCAAGAGGCTCAGTGCTTTAAACCACAGCGCCACCCGCCTCATTGGAGGATTTTAAGCAGAGGTTGGATGGCCACCTGTCATGGATGCTTTAGCTGAGATTCCTGCATTGGAATGCATTGGAGTTGGAACAGATGACACTTGGAGTCTCTTCCGGTTTTACAATTGTACGATCCTGAGAGGAAACTGGAGCAGGTAGCAAGAGGAAATAAGTCAGCACATGAGGAGAAGAGTGAAGTCTGTTGCATGCCTGCCAGCTTGCATGTTGTAATGGCCTGGGAATCTGATTCAGAGGCTGAACCGTAAGAATCCCAGCCTGCACAGGAGTCCCCGCCTCCAGGGCCGGCTGAGCTGGGGCAGGGCCTTGAATCTGAAGGGCCCGCACCTGTGCCGGATCCTCAGGAGCAGACACCAGATGTATCCACTCTGGCTCCTGAGGTGATGGAGGACCCATTGCCTGCAGCTGCACCTGTCCCAGCCCTGTCAGGGGAAGCTGAGGTTGCCTCTGGGTCCAGTAACCCTCCAGCCTCTCCTCAGCTGCAGAGGCTCAGGGCAGAGAGGCGGGGGGAACTAAGTTCTATCAGAAGGAGTGCTCGCCTTAAGGCCAGGAGAGGCGGGTCACCTGTGGGCCGGGACCGCCCTAGGCCCCAGTGGAGATAAAGGCCAGTCAGCCCAGTCCCAGGTTGCGGGAGCAACGTTGTTGGAAACCTGTTTCTGCCAGCACCCAGACCTGTTTTTCCAGAGTTCCCGACCACGCCCGGCTTCTTGCTTTGGACCCTGCTTCGTCCTTGGTGGACAGTCTCCAGACCCTCGAGCCAGGACCGGACTCTGACCACGCCTCACGGTAACCCCCCCCCCAGGACCAGCACACATGTGTTAGAAGGAGAAGGTCTGAGGCAGGGAATGTGGACTGTACATGGTCTGACTTAGAATCCTGCCCCATCAAGTTCTAATCTGCAAGGAGAGCCTATGAATGCACAGCAGGCTCCTTCCTTCAAACCTTTCCTCCTCTGATGTGCGGCTGTTCTGCGAACAGAGCTGCAGCGAGGTGATCTTGCACCCCTGACAGAACTGTCCAGATTGAGCCCCTAGCCACGGACAAATTAGCTCTTCTTTCCACCTCTCCTCCAACCCCCCCCCCCAACTCCTGGAAAGCTGTGTTGTGATTGAC
Organism: Podarcis filfolensis; assembly: GCF_964270895.1. Lineage (NCBI taxonomy): Eukaryota > Metazoa > Chordata > Lepidosauria > Squamata > Lacertidae > Podarcis > Podarcis filfolensis. Next base: position 81,758,816 of record NC_139603.1, on the reverse strand, counting down.
TGAAATGTCGTGAGTCTAAGTACGCAATGTGAAATAGTGTGTATTTGGAGTTTGTGAAATTTACACCCTCCCAGCAGATGTCAAGGCAATAAGCAACTATCTTACTTTTAAAAGGCATCTGAAGGCAACCTTGTTTAGGGAAGTTTTAATGTTTGATGCCAACAATTAGGGTTTATTGCATCTCAGATGCCCAGCTGATCAGCAGCTACTATCTACCATAGAAAATCAGTCCTGAAAGACCTACCTTGGCTCCCAGTACATTTCTGAGCACAATTCAAAGTGTTGGTGCTGACCTTTAAAGCCCTAAACGGCCTTGGCCCTGTATACCTGAAGGAGCGTCTCCTCCACCTCCATTGCTCAGCCCAGACACTGAGGTCCAGCGCCGAGGGCCTTCTGGTGGTTCCCTCACTGTGACATGTGAGGTTACAGGGAAGCAGGCAGAGGGCCGTCTCGGCGGTGGCGCCCACCCTGTGAAACGCCCTCCCATTAGAACGTCAAGGAAATAAACAACGATCTGACTTTTAGAAGACATCTGAAGGCAGCCCTGTTTAGGGAAGTGTTTAATGCTGTATTATGTTTTTAATATTCGGTTGGAAGCCGCCCAGAGTGGCTGGGGAAACCCAGCCTGATGGGCGGGGTATAAATAAATTATTATTATTATTATTATTATTATTATTATTATTATTATTATTATTGAAAAAGGAATGTGACAAAGAAAAAATAGGGGGGAAACAGGGCCCCCACATATCATATAAAGACCCTCTATTTAAAACTTTTCCTTATGAGGCAATAATCAATATTTTTATTTATATACATATTTATGGACATATTTTTCAGCCGATTTTACACACACACCCTCGTGTGGGCCTTCCTTCCCACTCCCTAGCCACAGCCCTGCCTGCGAACAATGCCAGTGTAGATAGGAAGGGGCCCAGTGATCGCACAACTCTCTTCTTGCAATTGTTACTCGTTTCAGGACAGCAGATGATTAGTGCTTACGTCCTCTCAAAATGCATTGGGAACAATTAGCGGTGACTAAGGTGACAGCGGTAGGCAGGGCCAGAGACAGAACTGGACAGAGAAATAAACGAACAATTGACCCTTGTGCAGGAGGCTGACGGACCCTCACACATCCCTCTTTTTCCAGGCAAGTATGAAGCATTAGCAGAGTTCAGCGACTCATTCTAGTCAGGTATCAGTACTGAAGAGGGACGTGAAGCAACCTGGGAAGGGGTGTGGCCTGGGAAGGGTGTGGCCAGGGAGGAGGTGTGGCATGTGGAGAGTCCAGAGGGCCAGACAGAGAGAGATTTAGCCCCCAGGTCTGAGATCCCAACTCCTCTGCTACAGACAAGGCTAAGTTAGTCTCTGTGACTGACCCTATGTAAGACGTCCCGTACGTTCCAGGGCCCAATGTTTTATTATTAGTTTGAGTTGGTGATGATTTTTGTGAAAACACTTTCTGAGATGTGGGGGAAAGGTTTTCTTTCCTTATAAGAAGCCCTTCTCTGTTGCACTTGTAAAACCGTAGCTCTTTCTGTCTAAATGGTTGTTAATTAGCATTTCCTCAGAATGGAGGCAATCTGGCTTAAATGGAATGGCAGGGTGATTATGTGAGCAGATAGAACACCTCAGCTCACTTTCAGAAATGCTTTGCAGGCAGCCCTGTTAATATAGTTGCAAATCACTCTTTAAAAGCCTCAGAAAGGTACAGGCAGGTGAGTATATTAGAAAATGGTTCATTTTGTTATCTGGGCAGCTTTCCACTGCATTAGTGTAATTCTATATTAATGTTCATTTTATCAACCGCAGAATGTTCTACTCTCTCTCTCTCTTTTGGTGTGTTATACGGCTATGGCTTTTAGCAGAAATGGATACTATAACGAGGCTTGCTTCGTTATTTCTCCAAGGGCTTCCTTTGGCAGCATGTTAAGAAGCACTTACTAGAGAGATGCTTTTCTTGCCAACAGGAAATTCTATGAGGGGGAGAGAAGAGATATAATTAGGGATGGAATGAAAAAAATCAGGCAAATTCGAAATTCAAGGACTCTCCTGCGTTTTTGACAGGGGATGCAAAAAGCTGCAAATCACCTCCAGATTTTGTCCATATTTTTTGCTTTACGGTTACGGCTAGGGATGGCCTTTCAGTTCGTAATATCGTGTCAGTCTGCTGAACCAATTTGTGAACCAAAATGCAGCTATCTTTTGAAATTCATGCTTCTCTTAATTTTGCAATGCAGCTCTCCCAACTAAATCATGTGTGCTATTAATATAGTTGGGGCGAAAGTGTATTAAAGTGTGTGTTAATGAAAATAACATAGAAAAAAATCCTTTTAGGGGAAATTGCTGGCAAAAGGTGTATATTAGGAGAAAATGCACACATAAATGCATTTAGTTTGGACTTAATTGTGAGCTTATCACCCTTCCAAATTCACACTCCTTTGGATTTTCAGTGCAGCTCTCCTGCCAAATAATGCATACAAAAATGCATATACTATGGTCAAGTGTGCATTAAAATGCATGTGTTAGTGAAACTTGCTTTGCAAAAATGTGTACATTAGGAAAAATTGCATACATACACGTATGTTAAAACTTTGCACTATAATGATGATGAATTTTCATGAGGACTTAAAAATAAAACAAATTTGCAAACTGATGCAGCAATGGGGCAAACTGAGGTTGCAAATATTAGAAATGGAAAGATTTGTGCATCTCCAACCATAGCTCATCTTTTCAAATTTCAAAATTCTTCAAAATTCTAATTTTCTCCTTGCGAAACTTGCACATTCATATTTCCCCCCCCCCTTACCAACTTCTGCTTTGCAGAATTTCTGTTCAGCAATTGCGACTCTGTGTTTCTGCATTTTTTAAAAGGATAAAATCTTACCACCGTTTTGAAATTATTCTTCATTGGCTTTAAGTTACCATTTCCAAAAATAAATGGGGAGGGGTTTTTTTTGCATAGGGTGCATGAGTTGGCATTTGAAATAGATGCCCCACCTTCATATAAAATGTCACCAGTATTGCATTGGGAACAAATAAATACAACTGGACAGGGATGGATCCCTTGGCCAGTAAAAGATGCTTTCATAATTTTTATGCTGCCACCCCTACCTCTGTCATTGCAAGGACACAATGCCAACTACCCCATAGATGATGTTGAGCTGTGAAGGAACATGGTCAGGTTTGAAGCCCTTAACAATCCTGAGGCAATGCCTCTCGGGCACATCTTCTTCTTTGGTGATCACTCGTAGCCAAGTAAGATGGTCTTCCATAAACATGGTTTTAACAGTGAGTCCGTAAGTGACTGTGGAGGCCAATTCTGGATCTACATGTCCTTCCACAGTGGGGACATAGGTTTCTGTGTGGGAGTTGATCACGGTGTGGATTTGCCAAGCGTGCCTTCCTCTTAGGCCATTTCTCCCTTTTGTCCTGAGTTTGAGCATCTTCAAAGCCCATGACACCATTGGTCAAGGCTGTTCTCCAATTGGAGCACTCACAGGACAGTGTTTCCCAGCTGTCGGTGTTTATACTACATTATTTTTAGATTTGCCTTGAGAGAGTCTTTAAACCTCTTTTGTTGACCACCAGCATTACGCTTTCCATTTTTAAGTTCGGAATAGAGTAGTTGCTTTGGAAGACGATAATCGGGCATCCGCACAACAAAACCCGTCTGTGGTGATCCCCGGACGTTTGACAGTCTGTTGATCCCTGTGCCACCACTGTGATTGCTTCCCCGCTGCCACCAACCCGTTTCTCTCGGGTACACACAGAGTCCAGACAGTTGTTAACATTAAATCAAATAAGCAAGTTTATTTTATAAGCGTTAACAAGGTTATGGTTTCAGATAATTTTTCTTGTCAGTTTTCTAATCTTAGTTTCTTTACTTACCTATACCTTCTTAATAACTCCTCACTGATTATCCCAACTGTCTATCTGACTCCTCCTAACAGTTCCTCTTACACTCTCACATCAAAACTAGACCAACTAGACCCTCCTCCCTCTTCCTTCTCCAACTCCCAACTGACTTCCAAACAACTCCAACTCTAACTCTAACTCCTCCCCTTGGGTTCCCACTGGCCAATCACTTCACACTCATTTAACCCTTTCCTTATGACCCACCCAGGAGGGCAAATGCCACATAGTCCAACGAAGCTGATGTTGAAGAATCATTGCTTTGACACTGGTGATCTTTGCTTCTTCCAGGCATTAATTCGCCTGTCTTCCCAAGTGATGTGTAAAACTTTTCGGAGACACAGAACACAGGAAACAGACTTTTGCTGATTCAGACCATTGTGCTGTCTTGTCTTCTCAGGGTTTCAGGCAGAGTTCCCTCCCGGCTCTACCTGGAGATGCCAGGATTGAACCGAGGACCTTCTGAATGCAATTGCAGATATTCCACCACTGAGCTACAGCCCTTCCCCAAATCACCTTTCTTTCTGTGCCCTTTTCTGTCACGGTAAAATGGAGCCCACTCCAGCACAGTCCCCTTATTAATAGTTCCATTATCATCACCCTTGTGCTTCGCTCGTTAGATGGTTTCATGAGAAAAGTAAACATTTCAGGATTTTGGCACGAGGCTTACGGGTAGATACTTGGCACGGGTGCAGAAGTATAATCAGTGGAAATTAAGAGGAAAAAGATTGAGAGTCCACATTGTGGATGCATATTGGTATTGTAGAGCAGATGGCCAGCACAAAGTATTCTGCTAGCTTCTGTAGCCACGCCGTGAATTGAGCAATTACCTATTGAATTTTCCAGTGGAAGAAATGATGGATATTGATCTCCCCAGGCAAGGATGCTAAAGAGCACCGCCACCGTCACTCTGAGGCGGTAATTGTATTCAGCTCAGACAGCACTGACTGGGGTACATGAATTGATAATTCCACACACCTAGTAAGGCATGATGACCTGAAGGAGACAGACTCAGAACTGTGGATCAGGTGATGCCAAATTCGCCGGATTTCAGCTTTTCAAAACACCAAGGGAAGCACTGAAGCCTTCCACTAGTTGTAGAAGTTATTGCTTATATGCTTATTGCCTTGGCCCTGTATATCTGAAGGACTGTCTCCACCTCCATCATTCAGCCCAGACACTGAGATCCAGTTCTGAGTGCCTTCTGGTGGTTCCCTCACTGTGAGAAGTAAAGTGACAGGGAACTAGGCAGAGGGCCTTCTGGGTAGTGGTGCCCACATTGCAAAACACCTTACCATCAGATGTCAAGGAGATGAGTAACTATATAACCAAACTAATAATAATAATAATAATAATAATAATAATAATAATAATAATGTTGTTTAGTCATTTAGTCATGTCCGACTCTTCGTGACCCCATGGACCAGAGCATGCCAGGCATTCCTGTTTTCCACTGCCTACCGCAGTTTGGTCAAACTCATGTTAGTAGCTTCGAGAACACTGTCCAACCATCTCGTCCTCTGTCATCCCCTTCTTCCTGTGCCCTCAATTTTTCCCAACATCAGGGTCTTTTCCAGGGAGTCTTCTCTTCTCATGAGGTGGCCAAAATGTTGGAGCCTCAGCTTCAGGAGCTGTCCTTCCAGTGAGCACTCAGGGCTGATTTCCTTAAGAACAGATAGGTTTGATCTTCTTTCAGTCCATAATAATAATAATTTATTATTTATACCCTGCCCACCTGACTGGGTTGTCCCAGCCAATCAGGGCGGCTTCCAATTTTTATAAAGACATAATAAAGCATTAAACATTAAAAAACTTCCCTATACAGGGCTGCCTTCAGATGTCTTCTACTGGTTGCATTGTTACATATCTCCTTGGCTTGGGGGTTGCATAACTCCATACACTCCCATATTTCTCTGGTGAAAATAGGGACGTCCTAAGGAAAAGGAGGTGATTCCGGGGTGGCTTCTGTAAATCCAGGACTGTCCCTGGAAAATAGGGACACTCGGAGGGTCTGTGATCCAGCAGCCTCTTCTTATGTTCTTAACATCTGGAGGAAAACACCTCCTGCACCTTCCCAAATCTGCTCCAGACCGGGTTTGTGGAAGACAATCTTACTCTGCTACGAGTGATCGCCAAAGAAGAAAAAGAAGAAGAAGAGGAAGAAGAAGAAGGAGAGAGGAGAGGGGGAGGCATTGCAGGTGACCCACAGTAGTTACAGTGGTACCTCGGGTTACAAGCACCCAGTTTACAAACACTTCGGGTTACAGACTCCACTAACCTGGAAGTAGTACCTCAGGTAAAGAACTTTACTTCAGGATGAGAACAGAAATTGTGGCACGGTGGCAGCAGGAGGCCCCGTTAGCTAAAGTGGCACCTCAGGTTAAGAACGGTTTCAGGTTAAGAACGGACCTCCAGAATGAATTAAGTTTGTAACCAGAGGTACCACTGTAGTTATAAATGTGCATTGGTATATGTGTTCATTTATTTTGCCAATCTGTGCTGCAGTGGTTTATCCTCTTTTCTTCTCCTTTCTGATGACGCATTTCCTTTCCCCCTTTTTTTTGCAATTTGTAAATATTGAACCTAACCAATTTCACTGGTGCTCCCTGGCAAAAGCCAGGGAGATTGAGCATCCCAGCGATGAGGCGCAACGTCACTGACCTTTGGGTCCTGGCGACTGCGAGGCTGAAACACAGTTTTGATTTCCTTCGCAGACACATATGAATGAACTGTGCTCATCCATATTTAAAAGTTTAGTAAGGCCTCAGAAACAACAATGCGGTTTTCAAGGCAGGATGCACAGCGCAGAGTCAGCTTGCAATTGACTCTAGTACAGTGGTACCTCCGGTTAAGTACTTAATTCGTTCCGGAGGTCCGTTCTTAACCTGAAACTATTCTTAACCTGAGGTGCCACTTTAGCTAATGGGGCCTCCCGCTGCCGCCGCGCAGCCAGAGCACGATTTCTGTTCTCATCCTGAAACAATGTTCTTAACCCGAGGTAATATTTCTGGGTTAGCAGAGTCTGTAACCTGAAGCGTCTGTAACCCGAAGTACCACTGTATCTGAGTTTGGGAAACAGCCCTGCTTAATTAGCAATGCTAGAATGGGCAATGCTGCTGCTACCATAATACCTGACTGGTCCCAGCAGCTGGGCTAGGCTGTCTCCCAACACCAAGTATTTTCCTGTGGCTTGCCAAACCCAGGCTGCCCTTTTCTAGCATACGATACAATATCTTTATTGTCATTGTCCCTTGCGGAACAATGAAATTGAAAAACTACGTAAAACTACATAAAAACTACATAAAACTACCACAAAACTACATAAAACTACATAAAAACTACATAAAACATTCAAAACCCCTAAAAACTCTAAAACCCCATTTTAAAATACACTATACTACAGAGACCCCTTATGCTGCGTTTAGAACCAGAATTGCATTAGCGTAGAAACTGTTTTTCAGGCGGCATGGAAAGATGGAGGGGGGCAGTGCCAGCTTAGCTGAGCACACTTGGTGATCATCATGCCATTACTCTATATTCTTGCTCGACAAGCAATTAATTGCATTTGTTCTTTGTGATAAATTAATTTTGGGTGGCGCAATATCTTCGTAGTGATTATTCCCCGATAATTGCATCTACCTTCACAGCAAGCCATTACTCATGTTTCATACTTGCCTGCTACCAAAGTGATGGAGCTGGCTTAATAAACATAAATTTGATAAGTTTGTCACCACTTGCTTAATTACTTGTGCTCCAATTTGTTTAGGTGAAAGTTATGTGCACTAAAAGTTCTATGCGTACGCACGCGCACACACACACATATTCAGCTCGCCATCAAAGCATAAAATGAATTGTTTACTAAATTGCCAGTTTCAGAACTGTTGTCATAAAACCAAATACCGCTAATTTTGTTAAAATGAGGTGGGAGCAGCCATCTGGGTAAATATTTATTCCCATCACATATTAATCGCATATTTATCTGAGCTAGTATCACATTAATAGCTCTTTCTGATAAATATGGCCAAGGCACTGAAAAATATTGGGAATGTGCGTGGGCACTGCTCCCTCCGCAGCTCATCCCATCCATGTTATTCAAGTAGCCATGTGAGCAGGGGAGAGAGTCAGCGTGCTATAGCGGTTAGAGCATGGGTTAGGGCTAGGAGGACCTGAGTTCAAATCCCCATGAAGCCCCCTGGGTGACCTTGGACCACTCTCTCTCACACACTAACCTACCTCGCAGGATTGTTGAAATGATAAAATAGGGAGCCACCTTGGACTCAGCTACGTTAGTCAAAAGCAGCGTTATAAACATGCAACACCAGATGGTGCTGGAGAGCAAAAGAAAATTCTTTGCAATTTTCCATATCGTTTTCTTTTGTTATAATGATTTAATTTCTGACTTATTTATAGTGCATGTCCCCCACCCCCCAGTGTGTAGATCCACCCCATGATTTCCTTGGAATAAAGGTGGGATATCGTGGGGACATCTCATTCCATAATGATAATTTTACTATTTATACCCCACACATCTAACTGAGTTGCCCCAGACACTCTGGGCAGCTTCCAACATATATAAAAAATAATAAAACCTTAAGCATATTTTTTTTAAAAAAACTTCCCTATACAGGATTGCCTTCAGACAGCCCGGGGTTCAGATAACTCCAAACCCTCCAACGTTTCTCCAATGAAAATAGGGACATCCTAAGGAAAAGTGGGACATTTTGGATCAAATCAGAAACTGGGACAGCTTCTCTAAATCAGGGATGTACCTGGAAAACAGACAGTTTGAGGGTCTTGACGCGGGTGGCGCTGTGGGTTAAACCACAGAGCCTAGGACTTGCTGATCAGAAGGTTGGCAGTTCGAATCCCCACGACGGGGTGAGCTCCCGTTACTCGGTCCCTGCTCCTGCCAACCTAGCAGTTCAAAAGTACGTCAAAGTGCAAGTAGATAAATAGGTACCGTTCCAGCAGGAAGGTAAACGGCGTTTCCGTGTGCTGCTCTGGTTCACCAGAAGCGGCTTGATCATGCTGGCCACATGACCCGGAAGCTGTACGCCGGCTCCCTCGGCCAATAAAGCGAGATGAGTGCCGCAACCCCAGAGTCGGCCATGACTGGCCCTAATGGTCAGGGGTCCCTTTACCTTTACCTATGAGCATAAGAGAATCCTTTGATCTGTCCTTAATCTTCCAACATTTGTTTTCACAATAATTACTTGTTTACTGCTTCTTTTCCTGCCCCACATTCTCTCCCATTTCTTTGTCATTTCTCTGTGTTGAATTATGCTTTTGTAAGCACCTTGGGGCAGGGACTTGCCCCGTTGCTCTCACTAAAGCCCAATGCACACTGATTGTGCTATATACACGAATAACAACAAGCAAATGAAATGACAGAATGTTAATGTTGGGGGAACTAATTATTTTGCACCAGCATTTTTACAAGCACCAGGATGCTAATACTTTGAAAACAAATAATTTTATGTTCACACAAAGCAATTTAGGGATCTCAGCTGGGGTCCATCATGAGCCACCCCAATAATATTATATTGAACGACAGCATCCAAATCTTGGGTACTATTGCATCCCAATGAATATTACTTTATTTCATATGAAGTTGTTTATTATAAAGTCAAATTTCTTAATATGACTTGCTTGTATTGGATCGGATCGTCACAAGAGGTTTTTTGTTAAACAGGAGTTTTTAATCTATGTTTTAAAAACATTTTTGGAATATCAGATACCAAAGAGCAATGGCAACATTAGAGGGTGATTTGGATATAACATGTAAATCCATTTTTCAATGTGATTGTTGTGCTTTAAAAGAAAAAAAATTTAAATCACCTTTATTATACATCAATTAACATCAATTTACACATAACTTACAACTTACACTTTTTAACTTAGACAATACTTATAGTACAAACAATACACACTACACACATTACAACATAAACATACCTTACAGTCTAGACACTAACTTCCGATTCTTCTCACTGTACTAGTTTACGTATTGTTAATCTGTACACAGTTTGCTTTTATGTTTTAACTTTCCCATTTCTTATCAGGAAATTTCTGTTAAGTACTTTCTTTGTATTTCAAGATTCATTCTAAGTCTGCCAGGAGTTTACCATTATCACAACAGTTTTTAAGGTATTCTTTAAACATTATCCAATCTTTATTAACTTTCCGTACTGAATTTCTTTTTAATCTCCCTATGATCCTTGCGAGTTGTAAGTTGATTGTTAGGCTTTTAATGTGTTAGTGTAATATTTTATTGTTGATGTTTTTCTTCATTCTGTAAAACACCCTGAAATGTTCCTTTCTTTCTTTCTTTTTAAAAATTGTTTGCTCTATGGGCACGTCCACCAAAGAATGTACCTTCATTATCTTTACATGTCCAACATTTATTATCGGGCAAATGGTAGATTTTTGCAAGCTTGACTGGTGTCATGTACCACCTGTACATCATTTTCATAATATTCTCTCTTAAGGCATTACATGCCGTAAATTTCATACCGGTGGTCCACAACTGTTCCCAGTCAGCAAACATAATGTTATAACCAATATCTTGTGCCCATTTAATCATAGCAGATTTAACCGTTTCATCCTGCGTATTCCATTTTAACAGCAAGTTATACATTCTTGAAAGTATCTTAGTTTTGGGATCTAACAGTTCTGTTTCCAATTTTGATTTTTCCACCTGGAAGCCAATTTTCTTGTCCAAATTATATGCCTCCATTATCTGATAATAATGACAAAGACTTGTCTATATTTTGTTGTTTCTTCATCTTGCAAACCGCCCAATATAGAAAGGTGGATTGAAATTAAGTGAAACCCATTTAAACGAACCAACAATAAACAATCCCGCCCTGGCTGCTGGTACTAATGGGGATACCTCATTCCTCTCCATCTTTTCAAGGCTGAGCAGAACGGATTTGATTTGAGCTTTGCCTTTTGAAGGATTTATCTTTTATAAAATCTTGGGATGTGGAATCTTTGAGATCAGGAGGAGACAACAGAGCCATCTGGGCAAGTCATTTTAATTTGACGTCGTTGGCAAGCAAACAGCCTGTGCCATCAGAAATGTCTATTCTTTTATCATGCTCTTGCAACGGCTAGGAACACGATAACAAGCGTAGAGGAAAGGAGATAAGGAGGGGTTATGTGAACGGCTGTTCTTGTCCCAATAAAAACCCATAATGCTGTTTCTGCCTTCTGTGCTCCACCTTCTGTGGAGAAGGACATTGATGGGTACAGAATCCCCTCTATGTGTGTTTTTCGTGGTAGCTTTTATTGCCGAGTTAATTAGCTGGAAGATGGCCAGCAAAACATCCATTTCAAATATATCTTCGGCTTCTGGAATAGGACTTTGAGATCCTTCCATTATTTAGATCATTTCTGGAATACATTGCTGGCCCTCTGGCGGCCTTGATGTGTGTGCAAGGATCACTTCCAGTAATTACCATTCATATAACTGCACAATTCCTTCTGATATTAAAGTCCACCTTTGCTGGTTCCTATATATAGATAAAAAACACCCCAGGTTGCATTCAACTAACTTTTACTCAGAGTAGAACCACTGCAAGTAATTTGCCATGACGCACTCATAGAATCATAGAATCATAGAGTTGGAAGAGACCACAAGGGCCATCGAGTCCAGCCCCCTGCCAAGCAGGAAACACCATCAGAGCACTCCTGACATATGGTTGTCAAGCCTCTGCTTAAAGACCTCCAAAGAAGGAGACTCCACCACACTCCTTGGCAGCAAATTCCACTGTCGAACAGCTCTTACTGTCAACTTCCTGACACTGAGCTCTATTCATTTCAGAAGGTCTACTCTGGGTAATTACTGTGATGTGTTATATGTGGGGCTGCCCCTGAAGGCTTTTTGGGGGGAATTTCAGGTGCCTAGATTGAACCATGGCAGTCTGAACTGATTTCACTTGCTTTAAGATACCTTTACTGTCTTCCTCCATTTCTAGGCACAACTAAAGGCGTTGACACTGGCCTTTAGAGGCCTAAATTTCTGGAGAAAAACTGCCCTCTGTCTAGAATCTAGAGATGCTCTACCTAGGGATGGGCGAATCCATCATTTACAGTTTCCCAGGGTTTCTCATTTTTACCAACCTTAGGTTTAGTTCTCCAGATTTCCATATCTGTGTGCAAATTATTCTTTTTTTTTTAAAAAAAAGTCCTCATGAAAAATTCTCACTATTTTATTACATTCTCTCTCTCTCTCTCTCTCTCTCTCTCTCTCTCTCTCTCTCACACACACACACACACACACACACACACACACACACTGTATGCAGTATTGATGCTTTGCAAGCAATTTCCCTTAAAAATATAATAAGTACATTTTTGTATGTTATTTTCACTATTGTATGCGTTCTTATGCATACTTTGCCCCAGTAGATGCGTTTCTGTACACATTATTTGGCCAGAAAAATGCATTTCAGAATTCGGAAATACACTTCTCTAGAGTTTGCAATCATTTTTGTTGTCCAAAGGTGCACATGGAAGCACTTATGTCACATAAAAGATGCATGTAAACCATGCTTTGTATTGATGATTGCATCGAAAAGCATTGAGATGTGTGCGTTTCATGCAAAAGAAAAAACCCTCCCAACTTCATGTGAAAGGTGCACAGAAATGGTGTACAAAATGCACACAGTGGTGAAGAGGACATAATGGCACACAATGGGGTGCAATGGTATACAATGGAACAGGACAGGGCAAACCTATGACTGATGTTCAGCAAGACGAAAATGGGACTGAAATACTCAGCCCATCCTATCGTTGACCAAGGAGTGAGTGCAGGTTCTGGCTAGTTCATGTCACATGGGGAAACTTTCATATATCACCAAATATTAAAAACACACACAACTGCCTGTCCACTATAGGAAGCAAATACCATTGTGTCTCAGCAGGCAAATAGCAATGGTCAAATATCAAATATTGAAATCTGGTAGGGAAGGCAAATATTAGACTACTGAGATAACTTATCAAAGACTGCTGAATGTCAAAGCAGTGGCAAATATTTCCAGAGGGTTTTCTCCGCTCAAACATATCTTTTCACACACAACAAACAAACAAACAAATAAACAAACAGGAACAAAGCATCTTTTCATTTCTCATTTGTGCTGTTTGGTCCTGTTCTTCCTATCACCAATTTCCTTCTTTGCCCTCACAGCCATGTCATTGGTGAATCCTGTTTGCTCTGGCCTGTGTTGATGATGCCTGCTGATGACATCACAATGCTGAGACTGATGGGATGACACCAGTGACGCATATAAACAAAATCCCAGAGGTTGCCTGTCATAGCCAATGAAATGGCATTGGGGTAATGAGAGTAGGACTTGGATGATTGGGAGGAATACAAGAAGATGGAAAATAAGGTCAAGAAGCACCAGTGGAAATAGGAGAAAACCTGTTTCTCAGATGAAAATAGGGATGTCCTATCATACTCTTCGAAGGACACAGGTGGCGCTGTGGGTTAAACCACAGAGCCTAGGTCTTGCCGATCAGAAGGTCGGCGGTTCGAATCCTCGCGATGGGGTGAGCTCCCGTCGCTCGGTCCCTGCTCCTGCCAACCTAGCAGTTCGAAAGCACGTCAAAGTGCAAGTAGATAAATAGGTACCGCTCTGGCAGGAAGGTGAACGGCGTTTCCGTGCGCTGCTCTGGTTCGCCAGAAGCGGCTTAATCATGCTGGCCACATGACCAGCTGAATGCCGGCTGCCTCGGCCAATATAGCGAGATGAGCACCGCAACCCCAGAGTCGGCCACGACTGGACCTAATGGTCAGGGGTCCCTTTACCCTTTACCTTTATCATACTCTTCAACATTTCTCCAATGAAAATAAGGATGTCTTAAGGAAAATTGGGATATTCTGGAATCAAATGAGAAACCGGGACGGCTTCCGTAGATCCGGGACTGTCCCTGGGAAATTATGGCGCTCGGAGGGTCTGAGAAGCAATGACTACTTATCCCCAAATGTTTGGCAAACTATTTTGTTTTGTTTTGTTATTCAGATGTGTGAAATGCACTGTTTTCAACATAGAGAATATTTGGTCTAGACTAGCACTACATTGTGTTATTATAATGTCCTTATAGGTATGACTCAGTTTGACAGCATACATTTTACTACCAAATCCGGGCATAACATTACATTGCCTGAGAAAAGATCAAAGCAAAGTCTCGACAGATATAAAAGAGAGAGAGAGAGGCTTATTGTGACACCAGAGCTAGAACTGTTAGCTATCAGCCCACTGTCAAAATACTTTAGTGTTACCTTCGGTTTCTTTGGGAGAATGTAAATTACATGATGGCAGATGTGGTTTTTTTGTCTTGAGATAAAGGCTGTGCATCCAGTTGCATTTCCGAAAGGACAGGCAGGTTAGAACAAGAAATCTTCTCTGGTTGGCTTGCCATTTTTTTAAAAAAAGTCATAGGTGGTACAGTGGTACCTTGGTTTTCAAACGCCTTGGTACTCAAACAACTTGGAACCCAAACACTGCAAACCCAGAAATAAGTGTTCCAGTTTGCGAACTTTTTTCGGAAGCCGAACATGCTCCATTTTGAGTGTTACGCTTCCCTTTTGAGTGCCACACTTCCGTTTTGAGTGTTACGCTGAGGTCTGTCTGTTTTTGCCATTTATTTTGCGTTTTTGTTTCTGCTGCTCTTTTTGTTTTGTTTTTATGACTGTGTGGAACCCAGTTCAGCTACTGATTGATTGATTGTGTGACTGCAGTACATTGTTTATTGCTTTCAATCTATGGATCAATGGTCTTGTTAGATAGTAAAATTCATGTTAAATTGCTGTTTTAGGGGTTGTTTTTAAAGGTCTGGAACGGATTCATCCATTTTGCATTGCTTTGTATGGGAAAGTGCACCTTGGTTTTGGAACACTTTGGCTTTTGGAACGGACTTCTGGAATGGATTAAGTTTGAGAACCAAGGTACCACTGTAGATGGCGGAAGGGTTTCTTTTACCTGGAGTAAAAGCAAGTAGAAAAAGTCCAGCCTTAATTTATGGAGATAGAATGAGAACGAAGGCTTTGCACCTGGTACGGCTGGCCTTTGAACCGATTTGGCTGTGGGGATGTTCAGAGCATCATTTTTGAATGCAGCAAAGTGATTCATCATCTGAGCACATCACAGAAGCATTTATCAATCAGTCTGGGGACGAAAAAGAAGCTCCTCTCTGGAGAAGCAAGTGGCTTGCAGAAGACCTGAAAACTTCCTTGCAGCAATCAGGGAAGTGTAGTGTGGCAAATGGGAAGAAGCATAAAGCAGGGATTCCAGTCCGCTTGCCTTTTTTACAACGAAACCTTAACAGAAAGGAAAACTCTTTTGTTGCAATTATTGCACACACACACACACACACACACACACACACACACACACACACACTACAGCCCATGACGGTCTAAGCCATGCATGGCCAAACTTGGCCCTCCAGCTGTTTTGGGACTACAACTCCCATCATCCCTAGCTAACAGGACCAGTAGTCAGGGATGGTGGGAATTGTAGTCCCAAAACAGCTGGAGGGCCAAGTTTGGCCATGCCTGGTCTAAGCTTTCAAATGGCCGGGGGGGGGGGGATATTTCATATATCCCCTGAGTGGATCTTTGGCAGAATTCAAGAATTCAGGCATCTCCAGCAAACATTCCTGAGTTTCACCACTGGTTTGGTGGTGGGAACCCATACATTCCCATACTGAGAAATGCAGAGCATCATGTCAAGGGTTTATGGGGTTGGATGTGGCTAGTCATGGCTCTGTGTGCAGTTCCCACATTTAGAGAGCTGCTGAGGCAAAAAAAACCCACACAAAACAACTTGGAGCACCTCTGTGGTATGACAAACTCCCAGCTACTGAAGTGGGTCCACCCAACCAGGTTTCTCATTGACATAAACCCACCTAGAACTTTTTAGAACTTCCTGCTGATACTGGGATTCCCTCCTCCTCACACTAGGGAACAATAGTGTTTTTTGTCTGACTCCTGGCTTGGCTTCTTTGGCTCTGACCAACAATCATTTGAAGTTCCCCAGGGATGAGGGATTTGACGGTTAAGCCACTCTGGGAATTGCAGTTCTGTGAGGGGAATAGGGGCTCCTGACAACTCTCAAAATCCTTAGCAAGCTACAGTTCCCAGGATTCTTTGTGTGAAGTCACGACTATTAAAGTGATACAATAGTGATATAAATACAGGATGTAGATGTGGTCTTGTGTAGGAAAGCTCTGCTTCCGCACATGACTGTGGCATGTTGGGAAAGTCTTGCTTCTAAGCTTCGTCTCTGTACATGCTGCATAAATCGTTCTGCACAAATCGTTCTAATACTAAGACATTCCCTCACCACCCCAGAATGTTCAATTCTCATTGAGTTCATGAAACACCGTACCCTGACCTGTCCTTAATGCATAGTTGACCACACCTATTGGAACGTAATTGTTTAAGTCTTGCATTATCAATCATTAGTTATATTTTAATTAGGAGGTTTTCATGCCTGTCTAGTTCTGTGCTCCCTTTCCCAGCCCTTAATCTATCGGTGATTAATGCCTATATGCAACCTTTTGCTTTGTACTTGTGTTAACCAATCAGCAATAAGCACATGTGTGGCAATGCTGTAATATTCAATAAAAGGGACTCCCCGAGACTTGCTCGAGAGATGCCTCCCATATGACACTCGCTACTTGTCTGTAATTATTTCAGCCCAACATCTGGTGACCCCAACGTGATTGCCAGATCCCTTACGCAGCCAAGCCCCTGTACTTCACTCGACTGGAAAAGTCTTAGCGCGCTAATTCGTGAGTATGGGGGGGGGGGATTGACAAAATTCCAAAAAGAGCATGCCAAGGAGCTGCTCCATCTCGTTAGACAGCGGGTGGCAGGTGCTCATATTTCTTTGAATGAAATTGTACAATTGTTATGTGAGATTGCTTGCCAGTGCCCCTGGTATCCAGAATCGGGGTCTTTAGGGTCAGAGGCTTGGCAAAAGATCGGAAAAACCCTCTTTGCAGAACCGAGGGTACCGATTCATTGTCTGCTCACTTGGCAGAAGTGTGCAGATGCCGTCGCTAGATTAGGACCTCAGGCATCTCAGGCCCCGACGGCACCTGCTCTTTTGCCCGTTGCAGACAATCCCCCACCTTACCCTAAGATTTCACCCCCATCGCAACCTTGCCAGCCCCTCCCTACGCCTCAGCCCACATCCACCCCCCACCCCTCATTTGCCTGCCCCAGCCCCTGCGTGCTCTTCCACAGGAGCTGTACGCGCCGCGCTTTCTCAAGCTAGGCAGCAGGGGCACCTCTCCCTGGAGGAGGAGGCTGGATGGGCTGGGGAAATGCCATCTGCTTTCCCTATCTCCTATACCAACCCAGGCACTGCGCAACAACAGATAATGTACGAGGTGCTTCCTTATTCTATTCTGAGAGAATTAAGGAAAGCCATTACTGATTCTGGCCTCAAATCTTCTTATGTGCTGGGGATGCTGGAGGGGATCACAAATGGTTACACAGTGCTACCTCAAGATTGGAAGGATTTGATGCGCATGCTTTTATCTCCTGCTCAGTATGTAGTTTTTGAAAGCGAATTTAAGCATAGCGCAGCAGCTCTGGCTGATCCACAGCATTCAGCCAACCAACTATTTGGTGCTGGTCTGTATGATACTATACCAGCACAGGCACAATTAACACCTTTGCTTTTTAGTCGCACCGCGACCTGTGTGCAACGCGCCTTTCGGAAAGTCCCTGTCTCAGGGCAACCACTGATCTCCTTTGTTAATATTAAGCAACAACATTTGGAGCCTTACCATCAATTTATAGATAGGTTGAAAGAATCAATCGCCAGGCAGATAGATGACCCGACAACTCAAAATGAATTGATGAAAAAATTGGCTTTTGAAAATGCTAACACCGACTGCAAGAAGGCATTGCAGTCAGTTGTACATCGCCCCAAATATGACCTGGCCGATATGATTCAAACCTGTGCAGATGTTGGAAGCCAGAGCCATGCGATGTCTTTGCTTGCCGGTGCCATCCAAGCGGGCAATAAACCAACAGGCAACTGCTTCAACTGCAAGTGCCCAGGTCATTTTGCTAAACAATGCAGAGCCCCTGGCGGAGGAGCAAATAGGAATGGTGATGGCAATAAGGCTAAGCCTTCCAAAAAATGCCCGAAATGCGGTAAAGGCTATCATTGGGCAAATCAGTGCCGGAGTTCGGGAAACTCCATGGTGGCCCAACTCTCGGGCCAGGACAAATAGAGAGCCCTCCGCCGTCAGTTTCCACTATTGAAAATTTTCCTAAGGAAACACCCTCTGATTTCACCATTGATTTAATTAATCAGGAAACAGTCTTGAAGACTTCTTAGAGACTGTAGAAGCAAGATGTTCAAGTCAAGGAGGGGTGGAGCCCTTCCTCTAGCTGTGTGTTGGTGGGCACAGACCAAAGGAGTTTAGGGTTTCAGGGTGAATAATGCAGGCTGGTTCTCCCCCCCCCCACTGGATTAGCAGTGACTGGCAGGAATATTGGTGTATTATTATTATTATTATTATTATTATTATTATTATTATTATTATTTCTCACTTCCCCTTCACCATAAGGTCCCTTTCTGGACATCATCATCATCATCATCGTCATCATAATTTATTTGTACCCCACCCATCTGGCTGGGTTTCCCCAGCCACTATGCGCAGCTTCCAACAAAGATTAAAAAATACATTAGAACTTTCCTGAACAGGGCTGCCTTCAGGTGTCTTCTAAATGTCAGGAAGTTGTTTATCGCTTTGACATCTCATGTATAAAGAAAATACAAGATTAAAATTATAGCTACAGCAATATACAATTGGAAGAATGGGGTGCGTACTTTCAAAGCGCTCAGGCTGTTCCCCATAAGATCAAGCGTGTTGGACTTCTAGCAGTTTAACCTGACTCTGTAACATTAAGGCAGCGAAGGGGAGTGATGGCAAAGCTCTTGAGGACCAGAAGGAGAAAATACTCCTGGAAAGGAGAACAAGATGCAGTCCTTTGTTTGGCAATCACCTGAACTCCCTCCCCCTTTTTGAGACATTACAATATGACAGCTTGTTTTTCTGCAAATCAATGGAAGCTTAAGAGGAAAGCCTCATCTGCCAGAGGATGCATTAGCTGGGCTTTTTGATCCATGTCGTCGCCTTCATCTCTGACAGAGAGATATACAAATGACCAGGTTAGGACTGCCAGGTGTGCTTTGCCTTGAGAGTCTATCTGTCCCCCTTAAAAGCTACAAAATAGCCAGAGAGGGTCCAGCTTCTCCATCCATACCACTTGGCACCTGTGCCATCTCATGTAGCAACCAGACCTTTTGTCAGGAGTGCGTGCAGAAGCCAGGCCCTATGACCAGTAGGACTTTGCAGGACTGGGGCCTTCCTAAGTTTGTTCTGAAGAGGCAAGGCACAGCCGCACAGGTGAGGCCAATTGGTAACTCACAGCACCTGGTGGCAAGAGCCAGGAAGGGATATAAGGTCAGCATTTCCCTTCAGCTCTTTGCCGTGTTTGGCTTCTTGACTCCTGGCTCTCTGACCCTCAGACTCTTGGCTTCCTGGCTTCTGGACTCGCATTCCTGCTCCCTCCCCGCCATCTTGCCCCCGGTCCCGATGTCCCCAGCTGGCACTTTGATCACCCGTGAACCGGACCATGACACCTTTGGCAATGCTCCAGAACAGGTGAAGGATGAGAATGGGCAAAAGATCCGGTGGATGGATCTGACAGAAGCTCTTGCTGTTTTTGGCACTATGAAAGAGCCAGGGAGGATCTGGCTGAAGGGGAAAGAACCGTAGCTCAGTAGTGGAGCAGAAGGTCCCCGATTTGACCGCTGGCATCTCCAGGTAGGGCTATGAAAATCTCTTGCCTGAAATCCTGAAGAGCTGCTGCAATTCAGTGTAGACCAGCCTTTCTCAATCTGTGGTCCCTAGGTGGTGTTGGACTACAACTCCCATCATCCCTAGCTACCAGGACAAGTGGTCAGGGATGATGGAAGTTGTAGTCCAACAATAACTGAGGACCCAAGTTTGAGAAAGGCTGCTGTAGACAGTACTGAGCTAGATTGACCCAATGGTTTGACTTGGTATAAGTCAGCTTCTTATGTTTCTATGACTGCCAGGTAAGTTCTGGTGTAGTGGTTAGGGTGTTGGACTGGGACCTGGGAGACTAGGGTTCAAATCCCCACTGGGCCATGGAGCTTACTGTCAGTCTCTCAGCCTAACCTACCTTACAGGCTTGTTGTGTGGATTAAATGAGGAGGGATGAACCATGGAGAAAAAGGTGGGGTATAAATGTAATAATAATAATAATAATTTTAGAAGGTGAGTGCAAAGTCTTGACTCCTGGCTCTCTTATCCTCAGACTCTTGGCTTCCTGACTCCTGGCTTCTGGACTCCCATTCCTGCTCCCACCCCACCATCTTGCCCCACAAGTCTTCCTTCACCATCTCCTTCTCAAAGCTCAACAGGAAGCCCCCTTCCCGCTGCCTAGTGAAGTCTAAAAATTGGAAAGCAAATCTGAATTGCAAATACGCATCAAAAGGACACCACCCGGGAGCCCAAAAGCCATTAAGAATTTGTCTAAACACAGAAAGTGGAACAATAGAATATTTGTCACAACGGATTGCAGGGAAGAGTTGAGTGGTGTTCGGCTGTGTGAGTCTTTGCTGGTTTTCCACAGCAAAGTGGCACCCTCAGACAGTCTTATTCAATCGCTCAATCTTACCAACTCGGCAGGAACCCCTACAGTGTGGCATGCGAGGCACTTACTGTCAGTCATAAGAAGCCACCAGTTGGGTCTGCCCACAGACAGGGAGGTGGGATATGGAGTGTGAAGGCCCCAGAATCCAGAAGAGCTGTCACTAGCAGTGGAGGGCTCTCCATTTGCTTTTTAAAGAAACCGACTCCCAAAAAAACAGTTTTGATATGAAGTGATTCTGACACATGGTGCAGGTGGGGGAAAAATATTGTTTCTTATCCTTTGCACCTATATTCCTGGCCTCAAACTGTGTTATAGTTCTGGAAACATAAGATCACGATGAAAATGCAGGATATAAAATAAATAAAACTATGGCCCATAGGGTGTCTCCTGATCTAGTCTGCATCCACAGAAGTATAGTGTCCAGATCAATGGAAGTAAAAGTCCTGCTCTATTCTACCTTGGTCAGACCACACCTGGAATACTGTGTCCAGTTCTGAGTGCCACAACTTTAGAAGGATGTTGACAACAACCAAGATGATCACGGGTCTGGAAACCAAGCCCTATGAAGAATGGTTAATTGAGCTGGGTATTTTCAGGAGTGTGTGCAGGAGTCAGGCCCTGTGACCAGTAGGGCTTTGCAGGACTGGGGCCTTCCTAAGTTTGTTCTGGAGAGGCAAGGCACGGCTGCACAGGTGAGGTAGCTTGGTAACTCACAGCACCTGGTGGGAAGAGCAGGGAAGCGATATAAGGTCAACATTTCCCTTCGGCTCTTTACCACAGCAACTCGTTTCCTGCCTTACTGCGTCTGGCTTCTTGCTTCCTGATCCTTGGTCCTCAGTTTCTTGACTCCTTGCTTCTCGACCCTTGGACCCTTGGCTTCGTGACTCCCTGCTTCCTGACCCTTGGACCTCTGGCTTCTGGACTCTCATTCCTGCTCCCACCCTGCCATTTTGCCCCTGATCCTGAAGTCCTCAGCCGGGACTTCGATAACCTGTAGACTGGACCAAGACAGGTATGCTTAGCCTGGGCAGGAGAAAACTGAGAGGAGATATGATAGTCATCTTCAGATATCTCAAGGGCTGTCACATGGAAGATGGAACCAGCTTGTCTTCTCCTGCTCTGGAGGGTAGGATCCAAATCAGTAGTTTCAAGCTACAAGAAAGGAGATTCCAACTAAACACAAAGAATAACTTTCTGATGTTAAGAGCTGTTAGACATTGGAACGGTCTTCTCGGGAGATGGTGGACTCTCCCTCCTTGGAGGTTTCTAAGCAGAGGTTGGGTGGTCATCTGTCATGGGTGCTTTAGTTTAGATTATTGCATTGCATCGTTTTATTGCATCCTCGTTCTATGGATTTGATTGCCAAGTTGTTTTACATATTATATTTTTGCAATCGTGTGGAGACTTTATTTTGTAGAAAGCAATGAATGAATAAATAAATAAATACACTCTTACTACCACTATTACAAATACCCACATAGCCAAAGTTCCTAACTGGCATTTTTTGCGGTTTCTTCTCTCTCTGTGGAAAATTTATCTGCAGGAAAGGATTTGAACGAAAATGCCGGGAGTGCAAATATTTGCCGGTCTGCTTTCATTTCGCTCATCATGGCAATTTTGTGTCATTTTCTTAGAAGCAAGCAGCTCTCTCAAAATGGCACATCATCGCCCAAACATAATAAAACTCCCCAAACAGGTACCAGCTCCATTCTCCATAAATTGTGCCTGCTGACCTAACACATTCAGGCTTCCAGACAGGATTGGCGGAGCTGGCGATTCTGATAATGCAGTGCTGGCTGCCTCCGGAATAATGTGCAAAGAAGTTTTGTAATGATGCAGTTCCCCCGAATTAGGTTGTCAGGGTGTGCAAAGCCCCACAATTTTTTTTATAATAAACGGATAGATTGTAGCAACACTAATCAGATAGGCACATTAATTGGCACCATTATTAGAGTGTGCATTTCTGCTGCAGCAATAATTCCACTCCCCTTCCCAGCCCACCCATGAAATGAATGGAAAGTCAAAGTTCTTCTGATGAGGCTTAGCTGCTTCTCAAGCAGAAGATTCTGAATTTGGAAGGTCTGGGGAAGGGCCATTGCTCAGTGAGTACAGCAAATGCATCACATGCAAAAAGTTCCAGGTTCAATCCCCAGGTAGGGCTAGGGAGAGACTTCTGCCCCAAACCCTGGACACTCACTGAACACTCAGGTTTTTAGGCAATTAATAATGTCACAAGCTCTTAAGATCTATTTATACTTTGATGATTCATATTAAGAAGTGGAGACTGCCATGACCATTTGCCAGATGGAATCTATTGATAATTAAGCCGCACTGAATAAGTTGGATAAAATTCTGATAATATGTAAATGAAGATGTGGAATACTTAATTTATTGGATTTCCATTGGTTGAGTTTCATTGCGATTATGTCTCTTTAAGAATGTTCAAATCTAATTGCCTGCACACACACACACACACACACAAACACGCACGCACACACCCCGTTGTAGGGGTTGCTTCTATATAAGCATGGTTTTGATGGTTATTGACATTGAGTGTCTTTGACTGGCAACTTCTGCGTTCCTGAGGACTACTTTCGGCTGAAAAAACCCCACTGAGGAATTTCCTGGAAACCTTGTTACTGAAGAAGCCTGATGGGCAAAACAAGGGTGTATCCTGAGAACTATTCTACCATTAGCTGCCTTTTGTTACTAATTAGTTCCGTTTGTCACACTTTCAGACATAGGACGATGCAGAAGGTAGTTTCTCTTGTTACACGTTTAAGATGTAGGACGATGCAGAAGGATGATATCAGCATGAAATGGCATTGCCAACACAACTGTGCATTGTAATCTTTGGACTTGGCAATCCTTGGACTTTACAATACCAATACATATAGAAGATATGATATGTTGCCATCAGGAACTGTATCTGACCCATTATAAAGCAGCTTATGTCCCGAATGAGGTCTCATGATGCATCTGTCTGAGAAAGCAGCCAGAAAATTTGTATGGAACTTGGAACTTTTGGGTCCCACCTTACAGGGGGGGGGGGTGGTCGTAGAATCATAGAATTGTAGAGTTGGAAGAGACCACAAGGGTCATCTATTTCAACGTCCTGCAATGCAGGAATCTTTTGCCAAGCTTGAGTCTCATGCTCTACCGACTGAGTTCCAGGGAAAGGCTGGATGAGGAGGAGTGGTAGAAGCCAGCATGGTGTAGTGGTTAAGAGCAGTAGACTAGTAACCTGGTGAACTGGATTGGCGTCCCTGCTCCTCCACATGCAGCTGCTGGGTGACCTTGGGCTAGTCACACTTCTCTGAAGTCTCTCAGCCTCACTCACCTCACAGAGTGTTTGTTGTGGGGAAGAAGGGAAAGGAGAATGTTAGCCGCTTTGAGACTCCTTAGGGTTGTGATAAAGCGGGATATCAAATCCAAACTTCTCCTTCTCCTCCTTCTCCTTCTCCTTCTCCTTCTCCTTCTCCTTCTCCTCCTCCTCCTCCTCCTCCTCCTCCTCCTCCTCCTCCTCCTTCTCCTCCTTCTCCTCAAGAGCCCCCTAGGGAGCCCCATAGAAGAATTCTTAGACCTCGGATCCTGGTGGGGGGACACTGGGGAGTAGTCTGGGGAAAGGATGAGCTGGGAGGTGCTAGGAACAGGAGGTTTGAGTGATCAAGGTGGGGTCAGGAGAAGCAGGCCTTTCCAGAACAGGGCTGGAGTGTGAGAGCCTCAGAGTCAGCCCAGATTCAGATAGAGAAGAGTTAGAGGTTGCCCCTGCTACCCAGTAGCAGGACAGCCCCCCACCACCAACACCACTGTCGAGGAGAGAGCTGAGCAACAGCCCAGACAGGCCCAGAGAAGGAGTCCACCCGTTTGTCTACTTCGGAGGGATCCAAAGTGAGAGTCTAGAGGGGAAAGTTGGGGCCCGTGGTCAGTTTTAGCAATGTCTCCCGCTAGATGAGACGAGCTGGAGGAACTCTGCTGTGTTGTTACTTTCTGTGAATAACAGCTAATTGCATTTCATGTCTCAAGTTCTTTCCTGCCCTGTGGATGACCTGTGCTTGCCTGACATAGACTTGAAACTGAGCTATCCCAGCTGCTGGTGTGTTGGTGTGCTGAAAAAAGGGACAGGAGTAGATAACGATTTTTATTTCCTTCCATTTACTGTACATCCTGCCTTTTTTCCATCTGGAACCCAAGGTGACGTTCGCGTGGTTCCCTGTTGGTCTCCCATCTGGGTACCAGTTGGCCTCAGACCTGCTTAGCTTCAGTAAGCTGCTGGAAGGGGCAATCTTTCTTAATATGGTACCATGTGGGGCCAAAATTGAGTGCCCCCAAATGGATCTTTTCAATTAGGAATCTTCTCCATTTTGCACCCCCTCGGTTCAGCACCCTGTGCAGGTGTACTGCTTGTACTAACCTAAATCTGGTGCTGTTCGCAATCCTTTACGTGCCTTCAGAGACTGTATTATTTCCCTTGCCTGAGGGGTCCAAAATAAGGAGCTAGTGCTGAGATACTTTGACAGCTCCTCTCCTAGGGGTTGGAAGCCTTTGAGATGATAGTTCTCTCATGCATCTGTGTCAGGATGAAGGTTTGGGGCTGAGGATGGGGCCAGAGCTTTCTGTTGGGTATAAGTGACCTTGCACGGCTCCACTCAGCAGTGGGTAGGGTTGAGAACAAGAGTAAATTCTTGATCCAGCAGCCTGTTTGTACGTTCTGGACATCATCTGACTGAGCATAAGGGAAAGGAGAGGGTCTAGCTCTTGGAGAGATTTCTTTTGCTTCTGATCCCCAGAGAGCCTGAATTCTGTGAGAGATGCTTTGTTGGAGACTTCAAACAGAAAAGGAAGAACTTTGGGCTCAGGGAAAGCAGCCCAGCTGGAGAGTATCTCCTGCCTCTGGGCTTGGGATTAGATGAGAGAGTACTTAATGTTTACAAGGTTGAGTGAGAAATGAGCGATATCGCATTAGAATGCAACGTGATCGTTTCCAATTTCCCCCATAATAACTCAAGGCTACTTTACAGTGTTCATCATTATCTCTGTTGAGAATAGTCACAGAGATAAAGGGAGGAAATTATAGAAATAATAAGGTGGGTGTTGTACAAAGCAAGATAAGGAAATGTTGAAATGTTTGCTTGCCTAACACAGACAATCAGGTGCCGGTTACATGATTTGCCCAGGGTAGAGGGCTTCGTTTACTGATGCGCATTCAGTGATAAATGCATATTTTTAGATTTAAATAAAAACCATCTAAGTTTCACAATGAACACTCATAACCTACCCTGAAGGATCCGCTTTGAAATGATGAGGAAACATTTAGGGGCCAATCCTATGACAAGATCCACAAACTTGACATGAGCCAACAGTGTGACGCAGCAGCTAAAAAAGCCAATGCAATTCTGGGCTGCATCAATAGGAGTATAGCATCTAGATCAAGGGAAGTAATAGTGCCACTGTATTCTGCTCTGGTCAGACCTCACCTGCAGTACTGTGTCCAGTTCTGGGCACCACAGTTCAAGAAGGACACTGACAAACTGGAACGTGTCCAGAGGAGGGCAACCAAAATGGTCAAAGGCCTGGAAACGATGCCTTATGAGGAACGGCTAAGGGAGCTGGGCATGTTTAGCCTGGAGAAGAGGAGGTTAAGGGGTGATATGATAGCCATGTTCAAATATATAAACGGATGTCACATAGAGGAGGGAGAAAGGTTGTTTTCTGCTGCTCCAGAGAAGCGGACACGGAGCAGTGGATCCAAACTACAAGAAAGAAGATTCCACCTAAACATTAGGAAGAACTTCCTGACAGTAAGAGCTGTTCGACAGTGGAATTTGCTGCCAAGGAGTGTGGTGGAGTCTCCTTCTTTGGAGGTCTTTAAGCAGAGGCTTGACAACCATATGTCAGGAGTGCTCTGATGGTGTTTCCTGCTTGGCAGGGGGTTGGACTCGATGGCCCTTGTGGTCTCTTCCAACTCTATGATTCTATGATTCTATCCACCAGGATGAGCAGCTGAGGATGCAGAAGATGTACAGCTATATCTATGAAGGTGACCCAGAAACTACAACTAATCCAGAATGCGGCAGCTAGACTGGTGACTGGGGGCAGCCACCGAGACCACATAACACAGGTCTTGAAAGACCAACATTGGGTTTCCCCAGCCACTCTGGGCGGCTTCCAACGGAATATTAAAATACAATAACCTATTAAACATTAAAAGCTTCCCTAAACAAGGCTGCCTTCAGATGTCTTCTAAAAGTCTGGTAGTTGTTGTTCTCTTTGACATCTGGTGGGAGGGCGTTCCACAGGTAGGGCGCCACTATGGAGAAGGCCCTCTGCCTGGTTCCCTGTAACTTGGCTTCTCGCAGTGAGGGAACCGCCAGAAGGCCCTCGGTGCTGGACCTCAATGTCTGGGCTGAACGATGGGGGTAGAGAAGCTCTTTCAGGTATACTGGACCAAGGCCATTTAGGGCTTTAAAGGTCAGCACCAACACTTTGAACTGTGAGAGATATGACCTCTTGAGAGACCCACAGACCAGATAGAGGTCTACATTCAGCCCATGGGTCTGGCATTCCCTGAGTCATGTCCTTGGTCATGGCCACAGAATGGAAGAAGGTAGGATCCCCCAAAATGTGCCCTATGGGGAACTGGCTTCAGGCAACTGGCCAACTCTTTGTTACAAAGATGTCTGCAAATGTGACGTGAAGGCTGGCAGCATTAACCCCGCTGTGTTGGCAACCCATTGTAGACGACCTGGAGACAGTCAGGTTGTGCATCTATAGCAGTGACCAGAGGAGGAATGACAGCTGGGAGGAGCGCAGAGAGAAGAAAGGCCATGTTGCATCTGCAGCCGAACAACTGGACGCCTTCATATGCCCCAGCTGCAACAAAACATGTCTCTCCTGTATCGGTTTCTACAGCCCCAGCAAGCACTGTAACCTTCCAACAATTTAACTTCACTCCCAAAGGTGCAGTACTCCATTGCCTCCCAAGACAGACGGATGCCAATAACAAATTTGGGTCCTATTTTTAATGGAATCTGTTGCTGCATTCCCACCGTTGTGAAAACATTAACCTACAGGAAACCAGCTGGGTACCCGTGAACATTAATCTTGTGCCAAGGCTTTTCTCAAAGTGCTTGCAGTTGTTTCACTTCCTTGGGGGCATCTGTCATTGTGATGGCTTGGGACTTGGGCTCAGACTCGGAACCAGAGGAGACTCAGTCTGCACCGGATCCTTTGCCTCAGGCATCATCTGAATCAAGTCTTGGGCCTGATCCTGAAGAGTCCCAGTCTGCACAGGTTCCCCTGCAACAAACACCAGCTGGGCCGAGTCAGGGGCCTGAGCCTGCCCTGGCTCCAGATGCAGGGATTACCTCGTTGCCTTCAGCTGGGCCATCACTTACAGCTGCTCCACTACCGATTGGGGTAGGGGAGGCTGAGGCGGCCTCTGGGTCTAGTAACCCACCGACGTCTCCGGAGCTGCAGAGACTAAGGTCTGAGAGAAGGAGAGACCTGAGTATTCGCAGGAGGAGTGCTCGGCTTCGGGCGAAACAGGGAGGTGAGTACCGGGGGATCAGGACCGGCCGCTACCCCGACAAAGATAAAAGGCAGTTGGATCCCGCCCCAGGTTGCGGGAGCAACATTGCTATATGCTAAATCCTGCCTGAGATCTTGTACCTGTCCTTGCCTGGTTTCCTGCCTCGTGTCCTGCCTTGACCCTGTCGGACTGACTCCTAGCAGACCCTTCGGATTCTGGACCGGTCCTGGACTGTGTTTCATGGGTTACCCCTGGGCCCAGCACAGTCATCATCACGGGAGCAATTGCTTGTCAAAGGTGGAGAAGTATGCACTGTACCTTCTCACTTCTGGATGTGGCTGGTTGTGTCTTGGGAAGGAGGTTAACATTCAAGAACCATCCACTCTGCTTTCCCCTGCCTAATGGCAGTAATTAAATTCTCAGCAAAACAGATGGACAATTCTGCCCCCAAAATGGAGATATTTATGTAAATATCACTGAGCTAATTGATGCCTGGCAGCTTCCAAAGGAGGCATACAAGATGCCTTCATTGTGTCAACAGTTGTGAACATGATTTAATGCATTAATAGCTGCCCATAGAGACCCATTATCCTGAGTTAAAAGAGTGAGAACAGGGGAAAGGGGGGAAGATTGTAAATCCCAGCATTGGAGACGTTGCATGCCAAGAGGAGGAATGGTGGCTCCTTCATTATTTTTATTTGTTATCATTCATTGCATTTCCACGCTGCTTTATATTTTTAAGGGGGTGGGAGCTCTCAAAAGTGGTTTACAACCTACATTAAAACTTCAAATAAAACAATCCAGAATAAAACGTTGCGGAAGAAAGTCAAATACAAAGTATACATTCAAAGCAACGTAATTAACAAGGAACTAAAGTATTATCTTAAATATTTTAAAAATAAAGCTATAGAATGCACATTAAAGGAAGCAAAGTTAATAATTCTTTTATCTTAAATATTTCGGAAGAAAACACCACTAAAGGAAGGCAAATGTAAAATGTGCGTTTGAAACACCGTAATTAGCAAGAGAATAAAATATTATCACAAGCATAGACTATATCTGCTGCTGCTGCCAATCCTGCTAATGTAGTAATTAATAATTTGTGTTTTCCCTCATTATGGCTACAGTGTGGAAGAACTTTTCAAATGCCTCTTGCAAGTGTAATATTACATGAGGTCTAAACCAGGCATAGGCAAACTCCAGCCCTCCAGAGGTTTGGGACTACAATTCCCATCATCCCTAGCTAACAGGACCAGTGGTCAGGGATGATGGGAATTGTAGTACTAAAACATCTGGAGGGCCGGAGTTTGCCTATGCCTGGTCTTAAACCCTATACAGTGGTACCTCGGGTTACAGACGCTTCAGGTTACAGACTCCGCTAACCCATAAATAGTACCTCGGGTTAAGAACTTTGCTTCAGGATGAGAACAGAAATCGTGCTCCGGCGGTGCGGCGGCAGCAGGAGGCCCCATTAGCTAAAGTGGTGCTTCAGGTTAAGAACAGTTTTCAGGTTAAGAACAGACCTCCGGAACGAATTAAGTACTTAACCAGAGGTACCACTGTACAGCTTGGGAGCAGGGTACCTAAAAGATCGCCTCACCCCTTATTTCCAACCAGTCACTGTGTTTGCTGCAGAGGAGAGGGCATCCTGCAGATGTCAGAGACCCACTTATCAGGAGGTCAGCTCTTCACAGTGATGGAACTGGGCCTTTCGTGTGGTGGCACCTGCCATTTGGTATGCCCTCCCATTACATAGCAGTCAGGGCCCTTCTCTGTTGCTTTTGCAGAAACTGTAAAGATCTTCTTCTTTCAGCAAGCCCTAGAAGGCCTAGGACCCTCGTACCTATGGGACCGCCTCTCCTGGTATGTCCCATGGAGGACCTTACGGTCTTCAAACAAAAACATCTTGGAGGTCCCAGGCCAGAGGGAGGTTAGGCTGGCCTCAACCTGAGCCAGGGCTTTTTCGGCCGTGGCCCCGATCTGGTGGAATGCTCTGTCACAAGAGACAAGGGCCTGTGGGACTTGATATCTTTCCGCAGGGCCTGCAAGACAGAGCTGTTCCACCAGGCCAAGGCACAGTCTGACCCCCTCCTTTGGTAATCCACAGAACTCTAGCCCAATGGTTGCCATTAATTTGATTTTGATTTTAGAATGAATTGATTTTAGAATGCTGTATTACTTTACTGTTGTTAGCCACCCTGAGCCCTGCTTCGGCTGGGGAGGGCGGGATATAAATACACTATTGTTGTTGTTGTTGTTGTTGTTGTTGTTGTTGTTGTTATTATGCCTTCTAAGCGGAGATTCCCCCCGCCCCCATCTGTATCTGTATTGCATTATGTATAGATATAGATATTAATGGAATTGTTCTAACCATTTTGAGACATGTAATTGATTTTAAACTGTTCAACGTTTGCAATTATTTTATATGCTTTTATTTTATTGTGAAATTGCTTTGAGAGGCTTCAGAGGAACCAATTCATAATTGAAATAATCATAATCAATGCTATTTTTCTAGAAAAAGAGGTGGCATAAACACCTCCCTTGTTCTCTTAGAAAGGCAATGGCGCCCACCTGAGAGGTGCCGGAACTCACCATAACTCAGTTCCAGCACTTCTTAGTTGGATGCCCTAATAATGATGATGATGATGATGATGATGATGATGATGATATCATTTCCACACTCATCTTCCTCCTGTCTGGTATATACCCCCTGTATATACCCCTGTTCTTTTTCAGTGCTAACCTCTGTAAGTTTAATCCATGCATCAGCCTTTATCCATGATTAGTTGCAACCAGGATTTTTTGGGGGGTGGGGAGGGAGGGACGGGATTCTAACTATGGTTGCAAATTCTGGTAGGTCACTAACCATGGTTAGCATAAAGGTTGGTGCATACATTTTATTTCGTCTTCATGTTTGTGTTTAGCTCTGAATAGAGACAGGGATTGATTGATGAGAAAGCAGGAATCAGAAAACAGGGAGGGATGTAAGATCCAGGGTATTTCATCACTCTCCCACCACCCTAAATATGATTAGGAGATAAAGCAGAATTTTGAAGCCTTCCAAGCAAAACAGCACCTTCTACACTCCAGTACAGCTGCATTGCACCTTCCCAGTCTTCAAAGTACAGTCATACCTTGGGTTACAGATGCTTCGGGTTGCACGTTTTCAGGTTGCACATCGTGCCAAACCCGGAAGTACTGGAAAGGGTTACTTCCGGGTTGCGGCGCTTGCGCATGCGCAGAAGTGCTAAACCACTCTTTGTGCATGTGCAGAAGCGCCGAATTGTGACCTGCGCGTGCGCAGACATGGCACTGTGGGTTGCAAACGTGCCTCCCACACGGATCACGTTCGCAACCTGAGCATCCACTGTACACCAACTCCTTCTACACTCTAGTGCAGCTGCACTGGGATACAATCAAAATGATGAACACACAAGAGGATGGGGAAGGGAAAGCATTGCTAGGTGTCAGGCAGGTACTGCTGAGTCAGGGCATTCCCTGTGTCAGCAGGATATTTACCAGAAACTCAATTAGTCCTTCAGGTACTTTGGTTTCTTAAGACAGCCCAACCTGCTTCCAAACTCTCCAAAAGTGCATGTCTGTGCACTAAAGTTGGTAATACCATAACTCTTTGCCTTCTTGCTGACACCTTGTAAAGAATTTATATGGCTCCACTGTTTCATTGCACTTTTGGGAACAGTAAACCTCTAAAGCTGCCATCACTGTTAACAGTGTTGTGGAAGGAGTGTCACTCTTGCATATCTTTGTATCCTGCTGAACAGTGAGATGGAAGAAAAGTTACCCTTTCCTGCTTCCCTCCTCTTTCATGCATGTCCCACAGCTTTCCGAAGCAAAGCTGGGCTTCGTCTGATCAGTAAAGGTAAACGGCCCCTGGATGACTAAGTCCAGTCAAAGTAGACTATGGGGTTGTGGTGCTCATCTCACTTTCAGGCCGGTGTTTGTCCACAGCTTTCTGGGTCATGTGACCAGCATGACTAAGCCACTTCTGGTGCAATGGAACACCATGGCGGAAATCAGAGCGGACGGAAACACCGTTTACCTTCCTGCCGCAGCATGCTTTCGAACTGCTAGGTTGGCAGGAGCTGGGACAGAGCAACAGCAGCTCACCCCGTTGCAGAGATTCAAACTGCCCACCTTCTGATCGGCAAGCCCAAGAGGCTCATTGGTTTAGACCAGAGTGCCACCCACATCCCTGCGGGTCAGTACCTGAATGGGAGACCACCTGGAAACCACCATGCACACCTTCTTTGAGTTCCATGATGGAAGAACAGTGGGACGCAAAGAAGTAAATTAGAAGCAAAGTGCTACACCAAGGGGCAAGAAGCTCGCTGCAGAGAGGCAGCCAAACTAGGATAGTTCTAGACTATTTCAGAACCTAGGATAGCTCCTAGATAGATTATGACAGAGGTTTTCAACCTTTTGTTTTTTTTTTTTTAAAGATTTTTATTAAAGTTTTACAAGAAAAGAAAAATAGAAATTCACAAAATAAAAACCATAAATTACAGAAAAAGAAACACACAAAAAAGAAAAAAGGAAAAAAATACAGAAAGAAAAGCACAACTAATTAAGAAAAATTACATTTAAACAAAGAAAAATAAAACCATTCCATTTTTCCAATAGCCTCAATTTCATATGCTTATGTTCTTGACCTCCTCGCGCCTTCCCCTTTTTGTATTCCCATTCAAATATTTAATTCAGCAAATTCTTACCCTTTGTCAAATGTTTAAACTTTGTACCATAACATATACTATATCCCTATTTTTCAACCAATTTATCAATACCTTTTTTTGCATAATCTTAATAACTTTTATCACTAATTACCACTTATTACCCATCCAAGCACATTTTTAACACTCATTGATTTTATAGTATTTCTGAAGATAGTCTTTGAATTTCTTCCAGTCTTCTTCCACCAACTCTTCTCCCAGGTCTCGGATTCTGTCAGTCATTTCCGCCAATTCCATATAGTCTATCAGCTTCATCTGCCATTCTTCCAGGGTGGGTAGCTCTTGTGTCTTCCAATACTTTGCGATGAGAATTCTTGCTGCTGTTGTTGCGTACATAAAGAAATTTCTATCTTTCTTTGGCACCAATTGGCCCACCATGCCCAAGAGAAAGGCCTCTGGCTTCTTAAGGAATGTATATCTGAAGATTTTTTTCATTTCGTTATATATCATCTCCCAGAAAGCCTTAATCTTTGGGCATGTCCACCAAAGGTGAAAGAATGTTCCTTCACTTTCTTTACACTTCCAACATTTATTGTCAGGCAAATGGTAGATTTTTGCAAGCTTCACTGGTGTCATGTACCACCTGTATATCATTTTCATAATATTCTCTCTTAAGGCATTACATGCCGTAAATCTCATACCAGTGGTCCACAACCGTTCCCAGTCAGCAAACATGATGTTATGACCAACATCTTGTGCCCATTTAATCATAGCAGATTTAACTGTTTCATCCTGCGTATTCCATTTTAGCAGCAAGTTATACATTCTTGAAAGTATTTTAGTTTTGGGTTCTAACAACTCAGTTTCCAATTTTGATTTTTCCACCTGGAAACCTATTTTTTTATCCATGTTATAGGCTTCTCTTATTTGAAAATAGTGCAACCAATCTCGCACCTTATCTTTTAATTTCTCAAAACTCTGCAATTTCAATTTATCCCCTTCTTGTTCCAGTATTTCCCAATATTTCGGCCATTTGGCCTCCATATTGGACTTTTTAAGTGCCTTTGCCTCCATTGGTGACAACCACCTTGGAGTTTTGTTCTCCAATAAGTCTTTATATCTTGACCAGACATTAAACAATGCTTTCCTGACAATATGGTTTTTAAATGCTTTATGAGCTTTGACCTTGTCGTACCACAGATATGCATGCCACCCAAAGACATTATTAAAACCTTCTAAATCCAAAATGTCAGTATTTTCAAGAAGCAGCCATTCTTTCAGCCAGCAAAATGCGGCCGATTCATAATAGAGTTTCAGGTCTGGCAGGGCGAAGCCACCTCTTTCTCTTACATCGGTTAGTATTTTAAATTTTATTCTAGGCTTCTTGCCCTGCCAGACAAATCTAGAAATATCCTTCTGCCACTTCTTGAAACAGTCCATCTTGTCCACAATTTGCAAGGATTGGAACAAAAATAACATCCTTGGCAATACATTCATCTTTATAGCCGCAATTCTTCCCAACAAGGAAAGCTTCAAGTTTGACCATATCTCTAAATCTTTCTTCACTTCTAGCCAACATTTCTCATAATTATCTTTAAACAAGTTTAAATTCTTAGCAGTCATATTAACCCCCAAGTATTTAACCTTCTTTACTATTGTTAGGCCTGTCTCCTTCTGAGTCCATAGCTCCCTTGACCAACTATAGTGGTACCTCGGGTTACAAATGCTAATCTGGTAGTAGTATAGTGGTACCTCGGGTTACAGACACTTCAGGTTACAGACGCTTCGGGTTGCATACTCCACTAACCCAGAAAAAGTTAAGAACTTTGCTTCAGGATGAGAACAGAAATCGTGCGGCAGCAGCAGGAGGCCCTATTAGCTAAAGTGGTACCTCAGGTTAAGAACGGTTTCAGGTTAAGAACGGACCACCAGAACCAATTAAGTACTTTACCCGAGGTACCACTGTGCATTCTTTCTGGTGCTCCTCTGTGGGGAAGCACACTGTGAGCCTCAGAAACCTAGTTATGTCACCCCTTGCCTGAAGCTGGCAGCCCCTCACCCTTTTTTGAACACCCTCCCTTGTGGAGTGTTCCCTCAGCCGCTGCCTCCTCTCTCCTCTCCTTGGGAATCCTCTGGGCAGCCGCCACCACCACTGCCCCTGGTCCCTGAGCTGCCCCCTCCATCTCACCCCAAAGAGAGGTGCTTCCTCACACAGCCCCACAGGGACCTTGGAAGGTGAATGCATAGCCACCATCTTACTTGCCTTGGGGGGCAGTAGTGATGGCAGCAGGTGCCGCAGGGCCTGCATGGCGAAAAGGTTCCCCTTTGGTGTTGATCTTCACACTAAGAGCCAGTGTGGTGTAGTGGTTAAGAGCGGTAGACTCGTAATCTGGTGAACCGGATTCGCTTCCGTGCTCCTCCACATGCAGCTGCTGGGTGACCTTGGGCCAGTCACACTTCTCTGAAGTCTCTCAGCCCCACTCACCTCACAGAGTGTTTGTTGTGGGGGAGGAAGGGAAAGGAGAATGTTAGCTGCTTTGAGACTCCTTCAGGTAGTGATAAAGCGGGATATCAAATCCAAACTCCACTACTACTACTACTTCTACCGCATGTCCAGTCCTGTCCCTGCCCGGCACATGAATGTTGCCCAACAACAGCGGAAATGGTGGCCCCCTCAATATTGAGGAGCCCCTGGCAGTCAGTGTCCGTACTGGACGAAAGAGTGATCAGGGCAGTTGCGTTACACTTCCCAGGAATGGGGTTCTGAAGAACTGCAAATAAAGAGTTGAGGAGAAACCAGGTTTGTTTTCCTCCTCTCAGTGATGAAACAGATGGACGACGGCACCCAATAAATAACGATATTAGCACAAACACCACCAAATTAATTGGCGCTTTTTATCTGTGCCAAAAGAGAGAATGTGAGCTACTTACATGTTTCTAGCAGCTGCCTGTACAATTTGCCACATAAATGGCTTCTCCTGCTGAATCACTACCACGAGTGCAAAGATTCTGGGATTTAATTTATTTTCTTGATCAGGGGTACTGAATTCTAAGATGACATGCAGTGCCTGTTCCGCAGTAAATCTCACAGCCCCTGCAATAAAAAGCGGACCCTCTGTAATATATGGCTTTCTGCCTCGCTCTCTTTCCTCTCCCAGAAAATGATAACATCGGGATTTAAATTCCTCCGCTGCTCTTTAGTTATCTGAAGGGATTTTCTATCTCTCTTTAAAGCACTTTCAAAGCATTTCTCTCTTTGGTTAAAGGAAAAGGCGCCTCACTTTTTTTTATTAGCTATAGGCACAGTGCACCGGGCAACTTGGCTGGCTGCATCAGTTGAAGCTGGGAGGGAGGCATGAGAGAGATAAAATGAAGGAGCAAAGTCACGCTAGAAAAAGGTGTACTATATTGCATGCTAACCTCACCTTTAAGCTGAAGGGGTTCAGACTTGATGAGGCTCAAGCCACACCCAGGTGTAAGGCCTTGCCTGAGAATAGTAACTTGCATCCCCTACTGTCAGAGGAGAGATAGATAGATAAAACTTTATTCAAATTAGCCAATGGCCACAGCAACAATAAAACATTACATTATACACGGAAAGGGAAATTTGATACTGTCAGAGGAGGTAGGGGTCAGGCATAGGTCAGCAATAAAATTAAAAAGTGCCTGATGTCGGTGAAATCAACTCATTATTGAAATAAAGCAAACAGCTTGGTCCTTTTAATAATAATTTTAATTTTATTTTACAAGTATAGAATTATAACAATACAACCATACACACCCACATTTACAGATTCCTCCAAATCTCTGGACTTCCCACTTCCCCTCCACGGGTCCTTTTATTAAACCATTTCTACTGCATCTTTTCCTATAATCTAAATTTATATAACATCGTTGTCTCCATAGTACTTGCTACATTACAAGTGTCATTGCAACCCTGCTAATGTTTTCATTTGCTTACAGTGGTCTCAGAGATAAATTATCAATTTTCCCCATTCCTTGTTAAAGTTTTGGTCTTCTTGGTTCCTGAGCTTTCCGGTCAGTTTTGTCATTTCAGCATAGTCCAATAGTTTGATTTGCCATTCTTCTCTGAAGGGGACTTTATCTTCTTTCCATCTTTGGGCTAATAGCATCCATGCGGCTGTCGCCACATACATAAAAAGTCTTTTCTGTTCCCTTGGAATATCAGCAACTATAATTCCTAATGGGACACGGGTGGCGCTGTGGGTTAAACCACAGAGCCTAGGACTTGCCAATCAGAAGGTTGGTGGTTCGAATCCCCGCGACGGGGTGAGCTCCCGTTGCTCGGTCCCTGCTCCTGCCAACCTAGCAGTTCGAAAGCATGTCAAAGTGCAAGTACATAAATAGGTACCGCTCCAGCGGGAAGGTAAACAGCGTTTCCGTGCGCTGCTCTGGTTTGCCAGAAGCAGCTTAGTCATGCTGGCCACATGACCTGGAAGCTGTACGCCGGCTCCCTCGGCCATTAAAGCGAGATGAGCACCGCAACCCCAGAGTCGGTCACGACTGGACCTAATGGTCAGGGGTCCCTTTACCTTTTTATAATTCCTAATAAAAAAAGCTTCTGGTTTTTGTTTGTTTTTACAAGAGTTAATTTGAACATTTTTTCCATCACAATATATATCATTTCCCAGAATGTTTTTATTACCTTACATGAGATAAAAGGCTCCTTCTTTTTCTTTACATTTCCAACAGATATTTGTACCAAACATACAGCTCCGTCCTAATGGACACAGCAACCCTTTCCCAGTGGGTCTGCCAGAGGCAGAGAAGCACTGCCACCATTGACGCTGGAGCAAGATGGCATCCATTCTGGGTGAGACCTCCCCTGAAATTGGTGCGCTGCAGTGGCACACAGTGTGCAGTAGCAGGCAGTGCAGACAGCAGCGGCAGCAGTAGGTAGGTAGTGGCAGGGCAGTGTTCCACAGCTCCATGTGATTGGGACACCTGGTTGCGTGGCGAGTCCCCCCCCCCCAGTGGAAATAAAGACAAATGACACAATTATTAAGGTTAATGGACTAAATAAGGCCACAACTTTATTGGTTACAGGTGATGAGCGGTATTCACTTAGGCATTGGTCCTAGCCGACTATATCTGACTCCAGCCCATCCGCTTGAAGTCCGGGAAGGGTTAACCACCAGTAGGGGGAGTCCTGCTGATGCACATCAACTAGGAACTCCCCCCCCCCAGGGTCACCGCTCGGGGGCGTGCCTTAGGCCTTCACCTCCCCAGGTTTCGGACAGGGCCACGCCCCCCGGAATCCTTTATTGGACTACCCTTCAATATGCGGGGCAGGTGATGGCGCTACCTTCCCTCTTCCATCTACAGAGTAATACCAATGCCTAACTGCCAATACCAGGAAAGTTATGGTGATTTGCTACGAGGAAGGCAAAAACCAAGCGGCTGGTGCCAATTTGCCAAGTGGAAAAATTCCTACCAGGCCCCTCAACAGTGACCAACCAGAGTCCGCAGCAAGGTCAAAGAACGAAAACCTTATAGGGCGGGAGGGTGGGAAAAGCAGGAACAGCTGGCAGGCGGGGAAAGAGGGAGATCCCCAGCCACGTCCTGCATTAAATAGGGCAGGCCACGCCCCCAGAGCCAGCCGATTGGCTGGCCAGGGAGTGATGCGACTGGGGATTCCCCCAATCGCACGGGGTCTGGGCTCCAGCTGCCGCGCACGTGGTGGGGTCGTGATGCCCGCAATTCCACCTCCTCTGCAGGGCGGAAGTGGCTTTGCAAAAGTGCCTCCGTTGCACAGGGCCCAGTAGACCTGAGTAGGCACTTGCACCTTCAGATTTTCCCTGTTGCAGAAACTGGTTGCAACCATCATCCTGTGACTGATGTGCGAAGAGGGCTTAAATCTTTCAGTGTCACTCAGAACAAGGTTGCCCATACCTTGTTCTCTTCAGCATCCTTGTCTGCTGCCAGGGGTGGGGGATCTCGCAAGGTGTCGAGGCAGTGGCTTAATTTATTTTACATTTTAAGCAGAACAGGAAAAGCAATCTCCGATGCTGACAAGCCTAATTCTCTCCCAAGACAAAAGGGATTTCGAGGATGTGAAGGCAAGGACTTGGTATAATGAGGGTGGTGGAATGGAGGACAGGAAGCATGAATGACTTGCGCTTCCTGTTCTCTATGAAGGC
Source organism: Podarcis filfolensis (assembly GCF_964270895.1). NCBI lineage: Eukaryota > Metazoa > Chordata > Lepidosauria > Squamata > Lacertidae > Podarcis > Podarcis filfolensis. The sequence goes on along the minus strand of NC_139603.1, from coordinate 81,719,804 downwards.
CATAGAAAAACTGATATACCTCCCACAACGCCCACCCCACCTCCCACAGAGAGTGAAACGTACAAGCTGTTCCTGCTCTGCATATGCATCTCACTTAAGGATGGCAAAATCTGTCAATTTCCTCTCACTTTCTCTTCCTTTCCAATCTTGAATTCAGCTTTCCACATTTCCACTGCATTTTTAAAAAGATAAAAATCCACCAACATCTTAATGCAAATTAGGTATGTCTCGATCACATAACTCCTAACTCCCTACTCTGAGCTGCTAGCTCTCATTGCCTCTAACTCTCCGCTTTAAATTCTGGCTTTATCTGTTGACAGATGGTCACCACCCATTTGCCGTCTGGCACAGAGTCCTTTGATCCTCTGTTTTCTTAATGGCTCATCTCCCAGGCTATCACCACATGCAATAAATTTAGCCTGGTTTAATTAGCCTTTGGAACTTGCTGATTCCAGTGGATTAGAAGTGTCTAGCACACAGCTTAATACTGTATGGGTCTGGCACCCAGTTTTAAAACCCTAAGCCTTCATTAAATTCTAGCACTAGCTTGATCCACAGGTTATAGTGGCCTAGCACTCACAAACTCATAGCACAAGCAATCTTACCCAATACAATGCATTTATAGATTATTATTTTGTGTGTGTGTGTGTGTGTGTACACACACACACATTTTATGTGCACCTAATATACACATTGATTGGTTGGAGCAGTGCGCTGCAAAATTGGGATAAGTGTTGATCTTGATGGACACTTGTGTTTCAGTTCATGTATTGGCTGGAGATGTGTGAATCAGTGAGTTTCTGATAAAAATTCAAGCAAAATATAATTTCTCTCACATCCCTAATCTCACTGCAACAGGTGGGTGGGAGAAGTGCAAGTTCTGGTGTAATGGTTAGAGTGTTGGACTGGGACTTGGGAGATCAGGGTTCAAATCCCCACTTGGTCATGAAGCTCACAGGGTGACTGTGGCCCAACCCCTGCCTCTCACTCTACACTCGAGTAGGATCCTGGCAGAGACACACGCCCGACTAGCATGTTCTCTCCCTCCTGGTCAATCGTTCAGGAGCTTCAAAGCTTTCTTCAGCCCGAACATCACAGCAACCGATGCCAACCGACACCGGCACACTTAGGCAGAGTTTGCGCATCAAGCGTAACAGACCTCAGCAACTCAGCATTTTGGCTAATCTACTTTATTTACATATAAACACACAAGGAGCACTGCAACATGGCTCCCTCTTTCTCTAGCATCAGACAGCAAAGAGAAAAACAAAAACAAAGGGCAATAGTCCCACTTCATGGAACACAGTAACACAAACATCCTGTCTCCGTCACTTCCCACTCTGTGGAGTCAAAACATACCGTCATGTGGTAGACAAAAATCCCATGACTGCAATCATGGAGCAGGAATTCTAACACCTTATAGGGTTGTTGTGGAGATTAAATGAGGAAGGGGGAGTGACACGTATGCCCCCTTGAGCTCCTTGGATAAAAAGTTGGTATAGAAACGCAAGAAGTAAGAAATTAAAAGCTGGGCATTGCATTGCAATGAATCAAGAAGAACAGGAAGCAGACGTCAGCCATGCTCCCTCTTCCCTCTTCCCTCCTCCTCTTGCATTATTTGAGGCCACCTAAGATTGCCCGCAAACCGTTGGTTCACCCGGCAGCTTTGTTGCCTGGAGGTCTCTCTCTCTCTCCCTACAGTTTCCTCTTGAAACTCAAGCATCTGGCTGCAGTTGCATTTAAGGGTTTGGAGCGTTTATTCATTTCAAATTCATTCCATTTCTTTCTCTCTGCATGCTCTTGCCAAGTTATTAAAAACTCATCTCCTACCCTTTTCATAATATGTTTTTTTTGTAGGGGTGGGAGTGAGAGGGAGAGAGGAAACCCCCCCCCCCAAACTACCTAAGATAGATGCATAAAATTGCTAGTTGATGCAGAAGCGACTCTAGGAATCGAAGATAAGTCCCTCTTCCAATAGATAAGACATGCTGTTGTACTGCACAGCCACTTTCCGCACTGCTAATGTGCCATTTTGATTCCAGAAGTGTTTGAACATAATGTTTCCCATCTTGCAGTCTGCTCCTTCCTCTCTCTCTCTCTCTCTCTCTCTCTGCTGCCCTCCCCCACATTTTCGTTTTCGGCTTTAATCTCTTAGATCACAGCCCGTGTGCACTTTTGAAAAGAAAGTAAGAGCTCTTTAGGCATCCTGGAGGAATTGTTATACACGACCTTCCATTTCCACTTTTGTCATAAACTCACAGGCAGCCTGGAGTCTTGAGCTCAGACTAGTATGTTTTGAATCCTGTTGTTTAGCACTGATTTAGGCACTGTGGAGTGTACTGCATATAACAGAACTGGACAGACCTTAGGCTTCTGGGATCTACAGTGGTACCTCGGGTTAAGAGCTTAATTTGTTCTCGAGGTCTGTTCTTAACCTGAAACTGTTCTTAACCTGAAGCACCACTTTAGCTAATGGGGCCTCCTGCTGCTGCTGCGTCGCTGTTGCACGACTTCTGTTCTCATCCTGATGCAAAGCCCTTAACCCGAGGTTATATTTCTGGGTTAGTGGAGTCTGTAACCTGAAGCGTCTGTAACCTGAGGTACCACTGTACTTTCTTGTTTTTCACTATCACTAGAGTCACAAGGTTTAACCAATGGGAGCCTGGTGGGTATTAGGGCTGTGCGTAGGAGCCAGCTGAGGCTGGCCCCCAGGGGCTGAGGCCTTTTGACCACCCCTATATTTTGGGGAAAGTGGCCAGGCCCCTGCATGTCCCAAAAGTGTGGAGCCAAAGAGCTGAGTGTGGCATGCCTCCAGCGGCCAGTTCCTCCTCCTGCTGGAGAGGAAAAGAAGGGTTGAAGAAGCCTTCTGCTGCTTCAGGAGGTCGCGGAGAAGCCACCAGCCATTGAGCCACACAGCCATTGTGTTTGGCTGTGCCTCTGACTCCTCCCAGTGTGTAACGTCGGGAGGTCATGAATTCAACCGCACAACATTGATTCCAACCCCCGCAATCGCCCTTGCAGGCTGGCACCTCTGCTATCCTCCCATGTTTTCTGAGTAATTTTGGGGAAGTAATTTTAGCTGAGGGGTAGATCATGCAGAAGGGACACGGGTGGCACTGTGGGTTAAACCACAGAGTCTAGGACTTCCCAATCAGAAGGTCGGCGGTTTAAATCCCCACGATGGGGTGAGCTCCCGGTGCTTGGTCCCTGCTCCTGCCAACCTAGCAGTTCGAAAGCACATCAAAGTGCAAATAGATAAATAGGTACCGCTCCGGCGGGAAGGTAAACGGCGTTTCCGTGCGCTGCTCTGGCTTGCCAGAAGCGGCTTAGTCATGCTGGCCACATGACCCGGAAGCTGTACACCGGCTCCCTCAGCCAATAAAGCGAGATGAGCGCCGCAACCCCAGAGTCGGCCACAACTGGACCTAATGGTCAGGGGTCCCTTTACCTTTACCTTTAGAGCATGCAGTAGGTCCCGGGGTCAGTCCCTTACAGGCAAGGATCCCTGTACTGAAAATCTGGAGAGCCACTGCTAAGTTGCTGCAGATCTAGACAGGCCGCCGGCCTGACTTAGCGAGATGCATCTTTCCGCGCTCTCTTTATTCCCAAGTATTTATGAGCCGTTTTCCTACGAATGAATCCAAAGCAACTCATAACAATAAAATAAGCAAACCACATATCAATAAATGTTTAAGCAATTAAAAGGTGAGAGCAAGACGTGAATCAGTAACGAAAACAAGCTGCGGTCAATAAAACAGCAGTTAATAAAATGCAGAAGCACTAAGAAATAATAAAAGCAGCAGGGCAGCCAATTTGAAAGCCCGGCTAAGGAACTCCTTTTTCACCTGGTGCCTAAATATGATGGAAGCGGTGCTGCTTGTCGGAACGGTTCTTCTGCAGGCTGACCCGGCTGCACCATCAAGGCTCATGTTGGGCCTGGAACATTGCTACACCGGGGACAAAATTTCCTCGTTCGTAGCTGCCAGCTGCTTCTCTCCGTGGAAAGCTCCCAAGGAAAGCGACGAGTGCATGCTTGAGGGGAAAGAGGCTTTTGCTTCGTGTCTGAAAACATATTATGAATACTTCATTTCTAGAAAAACAAAACAAACAAACAGCAGCAGAAGGAATGCGAGAAGGACAGGCCTCTTCTCAGAAGCGCCAACTGTCAGGGGTTATTTATGCTCTACTACACATTTTCGGCCCATTCTTCAAACTGTCAAATGCTATGGGGTAGGTGAAGCAGCTTGCATGGATATAACAACAACAACAACAACAACAACAACAACAACAACAACAACAACAACAACAACAACAACAACAACAACAACAACAATTTATTCATACCCCACCCATCTGGCTGGGTTTGCCCAGACACTCTGGGCAGCCCCCAACAGAACATTAAAACACGATCAAACATCAGATATTAAAACTTCCTTAAACAGGGCTGCCTTCGGATGTCTTCTAAAAGTCAGATAGTTGTTTATTTCCTTGACATCTGATGGGAGGGCGTTTCACAGAGTGGGCGCCACCACTGAGAAGGCCCTGTAACCTCACATGTCGCAGTGAGGGAACCACCAGAAGGCCCTCAGAGCTGGACCTCAGTGTCTGGGCTGAGCAACGGAGGTGGAGACGCTCCTTCAGGTATACAGGGCCAAGGCCATTTAGGGCTTTATAGGTCAGCACCAACAATGTACTAGGAACCAAGGTAGGTCTTTCAGGACCGATGTTATATGGTAGATAGTAGCTGCTGATCAGCTGGGCATCTAAGATGCAATAAACCCTAATCGTTGGCACTTTTGAGAACAGGGTTTAGTTTTTTGCTTTCTTTCTCATTTCCAGAAAGAGAGATACGCAGGCTCCAGTGCTTCTTAGAAGCGTTACTGTCTGATGCCAGCACCTATGGGCAGCACCCAGGGCCCTGTCAGGGCTCACAAATATTGATCCCTGCCCTGATACTCCAACACTGGGTGGCTATGATCTGACCCCTGAACTTTCCTACAAAGCCCTGAAGTGATGCTATCAGGTGCTCTGGCACACTGTGGGGAATTTAAAGCACCAGGACAGAGCAGCCTGCCTCTGCCTATGGCCGGGGATGGAGAAGGGATTCATCTGGTCTGCTTTTTGAAGAGGGCTGACACAGTTCAGTGCCCGCTAACTTGTCTGTGGATCAGGGCAAAGCTTCCAGTTCTTCATATTCTGACCTGCATTTTTGCACTGCACATTGAAAGATGCCCGCTCAGGAAGGCGGCTTCTAGCTAGGGATGGATCTGTCCATTTGGGCTCTTTCTGTTTCTCATTTTCCCAGTCTTTAATTCAGGCATTTAATTTAATCTTTAATTCAGGCATGGGCAACCTCGACCCTCCAGATGTTTTGGGACTACAACTCCCATCATCCCTAGCTAACAGGACCAGTGGTCAGGGATGATGGGAGTTGTAGTCCCAAAACATCTGGAGGGCCGAGTGTGCCTATGCCTGCTTTAATTCAATTATTCACAATGTTCTGCAATTTACATTAAAAAAAAATATTAACGAATCTGTTCTTTATTGCAGATATTAATATTGTGCAGCTTGGAGAAACTGGGTGCATGAAAACTGACTCATTTTGGAACGAAACATTGTCCAGACCCATTAGGTATTATTCAGAGCTTTACTTGCAGAACTTTCTTCAAAGCAGAACAAAAAATGTAAATAATACGTACATCCAAACAGTTCCATTAGTTTACGTGCATTCCAGCACAGGATCAGCATCTTTAAACAATGTTAAACAGGATTGAGATCAAAACTTTTTCTCTCCCCCATTTCAGCCTCCATTACAGTCTGTGATTGTGTGCTCCTAGAAGGAGTCGTTATCATATCTTACTCCCACTCTGGCTGGGAACTAAAGATCAAAGGCAGTTCCATTCAAAATGGTGATCTGAAATTCAATACTTTAATCACCTGATCTAAGGTTAAACACTCACGTGTTAGAGCAGAGAATAACAATAGTCATCAACTCATCTAGTAGCTCACAGAACTTAATATAGCCCCATGGAAAATCCCCGGGCTAAACCCTTCAGTAACACACATCCAGGCATTCTCCATTTCAGTGTGAATCAAACAATTATACTTAGCACACCAGGGAAAGCCTGTAGGAAAGGAGGCCATCTTTCAGATATTTGTGGGCCGAGTCACGAAGGGCTTTGAACACTAATGTGAGCTCCTTGAATCGTGCCTGGGAGCAAACTGGCAGCCAACACAGCTGTTTCTGAGCAGGTTTGTCCTAAAGACAACCCTGAATGGGAGGAGAAGCATTCACAGTTGCCTCCAGTTTTCCTTTTTTATATATATAATAATTTTTATTGATTTTAACATATAAATTATAAAATGTACCACAAAACTTATCACTTATATAATCTTTTTAGACTTCCATCAGCACCTCTGATGATCCACCGTTTTAACCACTTCTTATGCATTTCTTAACTTTATATTGCTTTTACATCTCTTAACAAATCATCCTTCCCCTTCTCCATTTTTGCAATACTTCCAATAATACTCCTCACAAAACTTCTTGCAAACCTACAAACGTTGTCTGATCTTCACAAATACTTTTCAAATAGTCCGTAAATTTACTCCAGTCTTCCGTGAATTTATGGTCCCGCTGGTTTCGAATCTTTCCTGTTAGTTTATCTAATTCTGCATAGTCTATTAACTTCACCCTGCCTCCAGTTTTCCTGGAGATGTCTTTGGAAACAACTCTCTCTCTTACCCAAAACTTTTGTCTGAGCAGCAGGAAACCCCATCTTCCTTTGCTCCGCCAAACTTCCCTTGCTTGTGTGACTCACCCGCTTTCTCCTCACACAAAGCCCCAAGAACTGTCTCCTCCTGAAGGCCTATCATTTTGTTTTCATTCTCCTCATTCCACCAGCTTCCCTTCTGCTTTCTTCTGGAGGAAAGTGATAGGCATATTTATGTAGGTTGCCTAATAGGCCGGCGCACCACTCAATGCACCGTAATGTATTTTCTGTCATGTTGTTCATTATTCTATCAGGCTTTAATAATGTTCTCAGCTTGATATGGTAAGGAATAATGAAGCATTAATTCTAATTCAAGAAGCTAATTAAAAGGCTCAGGTTTTGTTTCGGGGAGGTGTGCTGATGGCTTAATTATAGTTGTAACGTTTCAAAAGCCTCCCCTCTTGTTTTTCCAGGGGTCTGTATGTAGCTACATAGGGCAGACACTTTCTCATTTTCTCCATGAGAGTATGCATTACAGAAGGCGTGGGGAGTGGGTGGGGAATGAGAGTTGACACATGAGCTACTCTATTCTGCTATGAAACCAGAGCAAGCTAGTTCATTTCCTCATTATTTTCACATTGCATCGTTTCTGAAAGACATGCGCAGGGACGTTGTTAGTGAGTGAGATTCTTAGAGGGGCTCAACACCAGGGAGTGGGTTCTGTGTCTCTCTCCTTCTCCTCCCCCTTCCCATTAAAAATACTCCCCCCTCACTTTGCTGTACAGCGTTTGGCCTTAATTTTCATCTATACCCAGGTCCTATATACCTGAAGGAGCATCTCCACCCCCATCGTTCAGCCCAGACACTGAGATCCAGCGCCGAGGGCCTTCTGGCGGTTCCCTCATTGTGAAAAGTGAGGTTACAGGGAACCAGACAGAGGGCCTTCTTGGTATTGGCGCCCGCCCTGTGGAACGCCCTCCCTTCAGATGTGAAGGAAATAAGCAGCTATCTTCTCTTTAAAAGACATCTGAAGGCAGCCCTGTTTAGGGAAGTTTTTAATATTTGATGCTGTATTGTTTTTAACACTCGATTGGAAGCCTCCCAGAGTGGCTGGGGAAACTCAGCCAGATGGGCGGGGTATAAATAATAAATTATAATAATATAAATTATTATCTGCAACTTTTCCCCCAGCTTTGTGTCATACGGTCCTGCGCATGGCGTCTTTCAAGAATCAAGCAATGCTCTTGGGACGGGATGCATTTTTCATGTGCATGAAAATAGGGCATCAAGATGCTAGTGCGACAACGGGCGTTGGGCCCATCCTCTCACTTAAAAATAGAGTGTGCACCCAACTCACAGAACACCAAACCCATGAGTTCCCACAGACTACCACAGATTATCTTGGGGGATTCGCGTGAGGTAAAACTCACCGTATTTTTCGCCCTATAGGGCACACTGCCCCATAGGACGCACCTAGTTTTTTTTGGGGGGGGGGAATAAAGAAAAAAAATTATTTCCCCCCCAGGCGCGGGGCTGGCGCGGGGGGAGCCCGAGCTTCCCCAATCCCAGCCCCGAGAACAGCCTGCTATTCACAAGCCTAGGGAGGCCAGCAGTAAGTCGCACTGGTCTCCCCAGGCTTCGGAATGCAGGCAGCTCTGCGCAGCCATCGGGAGGCGGGCGCGACTTCGCCCCACGCTCAGGATGGCTGCGCAGAGCTGCGCTCCCCCCGGGACAGCAGGCAGCTCTGCGCAGCCATCGGGAGGCGGGCGAGAAGTGGCGCTGGTCTCCTGAAGGTTGCGCAGAGCTTCCTGAAGCCTGGAGAGCGAGAGGGGTCGGTGCGCACCGACCCCTCTTGCTCTCCAGGCTTCAGCGAAAGCTGCATTCGCCCCATAGGACGCACACACATTTCCCCTTCATTTTTGGAGGGGAAAAAGTGTGTCCTATAGGGCGAAAAATACGGTAATAATTAGGAATCTCAGGAAGGATTTGTTCTAAAAAAACAATGACTATTTTACTTAACAAGGAAGTTTATGACACGAGTGGATAAAACTTAGGATACTTCAGTTTACAATGTTATTTCACTTCAAGGTTTTCTCATTTGTTTCACACTTAATACTTTGGTTCTTAACAAGGCGGTAATTTCTGTCAGTGACACACCCCTTAAGACAACCCTACTCCTGTGGTACTCCAAGTAATGGACCCAAGGTTCCACTGGCTTGGGAGTCTTTTATTAGAAGAATCTCTCCCCTCCTGACTGGAATGAGACCTAAGTGGACGGTCTCTTTACAGCTTCTACTTCTCCTGGCTCAGCCTCCCAGTTAATTCCTGACCTAGTTACTCTTACAGGACACCCCACACTGTCCTTCACTCCAAGCTCAGAGACTCCTTTCTCTAGCTTGTGATATTTTCCTCAGAGTGGATGTTTCTACCCAGAGCCAACTCTCACTCCCTATCTTCCTACCTATCCTTCCAACCTCAATCCTAAAACTCCCTCCTCCTGTCTCTCCAAATCCTCTCCTTTTAATCTCCCCCTCCTGGAACCTCGGCCAATCAGAGGCTGCCATACATTAACCCTTTTCTGGCATGGGGAAAAGAAAAAGGAAATACTTGGGGACCCAACCTGCCCAGCAAAAACAAACTTTATCGCCACAGCTTGATCTACAGGAGGCACTTGCACATCAAAAATGCTGTCGTGTGTTGTGGTCTCTCTTCAGGACTCCGACTGCTCCTTTCCATTCCACCTCTGCCCTCCATTCGTCCATACTCCATGCCTCATTCATCAGCCAGCACTTTGTGGACACCTGAGCCCAATGTGACCACTGTTTTTGTGATTTCCCACTTAAAGGTAAAGGGACCCCTGACCATTAGGCCCAGTCATGGACGACTCTGGGGTTGTGGCGTTCATCTCGCTTTATTGGCCGAGGGAGCCGGCGTACAGCTTTTGGGTCATGTGACCAGCATGACTAAGCCGCTTCTGGCAAACCAGAGCAGCGCACGGAAACGCCGTTTACCTTCCTGCCAGAGCGGTACCTATTCATCTACTTGCACTTCATGCTTTTGAACTGCTAGGTGGGCAGGAGCAGGGACTGAGCAATGGGAGCCCACCCCGCCGCAGGGATTCGAACTGCCGACCTTCTGATCGGCAAGCCCTAGGCTGTGTGGTTTAACCCACAGCACCACTCGCATCCCTTCCCACTTACTTATGCAATCCTTTTCCAAATATTTGTAATCCTCTGCAAACACTCTCTTCCTGTGCCTCCAGCTGTGGAAGCAGAGCAAAGAGCCATCATGGCTTGTGGCCATCAATAGCCCTCTCTATTGAAATTAGTGGTCCTACATTAGTCATGAGTAGTATAAGCAGCTTACTTCTCATCAAACTTTTAATCCCTTCCCCTTTCAGAGTTTGGCGGTTGAAATTGTGCGACATCACAGGAATACCTGGAATTGGTTCAAATATCCAGAACTGTTTCCAGGATGTTGTGCTGGCCCTGACTGGCCAAGCACTTCCAAACGAAGACCTGTTGGTCCACATGGTCCTGACATCTTCATAGAAGGGTCTCAAGATGCCTCAAAGCATGACATCACAGTTCTCAGGAGCAGGACTTTCTGTGATGTCACATATCACCTGCCAATATCTAAAAGGGGAGGGGCTTAAGAGTTTGATGAGAAGTATGTTATGCCTATTAATTTCAGTGGGTTTACTGATGTTGGATACAACCCAAAGAACAGATGGACTCAAGGAATAATAATGCAACAAGAGAAATCCACACCCACCTATATTTTCCGTAACTCTTGATTCTGTATGGAAATTTAACCACAGTGATTTCCCTGCTCCCTAAGGGTGATCTCTGCTGCAGTTTGTCAATGTCAGCCCATCCACTCCTGCCACTCAGGAAATTTGATTCAATTCACATTGAAAGGCAAGTACACCTACCGCTAATTCATGCTGTTATGTACTGAGTTGAATAGGATCCAAACTGCAGCAGTCTGATTGGTCCTAGAACAATAGGATCCAAAAGGCAGCAGTCTGATTGGTCCTAGAACAATAGGATTCAGAATGCAGCAGTCTGATTGGTCCTAGAACAATGCAGCAGTATGATTGGTTGGCAGGAACCACCCAATCATGCTCCAGATAGAAGTGAATCCACAACCTGATTGGCTTACAGTAGAATTCCGGAATTAGCCAATCATGTGCAGCCCATTGTGTAAATAATGTAAATAAAGCAGATACTTTGAGGGGACATTCATTCATCCATTCCTCCTCACCACTATGAGCTGAATAAAGAGCATGAAATCACTTTGCGACTCTGAGTATATTTCACATGCATTCTGAAACAACACTCAAACTGAAATGCAGTCCTCTTTCTAAATCCACACTTTTTTGAATTTTGCAGTGCAGTCCCCTGGGCAAGTAATATGCACAAAATTCCACAAATTGAGCTAAAGTGTCTTTAGAAATGCATATGAACAATGCCTATAAACAAAAGAGGCATTATTTCAGGGGAAATTGCTTTGCAGAAATGTGTAAATTAAGCAAAATTGCATGTGAACATGCATAGATTAGGGTAAATTTACACTAAGATGTTGACAAATTTTCATGAGGACTTCCCTTTTTTTAAAAAAAATAAATTGGAAACTCTGTGGAGAATTGAAGTTAAGTTTGGAAAAATGAGAAGCTGAGACCTTGTCAGAACCCTCAAGGGTGTGAGGGTTAGGGTTCTCTCCTGTCTGCCAGGATACCTGATATCTGATTGCCCTTTCTGGGTAGCCTGGCCATTCCTTTGAGATGGTAAATACTTCCTGAATCTCTTACGCATATTGATAGCATTCTCAGCTTAACAGATACTTGCCAGGCTGTATTTACAGTCCAAAGACAATTGGAAAGCTTTCCCCATGTCCTTCCTCCTTGCAGAGAAATATTCAAGGTCAATTTGGGAGGGTCCAAATTTCTTCAGGATTGTTCTCCTGTACTATTTCAGACACGTGGTTTATATACTTATGTATGTGTTTGCCTTGTATATTTATGAACATTTATTTTGTGTGTGTGTGTGTGTGTGACCTTAGAATCCCTATAACACACATCATCCAGAGGCAACCTGAATTTGGGGGTAGGGGAGAGGAAACTCCCTCAATCTAGCCAAGAACAAAAATAAATGGCAGGTTATCTTGGAGTCTCTCATTAGTCTCCATGAGAAGTGTTCAGCTGTATTCCAGGAGGAAGACATGTCTGCTCCTTATCTCCCTTGAAGCCTGGGTGGCAGCACGGAGTAATCTGCGGTTGGTTGATGATGCCAAAAGGAATTTCACAACAGATTGCGCTACAGATGTCATTGTTTAAAATATTTTTCTCCCAATATATGTTTTGCTTAGGGGGTGAGAAAAGCAAAGTGGCAAATGGCATTTATTATCAGAGTTATATTTGGAAACAAAGCTGTGCTAAAGTTTGGGAGTGGAAGTAAGAGATGTGTGAACTGGCTTTTTTTAAAACAATGATAATGTTATTTTTAAAATATGATGATGATTGTGATAATAACAGTTAAACCAGCTAGCAGCTTTAAAGCAAATTAAAATGGGGAAACTATTAAATATATTTACACAGAGATGCATTCTTCTGAAGAATAAGAATGGCAATGAAATATCACAGGCCGGCCAGTTCTTCATTCCTTCCACACCAGTGCTGACATCAGCAAGGGGGGTATTCATACATTACGTTCAATGAGTGTCAAACTGTGTACATTCTGGGATCAAATCAGAAGCTGGGATGGCTTTTGTAATTCTGGGACGGTCCCTGGAAAATTGGGTGGGCTATGATCAGAAGCAGTAATGCTTCTGAGTTCCAGTTGCTGGATATCACAAGAGGGTAGAGTGTTCTTGTATTACTTGAGGGTTTCCCACAGGCAACCGGTTGGCCACTGTGAGATGAGATGGGCTATTGGTTCCTTACCTCTCTCACCCTGATCTAGCCACTGTGGTCCATGCGATGGTCACCTCCAGACTTGATTATTGTAGGTCACTCTACGTGATGCTGCCCTTGAGACTGACTCAGAAACTCCAGCAGGTGCTGGAGTCTTCACTGTGGGATCACATTCACCTGGTGCTATACCAACTGCACTGGCTCCCGGTGGAATACAGGATCAGGTATAAGGTGCTGGTTTTAACCTTTAAAGCCCTATATACAGCCTAGGACCCTCGTACCTACAGGACCGCCTCTCCTGGTATGTCCCACGGAGGACCTTACGATCTTCAAATAAAAACATCTTGGAGATCCCGGGCCACAGAGAGATTAGGCTGGCCTCAACCAGAGCCAGGGCTTTTTCAGCCATGGCCCTGATCTGGTGGTACACTCTGTCACAAGACACTAGGGCCCTGCGGGACTTGACATCTTTCTGCAGGGCCTGCAAGACAGAGCTGTTCCACCAGGCCTTTGGCCAAGGCACAGTCTGACCCCCTCCTTTGGTGATCCTCTTAGAACTCTGGCCCAGTGGTTGCCATTTGATTTTGAATTGATTTTAGAATATTGATTTTAGAATGGTGTGTTACTTTTATTGCTGTTAGCCACTCTGAGCCCAGCTTCAGCTGGGGAGGGCAGGATATAAATAAAATATTATTATTGTTGTTGTTGTTGTTGTTGTTGTTGTTGTTGTTGTTGTTAGCCCATACAGTGTGTCCTCCATATGTTTTAATGTATACATCTGTGTGTGAGAGAGAAAAACAGTGAGATATTTCTGAAATAATAAATAAATTATACGTGTTATAAGAATTTTAAGGTCATATATATAAAAAATAAATGTTCATAACTGTATACAGTGGTACCTCGCAAGACGAATGCCTCGCAAGACGAAAAACGCGCAAGACAAAAGGGTTTTTCGTTTTTTGCGATGCTTCGCAAGACGATTTTCCCTATGGGCTTGCTTTGCAAGATGAAAACGTCTTGCGAGTTTGTTCCCTTTTTTCTTAAAGCCGCTTGAAGAGGCGCAGTTGTGACGGACCGTGCTTCGCAAGACGAAAAACATCGCAAGACGAAAAGACTCGCAGAACGAATTAATTTTGTCTTGCGAGACACCACTGTATATAAAACCACATGTCTGAAAGCCCACAGAAAAGGTCCTGAACAAATTGACCTCAAATATTTCTCTGCAAGGTCGAAGTGGGGAACCTCCCCATTGCCTCTTTCCTCACAAATCCTGTCTTCACAAATCCTGTCTTAAGGGCACATTCAAGATATGAACAGGGTGTCAGCCTGTGACCTAGATTCAGGAATTAGATATCATAACAAAAGAGTATGCCTGTTGTCTTTGTTCATGGAGTTTTCTTGGCAGGGATTCTGGAGTGGCTTGCCAGTTCCCGCTTCAGGTGGATCATGTTTGGTCAAAACTCTCCACTATGACCTGTCTGTCTTGGGTGGCCCTGCATGGCATAGCTCATAGCTTCTCTGAGTTATTCAAGCCCCTTCGCCATGACAAGGCAGTGATCCATGAAGGATACTTTGGCCACCTCATGAGAATAGAAGACTCCCTGGAAAAGACCCTGATGTTGGGAAAGATGGAGGGCACAAGGAGAAGGGGATGACAGAGGACGAGATGGTTCGACAGTGTTCTCAAAGCTACGAACATGAGTTTGACCAAACTGAGGGAGGCAGTGGAAGACAGGAGTGCCTGGAGTGCTCTGGTCCATGGTGTCACGAAGAGTCAGACACGACTAAATGACTAAACAACAACAACAACAGGATGCCATTTAATCCTATCAACTAACCTGCCAGACAGGAAGAAACAACACACCCAGATTTCTGCTCCTTCTCTGATGTATTAAGGAGGTGGTCTGGCATACACCCCTTCTGTGATGTATTCTGTGATGTATTTATGATGCTTCTGGGGGTGGTCTTGTTCTCCAGGACAGGCAATTTCAAATGTCTATATAAGGGCTTGTGCGCATGTGCTCGAGGTCTCCCCCTCCTCCTGTGTGTGTGGGGAGCACCCTGTTGCAACAGCTTTAATAAAGATCAGGCTCCCTAGCTGCCTTGCTTCTCAATATTCTCTGGTTGGCCTCTGTTTTCTCCTTTCAATAGAGAACCTAAAAAGAACCTAAAAAGAGGCAAGGTCATGATATCGCTCATCATTCTCTTGTTTCACCTGTAGAGACTGAGCAATGCAGAAGAGCTGAAGGCTGCTATTGAAGCATCCTGGTCTTCCATAACACCTCAGCAGTGCCACAGGCTGATAGCATCCATGCCACGCAGCATTGAGGCAGTAATTGATGCAAAAGGGGCCCAAACCAAGTACTGAGTGCATATGCATGCTTCTACTTCTCAGAGGTCCAATATTGCTCTATTTGCAATCCTTGTTTTGCTGATTCCATTTAATATTCTAATTTTCTGAGATTGTTAATTTGGGGTTTTCATCAGCTGTACGCCATAATCATCACAATTATAACAAATAAAGGCTTGACATATCTCGCTTTGCATGTCATGAGTCTATCTCATATATTAGTTTCACCTTTTAAGGTGAATTACTGAAATAAATGAACTTTTCCATGGTATTCTAATTTTTCGAGTTTCACCAATTGTACAGGTATATGAGCTCTTGGGTACCCCATAAGGGGAAAAGAGCAGTTTTTTTTCTTATAACACAAGTATGTCAGGTCTCACCACTATGTTCTCCTGAAGTAATGTAGGAGTGTTTCCATGCCCCAGTTTTAAGTCTACAAAGTGGGACCAATACGTCACCCAAGTAAAGGGAGAGAATCGTTAAAGTTTATGAAACTTTTCAGTTGCTCTTCTAATGGGGACACTTACTTGTCATGGATATATTGGTCCATGAAGAAGAAGAAAAGCATAATATGCCTGATTTATTTCCCTTTTGAAGGTCATCCTTACCTCTGGCATATTCTAGCTTTTGCGGAGCTTCATTTCCATAAGGATTTTCTCTCCTCTTCCTTTTTTGCCCCATGGAATAATAACAACAAAATTTAGCATTTATACAGCCTAACATTTCCCGTCTCCTCTGTGCTTCACAGATATGAACCAATCAATCCTCACTACACCCCAATGCATCAAGCAACATTTATTAGGTGCAATTGGGAATTGACAAACAGTATACAAAGACTGATGAGGACCTAAGGAGAAAATTACTTCCCGAGAGATGGTTTTATTTTTCAGCCCACTCTCAAAGTCCCAGGAAGAGTGATTAAGCGTCCTCATTTCGGTGTAGGCAAGTCCTGGACACTCCTGGTAGCTGTTTAATACACACACACACACACAGTTCTGTAACCTGAAAACTGGAACTCTGTACCATGGCAAATGATTTCACCCACTTAAAATTATGCAAATTAATATTAAATTGTGCATATTTGACCTTTTTCCTATTATGCACACTTATTCCTTAGCTCTTTGAAAGGAGAGTCGGAGATAAGAATATTTGTAGATTGTGTTTAATTGGCGTTGAAAATGCCACACTCACTTTAGAGATGAAGGTTGTTAAGACAGCAGTTGTTTATTTATAATTATTTTATACTGATATATATTTATATATTTATATATTTATATAACACATTAAGCAGCTTACATAGAACAGCAAAAAATACAGCATTCAATAAATTTCCCCAAAAAGTGGATTTTAAAAAATCCAGATGCATACCACATATCAAAAGCCTCAGTAGATGAGCGCATCAGGTACTTCATGAAAACTTACATAACTTATTAAAATGTGCAGTGCACAATGAATATTGTTGAGCTCTTCAAAAGGAACGTCAAATATAATATTTGTAGATTATGTGTTATTGGCATCAGAAAGCACCACTGTCTTCAGAAATGAAGATGGTTAGCAGAACAATTATACACATCTTTAAGCTCAGAAGTGAGTCTCATTAAATTCAATGAGGCTTACTCCTGGGTAAGTAGAGGACTGTAGCCTAAGGAATCATTAAATGGCACATTGATTTCAATGGGTCTACTCAGACTAACTTTAGATATCACCCAAAGGAACACATTTTAAAAAATAGTAACTTGTTTATAATGAAGAACAGGAATGCCTTTGTACACAAAACACATATTATATTTGCCAGGGTTGACATATGTCCAGAATTTCCCATATATGTCCAGGATCTAACCATGGAAAATAGCAGGATTCTGAGGTTGACTGCCTGAAAAAAGGTCTACAATTTTATTCTTCCTAAAAAAGGCTCAACAACTTTTGTGTCCTTAATTTTACTTCTGGAAATATGGCAAGCCTATCTAGATGCTATACCATCAATGTAGTATTGAGAAAGTGGTCTTAGCCTCTTCTCCCTCACAAGAATGGTGCGTGTATGCCTTTCTCTTGCATTGATTTATAGCTGAAAATAGTTTGGCATGTGATCCCTGATTGGCTGGGATAGCTCATGCAACATACTCGGCAGCAGAAAGAAGAAGAAAGGCTTTGGAAGAGCAATTAGGTTCAAACATCATTAAGGAAGTGACTAATCAATATATAGAATATGTGGTTTTTCAGAATAATAACCCCTTTAAAAGGAATTTGACACTACCTCGTCTATAGAAGGTGTAACCCCCCTTTGGGGTCACTTAAAAGGTAAAGGTAAAGGGACCCCTGACCGTTAAGTCCAGTCATGAACGACTCTGGGGTTGCGGCGCTCATCTCGCTTTACTGGCCAAGGAAGCCGCCGTTTGTCCGCAGACAGTTTGTCTGGGTCATGTGGCCAGCATGACTAAGCCACTTCTGGTGAAACCAGAGCAGCACATGGAAACGCCGTTTACCTTCCCACTGGAGCGGTACCTATTTATCTACTTGCACTTTGACGTGCTTTCAAACTGCTAGGTTGGCAGGAGCTGGGACCGAACAACGGGAGCTCACCCCATCATGGAGATTCGCACTGCCAACCTTCTGATCAGGAAGCCCAAGAGGCTAAAGGGGAAAATGGTTTGTGTGAGTCCAATTAATGGATCCTAGACCAGCATGCCTTGTCCCTCCAGCCAATGCCTTGCAATTTACTTATAGCGTAAAATTAGGTCTCTGCTTCTCCTAGAGATGAAAGCAGATTCCTGGCTTTACCAATTCTTATCTTAGTCCTCACATAGCGTGGTTCGAAACAGCCTAGGCATATGGAGATTCTTGAATCCTGAGACGGGATAATGCAAACAGTTCCCGTTAGTCTGATTCTGAAACTAAATTCAGAACAGAATGGAAAAGAGAGTGGGGTTTTGTGTGAGTGAAAATAACTGTTGTCTTTTCAGCAGTGACAGTGGGCAAAAAATGACAAGAACATAGCAAAAGAGAAGGGCAACGTTGGAAAGGCAAAAGGGAGAAAGAAGGAAGGGAGAAAACCATATAAACAAAGATTAAGTGACAAATGTTCAACACAATTTTTTTAAAGCAAAAAGAGCTCAGTGACCAGAGGATTCATAGAATCATAGAATCATAGAATCATAGAATCATAGAATCATAGAATCATAGAGTTGGAAGAGACCACAAGGGCCATTGAGTCCAACCCCCTACCAAGCAGGAAACACCATCAGAGCACTCCTGACATATGGTTGTCAAGCCTCTGCTTAAAGACCTCCAAAGAAGGAGACTCCACCACACTCCTTGGCAGCAAATTCCACTGTCGAACAGCTCTTACTGTCAGGAAGTTCTTCCTAATGTTTAGGTGGAATCTTCTTTCTTGTAGTTTGGATCCATTGCTCCGTGTCCGCTTCTCTGGAGCAGCAGAAAACAACCTTTCTCCCTCCTCTATGTGACATCCTTTTATATATTTGAACATGGCTATCATATCACCCCTTAACCTCCTCTTCTCCAGGCTAAACATGCCCAGCTCCCTTAGCCGTTCCTCATAAGGCATCATTTCCAGGCCTTTGACCATTTTGTTTGCCCTCCTCTGGACACGTTCCAGTTTGTCAGTGTCCTTCTTGAACTGTGGTGCCCAGAACTGGACACAGTACTCCAGGATTCAAATTACAAGAAAGGAGATTCCAACTGAAATATACTCGGAGGCAAGTGTTGATTTCATGCTCTTTATTTCAGCTCATGGCTAACAGGGAGGGAGAGCCTTCCCCAAAACTTCTGGTTATATATACATTATTTACACAATGCGTCCAGCGTGATTGGCTGATTCAACTTCCTGGAACCTGATTGGGGTGCTGCTGCAGACCAATCAGGTTGCTGATTCACTTCCTCCTGGCGCCTGATTGGGCGGCTCCTGCAGACCAATCAGGATGCTGCCTTCTAGGATCCTACTTGCCTATTCTAGGATCCAAGCTCAGTACATAGCACAACTGAACACCAGGGAGAACTTTCTGACAGTAAGAGCTGTTTGACAGTGGAACAGACTCCCTCGGGAGGTGATGGACTCTCCTTCCTTGGAGGTTTTTAAGCAGAGGTTGGGTGGCCATCTGTCATGGGTGCTTTAGCTGAGATTCCTGTATTGTGGGGAGATTCCTGTATTCCTTCCAACTCTACAATTCTATGATTCTATGGCTTCACCAAACTGACTGTTTCTAACTCAATCACTAAAAACACAATGTTTCCAGCCCACACTGGGGATGGTCAGCTTCTTGGTGGAACGAAGGGAGGAGACAAAGCTGAAAGAGCAGGTCATCTTTTAAAGACTCTTCCCACTCCTTGGAAGGAGCGGCCTCTGGCTCATTTTGTTTCCAGTGAGAACCGCAGCCATATTTGTCAGCAACAAAAGCCCATGTCATTCCTCCCAAGTAGGAATAAAACTGGTGAGAGATATTTGACTCTTGGCTAAGAGGAAATGGAGGAGGTAAGAGAACATTCATTCTTATCCATTCTGAAGGAAATCAGCCCTGAGTGTTCACTGGAAGGACAGATCCTGAAGCTGAGGCTCCAATACTTTGGCCACCTCATGAGAAGAGAAGACTCCCTGGAAAAGACCCTGGTGTTGGGAAAAAATGAGGGCACAAGGAGAAGGGGACGGCAGAGGACGAGATGGCTGGACAGTGTTCTCGAAGCTACCAGCATGAGTTTGACCAAACTGCGGGAGGCAGTGGAAGACAGAAGTGCCTGTCATGCTCTGGTCCAAGGGGTCACGAAGAGTTGGACACGACTAAATGACAATAACAAGAGAACAAGGCTCTTCCTCTTTACCTCCCAAACACAACAGCCTTCCAATGGAATTTGGGGAAAAGAACTGAGAAAATCAAGATAAAGACAGTCTTTGAAACATCACTAGCTATTGACGTCTTGGCCTTTGGAGGTGTTTGTAAGTGACAACATCCTCAGTCCCTGGTGCTCATGGGACCTCTTTGCAATCTGGGGTTGTTTCCCCACTCCTGGCCAATTAATGAGTGCCCCATCTTCCTTTCATTGCCTCCCAACTTCCAGCTTATTAGTACACAGGAACCAGACTTCAGGCAATGGGAATTGCTCTGTTCGCAGTCTCCATTTGAAGCTACACTGCTGGAGAACTTGTGCTCTGACCTGTGCACTCTCATGAAAGGAAGAAAGAGAAGCCAGAAGAGGAAGGTGATGATCATTTCCCATTGATACCTGAGGCAGTGTGTAATGAAATTGCCATTACAGTGAAGCTGCCATGAAGAGATATAAAAGCTAAGGCGAGCTGTGAAGACATGGGAACGTGAGCATCGCCACAGTTCTAAGGCAATGGGCTTTGATGCACTTTCAGGTAAAGTGTGTGCAAGAGAGATGTGCTTTGAGAACACCTGAGTTTGCAGAGATCAAACTTGTGTGCTTCCACACATACACAGAGTCAAAAACATGGATCGTTTGCATGATCAGGCGGTTTCATGGACTGCTCATAGCACAGGTAAGATGTGTGAAGAGGAGCAACGGGACCAGGAGAATGTTAGGATATTTCCGTTCCACCTTAAAAGGGAGCAGGATGTTTGTGTCACAGCCTGCGTATTTCCTGTTCACAGGATGTTTCTGTTGTGTCTATGCTTTCGTTTCTCTCTCTGTGCCTGAGACATCAACGCAGGCAGTCATGTTTTCTTTGTTCTGACCAACGCTGAATAAAATTGTAAATAATGCTCTCCTGCGTGCATCTTTCGCTGTGCGAACTCTGCTGATAGAGCATGCAAGAGCTCTGGAATGTGGGAAGCTATTTCTGGGGCTCATGTCGCTAATTAACTGATACTGCGTTACCTACGAGAGATCGCTGGATCGTCCGGAGACGGCATGGGGCATGATGGCCTTCGTCTCCCTGGCAGTATCCCAACAGAGAAGACCAATAGCTCTACCATCGCGTTTCCCCTCCTGATCTCTTAGTTTTAAATAGGAAGTAAAAGAGTAAATTTAGATTGTATTTGAAAGAACATTGCAAGCAGTTAACAACACTGGCAGGGTTGTAAGAAGACTTGTAATGATAATGAATGGGACTACTGTAGTTTATGCAGGATAAAAACCGGATAGAGAAACAGAAGAAGAAGAAGAAGAGTTTGGATTTGATATCCCGCTTTATCACTACCCAAAGGAGTCTCAAAGCGGCTAACAGTCTCCTTTCCCATCCTCCCCCACAACAAACACTCTGTGAGGTGAGTGGGGCTGAGAGACTTCAGAGAAGTGTGACTAGCCCAAGGTCACCCAGCAGCTGCATGTGGAGGAGTGGAGACGCGAACCCAGTTCACCAGATTACGAGTCTACCGCTCTTAACCACTACACCACACTGGCTCTTCAACAGTGGTGTCAAAAGTGGTGTCTGAAACCTGTCAGTGGTTTAACAGAGGTTGGGCATCCATCTGGCAAGAGTGCTCTCATTGCATCCTGCACTCTGAGATCACTTCAAGCTCTGCATGTCCATGATCTAGCACTAAATGCTTTAGCTATCTTTCTCTCTCATTACAGGGAACTAAGATTTACAGGTTACCATTTGTCCAGAATACTAAGGGTAGGCCGGGGACTCGAACCCAGATTGCAGTTTTACCTTCCCCCCCCGAACAACGATTTTCTAAATACTGGTATCGATCAGTTCCACACTACAAAGCGCTGTGCAATGTATTCAGTCAAGGATGATACTTTCAATCCCAGCCTATGTGCCTGGAGATATAGGAGAGTGTGTGCTGTGTTTCATTCTGTGGTTTCAGAGAGATAATTGTTATATTATCTCCTTATCAATCAGGGCTCAGGTGTTCTATTCAATTCCTATTGCTGCGTGGCCTGAAAGGGAGAATTGACCCGACTGTTTAACGTGAAAATTGATGCTGCCTCGCAGTGCTAATGGTGGAATTAGTGGAAGCTGGCTAGCTTTATTAGTCACGCCAAATGGGTGATGCTACTATTAGGTTTTGTAATAACACGATAAACCAGGCCAATGCGTTTCCCAATGTTGTGTCTTATCGCCATCCATCCATTATCCTCTGCTCTTAACTTAGATGTAAAGAGAGAAAAAAGCTACAGTCAAAAACGTGGTTGTATCTGGTGTGAGAGGTTGTGCTGTGTATATCAGAAGTATATTGAAATGGTTATTAATACATACTGTTGCTGTATGTAGATTTTATTTTATTTGTTTTTTATCTTATATTTTGGAAATGTACATCCAGTTTTTTCCCCCTTTAATTTTTTATGAGTCCCCTAAGAGAGTGGGGCCCTAAGCTATAGCTTGTTTAGCTTATATGTAAATCCGGCACTGGTTGTCCCATTGAGGCAGAAGAACTTATTGGTCTGTTCGAGCAAGACTCTTATGCAGGGGTTGGCAAAAAATTTTAGCCGTGGGCTGGCTCCGGAGAGGGGCTGCTTAAAATGGCACCCAGCCAGCTCAGCCCAGCCCCCTTCCTCCTCTAGGCAGGGCAGGGAGGAGCCAGGAGGAGGGAGGGAGGAGGCCCCATGGTGGTGTGTGTGAGGGAGAGGGGGAAAAGTGGAATGGCGCAGGGGGGGAAATGGCACAGCCCAAACGAACAGAATCCCCACACTGATCCACGGACAGTCTGCAGGCCAAATCAGGCCCACTGGCCTTCAGGATCTGGCCCACGAGCCAGATCTAACAGTCTGCGGGCCAGATCCTGAAGGCAACTGGGCCTCATCCGGCCCCTGGGCCTTAGTTTGCCGACCTCTGCTCTTACGGTTTGGTTCCTTCTGGCTCACTTCCAGGATACTGGAGAGTGTCCAAATATGCCCAGCGATGCTTTTGATTACAGCTGCTCAGCACTTCATCCTTTGCTTTCCAGCCTGAGGCAACCAGCTCTCTCTCTTTCTCTTTCCCCTCTGCCTTTCTCTTACAGGCAAATATTTACTAATGTAGTGTTCCACAATAAAGCACACTCTGCCTTCCTCCGTCTGATTATCCTCGCACTAGGGAGAGAGGCAGAGAAGATAACAAGGGAGCCTGTTTCTCTGGAGGCCTGGGGGACATTGCCTTTGCCTTTGCTTCTGAGTTTGCTGCGGTGACATATTAAAGGGGAAAAAATTCTTGGCACAAAGGAATATAAACAAGCAATTCCACCTGAGGAATCTCAACGACGCTGATTGCTTTGTCGCTTAGATTTTATTTCTACGCCTGTTCAATTCCTGTCCTGTAAAGAAAGGGGGGGAGAAGAGTAGCTAGGGGTCAAAGTAGATGTGATGGGGGCAGCTATGTTTGCTCATCTACAGGTCACCTATAAATCATGAAATGGGGAATCTAATTTTTACGTGTGGGGTGTGCAGGTGAGGGGAACGGAGACCTCCTACAAACACATGCTCCATTATGGGGAAGAAAAACCATGGCTCAGTGGTTGTAGAGTGTCTTCCTTGCACACAGAGTCCGAGGTTCAATCCCAAGCCATTCCAGTTAGCTCTAACCTGGAAGAGAGTCCCTCCCAGACAGAGTAGACAATACTGAACCAGATGGATGACTCAGTACAACAGCTTTTCATGTCCTGTATAACAGCAGCCTGACCGTGCTACTGAAAGTGAACAGGGCAAGGAAGAAAAGGGCTTTAAGTCATGTAAAAGGTAAAGGTAAAGGGATCCCTGACCATTAGGTCCAGTCGTGGCCGTCTCTGGGGTTGCGACGCTCATCTCGCTTTATTGGCCCAGGGAGCTGGCCTACAGCTTCCGGGTCATGTGGCCAGCATGACTAAGCCGCTTCTGGCAAACCAGAGCAGCGCACGGAAACGCCGTTTACCTTCCCACCAGAGTGGTACCTATTTATCTACTTGCACTTTGATGTGCTTTCGAACTGCTAGGTTGGCAGGAGCAGGGACCGAGCAAGGGAAGCTCACCCCGTAGCGGGAATTCGAACCACCGACCTTCTTCTTCTTCTTTTTTAAATAAAGTTTTTTATTTATACAACAAGAAAAAAAAACCCAAATACCAAATTACACACAAATTACAAAAGTTAGCAAACAATAAAACATCTATTGGTCTTAACACTAAAGACCCAACCTCCCGTCTATCCCATATTTCAAATTCATATTACTTATTGCCAATACACATTTTTTTCATAATTAAACTTATTCTCAATAAATCTAATTTCTTATATCTACCTTGGAACTATTACTGAAGTTCCTCGAATGCTGCAACAGAATTTAAACTACTATATTTATTTTTCATATATTCTTTGAAAACCTCCCAATTAGAAACAAATTCCTGTTTTGATTTATTCTTTATTTTTTTCTGATAAACCATCTAATTCGGCATATTCTGTCAGCTTTTGGATACAATCTTGTATAGAGGGGATTTCATTACTCTTCCATTTTGCTGCGATCAAAACTCTTGCTGCCGTCGTCGCATATAAAAAGATACCCTTCCTGTTTTGTGGAATATCCAAATCTGTTATTCCTAGGAGGTCGGCCTCTGGTTTTTTATTGAAAGAGATCTTTAGCATTTTTTTGCAGTTCTGCATGTATACTCTCCCAGAATACCTGTATTTTCCTACATGTCCACCACATATATTAGAATGTTCCTGAGTCTCTGCATCTCCAACAATTACTTGACACATTTTTATACATTTTTGAGAGTTTCCATGGTGTTAGATACCATCGATGTTGCATTTTTTGAAAGTTCTCTCTAATCGTGTAACAATTTGTGAATTTCCAATTGATCTTCCATAAATTTTCCCATTGCGCCATGGTTATTGAATGGCCAAAATCCTGGGACCACCTCACCATTGCCACTGTTACCTCCTCCTCCTTGACTATCCAGTCAAGGAGGAGTCAGAACCACCGACCTTCTGACCCTAGGCTCTGCGGTTTAACCCACAGTGCCACACGCATCCCTTGCATAAGTCATGTAATTCATGGGAAAAAGCATACCCTCTCCTTCCCCATGTGCGGTCAGTGGACTAGGGGGACCAGGCTAGTCCCCTAAATGTTCCCTTGGCATCTCCTTCCCAAAGCCCAGGAAGCTTCTACCCAGCTAAGGGAGAGAAATGCGATGCTCACACTCACGATCTTGGGACGTCGCAACGTCACACATACTTCGCTCCCCCCAATCACCCTTGCAAGCTGGTACCTCCGGACTTAACCGTTCCCCTATGGAAAAAAAAACACCGCAAGCCATTTCCCATGTGCTATATTCCAGTTTCTGATTTCCCCCTGCACCTCATTATTTAAAAATAAATAATCAGAGAATAAAACTCAATATACGTGTAGAGTGGTACCTTGGGTTAAGTACTTAATTCGTTCTGGAGGTCCGTTCTTAACCTGAAATTGTTCTTAACCTGAAGCACTACTTTAGCTAATGGGGCCTCCCGCTGCGCCGCCAGAGCACGATTTCTGTTCTCATCCTGAAGCAAAGTTCTTAACCCAAGGTACTATTTCTGGGTTAGCGGAGTCTATAACCTGAAGCGTATGTAACCCGAGGTACCACTGTAATGTGATTACATACAGTGGTGCAGTCGGGATGGGCCTTGTAGCCAAAGTCCAGGGCTGCCTAGCAAAGGACCAGCTAGAGAAGGGCAGATGACAGTGGCAGGGGCAAACAGACCCAGAAACACCATGTAGGCTGGCAAAAGCATTTCCTGCAGCTGACTGGCACTCAAGCTGGGTGCCAGGGCATGCATTCTTTCCTATTTTCCAAAATCATAGTCAGGGGAGTGAGTGGCTAGACATACACGTGGTTACAGATAGGGCTATGCATTGACAAAGTTCAACTTGCAAAGTTGAACTTGCATCTGTGTCAATAGCTTTGCCAACCTGGTGCCCCCTAGATATTTTGGACTACAATTTCCATCTGCCCCAGACATTTGGTGAAGGCTGATTTCAGGGTTGCAATGAAACCAATATTTTCGTAATGGGCTGCATTTTTGAGAGGTTAAAAAATTACAATTCCCCCCCCCATAGGTTTTCTACAAATTACCACAAAAGTGCTCCTACTGAGGAACCCTGCCTCCAGTCAAGGTTTGGAAAGACCAGCCCAATCTTTCACCCCTCTTTTTATTATTCCACAGGAGATATTTCATCCCCTTCGAGCAGTTCTGGGACTGTAACCATTATATTCCGGAAGGTTAATGAGCAAAGTTGAAGCTATCATACATATTCCCCTCCTAGTGGTATTATCTGTGCTGTGCACATTCCCAAGCGCATCAGTGTTCGGAGCGCAAGTTTTTTTAAAAAAATAAAATAAAATAATACTAATGGAATAATAATTGAAAGGTCTATTTTGGTGTGTGGGGAGGAACACAGGTGTGGGGAACATTTATTCCCTTCTCTGCTGCCAGCAAGATGCAATTAAATTTCCGGAATTGGGTTTGTCCATTTGGAAAGAAGGATAAGAAGTTGCCCTAAATTGCAGTCTAAGAAATACTCTCACATTTCTTCAAGGCTGGCCCTACCATTAGGCAGAACGAGGCAGATGCCTTGGGTAACAGATGATGGAGAACACAGAGAGGGCAGAGCTACATGTGCCACATGGCTTTGTTGGGATGCGTCCGGGGAGACGGGGGCATTTGGCAGGCCCCCAGCTGGCTCCAGCCACTGGCCGGCAGCTGGGTGAACTCCGGTTCCCGGTACAGCATCAATCAGCGACTCGAGCTTCCGATACGTTTAGAAGCTGAGCACGTTCTTATCAGCAAAGGGGATAAATCTTCACAATGGAATTGGCAGACAGAGACACGTGTAAGCATTATTTACAGGCGTTGGCGCTGTGGGTTAAACCACAGAGCCTAGGACTTGCTGATCAGAAGGTCGGCGGTTCGAATCCCCGTGACGGGGCGAGCTCCCGTTGCTCGGTCCCAACTCCTGCCAACCTAGCAGTTCGAAAGCATGTCAAAGTGCAAGTAGATAAATAGGTACTGCTCCGGTGGGAAGGTAAACGGTGTTTCCATGCGCTGCTCTGGTTCGCCAGAAGCGGCTTAGTCATGCTGGCCACATGACCTGGAAGCTGTACGCCAGCTCCCTCGGCCAATAAAGCGAGATGAGCGCCACAATCCCAGAGTCGGTCACGACTGGACCTAATGGTCAGGGGTCCCTTTACCTTTACCTTTATTCAGCATAGTTCAGAAACAAACAAAAAACATGTCTGCTTCCCTTCGTGTCCAACAAAAGAGCAATAAAGCAAAAGCAATATACAAACAGAAGTTCCCAGCAAGCCTGTGCTGGAAGTAAACTTCGTTATCTTGATTTCTTATTCTTCAGGTTTAATTTCGCCGTTTCTGCATATTCCCTAAGTTCTTGTATCCATTCTTTCTTTGCTGGGACTTCTGCTTCTTTCCGTTTTGGGGCAGGTAGCATTCTTGCCACTGTAGAAGCATACATAAATAAATTTCTATACAGTTTAGGTAGTTCTGTCCGTATATTTCCCAAAAGAAAAGCTTCTGGTTTTTTGGTTTGTTTTTTTACAAAAGTTGTTTTAAACATCCTTTTCAATTCAATATATATCATTTCCCAGTAAGCTTTAACCTTACTACAAGACCACCACATATGATAAAAAGAAGAAGAAGAAGAAGAGTTTGGATTTGATATCCTGCCTTTCACTCCCTTTAAGGAGTCTCAAAGTGGCTAACATTCTCCTTTCCCTTCCTCCCCCACAACAAACACTCTGTGAGGTGAGTGGGGCTGAGAGATTCAGAGAAGTGTGACTGGCCCAAGGTCACCCAGCAGCTGCATGTGGAGTGGAGACACAAACCCGGTTCCCCAGATTATGAGACTACCGCTCTTAACCACTACACCACACTGGCTCTCAAAGAACCTTCTTTCTGTTTACATTTCCAAGGCAGGGAATGTTCTCCAGTCTGAGGGCCACATTCTCTTATTGGTGACTTTCCAAGGTGGATTTATCTTTGTACAGACAGATCTGGTGCACAATCCTGTCTTCCCAAGGCTCAATATACCTAACCCTTTCCTGGCTCCCTAGGCCTGTAAAGCTAGATGAGCAACGCAACCCCAGAGTTGTCCGTGACTGGACTTAACTGTCTGGGTCCCTTTCCTTTACCTAAAAGTCAGATAGTTGTTTATTTCCTTGACTTCTGAAGGGAGGGCATTCCACAGGGCAGGCGCCACCACCGAGAAGACCCTCTGCCTGGTTCTCTGGAACTGCTAGAAGGCCCTCGGCACTGGACCTCAGTGTCCAGACAGAACGATGGGGGGGGGGGAGATGCTCCTTCAGGTATACTAGGCTGAGGCCCTTTAGGGCTTTAAAGGTCAGCACCTTTAAACAAGAACTGCCATGCCGCTTTTAAAAACAAGGCTCCATCAAGCAAGGCTGTTCTCTTTAATAGCACCAGAATTTGGTCCAATTCATCTAATGAAGCTGGATGTTGGAAAAGGCACGGCAGACAAAATAAAGGACTTCGTCACAAAGCACCAAGTGAAACTAACACAGTCAGTTACAGTTCCCAAAACCACATCCAGCTGTATTAGTAACAATAAAACAAAACATTAATTTCATAGTTGCAGAGGTTGGATGGCCATCTGTCATGGCTGCATTGCAGAGGATTGGACTAGATGACCCACAGGTCCCTTCCAACTCTACAGTTCTATGATTCTAATTTAGAAAGTGTCATTCCACAGGTTCCTGTGTGTCTCAAGTCGTTTATACACATGTTCTTCCTTCCTTTTCAAATGAAATAAAAGTGGACCCCGTTTTGTAGGTCCTTGTGTTGCCTTCTTTCTGATACCTTTTCTGTCAACTTTTCTATCGAGATTAAGTCCCCAACATAAGCAGGCCAAACTTCATATAAGTTTTCATTCAGTGTCCTCTGGGGCTTAGCAACATGTTTATGTACTAACCTTGGATCCTAGAACAATAGGCAAGTAGGATCCTAGAATGCAACAATTGATTGGCTTGCAGGAGAAGACCAATCAGGCTCCAGGAAGAAGTTAATTAGCCTATTAGGCTGGTAGGATCGTAGAATGCAACAACTGATTGGCTTGCAGGAAAAGACCAATCAGGCTCCAGGAGGGAAGCCGAATCAGCCAATCAGATGGGACTCGTTGTGTAAATAATGTATATAAAAGCCTGAAGTTTGGGGGGCAATTCAATCACTGTTTTACAAGTGGCAATAAAGAGCATGAAATTACTACAGGAATCCGAGTATATTTCACAACTGCAGTTATGAGTCCTGAAGTCTCTGCCTCTAAGATCTTATGCTTCATAATATTGAAACTAGTATCATTTTGGAAACAGGGTTGGCTCCAGAAGTGTTACAGGTATGTTTTGACCACCTTTGCAGCCCCTCGCCCCACAATCATTAAAAAGTTCTCCTGAAGATCATGCCCTTAAAATTGCTGACAAAATGGCAGCTGGGCGTGGGATTTTGACTTCACTCTACCTGAACACCAGTATCTCCATCATCACTAGAAAACAGTTCCACTATGAAATCTGGGAGAACCCTTTTGATATTATTATAAATGTTCTAACTGAAAAGAAAAAGGAAGATTTTGAGGAGCTCTGTGGGATAATCAACCTACCCATTTTTCTTTAATTGCCTTGGTCAGCTTTGCACAAAAGTCCTCTTATGGTAAATGGGTCAGGGTCCGTCCGCCCGCCCCCCAAGAGAGAAAGCGTTTTATTTCCAACAAAAATGCATAAGCTTTGTAAACAATTTTTGGAGGTTTTCTGGAGGTTGGAAGAGATTGATTTTGTTTAAAATTGCATATGTATTAAAGGAAGCAAGATGGCTATGACATAAATTACTTTGATGTATTAAATGGGAAGGCAAATACAATTTTCTCTCTTCATTTTCAGCTCTTGTGCTCAGCAGCGAGGCTGTGATTTATCTTTCCCCCTCTTAATTCTGACATGGAATCTATGAATGCTTCTAACTATATGGCTGGCTTGGAACAGAATGCATGTTGACACAATAATGACTGCATTTGAACATTCAACTTACCCTGAAACAGGCCTGTGTTGGGGGGGGGGTGTATTTATTTACTTAAGTCCAAACGAGATGGATTCTGGACAAGCATGTAATGTCTGCTGGCAGTTTATGTGTTTACTTTTATGCAGCTGGGATGTGTGTAGAGAAGGGTGAATCTGTCCATTTTGATTTCTCTTGGTTTCTCACTTTTTCCCAATCTCAAGTCTATTTCTCCACATTTTCACATCAGTTTGCAAATTGCTTTTTTAAAGGTCCTTGTGAAAATTAACCAGCATTTGGGTGTGAATTTCTCCTAATATACCCATCTTTTCAATATTGCCTATTTGACATATTTTTTTTGGCAGTCCCATCTACCATTGAACCCAATGTGTTTTTACTATACACAATTTGGGCTTTAGGCTCTATTCCCAGAATGTAACCTTAGCGTAAGTTGAGAGTTGCACGTATACGCTTCTGTAAGGCAATTTCCCCAAATACAATGACTTTTTGTTGGCATTTTCCTGCATATTTCTCGGTGGAATATATGCACTGCAAAATTGGAGAAGGGCGAATTTCAAAGGATGGTGCTGTCCAGCCAACTGAAGAGGCTTACCTTGAAATGCAAACTGAATCAAATTTCTTTTCCACACCCATGTGAACTCATAAGTAAGTTCCCCTGTGTTCAATGTGACTTACTGCCAGGTGAACAAGTACGCTTGCGCCTACTTGGGTTGCAATTGTGTGTGCATTTCTTTGAAATTAAGTCTTATTGAACTTATTAAACATTAGGAAGAACTGTCTGATAGCAAGAGATGTTTGCAAGGGGTGGGAATGGGGAGCTCAGAGCTTGGCTCCACACTTGGCCTCCTCCTCACCGTGCGACATTGGGTGGGGAGGAAGAGGCGGAGGCAGTGGAGTCACAGGATTTTGGGGGAGCCCAGCCGCCTCCTTCCAGTAGTGATGTATGGAAGTGAGAGCTGGACCATAAAGAAGGCTGATCGCAAAAGAATTGATGCTTCTGAATTATGGTGCTGGAGGAGACTCTTGAGAGTCCCATGGAATGCAAGAAGATCAAACTTATCCATTCTGTAGGAAATCAGCCCTGAGTGCTCACTGGAAGGACAGATCCTGAAGCTGAGGCTCCAATACTTTGGCCACCCTGTGAGAAGAGAAGACTCCCTGGAAAAGACCCTGATGTTGGGAAAGATGGAGGGCACAAGGAGAAGGGGACGACAGAGGATGAGATGGCTGGACAGTGTTCTCGAAGCTACCAGCATGAGTTTGACCAAACTGTGGGAGGCAGTGGAAGACAGGAGTGCCTGGCGTGCTCTGGTCCATGGGGTCATGAAGAGTCGGACATGACTAAACGACTAAACAACAACAACAAATTCAGGTTATGGCTCATTCCATTCCAACGAAAAATTACAAATCCAGCGAGGATTTGGGCGGACACAGTAATTATCTCTACTAAGGATGAGATAGGAACACAGGAAACTGTGTTATGCTGAGACATGTCGATCTGAATTTGTATTGCCTACACTGACTGACAGCAGCTGCCCAGGGTTTGAGACAGGGCCTTCTTCCAGCCCTGCATGTAGTAGATGGCAGGGTTTGAACCCAGGACATCCTACAAACAAAGCAGCATGCTCTGCTCTGGCGTGCTCTGGTCCATGGGGTCACGAAGAGTCAGACACGACTAAACGACTAAACAACAACAAGCCCCCTCCTTGAAAAAGTGGGGGGAGGCTGAAGACCCCTCAGTCCCCACCATTTGGCGCACCTGACTGTTCAACAGTGGAACAGACTCTTCCAGAAGGTGATGGACTCTCCTTCCTTGGAGGTTTTAAAGCAGAGGTTGGGTGTCCATCTGTCATGGATGCTTTAGCTGAGGTTCCTGCATTGCAGGGGGTTGGACTAGATGACCCTTGGGGTCCCTTCCAACTCTACGTTTCTATGAACTCACTGGGAGTTACGTCTGAGTAAACATTCCCGTTTATTTACCTGCCACCCTCTCCGGGTCTCACTCTGTGCCTTAGCAAGGCTTCTGCAGCCTAACAGCATAGAACGACGCTTTTCTCTAGAACTACAGTGGTACCTCGGGTTAAGAACTTAGTTCGTTCTGGAGGTCCATTCTTAACCTGAAACGGTTCTTAACCTGAGGTACCACTTTAGCTAATGGGGCCTCCCACTGCCGCCGTGCAATTTCTGTTCTCATCCTGAAGCAAAGTTCTTAACCCGAGGTACTATTTCTGGGTTAGCGGAGTCTGTAACTTGAAGCGTCTGTATCCCGAGGTACCACTGTATTTCGTATTAAGCTCAGGGAACCTACAAATAAGTAAGCACTCACAGGCTGAGACCGACGAGAATTGTGGCCTCCATCAAATCAGTGAGACTCATCGAGATTGTTTTGAATTTCTTTCCTATTTCCGGCACATTTTAATTTATTACGACACCGCATAATTAACCGGGAGATGCAGGCCTAATCTCCCCTCCCGACACATAACTTCAAGCCCCCCACCCACCCCCTTCTGCTATATCTTTAATAATGTACTGCTAGAAGCAATACCATCTGCATGCCAGATAGACAAGAGCTTAAATGCCTTTTCCTACCAGGGGTTACTTCAGCTACCTAATCGCACAGCACCACCTTCTCTCCCTTCCGTTAACGTCCCCCCAGAGACAGTCCTTGTGTCATTTAATTATGATATTGTGTATGTTTGTTTCTCTGCTTCGTGTCTCATTACCAACGCTGTATTGCTACAGGGGACATTTCTGAAAACTAGGGAAAGACAGGGAAAGGAAAAATATATAACTGTTGTTACTCAAGAAATGGAAACTAGAGGCTTAGAACTCCGTCACAACTCTCTATCCCTCTCACACGTGCGCCAGTGTTGCAGAGTTCAACCAAGGGCTCGCAGATCAGAGCACGTGGATTTTACAGAGAATGTTCCAGCTTCAGCCCTTGACATTTCCAATTAAAAAACAGAGATGGTAGCAGAATTCATTCTACCAGGGTTTGGAGGCGAGTTTCGAGGGTTCACAACACTCTCTTGAAAGAGGAACCTGGGGCACTTAGGACAGACAAAATAAAGAGCATATTCCCACGGTATATAGTTAAATTATGGATCTCGCAGCTCAAGATGTAGTGATGGCTCTAAAAGAGGGTTAGATAAATGCATGGAGGAGAAGATCATCAAAATCAACAGGCCATGGTCACTATGTTCTGCATCTAGTATCCAGAGACAGTATCCCTCTGAATACTAGTTTCTGAGAAACATAAGTGCTGTTGCCACCATCTTCTGCTTGTGGAATTCCCATAGGCACCATATTGACAATGGGGAAAAGATTATGCTGGAATAGATGGACCTTCCACATGATCCAGTAGAGCTCTTCCACCTCCTCTACCTCCTCCTCCTCCTTCTTTAGTTTTTCAGATTTAAAAAAAAAAATTACAATGATCAAACAACCAACATAGAGAATTCCGAAGAAGCTCCTGAACTTGCCTCTTCCCCTTGTGGGTATTTATATTAACCTTTTCCTCCTTCATCTTGTTTATTAATACAAATCTATTAACTCTCCATTATACCCCAAACCTAACATTAAACTACAAGTGTTATTCCAACCCTACTAATAATTTTAATTGCTTACAATGGTTTCTAAGGCAAATTATATATTTTCCCCATTCCTTATTAAAATTTTGGTCTTCCTGATTTCTGATTCTTCTGGTCATAGTTCATCAACTTAAGTCTGTCATTCTTCTCTGGTAGGGACTTTGTCTTCTTTCCATCTCTGGGCTAGTAACATCCGAGCAGCAGTGGTCACATACACAAATGGTCTTTTCTGATCCATTGGAATTTCAGCACCTAGAATTCCTAAAAGAAAAGCTTTGGGTTTTTTAGGGGAATTTTTTTTTTAAGTTCATTATATATCATCTCCCAGAATTCTTTTACTATTTTACATGTCCACCACATATGATAAAATATGCCTTCTTTTTCCTTACATTTCCAGCATGTATTTGATCTTGTTTTGTACATTTTAGCTGGTTTACTAGGGGTTAAATACCAATGATACATCATTTTCATGTAGTTTTCTTTCAATGTACAACATGCTGTAAACTTCAAGTCCCAGTCCCATAATAAATATGAAGAAATCTGGAATGAATATTTAAGCAATAAGACGGATAGTGGTGGGAAGTAGGGGGAGGAGAGAGAAGTGGGGAAATATTGTTAAAAAAGGTGTAGTCATAGGTAAATCAGTGTATTCAAATCTGAATTGTCAAATTGTGTTATTATTGTTATTATGGTTTTTGTTGTATGTATCTTTTGCGGTTGATGTTTGTATCGCAAAAATGATTTAATAATAATTATTTTTTTAAAGTCCCAGTCCCATAGTTTCTCCCATGCTGTAAGTTGTATATTATAGCCAAAATCCCCCACCTAGTGTATCATAACTGATTTAACCTGTTCGTCTTTTGTATGCCATTCTGGTATTAGTTTATACATTTTAGAAAGCAATTTAGTCTTATTTTCCAACAGCTGAGTAGAGCTCTTCTTGGTTTGTATCCAACTAAGTTCTAATTAGAGTAGGCCCGGTGAGATTAATTGACCTAAGTTAGTTGTGTCCATTTATTTCCAAGACTCTGAGTAAAACTAACCTATGTCCTCTGCTGACTACATATTCAATGAGCATGAAAAAGCACATTATGCATGGCAGGGAATGAGCTGCACTAGAATCCCTGCCTATCCAAAATGGTACCTTTCATTCTTACCATCTCATTCCCCTGGAAGTGTAGAGAAGGCCTCTGTATACACAAAGATGGAGGCCATCATAGAATCCCCCAGCAACAGAGTGATGTGTAATGTGCACACTCAGCCCCCCTCCCCCAATTTGACTTCAAAGGGGTGCAACTGATTTTCAGGGCACGCACGAGGCTGCTCAACCATCCCTGTTTCTTGCTAGCTTGTATCTCTGTCCCTCGGTACAACAGATTAAAGCTGCATACTCTTATTTGGGAGAAAATCCCATTGATCTTGGAAAGCATGTGAGGGAACAGGATTAGGTTGTAAGTGTAATGGATTCAGCTGAAGTGCCTTTGGGCCTCACACAGCTATCATTCTATCTGTGTTCCTTTTATGTTATTTTTATGGGATCCAAATAGGTGCACTTCATTTATTCAGGAGGTGTGGGTGGAGGCAAGTGTGTTTTTGAGAGAGCGCTACGCGCCAAAGAATTTTAACCCAATTGAAAACATCAATATATGCTGTACAGTGGTACCCAATTGAAACATCAATATATGCCAATACAGTGGTACCTCGGGATGCGAGCGGGATCCATTCCGGAGCCCCGTTCACATCCTGAACAGAACGTAAGATGCGACTGCATGTCTGCGACTGCGCGGGTCGTGTTTTGCCGCTTCCGCGCATGCGTGTGACATCATTTTGACCATCTGTGCATGCGCAAGCGGCGAAACTCGAAAGTAACGTGCTCCGTTACTTACGGGTCCCCGCAGAGCGCAACCCGAAAATACTTATCCTGAAGTGTATTTATCCCAAGGTATGACTGTATCTTAGGGACGCGGGTGGCGCTGTGGGTTAAACCACAGAGCCTAGGACTTGCCGATCAGAAGGTCGATGGTTCGAATCCCTGCGACGGGGTGAGCTCCCATTGCTCAGTCCCTGCTCCTGCCAACCTAGCAGTTCGAAAGCACGTCAAAGTGCAAGTAGATAAATTGCTACCGCTCCAGCAGGAAGGTAAACAGCATTTCTGTGCGCTGCTCTGGTTCGCCAGAAGTGGCTTAGTCATGCTGGCCACATGACCCGGAAGCTGTATGCTGGCTCCCTCGGCCAATAAAGCGAGATGAGCGCCGCAACCCCGGAGTCGGCCACAACTGGACCTAATGGTCAGGAGTCCCTTTACCTTTATGACTGTATCTTAACCAAGTTCAACGAACTGCTGTTGATGGTTGCTACAATTTATGCATTTATCCGACGTTACGTTATTTTATTTTGTTACCTTTTAAGAAGTGCCATTGTACGCTTGAGTGCTTTTCAATTTTGCAATTCAGGCTGCAGATTACATTTCTAATCACTAGCTTAATTTCGACGGGCAGCAGCATGCGCTTCATCCCCCCAGAGAGGATATGCCTCTTGGCCCTGCCTATCAGAACAATGACATTTTGGACACCCTTTCAGGTTTCAATAAATATCAGATACAGGTCAGTGCCTTCTGGTTGCCAAAGGGCGGCTGACCTTAGACATCAAAGGGCAGGAGCTGATGACTCACTTGTCTCCGGAGTACAGAGAACACAGGATCCCTTAATGTTGCCGAGGCTCGAGATCATCACTGCTGCCTCTGCTGAGTGCAGAGGACCAGTGGAGGAGGGAAATGCAGGCTTGTAGGAAATCCAAATGCAAGATGGCAGCAGAGAGGAGCATTTGTTTTCCAGATCTCAGAGTCCCTTCAGGAGTGGAAAGCCACCACAATTTGATCCCCTCCCCCTCTTCTTTTTTCCTTTCTCCTCCTGTAATGGAACTCCTATTTGGGGACTTCCCTGGCTTTTTTCTGGCCCATGTAGGACCAGTCTGGATAGTTTGCCTTGGTGAAGACTTGACGTTTTCATCCCACCAAAAAAGTTTTTGATTTGAGTTTCCCTTGAAATGAGGCTGTCTTTTAATGTTTTGATGTTGTATTTTAATCTTGTTTTTAAGTTGTATTTCAATCAATTTGTTTTTATATCGTGTGTTAGCTGTCCTGAGTCCAGTCTTGGCTGGGGAGGGTGGGGTATACATAAATTTATTATTATTATTATTATTATTATTATTATTATTATTATTATTATTAGGGGAGGGGATTAAGGCAGAGTGGAGGTTACTAGGAGAAGAAAGAAATGAGAGGAGGCAAGTCATAGGAAAGGAAGTGTAGGAACAGGAAGGGAAAAAATGTGCAGAAAATTAGTAGGGCACAAGTGGGGAAACGTTCTCATTCCAAGGTCCACAATGCCTTCTGCACAAGCTTCCAGGGGCCGCATGCTAGTAGTGGGTGGTGCCAGAGGCAAAAGTGGGCAGAGCAAGGAATGTAAATTTTAGTTTTGTACAGGAGGCTAGCTTCTACACACACTCTCCTCTCTCTCTTTCTCTCTCTCTCATCTAGGCCATCAAGCAGCATTCAAGGCAGGCACAAACACTCAAGGAATATGTAAAAAAGGAGAGGTGAGTGGTGTGACTTGGGGAGAGCCCCACAGACCAGATAAATATGGGGCTGGAGGATTGCATTTGCCCTTCAGCCCTGAGGTTCTCCATCTCTGGAACAGGAGACGAGCAATATTTTTAGATTTGGTCAGCCCACCAGTCCAGTTTAGCTGAGCATCCTGTCTGTTAACAACTGCCTGCCAGACATGACGAAGACATTCACAAGTAAATGTAAGGGGCCACCAACTCATCTTTGGGAGACACTGGTGCTGGGGTGGTGGTGGTGTCGGTCAGTCGGTCAGGCTGCAGGCTCTGGTGTCCACAGCTGACATCACAAAAAGGCAATCGATGGGTTACTGCTTTTGTTTGTTACTATGTTGTGCTTTATTGTGTTTTTACGTTGTAAACTGCCCTGTGGTCCTTGGATGAAGGGCAGTACAGAAATTCAACAAACCCAGAAGCTGACTAAGACTCACACGTTGATTCCACACACAGCTCTTTCTTCACCCTCTGTCCTCTCCTCACCCAGCTACAGAGACAGCCAAGATGGGTTGCAGGTACATACAGTGTATGTACACTGTATGGTACATACAGTGGTACCTCGGGTTAAGTACTTAATTCGTCCCGGAGGTCCGTTCTTAACCTGAAGCTGTTCTTAACCTGAAGCACCACTTTAGCTAATGGGGCCTCCTGCTGCCGCCACACTGCCAGAGCACGATTTCTGTTCTCATCCTGAAGCAAAGTTCTTAACCTGGGGTACTATTTCTGGGTTAGCGGAGCCTGTAACCTGAAGCATATGTAATCCGAGGTACCACTGTATTATGTTTGAGCTGGTGCTAATGGTATGTATCATTCTCACAGGGTAAAGGTAAAGGACCCCTGGGCAGTTAAGTCCAGTCAAAGGCAACTACAGTGGTACCTCAGATTAAAAACTTAATTCGTTCTGGAGGTCCGTTCTTAACCTGAAACTGTTCTTAACGTGAGGTACCACTTTAGCTAATGGGGCCTCCCATTGCCGCTGCACCGCTGCACGATTTTTGTTCTCATCCTGAAGCAAAGTTCTTAACCCAAGGTACTATTTCTGGGTTAGCGGAGTCTGTAACCTGAAGCGTCTGTAAGCCGAGGTACCACTGTATGGGGTTGCAGCGCTCATCTTGCTTTCAGGCTGAGGGAGCCAGCGTTTGTCCACAGACATCTTTTGGGGTCATGTGGCCAGCATGACTAAACTGCTCCTGGTGCAACGGAACACCGTGACAAAACCAGAGCGCACGGAAATGCCATTTACCTTGCCTCCACAGTGGTACCTATTTATCTACTTGCTCTGGCGTGCTTTCGAACTGCTGGGTTGGCAGAAGCTGGGACAGAGCAACAGGAGCTCACCACTGTTGAGTGGATTCGAACTGCCGACCTTCCAATCAGCAAGCCCAAGAGGCTCAGTGGTTTAGACCAAAGTGCCACCCGCGTCCCTTATTTTCACAGGGCACTCGAGTCAACTTGTCTAGAGCATCCAAAGCAGTATCTAGGGTGGGTCCAATGTTAGAGCACATAACAAAGCCTCAGGTGAGAGCCATGGTTATGTTTGGTGTAGGCAGGAGACCAGATAGCAAGTTGGACACAGAGCTGGTATATAAACATGGTTCTTGGCCCAGACACGCATCCAAACATGTTCAAAAATACATGTAGGAGTTACATTTTGAGAGAACATGCATTTAAACAGTGTGTTTTGACAGGGAAATATTTCCTAACACTATAAAGGCAGTTCCTTTTGCTGATGGGAAAAAGCTATCTTGAGATGCTTTCATGGGGAATAGATGTCATATTTCTGCATCCCCACCTCCATGTCTCTGTCACACCACCACCTGTGGTCTATATCGAGCTGAATATTTTGCGAATCAATTCTGCCCGGCGATGCAGACTGATTAATGAGCTGTTGCAAAAGAGTCTGGATTTTTTTGTCCTGTTGTTTCAACATGTCTTAACTGATGTCTTTCCAGTGGAAACTTCAATAATCTTTATGTGTATTGAAATGCAGATTTCTGTGCTGGTTTAGATCAATGAGGAAAGAGGACAGAACCAAGACATGCAAAAGGGGAACTCCATTTGCAGAACGGCCATAGCTCATTAGCAGAGCTGCTGCTTTGTTTGTAGGATGTCCTGGGTTCAAACCCTGCCATCTACTACATGCAGGGCTGGAAGAAGGCCCTGTCTCAAACCCTGGGCAGCTGCTGTCAGTCAGTGTAGGCAATACAAATTCAGATGGACATGTCTCAGCATAACACAGTTTCCTGTGTTCCTATCTCATCCTTAGTAGAGATAAAACAAAAAATTTTTTTTCTGCCAGTAGCACCTTAAAGACCAACTAAGTTAGTTCTTGGTATGAGCTTTCGTGTGCATGCACACTTCTTCAGATACCAGGTATCTGAAGAAGTGTGCATGCACACGAAAGCTCATACCAAGAACTAACTTAGTTGGTCTTTAAGGTGCTACTGGCAGGAAAAAAAATTTTTGTTTTGACTATGGCAGACCAACACGGCTACCTATCTGTTAGTAGAGATAATTACTGTGTCCGCCCAAATCCTCGCTGGATTTGTAATTTTTCGTTGGAATGGAATGAGCCATAACCTGAATTTGTTGTTGTTGTTTAGTCGTTTAGTCATGTCCGACTCTTCGTGACCCCATGGACCAGAGCACGCCAGGCACTCCTGTCTTCCACTGCCTCCCGCAGTTTGGTCAAACTCATGCTGGTAGCTTCGAGAACACTGTCCAGCCATCTCGTCCTCTGTCGTCCCCTTCTCCTTGTGCCCTCCATCTTTCCCAACATCAGGGTCTTTTCCAGGGAGTCTTCTCTTCTCACAGGGTGGCCAAAGTATTAGAGCCTCAGCTTCAGGATCTGCCCTTCCAGTGAGCACTCAGGGCTGATTTCCTACAGAATGGATAGGTTTGATCTTCTTACAGTCCATGGGACTCTCAAGAGTCTCCTCCAACACCAGAATTCAAAAGCATCAATTCTTTGGCAATCAGCCTTCTTTATGGTCCAGCTCTCACTTCCATACATCACTACTGGGAAAACCATAGCTTTAACTATACGGACCTTTGTTGGCAAGGTGATGTCTCTGCTTTTTCATGGATCACTGCCTTCAAGGATCACTGCCTTGTCGTGGCGGAGGGGCCTGAATAACTCAGAGAAGCTATGAGCTATGCCGTGCAGGGCCACCCAGATGGACAGGTCATAGTGGAGAGTTTTGACCAAACGTGATCCACCTGGAGCAGGAACCGGCAAACCACTCCAGTTTCCCTACCAAGAAAACTCCATGGACAAATACAACCTGAATTTAGGGATGGATAAATTTGTCAGTTTTGCTGATTGCTTCCCAGTCCCAGTCTCCACATTTCTGCAGAGATTTGTATTTTTTTAAAAAAAAAATCCTCGTGAAAATTATACAGAATTTTAATGCAAGCATTTAACAAAAACATTTTATATGCAGTTTTGACTAATATATGCACTTTTGTGAGCATTTTCCCCATATACGTTATGCTACAATTTGTATTTTATTTTCACTAGTGTATGCACTTTCTTCTTTGGAGAACTGCATTGCAAAATTCAGAGAAATGCGAATCTTGAACAAGAGTTGTATTTTAGTTTGCATTTTGGGTTGCAAAGTGTGAATTAGGTAGTGGCTGAGAGGGGGCTTAGAAACACCAGCTGGGGTCTGCCGCTGCTGCCCCCTCCAGCATTCACTGCCTGAGGTCTCCAATGGGAGGATACAGTATACATAAATAAATAATAAATAAATTTTTATTTATAACCCGCCCTTCCCGGTTCAGAAAACCGGGCTCAGGGTGGCTAACAACAAATTTAAAACACTTAACTGATGCAACAAAAAAACAGCAAAAAATACAGTATAAAACGTGAATAACAATAAATTCAGAATTCATTTTAGGGGGGAAATCCATCCAATAAACATTAGATGATCACCAGGGCTAGCTGTCTAAATTAGTCCTATTTGGGCCAGCGAGGAGACCAGGGGGGAATTAGCTGTGGGATCCCAGAGTGGGTAATCTTCATAAAAAGGGGGGGAGGGAAGGAAGAAAGGGGAATAAAAGATCATGTACTAGACCCCATACCAGCAGGGACCCCCATTTCTCAGCTTAGCTTTTATTTTATTTTTTTTTTAAAAGGAACTTCTGCACTGAAAAGTGCATTGAGGTCCATTTTAGCCCACTTAATTGGAAGGAAGGTAAGGTTCAATTTCTCATCACAGTTGCTCTCTGGGCAAATCTGAAGCTGCAGGAAAGGAGAATGAAAACAGCCTAGATTCCATCAGCAACTCTCAGGTGTGAATCACGACTGGTGGCTATTTGCTTTTGTACGACTCCTTCCTTTCATTCCTGGTTTTGCTATTTACTCTGCACTTGAATTATTTAACTATGCAGAAGATTCCAACCCCCCACCCCCCCCCCCGAGGGCAGAGAGTAGCACTACTGTGCATAAAATATGAAATTAAAATACATCATGTATACTGCCTTGCAGTATAATTAGACAATTTCTAACCAAAAGAAGAAGAAGAAAAGAGGGTATAGTTTTCTCGGGTACAAATCCAATCAGCACAATGTCTGGGGCTGCTCCTACATCAAAAACCTTATCAACGAAATAATTATTGTATGAAATTACAAGTACCAATTGGGAATCCTCAATAACATCATTCAGAAGCTGCTAGTGCTTCACTGTTGTGAGTCTTTAGAAGAGTGGGACCATGGAATCCTAAAAGTGTTCTTTGAGCTTAAAACCAAGAAAGTATTCCCACCCACCCAAAGAGATGGCCCTGTCTTTAGCAAAAGAGGCAAATGCCTCAGGTGGTCAAAGTGTCGCAGATTAAGACCCCAACCCCTCAAGAATGTAGGAAGCTGTCATATACTGAGTGAGGACTATGGTCTACCTAGTTCAGTATTGCTCATAGAAGAAGAAGAAGAGTTTGGATTTGATATCCTGCTTTATCACTACCCGAAGGAGTCTCAAAGCAGCTAACATTCTCCTTTCCCTTCCTCCCCCACAACAAACACTCTGTGAGGTGAGTGAGGCTGAGAGACTTCAGAGAAGTGTGACTAGCCCAAGGTCACCCAGCAGCTGCATGTGAAGGAGCGGAGACGCGAACCTGGTTCCCCAGATTACAGATCTACCACTCTAAACCACTACACCACACTGGCTCTCAAGTAATAAAAACTGCTAGTGACTTTCTACAATTTCAGGCAGGTGTATCTCCCAGCCTGTCAAGGTGGGAGTCGGGAGCAAGTCAGCAATAACTCACAAGGTGTTACTGACATTTACACTTTATTCAAAGAAAGAGCTCAGGCCTGTTGGGAATTTCATTCCTCCATGCTGCAGATATGGGATTGTTTCATCACATGTCTGTGTGTTTACATTCCACAGTGTTGGATGTCATGGGAACGTAAGTTCAGATACGCTGTTTCCGTGATATTGCTTTTGCTTTCCTCTTCTCTTGCTGATGAAGAAAGTAAGAGGAGCCATGTTTACGGATATCTGTCACACTGGTGGTTCGGGAGGAAGATTAATCACCCGCGTGGCACTTCGAAGGGAGGAACACACCAGCCGTGGTGTTGATTCCCAATAAGGCCTAGTGATCTCAGCAACCCAGTGGGTCTTGCCCCAATGAGCCAGTAGTGACGACTGAAGGTCCCCCCTTCCTACTGCTCTCCAAGGCTCCTACCCCCCTCAGGTCCTTCCTCAGCAACTTTTAGGCTCCTTCGCCTTGTCTCCCTTTGCTCTACCCTCTTCATACCTCTTCAGGTTCTGTGTCAAGTATGGGAGTTCCCCTCTCCCTTCTGGTAGATCACCAATAAGAATTAACGAGCATTTGATAGATTTATAGTCCTTCTATTACAGCATTATGTTGCAAGCACAAACAGACAAGCCTCCGTAAGGAGATCAGTTGCCTACTCTGACTCCTCCCCCTGACTTCCGCAGCAAGTGTGCCAACGGGAAGTCCCTCCCCCTCTGTGTCTCCTTTGTTCTCTGACATGCTCAGACCTGTCAGTGTTTGTAAAAAAAAGGTTCTGACCTCCCTTTGTCACCTCAACCTGGTCCTCGGACCCTTGTCGGCATAAAAGAGTCCACGAGAAGAGTATCCTTGCAGAGTACTTTCTGCTTTTATTCTTAAAAGTCTTTCTGCAAAAGCGACTTACCAACTGTACACACATCAACACTACCAGCTTTCACTAACCAACCAACCAACCAACCCAAAACTAACATTTCTCACTCTATACATACAACCTGGTGCAGGCCGCTGACTCATGCTGACCCAGCTTTTTAAGCATTAAAGAAACAGCGGCCAATTTGTAGCCGTGACAGGACCTCTGAGTTTGAGGGGAGGGAGGGGGTTCCCCCCAACTCTCAATTGATGTATCGCCCAGCTGCTCCCTCTCTTCTGGTTGCTTAGCTACTATCTCATAGCTGGGTAGCTCCTCTCTAAACTGTGCAGTTTCCGCATCCGCCCGTCTCTCTGCTTCTGGAAATGCTGGAAGCAGGGGGTGGGGGATATTCCCTCTCCTCTTCTTTTAGGAACTGATC
The DNA here is from genome assembly GCF_964270895.1 of Podarcis filfolensis. Classification (NCBI taxonomy): domain Eukaryota; kingdom Metazoa; phylum Chordata; class Lepidosauria; order Squamata; family Lacertidae; genus Podarcis; species Podarcis filfolensis. The sequence goes on along the minus strand of NC_139603.1, from coordinate 81,676,134 downwards.
TACCTGCGATTGCATCCCCCAATCCTCCGATCCAGACCAGCTCCTGACATTCTGGGAGACTAGGTGGGGAGGGGAGCTGGTCACAGCAGGAAGGGGAGACCCCCTGGCTTCTTCAGGCTGCCCCATCTCTGGCTCTTGCCTCCCCCTCCTCTCCAGCCTTCGCTTCTGCCTCTGATTCTTCCTGCTCACTAAACCCTGTTAGCTCTTCAGCTTCCAACATCTCCTTCTCCCAGTCTCCTCCCTCTTCTCCCTTTGACCACTCATCATCATCCCATCACCAGTCCCCTGGCTTTGAGTCTTCTTCTCTTGAGGATTCCCCAGCTGGTGCCTCCCTCCACTCCTCTGCCTCCAGCCAGTCCATGACAGAGCCCTATCTGAACATGCTTGGGATTGAACCTGGGACCATGAGTATGCAAAGCAGATGCTCTACCACTCGGCAATGACCCTTCCCCACATGTGCTTGCTTAACTGTTGCCACCTACTCATTGTGCATGGTTTGCATGAAGCTTTCAAGTTGAGCATCCTGGGCAAGGTTTCTCACCATGGCTAGAAATTCTGTTTTCAACGTAGTCAAACGTTGAAAGTTTCTGGAAAGAAACGTAGACCTCCGTCATAAGGAGCCACTGAGTCTTATACTCTCGGCTGCCTGAGGACTTGTAGCTCAGAATGGGAAGGTACTTCAGAATGGAAATATCGACCACTGGCATCAAAAAGTTTGGTCATGTGCTCTTTTAGAGAAATCAACCCATAAGCTAAGGGCAAGCAGGAGACAAAAGATAAAGGACTCATTTGAGAAAACATGGAAAGCGTTTATTGATTACACACGTGTAAAGGATAATGACTGCCCCTCACCCCCGATGTGCTCTAGACTATGGGCCTTTTGTGTTCTCTCTTGATCTTGAAACCCCATTAAGAAAACTCTGTAAGGAAAACATAAAAGAGAAACAAAGAGTTAGGATAATCAGTGTGTATTAAGAAAACCCTGTAAGAAAACATAAAGGAGAAAGAAAGAGTTTGGATAATCAGTGTGTATAGTTATGGAGCATTTCTTAAGCCTGTTATGTCAGTAACTCGTTCTTTTCATCTGTTTCGCTTCATTTTTAATTTGTACTGTTAAAAAAAGTCTAATAAAGAATTTTTTAAAAAATTGCCAAAAGTTGCTACTTTTCAACTTTGAGCTGTATTGAAAACAAAATTTCTAGCTGCCACAGCAAACAAACAGTGGTGCACACTCTCTCTAGCCCCCCTTTCGCCCCAATAATAATAATAATATAATAATAATTTATTATTTGCAGCCCGCCCATCTGACTGGGTTTCCCCAGCCACTCTGGGTGGCTTCCAACTAAGATTAAAAATACATTAAAATGTCACACATTAAAAACTTCCCTGAACAGGGCTGCCTTCAGATGTCTTCTAAATGTCAGGTAGTTGTTGTTCTCTTTGACATCTGGTGGGAGGGCGTTCCACAGGGCGGGTGCCACTACCAAGAAGGCCCTCTGCCTGGTTCCCTGTAGCTTTGCTTCTCGCAGTGAGGGAACCGCTAGAAGGCCCTCGTCGCTGGACCTCAGCATTTGGGAAGAATGATGGGGATGGAGACACTCCTTCAGGTATACTGGGCCGAGGCCATTTAGGGCTTTAAAGGTTAGCACCAATTCTTTGAATTGTGCTCGGAAACGTACTGGGAGCCAATGTAGACCGGTGTTATGTGGTCTCGGTGGCCACTCCCAGTCACCAGTCTAGCTGCCGCATTCTGGATTAGTTGTAGTTTCCAGGTCACCTTCAAAGGTAGCCCCACGTAGAGCGCATTGCAGTAGTCCACTCTGCCTCACTCTGAGGAAGGAGACCTCCCTCCTCTGAGCCATACAGGGAGGTTGGAGAGGTGAATAGCTTGTTGCAAGGGCAAAAGTAAACAGTTAAGTGGGGAAGAGGAGGAGGAGGAGGAGATAGTGGGTGTGGGGTAGCACAATTTATGCCCCAGCCCTGGTTTTAAAGCACTCACTGTCCTTAAGCAATATTTTTTCACACACCCACACACCACTATTTCATAGAAAAACATCAAAGTGGTTTGTAACAACAGCAACAATCATAAAGAATAAAAGCAGGCATCAATTAACTGTTGTGGAAAGATACATTCTTAATTGCCTATAACTTGCTTAGAGGGTTTCTATAAATATATAAAATGAAATATAAACCTGGTTAAATTAAAAGTAAAAAGGGTATTGGAAGAAGTAAGAGCAGGCACAGATGTTTGCATTCAGAGACATTCCCAGGAATGTAAATCCTGTGAGATGGATGATGCCATTTAGACCCAGCAGCACAGCCCTCAAATTAACTACTACAACAAATTATTCCTGCCGTCTGCCTTGCCAGGTTCCCTGCCCTTCCCTGGATGCCTTGACTCCACATGAGGATTTCTCTATGGGACACTTCCCTGCCCCAGCGTTGCTCAGCTAATGATCTGGATGGGTCCATGCTCCTTAGTACTAGAGCTGAAAGCTATTTGTAGAAAAATAGCTCTAAATGTAAGCTTGCTGAGGGAGGGGGGCGCCTGCAAAGGGATTTCTGGCCAAAGTAGACGAATCACCAGCAAACCAGAGTGTTGGACTGCTGTTCCTTTGGGATTAGTACTATACCTGTGTTCATGCTTACTTCCCATCTGTTCAACTTGTAATGTGCAGTAATATTCTCATACAAGGAAACTGACCTTCAGCTCGCTGACTCTGGAACATCCTCCGTACAGGTGCTGTGGACATATCTGAGGAATGGGCACCCCCCCAACCGAACGTTCACTCCAAACACTGCTCAGGAAGCTTGTTTGGCATCTTCGCTGTTCATTTTTCATCTGCTGACAGCTGAATTCTGCAGACCTGGTTTTCTTGGGGCTGAATTGTGTGATTTCCTGGCAGTTGAAATTTTGGAGATGATGTTTGATCTTTAGTTTTTCTGGTTTCTTGGGTTCTTTGGTGACTTTTCTTTTGAAATTGGCTGCCTTAAGAATCCCTTTGGTCAAAATGCAGGGTAGAAGCATTTTAATATAATAATAATAATAATAATAATAATAATAATAATAATAATAATAATAGAACATTGGCTCATCAGTGTAAAAAGGTAAGGGACCCCTGATAGTTACGTTCAGTCACAAATGACTCTGGAGTTGCAGTGCTCATCTTGCTTTACTGGCCAAGGGAGCCGACGTTTGTCCACAGACAGTTTTTCTGGGTCATGTGGCCCGCATGACTAAGCTGCTTCTGGTGAACGAGAGCAGCGCACAGAAACACTGTTTACCTTCCCGCCAGAGCGGTACCTATTTATCTACTTGTACTTTGACGTGATTTCGAACTGCTAGGTTGGCAGGAGCTGGGACTGAGCAACAGGAGCTCACCCCGTCGCGGGGATTCGAACTGCCGACCTTCTGATCAGGAAGCCCTAGGCTCTGTGGTTTAGACCACAGCGCCACCCGCGTCCCACTCGTCAGTGTAGAAAGGAACAAACTGCATAGCTTGAGATGGGATTGTATCCAACTAAGGACTTATCCACTCTTCCTCTTTTCCTGCTGCTTTCCCCAGGGGGAAATGTTCTCTTTAGCATTCATTTGGAGCAAATGGCAATCGGGGTTTTGTGGATTGCCATTTGTCCTGATTTGGAGCTAAAGAGTGGATTTTCCCTGACAAAGGAGTGGGGCAAGGGGAAAACCCCTCAGATCCATGCCTAGAAAGTGTGGGTCAATAGAAATGTGGACAAACCCTAAGTCACTGAGCAAGCGGACTTCATTCATGCTCATGCGTAGAACAAAATTTCCCTCCTATCACTTTGGGTTTCTCCCGAACCCCATGGAACAGATTTGGGAGCACAGCGGAGATGCACAGAAAGAGGAACAGTAAGGGAAACGCCATTGTTCAAGCAGAAAAGTTGTTCTTCTCGCAACCTCAGAGTAGGATTCAACTCAATGCTTCCATTTTTAATGCCCTTCTAAAATGCCTCATGGTTTCTGAGGGAACTTTCGCAGCAGCATTCGCTCCTGGATTATCACAATAATATGCAAATACAACAGGTAAATGGATATATGTAAAGAAATCTGGCTTCAAAGCTGTTGTTTTCAACAGGGACGCTTTGAAAAATACCCTTGCAATGGATTTGCTGGCATTGTCTTCTGTGCTGGATGAATACCTTGTGACGAATTATCTTGTGAACGGTGAGGATTGACCATTTGGCCCCCAAGTGCTGGACTCAGACTTGCTGCTAATCAGCCATTTTTTAAAAAGGAGTGGAAATATCAGAGAGAGAATAAAATCTGTTATTGCTTTCTGTAAACCTCAGAAGTTGCAAACACAATGGAAAATGTAGCGGTGTGGACAGTATCTTGTTGGGAAAGCTACAGAAAGGATAGCCTTGCTGTGGTCTTTCCCCCCATTGTGTCTGAGAATACAATGATGGAGATAGGATTCCTTCTCTAGAAAAATGTATATGCAGCTGGTTGATGTGGGCTGAAGGAGAACTGAAATTGCAAATACAGCAGTATTTCCAGAGCTCATTCCACTAGACCACCGCCTGCCAACCTGGTGCCCTCTGGATGTTCTTGTTTCAAGGTCCCATAAGCCCCAGTCAGCTAGCGAAGGCTGACCTACACCAATGACCATGAGCAGGGCAGACCTCACAGATGGTGTTGCTATTGGAGCCTTAAAACCAGTCCTAAGATTATCGGCAGAGGGAATGAAATTCATCCAACCCCTGACTTCCTCCGGTTTTATCCAAGTCATGCTCTCTCTCTCAAACTCACATACCTCAGTAGTCATCAAAAAAACTGTAGTCAAGTGTATGGGAAAATCCAACTGGAAGACCAATTGTATTATTGAGAAGGATATAATATACAATGAGTTGAAAAAGGTTTTTAAATATAACTTTAATTAAAAAAAACCAGAGGCATTTTTGTTAGGGTTAATTGGAGAGGAAATTCAGAAAAAAGATGTAAATTTGTTTATGTATGCCACAACGGCTGTAAGAATACTTCTGGCCCAGAAATGGAAGCAGCAGGAACTTCCTACATTAAAAGAATGGCAGATAAAAATGGTAGAATACGTAGAGCTGGCAAAGCTGACAGGGAAGATCCGGAATTGGCGTGATGAACTGTTTCAAAAGGACTGGAGCAAATTTATACTTCATATGAAAGAAAATTGTAAACATTTGAAAATGTAGGTTTGAGTTGAAATGTTTTGTAATGTGAAAATAAGGAGCTGATTTACACATAAGGAGGTGATTCTTAAAAGAAGATATAAGGTAAAAAAGTGGCTATAGAAATGTGAAGAATTTATTAAAAGATGTTTGGAAGTCAGAAAGAGGGAGGGAAGGGGGTCAATGCTCTATTTGAGCAATGTTTTATGTCATAGATTTGTGTAATGAAATGTAATTAAATATGGAAAACTCAATAAAAATTATTATAAAAAACAACAACAGAGAAGGTAGTGATTCTGACATGGTTACCCTTCCTGCCTCTGTTCCTTCCCCCTCCCTGGCAACTGTTAAGTTTTTGAAGGTGTGAGAACCTTCTCTGATGTCCTAATCAGTTGGGAGGAGATGACGCCCCACACACAGCTGCCTTAATCAGACTGGGTGGTTAGTGCTGGGAACCTACTTTAATGTTGGAAATTGTTAATGGAAAGTAAGGCATTAGGAGAAGGTGGATATCTATAAAATCAGATGGATTAGAGAGAGTGATTTGGAAGCTCATGCACAGACTGATTGGCCACAGGGCCATGGAATCTAAGACTACAGTGGTACCTTGGGTTAAGTACTTAATTCGTTCCGGAGGTCCGTTCTTAACCTGAAACTGTTCTTAACCTGAAGCACCACTTTAGCTAATGGGGGCCTCTTGCTGCCGCTGCGCCACCAGAGCACGATTTCTGTTCTCATCCTGAAGCAAAGTTCTTAACTCGGGGTACTATTTCTGGGTTAGTGGAGTCTGTAACCTGAAGTGTATGTAACCTGAAGCGTATGTGTCAGGGCTGCCCAAGGTCCCAGCTCACAAAGGACCAACGCTGCTTCTTTGTTAAGTACAAAAGTCTTTATTGAAGTTCAGTTTCACTTCCAGAGCCGCAGCGCGCAGCTCTACGTCTCAACTGTTAGACCGCTGATGCTCCGTCTGAGTCTCCTCCCCCCTGACACCAATTTAAGATTCTAGCCTTACTCCACCTCTTCCTCAGTTCCTTCCGCCTCTGGTTCCGCCTGGCCGTTTCTAGCCTCTTCTGACGCTGAGTCCCCTGAGCCTTCCCCCTCCCTCCGGCGGGCTTTAGGAGCTGGTTCCCCATCCGGGTCTCCTGCTGTTCCCCGCGCCTGTACATTTGAACTTGGCGCGCGCGCCCAGCCGGTAACTTTCCTCCTGACCGTTTCACTGCTGCTGCTGTCACTGCTTCCCCCTCTGGGGGGGCTAGCTGCAACTGACCTCCCCTCCGTTGGAGGCGTGGTCAGCCCTGACTCACTCTCTCTCCCCGCTGGAGGAGACGCTGGCCCTGACACATGTGACTCTTCCCCCCCACTACGCTCCCCCACTGCTCCTTTGGGGTTCCCCTCTGTCTCCTTGTTTCTGGTGCGTCCCCCCTGGGACCCCCCTTGCCCTGACCATAGGCGCCCCCTTCTGGGAATCTTCTGATTCGCTGGAGAAGCTCATGGAATCTCTCGGGCCACTGTCATACTCCCCTACGCTGCCCTCGGATTCTTCCCCTTCGCTCTCCATTTCCTCTCTCCCCAGAGCTCCTGCTCCTGAGTCCCTGACAGTATGTAACCCAAGGTACCACTGTATCTGGGTGAGTCACTTTGCCACTTCTTGAAGGCTTCCAAGTGTCATGCCTGGTATGCATCAGCGGTCTAACAGTTGAGACGTAGAGCTGCGCGCTGCGGCTCTGGAAGTGAAACTGAACTTCAATAAAGACTTTTGTGCTTGCTCCCTTTTGTTTTGTTTTGCTTCTGAAGCTCCTTTAAAAGAACCACCTTGCATTTGGCAAGACATCAAGTAGAGCTACAGGGGGCCAAATGTTCTGTTTGAAAACCTGGAGAGCTGCTACCAGTCAGTGGTGGTTGGTACTCATCGGAACTGGTGGGGCAGAAGACTGGTAGAGAAAGCACCAATGACAGGCATATCCAACTAATTTTAATGTTCTCCCATCTTCCTCCCTGCCAAGTTCAATGAGGACAGGCAGTTGATAGCCATGGTCACCCGCTGAAACTGGCCTATGGATGGCAGGAGATATTGCCTGGTACACCAACACAAGGTGTTAGAAACAATTGAAGAAATAAAATGCACTTTTCATATTTTTTCTCTGCAACAGCCTCTGATTTTTGTCCAGCTAAAGATAAATGGAGTATAAGTTAATGAAAACAGAAAACGCGGACCATGGCTCGGGAATCATATTGTGCAGTAATTTACTTACAACAGGAGACTTCTGCATTAGCTACAAAATGGAGAATTTTGTCACTAATAGGGGGTGGGAGAATGAATGTATGGCACTTTCCAGCATACATATAATGAAACTAGCCAAGGTTTCTTCTTTGGGAAGGGGGTGGGGTGGAGAAATGGAGTATGATGCATTGAACTTGGTGTTAAGGCAGCTCCCTATGTTCTTCTAACTCACTTTAAACTAGAGTTAGGGATGGGGGTGGGGTGAGGTTGGAATTCAAACAGTGTGGTGTAGTGGTTAAGAGCGGTAGACTCATAATCTGGTGAACCGGATTCGCATCTCTGCTCCTCCACATGTAGCTGCTGGGTGACCTTGGGCTAGTCAACTTCTTTGAAGTCTTTCCGCTCCACTCACCTCACAGAGTGCTTGTTGTGGGGGAGGAAGGGAAAGGAGAATGTTAGCTGCTTTGAGACTCCTGCGGGTAGTGATAAAGTGGGATATCAAATCCAAACTACTACTACTACTACTACTACTACTACTACTCCTCTTCTTCTTCTTCTTCTTCTTCTTCTTCTTCTTCTTCTTCTTCTTCTTCTTCTTCTTCTTCAATTTAGTTCACATTTAAAGGTGAACCTACCTAATTCGCACTTTCTGAAACAATACATGAAATGAAACATAGCCATCCTTTAAAATTTGCACTTATCTGACTTTTTGAGTGCAGTTCTGCAGCCACAAACACACACACACAAATACAAATGCATGTGCTAGGGTCAAGTGTGCTTACAAATGCACAAATGGGTGAAAATAACAGAAAAAACTATCCAGGGGAATTGCTATTCTAAAATGTGTCCATTAAGCCTAAAGGTAAAGGTACCCTTGACTGTTAGGTCCAGTCACGGACGACTCTGGGGTTGCGCCGTTTACCTTCCTGCCAGAGCGGTACCTATTTATCTACTTGCACTTTGATGTGTTTTTGAAGTGCTAGGTGGGCAGGAGCTGGGACTGAACAACGGGAGCTCACCCCGTCGTGGGGATTTGAACCGCTGACCTTCTGATTGGCAAGCCCTAGGCTCTATGGTTTAGACCACAGCACCACCCGCGTCCCTTCCCATTAAGCATAGCCACATTCAAAAATATTTATATTAGCATAAATTTGCATTAATACATTGGAGAATTTACATGCGGAATTGAAGAAAAAGGAGGAGGAGGAGGAGGAGAAGTGTTTTTCTGGGGGTGTTGTTGTTGTTTAGTTGTGTCCGACTCTTCGTGACCCCATGGACCAGAGCACACCAGGCACTCCTGTCTTCCACTGCCTCCCGCAGTTTAGTCAAACTCATGTACGTAGCTTCAAGAACACTGTCCAACCATCTCATCTTCTGTTGTCCCCTTCTCCTTGTGCCCTCAATCTTTCCCAACATCAGGGTCTTTTCCAGGGAGTCTTCTCTTCTCATGAGGTGGCCAAAGTCTTGGAGCCTCAGCTTCAGGATCTGTCCTTCCAGTGAGCACTCAGGGCTGATTTCCTTCAGAATGGAGAGGTTTGATCTTCTTGCAGTCCATGGGACTCTCAAGAGTCTCCTCCAGCACCATAATTCAAAAGCATCAATTCTTCGGCGATCAGCCTTCTTTACGGTCCAGCTCTCACTTCCATACATCACTACTGGGAAAACCATAGCTTTAACTATCTGGACCACTCAAGGGTATATAGACCTGGAACCTTTTTTCTAGAAGAAAAGCACTGGCTGTGTTGAAACCTGAGGTTGAAATGGGGAGAACTGAACTCAAGCTCCCTTGCGCATGGCTATTGGGAAAGGCACTCTCCCAATAAATGAAGGTGATTGTGATGAAGATTGGAAAAGAAAGAGGCTGAGAGAAACTGAATTTGATATATTTGCTCATCCCTCTGTTGAATACGAATACTCTTGTAGGTTGTTTTTAGCCAATATTCTGCTGGCTTTCTGCGGGGTTCTGTAAAAACTTAGAGAGAGCCAGTGTGGTGTGAGAGAGCCAGTGTGGTGTAGTGGTTAAGAGCGGTAGACTCGTAATCTGGTGAACCGGGTTCGATTCCCTGCTCCTCCACATGCAGCTGCTGGGTGACCTTGGGCTAGTCACACTTCTTTGAAGTCTCTCAGCCCCACTCCCCTCACAGAGTGTTTGTTGTGGGGGAGGAAGGGAAAGGAGATTGTTAGCCACTTTGAGGCTCCTTCGGGTAGTGATAAAGCGGGATATCAAATCCAAACTCTTCTTCTTCTTCTTCTACAACCTCCCATCTCAAACAAGACATTTTCTCCTCTTGCACAGGGCAGCAAACCCCAGTTATTACCAGTCTCCTCTTCTTTTTAACTTCGTATTTGGGGGCTCTGTGGGAAGGGTTCGTGGTGTTGCATCCTATCACATGTCAAAAGGGTTCCTCAATCAAAAGAGAGAGAGAGACTGAAAGCCACTGCTCTAAAGAACGATCGATCTTAGGGATGGGGATGCATGAAAGAAGTTTTGACACATCAAAAAAGCCACTGGGAGGAAACAAACAGGCAAACTTTTGTCCAATGAGAACACACTTTGCTCAACTCTTTGAGAAGTATGAGTTTAGCTTTCAGGTTTTGAACCAAAGGTTTTTCCAACAGCAAATGTGCTTTCAGCTTGGAGATCAAAATATGGCTGTCAAACCCCAGACTGAGCAGGAGAAAGCATACAGATTCTGTTACCTGGGAAAGACGGATGTGGAGGCTGGGGGGGCAGGGGAGGGAAAAACCACAGTATGTGATTTTTCTTCTTCTCCACCAAATGCAGCCCTAATGATAAACCTCTGGGAAATGTTACACCTCAACTTTCATGGAAGAAGCGGATTGCACAGCCGTTTGGGAGAATGTGAACGTTTTCCAGACAGAAAAGTACATTGGGTTGGGGGTGCAGTAAGAAACTATATGAACATGAGACACACTAGAAAGGGCCTTCTGGAAGTTCCCTCACTGCCAGAAGTGAGGTTACACAGAACCAGGCAGAGGGCCTTCTCAGTAGTGGCACCCGCCCTGTGGAACGCCCTCCCTTCAGATGTCAAGGAAATAAACAACTATCTGACTTTTAGAAGACATCTGAAGGTAGCCCTGTTTAAGGAAGTTTTTAATGTTTGGTGTTTTATTCTGTTTTCAATATTCTGTTGGGAGCTGCCCAGAGTGGCTGAGGAAACCCAGCCAGATGGGTGGAATAATAATAATAATAATAATAATAATAATAATAATAATAATAATAATAGATATCCTAGTATGGGGGAGTGCCTAACTGGAGCCACTAAAATAGTGTTGGACTCCAACTGCCATCATCTCCAACCAGCATGGCCGAAGGTCAGGGATTATGGGTGCGGTAATCCAAAACACCTGATAATTTATTTTTTGTATTTTACAGATTTATAAATCTGCCCATTCCTGCCTCAGGCCCCATCTACCAGTGTCCTGCAGCTCCTGACAGGATTTCCAAGAAGGAATGCAGACCTTGGTCTGAAAAATATTCTCTCCCTACAGCCTTAGGGGAACCCTGCTGCAGTGCAGGCCTGTACGTTTTAGAGCCCTTCTAAATAAACCTGTTACGTTCCTAGAGCTTGCAGGGAGCCTGAACCTGTAGTCAAGGTTCAACAGACAGCACCCTGAACGTTTGTCACTTTTCCTGAAAGCTGCCTCTCCATTGCTGTTCTCTGTTTCCGCCCAGTGGAGAATATTTTGCACGGCTTGATTTGTTAATGACAGGTCTGCCGATGTCTTTGCAATGCAGTCAAGGAGACACTTTTGTCGAGGCCACAGGTGTCACCTGCTTTCAGACAGCATTTAGCAAAGTGTGCGAGAGGTGTGCTGGATGAGAGAGAGAGCTGTATCTGCCATTCTGCTGTGCCTCAGAAGCTCCTGAGCTAAAAGCGAGAGGGAGAGAATGGAAAACACTAAAATGCATTTCCCCCCCTGTTATGACAAAGGCATAATGGACGAGTGTTTCCTTCGTCACTTACGTGAGACTATTGATGGCTATAGAGAAGTTGGGCAGGGGGTGGGATATAGGTCAAAATCTAGCAGAATTTCAGACTGGTGTGATAAACCTGTATCTGGACTGTACCATTTCAGATTGCAACCGTAGTGGTATCCCTTACTATGGATATTAGAGACTGGGGAGAAAGAGTCTACCATAGCCTGCTCTCTGATACCATTTTATTTATATGTGGGATTCTTTCCACCAGGGGAGAGCTTTCAACCATGTGTATCTCTACCTATACTCTGAAGTAAAGGTAAAGGGACCCCTGACCATTAGATCCAGTCGCAGATGACTCTGGGGTTGTGGCGCTCATCTCGCTTTACTGGCCAAGGGAGCCAGCGTACAGCTTCCAGGTCATGGCGAAACCAGAGCAGCACACGGAAACGCCGTTTACCTTCCTACCCATTTATCTACTTGCACTTTGACGTGCTTTCAAACTGCTAGGTTGGCAGGAGCAGGGACCGAGCAATGGGAGCCACGGGGATTCATTATTAATTTTTTTAAAGATATTTATTAAAGTTTCAAAAAAGATTACAAAAATGAAAAAGAAAGAAAAAATAAACAAAAAATACAAAATACAGAAAAATAAAAACAATTAAAAACAAATCAATGTTTCCATAGCTTATCTTTCATTTACTTGTTTCCCTGACCTCCTCACACCTCCCTTTTTTGTATTCCAGTTCAGTTAGTTGATTCAACAAATCCTTTCCCTCTTTGTTTCTATCTTAGTCCTTAATCCTTTATCTTAATATATTATAACTTTACATTCTCACCTGTTATCAATCCATTTTTACACACTCCTTTGTAACATTACTGCTAAGACCACTTAACTTCATTCCAACTTCATTCTAACATTCATTAATTTTGCAATATTTCTGTAAGTAGTCTTTAAATTTCTTCCAATCTTCTTCCACCGACTCTTCTCCCTGGTCTCGGATTCTGCCAGTCATTTCCGCCAGTTCCATATAGTCCATCACCTTCATCTGCCATTCTTCCAGAGTGGGTAGATCTTGTGTCTTTGGGAGCCACGGGGATTCAAACCACCAACCTTCTGATCGGCAAGTCCTAGGCTCTGTGGTTTAACCCACAGTGCCACCCGTGTCCCCTATACTCTGAAGTAGTACAACCCAAACACAGAGTTGCCACTAGGACCCAGGAGAGCAGGGTTCTAATTTCAGAAATAATTTTAGGAATCCTGCTAATTAAAGTAGAGCTCAAGAAGGATAAAGAAACAGAGCCTTCGAACGGCTATGTTTTATGCCAACTCCTTCCCGCTTCCGAAACTTCCTGGGCAGAGCACACCTGGGGGAAGGAGTTAATTTCCCCTGCTAAAATGGCGCAAAGGTGCAGTGAGCCAGAAGATGGCGGCCCTTGGGCCAGATACAGCCTATTGGCCATCACTTCCTGATCAGTCTTCTGAAAGAAAAGCCCGACCAGATGTGCTGACCCACAGGTGGTCTAATTTCTGGCACGAGTTTGAGCTGAGTGAGCCAACATTTTTATTTTTTCCTAAAGCTTTGCTATTTTCATCTGGTTTGCTGAAGCAGCCCCTCTTGTTTGCCATCTCGAAAACCTCAGGACAGATGGATGCTGAACTAATTTCCTGTCTCTGCAGCGTTGGATCTAATTAAACATTTAGACAGAGAAAGTTATAATTGTGGGGTAATCTGTCTTGCCTTTATCATGCTCTTTCCCCGAAGATACTCTCCTGCCTTTCCACCAAAGCAAATAAACTTGGACAGATGTTTACTTTCAAAGCAGGGCTGGGGAGGAGATGGAGAGAAAAGAGAAGAGCGCTATTAACACAGGTCGCGTTCAATAGCGAAGCCATTCCCTCCCCCCCCCCCCCATTGCACTTGAAGCCAACATTCATTGTAGAACAAAGATTTTGGTACTGAGTAAAATTTGATTTGCATGCCTCGGGGAATAATAAAAGAAACCTATTATGGAATGAAATGGACTGTAATCACATTGAGAGGATGGAGAAAGATTGCTGCTCCAGGAGGGAAACCTAGCGTCTAGCAAATGGGCTGTTGCAGAAGAAAACACAATAGTGTCCCAGATGAAACATCAGCCAGCATTCTGCGGTTGATGTATGAACTCAGTTTACAGATGCTCCTTTTCTAAGTGGAGTGACTCAGGCTTGCCCTTTCAGACCATGTTTGCAGGAGACTGCAGCCAAGTCCCTAGTATAGCGCTAGAATAATTCCTGCACAAAAGACGGGCATAAGAAGCGCCTTGCTGAATTGGACCCTCTTGGCTGTGAGTCCTGGAAGACCTGCTCCCTGCCCATTGGACTGACTCCAACTACAAAAGTTGAGGTTGCTGAACAGTCTCTTGGGTTAGGGTATTGTTGGCGGGGGTTGTTGCTGTTATCGAGATCAATTTTTTGCATCTTTATTTTAGATCTTATTATGGTTTATGTGGAAATTGTGCAATTTAGTAATGCACTTTTTATGTTTTATTTATTGTTTATGACCACTTTCATTACATTGTAATTATGGTTTGTTTGTTTCTCATGTTGTAAGCCGCCTTGAACATGGTTCAAACTATGGAAAGATGGCATACAAATAAAATTATGGATGGATGGATGTATTTAGACTAATACCCTCTTCCTGCAGAGGCCAACTAGATGCATATAAGAAGCCCATTATTTTTTTGCAGCAGCCAAACACTGCCTCATTTTTTTCCTATTGCGTCATTGGTGAGGGACTTTGTTGGAAGCTTTCCAAAAGTTCAAGAACACCATGTCAACCAGATCACCTCTATCTATATGCTTGTTGACACTCTCAAAGAACTCTAAGAGGCTCTTGAAACAGAACCTGCCTTTACAGAAGCCATGCTGCCTCTCCTTCAGTAAGGCTTGTTCTTCTATATATACCTAGTTATTACATCCTTAACAATACTTCCCACCAGTTTTATGGAGACAGATGTTAAGCTAATTGGCCTGTAATTTCCAGGGTACCTCTTGGATTCCCTTCTTTAAAAAATAGTGTTACATTTAAAAATCAGCGTTACCAACTACACACCAGCTTAACTCTTTCATTGGGCAATTGGCCTCAACTCTAAGATCTTTTTCCTTATCAGTCTTGACTAGTTCAGGTGACATCAGCATATATGTGAAGTTGGGATGGATTGGTGGGTTTTTTGACCCAATTTGCATAATGTTACATTTCCTTACACTGAATTACTTATATGATTTAATGCCCATTCACTGAGTTTGGAAAGAGATCCTTTCAGAGCCCTTTGCCATTCCTTTTTGTTTATAACACACTGAATAATTTGGTGTAATCAGTTAACTTGGCCACTCACGGCTTGATACTAACACCAGGTGATTTTTGGACATGTTAAAATGCATGGGATCCCAATACAGATCTTTGGAGGACCCAACTGACTACATCCCTCCATTGTGAGAACTGTCCATTGATTCCTGCTCTCTGTTCTTTAAGCAGTTACTGATCCACAGGAGGACCTGACCTCTTATCCAATGACTCCTAAGCTGTCTCAGGTATCATGGTGAAGACCTTTATCAAAAGGTTTCGGAAAGTCAAGTATACAATGACCACTACATCATGGCTATCCACATACTTAATGACTACACCAGTGGTGTAGTGGCAAACTCAGAATTTCAGAGTCCCTTCATGATAATCACAGGCACCCAATGTCACATCCACAGCCCCACCTAAGTTTATGCAATGATCTGAGAGTATAAAAACAATTTTATAATTGTTGCAATATTAGCAATTAGGGATGTGTTGCAACCATCCATGCAGACCTCCCCATATTGCCTTACAACTAGATCTACTATTTTCCATGCACGTACATAGGCAATAATTTAGAATGCTCCATTATTTTATTTCAGAGTGCCTTGAGTTGTGTTTCCCTTGAAGTTCCATTGTCTGCAACAGAGCTTTCAAACTGTTCTCTTGAAACTGAAGCACCTTCTGTTCCTAAATGCTTAGCTTTGGAACATACCGAACAACAACAACTCAGTGTTGTCCCTAAGTGCCTTCTCCAGAGTGACCCTAGGAGCCAATCCTCAGTGGCTGGCTCACCTCCTTTCACTCTGATTGGCTCCAATCATCACAAAAGGTGAGAAGACTGCTTCTCAGTGGCTAAAAGCTCAATGTCCATGTTGATTGGGCTACTCAAGGACACTGGAGATGGGGAACCTTCTGCAGAAATAGTAATGGGTCTTCAACCCTCTCCCCCCACCCCATGACCCTGAACCACTACACCTCTGATTGAAATTGCGTGGCAAGTCCCCACCCCCCTTGTGAAATGAAGACACAGAACACTTTATTTAAGGTTAATGGGCGTAAAAGGCCACAACTTTATTGATTACAGGAATTGAGAGGTATTGGCCTTAGGCATTGGTTCCTATCGACTACCTGGCTTCAGCCCAATTGCATGAAGACCGGGAAGGGTTAACCACCAATCGGGGGAGTCCTGCTAAAGTACGCCAACTAGGATCCCCCAGGTGTCACCGCTCAGGGGCGTGCCTTAGGCCCACACCTCCATAGGCTTCGGACAGGGCAACGCCCCCCGGAGTCCTTTACCAGACTACCCTTTGCTTTGGGGGAAGGTGATGGCGCTTCCTTCCCCCCTTCATTTGCATAACAATACCCCTGCCAATGCCTAACCGCCAATACCAGGAAAGTTGTGACGTTTGCTACGAGGTAGGTGAAAAAACCAAGCGGCTGATGAATTTGCCAAGTGGAAAAATTCCTACCAGGCCCCTTGCGGCGGCCAACCGGAGTCCATAGCAAGGTCAGATGGCTAAACCTAAGGGAGGGCGGGGTGGGAAACAGAAGCAGCTGGAACGGGGAAGAGAGGAAAGTCCCCGGGCGCGCCAGCCTTAAATGCTCTAGGCCACGCCTCCCCAGCCCGCCGCTTGGTGGGCCGGGGCGATGACGCGCCCGAGGATTCCCCTACTTTCGCGGGGGCTGTAAGCCAGCCCCCACGTGTGTGGGGAGGGGGTGAGCCCGCAACCAAACCTCCTCTCCAGCTCGGAAGTGGCTTTCTCAAAGACATCTAAACAAGCAATGGAGATGCATGGGGTGGAGAAAGTGGATAGAGATCTTTTCACCTGTTGTCTCACAATACTAGAATCCGATCAGCGCCATACCCCATAGTCAAGTTTGACTGGACTTAACCATCCAGGGGTCCTTTACTTTATCTTTTTACTAGAAACCAGGGTCATCCAGTGGAACTGATGTCAGCATTTTCATTCTCTCCCATTGATGGATGTGTGATTATTACATTATTATTATGTAATGTCTATGTCTACATTCCACCACATGTGATAAAAAGTTCCTATTTGGTTTTTACACCTCCAACAATTATTGTTGTGAGATTTATTTATTTTAGCCAACTTAACAGGGGTTAGATACCACCTGCATTTCATTTTCATGAATTTTTCCCTTATTTCACGCAGGTGGCACTGTGGTCTAAACCACAGAGCCTAGGGCTTGCCGATCAGAAGATTGGTGGTTTGAGTGAGCTCCCATTACTCGGTCCCTGCTCCTGCCAACCTAGCAGTTTAAAAGCATGTTAAAGTGCAAGTAGATAAATAGGTACCGCTCCGGCGGGAAGGTAAACAGCGTTTCCGTGCACTGCTCTGGTTCACCAGAAGCAGCTTAGTCATGCTGGCCACATGACCAGGAAGCTGTCTGTGGACAAACGCCGGCTCCCTTGGCCTATAGAGTGAGATGAGCGCCGCAACCCCAGAGTCATCCGTGTCTGGCCTTAACGGTCAGGGGCCCCTTTACCTTTAAGTAGCAGGCCGTAAATTTTAAGTTTTTTGTCCAGAACTTTTTCCATTTGTCCAATTCAATTATATAACCTAGGTCTTGGTCTCATCCAGCTCTGCAATATCTTTCTTTAGGTGTGGCACCCCAAATTGTGCACAGGATCCCAAATGTGGTTGCACTAGTTCCTTACGACCGCTTTGGAAGACTGTTCAGTTTACTTGCCACAGCTGGCTGCCAGGTCTCTTTGCAAAGTTCCAGTATCCTTATTGAAATTCTACCTTTTCTGCGGCTCCTGAAAGTGTGTCATTGTCCTTCTCCCACTCTCAAGCAATTGATTATGCCTGTGGCATCAAGGTGCAGATCCCCACAGGGCAGAGAATGCTATTATAATGATGAATACGGAGTTCTCCGGTGTAAATGAACAGGGCTTGTGGAAAACATTTGCAAAGCCCCCATAAAACAAGCCCAGTGACAAACAGGCGAAAAGAAAAAAATTAGCAGGGATATGAATCCTTCACGATTTCTTTCCTCCGCCCCACTTCCCCCTCCCCCCACTTCTCTTGCATCTCCTTGAATCCCACACAGGCAATCTTGCTTGACAGGTTTACTTGTCACGATGGGCGCAACACTCTTCCTCTGTCTTTATACTTGAAAGACTTGGATACTTTGCAGTCTGTCAAGTCTAAATCTATTTAATGCACGACAATTTATGTCCCTTCCACAGCGCGGTGCTTGTTTTGATCATAAGACCAGGTTTATTCTTGCATGAAATGAACTGAAACTTCGTAAGGTGCGAGGAGGAAGGTGGGGAGCAGGTGATTGCTTTTAAAAGCAAGAGTGGGTTGCAGGAAGACCTTTAAATAAATCTGAGTTGTCCCCTAAGTGAAAGCTTGGGCTGCAAATGGGCCAGTTTTGGTTTTTCCCCAGAGGTTTGAAGGTGATCTGAGAGCAGAACCTTTGCCCAATGTACAGTACAAAGCAATATGTATTTCTGTTTGGCCATCTAGACCAATATTTGGTGCTCTGGCTGGCAGTGGCTCTCCAAGGATTCAAGTGGAGGATTTTCACATTTGACTTTGATGTCTGCTATCTAGGCTCTTCTTTTCCCTACAATCCCTAAATCCAATAGATGTTTGATGGTGC
This sequence comes from Podarcis filfolensis, assembly GCF_964270895.1. Lineage (NCBI taxonomy): Eukaryota > Metazoa > Chordata > Lepidosauria > Squamata > Lacertidae > Podarcis > Podarcis filfolensis. The sequence goes on along the minus strand of NC_139603.1, from coordinate 81,657,839 downwards.
TCAGTGCTTGGAATCTAAATTCCAAGACCATCCATTGTCCTTAGGCAACTTTTCTGAATTTGTGGCTATTATGTTGGATCATATCACAGGCTGCCATCTTTGGGTGAGCAGTGCTGCAAAAGAAGTGTGTGCGTTTTGTCCCTGGTAGTCATCTCATTTCTTCTGGCCCTGCGTTGTCTCAGCTCAAAGAGGTTTCTGAAACATTGCAAAGTCCTGCAACACCTGCAGCCAGAAACATCATAACCAGACACTGGAGAGACTTGTCAGGAGTAAGCACGGACCAATGGTACCAAATAGTATGGGAAACAGGCTTACTAGAAAAATTAACCAATAAACTGAAACTGACATGGGGACAAATAGAAGAAGACACCTTCACGGTATGGCTTGTTGGGTTTTGTATGTGACAAAAATCCACCAACAGCATACAAATCAATATGGCTAACCTGATCCAAAACACCCACCCACCCCACTCACACATGAAAACAAAGACCATCACAGCCAACCACAAATGAACAACCACACCCTAGGCCAACCCCAACCTCTCTCACCACCAAAGAAACACAAGTGAATAGCAAAGAACCTGCACAAGTGACGCTGACACAAAACCCCACATATATTAAGTAAAATAGAGACATCGCCACCTGACCCCACCCCCACTCACCTTTCCCCCTCCACCTCTTTCCCCCTTTCTTCCTCTTTCTTCCTAATGTCTCAACAAATGAAACTGATCTGTAAAAGATGTTACTGGGGGGGGGGGGGAGAGACATTGCACATACTTTTGTAAACCAAGAAAATATTTAATAAAAATAGATTTAAAAAACCAATACCTGCAGACACCTCTCCCTGCCCAAGCTAACTTGAGTGTACACTCAATCCTTCTAAGGGACCCATAGTGATTTGTGCTCAGAATGGCATTGGAGTAGTTATACACATTCCTGCTTTCAATACTGTTTGTAGCTGCAGAAGTTTCAGGGCAGACCTACTGCTTCGTGTCTCACCTGTACATGTCCTTTAGCTTTCTGCTGAAATCTGCAGCACACCATGTTGCTGAAGGCTGCACTGAACATTTTTTAAAAACTGATTTCTGTCTCCCATTAAAACTTTATATTTTTAAGACTCAGGTTTTATCTGAGCTACTTTCGTAGGAAAACACATCATTCATTGAAGGAGATAGAAGTTTCCTTTGAAACTCTCACTGTCACTGTTTTGTATTTCAGATTTATCTCGCAGGAGCTTTTCGCAGTTCCTTCTACACGTTCCTTCTGAATTTTTATTTATGAGGCACCTTTGGTGCTATCAATATTCCTTGAAACCTGTGCTTTTTTTCCAAGAAAAATTGGTGCCAGTACTCACCATGAAGTTGTTACAGTACGTAAGTGCCACACTTTTTAGCAACAAAGAAAAAGGAGGTGCTGCATATGCTTGAGTATTCCCTGAAAAAAAGCACTGCTTGAAAAAATGCATAATACCATCCAGCCTGGAATGAGCCAGGGGAAAAGTAAACTAGAATGTGGGTCACTTCCAGCACAGCCTACATGTCCCCACTACTGCAAATATTAATATTGCACAGTTTGAAGCAAGTGGACGCATAAAAACTGACTCCTCTGGGAAGAAAAACATTGTCAAGGTCCATAATTTTGATGCAAAGCTTTACTTGCAGAACTTTCTTCAAAACAGAACAAAAACATCAAAGATACATCCAAATAATTCCATATCATATCTTCTGCTGTCCATCACAGGCTCAGCAGCTTAGAAAGAAAAGATAATTCCAAACATAGCTATAAACAAAGGTCTCCCTCTTTACAGCCCCCATTTTGCCTGGAGCTGTTTTTCCTCACTGGAGAGGGTCATTACATGTCCTTACTTCCGCAAAGACTGGGAACAAAGAGTCAGCCACCACCTTTCCAAGGTGGTGAATTTGCAATTCAGTACCTCTGTCACCTGATCTAAGGTTAAACACTCACATGTTAGCTAGCAGAAAACAACAATAGTTAATCAACCCATTGAGGAGTTCAGAGACCACTTAGTATACAGTGGAATTTCCCCACGTTAAAGCCTTCTGTAATACACATTTAGGCATTCCCTATTGCATTGTCAATTAAACAATTATACTCAACACCCATAATTCCCAATGCATCAGGGATGGGTATTTCAGTACTGCCCTAACCCTTTCAATGCATTGTGGTGGGGAGCAAGTATGTGAATTTTGCAATTGAGCAATTCTTTTTAAAAACTTAAACTATGTAGATTGATTTTAAAGCAGTAATAACCTCACACTGTTGGGGATTTTTTTGGTGGGTATGTTCTGGAACATGTGATGGACTCAGCAATAATGCATTTATGGTGGATTTACACTGAACCACCCACACATCATTCTGTTTTATTTATTGTTTCGTGCTGCTTCCTCCAATGTTACTGCATTATTGCTGCCTGGAGGGGCACTAGTGCAACAAAAAGCAAGACATTAATAATAATAGAACAACATTTATTGAACATTTGGGGTAGAAAAAGTGAGTGCAGCCATGCAGGCACTGATGGGAACTGCAGTCCAAAACAGCTGGAGGACACCAGGTTGACACAGACTGGTTTAGCAGAATAGCTATCTACAACGGATCTCAGGCTAAATAGGCTTTCATTTAATCAGGATAATATTTAAGCCTACTTCCCCTCCCTTGGTCTTCATAAGGAAAACTTAGGGTCCCCTAGACTGCCAGTGTTTTGAGCGTGGGATTCAAGCTCAATACAGGAACTTTAGTTTTGAAAAACTGAACTGGATCTATTTTGTTGCCCTAGAACGGGCTTCCTCAAACTCAGCCCTCCAGATGTTTTGAGACTACAATTCCCATCATCCCTGACCACTGGTCCTGCTAGCTAGGGATCATGGGAGTTGTATAACATTTGGAGGGCCGAGTTTGAGGAAGCCTGCCCTAGAACAACAAAGCCACTTTGTTTTGTTCTAAGGCAGTGGTCCTCAAAGGGTGTGGCGAACCACCTGGTGTGGCAGGAGAGGATGGAAAGTGTGGTGTGATTTCACAAACCCAGCTCTCTCCTCCAGCCCCCAGAGCAGTTTTTACAACTTTACTTTACATGCTTTAAAAAAATAAATAAGGAAAGAGTAAATGTACATACCTCCAGATAGTCACACCCTTCATTGCCTGCCCCCTCCCTTTAAAGAAAGACATATAACTCAACTTGAGTTTATATTTTTCATGCAAGAGTCAACAACTGGGGTGAAATTGGCTAACTGAGCAGGAGAAGAGTCTTCAGTGTGTGCTCTTAAAGTGGGGTGTCTCAGCCTTCACCCATAGTCTGCATGTGTCCTGGAAAACAACAGTTCTTATCCATCTAGCTGTAAATCCCACAAATGTCTCCAAGCACTTATTAAATCACAAGCTCCCTCAATAACCACCACCACCTGTGTTTAAGCATGCATTAAAGAGCACTGGCGTCTGGGAGGAAATCAAGGCTCCACCATAAACTGCTACTTCATAAATTGCATTTCAGTTTCCATTCTGGGGCCTGGTCACAGCAATTAGGGATCAGCATAGATCCGTGTTTCTCAGAGGGGATGGAGCAGGCTCTAGAGATGGGTCTGTATACACAACTCCTAATTCTGAAGCTCTCATCCCAGAATAACTAGCAAATTAAAGAACTCACAGCTCATAATATTACAGCAAAGAGATAGCAAACCTGTTGAGACTAGCCCATCCGTGATCCTGTGCGGGTTCTGTAGGTAAATTCTGCTTGGGAATTTTTGCTTGTTTTTCTTAGAATTTCTGCTCCATGACTGCAGTCATGGGATAGTTGTCTATCACAGAGCAGTATATGTTTTGACTCCACAGACTGGGAAGTGACAGAGACAGAATGTTTGTGTTACTGTGTTCTGTGAAGTGGGACTTTTGTCCTTTGTTCTTTTTCTCTTTGCTGTCTGATGCTAGAGAGAGAGGGAGCCATGTTGCAGTGCTCCGTGTGTGTTTATATGTAAATAAAGTAGATTAGCCAAAATGCTGAGTTGCTGAGGTCTGTTACACAAGCTGCAAAGACTCTGTGGATCCCTAAGTGTGCCGGTGTCGGTTGGCATCGGTTGCTGTGATGTTCGGGCAGAAGAAAGCTTTTGAAGCTCCCAAACGAAAGACCAGGAGGGAGAGAACATGCCAGTTGGGCATGTGTCTCTGCCAGGGTCCTACTCGAGTGTAAGCTGAGCTCCTGACAGTTTTATCACTTAAGGAAGGGGTGGAAAATTTGCAGTGTTCTGGATATTGATGGACTCCAATTCCCATCAGCCCTAGCCAGCACAGTCAGTGCTAATGGGAGTTGGAGTCCGACAACATGTGGAGGACCATGGATTCCCCATCCCTGCCTTAAGGCAACAAACACAGTCCACTCAGAAAGCAATGCTTGTATTTGAGCGAGTTAAGCTCTTGCATCTCTCTCCTCTCAAAATAAATAGGACCTGGCCAGTGTGAGCTTGGGCTAAACTGCACCTGGTGTTTGAAAGACTGACAAGCATTATTTTTTGTGCCTGTCAATAAGTTGGGCAGGAAGTTAATCATCATCATCATCATCATTATTATTTATACCCCACTTATCTGGCTGGATTTCCCCAGCCACTCTGGGTGGCTTTCAACAGAATATTAAAATACAATAGTCTGTCAAATATTAAAAACTTCCCTAAACAGGGCTGCCTTCAGATGTCTTCTAAAAGTCTGGTAGTTGTTTTTCTCTTTGACATCTGGTGGGATGGCGTTCCACAGGGTGGGTGCCACTACTGAGAAGGCCCTCTGCTTGGTTTCCTGTGGCTTTGCTCTCGCAGTGAGGGAACCACCAGAAGGCCCTCGGGGCTGGACCACAGTGTCCGGGCAGAATGGTGGGGATGGAGATGCTCCTTCAGGTATACTAGACCGAGGCCATTTAGGCTTTAAAGGTCATCACCAACACTTTGAATTGTGCTCGGAAACGCACTAGGAGCCAGTGTAGGTCTTTCAAGACCAGTGTTATGTGGTCTCAGCGGCTGCTCCCAGTCACCAGTCTAGCTGCCGCATTCTGGATTAGTTGGAGTTTCCAGGTATATGGAAGAGAAGTCCATCAGTGAGGGAAGAATTGTTGCACACACCAATCTCCAAGCAGTGAGAGAGACTTCAGGGATGACCAAACCTATTCAGAGTTCACTTTCCTTGGAATGAAGGTCAGTGGAGACTGTGGTATCTTTGGGATACATGGTTTTATCTACATATCTATGCATAGGATGGGCAGGCTCACAGCATTAATGCTTTTCAGATACAGTGGTACCTCAGGTTAAGTACTTAATTCGTTCTGGAGGTCCGTTGTTAACCTGAAACTGTTCTTAGCCTGAAGCACCACTTTAGCTCATGGGGCCACCTGCTGCTGCCGCGCCACTGGAGAACTTTGGGTTTAAAATTTCAGCGGCACCCTGTGTGATGCCAAAATTCAGCACTCCCTTACCTCTCACCTTCTGTTGTTCATCACTGTTGTGGTGCCCCCTGCAGTGCCCTATCGGCTCAGCGACCAGTGTGGGTGAACTGGTTGCATTTCCCTAAACCTGCCTCTGTCTCCAGCTTCCAGCATCAGCCAAATCTCATACACAGAGAAACAGAATTCTCCTTGGCCTATTGTTTTCCACCCTAAGATGACATGGTATTGAGCCAGATGAAGTGGGAAAGGACCCACTCATTTGTCTCTATGGCAACAGGACAACATCTTTGGGCATGTCAATGGTGGTACTTACCTGGCTAGCTAAGGCTAAGGCTACCTTACTAAGAAACTGGTCTGACCAGTTCAGTGGCCTCTTCTACTAGATCAGGGGTCAGCAAACTTTTTCAGTAGGGGGCTGGTCCACTGTCCCTCAGACCTTGTGAGGGGCCGGACTATATTTTGAAGGGGGGGGGGATGAACAAATTCTGATGCCCCACAAATAACCCAGAGATGCATTTTAAATAAAAGAGCACATTCTACTCATGTAAAAACACCAGGCAGGCCCTACAAATAACCCAGAGATGAATTTTAAATAAAAGGACACTCATGTAAAAACATGCTGATTCTTGGACCATCCGCAGGCCAGATTTAGAAGGCGATTGGGCCGGATCCAGCTCCCGGGCCTTAGTTTGCCTACCCATGTACTAGATTCTAAGCCTCCTTGATGCAGAATCACAGGCCTGCAAGGTACCCCTGGATATCATCCAGACTGATCCCCCAAACCTAATAGTTTAAATCCCTCTACATGGGATTGCCATTAAAAGCCCATGAGAAACTTTAACTGGTTCAGATTATGTCGAGAGAGTTATTAACTGAGATGCGCCTTTCTGAGCATGTCTTTGCCAGTATGGGGATGTCATGAATATTAGAGAAAAATACATTGATTATGATCCCAGAAGTCTCTGCATTAATGTTTAATGCATCATTTCATTTAGTTGGAAATGCATTTTGTAAACACTTGCTCCCTAAACAGCTTGCCTAATGATCTTCATTTCATGATTGGATCGTTGCTTATGATCTCATGGAAATGTTAAGAGGATGAAGATACGAATCATATTCACTTTCATATTAATCTCAGTCAGAGATCTTTTTTCGAGAAAAATAGGTGCTGGAACTCACCATGAAATTGTTATAACAAGTCGCCAGGCAACTTGGGACAGCCCTGAACCGATGCCAGTTTGACAACAGTGCTGTTCATCTCCCACGGAGGTGCTGAAGACTACAGCGAGTTGTCTCCCTAGCTGGTTTGGGGGTTGTCAAATAAATGTGCCCCCATTTCCCTTGTTCACTTAGATTCAGGCAGATGGCCAGGGCAACTCAGAAGGGCCCTCACGCAAATGCACACGTGTGCAGTGGTAGGGGCCTGCCTGGAAAGCTTAAAGCCAGCCATGGGAGGCAGATTGAAGAAAGGGAAATACCAATGGCCCCACTCTGTAGCTTGACCAATCGTGGCTAGAAGTGGCTAGGAGCTAAGTGGAGTCATAGATCTGAAAAAAAGTATAGACCTGCATACACTGGCCAGTTTCCGAATTGAAATGTTCGTTTTGGACTTCTCAGATGGTCATAAAGACAAGAAACGGGCAGGAGGAGCACTGGCCCGCAATGGCACTCACCTGAGTGGTGACGGAACTGCGCTCCGGTGCACTCCAGCTGAAAAACAACAACACTGATCTTGGTCAACTGAGCCTTGGCCAACCTGGTTCCCTCCAAATGTTGTGAACTGCAACTCCTAGCAGTCCCAGTAAGCAGAGCTGTTTTGGCTGGGGTTGGTGGGAGTTCAAGACTTTCAGAGGGCACCAAGTTGGTGATGCCTGAGCTAGCTTCTCGAGGTTGCATGTTTTTATCCAGTGTGGTGTAGTGGTTAAGAGCGATAGACTCGTAATCTGGGGAACCGGGTTCGCGTCTCCGCTCCTCCACATGCAGCTGCTGGGTGACCTTGGGCCAGTCACACTTCTCTGAAGTCTCTCAGCCCCACTCACCTCACAGAGTGTTTGTTGTGGGGGAGTAAGGGAAAGGAGAATGTTAGCCGCTTTGAGACTCCTTCGGGTAGTGATAAAGCAGGATATCAAATCCAAACTCTTCTTCTTCTCCTTAGCTAGCTATTTCGCTTTGTTGTTTAGTCGTTTAGTCGTGTCCGACTCTTCGTGACCCCATGGACCAGAGCACGCCAGGCACTCCTATCTTCATTTCGCTTTAGCTGCTAGCAAGTATCTGAGATATTTATTCATGTGCATTTCACCTGTTTCACCACTTTCTCCAGAAGCATAAAGAAAGACTTTAAGGTGAAGGAACTTGATTAAGCTTATATTGCTTGCTACCATGACAGGATGGGCAAACAAGTGAAAATATTTTGGCGCGTCCAAGCAGACATATTGCAGGTCGCAGGGAGAGGACGCCAACTTGACCCAAAGCTTAGTGCTTTGTTTTGAAATACATCGTTTATGAAACGCTGCCATGTAGATACTAAAACTAAACTTCCCTACAGTGTGTTGATAAGAGTGATTATTTTTAATATTAGGATTACTGGTGATCTACAGAAGTTGAAAGGTTTAAACGTACTAGAACCAATTAAGAGAAATTTTCAGGAGACTTTCAACACCTTACTCCCTGTATCATCATAGCTTCATCTCGTCTCCTGAAGGCTTCTTAAATAAAGTCTTGCTGCTTAAGAATCCTTAGACAGTTTTGAAATATGTCCCCCCCCAACTTATTACAGCTTTTTCTTATTGCCCTGTTGTGTTGTGTGTATATTTGCTACACTCTCATGCTGTACCATGTTCTCCTGCCAACACTGTTTTGACATTTTGAAGTAAACTAATTTTTTATGAAGACCTTAGGACTCAGACTTGCCACCTCGAGCTTCTTGGAGAAGAGGAGGAATATAAGAAATCAAATTCTGGGGAACGCAAACAACTCCTGGTCTGCTTAGCTACAGGGCTGGGCAAGATACTTATGGCCACAGAGACATCATCACTGACTCCCAGTTTGTTTCAGCGTACAATTCAAAGCTCTCACTTCCATACATCACTACTGGGAAAACCATAGCTTTAACTATACGGACCTTTGTTGGCAAGGTGATGTCTCTGCTTTTTAAGATGCTGTCTAGGTTTGTCATTGCTTTTCTCCCAAGAAGCAGGCGTCTTTTAATTTCGTGGCTGCTGTCACCATCTGCAGTGATCATGGAGCCCAAGAAAGTAAAATCTCTCACTGCCTCTATTTCTTCCCCTTCTATTTGCCAGGAGGTGATGGGACCAGTGGCCATGATCTTCATTTTTTTGATGTTGAGCTTCAAACCATATTTTGCACTCTCCTCTATCACCCTCATTAAAAGGTTCTTTAATTCCTCCTCACTTTCTGCCATCAATGTTGTGTCATCTGCATATCTGAGGTTGTTGATATTTCTTCCGGCAATCTTAATTCCAGCTAGGGATTCATCCAGCCCAGCCTTTCTCATGATGAATTCTGCATATAAGTTAAATAAGCAGGGAGACAATATACAGCCTTGTAGAACTCCTTTCCCAATTTTCAACCAATCAGTTGTTCCATATCCAGTTCTAACTGTAGCTTCTTGTCCCATGTAGAGATTTCTCAGGAGACAGATGAGGTGTCAGCACCCTTAACAAACTACAATTCCTAGGATTTTCATGGGGAAGTCATACTTGTTTAACGTTGTAGCATGCTCTTATTTTCATATGGCGTGAATGGAGCCTAACCATGGGATCCAACACATGATGAATTTTTTTACAGATTTATTATTATTATTTACTCTGAGCTGTTCTAGGGACTCTTCTTTGGGCTGAAGCACAGGATGTTAATGTTTTAAAGAAATGCAATAAAGTACAAAAACATTTCGTGGCTTATGTGTGTGAGTGAATTCCTCCTGCCCTGTCTTGAAGACGCTCTTCCTCTCTTCTGACAAAGAAGGCTAAAGGGCGACATTCTTAACATGTTTAAGCTAAGCGAAAAGGACAGCAACCAGTTTTCCATAGAGTGGTATGTCGGGAAAAATTAAGGTTTCAGTGGGACCATATTTCTGCCTGTCTTTTTAACACATGTTGCCACTAAAATTAGCAAGCGCTATCAATAATGAAACATAAATAAATAAATAAATAAATAAACGTTCCACTCTCTTAAAAGAAATCAGTGACAAAGAGTTGTTAGTGCTAAATAAATTGGGAAACGGGAGTTGTTCTAATAATGAGAAGATTTCTCTTGCAATATATTCAGTTGATATCATCTTATTTATGGGGAGCAAGCAAAATGTCTTCATTCTGGTGGCAAGTGAGAAGGGAGAGCAGAGGGAGCCATATGTTATCATGGCCCCTTACAACTATGCTGGGTGATGGAGAAATCAAAAATACTTGTGATCCAATGCAGAAAATAGAGGCACAGATTGTTCTATATTCCAAATGCATTAGAATATTATTATTACAGTGGTACCTCGGGTTAAGAACTTAATTTGTTCCGGAGGTCCGTTCTTAACCTGAAACTGTTCTTAACCTGAAGCACCACCTTAGCTAATGGGGCCTCCCACTGCCGCCACACCACCGCCACGTGATTTCTGTTCTCATCCTGAAGCAAAGTTCTTAACCCGAAGTACTATTTCTGGGTTAGTGGAGTCTGTAACCTGAAGCGTAGGTAACCCGAAGTACCACTGTATTTTAAATGGATTTAAATATTTGTGTGTGTCACAGCACAACCATATGCGTATCTACTCAGAAGTAACTCCCAATGAATCCCGTGAGACAGGTCCCGTCTGCACTATGCATTTATAGCAGTTTCATTCCACTTTTAAACAGTCCTGGCTTCGCCCTCCAAATGCACACATCTTCGATTAGCTTTTAAATTTGCTCATAATGACACATTTTCACTCTCTAAAATTATGCACACCATTCCATTTTACTTTCCTCCTTTCCCTCCCCTCCTAAACACACCACTCCTCCCAACCCCCCACTGAAAGATTCCCCACCCCCCGAAATATTTCTTTGCTCCCAAGATGAGAGCAATCGCAAGCACAGTGCCTAATGCGCCTTGAACAGTTAAACTAGCCTAAAGCACTGGAACTTTAATTCATTATAACCAAATTGCTATGGATACAGAGTAGCTCGGTCATCCTGAGTATTATATTCTGAAATTTGACATTTTTTTTTTACTACCCTCCAGAAAACAAGGTTCATAAAATTTGATTATTTTATTAGTGCTCCCTAATTTAAAAGTAAGAAGATAATGAAATACAAGACAGCTCTCAAGACATAATTCACTCTCTTCAGTGCTATCATTTCGGAAGCTGGCAGTGAGTGGCTGGAACAGGCTATTAATTCCCCTTGCTGTTGTACAATCCCTTGTAGTTCCCAGCTATTGCCTTGAAGAAAAGGAGATCTCTTTGGTTAATTAGACCTAGGCCGACACTGAAATGGGAGAGGGGAGATGAATTCCACATAAAAGCTCCCAAAGAACCACCTTGCTCTTTGGCGACTATTTGGCAAAATGTGCACGATTAAGGTGGGCTGGTTTTGTGCTGATGGAGCAGCAACTGTATATTTAAATGTCTCCTAGGGTGTGCCCTGCATCTCTCTGTGCAGGGTACAATATGGCTTGCTGCACTCTGAACCCTGAGACATACACGGTGTTCCCAGATCCCTGGTTTCCTTCTCAGTGGCCACACAGGGTCAGTGATGGGAAGACAATTTATGCCTGCAGTGCAAAGGTGTCCTCAGACACATCCATGCCCTTCTATCAAATGTGAGAAACCTTTGGCCCTCCAGATATAGTTGAACTACAACTTCCATAAAGCCCCAGTGAGCATGGCCAATGACCAGGATTGATGGGAGTTGTAGTTCAGCAATGTCTGAAGGGTCAAAGTTCCCCCACATCTGCTCTATATAGAGGAACATAGAGGAGAAACCTCAGATTCCAGTTTGTCCCATCAAACTCCATGGGAGCCATTGTCTGCTGAGGTACAGTGTACCTCCTTCATCTGCCTGGGTCTATCCTGCATTCTGCTTCTAGGAACATATGAAAAACAAGAAGCGCTTTTGGATCAAGCCAAGGGTCCATCCATCAATCCAGGTCTCCACCTACCACTGACCTGTCAGGGACATGGCTCAACCAAGCTTAGGGGAACAGGCAGACTCAGAAATTGAGCCAAGTGTGAGAGAGGCCAGCTCTGCAGATGAAAGCTGGCTGATACAGATGGGAAGGGAGAGCTCGACCCTCTCTTCATGAAGAAGTCACTGACACTGATAGCTCTCAAGCAGGAGGAGAGTTAGGAGGCAGTCAGAGTGTTACTAGGCAACCAGCAGAGAGGCAGAGGACAGAGACTGTGTCTAGTGGAAGTGGGGAGAGGAAAGTCCAACCTCTCAGTCCCCGTTCTCAGAGGATGGACAAGGTCAGAGTGCAATAGAAGGGCAAGAGGGGAAGGGCGGGAATCTGGCATCCTTCCTGCTGTGAGAGGGGCGGAGATTCTGACTGACCAACTCATTCAATGAGAGCAGAATAGAAGCCAGGCTCTCGATGTGTTTTTTGTAAATAAAAGTACCACAAAGCTGCCGGAGAGTCATTAATTCTTATCGAGGCTTGCTTGCCTGCCTGAGATCATTACATGACCTCACACAACAGTTCAGCCAATCACCCAGTAGTTGGAAGACATCATGCCCACAATCTCAGCAGCAGCATTCCCTGAAGCTCTTGAAGATGCCTGTTTATGTGCAGTTTCAGGCATGCAAATAGAACATGCCCCTGAAATGGACTTGTCCATGTTATGTATTGTGTTTCATCTGTGTTTCATGTATTGTATTATCTTATTTTTGTAAACTTCCCATGAAGGACTTTGCCGAGGGGTGGTATACAAATCACTACAAACAAATAGAGATTCCTTGGCAGGTAAATGGGAGGAATGGCTCCCTGGTGGTAGGAAACTTGCAAGTCCACTGATCTGTTGCATCAGTAGGCTTCAAGGTACTGTAAGGTAAAGGTAAAGGGACCCCTGACCATTAGGTCCAGTCGTGACCGACTCTGGGGTTGTGGCGCTCATCTCGCTCTATAGGCCGAGGGAGCCGCCGTTAGTGCGCAGACAGCTTTCGGGTCATGTGGCCAGCATGACTAAGCCACTTCTGGCAAACCAGAGCAGCGCACGGAAATGCCGTTTACCTTCTCGCCGGAGCGGTACCTATTTATCTACTTGCACCTTGACGTGCTTTCAAACTGCTAGGTGGGCAGGAGCCGGGACCGAACACCGGGAGCTCACCCCGTCGTGGGGATTCGAACCACCGATCTTCTGATCGGCAAGCTCTAGGCTCTGTGGTTTAACCCCCAGTGCCACCCGCGTCCCCCAGCGCCACCCGCGTCCCCCTCAAGGTACTGTAGGTTGCAGAAATATTTGCTCCTTGCAAGCCAGATCGGATTAGTTGCTTTAATCAACACGGGCTCCAAGAGGCTCCTCATCGAAAAGCACTGAGCCATTCCTCATTAAGCTCACCAGCCTTCCTGGTTCCCAAACCTTATCGCAGCAACACGATGCCCTTCATAAATGTCAGCGAGAGTTATGGAGATGCAGTTGATTTCCAGAGACGGCCCCCAGAAGTAATTAGAACTGTCGGAAAGAGTTTTGCCTCCTACGCAGATCTTGGAAAGTGACGTTTCCTCCAGCGGAGGCGTGTGCCAACTGGCAGATCGAGCTTTGTTTCCAGTGGCCAAGAGTCTCAAGGTGCTGTTTTGCTTCGTGCTCATGAAATGTCTCTGTGTACATGCCAGCATCGTTTTTGCAAAGACAAGAGGGTGTTTAAAGAGTGCATCTGAATAACTCTGAGATCAGAGGGTACCTTCTGAAGTGTTTCTAGGAACACTTAGCTGAGTCTTAAGTGCTGCGATAGGCACCCTTGGAAGAATTTAACGGTGGTTAGACCTCTCTCTGCCTCGGGCGAAACATTCAGAATCCTCAAGTTGACCAAGGATGGAACAAAGTGTTTTCTAATACTGCAGAGCCATGTTCTTCAATGGGTTTGAAATCCCGCTTTTAGAGGCGAGGATGAATTTGCCATGAAATGGATTTTATGCCTTTTCAGTTCAAAAATGGATTTGCTTCCTTTTATTTCAGGTCACTGAGAAGATATGAGCAAGATATTTGCAGAACAGTCCATTTATTTATTCCTCTACCCCAGTTGCCATCCGTAGTGCAACCAAGGCTGGTAACAAAGCTAAAATAAAAACCTATCCTAATCTATCCTAAGATTAGGAAACCTAAAGGAAACCAACTTACCGTATTTTTCGTCCTATAGGACGCACTTTTCCCCCTCCAAAAATGAAGGGGAAATGTGTGTGCGTCCTATGGGGCGAATGCAGGCTTTCGCTGAAGCCTGGAGAGCGAGAGGCGTCGTTGCGCACCGACCTCTCTCGCTCTCCAGGCTTCAGGAAGCTCTGCGCAACCCTTGGGAGACCGGCGCCACTTTGCGCTTGCCTCCCGATGGCTGCGCAGAGCTGCCTGCATTCCGAAGCCTGGGGAGACTTGCGCGACTTACCGCTGGCCTCCCTAGGCTTGCGAATAGCAGGCTGTTCTCGGGGCTGGGATTGGGGGAAGATCGGGCTTCCCCCACGCCAGCCCCGCGCCTGGGGGGGAAACAATTTTTTTTCTTTATTCCCCCCCCAAAAAAACTAGGTGTGTCCTATGGGGCGGTGCGCCCTATAGGACGAAAAATACGGTAATAAACAAAGAGTCTAAAATCAACCTATTTGGTTGAAAGGGCAAGGGCCATAGCTCAGTGTTAGACTATCTGCTTTGTATGCAACAGCACTACCTTTTCTTTCCTGATAAGCTCAAATGTACACATATATATTTATTCACACAAACACACAAAATATACCCTGCTCTTCATTCACCAAGAATTTTTTAGAAGTGTAGAACTGCCCCAGGACAGGACCTTAGGACAGGGATTGCCAATGTGGTGGACTCTGAATCTTATTGGGCTCCTTCGCCCCTCAACCCCAGTCAGGGATGATGGAAGGTGGAGTCTAACAACATCTGGAGTGACCACCATGTCTGCTGTTTCCTTGCAGTGCAGGGTGTTGTTGCGTTCGCAAAGTAAAGGAAGGATTGAACTCTGATTAGTAAGAATACACACAGAGGCTTGAACCAGCAAGACTCTGGGAAGGGTGCATATAATTGTGTCTCTCTGTGCTTGTCCGTGTCTGCAGCCCCCTGGTCCAGGCCGTTTTTTATTCACAAAAGAACTTTTTACAGAGTGTTCGTAAGAACCAATCAGATTTCTTCTGAGCATTTCCACAACCCCACGTGGGGAGAAAGTTAAACCACTAAAACTAATTAAGCACAAATATTTCTGGGGTAAATAAGCTGAGAACTACAAAGAAGAGTATCTGGCAGCCCCGGAGGTAATAAGCAATACACATATGATAAGGAGGACAGCAATCAGTATCACCTTCATGTGAGATCTGTTTCCTGGCCCTAAGATTAACATCCTAAGATTAATATACATTAGAGAGCTACTTCAAATAAGCTTGCCCACAATCTTTATGGCCCAGGATGCCTGCCTGGCGAAGCAACTGCTGAGCTGCTGTGTACGTGACATGCGAGGGGAGAGAAATGGGCAGTAGAGTCAAAAGGGCATGAAAAGGGCATGAATGTAGAATCTTATGGGATTTAATCAGAAATTATCGTCAATATATCAAACCCAGTCAACACAATGTCTTCATCATGGACACGATGGCTTGATGTATATTTTATAATTCCTCATGGTAATCCCATCTGACCCCTACAGGTGTCAGTACCAGCTAATGAGTATCAACTCAGTGTGGTGCTTGAGATCTTGGAGGTTATGTTAAAGGTAAAGGTAAAGGGACCCCTGACCATTAGGGCCAGTCGTGGCCGACTCTGGGGTTGCTCATCTCGCTTTATTGGCCGAGGGAGCCGGCGTACAGCTTCCAGGTCATGTGGCCAGCATGACTAAGCTGCTTCTGGTGAACCAGAGCAGCGCATGGAAATGCCGTTTACCTTCCCGCCGGAGCGGTACCTATTTATCTACTTGCACTTTGATGTGCTTTTGAACTGCTAGGTTGGCAGGAGCAGGGACCAAGCAATGGGCGCTCACCCCGTCGCGGGGATTTGAACCACCGACCTTCTGATCGGCAAGTCCTAGGTTCTGTGGTTAAACCCACAGTGCCACCTGCGTCCCTTAGGAGGTTATGTTAGGCTGCCTAAAATGCACCAAGCATAACATGCATTGGAACGCTCCCTTTTCGTTGTAATAAATGGAGGGGATTTCTGCAATTAGGTCTAACATCCATGTGTTCTGCAAGGATCCCTGCTATTAGATAGTGTTGCATGTTGACTCGATCTCTGAACAGCAAGAGATTCCAGCCACTTACCCAGGGTTCAGGTTTCCTTTTGGCACAGTGACTGTGGTGCCTTTCTGATATATTTACACACATATATAACCTGAGTCTATGGTGGAGGGGTTCACAGCATTAACACCCTCAAAGGGTCTTGTTTCTACCTTAGCTACAGCCTTGGACTGAACAGAAATCAAACATTGCTCTCAAACAGCTCTCTCTGTTAGTTCTCTCTCTCTCTCTTCAGCTTGCTGCTTTTCTTCTAGGTCACATCAATTCCACTTTAAAGTCAGGCTTTGTCCTTCTGCATTGAAGGAGGGGCTCCACCCATTTGCCATCTCACAGATAGCCCCTTTTCCTTTGTTCTCTTAATGTCCCATCACCCAGGTGATCTCCTCCCATCAGATGTCAAAGAAATAAAGAACTATCTGATGTTTAGAAGACATCTGAAGGCATGTTTAAGGAAGTTTTTAATCTGATGTTTTAATGTATTTTTAATCTTTTTTTGGAAGCCGCCCAGAGTAGTTGGGGAAACCCAGCCAGATGGGCAGGGTATGTATGTATGTATGTATGTATGAATGAATGAATGAATGAATATCATCAACTCCAGAAGCTAGCATGGCTTATATTTTAACAATGGATGGACCCAGGGGTTGGAAGGATCTTGCATATAGCCTACTTCCTCCCCTCCAAACTATATTATAAAATATCAGTTTCAATAAAGCCATGTTGCTGCAATATATATATATATATATATATATATATATATATATATATATGCCATTAAGTAATAAAAGCCGGGGAGATATTAAAGCTAAGCTTCCAGCACAGTATCATTAGCTTGGTTTTACTGAATGTCTTGGAAATTTTTACAACCCCCTATAATGTGTTTTATTTTATTGACTTATACATTTAATCACCATCTACCAGCACTGAAGGGGGAGGGGGAGAGAATAAAAGTACAAAGAGATCAAGAGACTCTGGAGCTGTTTCCCCCCTCCCCCATTTATCAACATATTGTTTGACTGTATTGGTTTGAGATGTAATGAATATCTCTGGATGGCATGTAATTAACAAAACAAGCACACCCACATATTATGGAGCCGCACAATACTTTGGCTCATAACTGCATAGCTTTCTGGGTTTTGTGTTTTCGCATCACCTCCCTCTCTCAGCGGCACTTGCCAATTTCTTTTGGTACGGCGCCATATTTTCATTGCAAGGTTAATTTTCTCAGGGGAAGTTGCCAGTACGGAGGTGTCTCCAATTCCATATAAGAAAGTGCATGCTGACAAATTGCATCCCTTCCCCTTTTAGCTCAGCCAAATTTTCTCGAAGGGTGGAGAACTTGAAACTTGGGGACTGAATGTGGCCATCCAAAGCAGGCCACACCCCTCAGGATTAGGCCACGCCCCACACCAGCCCTGCCCTGGGAACTCCTCAAGTGCACATCAGTTGTTGTTGTTTAGTCATTTAGTCGTGTCCGACTCTTTGTGACCCCATGGACCAGAGCACGCCAAGCACTCCTGTCTTCCACTGCCTCCCACAGTTTGGTCAAACTAATGCTGGTAGCTTCAAGAACACTGTCCAACCATCTCGTCCTCTGTCGTCCCCTTCTCCTTGTGCCCTCCATCTTTCCCAACATCAGGGTCTTTTCCAGGGAGTCTTCTCTTCTCATGAGGTGGCCAAAGTATTGGAGCCTCAGCTTCATGATCTGCCCTTCCAGTGAGCACTCAGGGCTGATTTCCTTAAGAATGGATGGGTTTGATCTTCTTGCAGTCCATGGGACTCTCAAGAGTCTTCTCCAGCACCATAATTCAAAAGCATCAATTCTTCGGTGATCAGCCTTCTTTATGGTCCAGCTCTCACTTCCATGCATCACTACTGGGAAAACCATAGCTTTTACTATAAGGACCTTTGTTGGCAAGGTGATGTCTCTGCTTTTTAAGATGCTGTCTAGGTTTGTCATTGCTTTTCTTCCAAGAAGCAGGCGTCTTTTAATTTCGCGGCTGCTGTCACCGTCTGCAGTGATCATGGAGCCCAAGAAAGTAAAATCTCTCACTGCCTCCAGTGCACATCAGTAGCAGAGGGTAAAGCTGACTCATGCAGTCTTACTACCTCTTGGGATGCCTGGGTACTTACTGACTTCTCGAGCTGGAATGGAGTGAGGCTGTAGCTCATTGGCAGAACATTTCCCTTGCATGCAGAAGACCCCCATTTTCAATCCCCATAATCTCTAAGTAAGGCTGGGAATGGGTCGTGCTTGAAACCTGGAGATCTTCTGCCTGTCGTTGCAGACAATATTGAACTAGATGGACCAATAGTTTGACTCAGCATGACACAGCTTCCGACATTCCTAGTCTGACCAGTTTGGGTGTTTATTCATGTTTCCCTTGCTGTGGGGCACAAGGCAAGATGGTTTTCACTTTCCTTTCTTTTTAAGTAATCATGGTACCTTGTGCTACTCGTGTCTACCAAATTCAAGTCATTTCCCCAAGCCGATGTCCTTCCAGAGGTTATAGACGCCAGATCCCATCACCCCAAGCCAGCATGGCCAAATGGTCAGGGATGATGGGATTTGTAGTCCAACAATATCTGGAGGGCACCAGCTTAGGGAAGGCTGATTTAGGAAGTGTGGGCATCTGAAATATTTCATGGTATGCTTTGAGTCTGCCATTTGGGAGGATAGAAATACAAATGTCCCATTTTCAGTGTTTATTCACTGCTCAAATGCATGACCATAACTCAATGAGATACATTTTTAGTTTCCAGTTATTAGACATTTTCATTTTCTACTTCTTCTCCTTCTTTTCAAAGTTTACTTAGAAACTGAGTAAGTGGAGTCTGCGGCCTCGAAGAACGCAAATGTCACATTTAAAGCTCACATCACACATCCTAAATATTCGACGCCATTTATAAATAACAGAAGCCCTGCCGCATAAACCTCTCCCATGCCACGTGATAGACCATGCCTGGCATCTTGCTATAAATTCATGGCCCAGAGACGAGTACAGCAGTAAATAAGCCAAAGAAGGTTACTGCGATCGTGGCGAATCGCTATTAAATTTTCAAATTGCTTTGACAGGGCAGTCAAACCTCAGAAAGTCAAATGATGCATTTGTCAAAATGCTTGATATTCAGGAATAAAATTCCAAGGCAGCTCCTACTTTTAACACACTGCTGTTTGAATGGCAGATTAGAAGATAAGTCAATGTTTACAGAAAAAATATAAAGTATGTTCAAAAAGCACAGTATATTGCTGGAAATGCATGGTTTCCTATCTAATTTCAACTGTATTAAGTTCTGCCCACTCACTGCGTTCTAGCCATTCATTTAAGCTACTTCATAATGCAGACTGGATGCAATTTGATCAGTCCCTTCATGCTTTCGATCAAGTGGAATCTTCCATTAATGGAATACCTGCAATTGCACCTCCAGGACCTGTGATCTACTACATATTTTGCCTCTCTCTTTTTTGCTATGTATTCAGACATTTCTTAAGATATCATAGCCAAATTCTGTACGATGGTTCCTGAGATCAAGGAGCAAGTTTTTGGTCTACGTTTGGATACAAATGGATGCCATTTTGAGTCAAGAATTCAGGGGTCAGTAAACTTTTTCAGCTGGGGGCCGGTCCACTGTCCTCCAGACCTTGGGGGGGGGGTGCTGGACTATATTTTTGGGGGGGGGAGGGGGGAGATGAATGAATTCCTATGCCCCACAAATAACCCAGAGATGCATTTTAAATAAAAGCACACATTCTACTCATATAAAAAACACGCTGATTCCCGGACTGTCCATGGGCCAGATTTAGAAGGTGATTGGACCAGATCCAGCCCCCGGGCCTTAGTTTGCCTACCCATGTTCAAGACGGTGGACTGAACCTTTCAAAGCTTCTTCTGGTGTTAACCAGTGGTTTGAAAACGGCAATGATTTTGTTTGTTTCTTAGAATTTCTCAGCAACGCTTGGCACTTTCCTCTACTATATAGATAATAATAGTTTGAACATACCATGGAGAAATTTCATGATGCATTTTTCTCTTCTGCAAGTGTACAGGCTACACATGTTGGCATTTCCGGTCTCCAATCTACGTGTGACTCAATCCTTTCCCAAGGATGGGTAGTTTTGTAGAGAAAAGCGCAAGTTGAGCGCCACATACATGATCTACTGTGCATTTTTTGCTTCGCTTTGGGTTCATGATTTTCCACTCAAGTATAGAAGAACTGTGACCCTGGTATGATTGCTATCTGTTGCTTCCCCTCCTTTAATGACACATGATATAAATCAATTTGGAAGTTTCTCTTGGAAGTTGGTGTAGAGATTTCAGTAACAGCAACAATGACAATGATAAGTAGAATTTGGACTCATGGACGGGCGTTTAACCCTGTGGATGGAATCTGGAGCCCCAGGAAACAGCCTTATACAGTGGTACCTCAGGTTACATACACTTCAGGTTACAAACGCTTCAGGTTACAGACTCCGCTAACCCAGAAATAGTACCTTGGGTTAAGAACTTTGCTTCAGGATGAGAACAGAAATTGTGCTCCAGCAGCACGGCAACAGCAGGAGGCCCCATTAGCTAAAGTGGTGCTTTAGGTTAAGAACAGTTTCAGGTTAAGAATGCACCTCCAGAACGAATTAAGTACTTAACCCAAGGTACCACTGTACTGAGTCAGAGCATTGGTATAGTTCAGCATTGCCTACATGGGATAGGGGCAATTCTCCAGGGTCTCAGTGAGGGAATCTTTCCCAAGTTCACCTGGAGATGCTGAAAATTGAATTTGGGGGCTTCTGCACCCAAAGCAGATGTTCTACCACTAAGCCACAGGCCCTCCCTTGATAACTGAAGAAGCAGAGATTCTTCTTTGCTTATTCTTTCCTGGAAACTCCAGGAACTTCCTCTTATAAATGGAATTTGGGGACCTTTCAGCATAGAATGAATGGTAATATGGGGAGGTGCACAGGGAAGGATAAATTGCCAAAAATTGCCTCCTGTCTTCTGTTGGAGAAATTTTAAGTAGGGTTGCTGTACATCCGGAATTTTCTGGACATAACCAGGATTAGGCTGTCTGTAACAGCCTGGGCAGAAATCGCTTAAATGCCCTGGGAAATCTGGACGTATGGCAGCCCATGTCAGAAGTGTAGATTTTAGCGAATTTCTTTTAAAATAGCTCAAGAACTTCATTTCCCCCCTCAAGATTTTGCAAATGAAGCTCAACAGCTTTGGGGGAAACTGAAAAAAGCTGAACAACTTTTTGAAATATGGCAACCCTATTTTAAAAGGGTTTCTAGATTGGAGATATCTCTCCTGGAAAGTCAGAAGAAAAGCTACAAGCTACAGGTTAAAAGGCAGGCCTTTATTGAAATACAAAAGCACATAGGAACAGCCTAAGAGTGAGGAGGTTGTAAAGAACCATATCTAATGCAATGTTGTTGTTTTTTATATAAACTTATATATTACACATGACTTCTATTCCCCAATCAAAGGATTACAATAATCTTGACGGTTGCAACCCAATGTCACTATCCTGAACTAATCAAAATCATTTAGCTCTTCAGATCAGCCCCCATATCATTTTTCACTGTCGTTCTTTATGAAGACTTTGACTAATTTCCTATTCATTAAATGCCTCCTGATATCCTCTTTCATCTGTCTGCAAAACAATTCAAGATTAATCAATTTGCCATGCCTAGCCAATTCTCTGTTCCTGCATACCATCTATTCTAGCAGTTTATTCTTCCCAGTGTTCCGGAACAAACATTCACCACATACAGTACCTAAAAGCAGCTATTTCTGTACTGTAAAAGGCAGGCAGGCAGAGGTCTTTTCAGTTTAGCTAGGCCATAGGCTCAAAAGAAAACGGAATCATCAAAACGATACAGTTTTAAAAGATTATTATTTTCTCCATCAACTCTTTCACCGGAAGAGACGTCTTTTGGATCAAATGCCCTTCAGTGATTGTAAGGGCACCAAAATGAGTCTTCTCCCCAATAATAATAAAATATAATATTGTCCAAATATATGAGATTTGAGTGAAGAATCCCAGCAGGCAAGGCTTCTACATATGCTTGAATCTGACCTTTGTTTTTGTTTCTTTAACTGAAGCCCTCCAGTAGAAATAAGACTTCAGGTTTGAAAAATGCCCTCTGTAACAAGCAGTCAAAAGGACTTTCTCTATCAGAAGAATATTAGGAGGCCACATGATCACCTGCAATTTTCCATTGTGTCGGTATTATCACATCTGCTGAGACAACGTTCTTAAATCTAGCTGACAGAGACAGGACAAACGACCCGTTTCTGGTCATTGCATTGAAAGGGGAGTGGGAATCCGATGGGAAATAAAACGTCAACGCCTTCACATGTGAGTAATCAACCACTTGGGGATGAGATATGGAGGCAGAACTTTCTGAACTGAAGCCTGAACATTATTTATTTTTTTAAAAAGAGGTATGTCGTAGTTCAACCATAGTTTATTGAATTTACTTCTATACAGGAACAGAGATGGATCTCAGAACAAACTTTAATGGGCTGTAACGGCAGCGCAAGAGTCCTTGGCAGTTTCTCTGAGGCAGTTTTATAGACTCACCCAGGGATAACTCCAGGTGCGATAAGAGCCACAGGCTGACTCCACACTCTTTACAGCAGAGGTGACCCGTGGTGGATCACAGGAAACACAAGAAATGTGGGCCTCATACCTGCAATTTTAGTGCCTGGCATGCTCTGGTTCATGGGGTCATGAAGAGTCGGACACGGCTAAACGACTAAACAACAACAATGTTTATATGTTTATAGACATCATGGAGCCCCAGTCCAAATAGAGATCATGGGGACAAATACATGTGTGTTTAAAGACATGGTTATGAAATCTATGCATCTGCTACAGGAAACATCTGTGTATTTGAGGTTGAGATTGAGGTTGAATCCTAACAAGACAGAAGTACTGTTTTTGGGGGACAGGAGGCGGGCAGGTGTGGAGGATTCCCTGGTCCTGAATGGGGTAACTGTGCCCCTGAAGGACCAGGTGCGCAGCCTGGGAGTCATTTTGGACTCACAGCTGTCCATGGAGGTGCAGGTCAAATCTGTGTCCAGGGCAGCTGTTTACCAGCTCCATCTGGTACGTAGGCTGAGACCCTATCTGCCTGCAGACTGTCTCGCCAGAGTGGTGCATGCTCTGGTTATCTCCCGCTTGGACTACTGCAATGCACTCTACGTGGGGCTACCTTTGAAGGTGACTCGGAAACTACAACTAATCCAGAATGCGGCAGCTAGACTGGTGACTGGGGGCGGCCGCCGAGACCATATAACACCGGTCTTGAAAGACCTACATTGGCTCCCAGTACATTTCCGAGCACAATTCAAAGTGTTGGTGCTGACCTTTAAAGCCCTAAACGGCCTCGGTCCAGTATACCTGAAGGAGCGTCTCCACCCCCATCATTCTGCCCGGACGCTGAGGTCCAGCGCCGAGGGCCTTCTGGCGGTTCCCTCCTTGCGAGAAGCAAAGCTACAGGGAACCAGGCAGAGGGCCTTCTCGGTAGTGGCGCCCGCCCTGTGGAACGCCCTTCTAGCAGATGTCAAAGCGATAAAAAATTACCTGACATTCAGAAGACATCTTAAGGCAGCCCTGTTCAGGGAAGTTTTTAACGTGTGATATTTTACTGTATTTTTGGTTTTTATGGAAGCCGCCCAGAGTGGCTGGGGAGGCCCAGCCAGATGGGCGGGGTATAAATAATAAATTATTATTATTATTATTATTATTATTATTATTATTATTATTATTTACTCATAGCCGAATAAGATTTTCTTTCAAGAACACGGTCTTAACAGTGAATGCATAAGTGACTGTGGAGGCCAGTTCTGGATCCACAGTGGGGACATAGGTTTCTGTGTGGGAGTTGATCACAGTGAGGGTTTGCCAAGCATGCCTTCCTCTTAGCACATTTCTCCCTTTCGTCCTGAGTTCGAGCGTCTTCAAAGCCCATGACACCTTTGGTAAAGGCTGTTCTCCAACTGGAGTGCTTGCAGGCCAGTGTTTCCCAGTTGTCAGTGTTTATACTACATTTTTATACTACATTTGCTTGGAAAGAGTCTTTAAACCTCTTTTGTTAACCAACAGCATTACGCTTTCCATTTTTAAGTTCAGAATAGAGTAGTTGCTTTGGAAGACGATAATCAGGCATCCGCTCAACATGACCAGTCTAACGAAGCTGATGTTGAAGAATCGTTGCTTCAACACTGGTGATCTTTGCTTCTTCCAGTACACTGGTATTAGTTTGCCTGTCTTCCCAAGTTATTTGTAAAAAAATTTGGAGACATCATTGATGGAATCTTTCGAGGAGTTGGAGATGGCGTTTATAAGTGGTCCATGTTTCCAAAGCATACAGTATGGTTGGTAGTACAATAGCTTTGTAAACAAGCATTTTGGTTTCCCTGTGAATGTCCTGGTCCTCAAACACTCTGCACTTCAATCAGGAGTAAGCTGCACTCACAATGCTCATACCAGTGAATGTCTGACACATCAAGTGTGGACTCATGGCGAGGAATGCTTTATACTATGTCAGGGACTGGCTGGATGATGATGAGGAGTGGTGGGACGCACCAGCCGGGGAACCCCAAAGGGAACCTCCAGAGGAGGAAGGCTCAGAGCCTGGGATTGGTGGTGGGACACTAAGGAGAGGTCAGAGGGTGAAGAGCGGTTGGAGGCTGAAGGGGCAACAGGCTTCGGTGAGCAGGGAGAGCTTGTGACAGGGAGCAGTGCAGACTCAGAGGCTGAAGCAGAGAAGTGGGGGCCAGAAGCTACAATACACTGGAAAGCCCCAACAATCTGCTGGCTTTCTAACTGCCTGTGTTTTTTGGTCATTTAATGCATTAGTTTACTTGGGATTTGTTAGGTCACTATGGGGAAGGGGGAAAATAGTCTGCCTTTGCCTCCTTACCCTGCTGCCAAACTTGGTTAGATGCTTATTTCACTTGTTACCTTAAACTTTTGTCAATGGGTCTGAGAACCATGTTTCTATTTTCATCTGTGGTATGTTGCTGGCTAAGCCTGAGACGGCTGATTATGAATATTGGCAAAAGTATTCTTTTTTAAAAAAACACTCTGAGATTTTTCTTACAGTACCACATCAGCTGAATGGAATCTCCTGGATCCACTATGTCCAGCTTTTATCCATATATGGAACAACAGAGAATCCACATGGAAAACGCAATATGTTATTTCTCTGTACTTAGTTATTGCAAAAAAAAAAAAAATTAAAATCTTAATCATTTGCATATGGCTAAAAAGTCTTATAGAGTCCACTGTCACTAATTTAGGTTTTGCACTGCCAGTGTAGAAAAGAAGTCTAATGGTTTCAACATATTCATTAAAATACTGATTTTTGAGGGTCAGATATATTTTGGTGGAAGAAATGCCAGGACTGAAATGTATACAGAACCCCTACAACTGGCATTCAAATTTCGACATGAAAAATATGCGGCAGGATTTCCCCCACCCCATCCAATTTCAAAATTCACCCCAGGAGACAGATTTGGAATATTAAATTAACTTCTCTTGTAGATTTCCCCCCTTTTTACTCCACGACATTTTCCTTTGTGACTTTCTCACTCCTTTCCATCACAATTTCTTATTTAAACAGCCTCTTGAATATTAAGATAGAGGTCACACGCACGGATGCCCTTAGCACAAACTTTTCCTGCACTACTAACATGGCATTTCCAGCAGGGGGAGGCGTTGCACCAGATCCTTGGATGGAAAAGTGGCTTACAAGAGAGCAACACTGGATTTCCCTCAGGAATTCCCTGGGCCAGAGATGCTGGAAACAAGAGTGCAGAAGGCTGCCTTGGCCCCTTCCATTGGCCCACCTTTCCACAATTCAAGAAACAAAGGCTCTTTCAACTCTCTCCTCCTGAGGGAGAACAGTAAGAGATGCTTTAGCACATCCTGTCCCCTTATAATTCATCACTGCAATAAAGTGTACTGGGAGAAGCTGCAGGAACACCTAGAGAAGAGTGGAATAGAGTAGACATCAACTCCACTTCTGTCAGGGTCCCTTCATTCTTCTGCATGTCCCGCTTCTTCCCCCCAGGGAAACCTGCTGTTTATCACTGAATCAGAACTTCCCTCGGTTTTTCTGCGGATCGACACTTGCTCCCATTCAGCAGCAAACAGCAGGTTTTCCCAGGGAAAGTGGTGGGGGAAGCTGAAGTGTGCGCGAGCCCTACATCTCTGTTGGATCAGGGCCAGATGAAGACCGTTAGAGGCGGTAAGCACTGAAAAGATTTGTGTGCCCTAATTCAAAATAATAATGATAAAATGATTCCTGCATTGCAAGCATTGGGACTGAATGACCCTTTGGGGAAATGGAAATATTTTCATGGTAGTGGCTTTGACTCAGAACAAGACAGATTCATAGATCCTGTATACTATTGATGTATCATTTTCAGTCAGTAGAGCAGGAGACTCTTAATCCCAAGGTCATGGGTTCGAGCCCCACGTTGGGCAAAAGATTCCTGCATTGCAGGAGGGTGGACTAGATGAGTCTTGTGGTCCCTTCCAACTCTGCAATTCTATGATTTTGTGATTCAGGTCCTTTCTGCAACCTTCCAGACAGGGAATGCAGGATCCAGGGAGTGCTGGATTTGACTCACCTCGGCCTGACCCAGCAGGCAATTCCATAGTCCCTAACTTTTTCAGGTCAAAAACTGGAACGTGCATCTTCAAGGATGTGTTCCCGGGTGAGTCATGTGACCCATGCCACACTCGCCCCAAAAAAGCATTCGGGGGGGTTAATGTTGTGCAGCACCCGATACACGACCAAGATCGGGGGCCCCCAAAAAATGCTTTTTGGAGGGTGACAGCCTGGCGCAAGAGCACATGAGATCATGGCATCCAAAATGGAAAACAAGGTGGTAAAACAAGGTGTCCCATCTTTTTCAGGACACTTGGTGGGTATGCAATTCTGGAAGAAGGTATGGGAGCCTTGGCCTTATTGGCTGCCTGCTTCTCCTTGTGCCAACCTTGCTCTGAATCATCCATCACTCTCACAGTCTCCTTCTTCCTGGATTCCGAATTTCTTTCATTAGCCGCAAGAGCTCGGCAGCTGTTTCAGACATCTGCAAGCCCTGATATTGATTTCCTGGTGAGAAGCTTGCCCACCCACAGATCATCCCCCTCCTCAGAAAGCAAGCGGAGGCAGAGAGAGCTTCTCGAAAGAAATATATGCGAGAGACCTCCCTCCCTGCCCTGGGATTTATTATCTCGGCAGTTGAAGCACCCACATTGAGAGTCCATTAGGAGACTGCAGGAGGCAGGCGCACAGGATTTGGGCATCTCAAATCTGAAAAATGAGACGTCATGGTGAGCAAGCAAACAGTAGTGATGGTGATGAGCATAGGGAGATAGGAAGCTGCCTCATACAGAATCAGACCTTTGGTTCACCTAGTGGCAGGAGCAGATATCAGGAGTGGGTCAGCAATAAAGCACAAGGAGTAAGGTAAAGGGACCCCTGACCATTAGGTCCAGTCGTGGCCGACTCTGGGGTTGCGGTGCTCATCTCTTGGCCAAGGGAGCCAGCGTACAGCTTCCGGGTCATGTTAGCAGCATGACTAAGCCGCTTCCGGCGAACCAGAGCAGCACACGGAAACGCCGTTTACCTTCCCGCTGGAGCGGTACCTATTTATCTACTTGCACTTTGACATGCTTTCGAACTGCGAGGTTGGCAGGAGCAGGGACCGAGCAACGGGAGCTCACCCCGTTGCGGGGATTCGAACCGCCGACCTTCTGATCGGCAAGTCCTAAGCTCTGTGGTTTAACCCACAGCCCCACCCATGCCCAGGTCAGCAACAAATCACAAGGAGTAAGTGAACTTAACTCTTGATTAGAAGAAACAAAGCCTGCTCAGGGGAGCCAGGCCTAATGAACACAGCAACTCTTCTCCATAGGTCTTGTCTTGTCCCTATGAAGCACTGTGGATGCTGAAGGTCCTCAGCTTCCCACAGCTGATGAAGTCTTCTCCTCTCCTGGCTCTTTACCAAGTAACCTGAGACTCTGCTGGCACATTTGTATTTGCTCTTCCCGGTGCATACCTCTTCTGGTTCTGAGAGACCAAGCAGAAGGGGAGTTTGCTGCAGTAGGAGGGGGAGACCCCCTGGCTTCTTCAGCAGCCTACCTCATCTCTCTCACTTGGCTCCTCTCCTCTCCAGCCTTTGCTTCTGCCTCTGGTTATGGTCTTCCCTCTGGCACTGATACTCCCTGCTCACTAAACCCTGTAACCTCTTCAGCTTCCAACACCTACTCCTCTCAATCTCCCTATGGACACTCATCGTCATTCTACCACAAATCTGAGCCTTCGTCCCTTGGTGGTTCCCCAGCTGGTGCTTCCCATCATTCCTCTGTGTCCAGCTAGTCCATGACACCTCACATGGTATTGTCTACATTGACTGACATCAGCTCCCTGGGATTTTCAGACAGGAGACATTCTCAGCCCTACCTGGAGATGATGGGGATGGAATTTGGGACCTTCAGCGTGCAAAGCAAATGCTCTACCCCAGAGCTACAGTCCCTCCCCATTGCCACAGAGGCTGGTGGGGTGGAGGTGAGCCTACTAAGGAAGAGGGCCTAAACAGAGAGAAGAGGCCCCATGGAAAGATGCCTTGCCCAAGCTCCCGTCCTCAACCCCATGTGCAGGAAGATGGAAAAGCACCATTTGGCTTCTCTTCAATACCTGCCTTTAACACCAACCAGCCTACAAATTTTCTTTACAGCTCTTCAGAAAGCCTCCCTTGCCTTTGGATGTCAAATTAGACTTTCCAGATCCTTCCTCCGCTGAAATCATGTTCCATAGGAAGGTGTTTAAAAGCACCAGTGATTGTGGCTTTTGGCTCTCTACGCCCATGGATAAATCAGGAGTTAATTCCACTGACGTCAGTGGAAAATATGCTGGTGAGCAATGAGACCCAGGTTGTTCAAGCTCCCAATTGCTACAACCTGGTTGCACTTGGAAGTGTAATAATTCAGTCAGTTCTGGAGCCATGGTGAAATGAGAGTAATAGGACTCTGCCACTTTATAGGATCTCTGGCCCAGTGATGCTCTCTCCAAGGGCTGTAAATCCATGTGTGCATGGAACATTCCGGAGAGCTGAAATAGCAGCAAAGAAAATGCAGACCTCCTCATCTCCCTTCGGGTTTTTTGGGGTTTTTTTTGTTGTTTGTTTTTGTAAGAAGAGATTAACTTTGGAAAGTTTTAACAAGAAAAAGTTTCTCGCTGATGGTCTATTCTGGCAAGATACTTGGAGATACATATGCATTGAAGCATCCTTTAGAGGTCCCTGGTGCTACAGTAGGTACATGTCAGATATTTCAAGGCAAAAGCGGAGTGTCAAAAATCTACTGCAAGGCCGCAGATTGAATTGGTTCAGTCCCCTGTTCCCAGCGCTAATTTCTCCGTTAGCTTTGGGGTGTTTTTTTTAAAAAAAAGGTTGTGGTGGGGCAATTTTTTAACCCCTTCTGCTCCTCTATGATAGGGATAGGGAACCTCAGAATCAGAAGGCTGAATGTAGCTCTCCATGCCTCTCTTTCCAAGACTTGGAATTCTCCCCACATGATACCTCTTACAGTGTCAAGGCATTAGAGTTGTGTCCACATTTTGTGCTCTAACTTTCTTCAGAAATGTCTGATTGACTTGCTTTTTTAAAAGGCTAAGAGCCTGGGGCCCCTGCTGGCCTTGGTCATCACTCCATCCTACCCCTTCCAGATATCTGCCAGCACCCCTGCTCACTGTCCCTACTTTGCACTCTCCTTGAGTGTTTTTGCCTGGCTGCAATGTCTTCTTGAACTTTGGAAATGCCTCCTCCTTGCCTGGATGGTTGCTAGAGAAGACTGTGTGAACATGTGTGAAAACTAGCCATGGTACTATACCAAGGTGAATTTCACACCTGTCACTCTGCCCACTTTTACCCCTCTCCCTGCCCACCATGAGAATGTGGCCCCCAGAAGATTTCCCTAAGAGGAATTTGGCCCTCAAGCTGAGAAAGGTTCCCTATCCTAGCCATTTGTGAACAGCAACACACGTTTGGGCACAGTTTCCCCTACTGAATCATAACTGCTAACAATGACATCGCAACAGACAGAGTAAGACGTGATTTAAGAGAGTCTTTTAGCTTTCTGTTGGTGTGAATGAACATAAGTACCGGTTGTTGGTATACTGAATTTATAACCTACCTTTTTAGAAAATAAAAGAGTCGACTTGTGATTGAGATAAATCATCAGCTAAAGGAACATCAGCTGAGAATTCCTCACCACTACAGAACAGCATTTCCATGGCAATATTCAAAGATGCAATTTCAATAAGCTAATGTAAGGGCTTGAGCTGGTGGACTAGGATTCCTTGCTGCTGTTGTCAGGGGACAACTGCTCCTGAATCAGAAGACGTTTGCGAAGATGGCTCAGCTGCCAGGTGGCATGGGTCTAGATTCAGAATGAAGGCACAAAACAGAAAGCTGTGTGGATCAGGGGTGTGAACTCCCAAGTTCCTTGCATTGTTGTTCAGTTGTCTAATGGAGCAATCCTATGCACAAGGAGCTGGTGTAAATTTACACCAGTTCCAAACCCCATTCAACAGCAGTTCTGCCTAAGAGGGAAAACAAACCTTTATGAAAGTGCTCTGCACTGGGTTGCCAGGTCACGTGATGTCATGGACTGGCCGGATGCTAACGAGTGGTGGGAGGCACCAGCTGCAGAACCCCTAAGGGAACCCCGAAAGGAAGAAGGTTCAGAGCCACAGGATTGGTGGTGGGACAACGATGAGTGGTCAGAGAGAGGAGGAGCAGACTGGGAGGAGAATGTTTTGGTAGCTGAAGAAGTAACAGGGTTTGGTGAGCTGGAAGAGGCTGTGGAAGAGGGCAGTCCAAAATCAGAGGCAGAAGTGAAGGCTGGAGAGGATGGGAGTCAAGAGGCAGAGATCAGGCAGACTGCTGAAGAAGCCAGGGAGTCTCCCCCTCCTTCTGTGACCAGCTCCCCTCATCCCTGGTCTCCCAGAACACAGAGAGGAAAGAAGAGGGTGGAGCAATGAGAGACAAAATGAAGGAGCCTCAGGCTGTTAGGCAAGGAACTAGGGGAGGAGCCTTAGAGAGTGTTGGGAAAGCAGGGACCTTCAGTCCTCGCAGCTGCCTCACTGGAGCAGGAACGACTGGGAAGAGTTGCTGTGAACACTAGGCCTGTGCTGGATTCTTTGAATAACGAGTTATCTTCACTAGCATCCTGTTTGCTTGTCGCTGCTCACAGTCCCAAACAATTTCCCTGTCTTACATCATCCAAACTGAGATCTTACACCCTTTAAACCAGGGGTGGGCAACCTAAGGCCTGGGGCCCGGATGTGGCCCAATCGCCTTCTCAATCCAGCCTGCAGACGGTCCAGGAATCAGCGTGTTTTTACATGAGTAGAATTGTGTCCTTTTATTTAAAATGCATCTCTGGGTTATTTGTGGGGCCTGCCTGGTGTTTCTACATGAGTAGAATGTGTGCTTTTATTTAAAATGCACCTCTGGGTTATTTGTGGGGCACATAAGGATTTGCTGAATTGATTATGTAAATGGGAATGCAAAAAGGGGAGGTGTGAGGAGGTCAAGGAAACAAGCAAATGAGCTTAAAAATATCAAAAAATGGATTTGTTTTTTGTATTTTCCTTTTTTTCTTCTTTATGTATTTTTGAATTCTTCTTTTTCTTGGTTTTTCTTTTATTCTGTAAATTTTTGTTTTTTGTAAAACTCTAATAAATATCTATTTGTGGGGCACAGGAATTTGTTCATATTCCCCCCCAAAAAATATAGTCTAGCCCCCCACATGGTCTGAGGGATGGTGGACCGGCCCATGGCTGAAAAAGGTTGCTGACCCCTGCTTTAAATTCCTAGGAGTTTATGTCAGTGAAGACCTTACTTGGAAAATAAATACAACCCAGGTGGTTAAGAAAGCCCAACAGAGACTCCATCTCCTCAGAGTATTGCGGAAGAACGATGTCAATCAACATTTGATGATCTCCTTCTACCGGTCAACAATAGAAAGTGTCCTTTCATACTGCATCACAGTGTGGTACGCTGGTTTGACATCATCTGATAGGAAGTGCCTACAGAGGGTGGCGAACACAGCACAAGATATTATGGGCTGTCCCTTGAATCTGCTGGATGAAATAGCGAAAGAACGTTGCCTCAGGAGAGTGAGGAAAATTCTCAGGGATGATTCACACCCTGGCCGGCACTTTCTTGATCTCCTGCCCTCGGGCAGAAGATATAGAAGCATGATTAGTCGCACCAACAGGGTAAAGAACAGCTTCTATCTGTGGGCTGTTAGACTGCTGAATGAAAAGATAACAACAAGGCAACTGACTTTCGGGTTTGGTGGGTATGCGTCAGTAAACGAGGGGAATTAAGAGAGCTGAGTGGGGGGTGCTCATGTAATCTCACTGTATACAAGTTGTACAAGTGACAATAAAGTATTTCAATTTCAATTTAAACCCTTCCTGTCTCTTCCCACTAACACACAACGTGAGGAGAGGGCCCACCCCTCCCCATGATGGCCTTTTTGATGGGTCATAAACTTGGCCTACACTAATCTCTCTATCATTAGCCTGGCTTGGTTAACAGAAGCTTCATCCATTGATTTAAGTTTGGCACAGTTTAACTCCCCAAACCTTGATTAATTCTAACTTTTTGGGGACCCAGGGATTAAGGGTGCCTTACACCGCACAAACCCATAACAATCTATGGGTACAAATCTGCACCTGAGTTACTACAGAGCATCTGTGGGCCTAACAGCCTAATCTGAAAGAAGAAATTAGAAGTCTCTTGTTATTGTTAAACAATTAGAAGTCAGTTACTCTTGCAGTCCTATCCAGGGATCCGCCAGTAGATGCGAATGTACCTTCTGCCAACCACTTTTCTGAGAGCTGTGGAAAATGCACCCAGAGCACAGCATATTGAAGCACAACTGTAAAGTTTTTACGTCCCCTTTAGGCAGACTATTAAATGACTAACGCCTAGCTCAAGGCAACAGGGAATGGAGTCCCTAGTGTGTGTTACATTTTCATTAAACCTAGCAGTTTATGGACTTTAGGGCTATAAATCCATGTTCTGTAAACATATACATAAAAATAAAACCACCTGCATCACGGCGTCCAAAGATAGTGGATTATGTTTGTTTTTATGACCCTCAGAAACATCTAAGGCTGGAAGCAATCTCAGGCCTGGGTAAAATAAGGATTTGAAAACATGAGCACGGAAGACTGAATTTGCCCATGTTCCTCACTCCTGGCTTTTCTCTCCCCAGGCTGCCTTATCTGAATTTGAGATAAGGGGCTCCAGCAATGACTTATGTGGGAAAGAATGCTGTGATGTGCTAAATGTGTTGTGCTAAAATAAAAGCACTGAAAATCCATGCATTTGTGAAACTTGGCATTTTCTCTTTCTTGCTCTCTGGAGAAGGTGGACTTAGAGAAGAAGCTGAGAACCATAGGTCCGAGGAAGGTTGTCATTGAGTTGCAGCTAAGGAATCCTCTGGGATGAGCAAGATCAGCTGGGATGAACAGCTTAGGGCGCAGTTCAGCCAGCTGATTCCAAGCTCAACCAGGCTCAGGTATCGTTAAGATCCCAACCCCAGCTCAGCCAAAGATGTAGCTGTCCCTTTACAACTTCTCTCCCCCCAGTCCTGGCATTTTCCTTAAGTTTAGGCATCTAAATTTCACTCTTGCCAAGCTAATCTCTCCCCCAAAGCATGGGGATTGGAGACCACTGGTAAAACTGTTCCCGCTAATAAAAACGCAAAACCTGGCAGTCACAATGAAGCTTGAAGCTCTACCTTCACACCTTCTCCCCAATTTGGTTTATTTTCTCCCTTCCTCCATCAACCCAGCTTGCTATGGTGTCCTTACAGTAAGCTTACAGACATTACTTTAGCTTTTGGCAGACACTTGGCTGCAGCCCTTTTTTGATGTCTGAATCACTGAGATACTTCAAGGGTCCCCGCTTTGACTTGTGCCACTTTCCAGAGACCCCACATTCCCCAAAACTCTTCGCAGGAGTGCTGATTCACCTCAAAATTTGAAGTCCATTTGAATCATCAGATTTTGTGTGAGTGGAATGTAATCTTTTGTACAAAATTTAGATGCCATCCGTTGCTCCACCCACCTTTCAGGACCACGTGAAGCTTCCATACCGTCTTCAAGAACAACCACACATCAGACACATTATAGGAATCTTCTTGGGAGAAAAGCAATGACAAACCTAGACAGCAGAGACATCACCTTGCCGAAGGTCCATATAGTTAAAGCTATGGTTTTCCCAGTAGTGATGTATGGAAGTGAGAGCTGGACCATAAAGAAGGCTGATCGCCAAAGAATTGATGTTTTTGAATTATGGTGCTAGAGGAGACTTTTGAGAGTCCCATGGACTGCAAAAAGATCAAACCTATCCATTCTTAAGGAAATTAAGCCCTGAGTGCTCACTGGAAGGACAGATCCTGAAGCTGAGGCTCCAATACTTTGGCCACCTCATGAGAAGAGAAGACTTCCTGGAAAAGACCCTAATGTTGGGAAAGATGGAGGGCACAAGGAGAAGGGGACGACAGAGGACGAGATGGTTGAACAGTGTTCTTGAAGTTACCAACATGAGTTTGAACAAACTGCAGAAGGCAGTGGAAGACAGAAGTGCCTGGTGTGCTCTGGTCCATGAGGTCACGAAGAGTCGGACGCTAAACAACAACAAGGTGGAGATGACAAGAGGAGGAACGACTGAGACCATATTGTGGGTACCTTTTAGTTTGCATTCAAAAGCTGGTATTTATTTCAAAGTAAAGTGTGTTTGCCTTGTGATTCCAACCCGTTTTTAGGACTATACTACTACTGGGAGTGACACACAGTGTATGGAATATGCTGGAGGAGATAAATGGGAGTGAAAAGGTAAAGGACCCCTGGACGGTTAAGTCCAGTCAAAGGTGACCACGGGGTGCAGCACTCATCTCAATTTCAGGCCGAGGGAGCTGGTGTTTTTCTACAGGCAGCTTTCTGGGTCATGTGGCCAGCATGTGTTGTTGGAAGGGTCCTGGAAATGAACGACTAGAGGGATGGAGCGAAGCTATTCAAGCTGCTGCCCAGCCATGCAGAATTTAAATACGAGGAAGAGGCGAGTCAGTGCAGAAGAAAGAAAAGCAGACTTTTCTAATTGACTTCGAAATCAGCTTTGGGGAAGCTAGATTTGTAGATGATCTCATATGCAAACAACGGGGCTAAAGTGAAGCCAGCTTTCGACATATGGACATTTTGGCCCTTGAGTGTCTTGCTTCCTTTCTGAACTTTCACTTCGTAGCCTGGTTCAGATGGAGGAGTGCCTGAAATTAAACAAATGAAGGGGGATTTTTTTTTCCTGGCAAAGATTCCTGACCCAGCTGGATGCAAGAAAATACTGGATCTGTTTCAAGACAGACAAGCTCTGCAGTCTGAAGAGCTTCGGTGATTTTCTATAAGCATCTGAGATGTTGGGGGCTCATCCAAGTTGGGATAATTCTGGGAAGGATGTTCCAGAGAATCACTCCTTGGCTATTTAGGTCCGTTATGGTTTAAGTGCTTTTTACATGAGGCATAGAATCTGCATTACAATAATTCCACCCTGAGAGGGACCCTGACTTTTTGTATTTTGGCTATCATTCACAAAAGCTGTTAAAAGCACAGCGCCTGTGTTAGAGTGATTCTGGGGATGCTTGAAGAATTTGTCATTTGCAAATTCCTATGCAAAAGGACCTGATCTGCACATCTCACTCCAATGTGCAGACCAGAATTTAGCTACCTACCTGATTTTGCACATATCTAAACATTATGATTGGAAGTTTAAATGTATTAAAGTATATATTCAAATATGTATTTAAATGGAAAGAAATGGCATTGGGTGTAAAATATGGGAAAGTCACACAGATAAGAAATAGACAGATCTGCCCATTAATCAAACCACATTTTACTGGTGCACCTGAAGTGGAAACTGTGGTTAGCAGTACTGAATATTATAGTAACATCAAATTGTGGTTCCAACCTCACAAACACAGTTTTCTATTTCAGATGGAACAGGAAACTCTAGCCTCCTTCAGGAATTATGCTTGAATGGGAAATATCAACGTATTTTCTCTTTATTTATTTCATAAAATTTATGAACCACTTATTATTATTTTATAAAAAAAACCCTCAAAGCAGTTTACAAAAAGATACAACCATAACATCAGGAAGGATTTACAATACATTAAAACATACAAGAAGTTACGATGCTAAAACAGATTAAAATTCACATCAGCTTATGTCATGGTGCATCTTAGAACATATTTCAGTGTGAGGTATAAACACACATGTTGTTTCTGCCTCCTATTTTCCTGTTTGCTCAGACTCCACCCTTACTATGTCGACTTACCATATGTTAGGGCTGCCATACATCTGGGTTTATCTGGACATATCCAGGATTCATCCATTGGAAATAGTGTCAAAAACTTTGAAATTTTGGAGATTTTGCAAAAAAATAAAGCTTTGGCCAAAAAAGAGAGAGCAACTCTCCACTTTTTTGAAATCTGTCAACCCTACCATAGGTGCAGATTTGGGTGGGGGGTGGCATGTGGTGTTAGCCTTTTCTTTAAATAAAATTTTATTTTAAAGATCCTGTGAAGCTAGGCTGTGGATTTTCCCTCTGACCTAAATAGGAGGCATTCGGTTGCGAGAACAGCACAAAAACTGGCTTATTTGTCAGTGTTCAAACTCTGAGTATAGAATTACTCGGAGTTGGAGGCAAACATCAGTCATGGGATAAAAAAGGTCAGGGTCAGTGCCCTCAATAGCTGGGATTGCAGAAGTGGGAATTTAGGAAGGCCGTTGGCCAGATTTAATGCATTGCTTATTACAGTCGTTTCAACAAGAGCACTGAACCACATAGCCTCTAATACAAACAACAGTCTCGTTACCTATTTATTAGGTTTCTGACCATATACACTCTGGGTATGCCTTGAATTTGTACCTAATATGGAGAACTAATAAACTCAAAGGGTTTTTGGAGAGAGACTTCCATTCTTCTAATATGACTTTAGTTGAAATAAACTACCATATTTCCCTGCGTATAATAATAATAATAATAATAATAATAATAATAATTTATTATTTATACCCCGCCCATCTGGCTGGGCCTCCCCAGCCACTCTGGGCGGCTTCCATAGAAACCAAAAATACAGTAAAATATCACACGTTAAAAACTTCCCTGAACAGGGCTGCCTTAAGATGTCTTCTGAATGTCAGGTAGTTGTTTATCGCTTTGACATCTGCTGGAAGGGCGTTCCACAGGGCGGGCGCCACTACCGAGAAGGCCCTCTGCCTGGTTCCCTGTAGCTTTGCTTCTTGCAATGAGGGAACCGCCAGAAGGCCCTCGGCGCTGGACCTCAGTATAAGATGACTGGGCGTATAAGATGACCCCCAACTTTTCCAGTTAAAATATAGAGTTTGGGATATACTCGCC
Source organism: Podarcis filfolensis (assembly GCF_964270895.1). Taxonomy (NCBI): domain Eukaryota; kingdom Metazoa; phylum Chordata; class Lepidosauria; order Squamata; family Lacertidae; genus Podarcis; species Podarcis filfolensis. The sequence continues at coordinate 81,620,481 of NC_139603.1, read as the reverse complement.
GTATAAGACTACCCCCACCTGCAGCCAACTAGAGGCAGCCAGTTTTTTCATTCCTGTACGCACACCGCAGCTGGGGCACGGGGGGGCCTCGCAGGAGGATCGGGGGAGGGAAGGACGGAGGGGAGGACTTCAAAGCCCCGCTTGCCTCATCCATCCCTCCTCCATCCTCGGCGGCAGCCAGCCCCTTGGAGCGGCGCCCTGCAAAGGTGTTTTTGACACTTGCCGGGTGTCTCTTCAGACTGGACGGGAGGGGAAGTTGCAGGGGGTGTGGGGAGAGAAAGGAGGGCAGCCGGCAGAGCGACGTCTGTCGGCTGGGAAATGAAAGTCAAGTCTCGAACCCACCCCCCGCCTCCCATTTCTGGTCCTCCTCGTGGGGTGGGGTGGGGGTAGAGAGGAGGGGGCAGGGACTGGCCGGCTGCTGCTGCCACCCCACACGGCGCCGGGGCTGGTGGCGCTCCCGGCAGGCTCCCCATGCACTCTGTGCCCCTCTTGTCATGTTTGTGGTTTGGGATGAGGCAGTAAGTCCGTGCACAAAGAAAAGCCGCATGCCCTCGAGCCCCGCTGCAGACCGTGGACAGCGCAGGCCCCGAGCACCAGCTCCCGCTCCCGACGCCGCTTTGCTCGCCACTCCTTAGAATCATAGAATCATAGAATCATAGAGTTGGAAGAGACCACAAGGGCCATCGAGTCCAACCCCCTGCCAAGCAGGAAACACCATCAGAGCACTCCTGACATATGGTTGTCAAGCCTCTGCTTAAAGACCTCCAAAGAAGGAGACTCCACCACACTCCTTGGCAGCAAATTCCACTGTCGAACAGCTCTTACTGTTAGGAAGTTCTTCCTAATGTTTAGGTGGAATCTTCTTTCTTGTAGTTTGGATCCATTGCTCCGTGTCCGCTTCTCTGGAGCAGCAGAAAACAACCTTTCTCCCTCCTCTATGTGACATCCTTTTATATATTTGAACATGGCTATCATATCACCCCTTAACCTCCTCTTCTCCAGGCTAAACATGCCCAGCTCCCTTAGCCGTTCCTCATAAGGCATCGTTTCCAGGCCTTTGACCATTTTGGGTGCCCTCCTCTGGACACGTTCCAGTTTGTCAATGTCCTTCTTGAACTGTGGTGCCCAGAACTGGACACAGTACTCCAGGTGAGGTCTGACCAGAGCAGAATACAGTGGCACTATTACTTCCCTTGATCTAGATGCTATACTCCTATTGATGCAGCCCAGAATTGCATTGGCTTTTTAAGCTGCCGCATCACACTGTTGGCTCATGTCAAGTTTGTGGTCAACCAAGACTCCTAGATCCTTTTCACATGTACTGCTCTCAAGCCAGGTGTCACCCATCTTGTATTTGTGCCTCTCATTCCCCCCCCCCCCAAGTTTCTCCCTGTTACATTTCATTTACATTTCTCCCTGTTAAAATTCATCTTGTTTGTTTTGGCCCAGTTCTCTAATCTGTCAAGGATTAGAGCGAGGGAGACGGGCCCAGAGCTACCAGAGCCTCGGCGAGGAGCAGGCACAGGCCAGAGCCCCCCAACCTAAAGCCTGCCAAGCGCCGCCCACCAAGCGCCGCCAGGGGTAGAGCGTGCACCCCTCTACTGCCTCTGCCGTCGCAGCAGCAGCCTGAGGCAAGGCGAGCAAGCCCCGATCGGCCGTCCAGCAAAGCGGTGGGTTGTGCTCACCGGCTCCCTATCCTCCTTCCCAACAACCATACCCGGCGTATAAGATGACCCCCGACTTTTGAGAAGATTTTCTGGGTTAAAAAGTCGTTTTATACACAGGAACATACGGTAATTTTCTGATATAAACTGATTTTCTCCAAAGTCATCTCACACACTCACTCACACACACACACCCCTCTGATTGTAAAAACTCCACTGGATTTGCATTGGTTAAGGAAGAAAGCAGTCATCTCCATTTCCAGTGGGAGCCGCCGAGAGTTGGAACAGCCTCTGCCCACATAGCTCAACCCCTCCATCAGCATATCCCTGTCGTCAGTTCAGCCTCTTAGGGACCGATCCTATACCACAATCCACCAAGAAGAGTGGGTTAGGATCCAGCAGACCCCCCACCTCACATGGCTACGGGCTCTGGCAAACCACGCTATGCCACTGACCTGGAGGGCACTATGTTAGAGGATGATGGGATGCCGTGAGAGCAGCTTGGAATGCTGACATTTGGCTTTTATAAACAGAGAAGGTTATTGCAGCAACCTTCCTGGATTCCAGTCTTAGGTCTTCCCGACACGAACATTTCCTTATCTGCTGCACCCCTCCACACACTTCCCCTAATGATCTCTCTCTCTCCTGAGCTCTGGAGGGTTTGTAATTTATGTCAGCTTCTTCCTAGCGAGCGAGCCGCTTCTTCCTATGCTTTCAGCTGAATCCAATAACCAATTAAGCCCGTTAGAAAGCCTTATTTGACTCGGTTTTTAATTTACTGTTTCGCAGTAGAGAAGAAGAGTTCAGTAGTTAACAGTGAGTTTTGAAATGGCAGGATTCCTGCAAGTTTGACGAAGGGAAAAACAGAATGGCAGCCCTGTGCTAATTTTGTGACTCATTTTTATGTCTGGAGGTCTTGTTCTGCTTATCATATGCTTGCCTTATCCCTGGGACAGCGAGAAGAAGAATTTGGCCCACTAAATTCCGAGGCACATAGCATCTTTCACTTGTCAAGCATTGCAGGCTGAGAAATGAGACTGAAAAGCAAACATGTCCACAGCAATAGGCGAACATGAGCAAAATCAGTGCTGCGCATGCATTTGCTGGGCATGCAAAATCCACGAGTGGTTTAAGAATAGACTAATAGCCACAGCCTTCCTGAACCTGAGGAGCTGTGCTTTGATCCAAACACTCAGGTCCTGAGAAGGTTTGTTGTTGTTTAGTCGTGTAGTCGTGTCCGACTCTTCGTGACCCCATGGACCAGAGCACGCCAGGCACTCCTGTCTTCCACTGCCTCCCGCAGTTTGGTCAAACTCATGTTAGTAGCTTCGAGAACACTGTCCAACCATTTTGTCCTCTGTCATCCCCTTCTCCTTGTGCCCTCCATCTTTCCCAACATCTTTTCCAGCGAGTCTCCTCTTCTCATGAGGTGGCCAAAGTATTGGAGCCTCAGCTTCACAATTTAATTAAATTTGAGAGGAGATATTCTGCAAACGGGAGTCTAGAAGCCAGGAGTCAGAAAGCCAAGAGTCCGAGGGTCAGAGAGCCGGAAGTCAAGAAGCCAAGGGTCCGAGCGTCAGGAAACAAGGAGTCACAAAGTCAAGGGTCTGAGGATCAAGAAGCAAGGAGTCACGAAGTCAAGGGTTCGGGGATTGAGAGTCAAGAGTCAAATGCAGCAAGGCAGGGAATGTGTTGCTGTGGCCAAGAGCCAAAGGGAAAATGCTGACCTTATATCCCTTCCCGGCTCTTGCCACCAGGTGCTGTGAGTTACCAATCGGCCTCACCTGTGTGGCTACGCCTTGCCTCTTCAGAACAAACTTAGGAAGGCCCCAGTCCTGCAGAGTCCTATTGGTCCCAGGGCCTGGCTCCTGCACGCACACCTGACAAGCTAGCTGGAACGCATCCTTGAACTACGACAATGTTTCCTGCTTGCAGGGATTGAGGATGGAGTGGTGTGGACTTTCAAAGTGTCACTGTTTTCAGATTCATTCACGTGCTGGCAAGTTGAGGTTGCACAACAGTAGCTGAATGGGAACTCTTGCACGAGAAACCCTCTTCCTCCAAAGATTGTGTGTCTGTGTCTGTGTGTGTGTGTGTGTGTGTGTGAGAGAGAGAGAGAGAGAGAGAGAGAGAGAGGGAGAGAGAGAGAGAGAAGGAAAGTGATGGGGGAAACACACTGGAAGGAGAACATTTGCTTTGATGGAACGTCCTCCATCTTCCCCACTAATGAGGCAGCATGAATGCTCACCAAATAGCCGACATTGTTTCGCCTCCTTGGAAATGAGTTAGGACGAATGCTCAGACCACCTGGAAGCTCGGTGCATTTGGCCACGGGCTCAAGAGTGCTCTCATTCTGTCCTTGAGTCTTTGGCTCTCATGTTGCATTTCACCGGAAGTTTATTCACGCAGCTCCGCAGAGGGTCCCATGTGTTGCTTTCCAGATGGAAAATGCAAAGGGTGTTTCGCTGAACCAAGCAAGGCCAGCTTGAAACAGCAACCTTCTCCAAGACAATCAGCATTCAGAGCATAGTGGTGGAGGCGATAATGAGATGTCACGTCACAGCAAGATAAATATACATCGGGAGGTGTATCCTTCCCTCCTTTCCCCTTCAAAAAGAACTACCTGCCAATTTCCCTGAGAGGTTCCTTCAGCAGAGCAGGGGGGGCAGGGAACCCTACCTGTCTATTTTTTTTTCAAAGAGGCATTTCGAGATGGGAAGCATGCTTGTAGTGCAGCCATCAAAGCCTCTGCCTTCTCTGTGGGAACCCTTGAAGGCTAGTTCCATTAATGAGCAGCTGATCTGCCTACAGACTTTGGACAATAAGACAATTTGTTACAAAGGAGACATGCATTGCTAGGAAGTTGATCAGGTAGGGACACAGTAAGCCTGACTTACACATAGGGATGGGTGTTGCTATCTAGTTTCACTCTGTTTCTAAGTTTTCCAACCTTAAGAGTTCAGGTCTGCATATTTAAATACAAGGTCTGTATATAACAAACATGGGATGCGGGTGGCACTGTGGTTTAAACCCACAGAGCCTAGGGCTTGCCGATCAGAAGGTCGGCAGTTCGAATCCCCGCGACGGGGTGAGCTCCTGTTGCTTGGTCCCAGCTCCTGCCAACCTAGCAGTTCGAAAGCACGTCAAAGTGCAAGTAGATAAATAGGTACCGCTCTGGCGAGAAGGTAAACAGTGTTTCCGTGCGCTGCTCTGTTTCGCCAGAAGTGGCTTAGTCATGCTGGCCACATGACCCGGGAGCTGTACGCTGGCTCCCTTGGCCAAAAAAAGCGAGATGAGCACTGCAACCCCAGAGTTGTCCATGACTGGACCTAATGGTCAGGGGTCCCTTTACCTTTACCTATATAACAAACATCCATTTGTTATATATATAGAATCACAGAATTGTAGAGTTGGAAGGGACCCAATGGTCATCTAGTCCAACCCCCTGCAATGCAGACATCTCAACTAAAGCATTCATGACAGATGGCCATCCAATTTCTGCTTAAAAGCTTCCAAGGAAGGAGAGGGAGACCGTTCCACTGTCAAACAGTTCTTACAATTCTTCAGAATTTCAAAAGTTCAGCACAGTGAGTGAACTGGTGGGTATTATTTTTTTAAGTTCATGACCCTTAAAAAACCCATACGGAGTAAGCTTATTGGGCTTCTGAATGCAGGCAGGAGACTACATGTTTGAAAGCTCCCCCAGTGTAAAAATGCCCTGTATCTTTGAACAGCTAGCATGTCATGGTGAGAGCTAGGATGAATAAACGCCTTCTCCTTGAACAGCTAGCTTTCTGCAGGCAGGGCCCATGCACAAAAGAGCATTCAAACATATAACGTGTGGCTTTTTTATCTCACATAGGTTGATTGGAGTTTACACACTGTAAGAAGGAAGAGCTAGGATCTTTACAGTATGAAATTATAATTCTGAATGCTTTTTGTGTAAGGACTTCCTGCATGTAGACAACTAGCACATCAGGGAGAAGGCTAAGCTAAGAAGATCACCCTTCCTAACCTGATCACTCTCGGTGGGCAGAGATGAAGGACAAAACAGAAATGTGCATCCCTGACGTACGTTCTGAAATGATGCAGTCACAAGAGAACTAGCATTGGATATATAGATATAGATATTTGTTGTTGTTTAGTCGTTTAGTTGTGTCTGACTCTTCGTGACCCCATGGACCAGAGCACGCCAGGCACTCCTGTCTTACACTGCCTACTACAGTTTGGTAAAACTCATGCCGGTAGCTTTGAGAACACTGTCCAACCATCTCGTCCTCTGTCGTCCCCTTCTCCTTGGGCCCTCCATCTTTCCCAACATCAGGGTCTTTTCCAGGAAGTCGTCTCTTCTCATGAGGTGGCCAAAGTCTTGGAGCCTCAGCTTCAGGATCTGTCCTTCCAGTGAGCACTCAGGGCTGATTTCCTTCAGAATGGATAGGTTTGATCTTCTTGCAGTCCATGGGACTCTCAAGAGTCTCCTCCAGCACCAGAATTCAAAAGCATCAATTCTTTGGCGATCAGCCTTCTTAATGGTCCAGCTCTCACTTCCATACATCACTACTGGGAAAACCATAGCTTTAACTATACGGGCCTTTGTTGGCAAGGTGATGTCTCTGCTTTTTAAGATGCTGTCTAGGTTTGTCATTGCTTTTCTCCCAAGAAGCGGGTGTCTTTTAATTTCGTGACTGCTGTCACCATCTGCAGTGATCATGGAACCCAAGAAAGTAAAATCTCTCACTGCCTCAATTTCTTCCGCTTCTATTTGCCAGAAGGTGATGGGACCAGTGGCCAGGATTTTAATTTTTTTTGATGTTGAGCTTCAGACCATATTTTGCACTCTCTTTCACCCTCATTTAAAGGTTCTTTAATTCCTCCTCACTTCTATTTCCAGCATAGAATCATGGAAATGTAAAGCTGGAAGGGACCCCAAGGGTCATCTAGTCCAACCCCCTGCCATGCAGGAATCTCAGCTGCATATCTGAGGTTGTTGATATTTCTTCCAGCAATCTTAATTCCGGCTTGGGATTCATCCAGGGAGACAATATACAGCCTTGTTGTACTCCTTTCCCAATTTTGAACCAATCAGTTGTTACATATCTAGTTCTAACTGTGGCTTCTTGTCCCACATAGAGATTTCTCACGCCACCAAGCAGTCAGTGAGGCACCCATCTTGAATGCAGAGAGGTTTTGTCAGCTACTTTTGCAGCTTTTTAGATGAACCTGCAGCCCTGTCGTCCTTGCCCCTGAGTTGCTAGCAAATGATTTGGCACATTCTTAATTGCTGCGTGCCTATATAATCATCTTTGGCAATACATTCTCCTTTCCTGAGAAATATCCCATCCTGCAAATCAGTGCTTAATAGCCAGGAAACTCCTATCAATCAAGGTCCGAAGTCTGCATTCTGCAGCACAAAGTGCCTCGTTGCATTTCATTTCCAATGATAACTCTCCCGAACATTTTGCTTGTTTCTGCCATTTCGGCCGTTTAGGGAAAAGCAACGGGCAGCCTTTCAGAATGGATTTTCCATTTTTATATGCTTGCCTTGGCAAAATCCCATTCCGACCATATATATCTAAACCAGCGATACAGTTGTTGGTACTTTGCCTGTGACACGAGGGCAGTGAGGTGATAAAACTCGAGATCTGCTGCAGTTTGTAGACCGGGCTACATTCTGGTCGAATCAAATCAACCTTACTGGATGGTTGAAGTGGGACTCAAAGGCAGGTGAGGAGGGGGCCACTCTCAATCAGGCCAGGTGGGCGTAGAGCCCAGAGGACAGACTCCTCCATTTCCTCCCTAGGGGTGGAAGGAGATCAGCAGGGCTTCCTAAGCACCATTGGGAGATGGGATTGCTGAGGAGTGTGCTGGAGCCATGGCTGCCAGTAGCGTAGCGTGGGGGGTGCAGGGGGGGCCGGCCGCACCGGGCGCAACATCTGGAGGGGGCGCGCTCGCACTCGCAGCTCTCTGCCCCTACCTGGCAGAGTAGCCTACCACGGGTTAGGGGGCGCAAATTACTTGCCTTGCCCCGGGTGCTGACAACCCACGCTACGCCACTGATGGCTGCCATTGTAGCAGCAGCAGCAGCACCGGGGATGCTGCTCTGTGAATCCTGCCCCAAGGTCATTGCCTCACCTTGCCTCTTAGGTGGGCCGGCCCTGACTGCATGTTTGCCAAGGCTTCAGGGAATCCTATCCCTCCCATGGTGGGATGCCAAGAAGCAGAAAAACAAGAAGAGTTCTTACCATGTACAGTGGTACCTCAGGTTACAAACACCTCAGGTTACAAACACTTCGGGTTACAGACTCCGCTAACCTGGAAGTAGTACCTCCGGTTAAGAGGTACTACCCCATCATCCAGCCCAGACACTGAGGTCCAGCTCCAAGGGCCTTCTGGTAGTTCCCTCGCTGTGAAAGTGAGGTTACAGGGAACCAGGCAGAGGGCCTTCTCGGTAGTGGCACCTGCCCTGTGCAACGCCCTCCCAGCAGATGTGAAGGCAATAAACAACTATTTTACTTTTAAAAGACAACTGAAGGCGGCCCTGTTTAGGGAAGTTTTTATTGTCTGACGCGGTATTGTTTTTAATATTCGGTTGGAAGCTGCCCAGAGTGGCTGGGGAAACCCAGCCAGATGGGCAGGGTATAAATAATAATTTTTTATTATTGTATATTATTAACTTTACCTCAGGATGAAAACAGAAATTGCACGCCGGTGGTGCAGCGGCAGTGGGACGCCCCATTTGTGGGATATAAAGCTGTCAGTCAAGTCCAACATTCTGAGAGGACTAACTGCTTCCATGTGGCAGGCAGTTTTCTCAGTTGGTTGATCGGTTGCTGCAAGGAGTGTTAACTGGTAACTGCTCAGATGCAGTCTTCTCATGACTCACTACTATCTAGAATATAGTTTATCTGGTATGTAACCTAAGCCTGCCTTCAGGAACAACTCTGTAAGCCTGAATGAATCTGATAGCAAAGTAAAGGTAAAGGGACACCTGACCATTAAGTCCAGTCGCAAACGACTCTGGGTTGCTGCACTCATCTCACTTTACTGGCCGAGGGAGCCGGCATTTGTCTGCAGACAGCTTCCGGGTCATGTGGCCAGCATGACTAAGCCACTTCTGGCGAACCAGAGCAGCGTACGGAAACGCCGTTTACCTTCCTGCCAGAGTGGTACCTATTTATCTACTTGCACTTGACGTACTTTCAAACTGCTAGGTTGGCAGGAGCAGGGACCAAGTAATGGGAGCTCACCCCGTCACAGGGATTCGAACTGCCAACCTTCTGATCCACAAGCCCTTGGCTCTGTAGTTTAGACCACAGCGCCACCCATGATAGTAAAGTAGTTTATGTTAATATGATTCAGATTCATGTGCGTTTTCTTTAAGAGAGACAGAAAAGGATTATCAGCCAGGAAGGTATAATTATTGATAGGACTCAAACGAATTAGCAACCCGCTTGTCGCTGCATAAATGCAAATGGGATCATTTAAACTCTGCTATACTATATAAACATTCCCACACCATTAGCTAAAATGGTACCTCGGGTTAAGAATGGTTTCAGGTTAAGAATGGACCTCTGGAATAAATTAAGTTCTTAACCAGAGGTACTACTGTAGTTTATTCAATATTCACAGAGAGAGAGAGAGAGAGATATGAAGGAATGCGATCTCTCTTAAATAATGGCGTTGCTCCAGGTAAAGTCCCACTCCCTCAGTCCCTCCTATTCTACGTCACCCCTGTGCTGGCTGATCTGTGCTTTCTGCCTCTGAGTTCTACTGCTCTCAAGGCACACCTTGTTCTGGGAGTGGTGGGGTCAGGAATGCTTTCAAGAGACACCAAGTCTGTTAGCTCTCTCTCCCCTGGTGCTTCTTCTTCCTCCTGCTCTCCCAATATTTCCCAGCTCCTCCCCCTGCAGCCTCTGAACTATGACCTTCTGCAAACCACTGTTCTAAATCTATACTGTCCTCCTCTTCTCGGGAAGGTGCAGGAAGAGGGGGAACGGTTCCCACCATTCCTGCTCAGTTCAGCCCCTGACAACCTCATGCCCTTGGTCCAGACCACAAGGCTAGAACAAAGGGCAATAAGGAGACCATGGTGGATATGTGATGTTCCAGTTAAGACTAGTTTGGAATAATCCAAACTATCAAACTAGAGAAATGAGGACCAGAAGAAAGAACAGGAAAGAGGAGAATGCAGAGATGAGATGAAAAATATGCATAATATATAAATATTTTATTTGGACCTCTTTGAGCATTTATTGGGGGCTCAGTTAATGGTTTAAGTTCACGAGAGCTCCAGCTTTCTTTTAGAACCCACCAACTGCCATAAGAACTGTCTGATGCCAGGCCTGGGGATACAAGGATGAGGCGACCTATGGCCCATCCCAATGCTGTTGGATTCCAACTCCCATCAGTCCCAAAAAGCACAGTCAGTGTTCATGCATCATGGGAGTTGGAGTCCAACAACATCTGGAAGGGACATGAGTTTTCCCGTCCTTGGCTTGAGCTACTGTGCACTTTCTGGGATTGCTGCCTTGGATTATGCAGTTGTAAGGGACCTCAAAGATCATGCGATGGGCTGCAGCAGAAGATCCCAGGTTGAATCTCTGGCATCTCCAGGTGGGATTAAGAAGGTCCACTGTCTTAACCCTTGGATAGCTGCTGCCAGTCAGGGCAGACAATATGGACCAATGGTTTGGTCTTAGTATGTGACAGCTTCCTATGTTCCTGTGTTGATCATCTAATCCAATCCCATGCTGATTCAGGAAATCCACTACTGCAGCTTCCCTGACTGGTGGCCACCTAGTCTCTGATGGAAAACTTTCCCCTCTGATCACTGGAACTCATTTTTGCCTGGGGGGGCGGGGGGAGAAATGTACTATGCACCTTCTTGGACAGACAGCAAGCTCTTCTGAGTCCAGGAACCAGAGCAAGCTCTGACTGCCCCCTTGGGATGTGGGGGCTGACACATCCAAGCAGGTTAGGTTAACGGGACTTGCAGCTGACACAGTAAATAATCCATTCTGTCAGCAGGAATTCATCCTTTCTGCTAAGAACGTTGCAAGCACACAATTTACACAAAACGGATTAGGTGATAGATCAAAGTTTTCCCACAATTTGTGAGGATGTTTTGTGTGTGTGTGACACCATTTTATATGCAGGGAGTCTTCCAAAGTTTCAAGCTGAAGTAGCACTTCTTTTTACAATTCAGTAGGGAACTTTGTCAATATTGTTCTCCTCTCCTATTTCTTTTCTTCTTTTTTCAAAAAAGAAGTAGCTGAAATAATGAACAATTGAGAGCCATGTTATTATTATTATTTTTTACCACTTATAATCTCAACTGCACGATGCCTCACAGATGCTAATGAATTGCTTCTTCCACTAGCTGGTTATAGCAGGAGCGTAGCTCACCTGAGAACACTATATTCAGTTATTTTGCTCAAGATGTGTTCAGGATAGTACCTGGCTTTTCTTGTCATTAAATTTAACTGCAGTGTTTGTGTTATCTTCATCCATCCCTTTTTATGGAGGCTGTAAAAAAAAAAAAGTGAGATGCAACATTCTGTGCGGGTAGAAAACTGCCTATTTCTAATTCTGTTTAAAGGTTCCACTGGTGTCAGGTGACACTGAATAAATAAAACTTAGGAGTAGCAAGAGAGATTTTGTGAAGAAGATGATGCCAGATGTACTGCAGCTCTGGCACTGTGTAAGGTTGGGGAACCTGGGGGCTTCCAAATGGTGATGGACTCCAATTCCCATCATCCTCAACCACTGAGCATCATGCCTGACTTCAACACCCATCAGCTCCAGCTAGAAATATGGATGGCTCAAAAGAGGGTCTTGTTTACCCAGAGCTGGGGGTCATTTTGTCAAGCCCTCAGATGGTTCAGAAAGATTACTAGAAGTTTCCTGATCTTTTCCAGATGAGCTTGCATCAATGGAGCCTGGTCCATAAGGTCAAATGGCTCACTGTCCCACCTGTGGGAATGTTAAGGATTGTAGGAAAGGATATATTGAATAAGTTTTATCCTTCCTTTCACTCATGCTAGTGAGTAATGTAGCAAAGCAAATTCCCCTCAAGATAGCTGGAAGCTAATTTGCAGATTCCTTTGACTCTCTTAGTTAAGATTATTTCCTGGTGTCCCCTTTAATCCTCCTTAAAAGAGACTTTCTGAGTAAAGTAACAAAAAGTTTACTCACATTTCAGTTCACGATTTGATCCCTGAAAGGCAGGCTTTACTTAATAGTTACATAAACAAAAGTGTGAGTTGATCTCATTGTCGGAACTCCGCTCAGCCAAGCCGATAAGGCCTCATCTTCCTCCGAGCTGAGCCTTTGAAATTGCCTCCAACGTGTTTAATGATAAGGCCTCAAGCACATTCTATCCAGCCGGGTTCCCAGCACAGGGAAGAGACGAGAGGTTTGGCTACATTGTAAAGAGTTTTATTTCTAAACTACGCAGAACAGAAAAGACATCCGCTCTCTATGAAAGTGTGATGGGATGGTGAGCTGCTTGTGCGTAAAATCCTGATCCCTCAGAGCTTGGCTAAGTTCCCAAACCTCTGTCTGTGATGGAGCTCCTTAAGCATGGCTCCATCAATCGCTCGTTGAATCGGACAGTGGGCGTTTACGGAACTTCTTCCAGCATAAAAGCTCCTTGACGGAAACGCGTCTTCTGGACTCTCGGCGTGACAGTTTCCGCCGAGGAGTGGGTGTGCCTACGGGAGGTCCTGAAACCTCTCCACTGTTCCCGCTTGAAGTATCTCTGAGCTCTCCCTCCGACTCACTTTCCCTTGTAACTCCACTTCTCCCCCTGCTGGTCCCCTCCTCCGCTGAGTGGTCTCTCTCACCCTCCATGAGCCCTTTCACCTCCTTCGTCTCAGATGACAGTTCCCTGACATCCACCTCCCCTCTAGGGCCCCCTTCACCCCCTTCCCTCCCCTCCTCTGCGGGAGGCGAGGGAGCAAAACCCCTGAAGGAACCTCCCTCATCTTCCGAAGTTTCGAACACTTCCCTCCACCTTTTGCTGTTCCCGGTTTCCAAGTACTCCTCCTCCTCGGAGTCTGTACCCTCTTCCAACTCCGATTCCCTGAATCCCTCCAGTTCCTCCTCATCGTCGGTGGTGCCAAAGTACTCCCTCCGGAACCTCGCTACTGGTTGAGGTTTCCTGGGGAACCTTTGGTGGAACGTTTCGATCAAGACCTCGTCATGGACCTCCTCTGCCTTCACCCAGGTGTTTTCCGACTCCGGTTCCCCTTCCCACGCGACCAAATACTCCACCTGATTACCCTTCCACCTGGAGTCGATGATTTCTGCCACATAGTTGCGGATTTCCCTTTCTTCTATGGCTGGCCCCCGTGTGGATACCCCTTCACCTTCCCCCCTGTATGGTGACAGTAATGACCTGTGGAATACTGGGTGCAGTTTCATGTGGTTCGGTAACCGGAGTCTGAAAGCCACTGGGTTGACCTGTTGGATGACCTCAAATGGTCCCAATCTTTTGGGTCTCAATTTCTTGCAACTACCCTTGAACGGCAACCCTTGGGTTGATAGCCAGACCCGACTCCCCACCCTAATTGTTTCACCTTCCCTTCTGCTCTTGTCTGCCTGCCTCTTATATTCTTCTTTGGCCCTTTCTAAGTTGTGTTGGAGTTGACGATGGATCGCTTCCATTTCTTCTACAAAAAGTTCAGCGGCCGGAACACTCCATCTCTCTCCTCCTTCCCCTGGAAACGCCCTGGGGTGGCACCCATAATTAGCCAAAAAGGGGCTCATCCCGGTGGACACATTCTCTGCATTATTGTAAGCAAATTCCGCTAGTGCCAACTTTTCGACCCAATCGTTTTCTCTGTCATTGACATAACACCTCAGGTATTGTTGAAGGATACCGTTTGCCCTCTCCGCCTGCCCATTGGTCTCAGGGTGCCTGGCAGTCGAAAAGTTGACCTCTACGTGCAACAAGCTCATAAGCTTCCTCCAGAATCTGGACGTGAACTGTTTCCCTCTGTCGGAAACCAGCCTCAAGGGGGCGCCATGCAGCCTAAAAATATGTTCTACAAACAATTTTGCTGTCTCTTCCGCCGTGACTGCATGTGAGCAAGCTACAAAGTGACCCATCTTAGTTAACTGGTCTACTACGACTAGTATGGCGGTTTTCCCCTGGGATTTGGGCAGATCAGTCATAAAATCTATCGACACCGCCTCCCACGGTCGTTCTGGTGTGGGTAACGGTTCTAAATACCCCGCTGGCGCCCGCCTTTCTCCTTTGGCTCTCTGGCATTGGTCACACCTTCTCACATACTCCCGTACATCCTCCCTCACCTTGGGCCACCAAAACTCCCTGGTCACCAACCACATGGTCTTGTGTTGCCCAAAATGCCCCGCTGTGGGATTGTCGTGCAGCTGTTTGAGTACTCTCCCCCTCAATTCCCCTTCAGGTATATATAGCGCCCCTTTGTAATACAATGCCCCGTTTCTTTCTTCAAAACCTCCGGGGTCTTCTCCCTCTCCCCTTAAACCTCTGAGCTTATCCTGGGCGTACTCATCATTTACCGTTCCCTCTACCAGTTCTCTTTGCCCACCCAGGCCGCACCACACACCCAGTGGTCCTCTGGGATAACATGTCTCTCTTCTGGCGCTCCCTCCCCCTCCAAATATTCAGGTTTGCGAGAGAGAGCGTCCGCTCTGATGTTTTCTGGACCTGGCACATAGCAGATTTCAAAATGGAATTTGGAGAACTCCTGGGCCCATCTCACTTGTCGTTGGTTGAGCACTCGTGCCATTCTCCAATACTCCAAATTCTTGTGGTCCGTACATACTTGTACCTTATGCTGTGCACCAATTAGTAAGTGTCTCCATCTCCGGAACGCTTCGTGAATGGCGAGTAGTTCTCGGTCATATACCGTGTAGTTCCTCTCGGATTTGTTCAGCTTACGCGAAAAGAAGGCACACGGTCTCCATTCCGACTTATTGCTCCCTGGCTGAAGCAGCACTGCCCCCACCGCGCGGTCTGAGGCATCAGTTTCCACTCTCATGGGTTTTTGTAAATCCACATGCAGGAGCTGTTCTTCCGAAGCGAATGCCTTTTTCAATTCCTCAAAAGCGTGCTCCGCCTCCGCCGTCCAAACGAATTTCTTCTTGCTGCTCAGACAGTCCGTGATGGGAGCCGTTAAGTGGGCAAAGTTCTTGATGAATTTACGGTAAAAGTTCCCAAACCCTAAGAACCTTTGCACATCTTTTTTCGTTTTTGGTGTCTTCCATTCCAGCACCGCCTGTACCTTGCTTGGATCCATGGCTAATCCCTTGTCTGATAGGCGGTACCCCAGGAATTCCACCTCCTTGGCGTGGAACTGACACTTCTCCAATTTCACCCACAACTGGTTTGCTTGCAGCTGGCTCAGCACTTCCCTGACATCCTTTACATGCTGCTCCTCATTCTCTGAATATATCAGCACGTCATCGAGAAAGGCCACGCAATTCTTGTAGAGCAAAGGTCCCAGTACATGGTTCATGAGCGATTGAAAACAGGCGGAGCCTGCTTGTAATCCAAAGGGCATAACGAGATATTCGAAAGCCCCTAGGGGGGTGAACATCGTTGTCTTCCATTCATCCCCCTTCTTTATTCGTATCAGGTTGTACGCTCCTCTCAGGTCCAGTTTCGTGAATATCTTTCCCTTCCTCACCCTGGTCAAAATGTCATCAATTCTGGGCATGGGGAAAGTCACTGGTTCTGACACGGCATTTAGCCGCCGGTAGTCCACGATCAATCTCGGTTTATCCGTGTTTTTTTTGTCCACAAAAAACACTGGGCTGCCCCCCACCGCTCTGGACTCTCTGATGAAACCTCTCTTCAGGTTTTTGTCAATAAACTCCCTCAACTCCTGCATTTCCCTGTCTGACATGGCGTACAGCTTGCCCACGGGGAGCTGGGCCCCAGGGACCAGGTTAATTTGGCAGTCAAAGTCTCTATGCGGTGGTAGTTTATCTGCTTCCCTTTCGCTGAAGACCTTGCTCAGGTCAGCGTATTGTTTGGGCACCTTCCCTTTGTCCGCCACTTCCATCCCTGCTAGGGAGGCTTTTGCCCCTTCTGGCACCTTTCCCTCTTTGCAGTGTTCCAGGCAATGTGCTGACCCAAAGGAGACCACTCTCTGATGCCAGCCCACTAGCGGGTCATGCAACGCTAGCCAGCTCATTCCCAAAATGACTGGCGCCTCTCCCAGGGTGGCTACATTGAATGCTATCCTTTCAGTGTGCCTTGCCACCCTCATAACCATTGGGACGGTCTGTAGGCTAACTTCTCCCCCCAACAGCTCCCTCCCATCGATCGTGGTGACCTGCAGGGGGTTGCTTAAAGGGAGTGTCTGTATCTGGTGTTCAGCTGCAAACTCCTTGCTCATAAAATTACAGGAGCTGCCTGAGTCCAACAGCGCCTTGGTCTTTAGTGGGTATCCGTTTGCCAGCTCTAGCAGCACCTCTATTACTAGAGCTGGTCTTGGAGGTTCCGGAGTGGGCACTTTTACTGCTCCTTGGCCTGTCTGCAGTGCCCTGACAGCGGCAGACAGGCGCTGGCTTTTACTGGCTCCTGGACTTCCTCCTCCTTCCCCCCAACAGCTCCCGCCATCCCTTGCCATTCCTTTCTTTGTGGGCAGACTCTGGCAAAGTGACCTGGCTGCTGGCAGAGGTAACATTTCTTGGCGCTCTTTCCCTCCTTCTTCCTCCCTTCACTGGGATTTGAAACTGCGCGCGCGCGCGCTGTTCCAACTTCCATCGGCTCTCCGGGTGGGAAACTGGGTTCTGGAATCTCTGGAATGCGGAAATCCCTCCAACGCTCTCCTTTCCCCTCCCGCTTCTCCAAGGCTCTTGCCTCCTGGCGCGCTCCAATGGTCAACGCTGATTTGGTCAGCTGGTCCATAGACTCCGCCCTGGGCGCCCGGGAAAGTTCGTCTTTCACCGCCGAAGAAAGCCCCTCTTCAAAGAGCATTTGAATGGGTTCCGCCGATAGGTCCCACCCCAATTTATGTATCAACATTGTAAACTCAGTCCAGTACTCACGAACCGATCGGCTCCCCTGTTTGCAAGCCATCAATTGTCTGCGCACCAGTCCCTGTTCAATCTCGCTGGAAAACATCAAATCCATGGCGCGAAAAAACTTCCTCGCGTCCTTCAGCATGTCACTATTCCCTGCCATCAGGGGCCGGACCCAGTCTCTCGCCCCTCCTTCGAGATGGCCAATCACAAACGCCACTCGCGATGCCTCATCGGGAAAGTCGTTAAACTGCAGTTCAAGAGCATACTGCATCTCTGTCCTAAAGGCTTGGTAGTTCCTGGGGTCCCCCCCAAACTTCTGCACCATTCCTGGCATCTTTCTTGCTAGTGTAGCGCCTTTTGCCTTTTCTGCATCCTGCGCCCTCCTTTCTTCTAGCCTCGCCGTTTGCATTGCTAGCTGGAGTTCCAAAACTCTGCACCTTTCTTCCAGAGTTGGACCTTCTCCAGCTCCTGCTGCTCCTCCGGCTCCAGCTGGGTTGCTCATGATGCCTCTCTGCACAAGCTGCTTTCAGGGACTGTCCGATTGCTGTGATGGGATGGTGAGCTGCTTGTGCGTAAAATCCTGATCCCTCAGAGCTTGGCTAAGTTCCCAAACCTCTGTCTGTGATGGAGCTCCTTAAGCATGGCTCCATCAATCGCTCGTTGAATCGGACAGTGGGCGTTTACGGAACTTCTTCCAGCATAAAAGCTCCTTGACGGAAACGCGTCTTCTGGACTCTCGGCGTGACAGTTTCCGCCGAGGAGTGGGTGTGCCTACGGGAGGTCCTGAAACCTCTCCACTGTTCCCGCTTGAAGTATCTCTGAGCTCTCCCTCCGACTCACTTTCCCTTGTAACTCCACTTCTCCCCCTGCTGGTCCCCTCCTCCGCTGAGTGGTCTCTCTCACCCTCCATGAGCCCTTTCACCTCCTTCGTCTCAGATGACAGTTCCCTGACAGAAAGCAAAGAGCAACTGAACAAAGGAACAAAGGAACAAAGGAACAAAGGAACAAAGGAACAAAGGAACAAAGGAAACAGGAAACCACTAACGTCACATCCCGTCTCCCCTCCCGTGAGACTTCCAAGAGTCTGCACTGTCTCTGGAATGTAAACAGAGTCCTGTGACTCCACGCAGCTGCTCAGTGATAAGAACAGAAACTAACACTCATATGGCGACTGAACTCATGTGCTGCTGGCTGAGAGCCAGCAGACAGCAAAATTACATTGTGAATACCAAATGGTTGCAGGAGAGCAGCAACAAGACAGCAAGAATCAAGACAGAAATCAAGACGAACTGCAATTGAGAAAATTAAGAAAGACCTGGAAGTGTGGGGTAGAATGAAACTGTCCTTTTGGGGCAGAATATCTACGATAAAGATGAATGTGCTCCCAAAGATGTTATTCTTATTCCAGACTATCCCTGTTATTAAGGGGGTAGGGATTTTTAAAGATTGGCAAAGAATGATTTCAAGGTATATCTGGCAGGGCAAGAAGCCAAGAATAAAATATAAATTATTGACAGATGCGAAGGAAAGGGGAGGCTTCGCCCTGCCAGATATGAAATTATATTACGAAGCAGCATGTCTTTGCTGGCTAAAAGAGTGGATTAAATTAGAAAACACGGAATTATTGGATTTAGAAGGTTTTGATAACAGATTTGGGTGGCACGCTTACTTATGGGCAGACAAGAAGAAAGTCCATAAAGGATTTGGGAACCACATTTTCAGGAGTTCTTTAATAGAAGTATGGGACAGGTACAAAAACCTCCTGGAACCAAGAGTCCCTCACTGGTTATCTCCGTTAGAGGTTATGAGTGTGAAGAAAATTAATATGTGAGGGAAATGGGCCACATATGGAGAATTATTAACTAAAGAAGGAGGAAAATGGAAATTAAAACCATACGAAGAGGTTAAAGATTATGTGTATGATTGGTTGCATCACTTTCAGGTAAATTAAATGTTAAAAAAAGATATAAAAGAAAGTGGATATGCAGAAAAAGACTCAAAGTTCCAAACGGAGATAATAGACAATGACTACAAAATTCTGTCAAAAATGTATAAGATATTGTTAGAATGGAATACGAAAGATGAAGAGGTTAAATCGGTAATGATACAGTGGGCCAAAGATTTTGGATATAATATTCAATTTGAAGAATGGGAAAAATTATGGAAGGAAAGTTTAAAGTTTACTGCATGTATGGGGTTGAAGGAGAATGTAATGAAAATGTTTTATAGATGGTGTATCACCCCGGTAAAATTGGCAAAAATGTACAAAACATGTAACAAATGTTGGAAATGCAAAGAAAAAGAGGGAACATTCTACCATATGTGGTGGGAATGTAAGAAAGTAAAAAGCTTCTGGGAAGCAATATATAATGAACTGAAAAAGATGTTAAAATGCACTTTTGTTAAGAAACCAGAAGCCTTCCTTTTAGGGATTACAGGAAAAGATATAAGAAGAAAAGACTATAAACTTTTCCAGTATGCAGTTACGGCAGCAAGGATTCTTTTGGCCCAGAAATGGAAACAAGAGGAAATACCGACGATTCAAGAATGGAGAATGAAATTGACTGACTATGCGGAACTGGACAAATTGACTGGGAAAATAAGATATGTTCGAAACCAAAAGTTCATCGAAGATTGGGGAAAATTTGTTGATTATCTGAAAAATGTATGTGAGGTGCAAACAACGCTAGTGGGGTTTCAAGAAGCACTGTAAAAATTTTTTAAAAGTATTGCTGAAAGTAAATAGAAAAAGGAGGGAAGACAAATGGCAATGCAATTAAAGAAATGCGTATTAAAGGGTAAAAATGGATGATTTTCAGGGAAGTTGAAGGAAGTCCAAAATTTGAATTTTGTTAAAATCTGGTAAAATTTGGATAAATTGTATGAATGTATGGAAAACTAATAAAAATTTATTTTAAAAAAAAGAGAAAATGGCTGTGCGACTCGGTTCTTTTATGGAGTCAGCCAGAGCTCATCCCATCTCCCAGGCCACATGCAGGGGGAGGATGCTCCAGACCAGTGGAACAGGAAGTTACACTGACTGGATGTCTCCCTGTCTGTGCCCACTCTAGGGAAACAAGGAATGTTGCATTTGACTGCACCAATAGATTACTTCCCACACCATGCATTTAACCAGACTGCTGCTCAGCTTCCTCCTCCTTAGTCTCAATGTTGCTCTTGTAAAATTCAGCAGGGAGGAGGATGGGGGCAAAGTTAGAATGAGTTGGCTCTGCCTGCTATTTTCTCTGGCTCCCCCTACTGTTCGCCTCCCTACTTTCTGCTTTATGAGTTCCAAATGTCACCAGTCATCACTGGCTTGCATAATTTCTGGGTTCATTCAAGGGGAACTTTGGGAAGTTTGTCCATCTCTAATTATAAGGAAGCAGTGTCCATTTTTAAGGTAAGGAAGAAGTTTTAAAAGCTTTAAAACCCAGAAGTGGAACACTGACCAATGCCTCTACCCAGAATTTTATGCAAACTGCATAAGGTTCCCTAGGATATATCCCCCGAAAAGAGTCAGCCCTGTGAATATAAACTTTTATACCATTGAGTCATTTCAAAAATAATTTTAATTGGGGCCTGTCGCCTTCACAGCTGGAAGAGGTGGGGCATTATTTCACATCTTGAATCTTACTGAGAGGCTCCGCTTTTTAAATAAAAAAAGAGGATCTGCCCATTTTTCAGCAGGTCAACAGAAAAAGAGCAAAGAAATTTGTCACCCTTTTGGAAAATCATTTTCCGGAGCGAAACAGAAAATGGCAAGAGCTGTTTCAAAGTAGTTTCTAATGAGCAGGAACGGAGAGACTGTCGGATTTATAGAGGCCTGCAGCATCACCTAAAAAGCTGCGTACCAGCCCTCTGCCACTCTTTCAACCTAAACAAACCACATTTCCTTTAATTTTGGATAAAGTGGAAGAACCACAATAATCAGAACAGACCCCTTTTGGAGATGGCTCACCGACATCAGGTCTCATAAAACCTCTTTGGGCTCATGAGATTAATGACTCAAACCTGCACATTGCCTTGTTCTGTTTTCCTGTGAAACAGGAGGAACCATACATCTGATTAAATAACTATTTCAGTATGGTACTATTTTATTCTAACGGCACAAATTCAGAGGCTTTGTGAGATTAGCGATAAGGGGCATAGAAACCCGACGTTTGCTTCTGCATCTCTGCTGGTACAAACTTACCTTCAGTTATAATGAAGCCCTGGGTTTCTCTTTATCCTGCAGCACATGATATGTTTATTACAGGCTTCCGTGTTTTTTCATCATGCAGTCTTATCATTATACTGCATAGAGTCTGCCTCTGAGATAATGGCTTCAGAGCTGAGCCTTGCTGTTTCTGTGGCCTGAGCAGATTCCAACTTTAGAGCTTGAAAGAGTGGACTCTCCTTTTATTTGTTGCATGGTTACATTTCTATTTACTGCCAAAACATCCTACAGTCTTTATGGGTACCCTGGTTTTTTTGTATGTTGTATGAAAATCTCAACATTTTATATGACTTTTTCTTTTAAATGTAAGCTGCTTGGAGATCTTTAGGTAACAACTGTCTAATAAGTTTTTTTTTAAAATAATAATAATAATAATAATAAACCTACTTTTCCTCCAACGAGCTCAAGGTGGCCTACATGATTCTCTCCCTCCCCATTGTATCCTCACAGCAAAGATGAAATTCAACAAGTTCATAAACGTTTCACAATGTTCCCCAAAATAAATGTGGAATTGTGTTTTCCTGCACCTCTTTGGCTGTATATGATTAAAACTCTCATTTTCTTTAACAGAGACATTGTCACTTTTTTAAAGGAAAGTTTCTGCCTCTATTCATGGGCTGAGCTGTGGCATAAAACTGGAATTGTGTGTTAAGGAATTGTAAATATTGAGAATCACAGCAACTACACACTCTTTAAGAGGATAGCAGTTCTTTCATGGATACTTTGATCTGGAGTAAACTTAAGGCCAGGGCTTGAATTATAATGGACAGAGGGCCCCAGCTCTCTTAACTTTTGTGAAGTCCCCCTCCCCCTGCAATAGCTATTGTGTTTTTAGAAAGCTATGGGGAATGATTTAACTAAAAGAAATTGGGGGTGTTAGAGAAGTGGCTAAGCCTACTATGAACTTGGGTGATCAAAATTATTCCTTTGAAATTGTGGTGAATGGGTAGCCAAGATGCGGATAGAACAAGTGTTATGTACTGAGTTGAATAGGATCCAAACTGCAGCAGTCTGATTGGTCCTAGAACAATAGGATCCAAAAGGCAGCAGTCTGATTGGTCCTAGAACAATAGGATTCAGAATGCAGCGGTCTGATTGGTCCTAGAACAATGCAGCAGTATGATTGGTTGGCAGGAACCACCCAATCATGCTCCAGATAAAAGTGAATCCACAACCTGATTGGCTTACAGTAGAATTCCGGAATTAGCCAATCATGTGCAGCCCATTGTGTAAATAATGTATATAAAGCAGATACTTTGAGGGGACATTCATTCATTCCTCCTCACCACTATGAGCTGAATAAAGAGCATGAAATCACTTTGCAACTGAGTATATTTCAACAAGCAAGGAATCAAAGCGGCTATGTAGACTTTAATTGCAACTGCTGGAGCATCCGAAGGACAGCAAAGCATGTTTGAGGATCTACAGGGAAACATTCGCATAATTCAATAAGCCTGTTTGAGGGATTCCAGTTGACCAAGGAGAACTGTCTTGCGGATAAAGCTGCTTTAAAAATAAGATCATTTACAATACATTTCATGGAAAAGCAGGACAAAGAGTCCTGCACCAACTTGAAGATGTACACATTCGATGATGACAGATGCTTCCATGGTTTAAAGCAGGAATTGGCAAAACTGTGGTCCCCCTGTCAATGTGCTGGGCCCGGGGGTTAACCCGAGTAACGCGGTCTTCCAGAAGCCCCAGGCAGCATGGCCAATGGTCAAGGATGATGGGCACTGTGCTGCAGGGGTGCCAAATCAGGGTGCCACCTAAAGCACACCACTTCTGGAAGGCCACAAATTCCTCATCCCTTGACCAAAGTCCACTTGGTCAGCTGCATTGTGATCCATGGATCCACACATTCACTGGTGCTGCCACCACCACCACACCGGGCAGAAAGGCAGACTTTGGCATGCAAAGGGAGAACTTTGGGTGTTGGGTGATTTTAATATTCCTTCCGAATTGCATTTGGGAGGGTAAAATTCAAGGCTAATACATTCCGGGCTAATGCAAGCATATGTCCGTATCTTTGGTACAGCTCCAATCTGCAATTTGCTTGTGGCTTTTCAATTTCCTGTGAAGGATGTGCTCATTTGATTTTCCTCCACCCCTTTCCCAGCCTTCAGTGTTTCCACAGATGCTTTTAACTACATAGGAGTCATTCTAGGAGAGTTTTGCAGCACTGCAGAATTTGACTCCATTCTGCAAATGTCGTACTCTGCCTTGCTGTATAATCTCAGCCATGGGTGGGTATTCATTGTTTTTGCTTTCTGAAGCAACCCCACCGACAACTTCATATTCGCTGCAAAGTTACAGTAGACTTCTAAACTCACAATTAGAAATCAGAATGAAGGTGACTTGCTGCCCAAGATCTGCAATTAGGCCAACTTAATCACATACCCTCCAAGTGTCCCAATTTTCAAGGGGCATCCAGGAATTACAAAAGCTTCTGGTTTGATCCTGGAATGTCCCTATTTCCTACATCAGTGCTGCCACCACTGAGCTCAGGGCTGTTGTGAAGGAGCAACCCTGTCAGGGCCTGTGCTGAGGAGGGCTGCACTGAGGAGGAATGGTGGGAGCCTCCCCCTCCCCCTGCTCCAGATCCAGATCCTGAATCTTCCCACAGTATAGATTTGGAGCAGTGGTTTGCAGAGGGGCATAGTTCAGAAGGCAGAAGCTGGGAAATACTGGGTGGGGAACAGGTAGCAGAAGCAACACTGGAAGAGAGAGAGTTAACAGATTCACAGTCTCCGGACAGCATTCACCCCCCTTCTCCAAGGACATGGAGAGCTCAGAAAGTGTTAGAACAGAAAGCACAGAGGGTAGGACCTCATATTACAAGATGTAGGAGTGACGTAGATTAATAGGAATGGAGGGGGGAGTGAGCCTTAATAGGGAGCACCGTACCATTTCTAGGGAGGTGTGTTCTTTTGTCTCTCGCTGTGATCGTTAAAGATTCTAACTGGTAAGATGTTCCTTTTGTTTGATCTTTTGTTTACTGTCATGGGGGAGAAAGCCCATTCCCCGAAGCATGAGAATCCCATTGACTCGCCATGGCTTCTCCGTGGCCACTGCTGCTGGCCTCCTCCCTTGAGCAAATTGTAGTGGCTGCTGAAGAGTGGGCAAGGAGGAGGAGGAGATGCTTCTGACAGCAAGGCCCAGACCTGCATGACACATCGGCTCTGATGGACTAGCAGAGGGTAGGGCTGCCCTGGGCAGGAAGAAAGGAAGAGTGGAGCAGAGCAGGAGTCTTGATTTATTTATTTTTAATGCTTTGCACATCTGCATCTAATCTTGCCCCCTTCTAAAATTTATTCATTGATATGTGTGTGTTTCTTAAATCTACCAAAGAACAGAATAAAATTGGGATTAAGGGATTTTCTCAGGACGGTGGAGTGTGTGTGTGTGCTTTGTCCCGTCCGTATGGTGTTAGTAGCTCTTACCTTTCTTCTTTCTTCTCTACAAGGGAAGGGGGACAAAAATGGGGGAGGGTCAGTTAGTGGGGAGTGAGAAATGTCCCTATTTTCATCTGAGAAATATTGGACAGTATGGGAGTAGAGCTCTTTTAACCGATACCATTCAGCCATCCCTGGACTTGGCACCAAGCTGTTGCCATGTTCAATTCCCCTCAGTGCTCTGGGGTGCTTGAAGTACTGCGCTCTGGAGCATTGTGGGAAATTTGAAATTTCTGCTCATTGCCACTCATGAGCCTGGTCTATTGCTATGCCATGGTTGAGGATGTGTGTGACTGAGCGGAGGGCGTTTTGAAAGCGTGATTATGTGTGACTGCCCCAATAGCAAAATGAGCAAAAATCATAATGAATGTACAGTAAGAAGCATGTCTGGAGGGGAAATACTTTTTGCATATTCACCATTGCAGGTAAATGCTCAAGGCATACAAAAATATATTTCAGCCTCCCTAAGTGTGCTCACGTATTTTCGAGCGATAGTCCTGGATTTACAGAAGCCGTCCTGTTTTCTGATTTGATCCCGGAATGTCCCACTTTTCCTTAAAGGTAAAGGTAAAGGGACCCCTGACCATTAGGTCCAGTTGTGGACGACTCTGGGGTTGCAGCGCTCATCTCGCTTTATTGGCCAAGGGAACCAGCGTACAGCTTCCAGGTCATGTGGCCAGCATGACTAAGCCGCTTCTGGCGAACCAGAGCAGCGCACAGAAATGCCGTTTACCTTCCCACCGGAGCAGTACCTATTTATCTACTTGCACTTTGACGTGCTTCCGAACTGCTAGGTTGGCAGGAGCAGGGACCGAGCAACGGGCGCTCACCCCATCATGGGGATTCAAACTGCCGACCTTCTGATCAGCAAGTCCTAGGCTCTGTGGTTTAATCCACAGCGCCACCAGGACATCCCTATTTCCATCAGAGAAATGTTGGAGAGTATAGAATAGATATCCCCATTTTCATCAGAGAAATGTTGGAGGGTATGATATTTTCAAGACATTGAAATGTCTGGATCAAAGGGGTGTTTAAGGGGAGCTGTTGTGCCTTCCTAGTTCTTGAGCATGAAAGGGAAATGTGTTATCATGAGTCTTGCTCAAAAGCTTCTCCGCAGGCAGCTGGTAAATCACAAGAGTAAATAAACTTCAGACACCTCTGTGAAACAATCCAGACAGGAGCTTGCCTCGTTGGTGGGGAATGATTTGTGTTCAGCGGGCCAAAAAAAAGGGAGGGGAAAAACCGATTGGTTTGCCTGACCCACCCCAGGTATGATTAAGTAAGACAGCAGCCTTTCTCCAGAGGGCACAGCTACAACATATGTCAGAGCTGGAACTTCCCCTAAATCATAATTTACTATGACATGCTGAGGCTTCCAGGACTCTCACCAGACAAATTGACAGTTTGGGAATAAAAATCACTGTCAGATTGCAACAGCTTCCAATATGAGCTCCTTTCACCTGGTCTTCTTGAAGCTGCAGGAATTAAGTAACACACCGCCGAGCCATTTCTTTCACCAAAAAGCAGTGGTTTTCAAGCTCCACAGCTTCTGACAACCCTTTCCACATTGATGGAAGTTCCTGCTGAGAAACTGCCGTAGGCTGGATCACGAAATCCCTGCACGTGGTGCAAGGAATTCTGGGAGAAGTTTTTGAGCAGAGACGGACAAATTAACTTGTTTCCAGAATGTATCATTTTCAAAAGTATTATTTATTAATACTCAAGATGCCGTACATGGTGCCCCCCAACCCTCTCAACAACTCTGTGAGGTAGGTTATGCTAAGAGGTAGAGGTGACTCAAAAAACTTCATGGGTGAATGGGGATTCGAATGCTGGTCTCCCAGGGACACAGGAATTTGCCTTATACACCAGACCATTGGTCCACCTAGCTCAGTATTGTCTACACTGACTGACAGCTCCTTGAAAGATTCCATCAACGGTGTCCCCGAAAAATTGTACACATCATTTGGGAAGATAGGCGAACTAATACCAGTGTACTGGAAGAAGCAAAGATCACCAGTGTTGAAGCAATGATTCTTCAACATCAACTTTGTTGGACTGGTCATGTTGTGCTGATGCCTGATGATTGTCTTCCAAAGCAACTACTCTATTCTGAAATTGAAAATAGAAAGCGTAATGTTGGTGGTCAGCAAAAGAGATTTAAAGGCAAATCTCTCAAGGGAAATCTAAAAAAAAATGTAGTATAAACACCAACAATTGGGAAACATTTTCCTGCGAGGGCTCCAATTGGAGAACAGCCTTTACCAAAGGTGTCAAGGGCTTTGAAGACACTCAAACTCAGGACGCAAGGGAGAACGTACTAAGAGGAAGGCACGCTTGGCAAATCCACACCATGATCAACTCCTGCTCGGAAACCAATGCCCCCACTGCGGAAGGACGTGTGGATCCAGAATTGGCCTCCACAGTCACTTACGGACTCATTGTTAAAACCGTGTTTATGGAAGACAATCTTACTCGGCTACGAGTGATCGCCAAAGAGAGATGACACTGACTGATAGAAGCTCTCTGGGATTTTCAGACAAGGGACATTCACAGTCCCACCTGGAGATGCTGGGGTTGAACCTGTGGCCTTCTGCATGCAAGGTAGATATTGTGCTACTGAGCTATGTCCCTTCTCCAGACCTGCATCAGAACATGAATAGAATCACAGAATTGAAGAGTTGGAAAGGACCCTGAGGGCTGTCTGGTCCAATCCCCTGCAATCCAAGGATCTTTTGCCCAACGTAGGGCTTGAAGTTCCAATTGGCAAATTAGTCCAGGAGGTCGGTCCATGTTAGACCAAGCTGATGGAATATGCAGAAATGGCAAGACTGGTGGGAAAGATCAGAAACCAGGAAGACCAAGTATTTTTTTTTATAAGAGTGGAATAACTATCTAACATATTTAAGAGATCACTGTAAACAGTTGAAATCATTGTCAGGAATACAGTGACACTTGTAATGTAACATGGATTTTGGATACTAAGATTATATAACAGATAGATTACAGCAGGGGTGGCCAACTCCCAAGAGACTGCGATCTACTCACTGAATTAAAAACTGACAGTGATCTACCCCCTTTTGGGGGGTTCAGGTCAAAGCTGTTGAGTTTTATTTAGGGAGGAGGAAAGCCCCAATTTTTGAGAATTCAAGCCTGAGCTCAAGGGAGAAAGGGGAACAGCCACTCTCCATAAGGTCGCTGGGGAAACTGAGTAAATTCCATTCTGCAGATCGTGCAACAGTGGAAGGAGGGATGAGGCAGGAATCTATTTTACCAATGCTAAGGAAAAGGACCCAGCGATCGACCGCGATCTACCAAAACCTCCTGGGGATCTACCAGTTAATCGTGATAGACCTGTTGGACATTCCTGGATTACAGTAAAAGATGCAGGAATAAAATTTAGAATGGGAACCCATGGAGGGAAGGAAGGAGGCCTCAAAGTTTGAAAGAACCCTTTTTTAATGTGTAAAAATGTTATGTTTATGGTGTATAGCTTTTATGTAAAACTAATAAAAGTGTGTGTGTGTGTGTGTGTGTGTGTGTGTGTGTGTGTGTAGGAGGTCAGTCCATATCTAAATCTCTCTTTTTTAAAAAGAATCAATCTTTTCATCGCAGGGAAAGGTGACAGTTGGTGGACAGGCTAACTTTCCAGGCAGCCTGTCCACTTTTACTGATCTCTCACTGACAGATATCTGATAAGCTTCTGTCAGGCTGCCACCTTCACTATAATGTTTTAAACACCTGCTGAAATATTTTCTGTTTCAGGAAGTCTAGCCAGACTCATCCTTTAGTTACAGCTCCTCTAAATGTTTGTTGTTAGTTATGATATTTATGGATATTTGTTTTTAGTTGGTTTGTGTATATGTTGGTCCTGTTCGATATATGATTGGACTTTTTGTACACCGCATGGAGACCTTTTCTGAGCAAGTGGGTTAAATGTTCTAAGCATGCAAGTTTCCAAGATTTATTCAGTACACAGTTTGAAAGCAGCTACTCTCAAGAACTAGAACCCTACACCAATTAGCCTCTCATTTCAGTTTTGGGGATGAAAGTAGTAGATTGGAAAGGGAAGAAATATCCTCCTCCAACCAATTAATTCTGAGCCTAGTCATCATTTTGATTTTGTATACTGCCATTGTTTCTCTTATCTGCTGTTGCTCTGACAATCTTTCCTTCTTGGGAGCTGTACCCTAGGCGATCCTAGTCAGCTGAAGTGAATAGGGTGACATCATAAAGCTGGGCAGACAAACAGATTTGACTAAATTGTGTCCTAAGGCAAATGAAGCCAACTGTCAGTGAGGGCAATGCATTCTGGAACTGTTGAATGGGGAAGCCCAGCCAATTAGGGATCACATAGTGAATGGGATGGTGTCATGATGTGCCATAGCCAATCAGGGGTGGATAATTGATGGCATCACCGATGGTAAATGAAGCCAATTCACAGTGAGGGCCAGACTTCCTGAATGGGAAGCAATCATGGGGTGGGATTGAGGTGTGACACTGAAAAACAAGGGGCATATTTAGGCTCAGCACTAATTCAGGCAACCATATTTTGAGTTGAATGAGGGCCAAAAGGCAGATGACATTTCTCTCCCCTTATATGCAGCACACATTTCTGTATGGTGGAACAAACGTGAACATGTGAATCTTTGGTCTAAAATAGCATCTCACCGTCTCAGTGAGATAGATTTTCATTCCTGACCACAGGTGAACATGTGATCCATTTGATCCAAAGCCCTTCCATTCCCCTGAGGCAGGGATCAGCAAACTTTTTCAGCAGGGGGCCAGTCCACTGTTGCTCAGACCTTATGGGGGTCTGGACTACATTTTGGAAGGGGGGAAATGAACGAATTCCGATGCCCCACAATTAACCCAGAGATGCATTTTAAATAAAAGCACACATTCTACTCATGTAAAAACACGCTGATTCCCAGACCGTCCGCGGGCTGGATTTAGAAGGCGATTGGGCCGCATCCACCTCCTGGGCCTTAGTTTGCCTACCCATGCCCTGAGGGGTCCTAAAACCTTTAGAATGGAAAAAGAAACTAAACCCGAGTCCCTTGACTCTTTCCTGAGTGGCATGAGCTAGCAGGGTTTTGGAGATGGAAAATCACCCACCAATTCAGTCCTTTCCACACCTGCTATGCCCAGGGCCACAAAACTCTTAGTTGTTGATTTTCAATGTAACACAGAGACAATGCTCTGGAAACTGGGATCAAGAATACCCTTAACTTACAGCCCAGTGGCTTAAAGTTGGCATGTTACAGTTAATCATCTAATGCTTTGGTTGATGAACACAGTTAATTTTTTTTTATAAGATATTTATTAGAATTTTCCATTTTATACAAACAAAGAAAAAATTAAAAAGAAAAAAATAATAAAAACACATAAAGTTCATAACTTATTTTTCAATAACATATTTCCCTGACCTCCTCATGCCTCCCCTTCTTGTATTCCAGTTCAGATTGTTTATCCAGCAAATCCTTATCTCATAGCATTACAGTTAAAAAAACCCTTATTTTCTATCCATCTTCTTAAATTATTGTAACTTAAACTTTTACTTATATACAAAGAAAAAAGAACTATTTTTTCATATTCTTTTGTACCATTACAGCTAGAAACCACTTAATTTCAATCCAACATCACTCAACATTCATTAATATTACAGTATTTTTGTAAGTAGTCCTTGAATTTCTTCCATTCTTCTTCTGCCGACTCTTCTCCCTGGTCACGGATTCTGCCAGTCATTTCTGCCAATCCCATAAAGTCAATCAACTTCGTCTGCCATTCTTCCAGAGTGGGTAAATCTTGCGTCTTCCAATACTTTGCGATGAGTATTCTTGCTGCTGTTGTGGCAGATGAACACAGTTAATTAAGGGAGGTAACTCTAATGATAATGCTCCACATTTGGATGATATTTCAGTCCTTTGGGGTTGGGATATAGAGGGGTCAACAGAAGTTCCAGGGAGCCCTGTTCCGATAAACGAGCCCGTTTTTTTAACCTAATGTAGAAGGCTTGAAATGTAAAATCAAATAAAAGGACTAATGATGGAATAGGTGACTAATTCAGGATAGGTGGCAGAGAGGCGAGAGCTCCCCTTTTCCTTTCACATATATAAGCTTGAAGCATTTCCAAAAGTTTTGTCAGAAGCAACTGTAGGAAAGAGGCTGAAGATGAAAAGAACCTTTCCCTCTGGCCACGGAGAGTATAGCAAGAAATAATTGGATTAAGTTGAAGGAGCTGAGCAGCTAAGTATTAAGTTTGCTCTCCAGCTGAACTGGGCTCCTTTGCCTACTGGGGTCTTCCTTCTCACTGTTTAATTGCAACCTAGTTCCTTTGCTCAAGGAAGGTGTAAGGAGGAGGTGAAAATCAATGCACCGACCTCACCTGATCTCCTTACAAAACACATGCCCATCACTGCCGTATCTGCCGAGTCTCTCTCTCTCAACCTGCCAAAACTGTTGTGGCAGTTCAGGAAAGCCTCCCCCAAGAACTGGGCTGCAATTACAGCTGGACTGAACAGGCCTAGCATAGCATATATATATATATATATATATATATATATATATGCTCGGATGGGAAATAATAAGCTGCCTTGTGTGCTTCAGTTCAGAGTGAATTGTGCCGGACTCGGAGAGTTTGTTATGTGCATTTGCAATGACTAAACTCCAAACAGAGTTTGCCAGGACCACAGGTTTACCCAGGTCAGATATGCTGTAGGGTAGAGATGCCTGAATGCCAGACCTTTAGGATTCCATGCTCCTTCTGTGCATGCTGAGTGGATTACGGAATCCACTGCGATCCACTGGTTTCTGATTTGATTCTGGAATGTCCTGCTTTTCCTTTGTTGTTGTTGTTTAGTCGTTTAGTCGTGTCCGACTCTTCGTGACCCCATGGACCAGAGCACGCCAGGCACTCCTGTCTTCCACTGCCTCCCGCAGTTTGGTCAAACGCATGCTGGTAGCTTTGAGAACACTGTCCAACCATCTCGTCATCTGCCGTCCCCTTCTCTTTGTGCCCTCCATCTTTCCCAACATCAGGGTCTTTTCCAGGAAGTCGTCTCATGTGGTGGCCAAAGTATTGGAGCTATGCTGCAGACATAGGTGGAATCCAGACACATAGAAAAAACATTGTGGAAATGCTTTTTTAAAAAACATTTCAAAAAATATATTGAATTTCCCATAGCTCACCATCGCCATCTAGTGTCACATTTGTATAACACACTTTACAACACACTTAAGAATGTTTGATTTGCAGCTGTATAGCTGAGTCCATTGACGTAGGCAGTTGCTTTTCCTGCTAAATCATGTTTCTTATTATCCTGCCGATCTCCCTTTCCCCCCCCCCCCTTGTTCGTCACGTAGCATAGCACCTTGTTAAAGCGTTTGACCTTCCAGCCTGAAAGCCGGTGCTATTCAATTAGGCGGCAAGAAGATGGATTTGCCGCTAGAGTTCATTGCCCGAGTGCTGCCTCTGGCTCCCTAGTCTTCCTGCCGCGCTTTTAAAATAAATAAATAAACGTGCGTTGATACGAAAATTAAATTGTGTGTATTATGCAATCTGACTCGGTGAGCGGCTCTGCTTTTAAAGGAAGCTGGAGAATAGATCCTGGTATTTGTGCAGTCGGTTGTGCCCTGAGCTGACAATAAATGTTTCAGACAATTTGATAGAGAGGAAGGGCGTGGGAATCTCTACCATTATGCCCCCATTGGACTTAAGGGCGTGCAGGAAGAGCATTTCACGGGCAATAAATATGCAGCAGATCTAGGCTAGGGGTGCTCTATCTAGGAACAAGCAAAAACTTGGTCTGCATTGATCCGTATAACACCGGTCTTGAAAGACCTACATTCGCTCCCAGTATGTTCCCAAGCACAATTCAAAGTGTTGGTGCTGACCTTTAAAGCCCTAAACGGCCTCGGACCAGTAGACCTGAAGGAGTGTCTCCACCCCCATCGTTCAGCCTGGACACTGAGGTCCAGCACTGAGGGCCTTCTGGCAGTTCCTTCACTGAGGGAAGCTAAGCTACAAGGAACCAGGCAGAGGGCCTTCTCGGTAGTGGCACCAGCCCTGTGGAACGCCCTCCCACCAGATGTCAAAGAGAAAAACAACTACCAGACTTTTAGAAGACATCTGAAGGCAGCCCTATTTAGGGAAGTTTTTAATGTTTGATGTATTACAGTATTTTAATATTTTTTTTGAAGTCTCGCAGAGTGGCTGGGGAAGCCCAGCCAGATGGGTGGGGTATAAATAATAAATTATTATTATTATATCCTACAATAAAAGGTTGTATGAATACAGTCAAAGTCTATCATCTTAACTTTTCCTTTCCCCAAAAGTATTACCCGCCCATTACAACTATGGGGGTGGGGAATTCTAGTCACAAACAAGACTGGGGGGGCAGTTAACCCTTTCCCACCGCTCCCATGTTTGCAATGTAAGTTATTTGGGATTGGAAAAGGATGAGGGACAATTCACCCGGCTACAGAATGTCATTTGGACTTCTGCAGTCCGGAAGCAGAGTTATCACCGTATTGGCCTGGATATAAGCCTCACTTCTTCTTTTTTTCCAAATTCCGACCGTGAAAAGTTAAAGTGCGGCTTAAATTCGCGACCTTACAAAAATGGGCTTTTACGATATCGCTGCTGAAACAGACATACGGTGAAGCGGAACCAAGAAAATGTTTTATTGCTGATTTGCGAGCTTGAGACTGTTCATTTGCCATTTACGGGTGTGAGTGCCTGTGGAATTGTGGGAACTGAATAGCGATTTTCGATTTTTAGCGACTGTACGGTAACTTTTGCGGGCTTGCAAGATCAAAGGCTTAAATTGTCTTGGAGTTACAGTTCTAACAACGGCAGTGATTTTCAGCCTGTAACCCAATTTTAAGGGAGCGGCTTACATTTGGGTGTTGTCTTTTTTTTCCCTCTCCCCCCCCCCGAAATTTAAAGGTGCGGCTTATTTGCGGGTGCAGCTTATATTCGGGCCAATATGGTACAGTGGTACCTCTGATTAAGTACTTAATTCATTCCAGAGGTCTGTTCTGAACCTGAAACTGTTCTTAACCCGAAGCACCACTTTAGCTAATGGGGCCTCCCGCTGCCGCAGCACGATTTCTGTTCTCATCCTGAAGCAAAGTTCTTAACCCGAGGTACTATTTCTGGGTTAGGGGAGTCTGTAACCTGAAGCGTATGTAACCCGAGGTACCACTGTATTCCATTTGTGGCTTGAAGCAGAAGAGCAATGATTGGCTGCTGCTATATCGCCCAGGCCCAGAAGCACCCAGTGTGTGTGTATTCATCTGGACCAACGAGTCAGTGCACAATGGTGACTTTGATGCTTCCATTGAGATTAATGGGTGACCGTCATGACCTAAAGCAGCCTCTAAATCAGGTTCAGAATAGTTCAGGAAAGTCCCCATGTCAGAAAAACATAGTGACCAACAGAAACTCCTCAAAGAACACTGAATTATTATTATTGTTATTATTATTATTGTTATTATTTTGTAGAGTGCCCATCTGACTGGGCTGCCCCCCAGCCACACTGGGCGGCTTCCAACAGAATATAAAAACTCCATTAATTTGAATGGAGCACTCCCCAGATCAAATTCAATTTCATAAAGCAAGTGCTCATCCTTAGTGATCCGTAAAGAAATAAGCGTACAATTTAAAAATACTCCATCACCTCTAACATGCTTTGAATTGCTCTTACAGGGCTACTTTGTTTCTCATCTGAACTCATTAGTGGTGATGGGAAGTGATGGAACCTATGAAATTGCCTTATATTAAGTTGGATCATAGATCAATTTCATGGAGGATAATGCTATCAATGGCTACTAGTCACGATGGCTACGCTCAGCCTCCATGGCCGGAAGGGGTAATGGTTCTGAATATCGGTTGCTAGAAACTGCAGGAGGGGAGAGTGATCGTATGCTTGTGAGTTTCCAACAGGGGTCAGATTGACCACTCTCATGATCCAGCATTGTTGTTTAGTCATTTAGTCATGTCCGACTCTTCGTGACCCCATGGACCAGAGCACGCCAGGCACTTCTGTACTCCACTGCCTCCCGCAGTTTGGTCAAACTCATGCTGGTAGCTTCAAGAACACTGTCCAACCATCTCGTCCTCTGTCGTCCCCTTCTTCTTGTGCCCTCCATCTTTCCCAACATGAGGGTCTTTCCCAGGGAGTCTTCTCTTCTCATGAGTTGGCCAAAGTACTGGAGCCTCAGCTTCAGGATCTGGCCTTCCAGTGAGCACTCAGGGTTGATTTCCTTAAGAATGGATAGGTTTGATCTTCTTGCAGTCTATGGGACTCTCAAGAGTCTCCTCCAGCACCAGAATTCAAAAGCATCAGTTCTTTGGCGATCAGCCTTCTTTATGGTCCAGCTCTCACTTCCATACATCACTATGTTGAGATTCACAGGATGCTGTGTAAGTAAGTCTGCAGGCTTCAGTTTGCAACAGGCTGATGCAATACTCTCTGTGGAATGACTCAGCAGTAATGTGATTGGCTGTCACCGGTTTAAAAGAAAAGCCTGTTCAACAGTAATTGTGGTGGTATGGATGAGTGTGGAGTCTTCTTTTGCCTCAAGGTGCAGGTACTCTGTCTGAACTGCTTCTGTAGATATTTGTATATATATTTAGCTCACATTAAACAATACTGCACTAAAGAACCTGGGACTCTGAGCATTCTGCTAAAAGCGCCACGAGGAATTCGCGACACACTACTGGGAAAACCATAGCTTGAACTATACGGACCTTTGTTGGCAAGGTGATGTTTCTGCTTTTTAAGATGCTGTCTAGGTTTGTCATTGCTTTTCTCCCAAGAAGCAGGCGTCTTTTAATTTCGTGACTGCTGTCACCATCTGCAGTGATCATGGAGCCCAAGAAAGTAAACTCTCTCACTGCATCCATTTCTTCCCCTTCTATTTGCCAGGAGGTGATGGGACCAGTGGCCAGGATCTTAGTTTTTTTGATGTTGAGCTTCAGACCATATTTTGCGCTCTTCTCTTTCACCTTCATTAAAAGGTTCTTTAATTCCTCCTCACTTCTATTTCCAGCATAGAATCATGGAAATGTAAAGCTGGAAGGGACCCATAGGACCATCTAGTCCCAGCAATGCAAGAATCTCAGCTAAAGCATCAATGACAGACGGCAATCAAACCTCTACTTAAAAACCTTCAAGGACAGAGAGTCCACAACCTTCTCAGGGAGACCGTTCCAAACAGCTCTTGCTGTGTGTTTAGCCTGGAGAAGAGCCATCTTCAAATATCTCAAGGACTGTCACATGGAAGAGGCAACAAGTTTGTTTTCTCCTGCTCTGGAAAGTAGGACTCAAACCAATGGCTTCAAGTTACATGAAAGGAAATTCCTACTAAACATCAGGATGGTAAGTGTGATGGCCTGGGACTCGGGCTCAGACTTGGAACCAGAGGAGACTCAGTCTGCACCGGATCCTCTACCTCAGGCGGCATCTGAACCAGGTCTGGAGCCTGATCCTGAAGAGCCCCAGTCTGCACAGGTTCCCCTGCAACAAACACCAGCTAGGCTGAGTCAGGGGCCTGAGACTGACCTGGCTCCAGATGCGGGGATTACCTTGTTACCTTCAGCTGGGCCATCACTTACAGCTGCTCCACTTTGGTCAGGGGAGGCTGAGGCAGCCCTGGATCTAGTAGCCCACTGACGTCTCCCGAGCTGCAGAGACTAAGGTCTGAGAGAAGGAGAGACCTGAGTATTCTCAGGAGGAGGCAAAACAGGGAGGTGAGTCGCCGGGGGATCAGGACTGGCTGCTACCCCGACAAAGATAAAAGGCTGTCGGACCCTGCCCCAGGTTGCGGGAGCAACGTTGCTGTATGCTAGATCCTGCACCTGTCCTTGCCTGGTTTCCTGCCCCGTGTCCTGCCCTGGCCCTGTCGTACTGACTCCTAGCAGAACCTTTGGATTCTGGATCAGTCCTGGACCGCGTTTCTCGGGTTACCCAGGGCCCAGCACAGTAAGATCCATTCAACAGTGGAGCAGTCTCCCTCGGGAGGTAGTGAACTCTCCTTCCTTTTAAAGCAGTGGTTGGATGGCTATCTGTCAGGCGTGGCTTAGCTGAGATTTCCGCAATGCAGGGGGTTAGACTAGATGACCCTTGGGGTCCCTTCCAACTCTTGGATTCTGTGATCCTATGAGCTACTGCCAGTCAGATAATACTGAGCTCATTGTCTGGCTCAGAATAAGTCAGCTTTCTCTGTTCTCAGTGGGTTGGATTGTGTCCTTCCAGATTCTCTGTTGCCCTGGTGATTTCATCATAACCCGTCCATTTTCTCCCAGTTTAGTGGTGGTTAAGTTTATTTTACTTATGCAGTGTTGGGATCCATCAACAGCCCCTGCCACGTATGTTGTTTTTTGTGTGTATCAACAGGGAGAAAGTGGATGGAACCACCTGCCGGCTGAACCAGACGAGTCAAAATCAATTCTGCTTGCCACACAGTTTGACATTTGAAGAAAACAACAACAGTAGCAATTAACTATCATTTCACCTCACCACTCAAAGGGCAAAAGGTGGGCTGTCCAATGAGCTTCTGCCTTTGTAATCAAGGGTGGAAAAAAAAATCTATAAGTCCCTTCTGAATTGAAACGCCACTTTCATTTTGGTCCGCTCACTGGTGATGCTCCAGACTTTTAATTAAAGCAGTCTGTTTAATTTTCACCAGAAGAGTCGAGTGAAGCAATGAAGGGAAAAAACGCTATGATTCTCATGGGCCTTGCCACGTTCCCATTCAATAGTTATCTCCGAAGAGTTAAAGATAGCATTTTTTAGTTCAGGAGGACAGATCTCTTTGCCTTGCTAAGGGATGCTCCTCTGTAATTATACATAATGGCTCACTTTTTAAAAACCTCAAAAAAACCCCACCATAATTACAGTACTTAGATATAATAGCCACATCCACTTAACACTACTGTATTCCTCTTTTAGCTTTCCAGTGGATAGTCTTTACCCAGCTATGAGAGCTCATATGATGGAAATGCAAAAGCTGCTTTGTTCTCTCCTAGGGTTGTCTGCAAATTGTCAGGGGCAGACGGCGACGGCTGGCAGTTATGCTGTGACTCAGACCCAGAGTGTGTCCGTCCCCCCAGGGTACCATCCCTCAAGTCAGAGGCTGAAGGCCGAGAGGCCAAGAAGGTAGGAGGAGATTCTTCAGCCAAAGGCAGAAAGCCAAATACCTAGTATTTATACCTCTGCTCTGCTCAACCCAGACGCCTCAGACCACCTATGAGTCACTGTTCTGAAACTTTTTGAGAAGCTGTTTTGCGACATAATTTGTAGCTCCCGAGACAGGCTGGTGCCAGCCAGCCAATGATAGATCTACTGCTGGGGTGGTATGCTACATAAGTAAATTAATTAACTTGCATGGCAAGAAAACATAAGAATTGTGCCTGGTAGCCATTGATAGCGTTCTCCTCCGTGCTGAGGAATCACTTTGGGCCCAATATTGGAGGGACAAGCTTGTGGTGTCCCACATGCCCACGCAGGAAGCCAAGAGAAGGCCAAGTGCCTAGCCCAGTGCACCTGGTGTATGGGAAATCTTGTTGTTTAGTCGTTTAGTCATGTCCGACTCTTTGTGACCCCATGGACCAGAGCACGCCAGGCACTCCTGTCTTCCACTGCCTCCCGCAGCTTGGTCAAACTCATGCTGGTAGCTTTGAGAACACTGTCCAAACATCTCGTCCTCTGTCGACCCCTTCTCCTTGTGCCCTCAATCTTTCCCAACACCAGGGTCTTTTCCAGGGAGTTTTCTCTTCTCATGAGGTGGCCAAAGTATTGGAGCCTCAGCTTCAGGATCTGTCCTTCCTGTGAGCACTCCGGGCTGATTTCCTTAAGAATGGAGAGGTTTGATCTTCTTGCAGTCCATGGGACTCTCAAGAGTCTCCTCCAGCGCCATAATTCAAAAGCATATGGGCAATCTAGCTGGAAGATATTTGTATTTTGAGGAGTTAGCGATCTGACATGGTTATCCTTCCTGCCCCCGGACCTTTCTTTTCCTTATCTTTTGTTAAGCTCTTTGATGGCATGAGAACAGCCTTTAATGTCCTAATCCAGAGGTCAGCAAACTTTTTCAGGAGGCGGCCGGTCCACTGTCCCTCAGACCCTGTGGGGGGCTGGACCCACCCTCTCCTGAAAAGACCCCTCCTCTGCCACTCATGCCACAGCCGCCAACACCGCCGCATCTTCAGCAGCATCGTCATCGTCCTCTGCCTCAGCCAGGGGTTCGTGGGGTGCAGAGCCCATGCCGCTCGCCTGGGCATCGGAGGCAGCCTCCCCGCTGCCACCGCATCCTCCCACTCGGCTCTTGGCCATATGCGGTCGCCTCAGCAGGAAGGAAGGGGTGTTGCCCAGAGGTCTCCGCGGCTTCGGATTGGCTGCAGGACCTTCCTGCAGCCAATCCGAAGCCATGCCAGCGTCACGGAAGTCAGTCCCCGGATGGCAAGGCCTCCACGCCGTGCCAGTCTAGCACGGGGACTGACCGGGCAGGCGGCAGGGTCCGCAAGGTTTGCGGGCTGGATTAACGAGCCTGGCGGGCCGCATCTGGACCCCAGGCTTTAGTTTGCCGACCCCTGTCCTAATCTGTTGGAAGAAAGTGACAAACCTAGACAGCATCTTACAAAGCAGAGACATCACCTTGCCAGCAAAGGTCCGTATAGTTAAAGCTATGGTTTTCCCAGTAGTGATGTATGAAAGTGAGAGCTGGACCATAAAGAAGGCTGATCGCCGAAGAATTTGATGCTTTTAAATTCTGGTGCTGGAGGAGACTCTTGAGAGTCCCATGGACTGCGAGAAGATCAAACGTATCCATTCTTAAGGAAATCAGCCCTGAGTGCTCACTGGAAGGACAGATCCTGAAGCTGAGGCTCCAAGACTTTGGCCACCTCATGAGAAGAGAAGACTCCCTGGAAAAGACCCTGATGTTGGGAAAGATGGAGGGCACAAGGAGAAGGGGACGACAGAGGACAATATGGTTGGATAGTGTTCTCGAAGCTACCAGCATGAGTTTGACCAAGCTGCGGGAGGCAGTGGAAGAGAGGAGTGCCTGGCGTGCTCTGGTCCATGGGGTCATGAAGAGTCGGACATGACTAAACGACTAAACAACAACAATCACACTAATCATTTTTTCCAGTGAGAAAAATGGTGAGAGCTGGATCTTGAGTATAACAAATGTTTTGCATATGGATCCAGAAATAAGGATTTCTTCCACAGGTTACAAATGCTCATCATTGCAAACCTGTCACCCAGTTACCTTTCCTTCCATTGCAGCTACTATGATAATAATGAAGGCAAAGGAAATGGCAGGGGTTCTGAGGCAGGGAGACACAGTGGCTGCCCGATGCTTTTCCTTAATCATTTCACTGCCTGAGAATTTGATGAATAGATTCCCCCGCAGATCCTACAATGTTCTTTATTTGTTTCAGGGGAAATATCATGCCTTTACCTTTCGAACTACTGGAGAATTATGTGCATAGGAGAGCTTGCTCTTCATATCCTGAAGTGTTGTTCGAACTGCCTGCATCTGATTTAAATCAAGAAGGGGAAACAGTGGTAGAGATCATTTGGTGCAAAGGCAAATGTCTTGGCTGGGGCCTGAAATCCTGCATAACTCCTTCTGTCGGAGATGGAAAGCTGAAATACGAAACAGGGCAACAGTGCGAAGACTGAGACCACATTGGCACCATATGTTTAAAGCACCATGGTACCACTTTAAACAGCCATGGCTTCTTGCAAAGAATTATGGGGACTGTAGTTAAGGGTGCTGGTAATTGCTAGGAGACCCCCCTATTCCCCTCACAGAGCTACAATTCTCTGAGTGGTTTAGCAATCAATCCCTCTTTCCAGGGAGTTTTGCGAACTGCAGTTCTGGAAGGGGAATAGGGTACAACTAAACCAGCCTTTCACAACTTTGGGTCCCCAGCTGTTTTTGGCCAGACCACACCTGGAATACTGTGTCCAATTCTGGTCACCACAGTTTAAGAAGGGTGTTGACAAGCTGGAATGTGTGCAGAGAAGGGCAACCAAGATGATCAAGGGTCTGGAAACCAAGCCCTACAAGGAGGGCTTGAAGGAGCTGGGTATGTTTAGCATACAGAACAGGAGACTGAGAGGAGATATGATGGCCAACTTCAGATATCCTAAGGGCTGTCACATGGAAGAGGGAACATGCTTGTTTTCTCCTGTTCTGGATGGTAGGACCCAAACCAATGGCTTCAAGTTACAAGAAAGGAGATTCCGACAAAACATCAGGAATAACTTTCTGACAGTAGGAGCTGTTTGGCAGCGGAACAGGCTCCCACAAGAGGTGGAGGACTCTCCTTCCTTGGAGGTTTTTAAGCAGAGGTTGGGTGTCCATCTGTCATGGATGCTTTAGCTGAGATAGCTGCGTTGCAGGAGTTTGGACTAGATGGCCTTTGGGTCCCTTCCAACTCTACAATTCTATCATTCTACAACTCCCATTATCACTAGCTAGCAGGACGAGCGGTCAGGGATGATGAGAGTTGTAGTCCAACAACATCTGAGGACCCAGGTTGGATGTTCATTGGGTTGGCCTTGGCTGGGTCGGGGCTAACCTAGAGAGGCTTCGCACAGTCTTCGTAGCTGTGCTTGCAGAATGTTAAGTCACTCTTCCAAGTAGTATTTTTACAGC
This sequence comes from Podarcis filfolensis, assembly GCF_964270895.1. Taxonomy (NCBI): domain Eukaryota; kingdom Metazoa; phylum Chordata; class Lepidosauria; order Squamata; family Lacertidae; genus Podarcis; species Podarcis filfolensis. The sequence goes on along the minus strand of NC_139603.1, from coordinate 81,579,448 downwards.
TGCCTGGTATCAGTCTTAAATTCTTCTCGTTTTGAATAAGCATCACAAGCAAAATGGCCAGGGGCATGTACCGAACGCAGTGAAGAAGTCAGATCAGCAACATAACTGAAGGAGGGGAATGGAATGCCCAGAAATAACATACTGAAAAGTCTGGCCCCCTTGAAGTACGAATGGTGGAGACGTGCTTGCGCCGTATGCCACCGGGGCAAATAGTGCCAGGAAATGAATCAAAGCAAGGGAGGCAAAACCAAGTTGGAAAACGCTCTCACAAAACAGAAGAGGTAGGGGGGAAAGATTGAAAATGTGCATATGATTTATGAACTGCAGAAAGCGTAAGTGATTTTGGAACGAGAGATTAATGAATCCTGGTTCTCCTGCAGCAACACAAACACACGATTTTTAGCATATTGTTGTCCTTAATAGTTGCTTTTAACAGTTTTCACTGATCATTTCATTGTTTTATCCTTTTTGTGAAACGCTCTCAGGTTTCTTTTGCAATCAAGCAGTACAGTCGTACCTTGGTTTTCAAACAGCTTAGTTCCTGAATGTTTTGGCTCCTGAACATCTCAAACCCAGAAGTGACAGTTTGTGAACTATTTTTGGAAGCCGAACGTCCAACAGGGCTTCCACAGCTTCCAATTGGCTGCAAGAGCTTCTTGCAGCCAATCAGAAGCCACGCTTTGGTTTTCAAATGTTTTGGAAGTTAAACGGACTTCTGGAACGGATTCTGTTCAACTTCCAAGGTACGACTGTATATTGTTGTTGTTGTTTAACCATTTCTGACTCTTTGTGACCCCATGGACCAGAGCACGCCAGGCACTTCTGTCTTCCACTGCTTCCCGCAGTTTAGTCAAACTCATGCTGGTAGCTTCGAGAACACTGTCCAACCATCTCGTCCTCTGTCGTCCCCTTCTCCTTGTGCCCTCCATCTTCCCCAACATCAGGGTCTTTTCCAGGGAGTTTTCTCTTCTCATGAGGTGGCCAAAGTATTGGAGCCTCAGCTTCAGGATCTGTCCTTCCAGTGAGCACTCAGGGCTGATTTCCTTAAGAATGGATAGGTTTGATCTTCTTGCAGTCCATGGGACTCTCAAGAGTCTCCTCCAGCACCAGAATTCAAAAGCATCAATTCTTTGGCGATCAGCCTTCTTTATGGTCCAGCTGTCACTTCCGTACATCACTACTGGGAAAATCTTAGCTTTAACTATACGGACCTTACGACTGTATATACATTTTATGAAATAAAACATATTTTATATATAATAATATATCAATATCTCACAGGTGGGAAACCTCATAACTCTGGGGCCACATCTTGCTCTGCAAACCTTAGTATCTGAACTCAGAACGCTGCCCAGGTTTTTCTTTTGTTACACAACCAAAGTAAATTCAGGAATTCTCTTCAAAGAATGCTTAACGGCAAATATTTCTTAGATAACTGTTAAAGCTTGATGTTACGTCTTCCATAGCAGTTCTGTGCACAAGAGGCTGTCGTAAAACAAACTGGTGTGTAAGTTAAGCTGGTGAAAAGTTACATCAGATCCTAACCCTGTTCAGCAGAAGGGCTGTTGTTGCTGCTCTAAGTCTGGCAGAGGAAAAACAATTCTCTAAAATAAGTGTACTTTGCTGGGTTGCCAGGTCATGTGATCAAGCAGAACAGACTTAAGAACCAACCCAAGGCCTTCTGGTCCTGCCCCTGCCACACCCCAACCGTAACTCTGGGATGAGCAAGTTATGATGGCATATCTTTGGCTGAGCTGGGTTGGGGAATTTCGTACTGATTGAGCTGGAAATCCACTGCATCCTAAGCTGCTCATTCTAGTGGATCTTTGTTGGTTCAAAAAAATAGAGAGAGAGAAAGGAGAATTCATTGAATGCCAGGATCCAGGTTTGGTGCAGGTACTCTTTAGGAGAGAACCCCAACAGAGACTTGAAGGAATCACAAAATATGCAGCAAGGTAAAACATGGAAATATTGGCTGTTAGACTTTTAAAAGATGCCTTTCCAAGTTCCTTCCAAGGTTTCCTTCTTCCCTCAGCATAGGAAAAGACCACAGGTTTGGTAAGTTGAAATTTGGTTTACTTACAAACTCTTCAAAGGTCTGGTTCATGCACTTTTCCATACATCAGTCAGAAAAGTTGCACAGGCATTACAACATAGCTTAGTTACAAAGTGGTGAAATTTCCTAAATTATTGGTATAGGAACACAAGAGAGCCATGGGGGCGGGATTATTCTTTTGTTTTTGTTCTAACTATTTATTTGTGCTTTAATCTTGCATTGTTCTCTTGTAAACTGTACTGAGACAAAGGGCAGTTTTTTAATTTTATTAATAATAATGACGACGATGATGATGATGATGTAGCTGAGCTGTAGTAGCCACCTCAAACCTCTTCACCTACTGAGCTTCTCAGGTAGACTGGAGGAGGAACAATAGGCTTGATTACATATTTCCTCCCAATGTCAGGGACGTGGCATAGCTAAGTCTGGCAGGACAGCTTACTCTATGGTTTTAACCCCTTCAAGTGTTAATTAGACTTAAGCATGATGGTTATATGAGGCTGGTTAGCCCACAATGTTGCCATAGGATTGCCCCTTAGTGTAACAATTCATATAATTCAAACCCCTTTTAATGAAGATGAATACAAAAAGCTCTATATTGGAGACATATCCTGTTGTTCTTTCATGTCAACCCCATTACAAAAATGTTCCAATTTGGTATGGAAAGAATTTCAGGCCAAACATTTTGGCTTGAGCGGAGCCAAGGTGTTCAGGGTCTGGTTATTCCAAAGGGGGATGTTTTGGCTTCTGGTTTCTCCTCCAGAGAAAGAAGCAATTCTTCAAACAACACATAGTCAAAAACTATGGGCTCCACCATTGCAAGGTGTAAAAAAATCACTATCAACTTTACTGGCTTAGCCCAGGAATTTGTGATTAGTACCAGAACCGAGCTCACAATTTTCTTCATTCACAAAAAATTCCATTCCTGGCTCCCACCCAGTGTTCTTTTTCCATAATTTCATTTTAGGGGTGGAAAACTTTTCAGCTGCCCCTGCTGATATTATAAGGCATCTGGCACCAAACTTGAATCACAAGGTTTATACACGAGGAGCCCCACTGCCAGGAGGGAAGATATCTCCATGTGAGTGCACAAAAGGCTGTAGAAATGTTTTAAGAACAAACTTTGCATGGTCTTGTGATATCCCATGAAGCGCTGCCAGGCTAGAAGCCAACATGCACAGATAATGTGCCACTAGGGCTGCCTGTGGGGTTTAAAGATGCTAAGGGCACTGAACGATGAAAATGAACAATGTTGTTCAATAAAATATGATAAAAGCAGGACCTCTACAGAATGGTGTTTAACTGAGGATTTATGGTGTCATATATACATACTGGACCTAATGGTCAGGGGTCCCTTTACCTTTATATAAAGGACACGGGTGGCACTGTGGGTCAAACCACAGAGCCTAGGACTTGCTGATTAGAAGGTCGGCAGTTCAAATCCCCGTGATGGGGTGAGCTCCCGTTGCTCGTTCCCTGCTCCTGCCAACCTAGCAGTTAGAAAGCATGTCAAAGTGCAAGTAGATAAATAGGCTCTGGCGGGAAGGTAAACGGCGTTTCCGTGCGCTGCTCTGGTTCGCCAGAAGCTGCTTAGTCATGCTGGCCACATGACCCAGAAGCTGTACACATACGCCGTCCCATTCCCTCCCTGTAGTGCTGGGAAGGAGGATGAGCTGGTGTTTGCATTGGTGTCACGCATTCGTGAGATTTAGCATTTGTGAGAGCGTAGCACCAACAGATATACATCACAATTTTCAGCAGAGGAATGTTGGAGGGTATGGATTCTTATTCTTGACTTTCACATTAAAGGAACTAAACTAAGTCAGGTTGAAGAAGCTCCAAGCTGCAGCAACCCAAGTCTTCCACTGAGAGCTATTAGGAATGGCTCTGCCCCACATTTTGCTCTTCCCAATATGATCTAGGGCAGCATTTCTATGCCCCACACTTTTAAAAGCAACTGAAGAATAACCTAACATGACTCCTAATGTGGAGTTTGCTTTTTGTTTGTTTTGGCAAAACCAGAAAGTGGTGATTCTTTAAAAGATCTATAATATTGATTGAGATACAATCTGACCTTTTTAGTAGGGAAATGGATCTGTTCTTGATTGCCTAGTGGATTTTTAAAGAAAGTGCCCAGTTCTACCAATTCAGCATCCTGTAAGGTTGTGCTAAAGTTAAAAACAGAGCGATTTCTCCAGCCTTCGTAAAGAGAGTGTTTACATCCTCTCTTTGTAAAGTGACATGATGCATTTTAATATAAAAGCAGTCAACTTATCTTATCATAGCAGCCTTAGAATTAGGCAGCCGTGACATTTTTATACAGCCTCGAGCTTTTAAGCCAGGGCCAGGTAATAAACAAAGAGTCAAGGAAGCAGCTAAGATGGGTACAATGTCATCTTTGCAGATGATTTGGAATACCTGGTAAATTGTTACCTTACATTTAGGAAGGTATAAAGAGCCCAGGATCAAGATGCAAAGTTTCTGCAATGGGGCTGAGCAATATATCAGCCAGAAGAATCCCACTCAGTGCTTGGCAATTTGTCAACTTTTTAGTTTTATAAAGTGGAATGCGGGTCTCGGAAAAATGCTTTGCACAAAAGATTTGTCATTGTGGTCTATACGAAAACAGAGAGGCTTTCCTGAATAAAATTCTAGTTTCAAGGCAATGGAGAAGTCTTGGAAAGTTATGGACTCGAGTGTGGGGATGTTCTGCAAAGGTCTTGTTAGCCTCTGGGGAGGCAATCCATCTTAATTTAAGACCCCCTCTCTACGACAAGGGATGCGGGTGGTGTTGTGGGTTAAACCACAGAGCCTAGGACTTGCTGATCCGAAGGTCGGCAGTTTGAATCCCCATGACGGGGTGAGCTCCCATTGCTCGGTCCCTGCTCCTGCCCACCTAGCAGTTCGAAAGCACATCAAAGTGCAAGTAGATAAATAGGTACCGCTTCGGTGGGAAGGTAAACGGCGTTTCTGTGTGCTGCTCTGGTTCGCCAGAAGCAGCTTAGTCATGCTGGCCACATGACCCGGAAGCTGTACGCCGGCTCCCTCAGCCAATAAAGCAAGATGAGCACTGCAACCCCAGAGTCGACCACAACTGGACCTAACGGTCAGGGGTCCCTTTACCTTTACCTTTACCTCTACGACACAGATATATGCACTGAACTGGAGCCTGGCTCAGGATTCTAATTACAACCAAAGGCTACATTTTGAGCATTTGAAGTTTTGAGAAATTTCATGTAACTATCACAAGACGCTATGAAGATTTAGGGGTTTTTCATTTCTGCTTCGTTTTTGTCCCCCCACCTCCCCCCCCAAAAGACAACCCAGTGGAGTCTGCACATGCTCTGCCTCTGAGATTTACATATGCACAGTTTGGTAATGGGCATACAGTTCCATAGGTTGCAGCTGGTGCTAGTCTTACTCAGAGTAGACCCAACAAAGTTAGTGACTCTGAAACAGAACCACAGAATTGTACAGTTGGAAGGGACCCTGAGGGTCATCAAGTCCAACCCTCTGCAATGCAGGAATCTTTTTGCCAAATGCAGGGCTCGAACCCACAGCCTTGAGATTAAGGGTCTCACGCTCTGCCGACTGAGTAGTAGTTATGTTCATTAACTTCACAGGATCTTACTGTAACACTGGCATTTGATAGTATTAGTCTGTATTCTGAGAATCTCCCCCCCCTTTTTATAAACAAGTAAACAGGACATGGGTGGCGCTGTGGGTTGAACCACAGAGCCTAGGGCTTGCCGATCAGAAGGTCGGCAGTTCGAATCCCCGCGATGGGGTGAGCTCCTGTTGCTCGGTCCCAGCTCCTGCCAACCTAGCAGTTCGAAAGCACGTCAAAGTGTAAGTAGATAAATAGGTACCACTCCGGCAGGAAGGTAAACGTCTGGTTCACCAGAAGTGGCTTAGTCATGCTGGCCACATGACCCGGAAGCTGTACGCTGGCTCCCTTGGCCAGTAAAGCAAGATGAGCACCGCAACCCCAGAGTCGGCCACGACTGGACCTAACTGCATGCCCTTCTGCAAGATTGCTGGGAGAAGATCGTACTTTTAAAGGGGCAGACGTAAGCTTTTCAGGTAGTTGTCACGCCACGGGAGAGGGGGCTCCATTTCCTGCAAGGCGCTGGATAGCAATGCAAACTCAGCTTCTGCCTTTGATCAAACCCCGAGTTCTTAGACTCCGGGATGTGGGTTGACAACTCCTCCGAGGGAAAAGTGCCTTGCTCCGCAACTTCTGATGGGATGATAGCTGATGGTGGCAGTCGAGACAGGTGAGGATGGAGCTGCTGTCATCATCCTATCATGTAGTGGGTTTTGATGTTTATGCCAGTGTGTTTGATCGGGGGGCTCGTCTCTTCTTCCCAGGGCACAGGGAAGGGAGATGAGACAAAAGGCTTTTTGCAACACTCTATGCCATCCACTGTGTGGAGATGCTCCAGTTTGGATGCACATCCCTTTATAGATAAAAGTGAGCAGAGACCTTTCAAGTAAACCCCCAGGATTCTGAAAACAAAGATGATGCAGGAATGGAGAATGAAGTGGCAGCCAGGAAAGGGGGGGTGACCTAGATCTGTTAGCATTAGATAGTAAATCCCCCCCAAAAGGTATGAGAAAAACAGTGTCCCAGTTCTTCAGGGGTTTCACCTTTTCACCCTGCCCTGAAGCAGCGATGTGATTAAGCAACAGCCTCCAGAAAAACGCCAAGCAGCTCGCGTCCTCACGGTGCACCATAAACAGCAGCGTGGAGACATCTGAGAAGGGAAGCTTCAGGTGATTAGCAAAGCTTTTTCTCCTGCGTGACATCAGTGCTGCGTTGCCAGTCGGAAAAGCTTCTAAGGCAGGTGCACAGCCTGGGGGTCATTTTGGACTCACAGCTGTCCGTGGAGGCACAGGTTAATTCTGCATCCAAGGCGGCTGTCTACCAGCTCCATCTGATATGCTGGCTGAGGCCCTACCTGCCCACAGACTGGTGCATGCTTGGACTACTGCAATGCGCTCTACGTGGGGCTACCTTTGAAGGTGACCCGGAAACTACAACTAATCCAGAATGCAGCAGCTAGATTGGTGACAGGGAGCGGCCGCTGGGACCATATAACACCGGTCCTAAACGATCTACGTTGGCTCCCAGTACATTTTGGGACACAATTCAAAGTGTTGGTGCTCCCTTTTAACAGGGGCATAGGAAGGGGGGGTGCAGGGGGTGCGGGCCGCCCCGGGTCTCATCCCTGAGGGGGTGACAAATTGGCACACCGCAGGGGGCAACACTTACTGTGGGGCCTGGCTTGCAGCGCACCTGAGCCATGCCTCTCTCCTGGGAGTGACACGGTGGCTTGGGGCCAGCGCTGCCTGAAATGGCAGCCTGGGGCTTGTCTGCCAGGCGGAATCCATGGGCAGCTTGCCACACTGCCGGGCGAATTGCCGTGGATCACTGTGGCGCCCCTGTGGGCGGTTTGTCCCATCCCCACCAATCTGGGTGCCGGAGCAGCTAGCTACGCCTCTGTCTTTTAAAGCTCCAAAGGGCCTCAGCCCTGTATACTTGAAGAAGTGTCTGCACCCCCATTGGTCAGCCCGGACATTGAGGTCTGTTAGAATTCCTGCTCCATGATTGCAGTCATGGAATTGTTGTCTTTCACATGACAGTATATGTTTTGACTCCACAGAGTGGGAACTGACGGAGACAGGAAGTTTGTATTATTGTGTTCCGTGAAGTGGGACTATTGTCCTTTGTTCTTTTTCTCTTTGCTGTCTGATGCTAGAGAGAGAGGGAGCCATGTTGCCGTGCTCCGTGTGTGTTTATATGTAAATAAACTAGTTTAGCCAAAATGCCGAGTTGCTGAGGTCTGTTACGCAAGCTGCAAAGACTCTGTGGATCCCTAAGTGTGCTGGTGTCGCTTGGCATCGGTCGCTGTGATGTTCAGGCTGAAGAAAGCTTTTGAAGCTCCCAAACGAAAGACCAGGAGGGAGAGAACATGCCAGTCGGGCATGTGTCTCTGCCAGAGTCCTACTCGAGTGTAGGCTGAACTCCTGACAAGGTCAGCCTCTGAAGGCCTTCTGGTGGTTCCCACATTGAGAGAAGTGAGGTTACAGGCAACCAGGCAGAGGGCTTTCTAAGTAGTGGTGCCCAGCCTGTGTCTTCAACATTCGTGAAAGCTGTAAGAGGGAGGTGCCAACTGAGAGGGCCCCCTCTGCCAGTCTTTCTGTAGGGAAGTTATTTGGGACCTGAGCCATTTAGGGGGTTAAACATTGATTTGTGCCAAGAAACAACATGGCAACCAGGGCAGCTGTTTCAAAATGGGAGTTGTATGAGATCTAACCCCAGCCATTTTCGTGGCATTTTCACAGATGTTTTGCATGTATGAGAGCTCTATGATCAATTCACATTCTCTGGCATCCATTGCTGATTATGCACATTCTCCGGGAAATGTGCATAATCCCCAAACTACACTGTCATGGCCATCCATAGCTTCATGTGGAGGGGTGGCAGTGCTTGGTGTTTGGTAGGCTTCTTTGAAACAGCCTCAGTCCTACTTCTTACATGCAGATGATGCTCAAGAGCTGTAACCGCTATCCCTGCGGAGAAGGTGGGCTGTCAGTCTCTGTTCCGACGCTGACAGTTGTAATTAAGTGCATTTTCCATCCCATTCATTTTTCTCTGGGCACAATCACTTTCAAGCCTGATCAACTCTTGGCAATTAATTGCCGAGTGAGCTTTGGAAGCATTTGAAGTGACTGATTGCTGGCAAGTCCAAAGAGCTTGCAAGATGAAGTACAAGCGATCTGGAATTCTCCACTTGTGTATATATGGAATAAATGATTTCTCCAGCAGAAACTTGCAATCTCTAAGCCACAGTGTTGGCTGGAATGCAACAAATAATGAGGAGAGGCTCTGCGGGTCACATTCACAGGCTCTAGCTGCAAATTCTGTGATGGATCCCCATCCTGTTCCTTTTAATTTTAAAATTGGCCTTTGAAGGGTGTACAGAGAGAGGTGACTTCGTTCTTCCCCTCTCTGAGCCATCTAGGAGACCAGGCTCCACATCTCCACTTGGCTATGGGTGACCCTGAGCCGGGATTGTAGTGGGTATTAAATGAAGAGTAGGAGAACCTTGGAGGAAAACAGTGGGATATAATTGCAATAAATTAAATTAAATGATATGCAATATATACAGGGTGAGTCCTTTAAAAGAGGCCCCGTGGATACAGAGTACACATGTTCCACGGGGCCTCTTTTAAAAGACTCACTGTGTGTGTGTGTGTGCACGGGCATGTGTGTACACACACACACACACACCCCTGCAGATTATGCTCCTGGAATTCCATCTTGCCACTTACTGCCAATCACCACCATCCCTGACACACCCTATCCAGGCTGAAACAGACGTTTGGGAAGGTGATTTTGAGCTACAATACATCCAGGGAGGAAAGGGGTTAAGCCACCTGGCTCCACCCACCTCCCTGTTTTGCATTTCAACTTCCCAGAAGCATCTGGCTGTCAGGGACTGGGCAGAGGAGGAATGGTGGAGGCCACCTCCCCAGCTTGACCCTTCTAGAGAAGAGGAAAACAGTTCAGAATTACAACAGGGATTTGAGGAGGTCACAGCTCAGAGGCAGATGAGGGGGAAAGTTGAGAAATAATGGGAGAGGAGGAGGAGGAAGAGGAAGCACCGGGGGTAACAGCTGATGGACACAGTGTCTTTAGAAAGCATTCTAGACCCCCCCCCCGAGAACCTGGTGAGCCTTAAAAGTAGGAGAGCAGAGAGCTCAAAGACAGAGAGCACATTGCAGCACCCTTAGTGGAGATGTTGAGCTTGATGAATTAAGAAGTGGAAGAGACAGGGGAGGGGGTCGAGAACTCACTCAGGGCAACGTCATTATCCAAGTGGCTGGGTTTTATAGCCTCTCTCTGTAAGTACTAAATAGAAAGCGGATGGTAAGAACATTCCTTGTCTTTGTACTTTCCTGGGCAACCGGCCGTGGGAGTTGCTGGCAGCAGCCTGACACTGGTTGGCTACTGCTGGGAAAGGGAAATAATGTCTTGGCAAATAATATTCTGGATTCTGCCTCCCCAAGAGAAGGTTCTGTGAAATGCTCTCCCCTCGACACACATTTTTATCCACCTGCAAATGGGGCAGAAAAGTTGAGGAGGCCACTTTCTCTCTGCCCTACATTGGACTAGACAGACTTTCAGCGGGATCAATCAGTTCTCCTTTACATATTCTGTTTTTATACGCCACCCCAGTCTCCGAGCGGTGGAGATTCCAGGGGTCCAGGCACCTACCCAGGATTCGTGTTTCCTTTTGGAAATGAGGCACAGCTGAGACTGTGGTGTCTTTATGATATATGGCTTATTCATCATATACCTACAACCTGAGCCTCTGATGGAGTGGCTCACAGCATAAAACTCCAAAAGGTTATTGTTTCTCCCATGGCCTTAGTCTTGGATGCTGGCAGAAATCAGCCATGGTCCTCTGTCCCTCTGCTTCAGCTTGCTGCAGTTTACAGACGCCATATTTCACCCCAAGCTCACATCCTGGCCAACTGCAATCGCAAATAACCATTCACCTTACAGCTTGAGCCTTTGTCCTGCTAACTAACTCAGAGCTGGATGGGGTTAAGTTAATGCCTCATGCTTGGTGGCCATTATCAGGCTGGCCTGGCTATTCTGGCATTTGAAGACTTCCGGGTTAGCGCCAACGATGAATGGCGGCGTTCCTCCAATCGGAGGAATGGGCTCCGTGGAAATTGGGTCTTCCCGCCGCGGCGAAGGCGGGGGCCCGCTAGAAATCCCAGGCAGAGAAGCCTGGGAACGTGGGGTTCGGCAGAGCACCAAGAGCGCCTCCCCTACTCACGAGGAAACCCCTTTTTGGGGCTCCGGAGTGAAGTGGGGTGAGCAGCGCGGTGCTGCGAACCGATCGCTACTTCCATGGAGGGAAGCCGCGCAGCCATCGCCGGAGAGCGCTGACTTTTTCCTGATGACATTTGGACTCTAAATCAAGTACCCGTGAGTAAAAATGGAGAATTGGATCAAGAAATTTGCAAAATTTATGAATTAGGCACAAGCGGGAAGGTTTAAACAGGAAGTCCGCCTTCCGCTTTTTGTATATAGACTGAAGCAAAGACTTTGCAAACTAATAGCCTGGAAAACTGCTTTAAAGTTGGAAATTTCCTGCATCCACAACTAATAAAACCCCCTTGGAAGCAGGAGAAAAGGGGGGGAATTTGACTGTTTAATCCTGCAGGAGGAGAGTAAAGGAATTTAAGTTTCCATCGTCCCAAACCTGGGGACGGGGTGTCAGGACAGAAATTGTTTGAGACGTCCATTGATTGAAAGTGGAGTGCTTTGACAGATAGTTTAAAAAAAAGAGAGAAGAGAAACAAATTAACTTCAACGCTACCTTCTGCATTTTTGGTATTTTAAAGATACAAAGTATTTGAAAATCGAAAGGATTTGAAATCGAAAGTAATCTCCTTTGTTGGATACATTTTAAAAATGGATACAAAAAGAAATTGTGTCCCCTAGAGGGAGCCTGTCAGTTTGTTGTTGTAGCTTACTTGGACTCTACAGCTGCAAGATTTGGATCGTGGGACCAGCCGTTTGACCTTGAACAGAAATGTGTTGGAAGGAAGGTTTAGTGTCTGCCCTTGGCATGACAAATGCCTTGCTGGAGCAGCTGCATGAGAAAATGAATTTGATGCATGAAAAATTGGACTTGATGAGCGCTGTAGCCAGCGAATATGATTTAACAGGGAATAAGGATAAAGAAGTTATACAGCGACCAATTCAAGAATCTGGTTTGATAAGGCAAGTCCAAGGGCAGATGAAGAAGGAAGAGGCAGTGATTACTCCTCAAACAACACAAATGGAGAGATCCAAAGTCCTGCAGGAACAAAAGCCACTGCGTTGGAAGAGTGCTGGGAAGTGTTTGAAGTCAAGGAAGCTCTTAACTCTAGTGGGACTATGAAACAGGTGAACAACTATCTTTTGGATAAATACTTTTTGGATTACAAAGATGACGACGGGGAGTGGGACTGGGGGGAAGGGCCCAGCCTGACGAAGGAAAATGGAAATTATTACCGGATGGAACCCTCCGGAGACCCACTCCCCAAGAAGCTAATAATAGACAAAGAAGTGCGCAAGCACAAACAAGGACAAGAAAATGTGCAGAGGGGGCCAAGAAGAGACTTAAGGGCCTCGGATATAAGAACACCAGATTGATGGACTGGATGTAATGGACAGAAAGGACTGACATGACCCGAAACCAGGAAGAAGGGACGTTGGATAAAAATTAGAGATATCAAGGGAAATTCTTTTGTTAATTTTGGAATTAGTGTAACATTAATGAAATATCAGGGAACATGCTGGAAAGGAACCAAATTGGCTTTAGCAGAAATGATTTAAGGAAATATGAATGAATATGATGCAAACTTTGAAATTTTAAGATTTTTAAGAAAAGATAAGGTTAAAAAGATTAAGATAAATTGAATAACAGACTATATTAAAAGATGGTAAGGTTATGTTGAATTAATAGATAAGATAGATTGTGAAGATTAATCATTTAAATTAAAATTGAGAAACAGGGGAAGAATTTGCTGGAATAACGAATCAAACTAGAATACAAAAAGGGAGGTGTGAGGAGGTTCAAGAAATAAGCAAATGAAAAATTGTAATTTGAGATTTGTATTTTTCTTTTTTTCTTTTTTGGTTTTTTCTTTTTGTTGTATTTTTTGTTGTATTTTTCTGTTTTTCTTGTTTTTGCTTTTGTATTGATGAAATTTTGAATAAATATCATTTAAAAAAAAAAAATATTCTGGCATTTGAATCCCTGCTGGGTCCGAGGATTCAGGAGGGTTGATTAAATTCTAACACCTATCTGGAATTTAGGGGAATCTGGCACTCGGGTCTGCTTGCTCTGAGTCCATTACTCTCACCGCTGCCAGGGGTATTTTAAGACACTGAGATGACCTGGGTAGAATGCTCATTTAAGGTCAACTCCACCAGTGTGGTGTAGTGGTTAAGAGCAGTGGACTCGTAATCTGGGGAACCGGGTTTGCTTCCCTGCTCCTCCACCCACAGCTGCTGGGTGACCTTGGGCTAGTCACACTTCTCTGAAGTCTCTCAGCCTCACTCACCTCACAGAGTGTTTGTTGTGGGAGAGGAAGGGAAAGGAGAATGTTAGCCGCTTTGAGACTCCTTCGGGTAGTGATAAAGCGGGATATCAAATCCAAACTCCTCTTCTTCTCACAGCACCTTTTGTCAGTTTCACTTTTCTGCTCAGCTGGGGGGTGGAGGATAAGTATGCATGTATTTATTTGTTTTTTAAGCCATATGTTAAGATTTTATGACTAAATGAAATATTTTTACACACAATGACAAACGACATTCAGAATATTTGTGAAGTTATCTTGTCATCTTTTGTCTACCTTTCTTGTCATCCAACTCAGAGATGAAATTATCAAAAGATACTTCTCCCAGAAGATCCAATTTCTTGAATGCAACTTATTTTTAAAGAAAGGTCGAGTGGGAGAATGCTCTTTCTCCCTCACAATTTGAAAACTGACAGAGTAAAGGTGCAGAGCTAAGGTAAGACCAGGAAAAGCTCCAACCACAGGTCCTTGCGGACAGTGGTCTCCAGACAAAGATTTGCAGCAATCGCAGATCCATCACAAACCCTCTGCAGTACCTAAGCAATGAATGCCTCTCTCTTGTTGGTCTTAGGATGGGATGAAGGAAGACAATTCAGTCGCTTGTCACACACCTCTAAAAGGCAAAAGAGCCCCCAAAAGGGGGGGGGGGAGAGAATTGGCATCATTAATCATTTTGGCATTAGGAAGATGGGCGAGGGTGATATTTTGTTCTCATGTTCCTGGAGTCAGCAGTTTGGGTATTTTTCCATCCCTGAAATGCAGGACTTCCCCCACCCCAATGAAATAGATGTGACTATACCATCAGAATTCTCACTGCAGCCAACTTCCTTTCTGCTTCCATCTGCAGATTTAGTGTTTTCCTGTCTTGGCATAAAACAACGCAGCATTCTGTGATTAATAAGGCAAATAGCAAATGTTCCCTCTGTTCTTCCAGGGCCTGGAAAACTTGATAGGAGAAGCACCTGCTTTTCTCGTCCCACTCAGATGTCTCATTTGACTCTGTCTAGGAAACTGAAAGGGAGTGAGCCATATAACCTGGCTCTGATTTTCTCTGCTCTGCTGTTTGTTTATCAAATTTGTATCCCGCCCTTGCTCCCCAAGGAGCCCGGGGTGGCAAACAGATAATAGAATTGCAGACCTGAAAGGGAAACTCAGAGTCATCTAGTCCAACCCTCTGCAATGCAGAAATCTCAACTGAAGCATCTATGACAGATGGCCATCCAACCTCTGTCCACCACTGTCTCTTGTGGGAGCCTGTTACACTTTCAATCTGCTCTTACCTTCAGAAAGTTCTTGGACTCTGTCGACGCGCAGCGTGTGTTTGGAAACAGAAGTTCTTGTTGAGGGAAACTCTCTCTCTGTCCATTAATCACATGGTTTTGTTCCAGGGCTTGATCAGATACTAAAGGTCCTTAAGTCCTGTGGATAATGCACTAGAACTGGATTTCTACCAATGAATTGAACTGCAACATTCTCTCCATCGCTGTATTTCTACAGTTTGCAGCAAGGGTGAGGAACATCTAGTGCTTGGGCCAATCTTCTTGGCCTGCCAGGGGTCTAATTTGGACCACAATAAGATTTTCCCCAAACCACGCCCCCTATAAGTCAGCTGATGTCACTGGTTAATGTTTGCTGGTGGGAATGGGGGCACAACACTCTCTGTCTGACCTTGGGCATAGTCACTCTAAGCCAAGGGTGGAGAACCTGTGTCATGATTTTGCCATCTTATATTGCTTTGCTAGCCGATTGATTTATGGGCATTTCATTGTATTCTAATCTCAATTTTAATTGAATGTCGTTCACTTTGGGAGCTTTTGAGAAGAAAAGCAATATATGTTAGAGTACAATCAAAAGGATGATCAATGTGATGGCCTGGGACTTGGGCTCAGACTCGGAACCAGAGGGGTCTCAGTCCGCACTAGATCCTCTGCCTCAGGCATCATCTGAACCAAGTCTGGGGCCTGATCCTGAAGAGTCCCAGTCTGCACAGGTGCCCCTGCAGCAAACACCAACTGGGCCGAGTCAGGGGCCTGAGCCTGCCCTGGCTCCAGATGTGGGGATTACCTCGTTGCCTCCAGCTGGGCCATCACTTACAGCTGCTCCACCACCGGTTGGGTCAGGGGAGGCTGAGGCAGCCCCTGGGTCTAATAACCCACCGACGTCTCCCAAGCTGCAGAGACTAAGGTCTGAGAGAAGGAGAGACCTGAGTACTCGCAGGATGAGTGCTCACCTTCGGATGAAACAGGGAGGTGATTCACAGGGGGGTCAGGACTGGCCATTACCCGAACAAAGATAAAAGCCTGTCGGACCCCGCCCCAGGTTGCGGGAGCAACATTGCTGTTTGCTAGATCCTGCCTGAGACCCTGTGCCTGTCCTTGCCTGGTTTCCTGCCTGAGTCCTACCTTGGCCCTGTCGGACTGACTCCTAGAGTCCTGTCGGACTACTCCTGAATGTGAGTAACAATGGAGACAGGCACACATCACTAGGGATGGCACTCCACAACTAGGGAACAACCACCAAAAAGGCCCTGTCGTGGACCAGCACTAACTGGACAGTTCCCCGTACGCAGCTCAAAAATTGTTTTACTACACCCTGGTCCTCTGCAAAGTTTGGTGCACAGGAGCCCAATTGAATTAATGGTTTGGGACACTATTTTTCTAGGGAAAAAAGGTGCCAGAACTCACTATGAATGCCTCCATTGTTCTTTTATAGTGACAATGGTGCCCACCTGAGAGCACAGCTGTCAACGTTTCCCTTTTTTAAAGGGAAATTCCCTTATTCCGAACAGGATTCCTCGCAAGAAAAGGGAAAAGTTGACAGCTATGCATGAGAGGTGCCAGAATGAGTTCTGGTGACTTCTGGCTAAAAGAAAGCCCTGGTTTGGGAACACCTAACTCTGCCTACTTACTAATACTTGCCCAATTCAGAAATTCAGAAAATGCTTGTAAGGGCATGAGGGAAAGGGATCATGCCTGGGCATACAAAGGTTTGAAACTTGGACCAGGACATGGTCCCATGTTCTTAGAACTGTATTTTGCTTGACTTTGTTTTTTATTCCATTTAGATTATTTCCTCCAAGGAGCTCAAGGGGTTATATGAGCTTCTCTCCCCCTCTCCATTTTATTCTCACAGCAACCCTGCAAGGCAGGTTAGGCTGAGAGATAGTGACCCACACAAAATGGGCCTCCTGCCCAAGCAACCCTCACAACCAATGATTCTCCATAAATCAGTGCTTTTCAACCAGTGTGCCGTGGCACCCAAGGGTGCCTTGAAGGATAGTCAGGGGCGCCACGGGCAGCACTGGCCTCTGTGCCTCTTTCCTTCCCTCCCACCTCTGATGCCCTCTTGTGTCTCTGCCTCCCCAAAAACTTGTACAGCTGTTTATTGCAGCAGCCTTGGCTCCTGCAGCCAATGGGAAGCTGTGCACACCTCCTCCATGCCGGAACGAGCGCCGGCAATAGCGTTTGTGCATGAGTGCATACGCGTGCGCACACTCCAGCCCACCGCGGCGTCTGTGGGACCGTGAACTGGCTCAAGCCACAAAAACATTGCTGACCCCTGCACTAGATGTTCCTCAGGGTCCCTTCCAACTTTACAACTCGATGATTCTATGATTTTAAACGGGGCATAGAAACACAGTAAACAGAATGTATATTCTTACCTTTTAACAGTGGCAAATAAATATCATTATGCTCACTGCTCTTGTAAGCAGTTTGCTGCAATCAGAATTGGCTTTTGCAATCTCAGTGTGCGCGTACCAGAGATGAAGAAGGATTGCAGATGCAAGCAGACTTGATACGGTAATCTGAAGTCTGAAGTCTCGGTAATGACACCAGAAAGGCATGTGCCTTTGGGCAAATAACAGCACAACAAGGCAGCAGATATGTGATAGTATGAAAGATGTTCCCCCCGGCTACCTTCTCTCTCTCTCTCTCTCTCTCTCCCTCTCTCTCTCTCTCTCTCTCTCTGTGTGTGTGTGTGTGTGTAAAGAGACACACACATGTAGTCACATGGGTAGACAAGCGAAATATCTTTCATGGTATAGACACCAGAGCTGAAAGATCCAAGTGAGGTCCTGTTCAAACAGGTACCTCAGTGATGCAAGGGTGTGCTATCTGGAAACAAGTGCTGGGACATCTGATGCACAAAGGACATGGGGATTTATTTTCCAGCAGAAACAGAAATGTGCTTTTGCTTCTTGTGCAAATTCAGTCTGGAATGGAGAGACCTTGGTCCATAAACCATACACTGATCTGATCCAAACTTCAGGGAATCAAATGGGGGGGCACTTACTTTTGGGGGCATTGGTTTCTTGCTGTTGGCATCCGTCTGTCTTGAGAGACGATGAAGGAGTGTGCCTTCAGGCATGAGGTCAAACCATTGGAGAGTTACAGCGCCTGCTGTGGCTGTAGAGGCCGACACAGGAGAAACATGTTTTGGAGCTGCACTGGCTCCCGGTGGAGTACAGGGTCAGATTTAAGGTGCTGGTTTTGACCTTTAAAGCCCTTCATGGCCTAGGACCCTCGTACCTACGGGACCGCCTCTCCCGGTATGCCCCACGGAGAGCCTCAAGGTCCATAAATAGTGGTCCCAGGCCCTAAGGAAGTTAGATTAGCCTCAACCAGAGCCAGGGCCTTTTCAACACTGGCTCCGGCCTGGTGGAACGCTCTGCCTCATGAGACCAGGGCCCTGCAGGATCTGATTTCTTTCCGCAGGGCCTGTAAGACAGAGTTGTTTTGCCTGGCATTTGGCTTGGAGCCAATTTGATTCCCTCCCCCTCTTTCTTTTTCCTTTCTCCTCCTGTGATGAGGCTGCATTTTAATATTTTAATGTTTCAATATTTTAATGTTGTATTTTAATCTTGTTTTTAAGTTGTATTCATTCAACTTGTTTTTATTATTGCTTGTTAGCTGCCCTGAGCCCGGCCTTGGCTGGGGAGGGCAGGGTATAAATAAAAATTATTTATTATTATTATTATTATTATTATTATTATTATTATTATTATTATTATTTGTTGCAGGTGGGGCAGATGAAGGCATCTGGTTGTGCTGCTGCAGATGCACCCTAGCGTTTCTTCTCTGTGTGCTCCTCCCAGTTTCCCATAGGGCACGTCCTTGAGGATTCTGCGATCTTCCATTCTGTGGACTTGACCAAGCCAGCATAGATGTCTCTGAGACAGGGGTGTGACCATGCAGGAATGTGGGCATGGGAGAGCACATCTTTGTTTGAGACTCAGTCCTGTCATGTAATGGCCAAAATCTTCTTGGTGCAGTGCTTGCGGAAGGTGTTGAGGCATCCCTAGAAATAACGCCTTCCTTTTGTGATGAGGAATTCTCTCCCCCTCACAAACACACACTTCATGATGCAGCTCAGCTCAGCTGGCCTTGGCGAGCAGGGATGACAATTGATCTTAGCAAAGTGTTCCAGCCTTCACTGTTTCAAGGATTTTGTCAACATCCTCAGAGAAAACAAGGCCAAATTTATCCCTCTGGAAGTGGTTGCTTCAGATTCAACCACAGTCAGACTCTGTTATAACCGCCATCAGCAAGTCAGGCTGGATCTGAGTAACCAGGAAAAAAAATGTGTGGAATCCTTGCAGTGGTGACTTCTCTTCCAATACATCGCCCCTTGAACACACTAATTCTTTCTGCATCTGGAACAGCTCAGCTGAGTGCAACTTCAGGGAATCAGAGAATCTTAGTGATATTAATAACAATAATTTATTATTTATACCCTGCCCATCTGGCTGGGTTTCCCCAGCCACTCTGGGCAGCTTCCACCAAATATTAAAATGCAATAATTCAGCAAATATTAAAAAGCTTCCCTAAACAGAGCTGCCTTCAGATGTCTTCTAAAAGTCAAATGTCTTCCCAAACTTGTTTGCTTCTTTGACATCTGATAGGAGGGCATTCCACAGGGTGGGCACCACTACCAAGAAGGCCCTGTAAAGTTGGAAGACACCCTGAGGATCATCTAGTCCAATGTAGGAATATGCAGCTGTCCCATATGGGGATCAAACCTGCAACCATGGCGCCATCAGCACTACACTCTAACCAACTGAGCTATCCAGAAGCAAAGGTTATTTCCTGGTCACCATCACCACAGTCTCATCAGTGTGCAATATGGCCCTGTTGCAAGATTGGG
Source organism: Podarcis filfolensis (assembly GCF_964270895.1). Classification (NCBI taxonomy): domain Eukaryota; kingdom Metazoa; phylum Chordata; class Lepidosauria; order Squamata; family Lacertidae; genus Podarcis; species Podarcis filfolensis. The sequence goes on along the minus strand of NC_139603.1, from coordinate 81,560,097 downwards.
GAAGTAGATCTGGCAAGTGGGTTGGGGCTGGTGACAGCTGTCATTCAAAACATCTGGAGGGCATGAGGTTGGGAAACGCTGCTGTATTCTACACTTCCATCAAAGCACCCCCAAACATTCTGAATTCCAGCATCCTCCATAAGACTTCAGGTGGGGACAATTTTAATGTCCACCATCTTAATGACCATCCACTCTCAACGACACAGCTAGCAGTGAAGATCATTGCACATGTGTTAAGACTCATAGAACAGCAGTGCAAACACTGCCAAGTCTGCTTCAGAATAGATGCCCTCCATTCTGGGTCTGTCTCAGGCAAAGACCGGAATTTTCTGTCAGCCTTCTACTTCAACGACACTTGCATCACTCATGTCAGTTCAGGGTTCTTGTTTAATGGGGAGAGCAAAGGTCCCCTCATATTTTCTCTTCTGCAGGTTTCAAATCAAAGAATGAGCAGCATCTGTCATCCCTCAGAACAGGCAATATGAGGATTCTAGTTTATCACAGCAGTGCACAAGTAAACACCCATAACCTTCAGGTGGCACCATCAGAAAGGACGTTGTGAGCATGTTCAGATCGTTCCTATCTAATACATATTTTTAAAAAATTGCTCCTGTATGTCAGGGCCAGATTAACTCCTCTGTAAATCATGTAGTTCTGTAGATCCCAACAGTTTGAAGGGGTCCTTCAGTGCTATTTTTCTAGGGAAAAGAGGTGCCAGAACTCACCATGAACACCTACCTCATTCTCTTAGAATGGCAATGGTGCCCACTTGAGTCTGAGCTCCTGTGAGTTTCGCCTGGAAAAAATAGCCCTGGCTGGGCTATGGCTGGGACCATAGACACCATCTCTGGGAGAGTGCCTGTATTGATCTAATAGCCCCAGCTAGGAGAAAGAGATGGGACGCGGGTGGTGCTGTGGGTTAAACCACAGAGCCTAGGGCTTGCCGATCAGAAGGTCAGCGGTTCGAATCCCTGCGACAGGGTGAGGTCCCGTTGCTCGGTCCCTGCTCCTGACCACCTAGCAGTTCGAAAGCACGTCAAAGTGCAAGTAGATAAATAGGTACTGCTCCAGCGGGAAGGTAAACGGCGTTTCCGTGCGCTGCTCTGGTTCGCCAGAAGCAGCTTAGTCATGCTGGCCACATGACCTGGAAGCTGTACGCCGGCTCCCTCGGCCAGTAAAGCGAGATGAGCGCCGCAACCCTAGAGTCGTCAGGGGTCCCTTTACCTTTACCTTTAGGAAGAAGAGAGGAATGCAGGAAGCTGCCATTTGTTGAGTCAGACCATTAATCCATCTAGGTCTATACTGTCTCCACTGACGCGAAGCAGTGGCGGAGCTTCATGCATGGAGCTTCTGGGGGGCGTGGTGCTTCCGGGGGTGTGGCGCGCTGCCTGCAGGGGTGTGGCGCGCAGCCTGGCGCCCAGAACGGGGGGGGGGGGGCAGCCATAATGGCACCCCACTGGGATTGCGCTGCCGGGGGCGATACGCTCCCCCCGCACTCCTCTTCCTCCGCCAGTGACCGGAAGCAGCTCTCCAAGGTTATAGATGGGGATGTTCCCAGCCCTACCTAGGGATGTAAGAGATTGACCCAGGGACCTTTTGCATGCTAGGAATATGCACTACCACGAAGCTGCTTTGATACATGGTCCTTTCCAAGAGCTGCTCTTCAGACATAGGTCCCTCCTGGACCTAGCATAGCCAGCTCTTCGGCTTTTCCTCTGCAAAAGTGATTTATTTGGTCCTGCTGTTTGAACCACTGGCATGCGATCGAACAGAAATGCTGCATTTCCAGGGGCCCTAACTGCATGTGGTTTATGGGCAGAATACAGCTGTGAGTGAAACGTGTCTGCTGAGTCACTGGTCCTTGCAAAGGGGGAGAATAGCAGAATCCAGGCACAGGCAACCTCGGCCCTCCAGATGTTTTGGGACTCCCATGATCCCTAGCCACCAGGACCAGTGGTCAGGGATGATGGGAATTGTATTGTAGTCCAAAAACATCTGGAGGGCTGAGGTTGCCTATGCCTGGCATAATCTCTCGGCTTTGCATTATTTGCTCTCATTTGCTGAGAGGTTGGAAGTTCAGAGCAGGTATTGGAGCATACTTGGGGGGTGGGGAATAAGACTTTACAAAGTGATGAAGGGACTGTCTGGGCAGCTGTTAGGGTGGCAGGATGGAAAAGATAGCAGGGATATTTAACGATTGTGTAACAGAGGGAATGTCAGCTGCTGAAGGTTTGCTTGAAAGCTGCCCCTACTGACACAACTATCTGCACAACTATCAAAGGCGCAGCAGCCCTCTCCTCTTTTTCACCTGGCTATTCAGCTGCTTGTTTTTGTAACTAACAGATTACTCTTGTTACAAAAGATGGGGGTCACCCCACTCTCTGCTGGCTGGTAACAAGATTCCAGGGGGTCCCAGGAACTCGCCTCAGGTCTGTATTCTTTTGAAGAATTGAAAACATGACAGAGACTGCCGTAGCTTTAAGAAATATGATTTATTCACATATTCAGTCTGCATGGAGGGAGTCCAGATCTTACAGCATGGTCATTTCAAGAGGGGCTCGTTCCCCACAGCAGTCCAAAACATCTCCCCCAGCCAGCCTTCAGCCAACCTGCCCAAGATGGATCCCAATCTTTTTTCTTCCCTGTCTTCTTCCCAGCAGACCTTGCTAAAAGACACCTTTTTCCTTTCACTTCACACCCAGTTACCATGGCCACCTTCTGTCTGCCCAGGCCATTTATTATTATTATTATTATCATGTTAACACCTCTATACCAGGTGAGGCAGGGAGTGGGTGGTGCTGTGGTCTAAACCACTGGGCCTCTTGGGCTTGATGATCAGAAGGTTGGCAGTTTGAATCCCCGTGATGGTGGTGAGCTCCCGTTGCTCTGTCCCAGCTTCTGCCAATCTAGCACTTCAAAAGCACGACAGTGCAAGTAGATAAATAGGTAACGCTGCGGCGGGAAGGTAAACAACGTTTCTGTGTGTTCTGATTTCCATAATGGTGTGCCACTGCACCAGAAGTGGTTTATTCATGCTCATCACATGACCCAGAAAGCTGTCTGCAGCCAAACACCAGTTCCCTCGGCCTGAAATCAAGATGAGCGCCGCAACCCCATAGTCGCCTTTGACTGCACTTAACCGTCCAGGGGTCCGTTACTTTTTTATCTTTTACCCAGGTGAGGCCCTGGCTTGGAAAGGAAACTTAGCCTGTATTTTTCCACTGGACTGAAATCTTCCCTTCAATACTCCAAATACAGTGGTACCTCTGGTTAAGTACTTAATTCGTTCCAGAGGTCCGTACTTAACCTGAAACTGTTCTTAACCTGAAGCACCACTTTAGCTAATGGGGCCTCCTGCTGCTGCTGCTGTGCCGCCGCTGCATGATTTCTGTTCTTATCCTGAAGCAAAGTTCTTAACCCGAGGTACTATTTCTGGGTTAGCGGAGTCTGTAACCTGAAGCGTATGTAACCTGAAGTGTATGTAACCCGAGGTACCACTGTAATCAAAAACCTACCATTTATTAATTTCTAGGGTTAAAGGGATCCCCCCCCAAATCTCTAACATTATAAAAAAAATTTCTACATGCATCCCAGTCTCCAAGGGTGCCATTACATACCAGTGCCTGGTCACTAGAGACGGTGCTGTCTTTTATGATTTATGGTTTTATTTAGACATATAATGAAGTTGGGAATAAGACAGAAAGGCTCACAGCTGTAGCAACTCAAAATCTTGCCCCCCATTAGGTTCCTAGTGATGGGCTCCCCAAAGTGATAGCTTTTGTTTCAGCACACAGAGTGAGCCTCTGGGTTTCTGACCAGCCCAGCCCAACACAAGACTAGTCCCAGATCTTTTGTTCTCGTGCACTCGATGATGGCATCACCCCAAGCCAGTGGAGTGGGGAAGGCTTGTCCTCTTTAGCTTACCTTCTAGAAGCATCTCCAGCTCACAGTTCCCATGGGAACCAGTCGCCTGCACTCATTAGTCATGTAAAGAGATACTTAAAAGCAGTAGTGCAGTGGCAAGTTCAGAAGCACAGGTTCCCTTCATGACAGTCACACCCCCTTTTAAGATGATGCAACGTTCCAAGATTATGCAATGATCTTATAATTATGTAATAATAACAGTTAGCATTGAAACCATCTCACCTTTCAGCTACCATTTTCTGTGCACGTACCTAGGCAAATGATTTGGAGTGCTCCAATATCTTCTACCAGAGAGACTTCAGCCGTGTTTTCCTTGAAGTTCCATTGTATGTAACAGAACTTGCACAACACCATTCTCTTGAAACTCTTGTTTTCAATATTGCTTGATGCTTAGCTTTGGCACAAAGAGTGGCTAAAAAGCTCCCCTTTTGTGCTGATTGAGCAGTGTGAGGATGCTGAAGAACTTGCTGTGGAAATGGTAAAGGGTCTTGACTGACCCCCAATGACCCCAGACCACTACACCGTTGTTCATCAGACTTGACTATACACAATAAACTCTTGGCTAGCACTGATAAAGAGACTGCTGTGACAACTTTAGCAGCCGATCTTTCTAAAAGAATGTCCCATTCTACAGATATAAAAACACAGAGGGGATGGCAACAAAACTATACGGTGGTACCTCTGGTTACATACTTAATTCGTTCCAGAGGTCCGTTCTTAACCTGAAACTGTTCTTAACCTGAAGCACCACTTTAGCTAATGAGGCCTCCTGCTGCCGCTGCGCCACCATGCTGCGATTTTTGTTCTCATCCTGAAGCAAAGTTCTTAACCCGAGGTATTATTTCTGGGTTAGCGGAGTCTCTAACCTGAAGCGTCTATAACCTGAAGCGTATGTAACCCGAGGTACCACTGTATTGGTATGTTTGTTTGGCATTTTAGAGATCTAGCAGGAATAGACAGGAAGTGAGATAAGCAACCACAGGAAATGTGCAGGTGCTTTCAGACTCTTGCAGTTTGGGGGTGGGATTCAAACATGTAGTGGCAAATTCTAGAGGTGCAATTAAATTTGATCCCAGGCTGGGATAGCTGGGATAGCAGGCTGGTTGGTTTCTGAATGTCTGGTGTAGATTTTCAATTTCGTTGCTCTGTATGGGACAATGACAATAAAGATTATCGTATCGTATCGTATTTGGAGGTCTTGCACAGCAGATCCACCTCCTCCAAAGGCCAGGGTTTCTGCAGTAAGGAAAGTGACAGAGAAATGCACAGGAAGATCATGCTTGATGCAGTGTTATTCTAACCTCACGGCAAACAAATCAGGTTGAATGCACAAGAAACAGGTCACCTGAAAGTGCCTTGGGTCTCAAGAAAGAAGACTCGCACAGTCCCAGAATCCAACAGCCTCAGAGCACCATGATTGTATTCAGTGGTAGGCGGTCCATGTGATGTCCGGATGTCACGTGCGTGACAACACCCACTGCCCTTGCAAGCTGGTGCCCCTGACCCTAATTGTTCCCACTGATTGTATTTACCAAGCTTCTGCTTACAGCATCCAAGGTACCGTATTTTCCGCTCTATAACACACACCCGACCATAACACGCACGTAGTTTTTAGAGGAGGAAAATCCGTAGGGATGCCACCCATAGGCATTCCCTCCATAACATGCACAGACATTTCCCCTTACTTTCTAGGAGGAAAAAAGTGAGTGTTATGGTGCAAAAAATACGGTATTTGGCTAAGAACTACGAACCTTTCCGTCAGGGTGAAACTTATAGCAAGTCACTGCATTTGACTTCTGGGAAGCCCTGGACATTCTGTGAAGCTTCCTTTCCTGTCACCAGCACTCCAAAGGCTGGAATATCTCCCCATGCTAAATGCCTGCTTTGGGAACAGTACAGCCAAGCAATCTCCTTGGTTTCCACTTGGGCAGACTTCATCAGCATTAAATTTTCTGGTATTTTGAAACCAAAGCCACGGGGAAAAGGAAATATAATCCTCCATCACATAGAGCAGCACGAAGCAGGTACACATTAAGCCATAATGGGTCCATAATGCTGTCTTATCAAAGCCATCTTTATAATGGGGATTTATTATTTGGTTAATAATCCATAATGACTCCTTAGCAAGTGGAATCCCGGGCTGCAATGGTCACTTTTGTTCAAAGCATAGTCACTTTTTGCAGAGAGATGGATTCTTATTGCTCCGTTACAGTTGTCCCCTCAGGCTTGCGTTGGAAGAACACAGGCAGGAGTTTTAGTCTGGCAAAATCTGGATGGCCATAGGTACTCCATCTCTGGGCTAGCAGGACTAGGAACTCAATGCTAGCCTTAGTGAAAAATGCATCATGGTGTTCAGAGACAGAGGCACCATCTGGAGGGGGGGGCGAGGGGTCTTGGCCTGCCTAAATTTTCAAGGAGGGGGATGGGCCCACTCAATATCCCAGGGCAACATGCACACAGCATGCACACACACTGTGCAACATTTTCACGCTATGTGTGTAAGCCACACACCATACGCAATGTACCGGAAGAAGCAAAAATCGCAATTGTTGAAGCAATGATTCTTCAACATTTGCTGAATTAGTTATGTTGTGCGGATGCCTGATTATTGTCTTCCAAAGCAACTACTCTATTCCAAACTTAAAAATGGAAAGCGTAATGCTGGTGGTCAACAAAAGAGGTTTAAAGACTCTCGCAAGGCAAATCTAAAAAAATGTAGTATAAACACCAACAACTGGGAAACACTGGCCTGCAAGCGCTCCAGTTGGAGAACAGCCTTTATCAAAGGTGTCATGGGCTTTGAAGACGCTCGAACTCAGGATGAAAGGGAGAAATGTGCTAAGAGGAAGGCCTGTTTGGCAAACCCTCACCGTGATCAGCTCCTGCCCGGAAACCTTTGTCCTCACTGTGGAAGAACATGTGGATCCAGAATTGGCCTCCACAGTCACTTACGGACGCACTGTTAAAACTGTGTTTATGAAAGACAATCTTACTTGGCTAAGTGTGGTCGAAGAAGAAGAAGAGGAGGAGGAAGAAGAAGAGGAAGAGGAAGAGGAAGGAGAAGGAGAAGAAGAAGAAGAAGAGCAGCACATCGTGCAGTCCTGGTCCCCTCAATCAGAAAATAGAGCTAGAAAATAGAAGTCCACCAGGTCCGAAGATCAGTCAGCACAGCTGTGAATGTCTGCGGTGCTTTCACATGTTAAGCTTTGAGCCTCGCTCTTGCATCATTTATGTTAAAACGTTTATGCTGAACACAGAAATCAAAGCGGAGCGGAGCCATGTGTAATGTAAATGAGTCTTCTGGCCAAGGTAGCTTTTGTATTCTCAGTTCAAAGCGATGCAAAGCAATGTAACCCTCATGTGTGAGCACGACTGGTCACCTCACATCAAAAAGGAGACTGCAGAGTGGGGAGAGGTTCAGAAAAGGGCTACCGAAAGGATCAAGGGGGTGGAGGGACTCCCCTGTGAGGAAAGGTGGCAGCGTTTGGGGCTTTGTAGTCTGGAGAAAAGGCAAATAAGAGGTGAAAAGATACGGGATTTGTACAATGATACATGGTGCAGAGAAAATGGACAGAGAACAGCTTTTCTCCCTCTCATAATAACTGGGCTGGGCATTTTCAGTTTGTGGAAGAAGGCAACGGGGAAGCATTTTATCACGGAGCTAGGAATGAGCTGAGCCTTTGCTCCGAGGGAGATTGTATCAGGCAGCCATGCTGCTCCCAAAACTTCTTTTCTCTGCCACGTAAACTGGCTCCCGCCATAGCATCCCCATATGCTTCAGTGCTAAAGTCATGACTGCTGGTTTGTGCAAAGCCAAAGAAGGTCATTTGGTTGGGGAGGATTAAAGTTTATGCTTCTCTCCCTGCAAAAACATCCAGCCCTGATCTGCAGGGAACCTGCTTCAATCCCCTTCAGTGAGGTGACCTGACCTTATTTCAGTAAAATTATTTGAGCACACTTTTTTTTTTTTGGCAGATCTCTCTGTCTGCCCCCAAGGGATTGCAACCTGGCATTTTGATGTGCAATCTGAATGTCCCTGCCATTGAAATATTGGATTGTTTGAAGTCTTTGGGCCACTAATGGGTACAATGTTCCACTCGTCGATGCAAAAAGGCAAAAATTCACCATTCACTCCTCTTTAAAGCCACAACATGAAACTTGTTCGTTCTTGCCAAAGTGGAAATAATTCACAAGCGACAGGAACTCTTTGACCTAGATGTTCTCCTCCTCATAAAGAACATAGAAGAAGAGCCCTGCTGGCTCAGGCAAAAAGTCCATCTTCCAGCATCATCTTCTCACATTGGCCAACCAGACGCCTGTGGGAAACCAGCAAGCAGAACCTGAGTGCAACAGCATTGTCCCTTCCTACAGTTTCCAGAAAATGGTAGTCGGAAGCACATAGTCTCCAACAGTGGAGTTACAACAGATCCATCAGGTTTAGTAGCCATTGATAGTCATCTCCTCCATTAAGTTGTCTAATCTTCTTTTAAAGCCATCCGGTTTGATGGCCATCACTACCTTCTGAGGGAGCGAAGATGAAGAGTCCTGCTGGGTCAGCTCAAAGGCCTTTCTAGTCCAGCATCTTGCCCCCTGCCCTTTGACCCTCTGGAAAGCCCATAAACATTTGCACTCGCCTCTTTTTTGTTTCCCAGCAACCGGTGCTCAGAGACATGCTGACACACTTCCGGGATGTAGCATAGAGTCACCATGACTGTGGTGACTTGATTGTATACAGAGGAGGGAAACCAAGATGGTCAAGGATCTGGAAACCAAGCCTCTTGAGGAACAGTTGAAGGAGCTGGTTATGTTTAGGCTAGAGAAGAGGAGACTGAGAGGAGATAATGTTAGGCATCTTTAAATATCTCAAGGGCTGTCAGATGGGAACAAGCTAGTTTTCTCTTGCTCTGGAAGGCAGGAAACAAACCACTGGCTTCAAGTTACGAGAAAGGATATTCTGACTAAACATCAGGAAGAACTGATGTTCTCAGGGTCCCTGCCAACTCTACCATTCCATGAGTCTATGATTCTATGACTAATAGGCAGAAAGCCTTACTTTCCATGAATCTTTCTAACTCCCTGTCCACATTGATTGTGCTGGCCCCGTGGTAACCTGAGAAATGCAGTCCAGGTCTGGTCCAGAATCCAAAGGTTTCATTAGGAGTCAGTCTGACAGGCAGGACACAAGGCAGGAAACCAGGCAAGGACAGGTACAAGAACTCAGGCAGGATCTGGCATACAGCAATGTTGCTCCCGCAACCGACTTCCGGAGGCGGCGCCAACGGCAATGGCGGTCTCCTTCTGAGTAGGAGGAGAAGCCCTGTAGAAAGTGGGTCTGTTCCGCTACGGCGAAGCGGGGACCCGATCTGAAATCGCAGGCAGAAAGAGCCTGCGAGCGTGGGACCCAGCAGGCACCTTTTGCGCCCCCCGTTTTTGCGAGGGAGCCCCGAAAGGGGTTCCGGTGTGCAGCGGGAGCGGCGCGGTGCTACGGGTCGATTGCTGCGTCTACAGAGCGAAGCCGCGTAGCTGTTGCCGGAGAGCGCTGACCTTTTTCCTGTGAAATTCGGCTCTAAAAGAGAACACCCGTGAGTAGGGGGACTTAAGAAATTTGGATTTGAGAACAAAAAGAACTGAATTTGGGCTCCGAAGCGGAAAGGTGTAAACAGGAAGTCCGCCTTTCCGCTTTGTAAAAGATCAAAGCAAAGACCTTTCTGTGCTATTACTTTAATGTGGATCGTTCAACTTTAACTCTAAGCACCAAAAGAGAGAACTCCCCTGCAGGGGAAGTTGAGAAAGTGACTGTATTTCTTCTGGGGATCTTCTGGGAATTTTAAAAGACTTTTTATTTGAACTCTCATGGGAACGGTCTGTCAGATTAATGAGGTTTGCTACATTTGAGCTCGCATTGACTGTGGATACAGTAAATATTTGATCTAACTCTGCAAGAAGATACATTTTTGAGTTTTACTGATCTGAATACTTAGTTTCAATTAAAGAGGGGATACGGAAAGCTACAAAAAGATTTGTTTGTCTGGCTATTGAGAATTTTATGGCAGCCACTGTATCCCCCTAGAGGACTATTGAAGTTAATACCTGACTGGAGGAATTTTCCACTGTCAACTTTGGGGACTCTCCACTACAAGGCTTGCCTGTGGGAATTGACCTTGACTGAAGATAAAGGGGAATGACTGAACAAAGAGCAACAAGATCCAAGGTCAAAGTCCAACAATCTACTTCAATCTCCCAGCAACGTAGGGCATCTGTGCCTGGCCTCCCTGTGACTCAGGAGGAAGACCCAGGGCAAATTGAGCCAAAAGGAATGGCCTCAGAAGGGGAATTTACATCTGTGTTGAATAAAATTTACGAAAAATTGGAAGGCCTAAGTAAACAGGTCTCAGATCAGTCAGCTGAAATTAAAGGGAACACAGCCAGTATTAATTCAAATACCAAAGCTATAGAAAAACTGTTGGAGGAATCTGCGACTACTAGGAAAATAGCCGAGGAGGCAAAAGAAAAAGCTGTGGCTGTGGAGGAAGAAATCAAACCAATACGTAAACAGATTGGGGACCACCAGGCCTTATTGTCTATGGTCGAATTGAGAGAGAGACAGACAAACCTGAGGATCAGGGCGGTGCCAGAACTTGAGAGAGATAATTTGAATGACTATCTTTCACAGGAATTTCAGAAATTCTGGAACTTGGAGCTGGATAAAGATTTTAAGATAGTGAGCGCCTTCAGACTTGGAAGAGGAGGGAGGAAAAACAGGGTGAGAGACTGTTTGGTGACCCTCCGATCGAAAGAGGAACGAGACAAAATATTGAGTGCTCACTTCCAGAAGACCCTAGAGATTAATGAGACCAGAGCGGAGATTTTTAAAGATATTCCGAAACACCTTTTGGATTTGAGAACTAACTACGGAGACTTGGTGGCCTTGTTGAGAAAGAATACTATTGTTTTCAGATGGGAGTTCCCCCAGGGACTGTCCTTTACATTTAAGGGGAAAAAGTTCAGAATCAGATCAGTGGAAGATAAGGAAAAATTTCTGAGAGATTTTGAAGAAGATCTACAAAAGGAAGCGACAGATCTGCCAAAAGCCTTGAGACCAGGAGCTGGCATAGCACCACCACCTTTGGAATTTGACAAATCAAAAAAGAAGATACCACCGCAAGAACTTGACGAGCTCTTGGGAGCAGCTGGAGGAAATTAAAATAAACACACCATGTCTCTGCAATTATTAAGCTGGAACATTCACGGTTTTAACTCGCCGGAGAAGAGGAGGAAAGTATTTCATATATTGAAAAAGGACCAATTGGATCTAATTTGTTTGCAGGAAACTCATGTGGTAAGGCTCCACAGGAAAGTTCTCATTAATAAAAGACTGGGTCAAGAATTTATTTCATCGGACAAAGTCAAAAAGAGAGGAGTTGTTATATACGCTAAAGAGAGCCTATCACCGAAATTTGTTTTTAAAGATGAACAAGGAAGGTTTATTGCAATTGAGATTCAACTACAAGGTGAAAAATATTTGATTTTAGGAGTATATGCACCAAATGAGGGGAAATCGGAATTTTTTAAGAAATTGCACGAGACATTGTTGGACTATATGGACTATAACATCATTTTGATGGGAGACATGAATGGAGTGGTATCTACTAACATGGATAAGTCACAAAGACAGGTGGTAACTAAAGATGGAAGACTACCTAAAACTTTCTTTGAATTGACTGACAATATGGATTTGATTGACACTTGGAGAACTAAGAACCCCCTTGGAAGAGAGGGAACATTCTTCTCTGAAGCCAATATGACATGGACAAGAATTGATCAAATATGGATAACTAGAGGACTGGCACCCAAGATTCGAAAAGTGGAAATCTGCCCCAAAACTTGCTCCGACCACAATGCAATAAAGATGGAGATGAAACTAATGCCAATCGGCTCCTTCAGATGGAGGATGAATGACGCCCTGTTTAGAAACCAGGAGGTGATTAAGAAGGCTCAAAAAACATTGAGAGACTACTTTGAGATAAATTTAAACACTACAGTGGAAAAAAGAACAGTCTGGGACGCAAGCAAAGCGGTCATGCGAGGGTTTTTGATTCAACAGAATGCAATAAAGAAGAGAACTCAAAATGAGAAAAAAGATAAAATTTTGGAAAAAATAAAAGAAGGAGAGAAAAGATTAAGAGCGAAACCAAAATCCCAAGAGATTCTGAGAGAAATTAAGTTATATCAAGTACAATATATGAGAATGATAAATCAGGAAGTGGAATGGAAAATCAAACAGATGAGACAAAAGTCTTTTGAATCGGCTAATAAATGTGGGAAACTGCTTGCATGGCAGATGAAGAAAAGACAGAAACTAAACACCATAACAAATTTGGAAGTAAATGGAAAGATTATACAGAACCCATTGGAAATTAGAAACTGCTTCCAGAGATTTTTTAAGCAACTTTATACACAAGGGCCACAGAAAGAGGTCGAATTAGACCAATTTCTGAGGAAAAACGGATTACAAAAAATCTCTCAAGAAAAGAGGATAATGTTGAGTGACAAAATTACAGAACAGGAAGTGGAGGGTGCCATTCGGAACATGCAGTTGGGCAAATCTCCAGGACCAGACGGTTTAACCTCCAAATACTATAGAGTTTTGAAAGATTGGTTAATTCGACCACTAAAGGAGGTATGCAATGAGATACTAGAGGGGGAAAAGGCGCCAGAGTCGTGGCAGGAAGCTTATATTACACTTATACCAAAAACTGAGTCTGAAAAGACGCAACTTAAGAACTACCGCCCCATATCCCTTCTTAATGTGGATTACAAAATATTTGCGGACATTTTGGCAAATAGATTAAAGAAAGTACTACTGGAAGAGATTCATAAGGACCAAGCGGGCTTTCTCCCGGGTAGACACTTGTCGGACAATACAAGGAACATAATCAACATCTTGGAGAAGTTGCAAGTGAATATAAACACCAAAGCAGTTTTAATCTTTATAGATGCGGAGAAAGCCTTTGACAACATCTCTTGGAGTTTTATGAAGAAAAATCTTCAGGGGATGGGGGTGGGTCAAGGGTTTGAAAATGGTATAGGTGCAATTTACTCAGAACAAAAGGCTAAATTAATTGTGAATAATATGGTGACAGAGGGATTTAAGATAGAGAAAGGTACACGACAAGGCTGCCCAATTTCCCCATTGTTATTCATCACAGTCCTGGAGGTATTATTGAACATGATTAGAAGGGACCGTTTGATAAAAGGCATTCAGGTCGGAGCTAAGCAATATAAATTGAAAGCTTTTGCAGATGACTTAGTTTTAACATTACAGGAGCCAGAATCTAGTTCGAAAAGAGTTTTGGAAGTGATCCAAGAATTTGGGCAGATGGCTGGTTTTAAGCTGAATAAATCTAAAACAAAAGTTCTTGAGAAAAATTTAACACCGATTGAGAAAGACAGGTTTCAGAAGGAGACAGGCCTAACAATAGTAAAGAAGGTTAAATATTTGGGGGTTAATATGACTGCTAAGAATTTAAACTTGTTTAAAGATAACTATGAGAAATGTTGGCTAGAAGTGAAGAAAGATCTAGAGATATGGTCAAACTTGAAGCTTTCCTTGTTGGGAAGAATTGCGGCTATAAAGATGAATGTATTGCCAAGGATGTTATTTTTGTTTCAATCTTTGCAAATTGTGGACAAGATGGACTGTTTCAAGAAGTGGCAGAAGGATATTTCTAGATTTGTCTGGCAGGGCAAGAAGCCTAGAATAAAATTTAAAATACTCACCGATGTAAGAGAAAGAGGTGGCTTCGCCCTGCCAGACCTGAAACTCTATTATGAATCGGCCGCATTTTGCTGGCTGAAAGAATGGCTGCTTCTTGAAAACACTGACATTTTGGATTTAGAAGGTTTTAATAATGTCTTTGGGTGGCATGCATATCTGTGGTACGACAAGGTCAAAGCTCATAAAGCATTTAAAAATCATATTGTCAGGAAAGCATTGTTTAATGTCTGGTCAAGATATAAAGACTTATTGGAGAACAAAACCCCAAGGTGGCTGTCACCAATGGAGGCAAAGGCACTTAAAAAGTCCAATATGGAGGCCAAATGGCCGAAATATTGGGAAATACTGGAACAAGAAGGGGATAAATTGAAATTGCAGAGTTTTGAGAAATTAAAAGATAAGGTGCGAGATTGGTTGCACTATTTTCAAATAAGAGAAGCCTATAACATGGATAAAAAAATAGGCTTCCAGGTGGAAAAATCAAAATTGGAAACTGAGTTGTTAGAACCCAAAACTAAAATACTTTCAAGAATGTATAACTTGCTGCTAAAATGGAATACGCAGGATGAAACAGTTAAATCTGCTATGATTAAATGGGCACAAGATGTTGGTCATAACATCATGTTTGCTGACTGGGAACGGTTGTGGACCACAGGTATGAAATTTACGGCATGTAATGCCCTAAGAGAGAATATTATGAAAATGATATACAGGTGGTACATGACACCAGTCAAGCTTGCAAAAATCTACCATTTGCCTGACAATAAATGTTGGAAGTGTAAAGAAAGTGAAGGAACATTCTTTCACCTTTGGTGGACATGCCCAAAGATTAAGGCTTTCTGGGAGATGATATATAACGAAATGAAAAAAATCTTCAGATATACATTCCTTAAGAAGCCAGAGGCCTTTCTCTTGGGCATGGTGGGCCAATTGGTGCCAAAGAAAGATAGAAATTTCTTCATGTACGCAACAACAGCAGCAAGAATTCTCATCGCAAAGTATTGGAAGACACAAGAGCTACCCACCCTGGAAGAATGGCAGATGAAGCTGATAGACTATATGGAATTGGCGGAAATGACTGACAGAATCCGAGACCTGGGAGAAGAGTTGGTGGAAGAAGACTGGAAGAAATTCAAAGACTATCTTCAGAAATATTATAAAATCAATGAGTGTTAAAAGTGTGCTTGGATGGGTAATAAGTGGTAATTAGTGATAAAAGTTATTAAGACTATGCAAAAAAGGTATTGATAATTGGTTGAAAAATAGGGATATAGTATATGTTATGGTACAAAGTTTAAACATTTGACAAAGGGTAAGAATTTGCTGAATTAAATATTTGAATGGGAATACAAAAAGGGGAAGGTGCGAGGAGGTCAAGAACATAAGCATATGAAATTGAGGCTATTGGAAAAATGGAATGGTTCTATTTTTTCTTTGTTTAAATGTAATTTTTCTTAATTAGTTGTGCTTTTCTTTCTGTATTTTTTTCCTTTTTTTCTTTTTTGTGTGTTTCTTTTTTCTGTAATTTATGGTTTTTTATTCTGTGAATTTCTATTTTTCTTTTTTTTGGAAAACTTTAATAAAAATCTTTAAAAAAAAAAAAATATGTTGCTCCCGCAACCTGGGGCAAGGTCCGACAGGCTTTTATCTTTGTTGGGGTAACGGCCAGTCCTGATCCCCCGGCGACTCACCTCCCTGTTTCACCTGAAGGCGAGCACTCTTCCTGTGAGTACTCAGGTCTCTCCTTCTCTCAGACCTTAGTCTTTGCAGCTCGGGAGACGTCGGTGGGTTACTAGACCCAGAGGCTGCCTCAGCCTCCCCTGACCCAACCGGTAGCGGAACAGCTGTAAGTGATGGCCCAGCTGAAGCCAATGAGCTAATCCCCGCATCTGGAGCCAGGGCAGGCTCAGGCCCCTGACTCGGCCCAGCTGGTGTTTGCTGCAGGGGCACCTGTGCAGACTGGGACTCTTCAGGATCAGGCCCCAGACTTGGATCAGATGATGCCTGAGGCAAAGGATCTGGTGCAGACTGAGATCTCTCTGGTTCCAAGTCTGAGCCCAAGTCCCAGGCCATCACATTGATCATCCTTTTGATTATACTCTAACATATATTGCTTTTCTTTTCAAAAGCTCCCAAAGTGAACGACATGTTCAATTAAAATTGAGATTAGAATACAATGAAATGCCCATAAATCAATCGGCTAGCAAAGCAATATAAGATGGCAAAATCATGACACAGGTTCTCCAACCTTGGCTTAGAGTGACTATGCCCAAGGTCAGACAGAGAGTGTTGTGCCCCCATTCCCACCAGCAAACGTTAACCAGTGACATCAGCTGACTTATAGGGGGGATGGTTTGGGGAAAATCTTATTGTGGTCCAAATTAGACCCCTGGCAGGCCAAGAAGATTGGCCCAAGCACTAGATGTTCCTCACCCTTGCTGCAAACTGTAGAAATACAGCGATGGAGAGAATGATGCAGTTCAATTCTTTGGTAGAAATCCAGTTCTAGTGCATTATCCACAGGACTTAAGGACCTTTAGTATCTGATCAAGCCCTGGAACAAAACCATGTGATTAATGGACAGAGAGACCGTTTCCCTCAACAAGACCTTCTGTTTCCAAACACATGCTGCGCATTGACAGATTCCAAGAACTTCTCTTGGAATTTATCTGGTGGCTGTGGCTTGCTTTCCAGCCTCCAATAGAGAAAAAATAATTTAAAATCCATTTCCCCCTCTGTCAAATTCTGAGTCATTGCCCTCCTCAGCAGTCTATAGAATACTTGTGATCAAGCACTGCTGTGATTTTGCATTAAGAGAGAGAGAGAGATGACTAAGTTACGAAATGTAGGCATCTTTTTGTGGGGACATGAGACATCTTTCTTTCGGATTGGTGGCTTGCCAAATGGATGTCCCTATTCGAACTTTCTTTTTTTATAACCTTTTTTATTGGTTTTTGAAAATATAAACATACAACCTAAAGCAATACAAAATCTCCTGACTTCCCCCCATGCCTTCCATGGGTCCTTTTAATTCAGTACTTCTCCAATTTTCCATCTTCCTAAGTTATCTATGGACACGGGTGGTGCTGTGGGTTAAACCACAGAGCCTAGGACTTGCCAATCACAAGGTTGGTGGTTCGAATCCCTGCGACGAGGTGAGCTCCCGTTGCTCGGTCCCTGCTCCTGCCAACCTAGCAGTTCGAAAGCACGTAAAGTGCAAGTAGATAAATAGGTACCGCTCTGGCGGGAAGGTAAACGGCGTTTCCGTGCGCTGCTCTGGTTCACCAGAAGCGGCTTAGTCATGCTGGCCACATGACCTGGAAGCTGTAGCCTGGCTCTCTCGGCCAGTAAAGTGAGATGTCAACCTCAGAGTCGGCCACGACTGGACCTAATTGTCAGGGGTCCCTTTACCTTTACCTTTATCTATACGTTCTGTTACATTACAAGTGCATTTCAAATCCTGCTAATGTTTTAACCTGTTTACAATGATTTCGTGTATACATTATAAACACTTCCCATTCTTTTTTAAATTTCTTGTCTTCTTGGTTTCTGAGCTTCCCAGTAAGTTTTGCCATTTCGGTATAGTCCATCAATTTGGTTTGCCATTGTTCTCTGATCAGGGCTGTCTCTTCCTTCCATCTCTGGGCTAGTAACATCTGGGAGGCCATTGCAGCATACACGAACAGTTTCCTCTGATCCTTTGGAATCTCGGTACCTATAATTCCTAGTAAAAAAGTTTCTGGTTTTTTAACATAAGTTATTTTGAAAAAAAAAATTCATTTCATTATATATTATTTCCCTTTTTTAAAAGTTAAATTACAGGTCCACCACATATGAATCCTATTCGAACTTTCAAGCAATTTGAGGGTGAGGAAGCTCTAACCTCATTTAGTTGGAAGTTAAGTCCCCTTGAATTCAATAGGACTTACTCCTGAGTAGACATGGCTAGGATTGTTCTGATCAATAAGTCAATCAAATTATTGTGTATAGCCAAAGGCCCTCACCATAAACAACCGAAGGCAAAAGCAAGGCCCTCTTCTAAAATCACACAACATGGCGGAAAAGTCCACAGCATAAAAATTTCCAGCATAAAACTTCAGAATGACAATGCATTAACATAACTGTAGGGGATTGTACTGATAGACCCTGAACAGTTCTCAAGAAAGATATACTGGGGAATTTATTTTACCTTTCTGTAATGTGATTTCAGGGTTGTTTTCTAGATTCCTGGGAGTGGGGGGAACCTCGGCCAGTTATGAAAGAACAGGAATCGTGTTTATTTTGCTATAACATACAAGCCTAGGCCTACTGGGATCCCATTACTACAACTCAAATAGACATCTTAGTATAGCTCCTGCAGGTTCCCCTTTCCCAATCACACTAGGAAACAGATGGCACTCTGATAACATTAGCTGTCAGATTTTTTTTAAAAAACACACACAGCAACAACAACAACAAATTGGCTGGCTATTTTATTTATTTATTAATTTATTTATTTGCAGGGACTTTTGCCGCTGCATCGAAAACAGGAGGTTTATTAAGCTCCCGCGAGGCTGTGCTCAGACATCTCGGTCACCAGTTGTGTGGGTCTGAACTAATGGGAAAAGCTCTTGTGGATTTCCAGGAATAATGAATCAGAAGCTCTCTTGCATGGAACACGCTGTTAAGTACAGTTTCCACAAGTTCTGCCCCAAGGCATTTTTCCATGTAGCTACATTTCTGAGGTTCTTTGGGAAACCTTTAACTAGCGTTATCTCCTGGTGCCTACAAGCTTTTCCTCGAAATTGCCTTCAAATTTTCAGTAGGCTATAAAGCAGACCCAAAGAAACTTGTGACCACAAAGCTGAATCGCAGACCACAAGCGGAGTGGGTTGGTTCACCCGGGCCTCACTCAATCCGCTGGTGGAGGTAGTTTGTTAGCTTGGTTCACCTGGCTGTTATGAACGTGGCAGTTCATTGTGGCCACCTCCATTTATATACTAAAGGAAGCTTCTAAGTGGTTTACATAATATAAAAACCAGTCCCACAAACATTTTCAAAAGGGAAATCTATACTTAAAATATGCAATTAAACCATCCCATTACACAGTCCCAACACGGCAATTAAAATGGAAGACTCTGGTGAAGAGATCAAGGGAATGCCTGTGTAAGTGGGTGCATACACATATTTTCCAAGGAAAATAGGGACTTCCTATTCCAAAATAATAATAATTTTATTATTTATATCCCGCCCATCTGATTGGGTTGCCCCGGCCACTCTGGGCAGCTTTTAACAAATATAAAAGGCAGTGGTGTGACTGCTGGCATTTATTTCAGGAAGCCAGCAGAATAATCTGCCATCTCTGAAACACATTCCTCTCTCCCAGCCAACCTGCCCAGGTTGGTTTGTGGAAGAAGGCAATGGGAAAGCATTTTATCACGGAAGAAGGCAATGAATCCTGACAAGACAGAAGTACTGTTTTGGGGGTACAGGGGGCGGGCAGGTGTGGGGGACTCCCTGGTCCTGAATCGGGTAACTGTGCCCTTGAAGGACCAGGTGCGCAGCCTGAGAGTCATTTTGGACTCACAGCTGACCATGGAGGCGCAGGTCAATTCTGTGTCCAGGGTAGCTGTCTACCAGCTCCATCTGGTACGCAGGCTGAGACCCTACCTGCCCGCAGACTGTCTTGCCAGAGTGGTGCATGCTCTGGTTATCTCCCCCTTGGACTACTGCAATGCGCTCTATGTGGGGCTACCTTTGAAGGGGACCCGGAAACTGCAATTAATCCAGAATGTGGTAGCTAGACTGGTGATGGGAGCGGCCGCCGAGACCATATAACACCGGTCCTGAAATATATCCATTGGCTCCCAGTACATTTCCGAGCACAATTCAAAGTGTTGGTGCTGACCTTTAAAGCCCTAAACGGCCTCGGCCCAGTAGACCTGAAGGAGCGTCTCCACCCCCATTGTTCAGCCCAGACACTGAGATCCAGTGCCGAAGGCCTTCTGGCGGTTCCCTCACTGCGAGAAGTGAGGTTACAGGGAACCAGACAGAGGGCCTTCTTGGTAGTGGTGCCTGCCCTGTGAAACGCCCTCCCTTCAGATGTGAAGGAAATAAGCAGCTAACTTATCTTTAAAAGACATCTGAAGGCAGCCCTGTTTAGGGAAGTTTTTAATATTTAATGCTGTATTGTTTTTAACACTCGATTGGAAGCCGCCCAGAGTGGCTGGGGAAACTCAGCCAGATGGGCAGGGTATAATTAATAAATTATTATTATTATTATTATTATTATTATTATTATTATTATTATTATTAAATGGGAAAGCATTTTATTTCAGCAGGGTGTGTGTTCCATAATGCAGGTGCTACCAGGGAAAAAGCCCACCTCTGTGTTAGCACAAGCTGATAATCCTCATGCTGAGAGGAACTGAGAGGCAACTGGTTTCTCCTGCTTATCTGATTCTGGAACCAAGCTCAATGCAGCAGCTTAGGGTTAGGAAGTTGCCTCCCAATTCCTGTTATATAAAGGCCAGAACTTGTATAACTAGCATATTATATAAGGAAGTCACTTGGCCTCTTCTCAGTATTGCCATCAAGGGAGTGGATTTCTGACCTTTCCCAGTTTGTATCCACCACCACCACCCATGCCCTCATGGATATTTCTCTATCCTAATGACAAACATCAAGTACACTGTCTTCCAGAACTCCTAATATGTTTCCATGACCTCATCCAGCGTTCGGTTGGGTTGCACAGATGGGTTGTCCCAGCATTTTTAGAGGCTCCTTATCCAGAGAGCTCTCCTGACAGGTCAAAGGACACAGAGGCTATTTACCCACCATACGTTTAACGCTCATCCCCTGCAAAAATATTGGGAACTGTAGTTCATTGAATGTAGTTCATTGAATGGGAACTATAGCTCTGTGAGGGGTAAGCTACACTTCCTAGGATTTGTGGGGTATGGTATGTGTGCTTTAAATGTATAGCGTACACACTCTACCAACCTGGCTAAGTGAGATCAGTTCCCAGAAAACCCTGCAATGTTTTTCCCCTTTCCTGAAAATAGCTGTTGCAATACAGCTTTGCAATCCTAATTATGATGTACTCGGAAAACATATATATGACTGGGATCTGTCTGAAAGGAGGTATTATGTGACCAAGCTCACCATGTGCTCATCTCCCAGCTTCAGCCAATGTTCATCAGTGGTTCCAGTTTTTTGCTTCATCCCTTTTCGTCTATACATATTAAATGTCCCCTTTTTATGTTCTGCATTTCCTCATTTGTTATTCTTGGCCTGTGATCTCCGGGTATATTAATACCATCTGCTGGCTGGTTTTCACAGAAGAAATTTTAAAAGTCTTTTTCTTCTTCTTCTTCCCAAGAAGTGTTTTAATAATGAAGGCCAGTGATTTATGTCATGGAGAGAAAAAACATTATTTCACTAGCAAGGGGGGGGTATTAGTTCTGTGTGCTCTCCCAAGAAATAAATCTTGCAGCCAAGAGAGTGATGACTATACACTGACCATTAGCAAACACTCAGTAAGGACCTAAGCAGAGAGCCAAGATGGATCAAACCAAGGTTCATCTTTCAGCCTTTCCCAACTTGAGTCCCCAAAACTCCCAGCATCCTTGATCATTTGCAATACTGATGGGAGCTGAAGTTCAACAACATCTAGAGAATTGTCTCTTGGCTAGAACATTTCATTTAGGGGGGAAGCAACTATTTGCCTGCTGAATCAGGACAATGACCCATCCAGTCAAACATCTGGCTCTCATAGTGGCCAACTAGATGCCTGTGGAAAACCAGCAAGCAGGATTTGAACACAAGAGCACTTTCCACTCTTGTGATTTCTGGCAATTGGCAAACGAGGCATTGCTGCCTTGGACCATTGAGGTAGAACATAGCAACCATATCTTGTGGCCAGTGACATCCCTCTCCTCCAGGAATATGTCCAATGCTCTTTTAAAGCCATCCCAGTTGGGCGTCATCGTTGCCTCCTATGGGCATGAGTTCCACACTTCCACTATGCTTCAACAACAACAACAACAATTTATTTATACCCCATCCATCCAGCTGGGTTTCCCCAGCCACTCTGGTTGGCTCCCAACAGAATATTAAAAACACGATAAAACAGCAAACATTAAAAACTTCCCTAAACAGGGCTGCCTTCAGTTGTCTTCTAAAAGTCAGATTGTTGTTTTTTTCCTTGACATCTGATGGGAGGGCATTCCACAGGTAGGGTGCCACTACCGAGAAGGCCCTCTGCCTGGTTCCCTGTAACCTCACTTTTTGCAGAGAGGGAACCGCCAGAAGGCCCTCAGAGCTGGACCTCAGTGTCTGGGCTGAACGATGGGGGTGGAGATGCTCCTTCATTATGGTTACATATGAAGAAAGGGAAAATGCTCATAACAAAATACATTTGGTGGAAACCATAGGCAGAGAGAGAACTCCTGTGCTTGGGTCCGGCTTGCAAATATCCCACAGGCATCTGTTGGGTCACTGCAAGAACAGGGTGCTGGACTAGATGGGCCTTTGGTCTGATCCAGCAGGCTTTCCTTGTGTTACTCATGCCTGTTACACTGCCAGAATGGAGCAGACTGTGCATGGGAGTCATGGTACACTCTTGGAAATGGGAAAGCAACAATCAGAGTGTGATGGCCTGGGACTCGGGCTCGGACTCGGAACCGGAGGAGTCTCAGTCCGTACCGGATCCTCTGCCTCAGGCGGCATCTGAACCAAGTCTGGGGTCTGATTCTGAAGAGCCCCAGTGTGCACAGGTTTCCCTGCAACAAGAGCCAGCTGGGCCGGGTCAGGGGCCTGAGCCTGCCCTGGCTCCAGATGTGGGGATTACCTCGTTGCCCTCTGCTGGGCAATCACGTACAGCTGTTCCACTACCAGTTGAGTCAGGAAAGGCTGAGGCAGCCTCTGGGTCTAGTAACCAACTGACATCTCCCAAGCTGCAGAGACTAAGGTCTGAGAGAAGGAGAAACCTGAGTACTCACAGGAGGAGTGCTCGCCTTCGGGACGAGACAGGGAGGTGAGTCACCGGGGGATCGGCCATTACCCCGACAGAGATAAAAGGCTGTTGGACCCCGTCCCAGGTTGCAGGAGCAACATTGCTGCTTGCTGGAACCTGCCTGAGATGCTGTGCCTGACCTAGCCTGGTTTCGTGCCTCCTGTTTTGCCTTGACCCTGTTGGACTGACTCCTCGCGGAATCCTTGGATTCGGGACCGGACCTGGACTGCATTGCTCAGGTTAACCCCCAGGCCCAGCACCCAGAGGGTGCTAAGAGCCCTCTGTCTAGGACAATTTCCGAAACCTGGGTCTCTGGCTGTTTTGGACTACAGTTCCCATCATCCCTGACCACTGGTTCTGCTAGCTGGGGTTGATGGGTGTTGTTTTCCAAAACCAGCCGGAGACCCAAGTTTGGGAAACGCTGTTCTAGAAGCACCCAAAGAATCACATGTGATTATTACAGAGGGGAGAAGGGAGACCGTGTTGATTTTCTTATTGCAGACTCTTAGCGGAGCTCAGGGACTTATGAAGAAGGAGATTCATGGCTCTGCTCTGCTTCCACGGTCGGAGGCCACACTGCTTCTGAATACCAGTTGCTGGAAACCACAGGAAGGGAGAGTGCTGTTGGGATGCATCCTAAACTCTTCATTTCAGTGGATCTTGGCATAGGATTGCTCCCTTTGAGTTTGGAAGAGCAAGGGAATGGGAGAGATGTGGCTGCAGAACGCAGACACGCTCCAAAATACAGAGGCCGCTTAAATTTTTGCTCCGAAATACTTCAGAACCAAGAGCAAGCTATATAAATGGCATGTCTGGAGAGGCCCTTTGTTTTGACTTTGGAGCAGCCAGAGGGATTGCCTTTGAAAAATGCCTGTACACACTCAGAAAGAGAGCTGGCCATGTTCTTTGTACCCCTGGTCGTTCCAATGTTTCTGCTTCAGCTCAACTGGTAAGTCTTGAATTATGAGTGGCAAGAACTTCCAAAAGCAGGTTCCAAGTAATTAAGCAATGGAAGAGGGTTGCCGCCTTTGAACCTGCCAAATTGTGGACAGGCTGTTCTTTCCCAGCATCTGGGGGGTGGGGAAGAGAAAACAGAACATTCAAGGGCTGGTTGCAACGACACAACATAATCACAGGCATCTAGTCAATGTCTTCATCATTAAATCCTGAGTTGGAAAGCAGATCCCTAACAGACAGTGGTCGTTCTCGACCTAGACCAGCCAAGTTTCTTTTCAGAGTTTTTGTTGGCATCCGTCTGTCTCGAGATACAGTGGAAGCACTTGGGGGTGAAGTCAAACTGTTGGAGAGTAGAGACCAACACAGCAGAGACATGTTTTGTTGCAGGTGGGGCAGATGAAGGAGTCACGTTGTGCTGCGCTGCTACAAACACACCATGGCATATGTTCTCTGTACTTATCCTAGCAGTCATTTCTCCTCTGGTCACTGCTGTAGATACATGACCTGACTGTTCGACCAAACACAGAAAACCAAAAACAAAGCCTTTGTACTGAGACAGGGAAGCATTTTCAGCCTGGGGGCCATATAACTGTTGTTGTGGTTTAGTCTCCGAAAGGCTGGCTGTTGTTTAGTCGTTTAGTCATGTCCGACTCTTCGTGACCCCATGGTCCAGAGCACGCCAGGCACTCCTGTCTTCCACTGCCTCCCGCAGTTTGGCCAAACTCATGCTGGTAGCTTCGAGAACACTGTCCAACCATCTCGTCCTCTGTCGTCCCCTTCTCCTTGTGCCCTCAATCTTTCCCAACATCAGGGTCTTTTCCAGGGAGTCTTCTTATTGGAGCCTCAGCTTCACAATCTGTCCTCCCAGTGAGCACTCAGGGCTGATTTCCTTCAGAATGGATTGGTTTGATCTTCTTGCAGTCCATGGGACTCTCAAGAGTCTCTTCCAGCACCATAATTCAAAAGCATCAATTCTTAGGATTAGTTGTAGCTTCTGAGCCACCTTCAAAGTTGTCCCACATTGCAGTAGTCCAAGCGGGAGATGGCCAGAGCATGCACCACTCTGGCAGATATGGTCTCAGCCAGTGTACCAAATGGAGCTGGGAGAGAGCCACCTTTGACACAGATAGCCACCCTTTCATCCAGAAGGACCCAAATTCAAGCCCCAGCATCTGCAGGTAGGGCTTGGATTGACCCACCTGAAATCCTGGAGAGCCACAGCCGGTCACTATGGATTGTGCTAGATGGACTGTTGGTCTGATTCAATGCAAGGCAGTGTTCTATGTACCGTAGTAACAGTACCAGTAATCGCCATCACCCACCTGTTGAAGATGGGCTGAGAGAAGGTATTATGACTAAGACCAATTTGCATGTTCATAGCCAAGGCAAAGTTTGTATCAAGGGCAGAAGTGCTATGTTACACCAGCTTTAAATACATGCTAGAGTGTCTGGCTGTTTGCCATGTCTGATGCCCCAGTTTCCATCATCCGTGTTGTGAGTTACCAACTGAAAGCTAAATGTAGCTGGATAAGAGCCAAGTGCATGGGAATATGCCCTGCAAAGCCTTCTGGCCATCTCTACAGCCTACCGCTAAATTACATCCAGTAATTTTTGCGGTTGGGGAAACGGAATGAACATAGTGTTACAGAGCAGCCCATTGTTATTCTATTTTTTAAAAATGACGCATGCATCACTTAACAATGTTCCTTAAATGCAGGGAGGCTGTTAAGCTGCCTCTGGAACATTTGGAAAGTCAAGATAAAGCCGCAAGGCGACGGACTGTCTTCAATTAACAAATGTCTGGCCTAGCATGTGTCTTCTGTTGTACCCTTATTGACAAATACAAATGCAATTGGCTTTTATTTATCACAAAAGGTAATGGAATTGTCCGGGATGAGCTATGATGGCGGTGTGTAATGGCTACCCATGACATTGTTTGCCAGCATAAATGAGGAAAAACAAAACTATTAGACATTGTCTTCTAGTCTCTCTGTTGCTCTGTGTTCCATGCCTCCAATAGCAGGCCTGAGTTTTGATTCTTGCATCCCCTCCAACATTTCTCCAATGAAAATAGGGACGTCCCATTCCATGATGATAATTTTACTATTTATACCCCACACATCTTGCTGGGTTGCCCCAGCCACTCTGGGCAGCTTCCAACATATATAAAAACATACTAAAACATGAAACATTTTTTAAAAAAACCTTCCCTATACAGGATTGCCTTCAGACTGCTCGGGGATCAGATAACGCCATACCCTCCAACATTTCTCCAATGACAATAATAATAATAATAACAACAATAATAACAACAACAACAACAACAACAACAACAACAACAATAACAACAACAACAATAAATTTTATTTATACCCCGCCCTACCCACCAAGGCCAAGTATCCAGACTGGTCCTACATGGGCCAGAAAAAAGCCAGGGAAGTCCCCAAATAGGAGTTCCATCACAGGAGGAGAAAGGAAAAAAGAAAGAGGGGGAGGGAATCAAATTGATTCCAAGCCAAAGGCCAGCCGGAATAACTCTGTCTTACAGGCCCTGCGGAAAGAAATCAGATCCTGTAGGGCCCTGGTCTCATGAGACAGAGCGTTCTACCAGGCCGGAGCCAGAGTTGAAAAGGCCCTGGCTCTGGTTGAGGCTAGTCTAACACCCTTAGTGCCTGGGACCACTAGGGTGTTGCTATTTCTGGACCTTAAGGTCCTTTGTGGGGCATACCAGGAGAGGCGGTCCCATAGTTACGAGGGTCCTAAGATGCTATATAAGGACTGGGTCAACCTCTTTCAGCCCAAGGGCCACATTCCCTTCTGGACAACCTTGCAAGGGCCACATTGCATTGGTGGACGAGGCCGAGGGCAAAAGTACGCAGAGCAACAAATTGAATTTTTAGCTTTGCACAGTAGCCTAGTTTGTACACACACTGGGGCAATCCTGTAGATACGAGGGTCCTAGGCTGTGAAGGGCTTTAAATAGGGACATCCTAAGGAAAAGTGGGACATTCCAGGATCAAATAAAAAACCGGGACAGCTTCTCTAAATAAGGCATCCCTGGAAAATAGGGAGGGTCTGCAAAATGATATGAGGGAGAGAAGCACAGACACCTTTCGAAATTCGCACTGATCTGAACTCTACGATGCAGTTCTCTAACTAAACAAGGTTTACCAAAAGTCATATATCAGGCAAAAGTGAGCATAAAAAAAGAAAATAACATGCAAAATAATGCATTGTAGAAAAAGAAACTGTTTGTGAACATGAGTATGTTAGTCTAAACTGCATACAAAAGTGTGTTTGTTGGGAGAAATTTGCCCTAAAATGCTCAACCATTTTCTTGAGCAATAAAAATAAATAAATGCAGAAATGCAGAGAACTGAAGTTCAGACTGGGAAAATGAGAAACAGAGAGAGACAAAATGGACAGACTCTTCCATCCCTGTGCACCAGACAGAGACCTCTGGGCACCTACAATATGCCACCTGTGAAGCAAGTATCCTCCTGCAGGAATCGGCCAAAATCTTGGAGATATCAGATATACCTACAATGTGCACAGCAGTGGTTGCTGAGAACCAGGAAATGAGAAGGCTGACTTGGGGTAGGTGCTACCCTGACTTGTGGTCACTGGCCCAATCCATTTCATACACGGAGAGATAGAGAGACTGCATACCTCACCTCTCTCTAGACCAGGCCTCAAGTACTGCACAGACCCAGGAAAGGAACAGATTGATCTTCATAGCACAACGACATTAGTGATACTGAGAGCAAAAATGACTTCCATCTGGTGACCCATGAAAGTAGTTCTTCCTATGCTGTGATGTCAGCAAAGGGCCACTGCCAAAACAAAGGGTGTCTCCGACTTAGCCCATATCTAATACCCTTAATGTTGCTTTTGAGTCACAGCAGAACTCCTCTGCTGTTTCTTCTAGACGTCATGAGCTTGTCAGGGTGTAACAAGCTCAGGTGCCATGCATCATTTCTGGCAAACCTTCCTGTGGTTGGTGGGTGTGGCACAACCCCAGAAAAGGTATTTGGCTCCAAGGTAAGACTTGATATAATTATTTTGAGCATGTAAAAAACAACAACAACCAACCCTGAAACAAACCAGACCTTGAGCGTTTGGATCTCTGTGCATCACACAAGGAAGGGATTAATAGAATATATATTACCTTTAGACCCCTGTTATGTACTGAGTTGAATAGGATCCAAATGGTCCTAGAACAATGTAGCAGTATGATTGGTCTGCAGGAGCCACCCAATCCAGCTCCAGATGGAAGTGAATCCGCAACCTGATTGGCCTACAGGAGAATTCCGGAATTAGCCAATCACGTGGGGCCCATTGTGTAAATAATGTATATAAAGCAGATACTTTGGGGGAACTTTCATTCCTCCTCACCACTATGAGCTGAATAAAGAGCATGAAATCCACCCCCAAAGCCTTTCTTCTTGTTACCTTATAAAAGGAGGATTAGACAAATCAATGGAAGGTCAGGCTGTTAGTAGGTGCAAACCCTGATGGCTATGCTCTGCCTTCTGAATATCTCAGGAGGGGAGAGTGTTCTTCTGCTGAAAGCCTCCTTGCAGGTTTCCCAGAGTGATCTGGTTGGCCACTGTGAGAATGGGATGCTCGCCAGAGACGCTGGATAGGCATGGTCTGCTTTTGTCTTATGGCTGTCAGTTCAAAGAAGCAAGGGCCATTGGGTCTGACAGCACTTACTCCCAGGCATATACCCTGCTGCATCTTGCAACTTTGAAAGGTAGCTCACAAAACATGGGTGGCGCTGTGGTCTAAACCACTGAGCCTCTTGGGCTTGCTGATCGGAAGGTCGGCAGTTCGAATCTCTGCAACGGGGTGAGCTCCCATTGCTCTATCCCAGCTGCTGCCAACCTAGCGGTTCAAAAGCACACCAGTGCAAGTAGATAAATAGGTACCGCTCCGGCGGGGAGGTAAATGGCTTTTCTGTGTGCTCTGGTTTCTGTCATGGTGTTCCGTTGCTCCAGAAGCAGTTTAATCATGTTGGCCACATGACCTGAAAAGCTGTCTGTGGACAAACACTGGCTCCCTCAACCTGAAAGCAAATTGAGCGCCGCAACCCCATAGCCGCCTTTGACTGGACTTAACTGTCCTGGGGTCCTTTACCTTTACCTTTTTTTACCTTACAAAACAAAAACCACATGCAGGCTGGACCTTTGTGCTTTCTTCAACCATTAACAGGGGAAAACATAATGGTAGGTAGTCCAAACCAGGCCAATGGAGGAAGGACGTGATGTTCTCCTACTCCCTATGAGATAGCATGGCAATATGATTTTGCTTCCCCTTTTTGCATTTTCTCTGGGGTCGTCAAAGGTGACCTTCATGATTTCCACCTGCAGCAAAAAGGGGCTGTAGCTGTTCAGCTGGAGAGTCCTTTTCCTCTGTTGTGGCATTCAGTCCTGCTGCAAAAACTTCCACAGCCACTCCAGGTGGGTGTGAGAAGCTGCTCAGATTTAAAGTGTTGCACAGTCTCCCATGGCATGGAGCTGTGATGATCTGAGACAACTCCAATTAGTTCCTCAAAGGATTTGGCATGGGGTTTTTCAGGTGCTACCAAGCTTCTAATTAAGCCATATGTCTTTGCGCCACAAACACGCTGCAAAATTGCACGCTTCTTGCTACCATCATCAATATCATTAGCAATGAAGCACTGAGAGCGCCTCTCTGCATACTGAGCTGAGTCCTGATGAGCCTCAAGCTCTTTCGTACTTCCAGGCTGACAGTCGTTCCCTGTGAAACAGCTGCGCAGCATGAAGTGCCAGGTGGGAGGGCAGCTTCCAGTTTATCATCATCACCCATGTAAAATATGGTCCCCCTTGCTAAGCTAAGTCATATAAGTGTGTTTTATTTGCTCGTAGTTCTCAGGGGCCTCAAATGTGGCATCTACATTGGGGAACGGTGAGTCCATCCTCATAATTTCATATTTTGGATGCTTCTTGGTGTTGGCATCTGTCTCAAGAGACAATGCAGTGCACCTCCAGGAGCGAAACCAAACCGCTGTGTTAGCAGCACCAAAGTGACCTCCCTGGGGCACATGCCTAGGCAGTGTGTATGGAGGTCCTGGGCTGCCCAGATGACAAGACCCCAATCTCGGTCTTGCTGATATAGTCCAAGGAAAGCAGAGCGATACCAGCTTGGCCACAGGAGTTGCCGGAAGGAGGCGTACAAGGCACCATCCAGCCATCTTAGGGACTCTACTCTGGATTTGTGTAGGGTTTCCTCCTAAGCCTTTTGATCTCCTGAAGATATAGCACAAGGCAGCAGAGGTTTAGGATTAGAGTTTTCCTTCTCCTAGATGGGCTCCCTTCCCAGGTGGATGAGCCCCATCTGCGCCTCACTTCCTTCTACAGCACTGCAGAAACAGCCTTCTTGAGTGTTAGACCCAGTATTGATATCAGGGAATGGACTGAGGAGGAATGATGGAGACCACCACCCCATTCCCTGAAAGAGGGAGAGAGTGTAGATTTAGAACAGTGGTTTGCAGAAGGTCATAGTTCAGAGGCTGCAGAGGGGAGAAGCTGGGAAATATTGGGAGAGCAGTGGGAAGAAGAATCACCAGGGGAGAGACAGTTGGCAGACTCAGTGTCTTTAGTAAGCATTCCACACACACACACCGAGGACCAGGCATGCATTGAGAATAGTAGAACAGAAAGCTCATAGGCAGAAGGCACTCATCAGTCAGTGCAGGGATGACATAGAATAGGAGGAACTGAGTGAGTGGGACTTTACTTGGAGCAATGCCATTGTCTAAGGGAGACCACATTCCTTCGGCTCTCTCTGTGAATATTGAATAAACGGCTTTGGTAAGAACTCTGCTTGTTTACCTGCTTCTTGGCTGCTGCCATGGGAAGGATAGGATTCCCTGAAGCCTGACACATCTGCTCAATCCGCCAAAGCATGTATTTGCATGCAGGGGAAGTCTCTAGCTCACCAAGAGTTTGCTCACCACAGGTTACCCTCACCTGGTTTATCCGGCCAGGCAAAGCCATTTCCCAGGGGATCGGCAGCTGTTGCATGTTGATGGCATCGAAGAGCCACAGCTGAGAGCTGAGTGCCAGGTGGGGACCAAAGATGGACAAAGTACTCCAGAAGCAGCAAGACAGAATATTCATATTGAAGGTCATGCAGAAATAAATAAACATACGTGCAGTGAAATACTATGCATATCTAAACAGAAGCACATCCCACAGAGTTTAATGAGACTTGCAGTGAAACCCTAACCATGTCTACTCAGAGGTAAGTCCTATTGAACATAAGAACACAAGAAGAATCTACTGGATCAGGCCAAGGGCCCATCTTGCCAACATCCTATTCTCTCTTTTTTTATCTATACTTTTCAAATGTATACATTTCATTAATTTTACAATCCATTTCAAAATTTGACTTCCTTCCCCCCCTTTCTGCGGTTCCTTAAATTTATTTTTTCATATCTTCTGCATATCCAAATTCATTTAATTTACTCATTTTATTATCTACTGTAAATATACATTCTTATAAAACTTCAGGTTATTACAATAATCCTGCTAATGTTTTTATCAGTTTAAAATTTATCTGAAAATATTCAATAAACAATTTCCATTCTTTTATAAAGAGTTTGTTATCTTGATTTCTTATTCTTCCAGTAAGTTTTTGCCATTTCTGCATATTCCATAAGTTTTTGTATCCATTCTTCCTTTTCTGAGACTTCTGCTTCTTTTCATTCTTGGGGCAAGTAACATTCTTGCTGGTGTAGTAGCATGCATAAATAAGTATCTATACAGTTTCGGTAGTTCTGTCCCTTTTTGAATTATGGTGTTGGAGGAGACTCTTGAGAGTCCCATGGACTGCAAGAAGATCAAACGTATCCATTCTTAAGGAAATCAGCCCTGAATACTCACTGGAAGGACAGATCGTGAAGCTGAGGCTCCAGTACTTTGGCCACCTCATGAGAAGAGAAGACTCCCCGGAAAAGACCCTGATGTTGGGAAAGATTGAGGGCACAAGGAGAAGGGGACGACAGAGGACGAGATGGTTGGACAGTGTTCTCGAAGCTACCAGTATGAGTTTGACCAAACTGCGGAAGGCAGTGGAAGACAGGAGTGCCTGGCGTGCTCTGGTCCATGGGGTCATGAAGAGTCGGACATGACTAAATGACTAAACAAGAGCAACAACAAAAGTTCTGTCCCTATAATTCCCAAGATAAAAGCTTCTAGGTTGTTGTTTTTTAATAATTTTTTTTTAATAATATTTTTATTTTTTCCATATAAACACAACATACATAAACATACAAAGACAAAAACAGAACAAAAAACATGTATCATTTCATATCCTAATTTCTTATACCTTTCTTCCCCGACTTCCTCATGCCTCCCTTTTCTGTATTCCAAATTCTTATCGATTGCTCAGCAAATCTTCCCTTATTTTAATTTAAATTTAGACTAGTCTTCCTTATTCTCCTTGTCTTAACCATAGCTAATAGTAACCATTTACTTTCCAGTCCAACATCATTCTAACTTTCATTAATTTTGTAATATTTCTTTAAATAGTCTTTAAATTTTTTCCATTCTTCTTGCGCTGCTTCTCTTCCCTGGTTTCGGATTCTGCTCGTCATTTCTGCCAAGCCCATGTAGTCTATCACCTTCATCTGCCATTCTTCCAGTGTGGGTAGCTCTTGCGTCTTCCAGTACTTCGCAATGAGTATTCTAGCTGCTGTTGTAGCATACATAAAGAAAGTTATATCCGTCTTTAACACCCCTTGGCCGACAATACCCAAGAGAAAGGCCTCTGGTTTCTTGGGGAAAGTATATTTAAATACCTTTTTAAGTTCATTATAGATCATTTCCCAGAATACCTTAATCTTCGGGCAAGTCCACCAAAGATGAAAAAATGTACCTTCAGTTTCTTTACATTTCCAACATTTATTGTCAGGCAAATGGTAAATCTTTGCAAGCTTGACTGGGGTTATGTACCACCTATATATCATTTTCATAATGTTTTCTCTTAAGGCATTACATGCCGTAAATTTCATCCCGGTGGTCCACAACTTTTCCCAGTCAGCAAACAAAATATTATGACCAATGTCCTGAGCCCATTTAATCATGACCGATTTAACCGTTTCATCTTGGTCAGCAGCAAATTGTACATTTTTGACAAATTTTTAGTACTGGGTTCTAACAGTTCTGTCTCCAATTTTGATTTTTCCACCTGGAAGCCAATTTTACTGTCCAGTTTAAACGCTTCATTTATTTGATGATAGTGCAACCAGTCTCTCACCTTCCCTTTTAATTTCTCAAAACTCTACAATCTCAGTTTGTCCCCTTCCTTTTCCAAAATTTCCCAGTATCTTGGCCACTTGGACTCCATATTTAACTTTTTAACTGCCTTAGCTTCCATTGGCGACAGCCACCTTGGAGTTTTATTTTCCAGCAAGTCTTTATATCTAACCCAGACATTTAATAGTGCTTTTCTGACAATATGATTTTTAAAACTTTTATGTGCTTTAACCTTGTCATACCACAAATATGCATGCCACCCAAAAATATTGTTAAAACCTTCCAAATCCAAAATGTCTGTGTTTTCAAGAAGCAGCCATTCTTTCAGCCAGCAGAAGGCTGCCGCTTCATAGTACAATTTAAAGTCCGGCAGGGCAAACCCCCCTCTTTCCTTTGAATCCGTTAATATCTTAAATTTAATTCTGGGCTTTTTGCCCTGCCAGACAAATTTAGATATGTCTTTTTGCCACTTCTTGAAACAATCCATTTTATCCATTATTTGCAATGCTTGGAACAAAAACAACATTCTTGGCAATACATTCATTTTTATAACTGCAATACGGCCTAACAAGGAAAGCTTTAAGTTGGACCAAATCTCCAAATCTTTTTTCACTTCTCTCCAAGTTTTTTCGTAATTATCTTTAAACAAATTCACATTTTTAGCTGTCATATTTATACCCAAATATTTCACTTTTTTAACCACAGTCAACCCTGTCTCATTCTGAAACCTTTCCTTTTCTATCTGTGTCAAATTTTTCTCCAAAACCTTTGTCTTAGACTTATTCAATTTAAATCCTGCCATTTGACCAAACTCTTGAATTATTTCCAAAACTCTTTTCGTGCTAGCTTCTGGCTCTTGCAATGTAAGTACTAAATCATCTGCAAATGCTCTCAATTTATATTGTTTAGCTCCGACCTGAATCCCTTTAACCAACTGGTCCCTCCTAATCATATTAAGCAAAACCTCCAGGACCGATATAAAAAGTAGTGGGGAGATAGGGCACCCCTGACGTGTCCCTTTTTCAATCTTGAACTCTTCTGTAACCACATTATTTACAATTAATTTCGCTTTCTGTTCAGAGTATATTGCACCTATACCATTCTCAAACCCTTGGCCTACCCCCATCCCCCGGAGGTTCTTCAACATAAAACTCCAAGAAATGTTGTCAAAGGCTTTCTCGGCATCCACAAATATCAAAACAGCCTTAGTGTTTATATTCACTTCCAGCTTTTCCAAAATGTCAATTATATTCCTTACATTGTTCGACAAATGCCTTTTTGGGAGAAAGCCCGCTTGGTCCCCATGAATCTCCTCCATCAAAACTCTTTTCAGTCTCTTTGCTAAAATGTCAGCAAAGATTTTGTAATCCACATTCAATAACGAGATGGGTCGGTAGTTTTTAAGTTGAGTCTTTTCAGTCTCTGTCTTTGGTATAAGTGTGATATAGGCCTCACTCCACGTATCAGGTGCCCTTTTCCCCTCCATAATCTCATTACAGACTTCCTTCAAAGGCTGTATCAGTCCTTCCTTCAAAACTTTATAATATTTAGAAGTCAGTCCATCCGGCCCGGGGGATTTGCCCAGCGTCATGCCTTGAATGGCATCTTCTATTTCTTGTGCTGATATCTCCTGATTCAAAATTGTTTTACTTTCCTGCGAAACCTTTTTCAGCCCATTTTTCTCGAGGAATTGTTGTATATCCATTTCATTCTGCGGCCCTTGTGTGTAGAGTTGTCTAAAGTAGTTCTGAAAACAGTTCCTGATTTCCGCTGGGTTGCTTATATTCTTTTAATAAAATTTATTTTGAGCATCTTTTTAATTTCATTATATATCTTTTCCCAGTAAGCTTTAACCTTACTACAAGACCACCACATATGATGAAAAGAACCTAATTTCTCTTTACATTTCCAACATTTGTTTGATTTAGATTTATACATTTTTGCTAATTTACTTGGTGTTAGATGCCAACAATATATTGTTTTCGTATACAGTGGACCCTCGGTTACGTTACCTTCAAGTAACGTAATCCTCGAGTTGTGAACACAGCAAACCCGGAAGTGTATATTCAAAGTGGCCTATGTTGGGGATTTGTTATCTCCAGATCTCCAGTACTGAATGGGGGGTTCAACTAGATGACATTCAAGGCTACCTGCAGCTCTAGGATTCTCTGTATTCTAGCAACTCACATTCACAAAAAAATTAAGAAGGCGTCCACAAAATAAGAAGAAGAAGGTAATTGTAGGGAAAGTGACTTTCCCCAACTGGATAATCAAACAAATAAAAACTGTCCCTGATAAAAAAGGAACAGCTGGAGTGGAAGCACAGAATAGATTTGAAACAAGGCGTCTAATCTTCTTTCACCTGTATTTGCAGAAAGATCCCAGCCACACAATTTCAATTTTTCATGGACTTCAAACAGCAGGAAGGGGAGCCTGTAATGCTCTGTAAAAGGCTAGAGAAAATAAACCTTCTAATCTTTTTTTGGGGGGGGAGGGGATGTCACTTGAGACCTCACAAAGGAATGAAAATATTCTGAAGAAATATGAGCTACATGGCTGCTTGATCCCAGGGCCAACAAAAGAACAAAAGAGCGTGAACATGAAATAATATTAATCTTTAAAAGGAACTTTAAAATATTAAGGGGAGGTGGTCTCAAGGGAAGTCCTAGAAGAAATTCAAAAGTGCGAGTAGACGTGCATATTTTAAAGACCCCAAAGAAGACTGCAGGAAAAAATGTATCTGAACTATGACTTCTCTCATGAAAAAAATCTGTCACCATAATGGCAGAAGATAAAGGGAGTCCAGCAATTCCTTCAGAAATAGCTGAGGGATGTAGTTGGTGTGATAGGAGCTGCCAGCCAATCAGGGTTTTCATACATGATCAGAGCTAATTGGTTGAGATGGATCTCATTCCTCAGAAACTATTGGCTGGGCAGCTGGCTATTGTGCATTTTATGTATTAAAAGATTTATGTGCCGCCCTTTTCAGCAAAGCCCATACAAGGCAGCTCACAATATTCCATATGGTACCAAGCATAGGACTAAAAGCATAAACAAAAATAGTCAATTAAAATGTTTAAAAATGTAAAACAATTAAAACAAATGAAACACAATACATGACTGCAATATCAGAACCGTGCCCATGGGGCCAAATCCTTTAATTATAAAAAGCACTCCCACAGAGAGATGTTTTAACATCTGATCAAGCTTAGAAGTATTGAGGGGGTATTGACCTACGAATGAGCAGGGCCATTGAGTCAGAACTCAGTGACTGGGCAGACTCACATGGGAGACAGTGGCTTGTGAAAAATAGGACTTTCCGCCAATTTGTGTTTGTGTGCTGGTCCCGGGGGGAAGGTTACCGTTGGCGTAGTCAAAGTCCGGTCCTGGGTCACTAGCCTGGAAACAGTTCACAAGGAGCGGGGCGAGGTCCGAAGCAGGAAGCCGGGCGGGGACAGGAACACTGGAGGGTCAGGTCTGGGTCCGGGCAGGAACAGGTACTCAACAACGACGTTGCTCCCGCAACCTGGGACCAGGCTGACTGGCCTTTATCTTCTATGAGGCCAGGGGCGGTCCCGGCCCCCAGGAACCCGCCTCTCCTGGCCTTAAGGCGAGCACTCCTCCTGGGAGAAACCAGTTCCCTTCGCCTCTCTGCCCTGAGCCTCTGCAGTTCAGGAGAGGCCGAAGGGTTACTGGGCCCAGGGGGAGACTCACCTGTAGGCACTGAGTCCTCAACCACCTCTGGAGCCAGAGTGGATTCACCTGGTGCCTGCTCCTGAGGATCCAGCACAGGTGCAGGCGCTTCAGAATCAAGGCCCTGCCCCAGTTCAGCCGGCCCTGGAGGCGGGGACTCCTGTGCAGGCTGGGATTCCTCCGGTTCAGCCTCTGAATCGGATTCCCAGGCCATCACAGTTTGGTTTCCAGCTGTGAAATGGTTGCTTTTGGCTGTCATGCACAGGAGAGTCAAAAGTTCAGAGGGAGGTTAAAAGTACAAGGTGATCTTTCGCTCAGGAAGCTTTGTACTTTTAACCTTCCTCTGAACTTTTGATGTTGTGCACAGGAGGGTCAAAGTTTCACCCTAGGAACCTGGCAGTGGAGGCGAAACTTAAAACCACAAATCTTCTCTCCTTCTGACTGACTAAAGAGAAGTGGAAATATATATATGTCAAGCTAGAAAACAGGAGAAGTCAAAGTCGAGCTGGAGTTTGAGAGCTGCAGGAGGAAGGAACCAGGAGGGGACCATGAATGGACAAAGAAACCGAATCCAAGGATTCAAGTGAACGAGTATTAGCTTGGTTAAGGGAACAGTCTAGAATAAGCATAATTGGATGCTTTTACTCTGTTTATCTTTTTATTATCAGTTACACCATGTACTGTAGAATAGATGCAGATAAATGAGGCATGGCTGATGTTGTTGGAACTTCTACTTGTGTTATTCAGAGTAGCCCCCAACCAAAAATGAAAAAAGTAACCCTGGAATAATTCCCAATAAATGATACTTTTCTTTTCTTAGTTATTGATAGGTCTTTAATTTTCCAACAAATTAATGATACATGTTTATACCACCCTGTTTACATAATGATATCTTATTCACCCCTCTCCAGTTATTTTCAGCTTTTTGATTAGATGGGCACTTTCACAATGTAATGGTGAGATAATACTGTCATATTTTTCTGACTGCATGGTGATATAGATGTGTATTCCTGATCAATTTTTAAAAATGCCAAAATGTCCCCTAGAACCCAGTTCTTCAAAATGGAGCAGTGAAATTGTGGGTGTCATTTCAGCTCAGTGCTATCATTAGGGCTTGATAAAGTATTGGTGAAGACTGAGTAGAAAGCGGCTGGAATTTTGTAATGTTGGTAATAGTAGTAGTACTTGTATTATTATGATTATTATTATTTCTTCCTGTGCCTAAGTTTCATCCCTGGCTTAAAGAGATTAATTAGTTAAATACAGTATAAATTTGGAGTGAGGTTTTTCTTCTTGCTAATTGTTGTTGTTGTTGTTTAGTCGTTTAGTCGTGTCCGACTCTTCGTGACCCCATGGACCAGAGCACGCCAGCCACTCCTGTCCTCCACTGCCTCCCGCAGTTTGGTCAGACTCATGTTTGTAGCTTCGAGAACACTGTCCAACCATCTCATCCTCTGTCGTCCCCTTCTCCTTGTGCCCTCAATCTTTCCCAACATCAGGGTCTTTTCCAGGGAGTCTTCTCTTCTCATGAGGTGGCCAAAGTACTGGAGCCTCAGCTTCACGATCTGTCCTTCCAGTGAGTACTCAGGGCTGATTTCCTTAAGAATGGATACGTTTGATCTTCTTGCAGTCCATGGGACTCTCAAGAGTCTCCTCCAGCACCATAATTCAAAAGCATCAATTCTTCGGCGATCAGCCTTCTTTATGGTAGTAGATATGATGGTCATCCAAACTGAATTCGCCCATTCCCGTCCATTTTAGTTCACTGATGCCCAGGATGTCAATATTTATTCTTGCCATCTCATTTTTGACCACATCCAACTTACCAAGGTTCATGGTTCTTACATTCCAGGTTCCTATGCAATATTTTTCTTTACAGCATTGGACTTTCCTTTTGCTTCCAGGCATATCCGCAACTGAGCGTCCTTTCGGCTTTGGCCCAGCCGCCTCATCAGCTCTGAATCTACTTGTACTTGTCCTCCGCTCTTCCTCAGTAGCATGTTGGACGCCTTCCGACCTGAGGGGCTCATCTTCCAGCGTCATAACTTTTATATGCCTGTTGTCTTTGTCCATGGAGTTTTCTTGGCAGGGATACTGGAGTGGCTTGCCAGTTCCTGCTCCAGGTGGGTCACATTTGGTCAAAACTCTCCACTATGACCTGTCCATCTTGGGTGGCCCTGCACGGCATAGCTCATAGCTTCTCTGAGTTATTCAAGCCCCTTCGCCACGGCAAGGCAGTGATCCATGAAGGGGTCTTGCTAATTACCCAATCCCAATAGGAACAACCAACTTTTTAATGTATTAGGATTCTGCTGGGCATCTGTTTCTTCCCAAACCCAAATGTAGCCCCATAGTTTCCCACAGAAAACAAGAAAACAAACTTTGCCCCGGCTGCCTTTTGCACTAATTTAAATTATCAGAGGGTGAGCTGTTTTAACCATAGTGGAGATTTGCATAGCTATTTCCCCTGTTGGACTTCCAAGATGAGACATGAATGCCAAATTCCTCAGGCAAGATTCATGGAAAACCCTACCTAGAAGCAGTGGGAGACTCCTCTAAACTTGATAGTTGCGAAAGCAATTAGAAGTTCTTTTCAGTTAAAAAGTAGAGAGCATTTTTTTTTCAATGATAAGCATCTGAACCCTCCCCATGGAGCAAGCCGTCTGCTCTCTCTCCCCCTCTACCCACTCCGCTCCAATCGCAAGAGCTCTAAGAAACTGTGTCAGAGGTTTCTGCCCAATCCCAGTTCACTTGCCATCCAGTGACTCTTTCACAAGTTTTTCCCCTGCCAGCATGGCAACCCTACACTGTGCCATTAACAAGATATGTGAGTCCCTGGCAGGGGGTGGTGCTGTGGACCCACTGGATGTTTTCTGCAGACCCCCAGGGGTACCCAGAGCCCTAATTGGAAACCAGTATTCTAAATACTCCTTTCAACTCCCTTCAAAATGACAATTTGCAACCAAATACCTTACTCACATGATCTAAGGTTAAACACTCATGTGAAAGAGCAGATAACATCAACAGTTATTTTTTAACCCATCTAGAAGCTCAGAGAGCCCTGCTTTTTTTCAGTACACCCCAATGGAATTTTCCAACGTTAAACCCTTAGCAATACACATACAGACATTTTCCATTTCAATGCCAATTAAACAAATATACTTAACAACAACAACCCTACTAGGAAGGCTGAACTGACAGACAGCCATTGACTCAAGGGCTCACAGTTAGCTTCCTAACTACAAGTTGATTTGAAGCTGACTTTTCTACATCTAACTCAAACTCTCCAATCTCTGCACAAGTTCTGTTTTCCAAAGCACTGAGTTATTTAAAAGCAATAACTTGGCTAACAATAAGCAACATCCTCATGTTCTTTTGGGGCTTCCCTGGAATTATAAGAGTTTATGCTGCTGAACTCAAGCAGTGAGGAAACTCTCTGCTTCTCCCGAATACTTTTGTTCTTTGTAATAGCTGGATCAAAGATCTGAGATGTTGCGGGGGCTGGTAATCAAAAGCGGCTGTTAGCTCGCAGCTGTTAGCTCGCCGCAACACAGACGCTCGCTAAGATTTTACAGCCTTCTACCGAATAAAACTTTTTTATTTCCTTGTGGTTTTGACTGATGTGGTGCAATTCCACCCCCACCCCCCGAAAACAGCCCAATATCTGTCCTCTGTGTACAATATGTCACTTGACACCTCCGCTCTAGAAATGACAGCCTTCGAGGCTTGTAGCAGTATCGGTTAATCTATCACTTGTGTGGTCTGATGGAGAGATGTTTTTTTCCCCCTCTTAGTGAAGGAAGACAGAGATGATTTCGAGCTGTGTGTTCAAAGTTTCAGATAAGAGATGAAGCAACTCACATCCCTGAGCCTTTCACCCAGTGAGGTTCGAGATTATAATCCACATTTTCCTTCTGCACAGAGTAGTCTCTCAGGACTGTGAATCTATCTTAGCTGTCAGGGCCTGGTGACTAGAAGAAAGACTCCGTGGTCAGGAAGAGGGGCCCTTCCTCCAAAACTTTGCCATGCAGAATAAAGGTAAAGGTAAAGGTAAAGGTACCCCTGCCCGTACGGGCCAGTCGTGACCGACTCTAGGGTTGCGCGCTCATCTCGCTCAAGAGGCCGGGAGCCGGCACTGTCCGAAGACACTTCCGGGTCACGTGGCCAGCGTGACAAAGCTGCATCTGGCGAGCCAGCACCAGCACAGCACACGGAACGCCGTTTACCTTCTCGCTATAAAGCAGTACCTATTTATCTACTTGCACTTAGGAGTGCTTTCGAACTGCTAGGTGGGCAGGAGCTGGGACCGAACGACGGGAGCTCACCCCGCCGCGGGGATTCGAACCGCCGACCTTACGATCAGCAAGTCCTAGGCACTGAGGTTTTACCCACAGCGCCACTCGCGTGCCATGCAGAATGCAGCACCCCAAAAATATTGTAAAGGCATGTCTTTTTGCCCAGTTTCCCTGCCCATAAATTCATCCCCTGTTTTGATGATTATTAGTTGGAATTCCTGCTTTTAATTATTTCATAAAATTTATGCACTGCTTGGTTGTAAAAAAAAAAAAAACACCCAAAGGGAAACAAGGCAGTTTGCAAAAATATAAAACAATAAAATTATCAATCACAAGAATGAATAAGTATTGAAGAATAAGAATTTAAAAAGTTAGAAGAAGCAGACTACAGTACAAACAAATTAAAACTCACATCAGGTTT
Organism: Podarcis filfolensis; assembly: GCF_964270895.1. Lineage (NCBI taxonomy): Eukaryota > Metazoa > Chordata > Lepidosauria > Squamata > Lacertidae > Podarcis > Podarcis filfolensis. The sequence goes on along the minus strand of NC_139603.1, from coordinate 81,518,750 downwards.
CTAAATATCTGGGTAATAATATTATTATCATTACATATTAAATTTGTATACTGCCCTATACCTGCCGGTCTCAGAGCGGTTCACAAAATATATAATAAAAATAGAAGCAAGAACAAGACCAATGGTCTGGCTCAAGGTCAGGCTATCTTCCTAACTTCCCAAAATCCTGATGGACTTGCAAGCGAAGGAGTGTGGCACTCAGCCATTCCTGATCTTCACCCCCTGCTCTTCCTTCTTTCCGATTTAACATGGATAATGTTTACAATCGATTCCTGAATTGGTCCTTCCCCAATTTATCACAGCTCCAGGTTCCTGTCCAGTTTAATGATGTGCACTAGTGGGGCATTCTGAGCTGAGAAACTGGTGGCAGCTGATTCATCTTGTTTGGAGGCAGACAGTAGGTGTTTTTATATATACAGTATATATGAGAGGTTTGAGAGAGATATCACTTCCCACGGCGACCAGACACATTTCTTTTGTCACACGGTTGCCTCTGGCCAAGCAGTTTCCTGCAATAAATAGAAAAAACTCTTCAAAACCTATTCATCTGAGGTGAACATGGGAAGCACTGCATGAATAAGAACTAAAACAAAACACAGGTGGGGAAAAAGAATCCGACCCAGAAAGTAAGTGGCTTCATGAATCCTCTTTTCATTCCCAGAACTAAAGGTGAGTTAGATCTCTACTGGATGCAAGTTCATGACCAGGCTTAGTTCAGGGTGCCACTGTTGGGATGCAAAGCCCTTAATAACTTGGGGGTCAGTTTACCTGTGAGATCGCCTCACCCCTTATTTGCCCACCTTACTGCTTCGATCTGTGGAAGGGGCACTTCTGCAACCCCCAATTTCTTTTCCTGCCATCGCTGTTCTGTTTCTGATATGCACATGCTTCTGGTATGTTGCTGTCAAGAGTTTCACAGGCAAAATGGGTGACAGGAAAAGGATTAAACTTTCCCCGGTCCCTTCTCCACCACAAAGACCCCCACCAACCCAGTATATCCCCCACCCCCAGCAAAGCACTTTTAGGGGGCTGCGATTTTGCACAGCACCACCGAAATGTGCCGTGCCCAAAAATGTGTTTTTTCTCAGTTGGAAATCGCGGTGCGGAATCTCGCAAGCACCCAAAATGGCTGCCGTTTCCTCACAAGGGGGGGGGGGGGAATGGGAAGATGGTGTCCTGGTTTTTGCCTTGGATGCGTTGGACATGACACATGACATTAGCCACAACCCATAACTATCCTGTATCTAATTTTGTAATTTCTTATAAACCCTGCGTTTAGATACATCCCCCCCCCACACCAACTCCAATCCGAAAGAAGAAAAAGAACAGCCTATGTGCTTTGTAAGCCTGTAATGCATACACAACCCAAGCCTGCACAATTTTTCCGTGGCTGACACGGTGCCCATTAGACTGACAACTCCAGTTCTGCAATTGGGTCCTAGTGAAAGTTTCACTTCTTCACAAACAGACCCTCTGTATAGCATATAGGCCAAATCACTTATAATAAAGCCTCTTCAAATCCCATTTGATTTTTTTTTTCCTGCCTGTAACCTTGCCCAGAACTATAAACGTCTGTCAAACTCAAAATTGGCTATGCCAAGTGTTTCAGAAACGGGAATCGATACGACACTGGTAAACCTTGTTTCGATGATAAAACCCCAACAGGAAAAACCAAGCCACAGCTTCTGAACATCAGGGCAAAAAAGAAATCAAAGGTGAGGGACCCTTTTAATGCAGTTATGTCCCAGCAAATGACTTGCAGATTGCAAGGTGTTGCAATTCCGAGGACCAGGGAAGTGAGCAGGTTGCAAATAGCAGGGGAAGCGGTGAAGCTCTTTCGCCACCAATGTAACTTGACATGACAGTCAAAGCTGCAAGCAGCTTCTCTTTCCCCTAGATGGGATACAAGCTGACAGGTGAGAAAATAGCAGGTATTTGTTCTCAGAGAAAGGAAGCAGTCTGTGCGCCCTATTACTGAGAACTAGCAGACCGTGCTCAAAAGGAAACTTTTTGAGTTACCAGAAACTTAATGAGAAAGAAGATGCAGAGGAATGTCTCTGGCAGAGACGGAGAGATGGGCAATAGAAGTGAGCAACTTTTCCTTTCTTTGTAGCAGGGCGGAGAGCATTTCAGGCTGAAGGCTGCATCCCCTTGTGAGGGACCTTGCGGGGGCCACACATCAGTGGGGAATGGGGCCAAAGGTGGCAAAAAAGGTGAAACCATTACATTTGAATAGGAGCTACAGTTCAGCCACACAATATTCAGGAGTTTCTACACATACATCCCACCATCCAGGAAAACAAGAGGCATTTTTAAAATCTTTTTTTTTTATTAAATTTCCCAAAATTTAACTGTTATGTACTGAGTTGAATAGGCTCCAAAAGGCAGCTGTCTGATTGGTCCTAGAACAATAGGATTCAGAATGCAGCAGTCTGATTGGTCCACAGGAGCCACCCAATCCAGCTCCAGGTGGAAGTGAATCCACAACCTGATTGGCCTACAGGAGAATCCCAGAATTAGCCAATCACATGGGGCCCATTGTGTAAATAATGTATATAAAGCAGACATTCTGGGGGAACTTCTATTCCTCCTCACCACTATGAGCTGAATAAAGAGCATGAAATCCACTCTCGACTCCAAGTATATTTCACTAACGTATACCTTTCAATACATAGTAATTTTTTATGTTGTTTTGTCGACTTCCCACCCCATTCTCCATGCTGTTTTTATTTCTCACCCTCTGCTGTATCCTCTCTTCGATATCTTCCACCATAACACTACTATAATCTCTATTCTCTAGGCACAAAAAAAAAATGTGGAAGGAAGCAGAAGTTCTCACTAAAGTTGAATGGAAAAGCAAGGTGATGGACTAAGTAGAACTGTCAAAGCTAACAGCCAAAATAAGAGGACCTAATGATGAATGTTTTGTGGAAGAATGGAAACCATTTTCAGATTACTGAAAGAAATATTATAAAGTGATGAACTTGTAATCAACGACACATTCTCAAGATGGAGGGTGAGGGAACAGCTGCAGTCGCTTGCGGTTCCTGCGCAATGTTTGCCATCTTGCCAAAGGTTGCAGGCAGCTTTACCTGCAGCAATAGCATGTTGATTGCCCTCTTAAAAGACAAAGTCCAGTAACTGGAGGAATGTGTAGCTACGCTCCAAAGAATTAGAGAGCTGGAGCTCTTCTTGGAAGCAACAGAGCACACCGTCTCCACCAAGGAGGAGACAGGGGACTCCCCTGAGAAGGAGGCTAGTTCACCAACACAGGAGCCAGATATATGGAGAAACGTGACTCAAAGAAGTAGGAGGCCCAGGGTTTGCTCTGATTGTTTAGAAATACACAATCGCTTTGAGGTCCTCTCCCCTAGCATGGAAGACGAAGAGCAGACTCCATTTGAGGATCTCTCCCTCATTACAGTCGATCAGGTATATGAAGACGAGCAGCAAAGTCAGTCCTCAGGGAATGTGCAGGCGACCTTGGAACGGACAGCTCACGGAAGAACCCCGACCAGACCTAAGAGGAGGCGTGTAGTGGTGATAGGGGATTCCCTACTGAGGGGAACAGAAGCAGTGATCTGTGGGCCTGACAAGATGTCTCGGGAAGTGTGCTGTCTCCCCGGGGCTAAGATCCAAGATGTAACTGAACGACTGCAAGGAATCATAAAACCCACTGACAAATACCCCTTCCTCTTGGTTCATGTGGGAACCAATGACACTGCAAGCAATAGCCTCCAGAAGATCAAAAGAGATTACGAGGCTCTGGGCAGGAAATTGAAGCAATTAAATTGTCATCTCGTCTGTCCTCCCAGTTGAACAACATGGCCCAGGGAGAGAGGGAAAAATAGTGGAAGTGAACAACTGGCTTCACAAATGGTGTAAACAGGAACGGTTTGGATTCTTAGATCATGGACTGCAGTTTCTTGAAGATGGACTTCTGGCAAGCGATGGGCTGCACCTCACAATGGTTGGGAGGAATGTTTTTGCCAAAAATCTCAGAAACCTCATCAGGAGGGCTTTAAACCGACTAATGTGGGGGAGGGAGACAGTGCTCCTGAAGGTAGGAGTCTATCAATTGATGAAGATGATCATCCAAATGTCATAGACCAAATGGAGCAAACAGCATGCAGACCTGGTGGTGGAAGGAAAAAATCCTTAAATAAGAGACACGGGGGAATGATTAATGGACTTCAATGTCTTTACACTAATGCGCAAAGCATGGGAAATAAACAAGATGAGCTTGAGCTCTTGGTACAGCAAACTAAATATGACATAATAGGCATCACTGAAACCTGGTGGGATAAGTCCCACGATTGGAATGTAATAATGGAGGGATACAATCTATTTCAGAGAAACAGACCAGAAAAGAAAGGAGGAGGAGTGGCGTTATATGTCAGGGATGTGTATACCTGTGAAGAGATCCAAGATTTAGAACCTCAAAACCAAAGTAAGAGCATTTGGGTCAAAATTAAGGGAGAGAAGAATAACAGTGACCTCATTGTGGGAGTTTACTATAGATCCCCAAGCCAAACTGAGGACATAGATGATGCCTTCCTGGAACAGATGGCCAAGCATGCAAAAGGAAGGGAGATAGTAGTAATGGGGGACTTCAATTACCCGGATATTTGTTGGATGTCAAACTCAGCCAAGAGCATAAGGTCAAACAGATTCCTCACTGGCCTTGCAGACAACTTCATTGTCCAGAAAGTGGGAGAAGCAACAAGAGGAACAGCCATTTTAGATCTGGTCCTAACCAATGTTGATGACCTGGTTAGTGGGGTAGAAGTGGAAGGATCATTAGGCGCGAGTGATCATGCTCTTCTGAAGTTCACTATACAGCGGAAAGGAGCAGCCAAGCATACTAGGACTCAATTTCTTGACTTTAAGAAAGCCAACTTCATAAAACTTAGGGAAGTGCTGGGTGAGATCCCATGGACAGTAATACTAAAAGGAAAGGGAGTTCTTGATGGCTGGGAGTTTGTTAAGAGGGAGATAGTAAAAGCACAACTTCAGGCAATACCAATGAGACGGAAACATGGAAGGTGCCTAAAGAAGCCAGGGTGGCTATCTAACGAACTTTTAACTGAGTTAAGATTAAAAAAGGATGTGTACAAAAAATGGAAAAGGGGGGAAACCACCAAAGAGGAATTCAAACAAATAGCCAGCACGTGTAGACACAAAGTCAGAAAAGCTAAAGCACAGAATGAACTCAGGCTTGCTAGAGAGGTTAAAAGCAACAAAACATGGCTTTTATAGGTATGTTCGTAGCAAAAGAAAGAACAAAGAAACAGTGGGGTCACTCAGAGGAGAAGATGGTGAAATGCAAACAGGGGACACAGAAAGGGCGGAACTCCTCAATGCCTTCTTTGCCTCAGTCTTCTCCGATAAAGAAAACAATGCCCGACCTGAAGAATTTGGAGCAAATGATTCAGCAGAGGAAACACAGCCCAGAATAACGAAGGAGATAGTACAAGAAGACTTGGCTAGTCTAGATGTATTCAAGTCTCCAGGGCCAGATGAACTGCATCCAAGAGTATTAAAAGAACTGGCAGATGTGATCTCAGAACCACTGGCAGTCATCTTTGAGAATTCCTGGAGAACAGGCGAAGTCCCGGCAGACTGGAGGAGGGCAAATGTTGTCCCTATTTTCAAAAAGGGGAAAAGAGAGGACCCAAATAATTACCGCCCAGTCAGTCTGACATCAATACCAAGGAAGATTCTGGAGCAGATCATTAAGCAAACAGTCTGTGAGCACCTAGAAAGGAAAGCTGTGATCACCAATAGTCAGCATGGATTTCTGAAAAATAAGTCATGTCAGACTAACCTGATCTGGTTTTTTGACAGAATTACAAGCCTGGTAGATGAAGGGAACGCAGTGGATGTAGCCTACCTTGATTTCAGCAAGGCATTTGACAAGGTGCCCCATGATATTCTTGTAAAGAAGCTGGTAAAATGCGGTCTTGACTATGCTACCACTCAGTGGATTTGTAACTGGCTGACTGACCGAACCCAAAGGGTGCTCATCAATGGTTCCTCTTCATCCTGGAGAAGAGTGACTAGTGGGGTGCCACAGGGTTCTGTCTTGGGCCCGGTCTTATTCAACATCTTTATCAACGACTTGGATGATGGACTCAAGGGCATCCTGATCAAATTTGCAGATGACACCAAACTGGGAGGGGTGGCTAACACCCCAGAGGACAGGATCACACTTCAAAACGACCTTGACAGATTAGAGAACTGGGCCAAAACAAACAAGATGAATTTTAACAGGGAGAAATGTAAAGTATTGCACTTGGGCAAAAAAAAAATGAGAGGCACAAATACAAGATGGGTGACACCTGGCTTGAGAGCACTACATGTGAAAAGGATCTAGGAGTCTTGGTTGACCACAAACTTGACATGAGCCAACAGTGTGACGTGGCAGCTAAAAAAGCCAATGCAATTCTGGGCTGCATCAATAGGAGTATAGCATCTAGATCAAGGGAAGTAATAGTGCCACTGTATTCTGCTCTGGTCAGACCTCACCTGGAGTACTGTGTCCAGTTCTGGGCACCACAGTTCAAGAAGGACACTGACAAACTGGAACATGTCCAGAGGAGGGCAACCAAAATGGTCAAAGGCCTGGAAACGATGCCTTATGAGGAACGGCTAAGGGAGCTGGGCATGTTTAGCCTGGAGAAGAGGAGGTTAAGAGGTGATATGATAGCCATGTTCAAATATATAAAAGGATGTCACATAGAGGAGGGAGAAAGGTTGTTTTCTGCTGCTCCAGAGAAGCGGACACGGAGCAATGGATCCAAACTACAAGAAAGAAGATTCCACCTAAACATTAGGAAGAACTTCCTGACAGTAAGAGCTGTTCAACAGTGGAATTTGCTGCCAAGGAGTGTGGTGGAGTCTCCTTCTTTGGAGGTCTTTAAGCAGAGGCTTGACAACCATATGTCAGGAGTGCTCTGATGGTGTTTCCTGCTTGGCAGGGGGTTGGACTCGATGGCCCTTGTGGTCTCTTCCAACTCTATGATTCTATGATTCTATGATTCTAACTATGAGCAACAGAAACAAGAAGCATTATTATGGTCCAAAAATGCTCTAGCTGGGCAAGTAAACAGAGGAGAGTTCAGAACAGAACAGGTGAGGGGTGTGCCCTGGGAGAAGGGTTGTGGCATTATGAGAGTCCTGAGGGCCAGATAGGCCTTGGGAGGCCCACATTTGGACCCCCAGCCTCAGTTTCCCCACCCTTGGATTATATCTTCTAGCCATGTGCCCAGACACCTCCCTTCAGGCAAGAACCATTGTCAAGACTTGGTCCGGATATTTTCTGCCTCAAGGCAGCCATGCAGCATATAGCTGAGCCAAAATCTTTCAGAAGACATCTCCTACAGAAGCTTCTGAGGTCTTTCAGCGTGTACTCTGAATAGTCTACACCACTGTTCTTGTGATGGTCACCCCTCTCTGCTCCGCAGTGCTCTCGGAAAATACTGGGAGCAGGGAGAAGATGCAAAATGGCGGCCAGGTTGCCAACACAGTTGGCAAGAAAGAAAGATGCTGTCCTATTGCCTTTGCTAGTGGTGAGATCCATCCCTGGGGAGATGGCTGGAGAATTACTCTTCTCCCTGGAGCTATTCATTTGCTCTCCCCATCAACTCCCATGCATATTGAAATATATTCGGAGTCGAGATTGGATTTCATGCTCTTTATTCAGCTCATAGTGGTTGAGAAGAATGGAATTTCCTCCAGAATGTCTGCTTTATATACATTATTTACACAATGGGCCCCATGTGATTGGCTAATTCTGGGATTCTCCTGTAGGCCAATCAGGTTGCAGATTCACTTCCACCTGGCACTGGATTCCGTGGCTCCTGTGGACCAATCAGACGGCTGCATTCTGGGTCCTATTGTTCTAGGACCAATCAGACTGCTGCATTTTGGATCCTATTCAACTCAGTACATAACACACACACATACACACGTATGTATGTATGTATGTATGTATGTATGTATGTATGTATCTGCACACAAATAGTGTGGAGAATTTTGAGAAGCCATTTACAAACCTCTCTATATTTAAGAGGCATTCTTGAGGATCACAATCAGCACTGGATGATGCGTGGAAGAGTTCCCTCGCAGCATCGTCTGCAACACGGCAAGAGACGAAGAAGCCCATCTCTTACAAATGCTCCATAGTACATCAGCAACCGAGAGAGCTCATCACTTCAGCTAACAGAAGCCAGAGCACTTACAATCAATACCTATAGAGATTTCAAAGGCTGCAGATTGTGTTTCCCTCAGATTCCCCGCACCTCCCTATTTATCTGATGTAAATTGGCACACACACAAAAACAAAACAACCGCCATCACAAAACACTACTTCTCCCCTGGAAAAATCTATGTTCTGTGCTGTAAGCTGATATCTCATCCCTCTACAATCATATAGTAACTGCCCTAACTACTTATTGAAAACTAGTTTGGACAAATAGTTTTGCCCCTAAGAAACCGTAATAAAGTTTTCCCTAAGGATTGAGCAAGTTAAAATAAAATAGCCTAGGCTAATAGACGTTGGTTGGTTGGTTGGTTGGTTGGTTGGTTGGTTGGTTGGTTGGTTGGTTTGCTGGCTGGCTTGTTGCTGCTGCTGCTGCTGCTGCTGCTACTGCTGTTTATTTTATTTTTTTTAACAGCCTCTGTTAGTCAAGTTCTGCAATGGGAATCAGTGTGGGTGATCTTAGAGGGTGAGGATGATGGTTTTCCCAGTCATGTCTTCTCTCCCTCCAAGAAAGAGAGAGGGCCCTGTACTGCAGGGGGTTGGACTAGACTAGATGGTCCTTTGGGTCCTTTTCAACTCTGCAATTCTGTGATTCCATGAGAGTGGCCAGAGAATTTGACATACACCAATTTTCATTAACAATTCTAAAACAGTTTTCTTTCACTTTTTTTCCAAAGCTGTTTAAGAAGAGAAGAAGAAGAAGGGTTTGGATTTGATATCCTGCTTTATCACTACCCAAAGGAGTCTCAAAGTGGCTAACATTCTCCTTTCCCTTCCTCCCTGTTATGTACTGAGTTGAATAGGCTCGAAAATGCAGCAGTCTGATTGGTCCTAGAACAATAGGATCCAGAATGCATCAGTCTGATTGGTCCACAGGAGCCACCCAATCCAACTCCAGGTGGAAGTGAATCCGCAACCTGATTGGCCTACAGGAGAACCCCAGAATTAGCTAATCACATGGGACCCATTGTGTAAATAATGTATATAAAGCAGACACTTTGGGGGAACTTCCATTCCTCAATACTCTGAGCTGAAAGAGCATGAAATCCACACTCGACTCCGAGTATATTTCACTCCCCCAAAACAAACACTCTGTGAGGTGAGTGGGGCTGAGAAACTTCAAAGAAGTGTGACTAGCCCAAGGTCACCCAGCAGCTGCATGTGGAGGAGCAGAGATGCGAACCCGGTTCACCAGATTATGAGTCTACCGCTCTTAACCACTACACCACACTGGCTGATATAACTTTGCTATGATTACTATTGGCACGCACACGCTATGGTTTTCCCAGTAGTGATGTATGGAAGTGAGAGCTGGACCATAAAGAAGGCTGATCGCCAAAGAATTGATGCTTTTGAATTATGGTGCTGGAGGAGACTCTTGAGAGTCCCATGGACTGCAAGAAGATCAAACCTCTCCATTCTGAAGGAAATCAGCCCCGAGTGCTCACTGGAAGGACAGATCCTGAAGCTGAGGCTCCAAGACTTTGGCCACCTCATGAGAAGAGAAGACTCCCTGGAAAAGACCCTGATGTTGGGAAAGATGGAGGGCACAAGGAGGACAGAGGACAAGATGGTTGGACAGTGTTCTCAAAGCTACCAGCATGAGTTTGACCAAACTGTGGGAGGCAGTGGAAGACAGAAGTGCCTGGCGTGCTCTGGTCTATGGGGTCACGAAGAGTCGGACACAACTAAACGACTAAGCAACAATAACATGATTACTATACAGAAGCAGTTTAAAATAATAATAATAATAACCACCACCACCATTCAAAATACACCGTGTTTTGCAATTCAGCCTCTAGTGATGTATCAAAGTGTTGACCTCTAGTGATGTATCAAAGTGTAGACCTTTACATTTGCTGAGAATCTTGCATCTCGTCCCACTCAACTGAAATCTGATGTTGTGCCCCAGACAGCCCCAATAAGAGAAAGCCCTTCCTGGTATTGGTTTTAGGGAAGAACACCGGAAGAGTCTTGCCGAAGGACATCAAAGGCTCATCTTGTCCATCTGGATGCCTATAAGAAGTCTGCAAGGAGGACCAGAGTAACAGACCTTTGGGTAATTTTGGGGGGCGGTGAATAAACATTTATACTGCAGCCAGATGCAATTGGATAAGGGTTTAATATAATTAATGCAGAACAAAAGAAACGGCAAAGGGGATTGAATGGTACCACGGCTACAGAAGAGCACAAAAGGGCAGGGATATTTAAAGGGCAAGCAAAATACCACTCCACAAAATGAAGTCATCAAAATTCAAGGAAGCACAAGGCAATCAGCTAATACCAAGTTAATCAAGAAGCAGTTGGGTGCAAGGTCCTTGAACCCATCATTTCTCCTAACAGGGCCACTTATGAAATGCCCTATTGCACTATATGCTATACGCATAATTAAGCGATCTTGCAAAGATGGCCGAGGAGGAGGGAGAGAGTCTGGTGGCAGGTCTATGGGTTAGAATGGTGCTAAATGAGGTTACACAAGAAGAGATTTGGACCCTGAATACCTGAGGAATCACCTCCTTTTATGATCATAGATTTGTAGAGTTGGAAAGGACCGCGAGGGTCACCTAGTGCAACCGCCTGCAATGCAAGAATCTTTTGCCCAATGTGGGGCCCAGACCCACAACCTTGAGATTAAGGGTCTCATGAGCTATCGCATTCCCTACTTGCATCCCATCATATTATCTCAGATAGCAGTAGGCTCTTTATGCGGCTGCCTGAGGCCTATTCCTCCCCCTCTGCAGATCTACCTCAACTTGGGCAAGCTGGAGCAGAAGTCATCAAACCTTGGGGGGCTGCAGGCAAACTGGAGGAACAACTGGAGTCCTTAAAAAGGAATTACAGCCATTGGAACTCATCACCACATGTTATCCATATCATCAAATAAGCACTGAAAGACCCATAACAGCTTCTCTGGCATGACTTTAATCTTCTTGTGGGGACAACCATAGTTATATGGTGGCCAACTATCCCTGCAATCATAAACTTGATTCAGATTTCCTGTTAGGAGACCCCAGCCCACTTCCTCTCCCATTGGACCTTGAGTTCCAATACCCAGAACTTAGTAAAGTGCTCTCCGAAAGGCTGACTGTTGTTTAGTTGTGTCCGACTCTTCGTGACCCCATGGACCAGAGCACGCCAGGCACTCCTGTCTTCCACTGCCTCCCGCAGTTTGGTCAAACTCATGTTGGTAGCTTCGAGAACACTGTCCAACCATCTCGCCCTCTGTTGTCCCCTTCTCCTTGTGCCCTCAATCTTTCCCAACATCAGGGTCTTTTCCAGGGAGTCCTCTTCTCATGAGGTGGCCAAACTACTGGAGCCTCAGCTTCAGGATCTGTCCTTCCAGTGGGCACTCAGGGCTGATTTCCTTCAGAATGGATAGGTTTGATCTTCTTGCAGTCCATGGGACTCTCAAAGGTCTCCTCCAGCACTATAATTCAAAAGCATCAATTCTTCGGCGATCAGCCTTCTTTATGGTCCAACTCTCACTTCCATACATCACTACTGGGAAAACCATAGCTTTACCTATATGGACCTTTGTCGGCAAGGTGATGTCTCTGCTTTTTAAGATGCTGTCTAGATTTGTCATTGTTTTCTCCCAAGAAGCAGGTGTCTTTTAATTTTGTGATTGCTGTCACCATCTGCAGTGATCATGGAGCCCAAGAAAGTAAAATCTCTCACTGCCTCCATTTCTTCCCCTTCTATTTGCCAGGAGCTGATGGGACCAGTGGCCATGATCTTAGTTTTTTTGAAAGGCTGGTTATACATCAGTAAAAAAATAACTGATATAGGTTCAATGCTTCTGTGGGAATGTTCAGGGAGGCAGAGGATATATTGTCTATTAATATAGCAAGTTCCTTTACTTAGCAGAGTTTTATATTCCCCTTTTAAACACACAGTGGGTAGCTGGTTGCAGGCTTGTGTAAGCCTCTTACTATTAGGTTTCAGGTAAGTTACCTTATATCCCTCTTAAAAGAAAAAAACGCACGGCAATCTTATTTAAAGTCAATAAAAGAAGTTTACTCACATCATCAGTTCACAGTTGGATCCTTGAAGGCAGACTTAGATACAAAGTATATGCATGTGGATCTCCTCCAACGATGGAGGAAGTCAAAGAGAGAGAGTGTGGCAACATGTCTTGTCCTTTTGTTATCTGGACAGGTAAGGTCACACCCACCCCTAGTCACATGCAAAGGAAGTATGCCCCAGCCAAGAGGAAACATGTCCACTCTAGGAAAAGAAGGAATGTTGTCCTTGACTGCTACTTATTTATCACATCCCACAGCTTCCCCTTGATTGAAAAGACGAAGCATTTGAGCATGACAAGTTTATGGTGAACAGGGGTGGAAAAGAGGAGCGGAATGCAAACAAGTCAATCTCATTGAGCTCACAAGGGAAGCAAAATCCATGTGTGACTATTGCTCAATAGCTGCATTATTATTATTATTATTTTATTTTTGGGGGAAGGAGGCTTATCCCACTGCTATTTTTTTTGCTCCAAATTGTCCCCATGGTTCATCCCAATCCTTAGGATCCTCATTTGTTCTGCTTTAGAGAAAACAGTCCTCTGTTTGAAAAGCTGTCTGGCTGAGTTCAGTTTAAAGATAAGGAACCGTAAGAAAGAGAGAGGAAAAGGTCTTGGCATTATACATCAGACAAAGCAGCCACACAGATCACCTGGTCATGTCCTTTTCCACTATAATATTTCCTCTCAAATTGCAGTAATTGTTTCTAAATTTGCATTAATAAATATTCATTAGTATAAGCCATTTTTATGCAGATCCATGCCCCATGTTGTCCTCTTTTTTAAAGTGATGTATTTTGTCTTTTTTGCGGAGAGAGGCAATGCACAGGTGAGCATCTTACCAGCAAGGCATTTCCAGTGCACCTTTGAATATACTACGAGTCTCGACTGCTCTCTTCCCCATCACCACTCCTAAAGTATTTTTTCCCACTGGCATGGAGTGCTGAGACAGCATTGTATCCTTTTGTGTGTAATATATAGGTAAAGGGACCCCTGACCGTTAGGTCCAGTCGCGGACGACTCTGGGGTTGCAGCGATTATCTCACTTTACTGGCCTAGGGAGTCGGCGTACAGCTTCCGGGTCATGTGGCCAGCATGACTAAGCTGCTTCTGGAGAAGGAGAGCAGCGCACAGAAACGTCGTTTACCTTCCTGCCAGAGCGGTACTTATTTATCTACTTATTTGACGTGCTTTCGAACTGCTCTGGCTTAAAACTCCACATTCCACTAGCAAAAAACAGTCTTTTGGGAGCCTGAAATTCCTTTTAACTAAATTCCTGATAGTGATGGTAAACTTAGAATCATAGAAGTGTACAGTTGGAAGGGACCCCAAGGGTGATCTAGTCCAACCCCCTGCAATGCAGGAATCTCAGCTAAAGCATCCATGACAGATGGCCACCCAACCTCTGCTTGAAAACCTCCAAGGAAGGAGAGTCCACAACCTTAAGGAGAGTCTCCATCCCTATCGTTCTGCCCGGACACTGAGGTCCTCCTCCGAGGGCCTTCTGGCGGTTCTCTCACTGCGAGAAGCCAAGTTACAGGGAACCAGGCAGAGGACCTTCTCGGTAGTGGCACCCGCCCTGTGAAACGCCCTCCCTTCAGATGTCAAGGAGATAAAAAATAACACAACTTTTAGAAGAAATCTGAAGGCAGCCCTGTATGGGGAGGTTTGTAATGCTTGATGTTTTTATGATGTTTTTAGATATGCTGTAAGCTGCCCAGAGTGGCTGGGGAATAAATAATAAAATAATAAAAATTATTATTATTAGCCTCTGGAGGGAGACCGTTCCACTGTCAAACAGTTCTTACTTTCAGAAAGCTCTTCCTGATGTTTAATCAGAATTTCCTTTCTTATCACTTGAAGCCATTGGTTTGAGTTCTACCCTCCTACCCTCAAACATTTCCCTTATGAATCAGTTTTCCTTGTGATGTTTTAGACTAATAATAATAATAATAATAATAATAATAATAATCTTATTTATATGCTGCCCATCTGACTGGGTTGCCCCAGCCACTCTGGCCGGCCCCCAACAGAACATTAAAAACACGATAAAACATCAAACATTAAAAACTTCCCTAAACAAGGCTGGCTTCAGATGTCTTCTAAAAGTCAGATAGTTGTTTATTTCCTTGACCAGTGCTTCTCAAGCTAACAGATGTAGCTGGACACCCCACCAGTCAGTGTGACACAGACTGCTACCATATTTGGTCCACACAACCTGGGCTGCAGTGGATTCTCTGGGGACTAGTAGCCAATAGCTCTGGCAGCATTCAGTGGACCGACACTTTGAGTAGCACTGTTTTAGACTACAATTCCATTCCCGAGTACATCCTGTTGTACTTGGTGGTCCTTACTTCTGAGTAAAACTGCTCAGGATCAGGTTGCATATCTGTCCATGAGCGCCAAGGCAAGATCTGGTCTTAAGACCAACTGCAGATCGATATTCAGCCAGCTGCAGCATTGATTGATGCAATTGCAATTCCTTATTAATCTGCAAGGCATCAACATCCAGATTGCCAAAGTCACCAATTAACCTACACAGCCAACTGCTCAGCTTGATTGTTCCTCCTGGTTTCTGCCAGGTCCAAATCGTGGTCCCAGGCAGCACTGACAAAGCCTTACCGGAATGCGACTGCTTTACTGCTTGACCTGAAGCGATACCAGACTGGTTTAGTCTTCCCCATTGTAGACAAATATTCACATTACATAACAAAACAATGGCAGTTACTGTTAAGGCCTCTCTTAGGGGATAATTGGGCCAGGCCACAAGCCAAAATCAAGGGGAATGTGTGATGTCATGATAGTCAATTAATGCAGAGTAAAAATCATAATAAAGAGACCATTGTGGGAGCTCTGACTTCCATTGTCCTGTCACTGGTTGATTAAGGCCTAAGGCCACTTCCGGGTTAGCGCCAACGACGAATGGCGGAGTTCCTCCGATCGGAGGAACGGGCTCCGTGGAAATTGGGTCTTCCCGCCGCGGCGAAGGCGGGGGCCCGCTAGAAATCCCAGGCGGAGAAGCCTGGGAACGTGGGGTTCGGCAGAGCACCAAGAGCGCCTCCCCTACTCACGAGGAAACCCCTTTTCGGGGCTCCGGAGTGAAGTGGGGTGAGCAGCGCGGTGCTGCGAACCGATCGCTATTTCCATGGAGGGAAGCCACGCAGCCATCGCCGGAGAGCGCTGACTTTTTCCTGATGACATTTGGACTCTAAATCAAGTACCCGTGAGTAAAAATGGAGAATTGGATCAAGAAATTTGCAAAATTTATGAATTAGGCACAAGCGGGAAGGTTTAAACAGGAAGTCCGCCTTCCGCTTTTTGTATATAGACTGAAGCAAAGACCTTGCAAACTAACAGCCTGGAAAACTGCTTTAAAGTTGGAAATTTCCTGCATCCACAACTAATAAAACCCCCTTGGGAGCAGGAGAAAAGGGGGGGGTTGACTGTTTAATCCTGCAGGAGGAGAGTAAAGGAATTGAAGTTTCCATCGTCCCAAACCTGGGGACGGGGTGTCGGGACAGAAATTGTTTGATACGTCCATTGATTGAAAGTGGAGTGCTTTGACAGATAGTTTAAAAAAAGAAGAGAAACAAATTAACTTCAACGCTACCTTCTGCATTTCTGTATTTTAAAGATACAAAGTATTTGAAAATCGAAAGGATTTGAAATCGAAAGTAATCTCCTTTGTTGGATACATTTTAAAAATGGATACAAAAAGAAACTGTGTCCCCTAGAGGGAGCCTGTCAGTTTGTTGTTGTAGTTTACTTGGACTTTACAGCTGCAAGATTTGGATCGTGGGACCAGCCGTTTGACCTTGAACAGAAATGTGTTGGAAGGAAGGTTTAGTGTCTGCCCTTGGCATGACAAATGCCTTGCTGGAGCAGCTGCATGAGAAAATGAATTTGATGCATGAAAAATTGGACTTGATGAGCGCTGTGGCCAGCGAATATGATTTAACAGGGAATAAGGATAAAGAAGTTATACAGCGACCAACTCAAGAATCTGGTTTGACAAGGCAAGTCCAAGGGCAGATGAAGAAGGAAGAGGCAGTGATTACTCCTCAAACAACACAAATGGAGAGATCCAAAGTCCTGCAGGAACAAAAGTTACTGCGTTGGAAGATTGAACTTGGAGAGTGTTGGGAAGTGTTTGAAGTCAAGGAATCTCTTAACTCTAGTGGGACTATGAAACAGGTGAACAACTATCTTTTGCATAAATACTTTTTGGATTACAAAGATGACGACGGGGAGTGGGACTGGGGGGAAGGGCCCAGCCTGACGAAGGAAAATGGAAATTATTACCGGATGGAACCCTCTGGAGACCCACTCCCCAAGAAGCTAACAATAGACAAAGAAGTGCGCAAGCACAAACAAGGACAAGAAAATGTGCAGAGGGGGCCAAGAAGAGACTTAAGGGCCTCGGATATAAGAACACCAGATTGATGGACTGGATGTAATGAACAGAAAGGACTGACATGACCCGAAACCAGGAAGAAGGCACGTTGGATAAAAATTAGAGATATCAAGGGAAATTCTTTTGTTAATTTTGGAATTAGTGTAATGAATTAATGAAATATCAGGGAACATGCTGGAAAGGAACCAAATTGGCTTTAGCAGAAATGATTTAAGGAGATATGAATGAATATGATGTAAATTTTGAAACTTTAAGATTTTTAAGATAAGATAAGGTTAAAAAGATTAAGGTAAATTGAATAATAGATTATATTAAAAGATGGAAAGGCTATGTTGAATTAATTGATAAGGTAGATTGTGAAGATTAATCATTTAAATTAAAATTGAGAAACATGGGAAGAATTTGCTGGAATGACGAATCAAACTAGAATACAAAAAGGGAGGTGTGAGGAGGTTCAAGAAATAAGCAAATGGAAAGTTGTAATTTGAGATTTGTATTTTTCTTTTTTCTTTTTTGGCTTTTTCTTTTTGTCTTATTTTTTTGCTGTATTTTTCTGATTTTTTTGTTTTTGTTTTTGTATTGATGAAATTCTGAATAAATATCATTTAAAAAAAAAAAGATTAAGGCCTAAGGCCTTCTAAGTGGTCCAGCTCCCATAAAACTGGGTGGGAAGTTAAGAGCTGAAGTATGAATTATTCCCATAGCCCATCTCACAGAGATTGAATAATGGAATCATAGAATTGTAGAGCAGGAAGAAACTCAAAGGGTTTCCAAAACTTGGACCTCTAGCTGTTTTTGGACTACAATTCCCATCATCCCTGACCACTGGTCCTGCTAATGTGGGATCATGGGAGTTGTAGTCCAACAGCAGCTGGAGATCCACGTTTGGGAAAGACTGATCTGGTCCAACCATAATCACAGCTAAAGGATCCCTGTCAGAATGCCATCTAACCTCTAAGATAGATAGATACCAATGGTTTGTCATACAGGATATGGCTGTGTTCAAGCAATGAAAGAGGAGTTGGACTTACCAGTGACAGAATAATAAGCCGGGCTGGTATTCCAGTTAATTAGAGTTGAATTAAACATCTACAATGGAAGTCATTATCTATCAAATAAACTTGCTTGAAATCTAAGGAGCAAACAAAGAGCTTGGTTGTTTTCCGAACAGGGTACTGTAGAACACTTGGGTAGTTGAGAAATTTGTCTTCACTGGGTGCTTTAGTGAAAAGATTAGTAATTGCAGACAAAGCGCCTGAAAGACATGGAATGATCAGGTGCTGAGGAGGTGAACTTTCAGAGCTGAAAACACCTGGCACCAGAGTTGCTGACCAATCTCGCCTGAAGCGAACCTTTGAGGCAAACTTGCATGTTCTTACTCAAGAGAGAAACAGGGGCGCGGGTGGCGCTGTGGTCTAAACAACTGAGCCTCTTGGGCTTGCCGATCAGAAGGTCAGTGGTTTGATTCCCTGCGACGGGGTGAGCTCCCGTTGCTCGGTCCCTGCTCCTGCCAACCTAGCAGTTCGAAAGCACACCCCAAGAAAGTGCAAGTAGATAAATAGATACCGCTCCGGCAGGAAGGTAAACAGCATTTCCGTGCGCTGCTCTGGTTTCGGTATTCCTTTGCACCAGAAGCGGCTTTGTCATGCTGGCCACATAACCTGGAAAAACTGTCTGCAGACAAACGCCGGCTCCCTTGGCCAGTAAAGCGAGAGGAGTGCCGCAACCCCAGAGTCGTCTGCAACTGGACTTAACTGTCAGGGGTCCTTTACCTTTACTTAAGAGAAGCATCCTGAGATTTTGAGGGAAGATCAGCATCAAAACTGTGCTGGAAGTACTACAGCAGAGATCATTCAGTTTGCAACTTGTTCAATTCTGTCATCAGTAAGTCAGCCAACCACGAGTGGTGATGGTGGAGGAGCCGTTGCTTAGCAATCATGCTGAGTGGCATGATCTTTAGTGAGGTACCACGTGCTCTAATTGGAAATGTTTTTCTGAGGGGTTTTTCGTCTGTATGTTTTGTTGACTGCCTACCTGCTCTGTACAAAGCCTGAATTGAAAGACAAAACCTCTCTGTTCCTTCCTTCTTAAGGAATACACTGTTTTTGTTCAGTTTGCTCAGTAAAGCGCTTTCGGGACTTTTCTCTCTGGGCTCAGTATGCTTGGTTTAACAAACTGCAACAAAACAAGTTATTTTATTCACCTCGCAATGTGATTCACCAGCTGGCTGCAGGCTCAGCTGTACTTGTTTTCGCCCTCCAGGTGTGTTAAACTGTTGCTCCACTGTGATCTGGAAAGATAAAGTGAGAAAATAACCAATATGTCATGTCTCTAAATGCAATGTGCTTCCATAAGGCAGATTCAGAGGATGGTGTGCTCTAGAGTGAGGGGAGCTGAAAGAATTGCCCTCATTCTTATTGGCTCCGTGATGACAACAGATCACCAGGTAGCATTGTCTCAAAACTGGTCTGCAACTCATTCTGACAAATAAATGATGCCCCCCCCAGGTGTGGATCAGGACTGCCATTGCCACCGAGATAAATCCCCTTTTCAAGACATTAGTAGTAGTAATGGTGGTAGCAGTAGTGTCCCCTGCACACTCTGGGCGGCTCCCAACACATATAAAAACATAATAAAACATCAAATATTAAAAGCTTCCCTAAGCCGGGCTGCTTTCAGATGTCTTCTAAAAGTCAGAGAGTTGTTTATTTCCTTGACATCTGAAGGGAGGGTGTTCCATAGGGCAGGCACCACTACCGAGAAGGCCCTCTGCCTGGTTCCCTGTAGCCTCACTTCTCGCAGAGAGGGAACCTCCAGAAGGCCCTCGGTGCTGGACCTCAGTGTCCGGGTTGAACGATGGGGATGGAGACGCTCCTTCAGGTATACTGGGCCGAGGCCATTTAGGGCTTTAAAGGTCAGCACCAACACTTTGAATTGTGCTTGGAAATGTACTGGGAGCCAATGTAGATCTTTCAGGACCGGTGTAATATGGTATATGGTATATAACAGAACATAGCCATTTTGGCTAGTAGGCTCATGAGTCCCTAAGATGGTTGGATGACGCCTTGTACGCCTCCTTCTGGCAAGTCCTGCAGCCAAGCTGCTGCCAAATGTCTTGCTTTGCTTTCCTTTGGACCATATCAGCAATGCTGCGAGGGGGGTCTTGTCGCCTGAGCAACCCAGAACCTTAATAATAATAATAATTTATTATTTATACCCCACCCATCTGGCTGGCTTTCCCCAGACACTCTGGGCGGCTCCCAACAGAATATTACAAACACAATAAAACATCAAGGACTTCCCTAAACAGGGCTGCCTCCAGATGTCTTCTAAAGGTTGTATAGTTACTTATCTCTTTGACATCTGATGGGAGGGCCTTCCACAGCTCATGCGCCACTACCGAGAAGGCTCTTTGGCTGGTTACCTGTAACTTCACCTCTCGCAGTGAGGGAACTGTCAGAAGGCCCTCGGAGCTGGACCTCCATGTCCGGGCTGAAGATTGGGGAGGAGGTACTTCGGAGGTGCCTGATCTAATCCATTCTGGAAGACCGTTCAACTTCTTAAACGTACAGCAACTGAAAACTGAAAACAGAAGCCTCAATGCAATAGGGAAACTCAAAACGGAAGCCGCATAGCACGTTCGGCTTCCGAAAATAGTTCAAAAACTGGAGCAGTTACTTCTGAGTTTTTGCCATTCGGGAGCCAAAACATTCCGAAACGGAGGTGTTCAGGAACCAAGGTTTGGGTAAAGCTGTTTAGGGCTTTAAAATACAAATCTCTACTTCATAGCAGGCAAAAATGCATTTTTTAAATAAAGTCAAGTTGGGGGATGTCATGTGTATGGCATATAAATAATAAATAATTATATTATATTATTATTAATATGGGGCTTCAGGCAGGGCTCTCTTCCAGCCATGCTTTGAGATGCTAGGGACTGAACATGGGACTTCTATATCCAAAGCAGCAGCAGTGCCACAGAATTATGACCCTTCCCCTGAATGCCAGCGATATTGCGAATCATGTCCTCTGCCCTTATCTGCCATACTTCTCCCCCTAAAATTTCTCCCTTATTTCTTCACACGATCCCTCCGGGGTATGTTTATGGAGCAACAGGTCAGAACAATCCATCTGACTCCCACCCCCACCCACCCACCCACTGCTTTTAATGCTTTCGAAAAATGATTGTGCAGCTTTTGGAGTGGCACTCAAGCTGCAAGAGAAGGGATTAGCAGCTTATGGAAGTGTTAATTAGAGGCAATTACAATTAAGGTTCACTTGGAGGTGCACCTTTTCTCCTTCTCAAACGGATTTTGCATATCTCCCCGATGCAGTTGTGGGACTGGGCAGCAAAAAGGTTTAAAAAGAGAGATGCATTGATTTATGAAGGCTGTATCTTCTTTTTCTCCCCCTGCCCTCTGTGCCCTTCTCAGAATTTAGCAGGGGCCCACTCTGATTCCCAGCCTCTGGAGCTATATATATATTTAAATCTACAACCTTGTTCTGGAGGGTAGATTCTAGAATGAGCCTGAGGGTTCTGGCAAGGTGGCGTCCATTTATTATTGCTGTTATTGATGACTCCAGGAGCAGATCGTAGCGTCAAATCTTTTTTTCACAGGTGTCTTTAATAATCAAGGGTTGCATCCAACCAAAGTTGACTTAGGTAGACTCACTGAAATGAATGGACCTACATTCGTCATGTCGTTCATTCCAATGGGTCTACTCTGAGTAGGACTAACATTTGGTACAACTCTAACTGTATATTTACTACTCATAGCCCTGGGGCTCTTGAGTAGTTTACAGGGGGGCTTTTCAAACTATCTGATATGGTGGACCAGCAATTCCCCCACCCATATGCTAGGGTCCAGTACTGTATTAGGTCCCTGAAACATCCCACCCAATCTGGTGGAGCTGCTGCAGACTAGCGGCCAATGCTTCATGGACCAGCACTAGCCTGTGAACCACTGCTTTGAGTGACACTGGTGTACAGTACAATGCATGCACAGAAATTCCTTATCTCCCTATACAATATTTGTACTTGTCTGTCGTCACGCTGATGATCAAGTAGCCATGCATAGAGGAACAAGCAACTTTGCAGACAAGCTGATCATGCAAGGTCTTCCAGAGCTCTGTAGCTCTTGCCCACTGGCATTGGTACAGATTTTAACCATTGAATTTTTGTTGTTTTTGTTTAGTTGATTAGTCATGTCCGACTCTTTGTGACCCCATGGACCAGAGCACACCAGGCACTCCTGTCTTCCACTGCCTCCCGCAGTTTGGTCAAACTCATGCTGGTGGCTTCAAGAACACTGTCCAACCATCTCGTCCTCTGTTGTCCCCTTCTCCTTGTGCCCTCCATCTTCCCCAACATCAGGGTCTTTTCCAGGGAGTCTTCTCTTCTCCTGAGGTGGCCAAAGTATTGGAGCCTCAGCTTCATTGATCTGTCCTTCCAGTGAGCACTCAGGGCTGATTTCCTTCAGAATGATAGATTTTATCTTCTTGCAGTCCATGGGACTCTCAAGAGTCTCCTCCAGCACCATAATTCAAAAGCATCAATTCTTCGGCGATCAGCCTTCAAATTGTATGCCCCCAAATTTTTACAAAAACATTAATTAACTTTATTTTTTGTCTACTACTAAAAATTTCAAAATCTTCTGCATACAGAGCCATATTTCCCCCCTTTCTGTCACACATTTCTTCTCCCTCTTCTTTTTTCTGTGTTGAATGTATTATTTGGGGAAAAAACAGAAATTGTAACAATAAAAGCAGCAATGATGCTTAAAGGTGAACCTACCTAATTTACACCTTCTTAACTGAAACATGAGGATTCTTTGAAATTTGCACTTCTCTGAATTTTGCAATGCAGTTCTCCAGTCAATTCATGGGCACAAAAATCTGTATACTGCGGTAAAGTATCCATAGAAATACATGTACTTGTGAAAACAGCATACCAAAACGCAGTACTAATGGGGAAATTGCTTTGCAATAATGCATATATTTGGCAAAAGTTGCATCCAAGCATTGGTATGTTAGGACAAATTTGCACGAAAGGGCTGGTGAATTTTCTTGCAGATTTGTGTGCGTGGTTTTTTTAAAATAAAATAAAATAAAATGGTGAACTGACGTGGAAACATGGAGAACTGAGCTTCAGAATGGACAAGTGTGGAACTGAGAGAGACCGAAATTGGCAGGCCCTACCTAGCAGTTCGAAAGCACCTCAGAGTGCAAGTAGATAAATAGGTACCACTCCGTCGGGAAGGTAAATGGTGTTTCCGTGCGCTGCTCTGGTTGGCCAGAAGTAGCTTAGTCATGCTGGCCACATGACCCAGAAGCTGTACGCCGGCTCCCTCAGCCAATAAAGCGAGATGAGCGCCGCAACCCCAGAGTCGGTCATTACTAAACCTAATGGTCGGGGGTCCCTTCAACTTTACCCTGCCTCCCTATTCTCACTGCCACTGATTTGGCTGCTATCAATGACTCTCAAGGATAGAAACAGAAGTCCAAGTTCAAGGGCAGAGATCTGCTTTGCATGCAAAAGGTTCAAGATCTGTTCTCTGACATCACCACGTGGGACTGGGAAAGAGCTAGCCTGACATCCTGAAGAGTCAATGTAAACATGACTGAGTGAGATGGACCAACTCAGTATCCTTGTGTTCCTAAAACAGGAGCGGCACATCCTGTTTCATTGCTCGAGGCAAAATGGGATGTGCCACAGTTCTGCCACCACCACACCTGCTGCTGCAGCTGCTGCCACCCTCTCTGCCACCGCTGTGCACCATACCAGGTGGCACCAAATTTGGGCGAGAGCAATGTGGCCCATAGGAGTGCTGCCCGGGGGCTTCTGCCACCTGAGGCAGCATCCTCAACCTGCCTAATGGCTGTGCCGGCTCTGTGCTACAGTAGAGACTCAGACCTAGTTCATGCAGATGAGGGTCTAGAGCTGTTTCTGAACTGTACCACTTCCGATATGCACCCAAAACCACTCACCCTCTCTTCAAAGCCATTTTGTGGAGTAATCCTGGAAGGCATTTTCTCTTCCGCACAGGAATATCCCTCTGCTTCACTCACAATCCCCTTCTGTCTCCTACGTTCTGCAAGGGAGGCACTTTTCCTTGGCACATGGAGGCTGTGAGAATTGCTGTTCCAGAGGCCTTGTCCCCCGACATAGACGGATGACCAATTCTTTTGGCCGAGCTACAGCTCCTAATAATGCTTAGTGGTGCTTATCTAGCACTTTGTATCTTCCAAGAGCTTTACAAGGCAACGAGTGGTTAATCACAACGGGAGCAGCAAAGTTCTGCTCTTTTGGCCTGAGCAATTTGTCATAAACAGGCTGCTTTCCTGCTGGTCCCTCTTGCATTAAGAATTCTGGAGAGGATCAAATCACTTTGGCGCAAAGTGCCAGACTTCCGCAGACCCTCCAAGTGTCCCTATTTTCCAGGGACAGTTCCAAGATTTACAGAAGCTGTCCCGGTTTCTTGCTTTTCCTTAGGATATCCCTATTTTCGTCAGAGAAATGTTGGAGGGCATGGTAGGGTGTCTCTATTTTCATCCGAGAAACGTTGGAGGGTAGGGAGTTCTGCGACCCTCTCGTGCCAAGGAGATACGTAACTATTCAACCCTTAGAAGACATCTGAAGGCATCCCTGCACAGTGGTATCCCGGTTTACGAATTTAATCCGTTCCGGAAGTCCATTCTTAAACCGAAACCGTTCTTAAACCGAGGCGCGCTTTCCCTAATGAGGCCTCCCGCCGCTGGTGCCCTTCCACTGTTCGGCTTCTGTTCTTAGATCGAGGCAAACCAGGACACTACTTCCGGTTTTGCGAAGTTCGTAAATCGAATAATAATAATAATAATAATAATAATGGTGGCGCTGTGGGTTAAACCACAGAGCCTAGGACTTGCCGATCAGAAGGTCGGTGGTTCGAATCCCCACCACGGGGTGAGCTCCCATTGCTCGGTCCCTGCTCCTGCCAACCTAGCAGTTCAAAAGCACATCAAAGTGCAAGTAGATAAATAGGTACCACTCCGGCGGGAAGGTAAACAGTGTTTCCGTGCGCTGCTCTGGTTCGCCAGAAGCGGCTTAGTCATGCTGGCCACATGACCCAGAAGCTGCATGCCGGCTCCCTCAACCAATAAAGCAAGATGAGCGCCGCAACCCCAGAGACTGTCACGACTGGACCTAATGGTCAGGGGTCCCTTTACCCTTTACCTTATTATTGATACCCCACCCATCTGGCTGGGTTTTCCCAGCCACTCTGGGCAGCTTCCAACAGAATATTAAAATACAATAGTCTATTAAACATTAAAAGCTTCCCTAAACAGGGCTGCCTTCAGATGTCTTCTAAAAGTCTGGTAGTTGTTTTTCTTTTTGACATCTGGTGGGAGGGCGTTCCACAGGGTGGGTGCCACTACTGAGAAGGCCCTCTGCCTGGTTCCCTGTAACTTGGCTTCTTGCAGTGAGGGAAACCACCAGAAGGCCCTTGGCACTGGACCTCAGCGTCCAGGCGGAATGATGGGGGTGGAGACGCTCCTTCAGATATACTGGACAGAGGCTGTTTAGGGCTTTAAAGGTCAGCACCAACACTTTGAATTGTGCTCGGAAACGTACTGGGAGCCAATATGGGTCTTTCAAGACCAGTGTTATGTTGTCTCGGCAGCCACTCCCAGCCACCAGTTTAGCTGCTGCATTCTGGATTAGTTGTAGTTTCCGGACTGTTCTCAAAGCAAAGTACCACTGTATAGGAAAGGGTTTTTTTAATTTTTAATGTTTTATTATGTTTTTACATATGCTGGAAGCCACCCAGAGTGGCTGTAGCAACTCAGTCAGGTAGGAGGGATATAAATATTATTATTATTATTATTATTATTATTATTATTATTATTATTGACTAGGACATCCCTATTTTCATCAGAGAATTTTTGGAGGGTATGCTTCCATGTATGTAGCCTGATCCACTCAGAGCTTCATTTAAAACATGAAATGGCAGAAAGGTTCACACCTGCTTCAAAGCGGTTGCAAGGGGGTGGCAAAGTTTACCTGGGAGTTCTGCAGCCTATTCCCAGGTGTGTGGTGGCTGGTGGTGATTCCTTGGTGAGGAATAAGCATGGGCTATATCCATTCTGTGTCAGATTTATGAACGAACATACAAAAACTCTCCCATACCATTTCTGCATTAATTTGTCATTTTTAAGAATCAGGGAAAGGGTACTATTTAAATATGAATTTTGTTCTCTTTGCCAGTGGCATAGCGTGGGTTGTCAGCACCCGGGGCAAGGCAAGTAATTTGCGCCCCCTAACCCGTGGATTTGCGCCCCCTACCCCTAACCCCCAGATGTTGCGCCCGGTGCGGCCGGCCCCCCCTGCACCCCCCACGCTACGCCACTGCTCTTTGCTCCCCCCGCCCCCAGTGCACATTATTAAACTTCTTTCTTTCCCCCAAAGGTTGAAATTCTAAATGTATTTTAAATCTGTAGAAGTGGAAAATCTGGAGGATAACTGCATTCCAACCCACATATGAGTCTGGGAGGTACAGATCAAATCAGATCATTTCAGTCTTTTCAAAGAATGAAATTCTCAATCACCCCTACTGATGCAGAGAGAATTATCTGTATAGACACATTTCATATGGGGAGTGTGAATCAAATTGGGCTGATGGGGGGCAGGGAGGAGTCTCCTCTCCAGAGAGTCAAAGTATGATTTCAATAACACCCCCACAGCCCCCACAAAGCCTTAGGTCTCTCTTTTACTCCAGAGCTTTCCCAGGATTTGCACAATTCTGTTTTCCTGTACAATATCTCCATGTTTCTCTGGAGCCATAAGCTTTCCATGAAGCGAGGCTGTCAGAAATGTTCTCAGCAGAACCCTGAAGATCTCTGGATTTATTTATTTTTTATGTTTGTTAAAGCACAGCAGCAGAAGATTTTTTGTGGTGGTGGTGGATTAAAACCTTCATTTAAGTTTAAAAAACGAAGCAGACTGTGTTGCTTTGTTTTAACCAATCAACCGCACCCAAGAGTTTTCCAGAACTCCGCAGGCAATGTTCTAGACAGTCTCAGACTGTAAGGCCTATCTGAGACCGTCAAAGGCCTGTCAGTTTACCTGCAACAGTCTATCAGGACACAAACAACCACCAGAAAGAAATTGTTATGTACTGAAGTTCTCAACCTGGGCCAGCAGGGGGATACTGTAGATAGTTATGCAAATAAGAGATCGAAAGTGACGTTCAGTGATTGGATAGTTTTAGAAAATAGTTACAGTTACATTGTACTGGAGCTCTATATAAGCAGGCTGACTGAACCCTTCAGTTCAGTTCTGTCCTGGCCTGTGAATAAACAAGAGCTGTTTGAAGAATCGCTGTGTCGTCTGATATGTTCACCCACAACTTAACAGAAATGCTGGTGAAAAGCTGCAAAGTTTCTGTCAGGGAACTGCCATCAGCTCAGAGGCGAGAGGTGGAAGGGCAGTTGGGTTCCAGGGAGCCTCCCAAGGTCGTGCAAAGCAGCTCGTCCTCCGGCGAGGAGGGAAGCCCCACCTCCAGTGGGGAAGGGATGCAGGGCTCGGAAGATGCTAGAGAGAGCTGCAACACTGGGCCTGAGCAAAGCGGGGGGAGGCAGGTCCTCCTTTGCCCACGCCCTCTCTGTGCAGTCGGTTTACGCGCAGAGAGGGGAGGCATAGGATGGAGATCAAAAGACTGCTCTGCTGGGGAAAGTTTAAGGACCGCCCACTCCCAGATTCTGTTAGTGATTGAGCAGACATGGACTTGAGATGCTCTGCACTGTAAAAGTTTTGTACAGATAATAAAGCCTTGAAAAGACCGGTGGGAGTCTTGCCTATTCGCTCTCAAGCAACCACGCCGGC
Organism: Podarcis filfolensis; assembly: GCF_964270895.1. Classification (NCBI taxonomy): domain Eukaryota; kingdom Metazoa; phylum Chordata; class Lepidosauria; order Squamata; family Lacertidae; genus Podarcis; species Podarcis filfolensis. The sequence continues at coordinate 81,491,194 of NC_139603.1, read as the reverse complement.
ATACATAACAGTTTCCAAAAATGTCGGCACAAAAATGCACACCTCTAGGTCATATCTTAATTCTTTTAAGATAAGAAAGAGACAAGCCCCCACACCCCACAACTAAAGATTATGGAGGAAAGTGAATCTCTTTTACTTTACACCAACTAAATGCCCCTGGACCTATTTGTCTGGCATTTGAGAGACTCAATCCCCTCTAGAGGGCCTCTATGCCTATAAATTCCATTCACTTTGGCACTTTATAGATTTCCCCATTATAGTCAATGGGGAAACACTGAACTTTGCTTTATACACAGTGGCCCAGCAGCCAAATTACAGATCAAAGCAGAGAATGCACAAAGCGACTCAAAAGCAGATCAGATTTTTTTTAAAAAAAAAATCAGATGAAAGGCAAGTCTTGGAGGCCATGTACACCCCTAATTCATGTTTAATCTATGTTTCAGATGAGAAGTCATGTCAGAGTTCAGGGCCTGTCTTTTTGATGAAACAGAAAAGCCTAGAATTTGGATTACATTTATCCTCTGAAAGAACAGGGAGCTATTGTGGCATTGCATTGCATATTTGTGATTTATTGCTATTATTATAGCTCTGCAATGGGTTTTCTTTTAAAAAAATTGTTTTTGATACAGAATGGGAATCTTTGGAATTTCAGTTTCTCTTTAAAATGTAAGGTATTTAGCTCTTGTTCTTGCACAGATGGGCATGAAAATGTGATTGCCAGAAAGTGGAAGAATGAAAGCAAGGAAGCAAGAAAGCAATGGAATGGCATGAGTTTCACGTCTTATGATTTATAAGACTGCACAAGAGAAAATATCTGACGTGGGCACCATTCCCTACAGGAAGCAAAAGCAACAGATGTTTGTTCATGGACTCTATCATTCTTCATCAGACGCCTGAAGGGTATCCTCAACTGGCAGATATATCAACACGCACAGAGTGCAGAAGGGCAAGATCAAAAGATCAGAATATGAAAAAGTACAGTCTGTTACAAGATAAACACAGTGGCCAGTCACAGCAGCAGGGCTGGCAAAAAGAAGCTTTGCTAACTGAGGCAAAAAGACAAAATGGTGCCTACCTCATTCCCTGTAACAGACACCAGGCACCTCTTACAAAGTTTCAAAGGCTGCCTTTTGAATATATTCAAGATTACCGTGAGAAGAAAAGAATTCTAAACCTTGTGATAACTACAGATAGGTCATCTCTACTTTTTTTTAATGTTTCAAGATTTCAGGATGCATGCACAGTAGGCAGACCTATTTACCTGTTACTAAACAACAGGTAGGGGACGCGGGTGGCGCTGTGGTCAAAACCACTGAGCCTCTTGGGCTTGCCACTCAGAAGGTCGGCGGTTCGAATCCCCGCGATGGGGTGAGCTCCCATTGCTCTGTCCCAGCTCCTGCCAGCATAGCAATTTGAAAGCACATCAAAGTGCAAGTAGATAAATAGGTACCGCTCTGGCAGGAAGGTAAATGGCGTTTCTGTGTGCTGCTCTGGTTCGCCAGAAGCGGCTTAGTCATGCTGGCCACATGACCCAGAAAAACTGTCTGTGGACAAACGCTGGCTCCCTCGGCCTGCAAAGTGAGATGAGCACCGGAACCCCAGAGTCGTTGTGACTGGACATAACTGTCAGGGGTCCTTTACCTTTTTTTAACCTTTTTAAACAACAGGTAGAAGGGAAATGATGCCCTCCTGATACATCTGGACTCCAAGTCCCATCAGCCCTTTCTAATGGCCATGCTGACTGGGTCTGATGGGAGTCCAACATCATCTAGAGGGCTACAGTTTCCCCACCCCTTGATTACAACAAGAGTCGCTGTCAGGGACTCAGGAGCAGGAGCACTGGGGAGAGAGGAAATGGAGAGCGAAGGGGAAGAATCCAAGGGCAGCGTAGGGGAGTATGACAGTGGCCCGAGAGATTCCATGAGCTTCTCCAGCGAATCAGAAGATTCCCAGAAGGGGGCACCGATGGTCAGGGCAAGGGGGGTCCCAGGGGGGACACACCAGAAACAAGGAGCCAGAGGGGAACCCCAAAACAGCAGTGGAGGATCAGGACCAGTTTCCCCACCAGAGCGTAGTGGGGGGGAAGAGTCACATGTGTCAGGGCCAGCGTCTCCTCCAGCGGGGAGAGAGAGTGAGTCAGGGCTGACCACACCTCCAACGGAGGGGAGGTCAGTTGCAGCTAGCCCCCCCAGAGGGGGAAGCAGTGACAGCAGCAGCAGTGAAACGGTCAGGAGAAAAGTTACCGGCTGGGCGCGCGCGCCAAGTTCAAATGTACAGGCGCGGGGAACAGCAGGAGACCCGGATGGGGAACCAGCTCCTAAAGCCCGCCGGAGGGAGGGGGAAGGCTCAGGGGACTCAGCGTCAGAAGAGGCTAGAAAGGGCGAGACCCCAACGGACAGGCGGAACCAGAGGCGGAAGGAGCAGAGGAAGAGGTGGAGTAAGGCTAGAATCTTAAATTGGTGTCTGGGGGGAGGAGACTCAGACGGAGCATCAGTGGTCTGACAGTTGAGACGTAGAGCTGCGCGCTGCGGCTCTGGAAGTGAAACTGAACTTCAATAAAGACTTTTGTACTTAACAACGAAGCAGCGTTGGTCCTTTGTGAGCTGGGACCTTGGGCAGCTCTGACAGTCGCTCAAAGGGTTGAACCAAAGAACCAGCCGCAGGTATTACTCCTGATAATTAATCCCATGGAGTTTAAAATATTCTCGTGGAGCAGAAGTACCCCCCACCTTCCCAACCTAGTGTTTCTTCACCGTATCCAATATTTTATTTGTACTCTTATTATTGAATTTAGAACCCACCCTTCACCAGCAGGTTCCTGGGTGGTTTAAACAATTTGAAATACAGTATGAAAACAATTGAAACAAATCATAGTCAGGGGAATAGAGTGGGTCCTGAAAATGAAAGTCTCAGGTGTCAAAAGTCCAGGGCAAAGAGACATGTCTTCAGCATTTGTAGAAACCTGCATAATGAAGGTTCTTATGTGCAACAACAGAGGCGAGGTTATTGTTAGCCCAGGTTTGGAAACAACAGCAATTACCAACAGTAGAAGAATGGCGACAGAAGGTAATGGAATATGCAGAAATAGCTAGATTAACGGGGAAAATTTGACAACAGGGCAATGAAACATTTCAAAAAGAATGGGGAAAAATTATGTCATACATAGGAAGGATAAGGTGAAATAGAGAAACCAGTAGAACTGAAATAAACCTCATAATGTGAAATACAAAGAAATTCTCTGGATAAAGAAAATAAAAAAAAGTAAAATGTATAATGTGATTAATCTAACCAATGGTAGTTGTAAATGAATACAGACAGACAAGAAGAATTGTAAAAAAAAAAAAGGAGGATTTATTTGGCTATAGACACTCTATGGACAAATACGAAAGAAGAACAATAATATACAAAACGGATGAAGACAATGCGAAAAATTTAGATGTGATATAAAAAGTCAGAAGAAGGAAGGAAGTAAGGAAGTCGGCTCTTAGGAGCAAATATAAATGTAAAATGTAATACAATATGTGTATGTGGAGTATGTAAATGAAAATCAAAAAAGAATATTATGGAAGGTTCCAGACCTCTGAGGGGAGCAAATTTCACAATTTCGGGATTGTCACAGACAATGTCCTCTTCTGGCCACTTCCCTTGAACTCCTGAGGGTGGTGGAACTACCAAGAGGGTCCTTAATTTGCTGATCTTAATGCCCAAGGGAATGAGGTGGTCTTTGAGATATTTGGGGACTAAATTGTTGAGGGATTGAAAAACTTGTGTGAGCACCTTGATCTGGGCCCAGAAATGAACTGGCAGCCAATATAGCTTTTTGAGAACTGGGGTTATATGAGTTCTTTAGACAACCCCAGTCAGTAATCTGCCCACCGCATTTTGGACCATTTGAAGTTTCTGACTCCTCTACAAAGGCAGCTCCATGTAGAGTCCATTGCAATAATCCCATCTGGAAGTTACCAGACCATGGAGTACTGTGGTCAAGTCATCTCCATCCAAAAATGGTGATAGGTAAAAAATAGCTGTAGTTGTACTCACATGTTGAACCCCAACTTCACTTAAGTTTTCTTTTCGTTTCTTATACATGCACATTCCAACGGATAGATGACAGAACATCTAAATCAATTAAAGAACTCGCCAGAAAGATTTCTCTGTCCACTTTAATCTACGGGGTGACTTTTATTTTGAGATGATCAGTAGGAGGAGAATGTGAAGGTGACAAGTTGTGTGATTGCATTGCTCTTAAAAGAAGACTTTTCTTTCTTTTTTACATCTGCAACACCCTATCCCAGTCCATGTATTAAAAACAATCAATCTGAAGTCCCGAATGTGTTACGTCTGTTATTTATAGGAGGGATGAAATTGGACACTAAAAAGCGTGAAATGCCGGGGTGCCAAAAAAACCCACCCATGAAACATGCAGGAAAATAAAGAAAGTGTTATGTAGCTAAGCCAATTTCTGAGATAGATCACTTGCATCCAATGTATGTATCAGCCCAACTGCAGTTCATGTTTCACTGGCTGGTTTTTATGTCTACTGAGATAAGAAAAGCCATTGTTTTCATTGTTGACAAAGTCCTCAGATTCCAAATCTGAGAGACAAGTTGCTTTACCAGTAGACAATGGAGAACAGAATATAGCAAAGGCCAGTGTCTTGACATCATCTGCCCTCAATTAAGTGTCTAGCCCTTTTGGTGGAGGAGAAAATAACTGCTGAAGCTCTGGAAAACCAAGGATCAGAAATACTAGTAAGAAGGGTTAAGGTACAGTAAGTCCTACACAAGAGATGAACATCTTGTGCCCCTCCCACCAGATGTTGCTGGTATACAGATCCCATCAAGCCAACAGCCAACATAGCCAATAGTCTGGGATGATGGCAGCTGTTGACCAAAACCATCTTGGAAGCCACAAGTTACCTGTAATGGTACCATACTATTATTCCCTCTGATCTTCTGCCCTTAATCCTCTGCCCTTTCTGGTCTTTTAATGGTCTTTCCCCTCTCTATTTCTTCTCTCTCTCTAAGAATACTTCAGCGAGGCAGAAGAAATAATCTCTTTTTTAAAAAAACAACTTTATTGCAATCATAACAGACTGCACAGAGGAATCACGTTTCTGCTAATGGCAAAGGAATATCTATAGATTTTTGACAGGGGAGGGGAAAAGAGGAATTACAGAAAACAACCCGCCCTACAGATACTCGTGCCTTTCTGTATCACTTTCCAATTCCTCCCCTTCTAAAAGTACCAGAAGCGGGTTTATCAGTTAATTAAATGAGCCCGTCTTATTATAGTAATAACCTCTATGTCTCCTCTCATGCACTAGAGTCTAACTTCAGAGTCTTGATGCAACTGATCCATTAAGCAATAATGGGATTAGTGACCGGCTGGGAAGCGCTGATGGCCTCAGATGCAGCATCAAACCATTAATCCCAGCTGGTCATTAGTCTTCAGGAAACGCCCTTGTCAAGGTCATTGGTGGTGTTATGAAACGGGGGGAAATAGTGCTGTTGGATGCACATGCTAAAGCTGAGTGGTGAAATAATTTGTCAACTGCAGAGCATGTCCTAGAAATTTGCATTGCTTTAATCATCTTACAACCTCTGGAGAGAGGAAAGACCTATAGCAAATGGACCAGGAATTCCTGGAGCTTGGGAAATGCTGAAACATCGTTCATTCATCCTCATCCAGTTTGCTCAACTCGGGGGGGGGGGGAATCTCTTTGCCAGGATAAAATTCGGAAGGAAGAGATCTCTACAAAGCCAGAGGGACATTCAAACATATGAGGCCCTCACCTACAGTTCAGAGTGATACAACGCAGAACAGGATTGCAACCTCAGTGAGAACTACTGCTTGCACCAAGTCACATTTTAGATGGGACCAGTTGCCAGTCTCCAATACCCTTTGTTGTTGTTGTTGTTGTTGTTGTTGTTGTTGTTGTTGTTGTTGTTGTTGTTGTAAAGGTAAAGGGACCCCTGACTATTAGGTCCAGTCGTGACCGACTCTGGGGTTGCGGAGCTCATCTCGCTTTATTGGCTGAGGGAGCCGGCGTTTGTCCACAGACAGCTTCCAGGTCATGTGGCCAGCATGACTAAGCCGCTTCTGGCGAACCACAGCAGCACATGGAAACGCCATTTACCTTCCCGCCAGAGCGGTACCTATTTATCTACTTGCACTTTGATGTGCTTTCGAACTGCTAGGTGGGCAGGAGCAGGGACCGAGCAATGGGAGCTCACCCCGTCATGGGGATTCGAACCGCCATTCTTCTGATCGGCAAGTCCTAGGCTCTGTGGCTTAACCCACAGTGCCACCTGTGCCCCCCCTATTATTATTATTTAATTTATATACCACTTAATATATTAAATATATATCTAAGCGGTGTACAAATAACTGAAGCAACAACAGACAACTTAAACAAAATATTACAAAAATACACTGTCCAAGCAAACTCTCACCTTACCCCAAAAGTCTCACAAGGAGAAGAGTTCCTGGAAATAGCAGATATCACTCTAGGGACTCTAGTCTCTCACTGTAGTCTTGCTTTTCATGGGCAGGTCCAAGGTAGATGAGGCTACCCACAGCTGTGTCCCAATCAGCTGCTCTCCCCATGTGTGAAGGTGTGTTTACGCTTCCCAAGATATGGACTGGGCCAGGGAAAGCCAATATGATGCTGCCAAGAATGCTATGGACTACAACTCTTAGCATCCATGATGGCTGGACACACTAGTTGGAGTTGATGGGAAATGATGGTCCAGAACAGCTCCACATTGGCTACCCCTGGACTAGGTAGAATCCCAAGCTAGCTGATTGGCTCCTAGTTCTATTGCTGAAAGGGTTAAAGCTTCATGAATGTTGTCTATCCCATTCCCTCCTCACTCAGATATTCTTACAGAATCCTACAGCATGCTCAGCTGGATTCTATGCATGTTTAATCAGAAGTGAGACGCACTGTATCCAATGGTGTTTTCTCCAAGCTTGGTGCTTGTAGGATTGCAGCCTTGAGATAGCTTTCCATTCCCCCCACCCCACCCATTTCAGGATGCATCATATCAAAAAGCATAATTCATGAAACCAGATTCATTTATTTAAAAATGTTTCTAAACCTCCCAGCAGAAAAGCTGTCTTTCTTTCCTTTTTTTAAAAAAAGAAAGAAAGAGCCACATACTGAACTTATCAAAACAACACAGTGGAATTATGGGCACAAGGAAGAGGAATGTAGATAATCAATATCAGGTTGCCTCTCCTCAGACAGGGAAGTCATTATCTCAAAGACAAAGAGTCTTTTGAAAGGGAGAGATGGGCAACTGAAGAACAGTCTCCCCTTTGTCACACACTGTGTGTGACCTGCCCTGAAAGCCAAAGGAAACAGCTTATACTGTTTAATTGCAGCTCTGCCCCAGAAGGAGATGGGCAGGTGTCACCAGACTGTAGAGTTAGAAGGACCTGAAAGCAAAAAGAAAGCATAAGCAAAGATGTTGCCCTCAGGAACATAAGAAGAGCCTTGCGGGATCAGGCTGAAGACTCACCTAGTAGACCAGCCAACTAGATGCCTATGGGAAGCCCACAAGCAGGTCGTGAGTGCATTAGTCCTCATCTGTTCCTCATTCTCCACTACAAGTATTCAGAGTACACATCAGGAACTGGCTGGACGATGAGGAGTGGTGAGGAACACCAGTTGGGAAACCCCCAAGGGAGACCCCAGAGGAGGAAGGCTCAGAGCCCAGGGATTGGTGGTGGGACACTGAGGAGAGGTCAGAGGGGAGAGATTGGGAGGAGGTGCTGGATACTGAAGGGGCGACAGGGCTTGGTGAACAGGAGGAACCTGGGACAGGGAGGCTGAAGCAGAGGCGTGGAGTCAAGAGGCTGCTGAAGAAACTCAGGAGTCTCCCTCTCGTTCTGCGACAACCTTCCCACTCTCTGGTCTCCAAGAACACACAGAATAATGAGGAGGGCAGAACAGAGGACAGAGGTGTGCAGATGCAGTCTGAGACGGCCTGGGAAACATCCAGGAGAGGAGGAGCCTTAAGAGGGGTGGACGGCAGGCACCTTCAGTCTTGGCAACTGCTCTATAGGGGCAAGACCTACTGGGAAGGGTTGCTCAGTTGTATGTTTGTTTCCTTGAATAAAAAGTTAACTTCACTAACTCACCCTCTTCATTCTGACCTGCATCTGACTCCAGCCTCTACAACCCAGAGCCATCACAATTAGTAGGCATTGGTAGCCCATTCCTTCATGGGGCTACCTTTGGAGGTGACCCGGAAACTACAACCAATCCGCATTCCTGAAAGACCATCATTGGCTCCCAGTACGTTTCCGAGCACAATTCAAAGTATTGGTGCTGACCGTTAAAGCCCTAAATGGCCTCGGCCCAGTATACCTGAAGGAGTGTCTTCATCCTCATCATTCAGCCCAGACACTGAGGTCCAGCTCCGAGGACCTTCTGGTAGTTTCCTCCCTGCAAAAAGTGATGTTACAGGGAACCAGGCAGAGGACCTTTTCAGTAGTGGCACCCGCCCTGTGGAACGCCCTCCCACCAGATGTCAAGGAAATAAACAACCACCTGACTTTTAGAAGACATCTGAAGGCAGCCCTGTTCAGGGAAGTTTTTAATGTTTGATGTATTATTGTGTTTTTAATATCCTGTTGGGACCACCCAGAGTGGCTGGGGAGGCCCAGCCAGATGGGCAGGGTATAAGTAATTTGCTGCTGCTGCTGCTGCTGCTGCCTAGCCCTAGCTATTTCTCCCCCTGAAGGAATCCCTCTATACTGCTTCACAATTTCCTCGGAGGCTAAGCGAAGGGCCTTTACTTGTGCCCGTCTCAACTGTTTTCCTACAGCAGTTCTGTCAGGTCGTTATTCCAGAGTCCCCATCGCAAATAGAACATGCACCTGTAATGACACGGCTCTGGAGACTATGGAACATGTAATGCTCTTCTGTCCTAACTGGACAGATGAAAGATCTCGGTTTTTAACGCCTCTCATGAACAAGCTTCATCTCCCAACCCAGCCCTGGATAGTGTCCCTTTTTTTGCAGGATTCTGATTGTTGGATTACCGAGATGGCAGCTAACTTCCTGCTCAGTGTGATGAAGAGGAAAGCGGCATTAACTTCTTTTTTAACACCACAGCTGCAGTCGATACGCTGCACAACCGAACGAAGTTCCAAGTAGCTTTATTGTACAAGGACAATGGAGCTAGGAGAAATCTGAGGAGCTGAAGGACCCCTTCAACGATCCTCCTCCAGCCTCAGCAGTTTTTTGTCTTTTTGTTTCTGTACTATCGGTCACTCGATGTTTTAAATCCTCTGTTGCTTCTGTTATCTCTTTTTTTTCTCTCTCTCTCTCCCTTTAAGTATTTGCCCAGGACGATATCTACCTTTACCTCCCCACCCCCATTTTATGTTATTATTTCTATGTATATCATGCTATGGCCACACGGCTAATGCAATAAAATTTATATTCAATAATAATTTTTATTTATACCCCGCCCTCCCCAGCCAAGGCCGGGCTCAGGGCGGCTAACAAGCAATAATAAAAACAAGTTGAATTAATACAACTTAAAAACAAGATTAAAATACAACAATTAAAATATTGAAACATTAAAATATTAAAATGCAGCCTCATCACAGGAGGAGAAAGGAAAAAGAAAAAAGAAAGAGGGGGAGGGGGAGGGAATCAAATTGGCTCCAAGCCAAAGGCCAGGCGGAACAACTCTGTCTTACAGGCCCTGCGGAAAGAAATCAGATCCTGCAGGGCCCTGGTCTCATGAGGCAGAGCGTTCCACCAGGCCAGAGCCAGTGTTGAAAATGCCCTGGCTCTGGTTGAAGCTAATCTAACTTCCTTAGGGCCCGGGACCTCTAGGGTGTTGCTATTTATGGACCTTAAGGTCCTCCGTGGGGCATACCAGGAGAGGTGGTCCCATATGTACGAGGGTCCTAGGCCGTGAAGGGCTTTAAAGGTCAAGAGCAGCACCTTAAATCTGACCCTGTACTCCACCGGGAGCCAGTGCAGCTGGAAAAGCACTGGGTGAATATGCTCCCATGGCAGAGACCCCGTGAGGAGCTTTGCTGCAGCATTCTGCACCCGCTGGAGTTTCTGGGACAGCTTCAAGGGCAGCCCCGGGTAGAGCGAATTACAGTAGTCAAGCCTGGAGTTGACCGTCACATGGATCACTGTGGCCAGGTCGGGTGTTGATGTTGTTGTTGTTGTTGTTGTTGTTGATTTAACCTTCTTTTAAAACCGTCCAGGTTGGTGGCCTTTACTACCTCTTGTGTTAGCAGACTGCAGAGCTAAACTATGTGCTGTGTTGCCTTTTGCCGTCTTCTGCATCCTCCAACATTCAGCTTTGTGGGATGCAGAGGCACCGAGTTGCGCCCAACATTTCTGCATTGATCTCACCCGCCTTTCCAGCAGATGCGTGATTAGATTATCTTCCTCAAATAAAATAAAAATTATATAATAGTTATTGCAATAATTACATTTAATTGGTAAATTAGCATTGATTTACAATATAAATCAGCTTATAATTATAGTAATTATATATAATTATAATTAACACAGTTATAACATAATTATATACTCAGAAACAAATTGATATAAATATTATTAGCACATGATTATTAAAAACTCTGTGTGATAAACACTGATATGGGGATTTTTATGTGAATTTAGGTTCTTCCTACAGGTTCTGGTCTTGTTTTGTTTTAATGGCTGTAGTCTTCTGCACATTTTCTTGGGAGTTAACTCCGCTGAATGCCCTGGAACAGCCATTTGAGTAAGCAAGTATAGGGCTATTCATTCATTTTCTCATTTATGTTTACAGGTAAAGGTAAAGGACCCCTGGACGATTAAGTTCAGCCAAAGGCGACTATGGGGTGCAGCGCTCATCTCTCTTTTCAGGCCGAGGGAGCCAGCGTTTGTCCACAGAAAGCTTTCTGGCTCATGTGGCCAGCAGGACTAAACCGCTTCTGGCGCAACAGAACACCGTGACGGAAGCCAGAGCACATGGAAACACCATTCACCTTCCTGCCACAGCAGTACCTATTTATCTACTTGCACTGGCATGCTTTCGTACTGCTAGGTTGGCAGGAGCTGGGACAGAGCAATGGGAGCTCACTCCATGGCAGGGATTTGAACCGCCGACCTTCTGATCAGCAAGCTGAAGAGGCTCATTAGGCTGCTAAAGCAGCTGGGTGTGACCTAAGCATTTCCCACCCTCTAAAGATTTTTGCTTGTTTCATTCTTTTGTATATGCTGAGATCCTGCATTCTTGTGCATGGTGGAGAACCTCAGGTCTCAAGACCACTCTATCGCTATTCCCGCCACACGTGCCGTCGTCTCCTGCCACACCAATGTGGGGTGCCACACCCATTGCCCTAACCACTATACCTCACTTGCTCTCCCTGAGAGGTCTTGGGCTGCAGGAAGTAGCATTTCCACACTGCAGACACCTTTGCCCTTTGTAAACAGACAAGCCCCTTCTATACACAGCTAGGAGGTCAAACTACAGTAATAGAATAGTAATCCTTGCTATGACATTGACTTTCCAGCTGTGGCAAACAACATCAAAATAGCTTGGACTTGTTTGCTTTTTGGGAGAGGGGGAAATATTTATGGCCAGAGAGGGTTTTTCTCCCAGAGAGGGCATTCTCCCACCCACGCCTGAAGACAAAACCCTTTGTATTTAACTTGTCAGACTGTGGAGAGCAGACAGGCAACAGGATGTGGGTTCTGTTTGGAAAGGGCAAAACAGGATTTTATTGGGCAATTGCCCTTCGTTCCATGCTGAAAGCAACAGGAGGCTGTTTGCTCAGCTGAAATAGATACAGATATGTTTAAATTAAGAGATCCACAGGGAGAATTTGTCACTTCAGGTGGTGAAAAGACATCAGGCAGTAAAGATTATTTTCCAGTTGTCATCCCCTTGAATATAGGCAGCAGGATAAGAAAACAGGAACCGTGCTTCTCCTAAAGCAGGCATGCCCAAAAGGTAGATCGTGATCTACCAGTAGATCACTGATAGATCATTGACTCCCCCCAAAGAAGCTGAACAACTGTGCCCCCCCTAAAAAAAAGCTCAACATTTTACCTCCTCCCTGAAATAACTCAACAACTTTGACCTGAACCCCAAAAAAAGGGGGTAGATCACTGCCAGTTTTTAACTCTGTGAGTAGATCACAGTCTCTTGGGAGCTGGCCACCCCTGTCCTAAAGGAAAAACTACTTCAAGGTATATCGTGGAAAACCAGGGGTGGAAAACCAGTGTGATGGCCTAGGACTCGGGCTCAGACTCGGAACCAGAGGAGACTCAGTCTGCACCGAATCCTTTGCCTCAGGCATCATCTGAACCAAGTCTGGGGCCTGATCCTGAAGAGTCCCAGTCTGCACAGGTTCCCCAGCTGGGCCGAGTCAGGGGCCTGAGCCTGCCCTGGCTCCAGATGTGGGGATTACCTCGTTGCCTTCAGCTGGGCCATCACTTACAGCTTCTCCACTACCGGTTTGGTCAGGGGAGGCTGAGGCGGCCCCTGGGTCTAGTAACCCACCGACGTCTCCCGAGCTGCAGAGACTAAGGTCTGAGAGAAGGAGAGACCTGAGTACTTGCAGGAGGAGTGCTCGCCTTTGGGCGAAACAGGGAGGTAAGTCGCCGGGGGATCAGGACCAGCCGCTACCCCGACAAAGATAAAGGCTGTTGCACCCCGCACCAGGTTGCGGGAGCAACATTGCTGTATGCTAGATCCTGCCTGAGATCCTGTAGCTGTCCTTGCTTGGTTTCCTGCCTTGTGTCCTGCCTTAGCCTTGTTGGACTGACTTCTAGCACAACCTTTGGATTTTGGACTGGTCCTGGACTGTGTTTCACAGGTTACCCCCGGGCCCAGCACAACCAGGGAATGAATAAATTCCATTTCTCTTTTCAGATTGCCACCACCACCCTCTCCAAGCTATGCCACCTTGCCCAAACTCACCTCTGCCCTTGCTCTGCATCCTCCTCATAGAGGATTTAGAAGACGATAAGACAAAGTCACAGAGGAGAGGGCTATCAATGGCTACAAGCCACAATGGCTGGGCTGGGCCTCCACGGCTGGAGGCAGTGGTGCTTTTGAATACCAGTTGCAGGAAACCACAAGAGGAGGAGCTCAAATCCTGCAGGTTGGCTTCCCCCAGGGATCTGGGTGACCAGTGTTAGAACAGGATGCTGAACTAGATGGGGTTTTGGCCTGATCGAGTAGGTTCACCTTGTGTTCCTATGTTCTTGCCTGGACAGAGTATGTCCTTGGAGCGTGATAATGTCTCTTGCTCCCTTGCATGGTAGTTGGAGAGACATGTGTAAGTGTGTGGGACACCTGACCTCCTGACAGCTGAGTTGCTGCTGCTTACTGAGAAGGAGAGGGGAGGGTCAAGGCAACTGGGAGGTCAGCGTGGTGCAAAAGCATCGGCAGAGCCAAGGTGGAACTCCTGCCAGTGTGTTCGCACCGCAACAACCGCCCTGCCACTGCGGACCTCCCCCTCTCCTTCCTGGTAAGCAGCGGTAACGCAGCTGTCAGTAGCCCCAGCCTGGAAAGGGATGCGGAAACATGGCAGACTGAAAAAATGAGTTAAAGTGGGATTGACAGATGGAGCCATCCCCGGTTTCAAACAATATTTTACTGCTTATGTGTCTGCTTTGTGTAAAAGCTCTTTTCCAGAAAAACAGGTTATTAATCCATCAAGTAAACAAACGCATTTAAGCAATCAAAGTTCTTATTGTGGTTGGAGATCCTGGAGCTGGTGAAGGCCAAAAGCATGACCCTTCTGAGATAGAAGATCAAAAAAACAACAGCCTTGGTTCCAGCTCACAGAGAGCTTTAAAGGAGACACTGAACCTGGGACTTCAATAACTGTCTTATGTGCCTATTCATTTTCCTGCTAGGGGAGGGCCATGGCTGAGGGGAAGGGCTGTAACTCAGCAACACAGCGTCTACCTTCCATGCAGAAGTCTCCAGTTTCATTCCTAGGTAAAAGCTAAAGTTAAAGGGACCCCTGACCATTAGGTCCAGTCGTGGCCGACTCTGGGGTTGTGGCTCTCATCTCGCTTTATTGGCCGAGGGAGCCAGCGTACAGCTTCCAGGTCATGTGGCCAGCATGACTAAGCCACTTCTGGCGAACCAGAGCAGCGCACAGAAACGCCATTTACCTTCCCACCAGACTGGTACCTATTTATCTACTTGCACTTTTGATGTGCTTTCGAACTGCTAGGTGGGCAGAAGCAGGGTCAGAGCAACGGGAGCTCACCCCATCGCAGGGATTCGAACTGCCAACCTTCTGATTGGCCAGCCCTGGGCTCTGTGGTTTAACCCACAGTGCCACCACGTCATCTCCAGGTAGGCTGCCGGAAACCATGGAGAAAGGCTGCCAGTCAGTGTGGACATTATTGAGCTAGGTGTCCTCTGCAAAGTATCAGTTGGGATTGGAAGTCGGCATACTGGAAGATGAAACCTTTGCTCTCACGTGCTTCAAGCCACATCATTAGCTTCTGCTAAGGGAGCATGGACATAAAATCTGGTGCTCTTGAAACATGCTCTCCTTTCTTTTCCTCCTCCTTCTTCTTTTAGACCCAGGGAGGGAGGGAAACCTGGGGAAAGATCGCCGCCACTTTGATATCGTACAAATTACCAGCTCTTTATCTGCCATTGTGTAACCGTGAGCTGCGGTACAATAGGGAGCATTTCTTGAAAGGGACTCATTATTTTGGCACACAATATCATAACGCAGAGATGGGTTGCAGGGATTTGCTCTAGATGGGCTTTGGTGCCGCTGCCTAGGCTCCTTTGTCTGCTTGCTTGTCCTAAATGGCACCCTGCTCCCCTCCGTTTAGGAGTTCTCAGCCTGGAATGCCACTCAAATACACAATGCAGCCTGGCCCATCAAAAGCCTCTCTTGCTATGGTTTTTCTGTTTGGCAGCAGCCCAGACGTGATATATGGAACGCGCTAGAGGCCATGGAGAGGGGGATTATCAGCAAGAAACTGGCAAGAGACCCCAATCCAAATAATAATAATAATAATAATAATAATAATAATAATTTATACCCCGCCCATCTGGCTGGGTTTCCCCAGCCACTCTGGGCGGCTTCCAACAGAACACTAAAATACAATAACCTATTAAACATTAAAAGGTGACCCGGAAACTACAACTAATCCAGAATGTGGCAGCTAGACTGGTGACTGGGAGCGGCCACTGAGACCATATAACACCGGTCTTGAAAGACCTGCACTGGCTCCCAGTATGTTTCCAAGCACAATTCAAAATGTTGGTGCTGACCTTTAAAGCCCTAAACGGCCTCGGTCCAGTATATCTGAAGGAGCGTCTCCACCTCCATCGTTCAGCCTAGACACTGAGATCCAGAGCCGAGGGCCTTCTGGTGGTTCCCTCATTGCGAGAAGCCAAGTTACAGGGAACCAGGCAGAGGGCCTTCTCGGTAGTGGCGCCCGCCCTGCGGAACACCCTCCCATCAGATGTCAAAGAGAACAACAACTACCAGACTTTTAGAAGACATCTGAAGGCAGCCCTCTTTAGGGAAGCTTTTAATATTTGATGCATTACAGTATTTTAATATTCTGTTGGAAGCCGCCCAGGGCGGGGTATAAATAAATTATTATTATTATTATTATTATTATTATTATTATTATTATTATTATTATTTTGCCTGTCTGGGTGTGGAGGACAGAGAGGGTTGTCCGAGTGTGTGTACAAACTAGGCTACTGTGCAAAGCTAAAAATTCAATTTGTTGCTCTGCGCACTTTTGTCCTTGGCCTCGTCCACCAATGCAATGTGGCCCTTGCAAGGTTGTGCAGAAGGGAAAGTGGCCCTTGGGCTGAAAGAGGTTGACCCAGTCCTTACATAGACAAGGGTGGCCTAGATGGGACCAACACACCTTCCAACACGATGTAGCCCAAATCCAGGGTGCCATAGAATTGTAGAGTTGGAGGAGACCCTGAAGATCATCTGGTCCAACCCCCTGCAGTGCAGGAATATGCAGCCATTCCATACTCTAACCAACCAGTTGTAGCCATCTTGGCTAGAAGAAGAGTTTGGATTCAATCTCCTTTCCCTTCCTCCCCCACAACAAACACTCTGTGAGGTGAGTGAGGCTGAGAGACTTCAGAGAAGTGTGACTGGCCCAAAGTCACCCAGCAGCTGCATGTGGAGGAGCGGGGAAGCAAACTTGGTTCACCAGATTATGAGTCTACCGCTCTTAACCACTACACCACACTGGCTACTACTCACCATCGATAGCCTTCCCCTCCATCTGCCTGGTCCTCACTCCTGTATGAGTCACATGACCCACACAAGCTCATCACACACACACACATCCCAAGTGTTTTTTTCGGGCACCGTGTTCGAGAAAGTGCAGCCCAAAACCACGCGAGATCATGGTGGCCATCTGGGCCACTGTCCTCTCGTGAGAAAAAATGGAATGTCCCTTTTTTCCCAGGGGCAGTTGACAGGTATGGACCAATGGTCTGACTGCATAAAGCAGCTCCTTATAATCCTGTACCTTTAGAAAACCAGGTGTCAGGATGGCTGGGAACAGATTCCTTTGATGCTCTACCACCAAACTCTGACCAGAAGAGGGAAACCAATATGACCAGGACCTTTCTTAGCATCAGTACAGTCATACCTCGGGTTACAGATGCTTCAGGTTGTGGTTTTTTGGGTTGCGGACTGCCAAAACCCGGAAGTACCAGAATGGGTTACTTCCGGGTTTCGGCTGTCACACATGCGCAGTAGTGCTAAATCTCGCTTTGCGCATGGGCAGA
Organism: Podarcis filfolensis; assembly: GCF_964270895.1. NCBI lineage: Eukaryota > Metazoa > Chordata > Lepidosauria > Squamata > Lacertidae > Podarcis > Podarcis filfolensis. The sequence goes on along the minus strand of NC_139603.1, from coordinate 81,474,401 downwards.
AGCTTCGAATCGCAACCCGCGTGTGCGCAGATGCGCCGCTGTGGGTTGCGAACACTGGGGTTGCGAACATGCATCCTGCACGGATCATATTCGCAACCCGAGCGTCCACTGTATTGGTCAGAACTGGATACGTAAGGTTGCTGGACTCTTTTAAGTCTTCTGTGTCGATTTTGTTCACAGTGTAACGGGTGTGGAGTTGTTATACAAACTGTAATCTTAAGAGTGTTTCCTCCTGCCTCTTCCCTACATCTCTTTTTTCCTTGTGCATCACAAAAGCAGTGGCTGTCATACTACTGATTAATGTAAGCCACCCTAGTAGACTTTTTTCAGATAAAGAGCAGGCTAAAAAGTGCTTTAATTAAATAAAAGAAATCAATAAGCATTCCAGAAAATCCTTAGGCTCCATTGTTGTTAAGCTTTAGCGTGTGTGGCTTTTCCGTCCCAATTTTATCCTTACGGTTAAGTAAGTAACTAAGAGAGCAACTGGTTGAAAGCTACTTGTTTAGCTTCATGTCTGAATGGGGATTTAAACCCAGCTCTCCCCTCTCCTGGTCTGACACTCTAACCACTGCAACATGCAAGCTAGGAAGACCTAATGCAAGAAATAAAGAACCCTTAAAGTCTTCCTAAAAATAAAGATCTCCATAAGCTTCCCAAATAACATAAAGGAGAAAGAATCTCATAGGGGAAATAATCTCATAGCATAGGGGCCACCACTGAAAAGGCCCTGTTCCTTGTCACCATAGGATCTGGAGAAAAGGCTCATTTGATGATATTGGGGAGTGAGTGAGGTTCATACAAGAGGAGGGGGTTCTTCAGATCGATACTAAAGACAAGGAGCATAGGATTTGCATATGTGGGCTGCAGTTTCAGTTTACACCCATTGGGGGCTCTCACCAGTTTAATTAGTCCCCCCCCCCCATGCAAAAAAAGCGTCAGTAAATTCCTTGACGCACAACAGGAAAACCAGGAAAACAGTCAGCTCCTTTAAGCAGGCAACTAATTCATAATGCAATATGGCATCTTTGGGGACAAAATAATTGTAAAAAGTGTCTGGTAGGTTTCTTTTAAAAAAATAAAAAATAGAGCTACCCAGTGAACCTATGCAGTACATTTTTAATGAAATACTACTACTGAAATCCCTTGCATTTTGCAGATTTATACCTTCCAAATAATTCAAAGTGACATCTCCAGAAGAAGCGATGATGTAGTTCTACAAATTGATAATTATGCGGAATGACATAAATATGCCGTTTGACAGGCATAAATATAACCCCCCCACCCGCAAAAAAAAAAAATCTATTTCACAAAGCAGTATTGGTAATTAGGACGAATGAAGGAAAATATGTCATCTGACGCAAATCAAAAATGACACCTCATGAATAATGCAGCCCTTTCTCTATTACTCTCGATACATTTTTTCGGGGGTTGCCAATTTTTTACTTACTTTCTCTCTCTCTCTTCCTACTAACCAGCTGCCTCCGCCCTCCCAGAGGTGACTGGAAAAGTCCAACAGTGGGTGGAAAGCTCAAGAATTCAGCATGCAGCTTCAAAAAATACATGGAGTCTCTTCAGCAGGAAAGTTGCTGAATAAACCCATGAACTAGGCTGTCTAAGCACAGTGTGGTCTCCACACCCCACAGGAAGCAACCACTCAGGATCAGTGGCGTAGCGTGGGTTGTCTCCACCCGGGGCAAGGCAAGTAATTTGCACCCCCTAACCCGTGGATTTGCGCCCCCTAACCCGTGGATTTGCGCCCCCTAACCCTAACCCCCAGATGTTGCGCCCGGTGCGGCTGGCCCCCCGTGCACCCCCCACGCTACGCCACTGACTCAGATTTCCTAGAGGTCACCAAACATGTTATTAATGTGAGCAACGAGATGGTGGCCACCCAAACTGCAATCCCAAGATTGGTTCTCTGGCCATTGCCTTGGACCAGCTAGCCTTAAGAAAGCCACCTGCCATTTCCCAATGTACGCTTGGAAAAGCTACTCTAGGGCCACATTTGCACCAAACATTTTGAGCACCGCACTAGCACTTTAAACAGTCATGGCTTCCCCCAAAGAATTATAGGCGATGTGGTTTGCTAAGAGTGCGGAGAGTTGTGAGGAGGCCCCTCTTCTCCTCAGAAAGCTACAATTCTCAGAGTTCCCTGCAGTGGCGTAGTGTGGGTTGTCAGCACCCGGGGCAAGGCAAGTAGTTTGCGCCCCCTAACCCATGGATTTTAGCACTCGAGTCTCTTCCACTAGATTAGCGCGCCCCCCCCTCAGATGTTGCGCCCGGTGCAGCTGGCCCCCCCTGCACCCCCCACGCTACGCCACTGGTTCCCTGTGAAAAGGGACTGGTTGGCGCTCTTGGAGTTGTACAGAAGTGAAGGAAAATGGTGAGTGCGGTAAAGTAAGTTTTTGTTGTTGTTTAGACATTTAGTCCTGTCCGACTCTTCGTGACCCCAAGGGAGTCTTCTCTTCTCATGAGGTGGCCAAAGTATTGGAGCCTCAACTTCACGATCTGTCCTTCCAGTGAGCACTCAGGGCTGATTTCCTTAAGAATGGATATGTTTGATCTTCTTGCCGTCCATGGGACTCTCAAGAGTCTCCTCCAGCACCATAATTCAAAAGCATCAATTCTTCGGCGATCAGCCTTCTTTATGGTCCAGCTCTCACTTCCATACATCACTACTGGGAAAACCATAGCTTTAACTGTACGGACCTTTGTTGGCAAGGTGATGTCTCTGCCTTTTAAGATGCTGTCTAGGTTTTCCATCACTTTTCTCCCAAGAAGCAGGGGTCTTTTAATTTCGTGACTGCTGTCACCATCTGCAGTGATCAAGAAACCCAAGAAAGTAAAATCTCTCACTGCCTCCATTTATTCCCCTTCTATTTGCCACGAGGTGATGGACCAAGTGGCCATGATCTTCGTTTTTTTGATGTTGAGCTTCAGACCATATTTTGTGCTCTCCTCTTTCACCCTCATTAAGAGGTTCTTTAATTCCTCCTCACTTTCTGCCATCAAGGTTGTGTCATCTGCATATCTGAGGTTGTTGATATTACAATACAGGCAAAACAGCCCAGCCCATCACTTGCCTATTCAAACTTACATTCCATTGAGTTCAGTGGGGTTTACTTCTGTCAGAGAAAAGCAAACACATTTCATTCTCTTATGTTTGTTGGAGTTAATGCATGTCTTCCTTTAAACCACACAAGGGGACTGTTTGTGTAGCCATCTAGCCAGCACTTGCTTGTAAGCCTCTTTGTCTAAATGCCGCCCCTAAAAGTGAGCCATTTTCCTTGCTGTACTCTCCCAGATTGTTGAGACAAGATGCCTGCTACTTTCTCTCTCTCATCTCCACTCATTCTGTAAATAGTTTCTGTATGAATAAAGCCTTTGAACTCCATAAACTGTAAGTGATTGCTTCAATCTAATTCACCCAAGCTGCAAGTTCTGCTAACAACTCCCAGATCATTACATAGGATCAAAGCTATTCAGAATAATTCACCATATGTCACGACTCCCAGGCTAGCTGCCTAGTGCAATCAGAGATGCACAGAGCTTCCGATCTCTAATATTTAATCAACCAAATACACAGAGAGGCCATGGATTATGCTCCCCTCAGTCTTGAGACATTGCTCAGAGTACCCACTCCACCCCACTTGCAGCACTTCTTATTTTCCAAACCCCTCTTTACTGCCTACGGTGGCTAGCAATGAAATCTTTCTGTCACTGTTTTACCTTCTGCTCTAAGATACAAAGGGATTGCCTGGTCCTTGGAGAAGGAGGAGGTTCTACCAGGCTTTTAGGTGACATAGTGTCCACTGTCTGCTGTCCTGTTTCTCCCACAGTCCTGTCTCTGTTCAGGACTAGAGCATTTGCTAGCTTGCTCCTGTTCCTCCTCTTCCATTATTTTCCAACTCTTTGCTTCTTCTTCTGAGGTGTGTCATGAATCTGGGACCATACTAGCATCATCTTCCTCCTGCCAGGACATCTCTTGAGGTGGAGGTCTCCGCCAATCCTCCTCATCTGCCCAGTCCTGGACACCATAACACTACAGCGGTAGCTCGGGTTAAGAACTTAATTCGTTCCGGAGGTTCGTTCTTAACCTGAAACTGTTCTTAACCTGAAGCACCACTTTAGCTAATGGGGCGTCCCACTGCCACCGCGCCACCAGAGCATGATTTCTGTTCTCATCCTGAAGCAAAGTTCTTAACCCGAGGTACTATTTCTGGATTAGCGGAGTCTGTAACCTGAAGCGTCTGTAACCTGAAGTGTATGTAACCCGAGATACCACTGTATTATGACTGTTCAGTGAGTGCAAGTATTTTTTTTAAAAAAAAACCCACACACAATTCAGGGGTTTCTTCCAAACCCCGCAAGCTAATTTGTGGGCATGGGGGAAGGAGCGGGAAGAAGGTCCTGTTCTGCTAATGAGATTCATGGTACTTCCTCCTGCTAGTGTGACTATTTAGTTCAGGGGTCAGCAAACTTTTTCAGCAGGGGGCCGGTCCACTGTCCCTCAGACCTTGTCGGGGGTGCAGACTATATTTTGGGAGGGGGGAATGAACGAATTCCTATGCCCCACAAATAACCCAGAGATGCATTTTAAATAAAAGGGCACATTCTATTTTTTTTTATATAATAAATTTTTATTGGTTTTACAACATATATTAACACACAAAACAACTAACAATTCACAACATAACACATTGACAAACAAACATATAAACACATATAATTTCTTGACCTCTCTTTCTTAAACCCTGTTTCAACGACTTCCCCATACCTCCCTTTTCTGCATCCCTGTTTTAAATTTTCCCAGCAACCCCTAATTTCAGTACTTGTAATTCAGTTTCTAATCTTTTTCCTCTTACCCAATTATTTATCACTGCAATTCTGTTTTACATTACCCATGACATTTTAGCACTCATTAATTTTACAACAGTTCTTAAGATAAACTTTAAATTTCTTCCAGTCTTCTTCCACCGTCTCTTTCCCTTGGTCACGGATTCTGTCAGTCATCTCAGCCAGTCCCATATAGTCAATAAAAGGGCACATTCTACTCATGTAAAAACACACTGATTCCCGGACCGTCTGCTGTGGGCTGGATTTAGAAGGCTACTGGGCCAGATCCGGCCCCCGGGCCTTAGTTTGCCTACCCATGATTTAGTTGAATCTGTGTGAATCCAGAGGCCTGTTTATTAGGAAGAGTCCTTTATCGGCTCCCTTCCAAGTGCAGGTTTAATTAGGATTTAAAACCCCAATGAAATAACTGGGCTGCCCCCCCCAAATTGATTTAGGGCCTTGATCTGGGTCCTGACAAGTTGGCCCCAGATTGGGACAGGTTGCAGCCAACCCAAATGCCAGATCAGATCCCAGTTTGAGTCAGGGAGGCTGTGCATAGCCCTAATACTTCACATACTGTGTGTGAGTTGTAAAAGAAAAATCACTGGCTCTCTGTAAAAGAGCAGGGGTTTTTTGTTAGCTGTTTGTGTTAGCCTGGTGGCATAGAAATGTTTTCAGTATAAGAGTCACTGCTGAATTTCTGTCAGGAGAGCATCCCACAAGGCTGGCCAGTGACACTGAAGGCTCAAGTTCATGTTGACATCTGATGAGATGACCCAACTTGAGAGGCAACCAAAGAAACACTTGCAGATGCTTGCAAATGACTGAGCTGAGGTAAAAGTGCTCAGACAGACCCTAGAGCAAGCTGCCACCAGCCCGGTCCCAAGAGCTACAGGATTTTATGACCCATCATGGCCAGGTGATACTATAAGAGGTGGGGAATGCGGCTTCCAGTGTTTATATGGTAAAGACTGCACTGAGACAGTATTGGGCTAGAGGGAACGATTGTCTGGCTCTATACAAGATGGTATCACAGACTCAAAATGCTCATGATTTAGAAAATATACCACAGATACTTTATCAAAGTAACCTTAGAGAACGAACAGGCAGTATTAAAAAGAAGATGATTGATAACTATTGCCTCTGTAACGTGTTTGTTTTTGTTTTTTTTCAAAAAAGAAACACTAATAAATATAAGCTATTTATCATTAACACTGACACTATCAAACTATCCTTTTCTTGAGATTTATTACATTTATGTTACAGGCACTTGGTAGGTACGTGTACGTCTTTTGGATGAAGCATGAATCTGAACTGAAGTGCCCTTCTTCGGAGATATTTGGATAAGGTTGCCATATTTCAAGAAGTAAAAATCTGGACACAGTTGCTCAGCTTTGGGGGGCGGCAATCATCCAAAAAGTGGGGCGATCAACAGGAAAAAAAAACCCCACCAGTATTTTCCAGTTTATATATCGACCCTATATTTGGACAGCTTTGGGATTTAAAGAAATTTGGGTCCAAAGAGGTCCAGAACAAAGAATGGTGGCCCCAAAGTTTCAATGGATGCTTTTACTTTTTCTGGCCAATTTGATATATTTTTAAACGTCTCCCCAACTCCCTACAAATGAAAAACACCGGACAGAGAGGAGTAGGAGGAGCATGGACATTTGGGTAGTTCTGTGACTGACAGCCCTAGCTCCCAATCACGAAATAAGTTGACTCCTTCTCATATTGCTTTGGGGGAAGACGTCAAGAGATCTATCAGAAGGGGCTCTGTCTGGAAGCAACAGCAATCATGGCTGAATCATGAATATTTCCTCCACAAGTAATTGATGGAGGTCAGGCTGAGGCAATGATTGGCCGGTCAATGAGTGTCATGGCCAATCAGGAATTGGAATCTAGGTCTCCTTGACTGACGTCACCCTAACAATTGCACTAGACCATGCAAAAGTTGCTCATTTTTTTCATCTCTGCAAAATCCAATGCCTTCCTCAACCATTCACATCGGAAAGGGCAAATATATCCATTTCTGTTCTGTCTTGGTTTTACATGTCCCTCCTCCTAATTCTGCTTTGTTCCATTTTCTCCTTATTCTGCAACTTAAAAAGAGCTCTTTAAATGCACAGTTCCTTTATTTCAAAAAAAATGCCTTTACATATATACCATATTGGCCCAAATATAAGCCACATTTTTTTCCAAATTCTGACCATGAAAATTTAAAGTGAGGCTTAAGTTTGCAACCTTACAAAATTTGGCTTTTACGATATCGCTGCTGAAACAGACATATGGTAAAACGGAACGGGTGTGAGTGCCTGAAGAATTTTAAGGGAGCGGCCTATATTCGGGTATTGTCTCCCCAACCCCTCTTGAATTTTAAAGGTGTGGTTTATTTGCAGGTACGGCTTATATTCGGGCTAATTTGGTATATATCATGTTCGAGCTGCTGAGGACTTTGCTGCCATGGTCAGAGAAGTGTGAAATCTGGCAGGCAGTGGTTATGTTCTGTGCCACACTAGAGTTCAAGAGCTGTAGGTCAGGTCGTCTTTATATGGGAATGTGGATCTAATTTAAACCAAGCATCCATAGCAGCAGGAAGCCCCTTTGCTTGCTCAAAGAAGGGAGGGGGAAACAGCACACTGTCTCTGCAAATCCTTAGCGACCATCTGCCCTAGTGACCTAAATTGAGATGAACCAAAAACTTGGACAGCATTCCTTGTCTTACATTCCGTAGATTTGAGGGCACGTTGCAGAGCAGACTCTAATCACAGCTATGTAAGCAGTGGAAATCATGCACCGCTAAAGAGGTTTATTGTTCTTTCCCCTACAAAGTGTTTTTGCTCTGCAGGGATCCTGGAACAGCAGCATATGCAAGCTTTGCGGTCACAGAAACATTCCAAAACTGGAGACTGGTCCTCGGTTCTTGTCGTTCTCCTAGGCCAGCACGGCTTGCGTGGCGAGTTCCCACCTCCCCCCTCAGAAATAAAGACAAGAGACACAAGAATTCGAGTTAATGGGTCAAATTAGGCCACAACTTTATTGATTACAGGAACTGAGTGGTATTGGCTTAGGCATTGGTCCTAACAACTAACCGGCTTCAGCCCGCTTGCTTGAAGACCGGTAAGTGTTAACCATCAGTAGGGGGAGTCCCGCTGATGCACATCAACTAGGAGCTCCCCCAGGGTCACCGCTCGGGGATGTGCCATGGGCCCACGCCTCCATAGGCTTAGGACAAGGCCACCCCCCCCAGACTACCCTTTACCGGACTACCCTTTGTTTTGGGGGAAGGTGATGGCGCTTCCTTCCCCCACTTCATTGGCATAACAATGGCAATACCCCTAACAATGCCTAACCGCCAATACCGGGGAGTTGTGACGGTTTGCTACGAGGTAGGCGAAAACCAAGTGGCTGGTGCCAATCTGCCAGTTGGGAAAATTCCTACCAGGCCCCTTGACGGCGACCAACCAAAGTCCATAGCAACATCAGAGAACCTAGCCTAATGGGTGGGAGGGGAGGGAAAACCTGGTCAGCTGTGGCGTGGGAAAGAGGGAGACCCTCGGCCGTGCCAGACCTAAGCAAGGCGAGGCCACGCCCCCCCCCGGGCCAGCCTATTGGCTGGCCGGGGGAATGACGCGGCCGAGGATTCCCTGGTATCGCGGGGGCATGAAGCCCGCAACCCAACCTCCCTAGCTCGCAAGTGGCTTTCCTAGAAATGCCACCAAACATTTTCAGTTTTCCAAGCATCAAGCTGTTAGTGATGTTCGGCATTAGCTTGCCCTTTATTCGACGTGAATGACAACATGCTAAACACCATTCTTTAGGGAGATCCCCTCATACGTTAACTCAGCATGCTTTGCCGTCTAAGTAAGCCATTTGCCTTCAAAGGCAGCTTCATTTGATATGTCGCTCTGCGCCGTGTTCCCATTAAAAGGCAATAAGACACGCTTTGCAGATGATTGAATGCAAAGGGAGACAGGCTCAACTCTCCGTGTTTCACTCAGTGATGTGTTAATTTTTGGGACAATGGCCAAGTTCTGGTTGAGGCATGGCTCTCTGGGAGGAACGATCAAACATAAACTGAAATTGCACATATCCTCTACCTGATGTGCTTGAGGAAATGGTTGCCACCAGTGGCGTGCTGTGAATTTTTTCGTAGGGGAACAGTTAGGGCCAGAGGCGACAGCTTGAAAAAGTGATTGGGGAGGCTGATAGTGCAATGTTCTGACGTTGCTCGTGTGACCATCACACCTCCCTCTCTAAACTGGGCAGAAGCTTCCTGGGCTTTGGGAAGGAGAAGCCAGGGCTCTGACAGGAAGCTGGAGCCCTCCTAGTAGGCTTTGGGGAGCTGGAGGAGGGCTCTTGGAGCCTGCCAGAGCATCGCACCTCCCTCCCTGTGGTGTAGTGGTTAAGAGCGGTGGACTCATAATCTGCACCTGTCGGCGTAGGGTAGACACACGCTGAGCCAGTCAGTGTAGCGCGCGTGCAATCTGGTGAACCGGGTTCGCGTCTCCGCTCCTCCACATGCAGCTTCAGGGTGACCTTGGGCTAGACACACTTCTTTGAAGTCTCTCAGCTCCACTCACCTCACAGAGTGTTTGTTGTGGGGGAGGAAGGGAAAGGAGAATGTTAGTTGCTTTCCTGCTTGGCAGGGGGTTGGACTCGATGGCCCTTGTGGTCTCTTCCAACTCTATGATTCTATGAGACTCTTAGGGTAGTGATAAAGCGGGGTATCAAATCCAAACTCCTCTTCTTCTTCTCCCCAAGTTGGGCAGAAACTTCCTAGGTCTTTAATACTTTAATACTCAGATTTACCAGGAACACTTAGAAGACTAGCTTCCCTAGTCCACGGGTTGCCACTGTGATAAGATGACCCATTTCTCTCCCTTTCTAAGTTAAAAGAAGTGTTCATTTGGATTGTGACTGCAGCGCTAAGGGATGGGTGGGATAAATTCACCACCGTCTAAGTAAGCCTGATGACCGCCCCCAACCAAGCTGCTATTTGCCCTGTTACTGAAATGTGCATGTGTCCATGCATTTCCCCTACCTCAAAGTAGGGGTGATTTTCATAAGGAAAATGGGGAGACTAACCATAGAGTTGGTGGGGACTCTGTAGGCCTACCTAGGCCAACTTCCTGCTCTATGCAGGAAACCCAGAGCTAGTGCATCCCCAACACATGGCCATCCAGCTTTTGCATGAAGGTCTCCAGTGAAGTGGAGTCCACTGTCCTCCATTGTTGAGCAGCTATTGCTGTTGAGAAGCTTATTCTGGAGTTGTGTTGGAAACTGCTCTCCTCTAATTTCAGCCCATTAGGTCCTGTCTTGCCCTCTGAAGAACCAGGGAGCAAGGCTTTGCCTTCTTCTATGTGGCAGCCCTTCGGGATTTGAAGAATGCTGTTGTGTACATTCCCCACTTCAGTCTTGTCTTCTCCAGACAAAACACATCGAAACTTTCCTTGTAGGACTTGTCTGACCTACCGCTGACCATTTTTATCGGTCTCTTCTGAACCTGCTCCAGTTTGTCAATATCCTTAAAGTACAGCACTCAGAACTGGACACAGTTATTTGAAGAAGGTCTGACTAGTGCAGAACGAAGTGAAACAATTACTTCTCATGATCTGGAAACTCTGGTTCCATTAATGCAGTCTAAACTTCCACAAGCCTTTTGCAAGCATGTCGCACTGTGGACAAATAAGCCAATATCAGCATTTTCTGTTTTCATCGGGATTCTTCGATATCCCTATCTGGAGGGTCAGCTTTCTACCTCTACAAGTGTGACCAGCTGAAAAGTGGAAATGGTTCTAAGTTTTTATTTATTTTATATTCCATCCTTCATTTGGCACATTGATTGTTTTCAGGGAAGTTATGCAATGTCATGTCAAGCTACCATTATTGGACACTTTCCAGTGGTTTATTGCCACTTTCCTGACTACATAAAGTCCAGGTTTTGCAGTGGAACTGGTTTATTGCCCCAGAGTGCCAAATCCACTTCAATTGCACAACCTGGGATGTGACCCACAAAGCCATCACAGTCTGGGAGCACCCCAGTAGTCATTCCAATTAAGATGAAACTTCAGAGGTGATGCTAACAGCTAGCAGTTTAAGAGCTTGAGTTGACAACATAGATTCTCAATTGAAGGATAATTAAGAAGAAGAGATTTCAGCTGAAACTGAATACAGCGAGAAATATTTTGCCACGTTCAGCTAAAACTATCCAGCTCACACATTCTGGGTTGCTGAAGAAAATTGTAGTCTGACTCTTACGATGGTCCTCTGTGAAAGTAGGTAAAGCAAATCTCTGAATGCGACGCCAGTTGCGGCTGTTACAGTGCACAATGACAATTGAAATGTGAAGCCCACGACGTGAGCCAAACCCAACAAGGCAAATTTGACTCATTTCTTGGGGATGCTCCAAAGTGTTTCTCAAACACCCAGGTAACAGTTTTCCCTGACGTCAGCCTATTGGCTTTATCAGTCTTTAACCACATCCTTTAGTTGACACAAGCGGGAATCCACTTGGAATTGCTGTTAATGGCATTTATTTCCTCCTCTGCAAATGTTAAGTGAGGTTGCACCTTAACCACTTCATGACCTTTACACTGAATGACTGTTAACACATCAATACACCTGTAACATACTGGGATAGCTTGATGGTTGCCTCCAGGGTGACATGCATCAAGCTGTGTCTACAGGTGCCCTCCATCCCAGGCTCTTTCCACAGCCCCTGGAAGAACAGGCGGTGGGGCCTATGACCCCCTGAGTCCAGACCTGATGCCCTGGGGCAGCCCATCCTTCATTGGGTCATGTCTGGGGCCAGGGACCATGCTCCTGAGCAGCTTTGCCTCCTCCTGCACCCCAGGAACAGCAACCTACTGCAAACTGTTGGCTGTTTGCAGTATGGTAGCGCTGCAGAGAGCTTGCTGGGGAGACCATGCATTAAAAAAAAAGACTCAAATATAACTTAAACAAGGTTTTAATAAGAAAAACAAAAACTCCTTTTACACTAAATACATTAACAACCAAACCAGACCCAAACACCAACCCATCCCCCAGGGTAATGGGAGAGCTAGGTGCTGCTCCTTATATGACCCCAAATGCTGACACACCTTAATCAAATACAACTCAGCAGCACCTGCTATGTTTCACAGCTGTAAAGCTGGGTCTTGTTATCTTGCTCTGGCCCCTTAAAGACATACACATCGGGTGGAACAATGATGAACCTTTACATTTAAAGAAACCATTCAACAAAGATCTGCCGGCTGATCCCAATTAAATAAATAAGACATCCCTATTTTCATTAGAGAAATGTTGGAGGGTATGCTGGAGACAGTTGATGGATCAGAATTGTTGGTGGGTGATCTGCCCACAGGCCTGCCTCTTGCCCTGGTCTAGCTATGGCCAGCCACACTGCTCAGCCTGACGATGGCTGCTGTGGTTAACTGTCCCTGCATCTACTGCTATGGTTGTGAGGGCATCTATCCACCATGAAGTGACACTTCTACACAGTGATGCTCCCATAAGGTTCTCTAGGACCACCGCAACTCACTTGAAGGATGGGGTGCTTCCTCAGATTGAGGCATTATAGGTGAGGTGGCTATTCTTCTTCTTCTTCTTCTTCTTCTTCTTCTTATTATTATTATTATTATTATTATTTTAACTTATACCCCACACATTCGACTTGGTTGCCCCAGCCACTCTAGGTAGCTTCCAACATAATATTAAAACACACAGAGACATCAAACATTAAAAACTTCCTGGTTCAGATGCCTTCAGAAAGTTGTATAGTTGTTTATCTCCTTGACATCTGATGGGCGGGCGCCACTACTGTGAAGGCCCTGTGCCTGGTTCCCTGTAACTTCACTTCTTGCCAGAGGGGTCTCAGAGCAGGGCCCCTGGAGATCCATTTTGGTGCTTCCACTTTCCCACGGTGCTTAAAGTTGAACGGTCTCTATCAAAGGGACTGTTAAGCAGAAGGTGGTGAGGATGGCTTTTCACCTTTGATGGCTTTGCCTGTTGGTTTACAGCCAAGGGTCAGCAACCTTTTTCAGCTGTGGGCTGGTCCACCGTCCCTCAGACCATGTGGTGGGCAGGACTATATTTTTAAAAATATATATAAACAAATTCCTATGCCCCACAAATAACCCAGAGATGCATTTTCAATAAAAGCACACATTCTACTCATGTAAAAACACCAGGCAGGCCCCACAAATAACCCAGAGGTGCATTTTAAATAAAAGGACACGTATCTTCTCATGTAAAAACATGCTGATTCCCGGACCGTCCGCGGGCCAGATTGAGAAGGCGATTGGGCCGCATCCGGCCCCCAGGCAGTGGCGTAGCGTGGGGGGTGCAGGGGGGGCCGGCCGCACCGGGCGCAACATCTGGGGGTTAGGGTTAGGGGGCGCAAATCCACGGGTTAGGAGGCACAAATCCACGGGTTAGGGGGCGCAAATTACTTGCCTTGCCCCAGGTGCTGACAACCCACGCCACGCCACTGCCCCCAGGCCTTAGGTTGCCTACCCCTGGTTTACAGCTGTTCAGCTAAAATACAGTGGCTTCTTCTGTGAAGAAAGCCAGAGGGGGAAACACAGAAAAAGACAACAGCCAATAGGCCATTTTGCCTCTCCCACACATGGAATCGGGTTGTGGCTTCTCGTTCTGTTAAACTTCCCATGCCCATATTAATTGCAAATGTCACCAAGCTCTCCCTGCTTTGACAATGGTGTGAAATATCCCTGTGCATCAAAAGTAAATCTTACACTCCCTTTTGGGAGTTTATTACAGTGGACTTCCTCATACTAAAGTTCTTCCATGAAACTGTTAAGAAAAATGCAATGCAATGGCTCACATATGCTGATTTATTAAAGGAACATGATGGAAAATGGAAATTAAGAGATTATGATGAGATCAAAGACCACTTTCAGAGTTGGTTGCATTATCGACAACTATATGGAACACATAAAGAAGACAGTAAGAAAGGATTTAGTTATACTAGATCTAGGTTTCAAATGGAAGTGATTGAAGGGAAAGTGAAACTACTGAAGGCCGCATACAGCATACTATTAGAATGGGAGACGAAAGATGAAGAGGTAAAATAGTTATGATTAAATGGGCCGATGTAGGTCACAACATTATGATGGAAGATTGGGTTAAATTATGGAAAACTGATTTAAAATTTACAAATTGTTCCCTATTGAAGGAGAATTACATGAAGATGATATACGGATGGTACACAACACCAGTGCAGTTAGGGAAAATGTACAAAACTAGTTCAAATATATGTTGGAAGTGTAAGGAAAAGGAGGGAACATTTTATCATATGTGGTGGGATTGTAAGGTAATTTAAAAAATTTGGGAAATGATATACAATGAATTGAAGGAAATGTTCCATTTAACATTTGTTTAAAAACCCGAGGCATTTTTGTTGGGGATTGTGGGGAAAGACCTGCCAAAAAAGTTGAAAAACATTTTCATGTATGTGACAACGGCCGCGAGAGTTCTGGTAGCACAAGGATGGAAGACTGAAGAAACCCCAACTAAAGAATCATGGCAAGAAAAATTGACGGGCTATGCAGAACTGGCAAAATTGACATATAAGCTACGGAACAAGGATAACTGTGACTTTAAAGATGAATGGGAACCTTTCACAAAGTATCTGAAGACGCAACAAAGCGAACTGGACTCCTTGGCAGGTTTTAAATAAACATTCACAATTTTTTTACAGATAATAATCAGCCAAACGGTTTGAGGATCTATACAACTTTGTAACATGCAAAAAATAGCAATATTAGAGAAACCAAAGACTGGAACTGAGGGAAGTCAGGGGGTGGGGGTGGGGGTTCCGTGGGGGGGGGAGGAAAAATGGGGGGGAATAAGGATATGTTTTTGGATAATATTTTTGTTATAACTTTGAATAAAAAAAAATTAAAAAAAAGAAAAAGAAAAATGCAGCGCAGCAGTCTGACGTTCAGATGAAATTGTGCTATGGTTTACATAACATGAAGCAAATAGCAACATTTACATCAGTGCCTGCTAGGAGGAAAAGAACTATTATGATAGTTTGTGGCAAAGCATTAAACCATTGTCTAAGGTTACAAACAAACCACATGCATATTTAAAGCACATCTAAAGCACACACAGTCCAAATAGCTTGGGAACAGTGAGTTGGATCCACTAAGGCTGCATATATGCCAGGCATAGGCAAACTCCAGCCCTCCAGATGTTTGGGACTACAATTCCCATCACCCCTAGCTAACAGGACCAGTGGTCAGGGATGATGGGAATTGTACTCCCAAACATCTGGAGGGCCGGAGTTTGCCTATGCCTGATATGTGCCATACATTTAAATCACATGATTACCCTTCCCTCAGAGAATGCTGGGAACTCTTGTTTGCTAAGGGTGCTGGGAACTGTAGCTTGGTGGCTGTATCCAATCAGTAGTAATCACAGGTGGTGTGTACAAAATGGAAAAACAAAATTTCCCAAGATTATTTTTGGGATGCTTCAAATGTAGGGTGTATATGCAACCTAAGTAAATCAAGATTTGGGGAGGCAGTAAGAAATCTTGTCCCCTCCATAAATCTCTGTTGGTCTTGTCCTGTCCCACACCCTCACCACATTGACACATATTGCATCAGATCTTTGTTTTAATGTTCTACCAGATGTCGTTGCATTATCACTTGAGCATGTATCAGTTTTATCAAATTGTCCATGTTGTGCAATGCTATCGTATTTTACAAATGGGTGTTGTTGTTTTGCTGTAAGCCACTCTGAGCAATAAGAACTAGAAGGGCAGGACATAAATCTTTATATAACCAGATCAAATAAATAAATTTGGGATAGTGCAGAAGATGGCACCAAGTCAATCAAAATTAATTGTTGTTGTTTAGTCGTTTAGTTGTGTCCGACTCTTCGTGATCCCATGGACCAGAGCACGCCAGGCACTCCTGTCTTCCACTGCCTCCTGCAGTTTGGTCAAACTCATGCTGGTAGCTTCAAGAACACTGTCCAACCATCTCGTCCTCTGTCGTCCCCTTCTCCTTGTGCCCTCCATCTTTCCCAACATCAGGGTCTTTTCCAGGGAGTCTTTTCTTCTCATGAGGTGGCCAAAGTATTGGAGTCTCAGCTTCAGGATCTGTCCTTCCAGTGAGCACTCAGGGCTGATTTCCTTCAGAATGGATAGGTTTGATCTTCTTGCAGTCCATGGGACTCTCAAGAGTCTCCTCCAGCACCATAATTCAAAACATAAATTCTTCGGCAATCAGCCTTCTTTATGGTCCAGCTCTCACTTCCATGCATCACTACTGGGAAAACCATAGCTTTTACTATAAGGACCTTTGTTGGCAAGGTGATGTCTCTGCTTTTTAAGATGCTGTCTAGGTTTTTCATTGCTTTTCTCCCAAGAAGCAGGCATCTTTTAATTTCGTGGCTGCTGTCACCACTATATAACTAGATCAAATAAATAAATTTGGGATAGTGCGGAAGATGGCACCAAGTCAATCAAAATTCAGGCTGAGCCCAAATATCCCCATTTGGCTCATTGAGGAGAATTTAGCTATTTTGATTGAGATGGTAAATTCTGAAGTCCAAGTGCTGTTCCTAATTCCCTCTCCAGCCACGCCCCTAGAGCCACGCCCCTTCTAAGATTATACAACAAAACATGACTATTTGACCAGTGTAGACATTGTTGCTTCAACACAATCTTTTCTCACTCCTTGTCTCTCACTTTGCAGCTTGATGGAGAGTTCAGGTTGACTCAGAAGCTTGCCGACTATTTTGTGACACTTCGGATGATCATAATAAAGAGACTTTGGGATTTCAAGAAGCGGCAGTTCAAGCATTAGCCCTGCATGCTAATGCAACCTAACTCTTCCTCTGCATAGCTTATTTGGTGGGTTTTTTCTCGCTGAGAAAGGACTGAGCAAGCAAAGGTTGGAATGTGAAGGTTGCGTTTGCAAGAGAGCGGTGGGGGACAGACAGAACAACACGTAGGCAGGAACTATTGCTATTATTATTGAAGCAGGAGGGAGGGAAAGAGAATAAATTTGCTATGCCTCGTGATTAAAGTGTTGGTAGAAGAGAGTGCCATCATATATGGACATATATGACCCTTTGTTTTCCTTTGCTTGTAAGTGTATAAATGCTTCTCAGAAGTGCCATCATGCACCCAGGATGGGGGAATCTGTTGCGTGTGTGTGATGTCATGTGCCCAGTGACATCATGTGATGCATGCACAACATTGCATTGTTCTGTGTCCAGGGCAGCTGTTTATCAGCTCCATCTGGTACAAAGGCTGAGACCCTACCTGCCTGCGGACTGTCTTGCCAGAGTTGTGCATGCTCTAGTTATCTCCCGCTTGGACTAGTGCAATGCACTTTATGTGGGGCTACCTTTGAAGGTGACTCGGAAACTACAACTAATCCAGAATGTGGCAGCTAGACTGGTGACTGGGAGCAGCCACTGAGACCATATAACACCCGTCTTGAAAGACCTACATTGGCTCCCAGTACGTTTCCGAGCACAATTCAAAGTGTTGGTTCTGACCTTTAAAGCCCTGAACGGCCTCTGTCCAGTATACCTGAAGGAGCGTCTCCACCCCCATCGTTCTGCCCAGACACTGAGGTCCAGCGCTGAGGGCCTTCTGGTGGTTTCCCTCACTGCGAGAAGCCAAGTTACAGGGAACCAGGCAGAGGGCCTTCTTGGTAGTGGCGCCCGCCCTGTGGAATGCCCTCCCCCCAGATGTCAAAGAGAAGAACAACTACCAGACTTTTAGAAGACATCTGAAGGCAACCCTGTTTAGGGAAGCTTTTAATGTTTAATAGACTATTGTATTTTAATATTCTGTTGGAAGCCACCCAGAGTGGCTGGGGAAACCCAGCCAGATGGGCGGGGTATAAATAATAAATTATTATCATATTATTATTGCATTGTTGGGAGGGGCCCCAGCGTGAAGCCCAGCAAAACATGGCTTCCTCTTTCATTCTCAGGGGGAGCCAGCCACTGAACTGCTCCACGCTCGGCCTCCTCAATACTGAGGGGGCCATGTCCCCTGCCTTCAGATTTTGAGGGCATCGAAGACACATCTGCCCCTAGGAGTTATCACGCCTGATGCTTGTGCTGTTTTCATTTTTGGTGTGGCACCTCTCAGCTACTTGCTGGTTGAGCTTGTGTCACACCAGCCCTGCAACGCCTAAATAAACATCCTGTTTGATTGATAATGGGTGTCTGGATTCTATTGGCCTTTCCAAGCAGCCTAGGATACTGGGTTTGAACCCAATATCTCTCCAACACAAAATTATTTGCATGCAGAGAGCTGGTAGACAGCATCTCATGAGATGACCTGTGGCAGAACAAGGTCATGTGGTACCCAGTGCAGAAGATTTCTTGTCACACACCCCCCCCAGCTTTTTTGGGGGAGATTGCGTGCCTTGCGACTAGGAGCCTGCCAGCCACCATGCAACTGAGGGAGAGCCAGAAGGGGGACCATTTCGGCAGCTGGAAGCCTGCGCACGCCAAAGCAACAGCGTCTCTCACAGCCGTTGACTGCCACACAGCATTTTGTCACCTCCCTAGGAGGTGGCACCCAGCGCCTCTGCCTGTGGCTGCACTGATATACATGCTTAGAGCCTCTCCACACAAGGAACCATCTGGAACAATCATTTGTCCCCCCTGCAACACCTGGTGGAACTTGAAAAGCACTTTCCTCAGAACACTGAGAGGTGGCTTGTACCCAGTGGCATAGGGTGGGTCAGGGTGGGTCTTTGTCCCAGGAACACTATCTTGGGGGCACGAAGAGGAAGAAGAGTTTGGATTTGATATCCCGCTTTATCACTACCCGAAGGAGTCTCAAAGCGGCTAACAATCTCCTTTCCCTTCCTCCCCCACAACAAACACTCTGTGAGGTGAGTGAGGCTGAGAGACTTCAGAGAAGTGTGACTGGCCCAAGGTCACCCAGCAGCTGCATGTGGAGGAGCGGGGAATCGAACCCAGTTCACCAGATTACAAGTCTACCGCTCTTAACCACTACACCACACTGGCACGAACCAGGTGCCCTCTGCAGAGATCCCCTTCGTGTGCCCTCTGCACCCTCCCGGCAGCAAAGGCTGAGCAGCAGAGGGTGAAGTACCCCGTCTCCACCTGCATGAGCACTCATCTGGCAGTGGTGGCAAAAGCTGGACAAGTACACTCCACACCCGCCCAGGGCACCAGCAAACCGTGCTACGCCACAGGTTGTACTGAGTCAGGCTATTGGTTCACATAGCTCAGCAGGGCTGTCCCACCGGTGAGGGGGACTGTGGCTACCACCTCAGATGGTGGAACCCTGCACCCTCACAGGCCCCCCAATTACCCCTGTTGCCAGAGAAGTGAGGAAAAGTGGCGGCAGCTTCTGGAGAGATCTCGCGAGAACTGACAGAATTCTCATCATAAATATCAGGCTTTCAGAAGCTGGTATTGCTAGACCAAGTTAATCTGTTCTGTTGAATGCATTTGTTTTAATTGGGTTTTGAATAAGTGTACAATTAATTGTTATTGTTTTGAATTTTATTGCATTGTGGTCTCTCTGAGTGGGTCATGCAGTCAGCTATTCTGAATAATGCTTTTTATAGGGGGCACTGGGGATGGATTTACGGAGCCAAGGGGCCACCGGGAGCCACTGCTCTCAATCAATTAGGAATGAACTAGGAAATAAATATTAAACAGACACGTCTGGAAAGTATGTAACATCCAAACCATGGGGATTTTCAGGCACTCAAAATTCCAGGCTTTGGCTTGGAAGTGCAAAGCCTGATGATGGATGAACGTTGCCAAATCAAGACCAGAAATCCACTGGTACCATCTGCCTTTCCACTTTGTTTGCAGTCTTCCAAATGCCTAATCCGTCCCTTTTTCTCTCCATAATAATTGTGGCTAATTGTTGGCCTATGATCTTTGGCCCCTTTGAACAGGAAAATTCTTCTGTGTCCCATGACCTAAGAATTTGCGTGCGTGCATGCATATCCAAGTCGCCGTTTAATCAGGTATAATTAGAGGGTGCCCCATTTCTTTTCTCACCAACAATAATCCAATTTCCTTATTGGAGGTATAATCCCTTTCGCTTGGAACATTATCCACTCAGAAACTGGATTATGCCCTCATTGAATGACGCAGTTCTCCCCAATTGTCATGGTCAACGATGGTCTCTCTCGGATATTAGTCTTTGGTGTGAGGCTGCTCAGTACGTGAATTTGCACATGATAGCAAAACGTCAGGTGTGGCTTATGTCAAAAAAGCAACTAAGGGGAGACATGGACAGAGTTTTGTAAAATTAAGCATGCTGTGGAGAAAGCTGGGAAACAGATTTCCCTGCCATAATCATAAACCTCGTGGTCATCCAATTGTCCACTGATTGACCATTTTTCTTAACACCGATACTTCATTCAGTTCCATTGCTGTGCTAGTCAGTTGGACCACATCAATAAACTGAAAAGGAGAAGGAAAGCAAAAGGGACTGACATTTTTCAGGTTAGTCTCTGTGGGAAAACCTCATACCTTCCAATGTTTCTCCAATAAAAATAGGGATGTACTATTCCATTACAGTCATACCTCAGGTTACATATGCTTCAGGTTGCATTTTTTCAGATTACGGACCGCCGAAACCCGGAAGTACTGGAACGGGTTACTTCCGAGTTTTGGCAGTCACGCATGCGCAGAAGTGCCGAATCGCAACCCGTGCATGCGCAGATGCAGGTTGCGAATGCTGCAGGTTGCAAACGTGCATCCTGCACAGATCACGTTCGTAACCCGAGCGTCCACTGTAGTTTGTTTTATTATTTATTTATTTATTTATTTATTTATTTCCCGTCCATCTGACCTGGTTGCCTGAGCCATCCTGGATAGCTTCTAACATATATAAAAACATAATAAAACCTTGAACATTAAAAAAAACCTTCCCTATACAGGGAGTCTTCTAAAGTTTGTAGACTTGCTTATCTCCTTGGCTCAGGGGTCACATAACTCCATGCCCTCTTTTCCAGTAGGACGTTTCCTAAGGAAAAGCAGGACTTTCCAGGATCATATCAGAAACTGGGACAGCCTCTTTAGATCTGGGACAGTCCCTAGAAAATAGGGACACTTGGAGGGTCTGGAAGCTTATTCACCATAGGTGAACAGGCAAGTGCCTTTTTTAAAAAATCCAGCAACTGCAAACAGTTATTTCATTTTGCTCAGAGAATCGCCTGCCGAAGTAGAAACGCCGCAGGGATGGAGAAGCGGCAACTTTAACCATCACAGCCGAGCTGAGAAAATTAGGGCCGCAAGCTTTAATTGGGTTTGGCTGATTAATCAATGCGAGCCAGTTTTAATTGGTATGGTTACTTGTTTTACAAATTTGAATTGGTGTGCTTAGTTCCTTAAATGCACACTTCATCATTTTAACGGATTATTTCGAGCCCGATGTGTTGTGGCAGTAGGGCATAGAAAATAAAATGTCATGGAAGGCTTTTTTCCAACAGTGAGTGGTAACTTTTGTTTAGGCCCAGTTTGAGGGGTGATATGCCTTTTTCACCATCTCCCAGACGGAAGCCTCTCCTTTTGGTGACCCTACACAAGAAAGGAGGTGGGTTGGCCCACGCTCCATCTTTGCCTAGCCTCTCAGAACATACATACTCTCCAACATTCCTGAGATAAAAATAGGGGCATTTCTCACTCCCCCCCCCCAGCTGACGCCTTGTACGCCTCCTTCTGGCAACTCCTGCAGCCCATCTGATGCCAAATGTATTGCTCTGCTTTCCTTTGGACCACATCAGTGAAGCCAAGAGAGGGGTCTTGTTGTCTGGGCAGCCTGTCATGGTCCGGTCTACGGGCGATCGAAGTCCCGGCTGAGGACATTGGGACTGGGGGCAAGATGGTGGGGTGGGAGCAGGAACAAGAGTCCAGAAGCCAGGAGTGCGAGGGTCAGGAAGCAGGGAGTCACAAAGTCAAGGGTCCGAGAGTCAAGAAGCAAGGAGTCACAAAGTCAAGGGTCCAAGGGCCGAGAAGCAAGGAGTCACAAAGTCAAGGGTCCGAGGGTTGAGAAGCAAGGAGTCACAAGGTCAAGGGTCCGAGGGTCGAGAAGCAAGGAGTCACAAGGTCAAGGGTCCGAGGGCCGAGAAGCAAGGAGTCACAAAGTCAAGGGTCCGAGGGTCGAGAAGCAAGGAGTCACAAAGTCAAGGGTCTGAGGGTCGAGAAGCAAGGAGTCACAAAGTCAAGGGTCTGAGGGTCGAGAAGCAAGGAGTCACAAAGTCAAGGATCCAAGGGTCGAGAAGCAAGAAGTTACAAAGTCAAGGGTCCGAGGGTTGAGAAGCAAGGAGTCACAAGGTCAAGGGTCCGAGGGTCGAGAAGCAAGGAGTCACAAAGTCAAGGGTCCGAGGGTCGGCAAGGAGTCACAAAGTCAAGGGTCCGAGGGTCGAGAAGCAAGGAGTCATAAAGTCAAGGGTCCGAGGGTCGAGAAGCAAGGAATCACAAAGTCAAGGGTCCGAGGGTCGAGAAGCAAGGAGTCACAAAGTCGAGGGTCCGAGGGTCGGCAAGGAGTCACAAAGTCAAGGGTCCGAGGGTCGAGAAGCAAGGAGTCATAAAGTCAAGGGTCCGAGGGTCGAGAAGCAAGGAATCACAAAGTCAAGGGTCCGAGGGTCGAGAAACAAGGAGTCACAAAGTCAAGGGTCCGAGGGTCGAGAAGCAAGGAGTCACAAAGTCAAGGGTCCGAGGGTCGAGAAGCAAGGAGCCGAGGATCAGGAAGCCAAATGCAGCAAGGCAGGAAACGTGTTGCTGTGGCAAAGAGCCGAAGGGAAATGCTGACCTTATATCACTTCCTGGCTCTTGCCACCAGGTGCAGTGAGTTACCAAGCAGCCTCACCTGTGAAGCCACGCATTGCCTCTCCAGAACAAACTTAGGAAGGCCCCAGTCCTGCGAAGCCCTACTGGTCACAGGGCCTGGCTCCTGCATGGCCCTGTGGACCTCCAAACACACTGCCCAGGCTTGCACCCTGAAGGGGTCATTTTGGTGCTGCTAACACAGCAAAAAACACAATGTGGGAGGCAGCAGTGATGAGTTACTGGTCTCTGCAGCCACAGCAGGTGCTGTGATTCTCCAGCCGTTTGAGTTCACCCCCAGAGGTTCACTCCATTGTCTCTCCAGACAGACGGTAGCCAACAACAATCTTTAGGCAGATTCAGTGAATAGTTTTTCAGAAAAGAGAATGTTCAGCTCTTTTTCCAAATCACACACAGCTCCTTTATCGCGTGTGATGTTGGTTCCTCAGTTTTCAAGCATGCCTGTATCGTTAATTCCTTTTAAAATAAAGATAAAAATGCAGTGCTTTCTCATGCGTCCTTGTATATTCATATGCCTATCTGGATTTGGCCGAAGTATGGGAAAATTTTGCATAAAGGACTTAGATTTGCGCCTTGCTCCTTTCCTGCCTGAGAGTGGATGACTTCTCCCTCCTTTTGCCTCGCTAGGCTCTTTAGCCTTGGAGGTACAATCGGGCCCCGATCAAATAAATGAAGCATTTTCACTCAATCCGTTCGGTCGCCTTAAACGTGCTCTGCAAGGACAAGGGAAGCAAAAAGGAGACCTCAGGCAGAAAGATAAGGCTCCTTCACACCTCACATCTTATTACTGTTGCCCGGTAGAGTGGAAAGAACTCTTAGCTTACAGCATTTGGACACACAGCACAGCTGGGCTTGAGCAACTAATTTCAAACTGGGTTTCTGATTAAGCAATATTCCCATTATTCACATCGTTCTGAAGCAAGACAGGGATTTATTCCATGTGACAGCTGTGGAATTCTTTCTTCTTTTCTTTCTTCTCTCCAATATCTGGATATGGGGAAGGGCAGAAGCTGATTGGTAGAGCCCTTGCTTTGCAAGCTGAGGGTTTCCAGGTTCAATTCTCATCATCTCCAGCCAGGGCTAGGAGAGACTTTGGCCTAAAACCTTGGACAGCCACTGCCAGTCTGACTCAGTATAAATTGGTTTCCTATACAGTGTGTGTGATAGATAGGGCTGGGCAATATCTGGTTTTCAACTTTGTGATATATCACCAGGTAAACATGGCAATATACTGACATATCACAACGTCTGAAATATGGATGCAGCTATGGAGAGGCATTGGCTGGCTTCACAGCTTTCCCCACCTTGTGAGTTCTGCATAACAGACATAAACACACACATCATAATTCACAATATAGTGCCAGGTCAGAAAGTATGAAACCAATACAGTGGCACCTCAGGTTAAAAATGCTTCAGGTTACAGACTCCGCTAACCCAGAAATAGTACCTCAGGTTAAGAACTTTGCTTCAGGATGAGAACAGAAATTGTGCTGCAGCAACGTGGCAGCAGCAGGAGGCCCCATTAGCTAAAGTGGCACCTCAAGTTAAGAACAGTTTCAGGTTAAGAACAGACCCCCAGAACAAATTAAGTTCTTAACCCGAGGTACCACTGTATCATGATATGGACTTCAAACCTGTTTTGGATGATAGATGGATATATCACTAATAATACAGATCTATTACTAAAAGTTGTTCCAGAACAGAAACATGTATCTTCAACAGAAAACATGTATCTACAATTATATATGCACATTTATAAAAACAAAACAAAAACCTGTGGGTGGCTGACCGAGGTGGAACCCCCCATTTCTCTCACACAGAAATGAATGCCTCTCCTAAGATGCTGCTTGCTACATTATGGGTAGTATTCAACCCACTGAAGTTAATGGCCTAACTTGGTCATATTTCAATGGGTGTGCTTTGAATAAGAGTTAGTTAAATACCACTCCATTCCTGTGTGCCATCTAAAAATGAAGAATGTATGATTCCTGCTTCAGAATTATTTATGCTTTACACATAGGCAATTGACAGATGAATTAACAGAAATCTGAACTATTAATCAATTTAAATTTCTTTGATTGGTTGCAGCCCTAGTCTCAGCCTAATATCACTGAGGTGAATGGGCACATTCACGTCAGGTCTGATACTCAAGTTCTGCTGCAGGAGTGGGGAACCTGCAGCCTTCCAGATGTTGTTGGTCTCCAACACCCATCAGCACCATGAATGGTGCCACTTAGAGTGCCACAACATCTGGAGGACCAGTCTCCTCCTCTACTGATTCTGTCTGGCCCAGATCATATAGCTGATCGCAGAGAAGCAACCTAAGTGCTAACCTAAAGCAGTGTTCTTCGACTATGAGTCCCCAGATGTTTTTGGACTACATCAACCCCAGCCAGCTTACTCAATGGCCAAGGATGATGGGAACTGTAGTATGGTTACCTCTTGGGGAACCCAAGGTTGAAGAACAGTAACCTGAAGTGTAATTGCTGCCTCCTACTGACGTGGCGCTGTGGGTTAAACCACAGAGCCTAGGGCTTGCCGATCAGAAGGTCAGCGGTTCGAATCCCCGTGATGGGGTGAGCTCCCTTTGCTCGATCCCTACTCCTGCCAACCTAGCAGTTTGAAAGCATGAAGTGCAAGTAGATAAATAGATACTGCTCTGGCGGGAAGGTAAATGGCGTTTCCGTGCACTGCTCTGGTTCACCAGAAGCGGCTTAGTCATGACTAAGCTGTCTACAGACAAACGCCGGCTCCCTCGGCCTATAGAGTGAGATGAGTGCACAACCCCAGAGTCATCCGCGATTGGACTTAACGGTCAGGGATCCCTTTACCTTTTCACGGACCTAGATACATGTTGTCTTCCAGCTCCAGCTCCCAACCTAATTTATTCCACCTCCAGTGCTTCCAGATTGATCAGTGCACACAGAATAAACACCATAAAAGAATAAACACTTTGCTCACTCATTGGCAAAGAAAGTTGCCTTTTCACCTCTGTTTACTTTGCCGTTCAATAAGCAAGAAGGCGACATTGGTCTGAAGCCTGTCAATGCACACAGACAAATTACTTACCTTGGTTATTCAGAGTAGATTGTCAACGCTGCCCCCAGACTGCTGTGGCAGGCCGGCAAGGAGGCTTGTAATTTTATTTTTATGTTTTCTTCCCCAGGAGAAGATATTAATAGGTGTGTTTATTTCTTTCCTAACCGCAGACTGCTTAACTCATATGTTTGGCTGGCAAAAAGATGAGCTGTTTTCATTACGACGGGCACGAGAGATTTGTGAACATATAAGAAGAGAGGAGAGGAGCTGGAGCGCTGTGGAAATGGACATTTGCAGGACAGCTGGACAGCATATGGGGAGAAGAGATTCTGAATCATAGAGTTGGGTGGAAATTGCTGGTTCATCTCAGCAGACAAGGGAGACTCCGGGGATAGTAAAGAGGAGCAGACACAACTCCTAGAAAAGGCCTTTCCCCACTAACTTATTCTTGGTATCCCACATGTCTGGCCAGGGAAATAGCACTATTTCTAAGAATCGCGACAAATTGATAGTCACTGCAGATTACTGTCAAAAGCATGGGCTTGAATGTTTTAAAGCCTGCACATGGTTTCAAAGCAAGGAATTCATGCTTTCCCCTGACCTCTCTCTTTCATAACTTCCAGCTCAACAAGAAAGAGTTAGAGAAGCCAGCCGGGAACGATGCAGCTTTCAAAACAGTTTTCCTCACGAGATCCACTGCCAAAGCATCCCAATCCAGGGACATGTTGCTGTTGGTGGGTGGGTGGGTGTGGGTGGGTGGGTGTAATTTGTACCTGAGCCCAGAAAAGAGGAGCTGCATCATAGCTGCATCACACACAAAAAAACACACACAAAGGGCACAGATTTGCATAATTTGCATGCGCTGATTTATACGTATGTGTAGAAATAATTACTAGAATTCAAACAGAAACACCATCGTGGGGAAGAGTGTGACCAGGTGGCTTGTAATAATAATAATAATAATAATAATAATAATGATGATGATGATGATGTTAATTTATTATTTGTACCCCACCCATCTGGCTGGGTTTCCCCAGCCACTCTGGGCGGCTTCCAACAAAGATTAAAAATACATCAAAATGTCACACATTAAAAACTTCCCTGAACCGGGCTGCCTTCAGATGTCTTCTAAATGTCAGGTAGTTGTTTATCTCTTTGACATCTGATGGGAGGGCGTTCCACAGGGCAGGCGCCACTACCGAGAAGGCCCTCTGCCTGGTTCCCTGTAGCTTTGCTTCTCACAGTGAGGGAACCGCCAGAAGGCCCTCAGAGCTAAACCTCAGTGTCCAGGCAGAACGATGGGGGTGGAGACACTCCTTCAGGTATACTGGGCCGAGGCCATTTAGGGCGTTAAAGGTCAACACCAACACTTTGAATTTTGCTCAGAAACGGACTGGGAGCCAATGTAGGTCTTCAAGACTGGTGTTATATGGTCTTGGTGGCCATCCCCAGTCTAGCTGCTGCATTCTGGATTAGTTGTAGTTTCCAGGTCACCTTCAAAGGTAGCCCCACATAGAGAGAAGAAGAAGAAGAGTTTGGATTTGATATCCCGCCTTTCACTCCCTTTAAGGAGTCTCAAAGTGGCTAACATTCTCCTTTCCCTTCCTCCCTACAACAAACACTCTGTGAGGTGAGTGGGGCTAAGAGACTTCAAAGAAGTGTGACTGGCCCAAGGTCACCCAGCAGCTGCATGTGGAGGAGCGGAGACTCGAACCCGGTTCTCCAGATTATGAGACTACCGCTCTTAACCACTACACCACACTGGCATTACAGTAGTCCAAGCAGGAGATAACTAGAGCATGCACCACTCTGGCCAGACAGTCCGCCGGCAGGTAGGGTCTCAGCCTGCATATCAGATGGACCTGCGCCTCCATGGACAGCTGTGAGTCCAAAATGACTCCCAGGCTGCGCACGTGGTCCTTCAGGGGCACAGTTGCCCCATTCAGGACCAGGGAGTCCTCCACAGCAGCCCGCCCCCTGTCCCCCAAGAACCGTACTTCTGTCTTGTCAGGATTCAACCTCAATCCATTAGCCGCCATCCATCCTTTGTAGGCCTGTTCACTCTGCTGTGCGGGTGTTAACTGCTGGGGGGCAGCTTCAAAGCCCCCCGTTTCTCTCCTGTCTGATGATTCTTTATCTTAAAAGAGGAGTTTAACCAGAGGGCAGTCCCTGGACATTTCTTCGAATAGAGAACTGTGCTCTGCAAAGTAGGACATGTGGCCACTCTACTCTAGGTTAAAGTAAAGGTAAAGGTACCCCTGCCCGTTCGGGCCAGTCTTGCCAGACTCTAGGGTTGTGCGCTCATCTCACTCTATAGGCCGGGAGCCAGCGCTGTCCACAGACACTTCCGGGTCACGTGGCCAGCGTGACAAGCTGCATCTGGCGAGCCAGCGCAGCACACGGAACGCCATTTACCTTCCCGCTGGTAAGCGGTCCCTATTTATCTACTTGCACCCGGAGGTGCTTTCGAACTGCTAGGTTGGCAGGCGCTGGGACCGAACGACGGGAGCGCACCCCGCCGCGGGGATTCGAACCGCCGACCTTGCGATCGGCAAGTCCTAGGCGCTGAGGTTTTACCCACAGCGCCACCCGCGTCCCCTCTACTCTAGGTTAGGATTGCCATATTTCCCAAGGTGAAAATCAGGACAGTTGAGCTTTTTTTGTGGTCAAAGTTGTTAAGCATTAAAAAAAAAACAAAAAAACAGAACCCCGCCCTATTTGCCATACGTCCAGGTTTTCCCAGACGTTTTCCCGATTCATCAAAAATCCAGCCGGACTCCATTTCACTGCCTGATTCCCGGACATGTCCTGGGACATATGGCAGCCCCACTCCAAGGAGGGGGAAGAAATCTACCTAATTCCCTTTCCAAAACAGAACAAACTGAGATACAAACATTCTTAGAAATTTGCACTTCTCTGAATTTTGCAAGCCAACTAATGCTTACAAAAATGCACATGGAATTTTTATTGCAGCAGCATAAGTTAACCTTAGTTAAATACGCCCTTGCTTGGGGTATCAGAGTTTTTAGGGACTAACCAGGCTGGGGTAGCTGGGATAGCAGGCTTGTTGGTTTTTGAATGTCTGATGTAGATTGTTTTCAATTTTGTTGTTCTGTATGGGACAATGACAATAAAGATTATTGGGGGGAAATCGGGAAAAAAGAACTTATAGAATCATAGACTGGAAGGGACCCGGGGGTCATCTAGTCCAACCCTCTGCAATGCAGGAATCTTAACTAGAACTAGAACATACATGATGGATTGCCATCCATCTGTATGCAGGAGAAGATGAAGCATTAAATGCAATGGGATGGATGGCAGTCAACTGACGTGTCAGCCATCTCCAGGTTCACTTGCCTCGGCATCTGATGGGACTGTGAACTTCTTTTCCAAAATTAGCCAGAGGATGTGAAATGAGAGTCCTTTGCAATTTTTTTAAAAAACACACACACAACAGAAGCCCAGTCACTGCTCGAGTTCTCCGACTGCGGGGTTTTCCATTCCATTTGTTTTCATATGAATGATTTGCTCCATTCATTTTCATCGGCAACATTCGCGAGAAATATGGGAGGAAATAAATGTGCTCCCCATGCATTCAGCACCATGCCGCAGTAATTACAAACAGCTAGCTCGAAAGTGCGGGAGGGAGAGAGCTTCTCTGATGCATGATGTGCGCACGTATAGTTTATTTGCTTATTTATGGCATGAGAACGATGCTTCGTGCTCAAGTTGGATTTGTTGTTTGGCCTGAACAAATGCAGGCATCAGGCTTTATGGTCCTCTTAAATGCTCCTCATGGCTTAGCTTCCCGGAAAATGATGCTGATCTTGCGGGCAATGGAGGTGTGTAGACTGGGTGAATTAGTCAGTTTCAGTTGTTCCTTTCATGTCCTGTCCCCCCCATCTTAAGTTCAGCCTTCCAGTACAAGCTGGTTAGTGGTTCCAGTTGCCGATCCTTCTGTAGCCGCTTCCCTGCTCGTAGGGAAGCTGCCAGCATCGTGCAGGATCAAATCCTCCTGGTTATCAGGGATGGATCTGGGGTAGGGCAGATGGTCCCCAGGATGACCCAGGGTGGGTTGGCCTGTTTGGGGGCCCTCCTGGATAGCTCAATTGGCTAGAGTGTGGTGCTGATAACACCAAGGTTGCAGGTTCGATCCCTGTATGGGACAGCTGCATATTCCTGCCTTGCATGGGGTTGGACTAGATGATCAGGTTCCCTTCCAACCCTACAATTCTACAAATCTACCAGATCTGGGCCATGGAGCAAATCCAAGAGCCTGCACACAACCCTAATATCTAAGGTAATAAATTATCCCCCCCCCAAAAAAAATGCATGCAAAAATGTGCTTATTAAAATACATTTTCACTAACATGCTGTCAAATTTTCATGGTTTGTTTTTTTTTTTAAAAAAAGGAAACCTGCAAGTTGCTACGAAAATGTGGAGATCTGAATTTAAAATTGGAGGGGGGGAATGGAGAGAACCAAAAATTGCAGATCCATGGCTATCAGCACCATCCAAATTTGTGTACCAAATTTATTTCATTTATGGAATTTGCAGTCCACCCTTCGCTCCTGAAGAAGCCCTGGGCGACCTTGAGAAATGTGTTTTCTTTCTGCCGAGAAGTTCTCCTGAGCGGCAATAAACAGAAAGGCAGAGAATAGCTCTCTGTTTAAATGACTCCCACAAACACATGCAAGAGGCAAAAGCTACACTTATATATCATGTCATGTCAAGTGCGCCCCAAAGGTGAAGCTGCCCTCGATCTCAATTTCACTGAGTTTTGACACAGTCCCAGAGGCTACATTCTTGTCACCTTCTCTGGCTGCCAGGGAGAACAAGGAATGAATGGATGCAGTCGGTTATGGCTGAGTCACTTGCTCTGCATACCTAAATATCACAGGGTCACGGAAACAGCAGGTGCTGGACTTCACATTTTCCTTGCAGCCAAGATCGGGGTACCAATTCACACCTGATCAAGCAGAGATGCTCCTGACATTCCCCCTCATCTAAACTTCTCCTTGGATTTTGGACAGCAGCTGCGAAATTAAAAGACGCCTGCTTCTTGGGAGAAAAGAAATGACAAACCTAGACAGCATCTTAAAAAGCAGAGACATCACCTTGCCAACAAATGTCCGTATAGTTCAAGCTATGGTTGTCCCAGTAGTGATGTATGGAAGTGAGAGCTGGACCATAAAGAAGGCTGATTGCCAAAGAATTGATGCTTTTGAATTCTGGTGCTGGAGGAGACTGCAAGAAGATCAAACCGATCCATTCTTAAGGAAATCAGCCCTGAGTGCTCACTGGAAGGACAGATCCTGAAGCTGAGGCCTCAATACTTTGGCCACCTCATGAGAAGAGAAGACTCCCTGGAAAAGACCCTGATGTTGGGAAAGATTGAGGGCACAAGGAGAAGGGGACGACAGAGGGCGAGATGGTTGGACAGTGTTCTCAAAGCTACCAGCATGAGTTTGACCAAACTGCGGGAGGCAGTGGAAGACAGGAGTGCCTGGCGTACTCTGGTCCATGGGGTCATGAAGAGTCGGACACGACTAAATGACTAAACAACAACAATTACAGACCTGCTCCTGCAATGAGCAATTCTCCATTGTTCCAGTACTCATTCCGAATTGTCTACAACGTGCTGGGCACGGTTCTGCTTGTTTCTTGTGGTTTTCTGCTCTGAAGGCTCCTTTGAGTCTTTCTCCCTTCCATATGTTTCTGGAATCAAAGAGCTGGAAGGGGCCTGCTTCTAAATGCAAGAGTCACCGTGAAGCAGGCTGCTACAGCATCCCGAACAGAACATAGGCATTTTGGCTAGTAGCTGCTGACAGCTTTATCCTCCATGATTTTGTCTAATCCGCTTGCAAAGCCATCCAACTTGGTGGCCATCACTGTCTCCTAGGGAAGGGAGTGGTCTGCAGTGCTTTGAAGTCCTAACATTTCACTGATTTTGACATTTCAAAACTTGACTCCTTTCCCTCTCTTTCTGTGGTTCCTTAAATTTATTTTTTAATATCTTCTGCATATCCTAATTAACTTAATTTGCTCATTTATTCATCTTCTTTAAATATATTCTTATGAAACTGCAGGTTATTGCAATAATCCTGCCAATGTTTTTATCTGTTTACAATTTATCTGTAAATATTCAATAAACCATTTCCATTCTTTTATAAAGAGTTTGTTATCTTGATTTTTTATTCTTCTGGTAAGTTTCGCCATTTCTGCATATTCCATAAGTTTTTTTATCCATCCTTCCTTTGCTGGGACTTCTGCTTCTTTCCACTTCTGGGCAAGTAACATTCTTGCCGCTGTAGTAGCATACATAAATAAGTTTCTATACAGTTTAGGTAGTTCTCTCCCTATATTCCCAAGAGAAAAGCTTCTGGGGGGTTTTACAACATCCTTTTCCTTTCACTGTATATCATTTCCCAGTAAGCCTTAACCTTACTACAAGATCACCATGAAGTCCAAACTATCAGTTGATTGTAGGAGTTTCAAATGGAGGTCCCAGATAGTTCAGCTAAAGCATACATGACAGATGGCCCTCCAACCTCTGGTTAAAGGCCTCCAAGGAAGGAGAGTCCACCACCTCTTGTGGGAGTCTGTTCCACTGTCGAACAGCTCTGAAAGTTCTCCCTGGTGTTTAGTTGGAATCTCCTTTCTTGTAACTTAAAGCCATTGGTTTGGGTCCTTCCTTTCAGAGCAGGAGCAAACAAGCTTGCTCCATCTCCCGTGTGACAGCCCTTGAGATATCACCATGACTACCTTATGAAACTAAATGGGTGTACCTGCCTGGCTTCCGCCCAAAAGAATACTGGTGTGATGGCCTGGGACTCGGGCTCGGACTCGGAACCAGAGGAGTCTCAGTCTGCACCGGATCCTTTGCTTCAGGCTTCATCTGAACCAAGTCTAGGGCCTGATCCTGAAGAGTCCCAGTCTGCACAGGTTCCCCTGCAACAAACACCAGCTGGGCCGAGTCCGGGGCCTGAGCTTGCCCTGGCTCCAGATGTGGGGATTACCTTGTTGGCTTCAGCTGGACCATCACTTACAGCTGCTCCACTACTGGTTTGGTCAGGGGAGGCTGAGGCGGCCCCTGGGTCTAGTAACCCACCAACGTCTCCCGAGCTGCAGAGACTAAGGTCTGAGAGAAGGAGAGACCTGAGTACTTGCAGGAGGAGTGCTCACCTTTGGGCAAGACAGGGAGGTGAGTCACCGGGGGGATCAGGACTGGCCGTTACCCCGACAAAGATAAAAGGCTGTCGGACCCCGTCTCAGGTTGTGGGAGCAACATTGCTGTATGCCAGATCCTGCCTGATATCCTGTACCTGTCCTTGCCTGGTATCCTGCCTCATGTCCTGCCTTGGCCCTGTTGGACTGACTTCTAGCAGAACCTTTGGATTCTGGACCGGTCCTGGACTGCGTTTCACGTATTACCCCTGGGCCCAGCACAACTGGGAACTGTAATTCTATGTCATATTTGGGACTTCCATTTTCAGGAGCAGGCAAACACCACATTTGGAAGAACCAGGGCTTTTTTCAGCCGGAACTCACTGGAACTTGGTTCCAGCACCTCTCAGGTGAGCACCATTGCCATTCTAAGAGAATGAGGGAGGTGTTCATGATGAGTTTTGGCATCTCTTTTTCTAGAAAAACAGCACTGGGAAGAACCTCTGCGGAGCTCTTTGGCTGTTCTAATGTGTTGGTAGAGTGGCTGGGGAAACCCAGCCAGCTGAGCAGGGTATGAATAATAAAATTACAGTGGTACCTTGGGTTAAGTACTTAATTCGTTCCGGATGTCCGTACTTAACCTGAAACTGTTCTTAACCTGAAGCCCCACTTTAGCTAATGGGGCCTCCTGCTGCCGCCGTGCTGCCGGAGCACGATTTCTGTTCTCATCCTGAAGCAAAGTTCTTAACCTGAGGCACTATTTCTGGGTTAGCGGAGTCTGTAACCTGAAGCATATGTAACCCGAGGTACCACTGTATTACTATTATTATTCTTGGTATAGGGGGTGGGCAGCTTCTTGTGTATTCTGTTTCAAGAGTTTCAATTCTCTGGTAAGCCCTCTCCATCTGCTGCGAAAGAGGCGCGCATCAAAACACTGGCGGGAGAAACTTTCTACATTTCCAATTCAGTTGGCCACCAGTCGTGAAGCAGCAGCAAGGAGCAAGTTAACTGATGAATCAGCTGATGAGTCAGCTCGATAGAAGCTATAAAACTGCTATTAGTATAATACTATGTTTAATTAGGGTACAAAACTGCATCGCGCTGCCTTTGATTAATGCTTGTTAAGGAGTCGCGAATGCCAGCTCAGATCAGAAGGCTGGTTATCTCGAGCGAACGAAAGATCCCGTGGACAAAATTATGCTGTCAACAACAAAAGCTTGGAAAAATTGTAAATCAAAGCAGGGAAAGGCATTTTGTCACACAGAAAGGGAGGTAGGACAGCTTCCTGTTTGCTTATTTATTTAGCTAACCATTTTAGAATGAATTCATCAGGGACTTAATTTTCGATCCAACAAAATAGGCGTGAATCCGTGAAAGCTAGTGGGTTTGTTGAGGAGACCCTTTTGCTGCCTCAATTGTGCATGATTCTTATGTGATTGGAAAACACTACTAAACCTTAGGTTACATAAATACGATCCTGGTAACAACACACACAACGTAACAGGCTGTTTTTGACTATGTAACTTCTATTTCAAACACAGTTCAACATATAATATCTCACAAAGCGTAATTCCATAGACCAACACATCATGCAAACAGAACATATCAAGAAAAATTAAAGTCCAATGGATGGTCAGGAGATGAAGTCCATTTGGTTCCTAAACTGGCATATTGGTAATAACCACAATATGGTATGCTTATCTGATGAAGTTCCACGTGTCACTGCTTTGAGGATTCTAACGTTCCTTATATGTAGATATCGGATCAGATAGAAAACTTGAAGGTATGGCACAAAAAGGATTCCAAGATAATACCTTGTTTCGCCCAACTGGGCTTTGTCAGCCATGCATACTCTAAATTAAACAAACATGATATAACATAATCATTATACAAACTAAGTAAGATAACATCCAAATTAAACAAGAAGCTTACATACCATATTCTTGTATGACGGAAACATGGAACAAAATAAATTCAGTTAATCCAATCACTGGCCAAAGTTCCTTTTTATACAGAGGAGCAGTATAGATTATAACACAGGTGGCTACAATTTCTGTAAATGTTGATGAAAGAGACCATAGATCTATCTGGACAAAAACGTTATGACTGATCTCTACTGTGTATTTGGAAAAGTGGTCTGTCTCCCTGCCCATCCATCTCTCTCTGCCTATGTTCTCTTTACGTTCAGCTGCCTCTCAAGATATCATCACCAAGCTCGGCATGAGGTTTCCTGAGGTGGGGGCGGTGGATGCAAATTAATTGAAACAAAGCATGTTTTCTATCTTAGTCGTAATCCTGTACTCAAAACAAACACGAAAAGTCAGTTGATCATTATGGTGTCAGAAGCCTGCAGCCAATAGGAGGAATGATGCGCTCACCACAATATATTGCGGTTCTACGAAAGAGAGTTATTCCAGAGCTGGAAAAGAGATATCCTGACGGTACTGGGATATTGCAGCAGGACCTAGCCCCCCGCCACACATTGAAAGTGGTGAAGAAATTCATGACAGAGCAGCAAATGCAGGTACTTGATTGATCAGGGAATTCCCCGGATTTAAATCCCATTGAGAATTTGTGGGCTATATGCAAAAGTCGCTTCCGTGCTGCAGACTGTACAACTATGGAGAAGCTCATTCAGGCGCTGATTCAAGTGTAGTACAGGGATCCGAAAATCAACAGTGACTGTTTGAAGCTAAAACAAAAAAAAAAAATTTCCTTCCAGTAGCACCTTAAAGACCAACTAAGTTAGTTCTTGGTATGAGCTTTCGTGTGCATGCACACTTCTTCAGATACACTGAAACAGAAGTTGCCAGATCCTTCTGTTTCAGTGTATCTGAAGAAGTGTGCATGCACACGAAAGCTCATACCAAGAACTAACTTAGTTGGTCTTTAAGGTGCTACTGGAAGGAAAAAAAAAATTTTTGTTTTGACTATGGCAGACCAACACGGCTACCTATCTGTGTTTGAAGCTAGTAGACTCCATGCCAAACTGTGTTCAAATGATGCTTAAAAATAGTGGAGATCATATATGTACGTACAGTGGTACCTCGGGTTACAAACGCTTCAGATTACAGACGCTTCAGGTTACAGACTCCGCTAACCCAGAAATAGTACCTCAGGTTAACTTTGCTTCAGGATGAGAACAGAAATTGCATTGTGGCAGCAGCAGGAGGCCCCATTAGCTAAAGTGGTGCTTCAGGTTAAGAACAGTTTCAGGTTAAGAGCAGACCTCCAGAACGAATTAAGTTCTTAACCCAAGGTACCACTGTATATGTGAGTTTTGTACACATATATATGAGTTTTGTACAATAAACTACATTGTTTGTTTAATTAATGTGCACAAGGGTGTAATACCATTTTGGACCAAGATAGTGCACCAAACTAACTCTAATTAAGCATTAATCTCCCCCCCCCCACACACACACCAATGGATCTTCCTTGGGTCAGAACACTGCATTGGTGCATATGTGCACACAGTCCTAAAACTCAGAAATTGCACTTTCCATTTTAAAAACACCATATTTTTTAGTTTCTTCAAATTCCTGGGCTTATTATATACAGTCTAGTGGGGACTCCTGTAACAAAATATTGCTCTGTTTTTGCACCCACACACACTACTATTAATTGTCATCTGAGAAGTGGAGGAGAGGGGAAAAAGGAAAACCAGGATATTCTGGGATCAAAAAAGAAACTGCGATGGCTTCTGTAATTCTGGGACTGTATCTGGAAAATCAGGACACTTGGAGGGTGTGGGGTTATTAGAAGGATACAAATTATGCCTTGGCTCTTAGTGACTTGCCAGAAAGACAGGATTAACAATATAATCTAAAATTAGCAACCTCTGCGAGGCAGAAGTGTTTCAGACGTGCTTGTGCGTAAGTCTTATCTGCATCACAGACTTGAAGTGGTACTCTGCAGATAATCTTTTCTGCGATATTGTTAGAGGGAAAGTGATTGCATTTGATCAAGAGCAGTGAAGGTCAGGTGATGTTTCTAGAGCTGATCAGGCCTTGGCCCCACAACAAAGTGGGACGAAGCAGCCGTCTCAGACGTTGGAAGCCCCCAGGGTGGCACGCTCACCCAGCCTGCATCACTGGCAGAGAAGCAGCACTAACATTGGCACCAAAATCTTGTGAGATTCCATGAAGTGCAAGAGATTTTGGTGAGCTCTCACCAGATCTTGCCGTACATCAGCACCGATGCCGCGCCGCTTCTCCGGTGGCGGAAATGGGTGAAGCGGCAGTGCTGCCAGTCGAGGGGGGGTGACATGGTGGTGATGCCAGCAGGATAGGCAGTGGGGTAGGTGGCAGGGAAGAGAGCACTTCCCGTTTCGCCTCAAGCAGCACTGCCCCTGGAGCAGATGAGCAAAAAGAACAGGCATAGGCAAACTCGGCCCTCCAGATGTTTTGGGACTACAACTCCCATGATCCCTAGCGAACAGGACCAGCGGTCAGGGATGATGGGAATTGTAGTCCCAAAACATATGGAGGCATGACATCAGAAGCATTACTGTCTCCAACCATGGAGAGAGAGTCTTTCTTCTTCTTTGGCGATCACTCATAGCCAAGTAAGATTGTCTTCCATGAACATGGTTTTAACAGTGAGTCCGTAAGTGACTGTGGAGGCCAATTCTGGATCCACACATCCTGCCACAGTGGGGACATAGGTTTCCAGGCAGGAGTTGATCACGGTGAGGGTTTGCCAAACATGCCTTCCTCTTAGCCAGTGTGGTGTAGTGGTTAAGAGTGGTGGACTCGTAATCTGGTGAACCGGGTTCGCTTCCCCGCTCCTCCACATGCAGCTGCTGAGTGACCTTGGGCCAGTCACACTTCTTTGAAGTCTCTCAGCCCCACTCAACTCACAGAGTGTTTGTTGTGGGGGAGGAAGGGAAAGGAGATTGTTAGCCGCTTTGAGGCTCCTTCGGGTAGTGATAAAGTGGGATATCAAATCCAAATTCCTCCTCCTCCTTCTCTTCTTCTTCTTCTTCTTCTTAGCGCGTTTCTCCCTTTCGTCCTGAGTTTGAGCATCTTCAAAGCCCGTGACACCTTTGGTAAAGGCTGTTCTCCAATTAGAGTGCTCGCAATTCCCAGTTGTTGGTGTTGTACATTTTTTTGAGATTTGCCTTGAGAGTCTTTAAACCCCTTTTGTTGACCACCAGCATTACACTTTCCATTTTTAAGTTCGGAATAGAATATTTGCTTTGGAAGATGATAACGAAGTTGATGTTGAAGAATCATTGCTTTGACACTGGTGATCTTTCTTCTTCCAGTACACTGGCATTTGACTGCCTGTCTTCCCAAGTGATGTGTAAAATTTTTTGGAGACACCATTAATGGAATCTCAAGCATACAGTAAGTTTGGTAGTATAGCTCTCATGACTAGCAGTCATTGATAGCCTTATCTTCCATGAATTTGCTGATCCTCTTTTCCAACTGTCCTGCTGGCTCCTGTGGGAGCATGTTCCAAAAGTCAAACTGCTGGAGAATCACAGCGCCTGCTGTGGCTGCAGAAACCCACAACTCCTAACTGCTGCCAGCTTTCCAAATTCCTTTCACCTTCCAGGAGGAAGAGGCCTCTCCGGCGTGTTATGTGTGCCAAGGCCCATAAGCCACAACATAAGCCACCGCGTGGCTATTCTGCTGCTATGCACATTGACTGGGGAATAGTGGATTCAAGAGCACTTTCTTTCCAACAGCTGTGCTTCATAGGGCGGCCTAAGGGAGACGAGAGGACCATAAATAAAATAAAGCAGGCTCGTGAAATTGTCTCTTGCTCTTAACATTTCCATATGTCCTCGTTTTCATTTCAGATCTGCTGCTTGTTTTTCGGGGATATGTGAAAACAAATCAAAACACAGTGGAACAGGCAAAGCTAAGATTAAGGAATTAGGATGCTTGAAGAGGGGGCCTGATTGTTCCCATGTGAAAAGCAACAGCATTTTCCAGGAGGGACCTTAATCTTTGGCATATATTTTTTCTACGTTCCCAATTGTCATGGAGATACGATATGTGTGTGAGATTGCCGAACCGATAAGCATAACGACAGTAATAATAATATTAAAAAGAGTCTTGCTTTCTGAAGACAAAACAAAGGAGGAGATGGATTGGGGGAGGAAATGAAAGCCTGAGTTGTTTTTTTGAAATAGTTACAGGAAGGCGATGATCATTGTTATTTATTTTTCCCAAGGAAAGATTAGCACCACTATATTAGAATATGATTGTCTGAGCTCTGATTGAATTATTCTGTGCCGACACACTTGGCATTTTTTGCATGAGGCTGCTTAATAATGTTGCCAGAAGACACGGTTGCCTGGAAAACAAAAGTCTGCTGTTTAAAGTTGATTTCATTCAAATAAGTGGCACTGCTTATATCGGTATTTGCTCCTCGCTGGCATCGATTTGCCTTAAGTCAAATCCCCTTTGATCCTACAAAGACAAGGTGTGTATTCGCTCAAATGTGCTTTGGGGAAGTGTGCCAGTAGGTGCCTCCACGGAGAGAGATTATAGTTTTTACAGGTGATTGGTGAGAGCCTGAAGAAGAGATTGCTACTCGTGGTCTGTTGCATGCTTCTTCCATT
This sequence comes from Podarcis filfolensis, assembly GCF_964270895.1. Lineage (NCBI taxonomy): Eukaryota > Metazoa > Chordata > Lepidosauria > Squamata > Lacertidae > Podarcis > Podarcis filfolensis. The sequence continues at coordinate 81,434,940 of NC_139603.1, read as the reverse complement.
TTCATTTCTGCTAAGCAGGCTTTTCAAGGGCTCTGTATTCTCTTAGAAACCTGCCAGACCTATTTGACCACCAGTGTCAAAACAGCATGGAATGTGATGGCTTGAAGCTGCTCTCTCTTCTCTTGGGCCCCCTCAGCAATACATTTTAAAGCATCATATGGCTGTAAACACTGATGGCTTCCCCCAAAGAACTCTGGGAACTGTAGTTTGTTAGGGTGCTGAGAGGTGTTAGGAAACCCTGGTTACCCTCTGTTATGTACTGAGTTGAATAGGATCCAAAATGCAGCAGTCTGATTGGTCCTAGAACAATAGGATCCAAAATGCAGCAGTCTGATTGGTCCTAGAACAATAGGATTCAGAATACAGCAGTCTGATTGGTCCTAGAACAATAAGATCCAGAATGCAGCAGTCTGATTGGTCCTAGAACAATAAGATCCAGAATGCAGCAGTCTGATTGGTCCACAGGAGCCACCCAATCCAGCTCCAGGTGGAAGTGAATCCGTGACCTGATTGGCCTACAGGAGAATCCCGGAATTAGCCAATCACAGGGGGCCCATTGTGTAAATAATGTATGTAAAGCAGACATTTTGGGGGAACTTCCATTCCTCCTCACCACTATGAGCTAAATAAAGAGCATGAAATCCATTCTCGACTCTGAGTATATTTCACCCTCAGAGAGCTACAAGTCCAAGAGTTCCCTGGGAAGATGGATTATTGATTGTTAAACTACTTGGGGAATTGTAGCTCTCTGGGAGAAACAGTGGAATTATTGTTGGCATCCGTTTGCCTCGGGAGACAATGGAGAAGTGTGCCTTTGGAGGTAAAGTCAAACAGTTGGAGAGTTACAGCGCCTGCTGTGGCTGTAGGGACTGATACAGGAGAGACATGTTTTATTGCACGTAGGGCAACGAAATTGTACTCAAATTTCAAATTAGACCCATAGGACATAATGGAAATGAGTGGGTCTACTTTGAGTAAAACTTAGTAATGAATGCATCATCCTTCCTCTGCCGCTGCTTTTCGTTTCCTAACACCATGACCCCACACTGGAGTTCCCAGAAGTGCACTCCTTCAAATCTCATTTGTCTCCATTTTAAACACTTAGGCATGACCTCACTTGGACTTATGTATGCAGTGCCTCACTGAATGCATTTGTCACACAACTGTAAAGTCCCTAATTCAGACTGTGAAGATATTAGAGCACACAGACTTTTCACCAAATACTCTCAGACGGGGGCTGGAAGTATTTCAGAGCAGCCTGAAAAAGAAAATTCTCAGAAATGTGATCGGAAAGTTGTTTTCTGAGAAATTTCAGCCCAGCCAAACAGACAGCTTTGCCTTCCCTCTCGGAAGATAGACGCCGTATGTTCCAAGTGCTCGGTTGGAATATCCAAGGGGAAAGATTGGATTTGTCAGGCATGTTGATAGGCTGGCTAGCAGATAAGCTAAAGGGCAAAGAGCCCAGAGTGAGGCAACAGACAGAGGAATTGGAGGGTAATGGAGAAAGGAGATGGAAAGAGCTTGGGGAGAAGAGAAGAAGAAAAATTGAGTTGAGAGGGAGAAGGCGAGGGCTGAATTTCACATAACGAGACAAACCTTTTTCTCACGTTTTTTCATTTTCATTTTTATTTTTTTAAAAAGAGTTCTCTTATTCACATTCACAAGTTTTCCAGGCAGTTATTGCCATTTACCACATTTAGAACAAAATGTGACTGAACAAAGCAACAGCAGCACATTGAACCACCTGCAGACATACAAGCTAGACACACAGATCCCCTGGGAAAAAAAGGACCCCAGTTGGCTTGGAAATAATGTTTTTCCACAGCCAGAAATGTGTTCTGGAAGAGATCAATCAATACAGGGCAAAGCAAGCCACATGGTGTTCAACAAGACCACGTAATATATAAATTGATAACACTTCAATGGGGAGATGCATTGTTTGCAAGCTGCCAACTTCCTTTTTTTTTTCCAAATCTTAAAATGCATTAAATCTAATTGCAACGCAAAGAGAAAAATAAATTTCCATTGGGTAAGCATTTTAAAATTCTCAAGCATTACTTTGCATAACCAACTGCTGTAGAACTGCCTGCTCTTGTAAAAAATTTTCTTTGCTGCTCTTAGTGAGTGCCTAATGTTAGAAGAGGAGGCAGTCATTTCTCAACAGAGGTCCAAGTCTGGAGTGGGGTGACAATATGGCCTGTGAACAACCTGTGCAGCTCCACGTAAATCCTTTGGCTGCAGACGTGCAATTCTGAGTAAAAGATTTTACACACACACACACACACACACAGAGAGAGAGAGAGAGAGAGAGAGAGAGAGAGAGAGAATTTTTTACATAACATAATCCAGCCTGTTTGATGCAAATACTCATATTTTTCTCTCCCAAAGATACCAGGGCAGTCATCCCCAAGAAGGCAATTATGTTGTTTTTCATCCTCCGCGCAGCTGAAGAGATGCAAAGAGTTTTATTAAAAATAAAACATCTGGGCAGCTCAGTGGAGGTTTAGTATTTCAGCCTGATGCGATTAGAAGCGGCTGAACTCTTAACCCGTGGGAAAACTGGGCCCCGAAGATGGCTCCTCCTAAGAGGGTTTTTCTGGCAGGAAGTTAAGCACAGGATTGAAGCAGGTGGTTAAAAATAATACAGAACAAAGATTAACATTTCAATAATCCTGGGCATTTCCACCAGGCTGCAAATAGTGAGGCATGAGCCTATCAATGCAATTTGTCCACCGTTACGTAGGCGCTATAAATAGCCCCGCTAATGAAAGTAGACGTGCCGTCCTTTGAACTGCTATGTTCTGTGCTCCCCTACAAACGCTGGCACAACTCCCTCTCCACTTCCTGCGAGTTTTGCTTCGAACGGATCCGACCCCTACAGGTGCGCGAGTCTTCAGCTGGAAGGAAGTGGGAGAGTTCGCCAGCCTTTCCCCCCCAAATTGTTGAGGCGTTCCTAAATACAGTGGTACCTCAGGTTACATACGCTTCAGGTTACAGACTCCGCTAACCCAGAAATAGTGCTTCAGGTTAAGAACTTTGCTTCAGGATGAGAACAGAGATTGTGCTCCAGTGGCGTGGCAGCAGCAGGAGGCCCCATTAGCTAAAGTGGTGCTTCAGGTTAAGAACAGTTTCAGGTTAAGTACGGACCTCCAGAACGAATGACCATATTTTTCGCTCTATAAGACGCACCAGACCACAAGACGCACCTAGTTTTTGGAGGAGGAAAACAAGAAGAAAAAAATTCTGAATCTCAGAAGCCAGAACAGCAAGAGGGATCGCTGTGCAGTGAAAGCAGCAATCCCTCTTGCTGTTCTGGCTTCTGGGATAGCTGCGCAGCCTGCATTCGCTCCATAAGATGCACACACATTTCTCCTTACTTTTTAGGAGGAAAAAAGTGAGTCGTATAGAGCAAAAAATACGGTAAGTACTTAACCCGAGGTACCACTGTAAAGGACTTAGCATGCAAGGCACATGAAGGAACGGGTTGTTTCGGCTGAGAGAAGAGTAGATTAAATAGGGTCAGGATAGTTTAGAGCAGAGTAAGCAAACTAAGGCCCGGGGGCCGGATGCGGCCCAATCGCCTTCTCAATCCGGCCCGCGGATGGTCCGGGAATCAGCGTGTTTTTACATGAGTAGAATGTGTCCTTTTATTTAAAATGCATCTCTGGGTTATTTGTGGGGCCTGCCTGGAGTTTTTACATGAACAGAATTTGTGCTTCTATTTAAAAAGCATCTCTGGGTTATTTGTGCGGCATAGGAATTCATTCATTTTTTATTTTTCAAAATATAGTCCAGTCCACCACATGGTCTGAGGGACGGTGGACTGGCTCACAGCTGGCAAAGGTTGCTGACCCCTGGTTTAGAGGAAATGGAGAGAATGCGGCAGAGAAGACAGTTGTGAAGGACAAATGGCTGTGAATAGATGCTCGAAAACCACCACTTTGGGCTCGAGTGTTAAGAAAACGTTAACATCAAGAACAGCAGGGCAATCAAACCAGTTGCGTCTAAGAGGGGGAAAGGTTTCTTTAATCCAGAGCTCTTCAGAAATTTTGATCTTAACCACCCCTTTGCTTTCTTGGAATTTCCCCACCTCAGTCCAGCCCCAACAATCAGAAAATTAAACTTTAGGAATAACTTTTCGATGGTTAGAGTTGTTTGACAGTGGAATGGGCTGCCTCAGAAGGTGACAGACTCCTTCACTGGAAGCTTTTGAACAGAGGTGGTTGCCATATTTCTAGAAGTGAAATTCAGGGCACAAAAGTTGTTGACTTTATTTGGCAAATGAAACTCAAAGTGGTTGAGTTTTGTTTTTTTAGGAAACTCAAAGTTGTTCAGCTTTTTTAAAAAAATAATTTTCATTTGAGTTCACAAACATAAAATTATAACAATACACCCATACACATACACATTTAAAGATTACTCTGAATCTCTGGACTTCCCACCCTCCCTTTTGTGGGTCCTGTTATTAAACCTTTTCTACTGCATCTTTTTCAATAGTCCATATTTTATATTACTCCATTATCTCCATAGTACTTGATCCATTACAAGTTGTTTTTCAGCTTTTTAAAGGAAAAACAAAGTTTTATCCATGTTTGAATTTTATTTTAAAGTCCTCATGAATATTCGTCAGCATTTTAGGAAAAAATTCCCCAAATCAACCCGTTTTTTGTATGCAATTTCTTCCATGCGACTTTCTCCAGCATAATGCATTTTTGAACTCATCTTTACTAATCTTTCTCTAATAAACTTTTGTGCACAGTTCCATCTAACACATGTACTTTTCTGCACTTTGGTTGGCTGGAGAACTGCACTGCAGAATCCAGACTAGTGTAGATTTAGAAGGACAGGTGCCAGAAGCAGGTGCCGGGAGCAGGTCAGCGACAACTCACATGGTACCAGCGATTAACTCTTTATTCAAAGAAACAACCAGTTCAGGTAGCCAGGCCTAGTGAGCACAGCAACTTTTCCTGGCAGACCTTGCCCCAATGACACAGTTGTGGGATCTGAAGGTCCCTGCCTTCCCACAGTTCCCTAAGTCTCCTGGGTCCTTCCCACGCAATTTGAGACTCCGTCACCTTGTCTGCCTCTGCTCCTCTCTCTTCATACCTCTTCTGGCTCTGGGAGACCAGAGGGATGGCAGCTGGTCATAGCAGGGGGGGGGAGACCCCCTGGCTTCTTCAGCAGCCTGTCTTATCTCTGTCTCTTGGCCCCCCTCCACTCCAGCCTCTGCTTCAGCTTCTGATTCTGGACTGCTCTATGGCACAGCCTCTTCCTGCTCACTAAACTCTGTTGCCTCTTCAGATTCTAACACCTCCTCCCTCCAGTCTGCTCCCTAAGGTGCTGGTTTTGACCTTTAAAGCCCTTTGTGGCTTAGGGCCCTCATACTTACGGGACTGCCTCTCCTGATATGCCCCACAGAGGACCTCAAGGTCCATGAATAATCATAATTAAGAGGTCCCGGGCCCTAAGGAAGTTAGATTATCCTCCACCAGGGCGAGGGCCTTCTCAGTGATGGCTCCGACCTGATGGAATGCTCTGTCCCATGAGACCAGGGCCTTGCAGGATTTAACTTCCTTCCGCAGGGCCTGTAAGTCAGAACTATTCCGCCTGGCTTTCAATTTGAACCTGGCCTGATCTTTTGTTCCCCTTCCTTCCCTCCCCCTCCCCTTTTTGTGAAGATTGCCCGCTCTAGGATCCCACAGCTGGTTCTCCCCTGGTCTCCTCGCTGGCCCAAGTGGGACTAATTTAGCCAGCTAGCCCTGGTGATCTTCTAATGTTTATTGGATGGATTTCCCCCCTAAATTGATTTTTGATTTTATTGTTACAGTGGTACCTCGGGTTAAGTACTTAATTCGTCCTGGAGGTCTGTACTTAACCTGAAGCACCACTTTAGCTAATGGGGCCTCCTGCTGCTGCCGCCGTGCCGCCGGAGCACAATTTCTGTTCTCATCCTGAAGCAAAGTTCTTAACCTGAAGCACTATTTCTGGGTTAGCGGAGTCTGTAACCTGAAGCGTATGTAACCTGAAGCGTATGTAACCCGAGGTACCACTGTATTTACGCTTTATACCGTAATTTATGCTGGTTTTTTTGTAGCATCAATTAAGTGTTTTAAATTTGTTGTTAGCCGCCCTGAGCCCGGTTTCCTGAACCGGGAAGGGCAGGGTATAAATAAAAAAATATTTATATGTGTTTTTATTTATATTCTTTCTCTGACCACACATCGTTGTCCCACCACCAATTCCCTGGCTCTGAGCATTCTTCCCTTGGGGGTTCCCCAGCTGGGAACCACTCTTCTGCATTCAGACGGTCCATGACACACAGCTGTCTTTCATAGAATCATAGAGCTGGAAGGAACCCTTTAATGCAGGAAGCCCAACTGAAGTATCTATGACAGATCCTCTGCTTTAAAAGCTCCAATGGAGGAGAGTCCATCCCCTCCCAAGGGAGCCCATTCCATTATCCATTTCGGTTTGTGTATTGAGAAGCAGAAATCCCAGCTGCGTTTGAGAGCCCTCCAGCCCATTTTGCTGAGTGGGCCCTTGGGTGTCTGCTCCAAAGTCCTGACATCACTGCCACCGTTTCCAAGCCCAGATAGCCGGTGGTGAAAACTGCTAAAAGCAAAGGGGAGAAAATTGCAGCCAGCCTTACTCACTTCCTCAGGGCAGAAATGAAACAGATTTTTCCTTATTATTCACTTAGTAAAAGAGCTTGTTCCTGCCAGCACCTGGAAATTATAACTGAATCATAAACAGGAAGTCACACTACGGCTGCAACACAAAGCAGGCTTACTCAGAAGCTCGGCTGCTTTCAAAATCAGTAGGACAACCGGAAAGAAAACATTCTTAGGAGGAGTGTTGAGACGAAATCGACCATTGCTTCTAACATGTGTGGCAAACTCAGCCCCCCTCCAAAAAACAATGAATATTGCCCCTTCTGTGCCACCCTCTGTAATATATTTCTGGTTCAGCCACCCTTTTTGCAATCACTTCGAACGTTAACAGAAGAAAAATGTAAAGAAAAGCTCTACAGGATCAGGACAATGGTCCGTTTTAAGCTGCGGTCCTGTTCGCACTCACCAGGGAGTAAGTCCTATTGAACTCAGCGGTATTTCCTCCAGACCAGCTATGTGCAGGATTAGAATCATAAAATCATAGAATTATAGAGTCGGAAGGGATCCCAAGGGTCGTCGAATCTGACCCGCTGCAATGCAGCATTCTTAACTAAGGCATCCATGACAAATGGCACAGGAGTGGATGGTCCAGGCACAACATAGCCTAGCTACTGTCATCTACACAGTCATACCTTGGGTTACAGATGCTTCAGATTGCATTTTCTTGGGTTACGGACCACCAAAACCCGGAAGTGCCAGAACGGGTTACTTCCGGGTTTTGGCGGTCGCACATGCGCAGAAGCGCTAAATCACACTTTGTGCATGTGCAGAAGCACCAAATCGCCAAATCACAACCCGTGAATGCGCAGATGCGCTGCTGTGGGTTGCAAACGCTGCAGGTTGCGAACGTGCCTCCTGCATGGATCAGTTGAGGTTCTGCTGTAATAATAATAATAATATTGTTAGGGGCGCAAAATTTCAACACCTGATTCTGCCTCAATACAGCTGTGTGCTTGTGTCACTGGGCTCCATTGAAAACGGCTTCTCCGTGGAACCAGGAAGCAATCTGTCCAGACAACAGAACAACTCATCTTTGCGGCTGTGATATCTTGAGTGATGCAAACGCCGTTAGGCGACCCAATCAATTGCTTATGCTTAAGTTCAGGGATGCCTGACCTGTGTTCAGTGAGCAAGCAATCCCCCCCAGAGGTCTAATTGGCCCTGTGAGTCTCACCTGAATGTCCTTCCTGCATCTGTTCTCTGCTCATTACACACCATCGTCGGAACTGCATGGGCTGAACAGGGGAGGGGCTGATGGATCGATGGTCCGGCCTTGTGGCAGGGGACCATATGAGATGGCTGGCTGCAAGTTCCCATCTATTTTTATAATGATTTTTCAGAGGCACCAGGAGTGTTTCCTGTTAATTTTATGGAATTTTGGGTAGGTTATTCTGCTTTAAATATTCTTTGGTAGTATTTATGTTCTCTTTGCTGGCTCAGTACAGTTCTGAATAACACCTTACAAATTGCTTTCTTATATCTTTTGGATTATCTATACCTTTTCTTTTTATATGTAGATTATTAAGTTCATATTCTGTTTGTTCTTTAGCTGCCATGCCATCAGTTTGCCTGGCCGGTTGAGCTACAGACCTTCTGCACTGTATGGATCATGCAGCAGTCAAGCAACTCCAAATAATAATAATAATAATAATAATAATAATAATAATAATAATAATAATAATTTGTACCCCACCCATCTGACTGGGTTGCCCCAGCCACTCTGAGCGGGTCCATGCCCAGATGGGATGCCCTACGAATGCTGCCTTGAGTTCCATGATGGAAGAAAGGTCAGATAGAAAAACGTAATAAAGAACTGTAATAATAAATACCGCAGCTACCAGCTCAGCAGGGAGCAGCTGAACTCGCCAATGGTCTTAAAAACGTCAATGTTTGTGTACACTTATTTGCAATTTATAGCAGCCTGATGGAGCCTCTTGCTCCCTGCCTTGAACGCACGGCCATTCCGGATCGCAATGCCCCTCGGGGCGGCGTGGTCTGTTTTCAAAAGAGAGGAGGAAGTGTGTTTCTCTATAAAATCGCTGCTATTTGGCATTGCCTGTGTCCTTGTTTGCTTTTCCAGAAGAAAGGAGCATAAAGCCGGGGCTGAGGCAATGAGCACTTCAGCCATCGCCTGAAAAGCGTCTTTTATGTTTCTCCGCTGATTTTCATATGACCCAAGGAGAGTGCCTTCTTCGCGAAATGGCTTTTCAAGGGGCCTCGAATCCGGTGCCCTGTGTGGCTTTTATTCAGGGGCCTCCTCTGAGCAAACCTAATAGCTACTTGAGCTAAGCAACATTTCCTTTGTGATGCAAAGCATGAGGAGCTCAGCAGATACCATGCTTCTCCCATGGAGCTTGGACAACAGGAACGGAACCTGCAAATGGCAGTACCTTAGCTCAAGGGGAGAGGAACCTCAGATCTTGGGGGGGGAGAGCCTGGGGGAGCCACTCTCCCCTCCCTATGCCATGCCCCTCCCTCTGCACCCTCTTTTTTCATCTCCGCCAAGCTAAGCAGTTGGCTCCTTACCTTTCTCGCCCTGACCTAGCCACTTTGATCCATGCAATGGTCACCTCCAGACTTGATTATTGTAACTCACTCTATGTGGGGCTGCCCTTGAGACTGACCCAGAAACTCCAGCGCGTGCAGAATGCCGCGGCGAGACTCCTTACGGGGTCCTCGCCGTGGGATCACATTCACCCGGTGCTATACCAGCTGCACTGGCTCCCGGTGGGGTACAGGATCAGGTTTAAGGTGCTGGTTTTAACCTTTAAAGCCCTATACGGCCTAGAACCCTCGTACCTATGGGACCGCCTCTCCTGGTATGTCCCACGGAGGACCTTACAGTCCTCAAACAAAGACATCTTGGAGGTCCTAGGCCACAGGGAGGTTAAGCTGGCCTCGACCAGAGCCAGGGCTTTTTCGGCTGTGGCCCCGATCTGGTGGAATGCTCTGTCACAAGAGACTAGGGCCCTGCGGGACTTTAGTTGGAATCTCCTTTCTTGTAGTCTGAAGCCATTGGTCCGAGTCCTACCCACCACAGAGTAGAAGAAAACAAGCTTGCTCCATCTTCCCTCTGCAGCCCTTGAGATGATGATGATGATCATGATGACGACAAAACGCTGCCCACCTGACATCAAACTTCCCTATCTTCCTCTTTGGCGATCACTCATAGCCGAGTAAGATTGTCTTCCATGAACTCCATCTTAACAGAGCTCCATTCGATCCACCGCTTCTCTGTGGTCTTCCATTTCCACACAACCCTGAAACAGTGTTTTGTGGTGACCAAGAACACTCATAAAAAAAAGAGAGAGAGAGCCAGTGTGGTGTAGTGGTTAAGAGCGGTGGACTCGTAATCTGGGGAACCGGGTTCGCTTCCCCGCTCCTCCTCAAGCAGCTGCTGGGTGACCTTGGGCCAGTCACACTTCTCTGAAGTCTCTCAGCCCCACTCACCTCACAGAGTGTTTGTTGTGGGGGAGGAAGGGAAAGGAGAATGTTAGCCGCTTTGAGACTCCTTAGGGTAGTGATAAAGTGGGATATCAAATCCAAATTCTTCTTCTTCTTCATATGGTTGATCAGTAGTCTCCAGTCTCAGTCGTCAGTTGTTGTTGTTTAGTCGTTTAGTCGACTCTTCGTGACCCCCTGGACCACAGCATACCAGGCACTCCTGTCTTCCACTGCCTCCCGCAGTTTGGTCAAATTCATGTTAGTAGCTTTGAGAACACTGTCCAACCATCTCGTCCTCTGCCGTCCCCTTCTCCTTGTGCCCTCCATCTTCCCAACATCAGGGTCTTTTCCAGGGAGTCTTCTTTTCTCATGAGGTCGCTCTTCAATAGTCCCTCCCTAATTTTGTCATCCCCCACCTCCACCCGGCATATTTTCCCGTTTTTTCAAAACTTGGGGTTTCCCCACATCTGCTGACACTTCCCTCTTGTGTGCGGATCAGACCGTTTTGGCCACATGAATATTGGTGCTTGGAGATTGGGCAGAACCAGCTGGAAGCTGCCTCCGGGTTCTGTCTTTGGGACTCAGGAAAGGGCAGCAGATTATGAGTCATTTGATTTATTATTACCACATTTTTGCTGCCAGGGTGGGGGACAGGAGATTATGGGCTCTCCTGACTCAGAGAACAAAATATCTTGGGCTGGCCCTGAAAATGAGGTGGCTATGAGTATATAGCAGCACCAGGAACACTTGACCTGACCCAGATCTGTACTCGGATAAAATCTAGGTGCACAGCTAATGTTTACTTAGGGTTTTTAAAGCCCGAATTAAACTGACAATCAGCAGGGTTGGAGGAAGGAGACACTGTATCTCCTCCACCTTCCATCTGAACTGCAAAGAGCAGGAGGGCCAATCCTGCTGTTTCAACAGTGAGTTCCTGACGGGGAACATGTTGGTATTAGAAAATACGAGGAGCTTCCTGGGTCAGGCCAATGGCCCATCTAGTCCAGCATCCTGTTCTCACAGTAGTCACACAGATGCCCCTGGGAAACCGGCAAACAGGACCTGAGCACTCCTGCAGAGCAATGGGTCAGTGCATCAGGCAGTTAGCCTAGGGTTACCAGATTTTTTTCAGTGAATCTGGGGACACTTTTTTTGAAGCTGAGTAGCAACAGGGAGTGAGTAGTGGGGATGGTGAGGCAAAAGACCCTGGGCCCAAGCACACATGCATATTGTAAAGGTAAAGGGACCCCTAGCCATTAGGTCCAGTCGCGGACGACTCTGGGGTTGCGGCGCCCATCTCGCTTTATTGACCGAGGGAGCCGGCGTACAGCTTCCGGGTCATGTAGCCAGCATGACTAAGCCTCTTCTGGCGAACCAAAGCAGCGCACGGAAATGCCATTTACCTTCCCGCTGGAGTGGTACCTATTTATCTACTTGCACTTCGTGCTTTCGAACTGCTAGGTTGGCAGGAGCAGGGACCGAGCAACGGGAGCTCACCCCGTCGCGGGGATTTGAACTGCCGACCTTCCGATCAGCAAGCTCAAGAGGCTCTGTGGTTTAACCCACAGCGCCACCCATGTCCCAGTCATGCATACTGTATAAAGGTGCAAAGCCCTTCTTTTGTACCCTGTGAAACATAAATGTGCAGTTTTTTAAAAAACTGGGCAACGGCGCACTGCCCACCCATGACTCCCGAGCCTTCCCTGATCTCTTTCCCGCGTCCCCCTTTGTTTTGACAGATCAGGGGAGGCTCGGGAGCCATGGGCAGGGGGCCGTTGCCCAAGAGGGGTCTGCCTGGTAGTGCAGTTGGCTCTGGCTGGCTTCAGGAGATGCTCTCTGCCGTGGTACAGGAAAAATGGCGGGCGCCACGGCAACGAGCAGCAAGCAGCTCCTGAAGCCAGCCAAAGCCAACTGCGCTAACAGGCTGGCTCCGGGCTGCTGAGGCTGCCACTGCCACGTTTCCCAAGGACAGATTTGCAAATCTGCGGAATTTGTCCGGGGACAGATTTGCAAATCCAGGGACTGTCCCCTGGAAGTGGGGACGTCTGGTAACCCTAAGTTACGGGGTCCTTGCCACAGGATCACATTCATCCAGAGCTTTATCAACTGCACTGGCTCCCAGTGGAGTACAGGGTCAGGTTTAAGGTGCTGGTTTTGTCCTTTAAAGCCCTATGCGGCCTAGGACCCACGTACCTATGGCACTGCCTCTCCTGGTATGTCCCACAGAAGACCTTAAGGTCCACAAATAACAACATATTGGAGGTCCCAGGTCACAAGGTGGTTAGACTGGTCCTCAACTAGGGCCAGGGCCTTTTCAGTACTTGGTGGAACGCTCTGTCACAAAGAGACTAGGGCCCTGCAGGACTTGACATCTTTCCACAGGGCCTGCAAGACAGAGCTGTTCCGCCTGGCCTTTGGTTTGGACTCGGTCTGACCCTTATGTTTCTCTCCCTTTATGGTCTTGATTTATCGGCTACTTTTAAAATGTGGCTGCATTTTAAATTGCATTTTAACCTGTATTTTAAATTGTGTTTTTCTCTCTCTCCTCCCCCCCCATTATGTTTTTACTGTGATTTTATTGGTGTTAGCCACCCTGAACCTGTCTCTGGCCGGGGAGGGTGGGGTATAAATAAAATTTATTATTATTATTATTATTATTATTATTATTATTATTATTAGTCAGCCGGCAGGTTGGCGGTTCGAGCCCACCCAGGCACAGGTGTGGGCAGAATTCCTGCATTGCAAGAGGTTAGACTAGATGATTCTGGGGGGCCCTTTCAACCCTGGAATTCTATGATTCTACAAGTGTACTCTCCTCTCCTGTGGTTTCCAGCAACTGGCACTTAGAGGAATTGCTGGCTCTGGCTGTGGAGGTAGAATATCATCATCACCACCATCTGGCTGGGTTTCCCCTGCTACTCTGGGCGATTCCCAACAGAATATTAAAAACATGATAAAACGTCAAACATTAAAAACTTCCCTAAACAGGGATGCCTTCAGATGTCTTCTAAAAGTCAGATAGTTATTTATTTCCTTGACATCTGGTGGGAGGGCGTTCCACAGGGAGGGTGCCACTACTGAGAAGGCCCTCTGCCTGGTTCCCTCTGTAATTTCCCTTCTCGCAATGAGGGAACCAGCAGACAACCCTCAGAGCAGGACCTCAGTGTCCAGGCAGAATGATGGGGGTGGAGACGCTCCTTCAGGTATACTGGGCTGAGGCCATTTAGGGCTTTGAAGGTCAGCACCAACACTTTGAATTGTGCTCGGAAACGGACTGGGAGCCAATGTTGGTCTTTCAGGACTGGTGTTATATGGTATATAACAGAACATAGCCATTTGGGCTAGTAGGCTTTGATAGCCCACCCCTCCAGGAATTTGTCCAATCCCCTTAAAGTTATCCAAGTTGGTGGCCATCACTGCCTCATCTGCAGGTGAGTTCCTCAGTTTAACCATGCGTTGCCTGATGAAGTACTTTATTTTGCTCGTCCTGAAACATTTAGCTTCATTGGATGTCTGGTGGTTTGAGTGAGGAAGAAAAACTTTCCTCGATCCAGAGAGAACGAGAGAGAGATCTACTGTCAAAGCGGACCCCTGCAGCTAGCAGGACTGAATCCTCTGCTCACCAGCCAGGTGGCTAGCTGCAAAATCGAAGGCCTCTGGGAGTTAAAGCCTGAAAAATATGGAGGTCTCTAGGTTCAGGTAGTTTGGGGAAGACCTTTCATTGTGTTCTGTACATGTTTACTGAAATATACTCAGAGTCGAGTGTGGATTTCATGCTCTTTATTCAGCTCATAATAATGAGGAATGCCAGTTCCCCTGAAATGTCTGCTTTATATACATTATTTACACAATAGGCCCCACATGATTGGCTAATTCTGGGATTCTCCTGTAGGCCAATCAGGTTGCGGATTCCCTTCCATCTGAAGTTGGATTGGGTGGCTCCTGCAGACCAATCAGACTGCTGCATTCTGAATCCTATTGTTCTAGGGCCAATCAGACTGCTGCATTCTGAATCCTATTGTTCTAGGACCAATCAGACTGCTGCATTTTGGATCCTGTTCAACTCAGTACATAACATTTACTTTCAAGCTTGCTGCAGAGACAGGATGACTCCTCCCTTGGGCTGTCTGTGTTTCACAGAGGGGTTAGCTAGCAGGCACCCCAGTCAGAAAGCTCTGCAAGGACTTGATTAGACCTGTCCAACAAAAATGGAACAGCAGCAGGAAACTAAGCTCAGTGTCACCTAGTGATTAAGCCACAACCCTCTTTTGGTGCTTTTACACTTGTGGAAGGAGGGTTAATATCTATTGGGCTTCCTCACTTGGTTACTCCAGCATTACCCAGCCATGTTGCCTTCTGTGTGTTGGACGGGGGAAGGTCTCAAGCTTGCTTGATGTCAATTGTCGTGGAACCCCTGCCCTTCCTGTTGTTGCTGAACTACAACTCCCATCAACCCCAGCAAGCATGGCCAACGGCCAGGGATGATGGGAGTTGTAGATCAGCAACCCATGGTGGCTCAAAAGCTCCTCACTCCTGCTCTAGAACAGCCTTCAGCAACCAGCACCTTCCAGAAGATGTTCTGGACTACAACTCCCATAAGCCACAGCCGGAATTGCTGATGGGAGTTGTAGTCCAAAACTTCTGGTTGCTAAAGCTTGGCTTAAAGCAAATGCCCGGATGTAATTTGGGCAATGAAAGCTTCCACTATCCAGCCCCCCTCAGGAATGCAATCACACACACACACCATAGCTGTCAACCGTCCCTTATTTGGTGGGAAAGTCCCTGATCCCAGCGCTGTGTCTCGCTGCTGTCCCTTATTGATGATGTCCCTTATATTTCCCGGGTTTCAAAGGAAGCAGCTCCTCTCCCTCCCTGCCTGCCAGCCAGGGAGGAGGGAGGCTCCAACTGTGTTGCTTGGCTGCGTTGCTCACTCAATAAGGAGTCTAAGAACGACTGGGGGGTGGAGCTTGCATGCCTCGTGCCAATCAAATCGGCTGCGTTGCCTGGGGACTCGCCTTTGCTCAGCACTTCCCAGCGGAGAGGTGACGGTGGTTTTCCTTGCTGCATCCCCTTTGCCAGGTTGCTGCACTGTGGGAACCACTGCTTGAGGCTTCGTTTGGCTGCTGGCTGGGCTTTCTGCCTTTGGCTTGGAGGGGCTCAAAAGTCGAACATACCTGTGCTTGGAAAATCCCTTATTTTGGCTGCTGATCCCTTATTTTCGAGGCTGCTGGTCCCTTATTTTCAAATCTGTAAGTTGACAGCTATGACACACACACACACACTGCTGTGTACATGGAAAGAGGGGGTACCTTACCAGTTCAATGCAAGACAAATGACTCAAAAATGACTCCGTGGTGAGATACATTTATTGGAACAAAAAAGGGGGTAATGTCCTGCATTTGTCTGGCAAGATACACACTGATGTAAACTGAACCACTACTAAAGTGGGGCGGTGTCAGGCAGAGACAAGGGCAATGAACTTACACATCCGCTCTACCGACTGTGCCTTAAATATCCAAAGACTGTCACTCCACAGCACAAAACAGCCCCTTTACGAGTCCCCTGTGTGGTTCATGCGCCCTTTGCCAACCTGGAGGGCACCAAGTTGGCAAAGCTTGTGGCAAGGCATCTGAAAACAACCAGATCTGGACACTGTCCAAGACAGGAAATGGAGCTGTGTAATGGTCCTGACTCAATATAGTTTTGTTTTTACATTTCTCTCTCTCTCCATCATCATCTGCGTTTATGGAAGCTGACGCTTCGCTCCTAATGGTCCCAGCTATTGATCATTGTCAGATGCTAGCCTTTTCTACTCTCTGTTTTGGCAGAAGTGCTTGGCCTGTAACCTGCAGGCTTCGGTGTTTCCGAAGGAGTGCCTGGTGTGCTCTGGTCCATGGGGTCACGAAGAGCCAGACACGACTAAATGACTAAACAACAACACAGGGTGCGTAAATTTGTACAGACACAAATACACATACAGTGGTACCTCGGGTTAAGAACTTAATTCGTTCTGGAGGTCTGTTCTTAACCTGAAACTGTTCTTACCCTGAGGTACCACTTTAGCTAATGGGGCTTCCTGCTGCTGCCGCACAAATTCTATTCTCATCCTGAAGCAAAGTTCTTAACCCGAGGTACTATTTCTGGGTCTGTAACCTGAAGCGTCTGTAACCCAAGGTACCACTGTATATATATGTTTACATGCACACGCAGATTCCACCTTTCAAATTCAGAGCTGGAACTTTGAATTTAGAGTGCAGACCTTACAGCTCCAACTTTAATTTCAATACACAGCCTGGATAGCTCAGCTGGTTAGTGCATGGTGCTATAATGCCAAGGTTGCAAATTCGATCCCTGTATGGGACAGCTGCATATTCCTGCCTTGCAAGGGGTTGGACTAGGTGATCCTCAGGTTCCCTTCCAACCCTACAATTCTACAAATCTACGAATCTACCAGATCTGGGCCATGGAGCAATTCTGCAATTCCATTTCACAGAAACATGGAGTTGGCCTGGTAAAGATCTTCGAATCCTGATGAAGTTTGCATTTCCCCCATATGTTGCCTCAGCTCTACAAATGACAGCTGGTCGAGAATGAATGATGGAGGGGGTCACCGCTGCGTGCTCCCCTCCCCCCTCGCTTAATGAACATCTCCCGAGGAAAAGGGTGAATTCAGTGCGGAGGGGGCAGCGCCTTGTTAATTTGCTGGACATAACCTCTATGAGTCATGGCTTCTTGCCACGCGGCTCTTAAATCATCTGCCCAGCAGCCCTCTGCTCCAAGATTCAACCATTAAATGCAACTCAGCATCACTCCAGTGAACTTCCTGGTGAGAACCGCCTGCAGCTTCGCTGAGAGCATAATAGAAGCTGCGGGTCTGAAGGCAAACGGAAAGCCTGTTAAAGTCATGCCAAGGGGATCTGAGTGCTTGCAAGTGGCTTCGGGACCACAGCCTTTTTGAGCTAAGGGTGTTGTTAAATCCTGATGGATGACGTGGAGTGCTTAATTTATTTATTTATTTATTTATTTTGGGGGGGGAGTGGAGTTTTGCCTTCCCCATATTTATTTTATCTACTTACTTTATATAGCTGCTCCATAGCAGAGGAACTCTAGGAAGGCAGCATGACATAGTGGTTAGAGTGAGGGACTAAGACCTGGGAGACCAGGGCTCAAATTCCCACTCAGCTACAAAGCCCACCTTGAAATCAGTCGCAGCCTCTTAACTTAAATTGCCTCTTAAATACTCTTTCCAGACTGATCTCAAACACTGCCATTTTTTTTTTGTTTTCGGTGGGATTTTATCACAACTGGCAATGTGGAGTAGTGGTTAGAGAAGCCTTCCTCAGCCTGGTGCCCTCCAGATCTTTGCAACTCCCGTCTTTGAACCTCGCCATGCAATTCTCCCCTTCTGTGTGCACGAAAATCTATTTGCCGCCGCCCTTGCCAAAAGCTACTAGCTGCAGCAGCTAGTCTCTACCTCTGCTGTCAGAGGCGAGTCAACTCTGAATTCCAGTTGCTGGCATCTGGTTGGCTGCATTGAGGGCAGGATGCTGCACAAGATGGGCCACTGACCTAATTCAGAGGGCTTGTCTTATGTCTGGATGAAACCACTGTCCTTAAAATGGCCGTGTGCTGTGGCCTAGCTAAGTCCAGCTCAGCACATTTTGGTACCTGAGGCCAAAAATAAAAATTCCAAATGATTATCACAGATGTATAAAGCACATTAAAAAGCTGACAACTGCCACTTTTTAACAATGCCCCATTTCTTTTTGCCCGAGGCAGCTGTCTCATGATAAGGACATCCCTGAGGTCAGTTTTATTATTGATCACCTACCTCAGATAGAGTGGTATCTGGAGGCTGAGGGAGAACAGCTTAGTGGGTTGGCTTTGGAGAGGTTTTAAACATTGCCCGCAGCGCAGAACAATCTCTTAGCTGCCAAGACATCATAGTGCCAACACAATTCCATGGACGTTTCCATTTTCCAGTGAAATTGAGCCATTTGCATGCTCCGACCAATGACAGGTTTTGAGGGTTTGCAACATGGGCGTGTCAAGCAGCCAGGCTGATCACCGGGGCAGGACGGTTTGAGCATATTACACTGATCCTGGTCCGACTGCACTGGCTACCAGTTAGTTTCTGGGCCCAATTCAAACTGGGGGTTCTGAGCCTTAAACGGCTCAGGCACACAATACCTCAAGGGTATGAACCTACCCAGACCCTGAAATCATCTTCTGATGCCCTCCTTCGTTTGCCTCCGCCACGAGAGGTTCAGAGAGCAGCCACAGGAGAACAGGACCTTCTCTGCAGTGGCTCCCTGTCTGTGGAATGCTCTCCGCAAGGAAGTTCGCCTGGCGCCTTCATTATACACCTTTAGGCGCCAGGCAAAAACATTCCTCTTTAACCAGGCCTTTGGTTAATTGACATCCAATGCCCTTATAAAATGGGGGGGGGGTTGGCTTGTTTGCATTTTTATTTTGATTACGTATTTTGTGTGTTTATATCGTGATTTTATCCTGTGAACAGCCCTGAGACCTGCGGGTATAGGGCAATTTAATAATAATAATAATAATAATAATAATAATAATAATAATAATAGAAGTAGTAGTTAAAGAACAGTGGTACCTCTGGTTACGAACTTAATTCGTTCCGGAGGTTCGTTCTTAACCTGAAACTGTTCTTAAACTGAGGTACCACTTTAGCTAATGGGGCCTCCCGCTGCCGCTGTGCGATTTCTGTTCTCATCCTGAAGCAAAGTTCTTAACCCAAGGTAATATTTCTGGGTTAGCGGAGTCTGTAACCTGAAGTGTCTGTAACCTGAAGCATCTGTAACCCAAGGTACCACTGTAATGCCACCCTGATCTGTTGTCCTGCCAGATGATGGTTTTCCTCAGGCATAGGCAAACTCGGCCCTCCAGATGTTTTGAGACTACAACTCCCATCATCCCTGACCACTGGTCCTGTTAGCTAAGGGTGATGGTAGTTGTAGTTCCAAAACATCTGGAGGGCCAAGTTTGCCTATGCCTGGTTTTCCTTTTCACACCAGATATCCATGTGACTTTTCTTCTTTCTGTGCCGGCCGTTATTCTACAATGGGGTGGAGAACCACTTTCAGGTCAAGGGCGCATTCCATCCTGAGAAACCTTGCAGAGGTCATATGCCAGTAGTAGGTAAGGTCAGTGCTTTTTTTAAAAAAAAGGGGGGGAAGATGCCGGTATGCACCACGAAGTTGTTACAAGAAGTGGCACACTTTTAAAACATGGGGGGGGGGCTTTCTGGTACTGCGTACCCTAGAGTAAAGGTAAAGGGACCCTTGACCATTAGGTCCAGTTGTGGCCAACTCTGGGGTTGTGGCGCTCATCTCGCTTTATTTGCCGAGGGAGCCGAGTACAGCTTCCGGGTCATGTGGCCAGCATGACTAAGCTGATTCTGGCGAACCAGAGCAGTGCTCGGAAACGCCGTCTACCTTCCTGCCAGAGTGGTACCTATTTATCTACTTGCACTTGACGTGCTTTCGAACTGCTAGGTTGGCAGGAGCAGGGACCGAGCAATGGGAGCTCACCCCGTCACGGGGATTCGAACCACCGACCTTCTGATCAGCAAGTCCTAGGCTCTGTGGTTTAACCCACAGCGCCACCCACGTCCCTACCCTAGAGTACCCCCAGGAAAAAGAGCACTGGGTGGGTGAGGCCAAGGCAAAAGCGAGGAGAGCAACGGGTGCGCATTTGAGCACTGAGGAGTAGCCATATTTCTATGCATGCTTGCATATTCCTCCCAATTCTCCATCCAGAGCAGGGGTAGGCAACCTAAGGCCCATGGGCCACAAGCGGTCCATGGGGGCCGTTTAACTGGCCCATGAGTCACCCCCGAACAGAGACACCCGCTTGGTGAGTCCCCGTGCGCAGCGCTAAACTGACACAGTGCGGGGATTCGCTTCCACAGTGCCAGAAATCGGGTCTGCACATGCGCAGATGCCGGAAATTGCACCTGCGCTGATGCAGATGCCAGAAATCACATGTGCAATCCGGCCCACGGAGGGATATCCGCTGTAGTGAACCGGCCCAGGTGAGATAAACCTTGCTGACCCCTGATCCAGAATGTGATCAGAAGAAGAGGAGTTTGGACTTGATATCCTGCCTTTCACTCCCCTTAAGGAGTCTCAAAGCGGCTAACAATCTCCTTTCCCTTCCTCTCCCACAACAAGCACTCTGTGAGTGAGGCTGAGAGACTTCAGAGAAGTGTGACTAGCCCAAGGTCACCCAGCAGCTGCATGTGGAGGAGCGGGGAAGCGAACCCGGTTCACCAGATTACGAGTCCACTGCTCTTAACCACTACACCACACTGGTTCTCAGAGTTCAAGGAGACATTCCAGCCAAGAAAGCCACACTCAAGGAGTTTGTGAAGCTGGACTGGTGATGGGCCTTCGTAAAGGGGTGGAGCCTGGAAACTAGGGGTACACCTGGGGGGGGAGACTCAGAGAGACCTGGAGGACTACACTGGACCCTCAGGCCTGAGCTTCCCCATGCTGTGCTGCAGCATTTGAGGGATTCACGAATCACTCTCTAATGATGGAGAAAATAATAATTTCATAAACGGTACCATTTTGATGTTTCTGATTCCTTTTGAACCTATGGCCTAACTAAACCAAAGAGGCCTGTGCCTACCCTTTACAGTACGGAACCAGCTGCTTTTAGGTTCTGTACGTAACAAGTGTTCGTTCCGGAACACTGGAAAGAATAACCTGCTAGAACCTACAGTGGCCATTGTATGCCTGAATAGAGAATCGGCTAAGCGCGGCAATTGCGATTAATCTTGAATTGTTTCGTAGACAGACGAAAGAGGATATTGGGAGGCATTTAATGAATAGGAAAATTAGTCAAAGTCCTAATAAAGACACTGAAAAATGATTATATGTAATCACAGGATATTATGGCGAGGGCAGATCTGAAGAGCTAGATAGTTGTGATTGGTTCGGGATGCTGGCACTGGGTTGCAATTGTTAAGACTGCTGTAACCCTTTGACTGGTGAATAGAAATCCCATGTGCAGTCTGGAAGTGTAGCGGAAACATTGCTTTGGATATGGTTCTTTGCACCCTCCTCCTTACTTTTGACGCATTTGAATTTCAATAAAGGCCTATCTTTTCTCTTGGAGCCTACATCCTCTCCCTTTGGGTTTCTGGAAGGAAGACGTCCAGTCTAGGAGTCCCTTTTAACTTTCTCGAACATTAGGTCTCTTTACAGGTGAGGGCTCCAAACTACACCAATGGAGACCAAAGCCTTCCCCTGCCCGCTTTTCCTCTGAAGTGTACACCAGCCAACTTTGTTTTCTCTTCCCCTCCACACATGTGCTATCTAATCTCAGCTCGCAACCCACACCCCATCCTCCAATACCAACCCAGAAATTTTGGCTAACCTCCACAGTCGTGCCAGAGTTTTGTGTTCCTTTTGTAGCACGGACCTCACATTTTCTAGGGTCCCCCAAACTGAGTAATCAATACATCAAACTGGAGTTCGTAGTTGACACCCAGTAATCCAACATTGTCCGATTCACTCCAAAATGGTGCCAATGTTTTGTAGTGCTTTTGTAGCGCGAACCCCACATTTTGTAAAGGTAAAGGTAAAGGGACCCCTGACCATTAGGTCCAGTTGCAGATGACTCTGGGGTTGCGACGCTCATCTCGCTTTATTGGCCGAGGGAGCCGGCGTACAGCTTCCAGGTCATGCAGCCAGCATGACTAAGCCGCTTCTGGTGAACCAGAGCAGCGCACGGAAACGCCGTTTACCTTCCCGATGGAGTGGTACCTATTTATCTACTTGCACTGCTTTTGAACTGCTAGGTTGGCAGGAGCAGGGACCGAGCAACGGGAGCTCACCCCGTCGCGGGGATTCGAACCGCTGACCTTCTGATCTGCAAGTCCTAGGCTCTGTGGTTTAACCCACAGCGCCATCCGCGTCCCCCACATTTTGTAGTTCCTCCCTAATCTGAGTAACTGATAAACTGGGGTTCGTAGTTAATGAAGCTCTCCAATGCAGTCTGTTGTCTCTCTGCTCTGTCTCCATTCCTATCAGTCTTCTGCCTTTATCCTTGGGGACTTCAATCTTCACCTTGATGTTTCCTTCTGATCCCTCAACAGTAGCCTCCTTTGATTTTCACCTCATTCTGTTTGCTCGGCTCCATCTGCGTCCTTGATCCCCTCCTCTTGAGGAAGTGCTGTCTTCTTGTTAATGACCTGTCTTCTGAACATTGCCACTCCTCCAACCATCACTGGGCCTCTTCTTTAATATTTGAGAGCAATCACGGCTGCCATCTCTAAGACACAGGCAGATATCTTTGGGCTACTCAATGTGGTTTCCTCCAGATATTTCTTGAGCTACAACTCGCATCGTCCCTGACGGTTGGCCATGCTGGCTGGGGCTGATGGGAATTACAGTCAACGATGTCTTTAAGGCACCAGGCTGGCTACTCCCTGAAGCCTTCAGGAGGGGGTCTTAGGTCCCATCCATGTGATACATCTAAGCATGTCTTCTAGCCAAGAACCATGGTAACCATGTGTGCTGGGAAATGTAGTAGCTCTGTGAGGAGTAAACGACTGCTTCCAGCATTCTTTGAGGAAAACCACATGCTTTGAATGCTCATTATATGCACTTTAGATGTATGTGTCCTCTACAATCCTAACCTCATCTACCTGGGAGCAAGCCCCATTGAATTCAGTCAAATTTACTCCTTTTCTGAGCAAACATGGCTAGGTTAGTCATGGGACTAGCACACCCAACTTTAAGCAGCTGGCTTAAAGATGAATCGATTCTGAAACTACTCTGGGAATTGCAGCACTGTGGGTTAAACCACAGAGCCTAGGACTTGCCAATTACAAGGTCAGTGGTTCGAATCCCCACAACGGGGTGAGCTCCCGTTGCTCGGTCCCTGCTCCTGCCAACCTAGCAGTTGGAAAGCACATCAAAGTGCAAGTAGATAAATAGGTACCACTTCAGTGGGAAGGTAAACAGCGTTTCCGTGCACTGCTCTGGTTCGCCAGAAGCGGCTTAGTCATGCTGGCCACATGACCCGGAAGCTGTACGCCGGCTCCCTCAGCCAGTAGAGCGAGATGAGCGCCGCAACCCCAGAGTCAGCCACGACTGGACCTAATGGTCAGGGGTCCCTTTACCTTTTTTGGGGGAAAGGGACCATCTGACGACTCTCAGTGCCCTGAACAAACTACAGCTCCTAGAATTCCTTGGGGGAAGCCATGACTGCTTATTGTGGCATCACAGAGCTTTAAATGGACGTTGAGTGTGTGGCCATAGGTACAGGGCCTGTCTGTTCATGAAACGGGATGAGGCAGCTGGAGGTTGTGGGAGGTTAGATTAGACCAGGGGTAGGCAATCGAAGGCCTTCTCTGAGTGCCCTTCTATAGGTGGTCTGGATTTGGCAGTGCCAGAATGAGTCTTTCCAGTGGTGGGTCCCTTCTTGTGGAAAGCTTTCCCCTGGGAAGCTCGCCCATAGCTGTCAACATTTCCCTTTTTTAAAGGGAAATTCTCTTATTCTGAATAGGATTCTTCGCAAGAAAAGGGAAAGGTTGACAGCCATGAGCTCGCCTGGCACAATCTTTCTCTATATTTAGGCCTTTAGGCCAGGGGTAGGCAACCTAAGGCCCGGGGGCCGGATGCGGCCCAATCGCCTTCTCAATCTGGCCCGTGGACGGTCCAGGAATCAGCGTGTTTTTACATGAGTAGAATGTGTCCTTTTATTTAAAATGCACCTCTGGGTTATTTGTGGAGCACAGGAACTCATTCATATTTTTTTTCCAAAATATAGTCCGGCCCCCCACATGGTCTGAGGGACGGTGGACCGGCCCACGGCTGAAAAAGGTTGCTGACCCCTGACGTTCCTCATGGTCCCTTCCAACTCTACGGTTCCATGAGATCTCCCAATATAATAAAAAATAATAATAATAATAAATTTTTATTTATACCCCGCCCTTCCCAGTTCAAGAAACTGGGCTCAGCGTGGCTAACAACAAATTTAGAACAATTGATGCTACAAAAAAACCCAGCATAAAATACGGTATAAAGCGTAAATAACAATAAAATCAAGAATCAAAATCAATTTAGGGGGGAAATCCATCCAATAAACATTAGATGATCACCAGGGCTAGCTGGCTAAATTAGTCCTATTTGGGCCAGCGAGGAGATCAGGGGAGAATTAGCTGTGGGATCCCAGAGCGGGTAATCTTCACAAAACGGGGGGGGGGGGGGGGGGAGGGAAGGAAGGGGAACAAAAGATCAGGCCAGGTTCAAATTGAAAGCCAGGCAGAATAGCTCTGTCTTACAGGCCCTGCGGAAGGACGTTAAATCCTGCAGGGCCCTGGTCTCATGGGACAGAGCATTCTACCAGGTCGGAGCCATCACTGAGAAGGCCCTGGCCCTGGTGGAGGATAATCTGACTTCCTTAGGGCCCGGGACCTCTAAACTATGATTATTCGTGGACCTTAAGGTATCTTAACATAACTCTTCGCATGCAACCTGGGCAAGGGAGGCCGTGGGGCAGCACCTTTCCCTTTTGCCTCAGGCGGTGAAACAGGATGCACTGCCTTTGCATAGGCAGGAACTGTCAAGTACCATTCCCTGGTGCTGCCTGTCTAGCCAGAGAAGCCAGGAACTGAACGTGGAACAATAGACCTTGAAAGCTTTGTCTCCAAATGTCCACACAGTTCCCTGAGCTGGCTGCTCCCACATGAGAATTGGAGAGGGGGGCTCGTGTCTCATAAACCCCCCTCAGAGCTCCAGAGACCTCGCAGGCTCCAGAAGCAGAAATATGTTTCCAATGTTCAGCCTTTCTCACAGGTATCATATGACAAGACCCCAGTCGGGTGGGGGGGGCGGGCAATATGGAGGTTGTCGTATGAGTGGCAAAACATGTTTTAAGAAATTCTACATGAGCGAACAGATGTAAATTATTCATTTCTAATTCCAGTCTTGTGGAGCTTTTTGAAAACGTTGGATTCTTAGCAAGGACGGCTTAGTTTCGGGAATGGCTATAAAATGAGATTATTAAGCAAAATAGAAAATAAAAAAATGAGGGAATGAGGCCTGTGACGCACCTTCACGTTTTAAATATTAAACAAAATGCAAAATGGCTCACTGTTGCAGAGCAGCCCGGGTCCACTAATGTAATTTAAAACAAAAAAACAACAACAAAAGAAAACCAAAATGCAGTGCTAAGCTCAGAGGTTCATGGGGGCAGATGGTTTGTTTTCGTAATGATATTTGTTACATTTGGTTTTTAACCTGTTCTGAGCTGCTGGCTGCATGGATGGATTCGCACTGCCCATCTCTCCTTTGCATCGTGTTATCAAAAGGCGAGCAAAAGAATAAACCCATGAAGCCCCAAAGGGGCCACTGAACTAACATATGACAACAACACACACACAAAAAAAAAACAGTTCCCAAAATTTAGTTTGGAGGGCCCCAACTGCTCAAGTGGTAGAAGTGGGCTTTAAATGGATGATTTGGGTGTGACCCTATACAGTTCTCTGTAAACCTCATTTAACACATTTCATTTTTATTCATTCATTTCCATACATTTATACCCCACCCTATGCTTTCTTCCACCAGACACCCCAAGGTGCCCAGGTGGTCACCTATCCAGGAGATCCAGACCTGCTTAGCTTCAACAAGATGGTGACCACAGGTACCTTCAGGCCATATTTTGGCCCATTAGGAACAGGACTTACTTCTGGGTAGACTTGCTGTACATTAACTGACCTTACGATCTAAGGCAGTGATGCTAAAGCTGAGGCCCAATACACATTAAATCAACTGGGAGTTTGTCCTGAGGAGCAAAATAGGGCTTACTTCTGCGCAAGCAGCTATGGAATTGCACCTCAAAGCACATGCAGAGGGAAGAACTAGGCATGTTTGCCAAGAATTCTATAGTTCCCTGTGCTATAGACTATTTCATCCTGTTATATTTTAATTTGGTGCCTACTTTGAATTAGGCTGCAACAGATATGAATTTGCATTTTAACTGTAAGATAAAACTATGGTGAATACGTGTATGTGTGTGTGTTTTTAATTGCCCGGTGCTTTTTCCTGAGAGGCACCCAAGTCCGTATTTCTGCAAGGTGACAATTCAGATTGGACGTTCGCTGGTCCCATTCACAGAGGGGTCTGATCTTTCCCAGGGTGATCAGCTTGCCTCCTGCCAATCCAGGTTCCTCGGAAGACGTGTCGCAGGAGCAGAAAAATCCAGGTCATTATCTACACAGAGTGTCTTATCTTGGAACAGCTCACCAAAGAGAACAGGGGAGGGCGGTCTGATGCTTGCTCCTGTAGAGAAAGAAGGCAGCCAACGTGTATGTATCACACAAAAAGTACACATGACAACATGTTCTTTTCTATGTTCCCTGCATCGCTTATCTGAGCAAAATCACGTGCCTGCTTTTTTGCTTTATTTGCTGCCTGCACACCAAATCTCCAAGCAAATCCAGGGGTGCTAGTGCTTACCCAGGGTGTGATGGCCTGGGACTTGGGCTCGGACTTGGAACCAGAGGAGTCTCAGTCCTCACCAGATCCTTTGCCTCAGGCGGCATCTGAACTGAGTCTGGGGCCTGGTCCTGAAGAGCCCCAGTCTGCACAGGTTCCCCTGCAACAAGCACGAGCTGGGCCGAGTCAGGGGCCTGAGCCTGCCCTGGCTCCAGATGCGGGGATCACCTTGTTGCCTTCAGCTGGGCCATCACTTATAGCTGCTCTACTACCAGTTGGGTCA
This sequence comes from Podarcis filfolensis, assembly GCF_964270895.1. Classification (NCBI taxonomy): domain Eukaryota; kingdom Metazoa; phylum Chordata; class Lepidosauria; order Squamata; family Lacertidae; genus Podarcis; species Podarcis filfolensis. The sequence goes on along the minus strand of NC_139603.1, from coordinate 81,408,064 downwards.
GAAGAGGCTGAGGCAGCCTCTGGGTCTAGTAACCCACCGACGTCTCCTGAGCTGCAGAGACTAAGGTCTGAGAGAAGGAGGGACCTCAGTACTTGCAGGAGGAGTGCTCGCCTTCAGGCGAAACAGGGAGGTGAGTCAACGGGGGATCAGGACCGGCCATTACCCCGACAAAGATAAAAGGTTGTCGGACCCCGCCCCAGGTTGCAGGAGCAACATTGCTGCTTGCCAGAACCTGCCTGACCTTGTCTGGTTTTCTGCCTCGTGTCCTGCCTTGGCCCTGTTAGACTGACTCCTCGCGGAACCCTTGGATTTGGGACAGGACCTAGACTGCGTTACTTGGGTTACCCCTGGGCCCAGCACACAAGGTTTGGTTTCTTTGGAATAAAGGTCTTTAGGGTATGTGTTTTTTATTTGCACACATATATACAGTTTGAGCATAGGATAGAGGGGTTCACAGCATTAACACCCCAACAGAGCTTGCTTCCTAGTTAGATTCCCAGAGAAGCCCGAGTCACAGTTTTGGTTCCAGCAGAGAGCAAGACCATACGTTGTGTCTCCAGCTTCCAGCATAAGCCCAAACTCACCCATATGCTCACATGCAAAGCCATCCTTGGCCTACTGTTGTCAAGGACTGGCTGGATGAGGAAGAGCAGGGGTGCCGCCTGCCCTAGAGTCCCCTAGGGATGACACAGAAGACGAGTTAGACCCCGGAGTGTGGTGGTGGGACACTGGAGAGCTGTCTGGGGAAGGGATGAACTGGGAGCTGCTTGGAGCAGGAGGTCTGAGTGATCAAGGGGGGGTCAGAAGGAGGCCCTTCCAGGATAGCCTGTGAATGACCTGTCCTTGCTTGACAGCTCCTTGACACTGTTTTCCATCGTAGGAAGACATGGCATCCAGCCAGCTGAGGTGGGAAAAGGCCCACTGTTCATCTCTTTGGGCATGTAAATGGTGGTACTTAACTGGCACTTAACAAAGGAGCTAGACTGACCAGTGTTTCCTCTTGTAGATTCTAACCTCACAGTCACAGGATCACAGGTTTGGAAGCCATCCACAGGCACCATCCAGGCTGACCCCTCAAACCTATAATTAATCATTCCACTAGGGACAGTGGTAAGGCAAAGTGGGGGAAATGAGGGGGGTCATTTGCTACATGGAAGGAATCTCTGGTCTTTTGGAAGTCACCTTTGAAATATTTTCTTTAAAGGTGGATGAGCTTATGGGAGCAAGAGGATGAAATAGGCAACTATTTATTTTTATTTTCATCTAAAAATTATATCTCGCTCTTCATCGCCCCAGCTGTATTCATGGGGGTTGTAGTACAACATCTGGAAAGCTGTAGTTTAGATTTTCACCCAGGTTCTTGCCAAATCAAGGTCTACTCAGAGAAGAGGCTCAACTAGAATGGTTTGCAGAGACTTAAACAAACAGCATGGAGGGAACTAGAGAAGGACGTTCGTTGGGTTGACCTTGGATCAGTCCCTGTCTCCCAACCTGACCTACCTCACAAGGTTATTGTGCAAGTGGGGCATTATCATTATTATTGAATTTGTTATTTGCTTTATCTTGTTTGGGACAACTCAAAGCTCCTTACAACCAGATAAAGCTGAATTCCACACAGGTAGGATAGAACACACATTGTTGTTGTTTAGTCATTTAGTCAGGTCCGACTCTTCGTGACCCCATGGACCAGAGCACGCCAGGCACTCCTGTCTTCCTGCAGTTTGGTCAAACTCATGCTGGTAGCTTCGAGAACACTGTCCAACCATCTCATCCTCTGTCGTCCCCTTCTCCTTGTGCCCTCCATCTTTCCCAACATCAGGGTCTTTTCCAGGGAGTCTTCTCTTCTCAAGAGGTGGCCAAAGTCTTGGAGCCTCAGCTTCAGGATCTGTCCTTCCAGTGAGCACTCAGGGCTGATTTCCTTAAGAATGGATAGAACACACATACTACTAATAATAGGAAGGATTGGGGAGCTAGGAAGGGTGGAGAGGGATGGACAGAGTGGAGTGGTGGGGAGTGAAGGAATAGCCCTCTGGCTTTTTCAATCAGAGCTGTGAATCAAATAAGACAGAGCAGAAAGGCCATCTCCATTAAAACACGACAAGAGATTTTTACACCTGCCGACACTGTGAAAAGCCTTTGGGTAATCAATAAATAATAGACGAGCTAGTTTATTCATGGCAATATATTCTTTTATGATCTATGTAATAGGGAGGAGAGAGGGGGAATTGCTTCTCTTCACCAGACAAATCCCCTATCCTGTTTTGATGTCTATGGACGGAGACAGACAGAGAGAGGCAGATACTCACATGCTTCCTCTCCCCTTTAAGCCTCCAGTTTTTGTGAGTTTAACGTCCATGGCAGCCACCTGTCTCCTGCCGGCAGGGCCCCTGTGCCTTTAAGAGCTGAATGTCTGGCAGGAATGTTGGCAGCAAAGGACAGGGCGAGGCAATCTTCAGATCCTTGGGGGAAAAGTTACACATGTAGCTGAATGCCTTTTATTTCCAAACATTTGCCCACACAGGTAGCAGCATTGAATGATGACAATAGTCTTGCTGTCCATCAGTTCTCTATCTCTGCTCTAACTTTGCCTGCCACTCTCAAACTCCCTTTTCCTTCTCCCCTCTTTCTCTCTCTCACATGCACTTTCAGTCTTTCTCACACTTCCTTTTGCTCTTTTTGAACCCATCCCTCTTTCAGTTTCACATTCCACCTGCATTGGATTTGAACTGCTTTTATATGACAGTTTTATATATTAGCTATTGGATAGTGTTCTGGATGCTACCAGCATGAGTTTGACCAAACTGCGGGAGGCAGTGGAAGACAGGGGTGCCTGGCATGCTCTGGTCCATGGGGTCACGGAGAGTCGGACACGACTAAACAACTAAGCAACAACAATATAAACATGCACCAACGCTACTGTCAATTGCTTGGAGATCCTCCATAGCAAGTGCTCCATGAATGGAATAAAACAAAATAAATACAAACATCACTGTGTAAATCCATCTTGTTATATTCCACCTACCCAAACTTTGTGTCCTCGGCTGAGCCATTTCCATGCCCCAGCCTGTACGTGCATTGGATCTGAAATGGCTTTTTATAGGTGACATAGGCGACAGTTTCATATTTATTTATTTATTTTTCAGACCTATTTAGATGCAGTTTAAGACAGGCCCAGTCTCTTAAGCCATTTACAAAGAGATAGCAATACTACCCCCCCCCACAAACCATATTTTGGAACCATAAAATCTCAAGCAACTAAAAATATAGCAGCAGACTTTTGACAAACCAGGGAAGTGATTCAGCAGCCTGACCATCAAATACAGGGAAGGTAGACGGAGGATTAGAGAAACAGGTGTGGTTTCTCTATTGTTTATAGATATATATTGTTAATGCTGATCGTTTGGTGATGTTTCATAGCAAGTGATTCATGAATGGAATTAAATGAGTGCAAATATTTATATATGAAAATCCATCTTGCTATATTCCATGTACCCACATCCTGTGTCATAGGCGTAGCCAGGATTTTTGTTAGGGAGGTCACAACCTCAGATTTGTATTAATTTGTATTTACTGGGGGGGGGAATAGCTGCCCCCGCCCCAGTCCTCTGCTCTGAGCCGTCGCTCTCGCACGGTCTCCATTACCTCTCACGCCCATCTCACTGCTAAGCTCTCGCCTTCCCCAGTCTCCTGCCTACAGTATTTCAACTCCCCCTTCTTTCTCTCTGCATCTTTCTTCAGTTCTCAAAACTCTTCTCTCCCGCACAGCACCCAACGCCGGCACATTGGCACTGCAACGCGCAGCGGCGACGCTCTTATCAGTTTAATTGGGCATTGCCACGACTTTCCCGGGGAATCCTCTTGCCCCCAACTCCGTATTGAGACTCCACCAAGGAGGGGGATCCCAGGGGGATCTGGCACCCGACTAAATCGCCCCAGGCGAAGGAGGAGGGAGAAGTCTCTTGCCCTCGCGCGGGGCACAACCCACTGTTTTCAGCCTTTGCGAAAACCGACCAGGGGGCTTCTCCGGGGCTGCTTTGGAAACAAGACGGCTGTTGCGACGGCGCTGCCAGACGGGAACTTTGGCAAGCTGGACTCTCGCTCTCTTGAGGACTGGATTATCATCCAGCTGCTAGTTTTAGAAGGCCGGGGAGGGGGGAGAGAGCAACTTGTAACTCCACCCTTCGCTCTCCACACATGGCCGAGGAATAAATTAAACCGGGCCCGGGAACCCTCCCCTCTCACACGTGCCAGAAACCTGCTGAGTCCCACATGGGTCGTATTTATTTCTGCCTGGCGCAAAGCCCCCTTTAACTCGTTCCACATTCTCGCTCTCCTGCCAGATCAGCCGAGGGCTCTGCTCGGTCGATGTTTTAAAAGCACCGACACACACACACGCCCTCCCGCTGTCCTTCTCTCTCGGTCCCTGCCTGCGAGCGAGGAGGAGCCTGCGCTGCGCCCCTCGCCTGTGCGTTTTTGCGCGCTCGCTCTCTCGACGTCTGCCTCCCTCTCCCATCCACGTGGCTTTCTCGGGGAGGGAGCGCTATATTAGGAAGGGAGGAAGGAAGAAGCCGAGGCAGCGCTTGGAGAGTGCATTGTTGCTGCTGCTGCCGCCCCGAGAACGAGAGCGAGGGGAGGAGAGCAGAGCAGAGCAGAGCAAGAGGATTCCCCTCCTTGCCTAGGATTGGGGAGGTGCCTCCGTCGTGGCTCGGCGGCGGCGGGTACTTTGGAAGGACAAAGGAGGAGCAGGCGGCGTGCAAAGGCGATGAGAGCTGCCGGGAAGCAGCAACGGCGGCGGCGCCAGCAGCCTCTCCGGACGCGGTGAGTGCCCGGCGGCATTGAGCGCCAGGGATCTCTCCTTCCCGGATCCGCCGAGAAAGGAGTAGAGGCGGGGAAAGGGACTCTCGCATCGGCGGGACGAAGGTAGAGGAGTAGAATTGGCGACGGGGGCGGGTGTGTGTGTGTGTGTGTGTATCTTCGGGCTTAAAGGGAGCTGTGTCCACCGGTTGAGGCGGGATCTGTTTCTGGAGAGGGGAGATCTCCAAGCCGGAATGCGTCCCGCGTCTCGGGTCAAGCCGCTCGGCGGCCGGGGCGTAGCAGGGACATGATGTAGCGGAGTGGAGTGGGGATCGCTTCCTATGAACCAGGATTTTTAAGAGAGACGGGAAGTGGGGGCCCAGCTCGCCGAGAGAGGGGTGTGCCTGCCTGTGTGTGTGTATGTCTCAAAAAGGGCTAACGGGAAGGGGAGAGGCGACCTTTTCGTCCTCCGGACTCGGCCCAGCGGGACAAGCGCGCTCCATAGACTCCGCGACCCCCCAAGAAAGGATCTCCGCGCCCGGTGCGCAGATGCGGGGCGCGGTGTCGGAGGAAGACGCCGACTCTTCCCGGCGGAGTTGTGGCCTCAGCCGGGCAGTCTCGTCCCCCTAGAGCTGCCCACTCGCCTCTCTCCCTCTCGGTTTAAAACAGCAGCCGCGCGAGGCGTGGGTGGGTTGGCGAGCAAGTCGCTTTCCAGTTTTCTTCTGGGTCCGGCCTCTCCGTCTTCCGCCTCTCTCTCGGCTTAGCCCTTCAGGGGGTTTGGGGAAGGGGTTGGCTGTTTGCCGCCCCCGCCTGGTGGCCGACGAGCCCGGAGTCCGAGCGGCGCCTCGGCGTCTTCTCCCCTTTCCTTTCCTTTCCTTTCCTTTCCTTTCCTTTCCTTTCCTTATCTCTTCTCTCCTTCTGTTTTACTTCAAGAGAAAGTAGCGGGGTGCGCAAGGCGCGCGCGTGTGTGTAGAGGGGGAGATCCTGCCCTTGGATAGGGAGCGAGGGGCCGGGGATCTATCTCTCCAGAGAGGTTGGTTTGGAGAAGGGGTGAGGGGCGCAGAGTTGCAAACTTGGCCCGTCCGGTTTCCGAAAAGGGTGCGGTGGGGAAAGGAAGTTAACTTCGAGCTCGCTGCGGAAACGCGGCGAGGCGATCCGTTTTGTGGAAGCGACTCAGTTGACGCAGGAAGCGAGCTCCGCCACGTGTTTCTACTTTGAAGACTTTCTGCAACTCCAGCGCTAAGTTCCCCGCCCCCGGCTGCAGAAATAGGTCCGGAGCGGGGAGATAAGCCCTGGGAGATCTGGGTTTGAACCCCACTCCCCCAGCCATGAAACTCACTGCGTGGCCTTGGGCTACCATCTGTTAGCTTAACCTGCCTCACAGGGTGGTTGTGAGGATGAGATGAGGGGAGGAGAACCGTGTACTCAACCTTGAAATTATAATAAAAAAATGAGTAGTTGTGTCTCAGCCTGCCTCCAAACCAGCCCCTCACCTCCTCAGGTGACGCTTTACCTGGGCTTTACCTTCTGCTCCCGATGTGTGGCAGGTAAAACCATTCGGTGGTGCATAGTTTGTTTCCGTCAGAATTATACTTGCAGTTGCCACCCATAGTGGCTCGAAGCTAGTCGTGCCTGTTTGTTTCAATGTGTCTACTCGGGAGTATGACTAAAGTGGAATTGCAGCCCTAAGAAAGCCATCCTACAGCAAGATCTGAAGGGATGAGCTGGTTAGAGTCCAGCAGATCTCCCGCTGACCTGGGAGATTCCCTGCTCAGGTGCGCTGCAAGCTTCCTTTACTCTCTCATCCGATGCAGAGCTTGGTCCTGGCTAAACGAAGGGCGATGAGACTCCAACATCACTTTAAGGCCTTGTTTCCCCTCTGCCACAGGCTTAGGCTGCCATAGCCTCCCCTGCCAAATAGAGTTTGGATCCGGTGTAAATTTGCAGCAGCTCAACACCAGTTTGCATTCCCCAGCTTCACCCGTGAAGACACGGAGCTCTTGTGTGTGTTGACTTTGACCAGTTTGTCCCAATAAACTTGCAATCCGGGTTGTAAAAAGTGGGGTTTTCCTTCAGTGCTTCAGTATGACTGCTTTTGTCATGCTATGTTGCAGCTATGTATTTTTTTCACGTCGCTCGCTGCCTTGAGCATGGTTTGAACTGTGGTAATGCAGCATACAAGTAAAATTCTGTATGCATATGTATGGGATGGTGAGATTTCTCTCTCTCGAAGACCATGTACTGGCGATTGCAAACAATATGTGAATTTAGAGAATTCCTTTAAGCCCTTTCTGGCTGTTTATTTTTTTATCTGTTTATTTATTTTCTTCTAAGTTGGGAGTGTTGAACGGTGGTGTATAAATCATTTCAAATTAGAGAAATAAATGTTGGTGTTCAAAGTAATTCACACATATTACTCAAGTTGTCTTTACAGCAACTTAATTGGGTAGGTAAGCATTATTGCTGTCTTGCAGATAAGGGGTGTGTCAACTTCCAGATGTGGTAGACTCTTCATTGACTGCCTAACTGGAGCTGTTGAGGGTTGGAGTCCAACAACATCTGGGTGGAACCACGCCGACTAACCCAAAGTCCCACTATGTTCATTAGGGCTTATTCTCTAGTAAATGTGTTTAGGGTTGTAGTCTTAGTTACTGACAGAGATGAGTTCTCAGTTAGGGATTCATTCAGCTCAATCAATCCTCTTACGAGCTAACAAAGGGGAAATCATTATATATTTTTTAAAAATTAATTTGGTTTTATTTTGACAAAGTAAGAATCATAAATAATAAAAATGTGCACCCCACCACCGAGACCATTCCATTGTAACTATCCAGCCTCCCAAAATTTCAACCCCTCTTGTGATGGTTTGACCCCTTTCTGTTTTAACAGTACTAATAATTATAATTTATTATTTATACCCCACCCATCTGGCTGGGTTTCCCCAGCCACTCTGGGGCGGCTTCCAACACAATATTAAAAATACAATAAAACATCAAACATTTAAAACTTCCCTAAACAGGGCTGCCTTCCAATGTCTTCTAAAAGTCAGATAGTACTTTATTTCCTTGACATCTGATTCTACAAACACCCCCTCCATAACTCCTCAGAATCATTTCTCCTGCATATTCCCAGTCTTACCTTAATGGCACATGTTAATTTATCATTAATAGCTATACCCCACACCTTTTTATACCATTCTTCCATTTTATATTCCCCTTGCCCCTTCCGCTTTCTAGCTATAATAATTCATGCAGCTGCCAGTAAATTTGTGAGCAAGTCCTTCATAGCCGAAGTCATTATATCTGAGTAGCATAGGAGCCAACTCCTAGGGGCTGAGGTCCTTTCGCCCCCCAATAAAATATTTGAGGGGGCTGGGCCCCCCAAAGTTGATGGACATTGCCATTCAAATGGTTTGTGTGCGTGCCGTGTCTTGTGAGTGATTATGTTGGGTGGGGCTTAAATATATTACTACTACTAATAATAATAATAAATATATGGGCCCACCAATATTTTACTAAAGTTGGCACCCCTACCGAATAGTAAATCAGAAGTGTGTGGGGTGTTAGGGCAGGGGTAGTACCTTTGGTACTATGGAGCCCCTTGTGAGGTAGTTCAGCCACCTTTGGTCCCTACCCTGCACTCAGTTCTCACCTGTGGCTCCTAGAGGCTGTCAACATGCAACAGAGGCCACACCCAGGAAACGGCTTCGTCTGGCCGGCTAAAGCAGGTGAGGGCAGCTGATGGGTCTCAAACCCTCAGTGAGTTAGGGGCTTCCCCTGCATGAGAAGACAGGCTCTGGTAGATTGAGCAGGTGAGACCATAAGTGGGTCCAGCGGTCAGGAAGGGGGTTTCTGCACGTGCTGTAGAGGGAAGTGAGGGGCACATGGGGCTCGTCCACCTGTGAAGGAAGCCCATCTAGGAGAAGGAAAACTCTGATCCGAAGCCTCCATTGCATTTGCGGGACATCTTCGGGAGAAGAAAAGGCTGAGGAACAAAAACCCTACACAAATCCGGATTGGAGTCCCCAAGACGGTAGGATGGTGCCTTGTACTCTGCCTTCTGGCACCTCCTGCAGCCAAGCTGGTGCCAAACATCTTGCTCTGCTTTCCTTTGGACCCCATCAGCGAGGCCAAGAGGGGGCTCTTGTCTGGGCAGCCCAGGACCTCCATAAATTAAGCTTGCATAAAGTTCTGCCACATCCAGACCCCATTCAAGACCAAGGCTGCTGGCTGGGCTGGCCCAAGCCTGTCAGAGGGAAAGCAAGCCATTAAAACAAGTGTTTGGCTTACAGTACCCTTTTTCCTGGTCACATTGAGCTGAGCAAAGTAAGATCCAGTTTAAATCCCATTCTGCCTGGTCCTGCCCCATCCATGCCCCCCCTTTTTGGGGGATTTACAGCAGCGTTGGGTCAACCAGTTTCAGTTTATAGCCAGGATGAGCTACTTACAAGGTACAGTGGTACCTTGGGTTACAGACACTTCAGGTTACAGACTCCACTAACCCAGAAATAGTGCTTCAGGATAACAACAGTTTCAGGTTAAGAACGGACCTCCGGAACGAATTAAGTACATAACCAGAGGTACCACTGTAAAAGCAAGCGTATCTGCAGCTGAGCTGGGAATCTTCTGGCAGATGCAGATCTTCAGAGTGCTCCCTAAGAAACTTCATAACAAAGTGATATTTGGTGTCTGGAGCTTTTGCTATCAGATGTTCTCCCCAGTTTCTTTCCTTGATGCCCTCATAGCCAGCAATAACTGTTGCAAGTGGAAATATACAGAGTTTTAAAAAGAGGTACAAAAATTGGAAGTGTGTTAGGAAACGAAGTGCAGCATTCGTGAGGAGTGGTTCTGCCCCAAAACTCTAAAAAAAATTCCACAAAAACTAACGAGAATCCTGTGTTGTCCTGAAATCATATGTATTCACATTTAGAGGTTGCAGCTGAGTCTATTGGTTCGCACTCCCATTTTTTCCTTGCTACAAAGACGTAGTTTTCTTAGCCCAATGCAGGGAAATACTATTCAAGATTTATTTGCTAGGAGTAGCACATCAGGAATGTGTCTGTACGGTCATGGAACACCAATATGACCAGGCAGGAATATTATCCTTATGTTAGAAGTGGACCTAATGGCATTGGTAAGTTTTAATAAGACCTGATCTTTAAGAAATGGTACCTGAGCACTTCCCACTCCTCTGCCCTCCCTGTCCCTTTTGCCTTGTGTGTTGTGTTCTTTTTAAAACCAGAAACCCGAGGGCAGGGACTGTCTTGTTTTTAATTCCTTGTTTGTAAGCCACTCTGGGATGCTTTTAAATAAATAAATGGTCATCTCATTTTTTAAAAAACCAAACAACTCCAACCTAACTTTGAGTTAAGGCAGGGGGAGACGTGTAACTAGAAAGCTTGCTGTACAGGGATCCTCCTGGACATAATTACTGCTTGAGTATTTAACAGTTAGCTGATGGGAATGCTTACTAAATACACCAGTTTAAAAAGAAAAGAAATCTAGTCTACTAGTGGTTCAATATTGCCTAACCTTGGGATATGTGTATTTGAGGTCCAGCGGTGAGAGAATCAAGATCTTACGATGATAATTCTCTAGACACCAATGTGAAAATTCTAAAAAAAAAGTTGCCCTGTTACGCTTTGCAACAAATAAGGTTGGTCAGTATTATGGGAGAGTCCCTATAGTCTAATGGTTAGCTCTGAACTAGGACTGGAGAAGCCCCAGCTTCAAATCATTGCTCACTGCATCAGTCATTCTCTCTCTGTTTAACCTACTTCACTGCACTGTTGTAATGTATAGAGTTGTAAGGGGGGAATAAAACTAATATAGAACAAATGTATTGCAGCTGGTATTGTTTGTGAGTTCATGGAGACGTTCGGAACTTAGGGCTCTTCAATTCCTATTTCTAGGAATTTTTTTTAAAAAAAACATATAAGTCTTCAGTTCCCCTTTTAAGCTCTTGTTCACATCTGATATTCAGCATATTTGTAAAACAAAAGATCAGTTTCGTGGCCCAGTGCAGATCTCAAACTGGAGATTATTCATTCTGAGCAGCTGAAAACTTGATGTTCTCCTCCTGTTGTCGCATGCATGAATTTTGAGACAGCCCCGTCAATGCAAAAGCATTGCTCTTACCTAGTTTCACTTCTTGCTGCTAGTTCTAAGAATTTGTCTGGATAAGAAGTAGGCACGGCCCTGCTGACTGTAACGTTACAAGGAAGGAGATTCCGACGAAGCACCAGGAAGAACTTTCTGACAGTAAGAGCTGTTCATCTCCCTTGGGAGACGGTGGACTCCCCTTCCTTGGAGGTTTTTAAGCAGAGGTTGGGTGGTCCTCTGTCATTGTTGCTTCAGTTGAGATCTCCGCATCGCAGGGGGTTGGACTGGATGACCCTCTATGATTCTAACATCCTCTTATTACACGGGGTCGATGTAATTATAGCAATGGGATTTGACATTCAGTTGAAACGAGTTGCTTGACGCGTCCTATGTGGGACAACATCCTGATATCCTAATCATGTGCAGAGTGCCTTTCCAGTCCTGCAGCCAGGCCTTGCACACCTGGGATTGTGGAGAATGCAAAGAGGGTGTGATTGCTTTGGAAGACCTACGTTGGCTCCCAGTAACGTTTCCGAGCACAATTCAAAGTGTTGGTGTTGACCTTTAAAGCCCTAAACGGCCTCGGCCCAGTATACCTGAAGGAGCGTCTCCACCCCCATCGTTCTGCCCGGACACTGAGGTCCAGCTCTGAGGGCCTTCTGGCGGTTCCCTCGCTGCGAGAAGCCAAGTTACAGGGAACCAGGCAGAGGGCCTTCTTGGTAGTGGCACCTGCCCTGTAGAACGCCCTCCCATCAGATGTCAAAGAGATAAACAATTATTTGACATTTAGAAGACATCTGAAGGCAGCCCTGTTCAGGGAAGTTTTTAATGTGTGACATTTTGATGTATTTTTAATCTTTGTTGGAAGCCGCCCAGAGTGGCTGGGGAAACCCAGCCAGATGGGCGGGGTACAAATAATAAATTATTATTACTATATTATTATTTGACACCCTCTGGGCACCTGCTGTTTTTCTCAACTGCTGCCCAGTCTGTCCAGCTGGAGCCCATTGCTGCAGCATGCTCTCTGTGTGCAGAAGTTCCCAGAATCAAGTCCCAGCAACTCCTGATAGGAGTGAGAAAGTCTCTTGCTAGAAACCCTGCCAGTCACTGTAGACAGGACCGAGCTATCTGGACCAATGGTCTTACTTCTGTATAAGGGAGCTTCAGTCAGTAAATCGGCACACTTCTGCTGGGTATGTGCAGAGCTCTTGACTGTTTCCCTGAAAGACAGTGGCAGATGGGCGAGCTCTGATAAGTGGCGGAACTCATCCCATGTGCAGAGACTGTAGAAGCGGCAAAGTAAACGGCACCAACCATGGAAGGAGGTCCCCCCCTCCCTTTGAAGTACAGCCATCCTTTTCCTCTGAAATGACAAGTTTCAGCTGACGGTCTAGGAAGCGGCTCTCCCTTCTTATTAAGTCCCTTTTTAATTTGGCAATTAAGATTGGAAATCGCTGGCAGATTGGGCTCTGGTCTCTCACCGAGCAGATGGTCTCTCCAGTGTTCGTAGCCGCTGATAAATTAATCAAGGGGCTTCTCAGGTTTAGGCTGCCGATCAGCATCCCTCTTCCCGCCTCAACTTGGCCGAGAGCTCTATAGCCACAGGAGCCCATCACTGGGTACCACGGGCTAAAGCTGCATCTGTTTTGGCCTGGAGGCTTTGTGCGTCTTGATCAGAGGGATGCTGGATAACGAACGCGGTTTGATTATTAGGTTTGCCTCTCCTCTGTTAGGAACGCATGCCGAGCAAATCTTCGGAGGCGATGGGAATCTGCCGAATGTGAGCTCCCCCATCCTCGGCTATGGGCTGTATTAGTGGGTGTTATGGAGCAGCTGCAAAGCACACTGCCCCTTGTAGGCTGATGGCTGCATTTTTCTTTTGATAGGCTGCTGGGTCGGGAGACTTCAGGCTTCCTAATAAGAGGGCCATTCTGAACTCCCTACAGCAAAGAGTCCGCCCACCCTCAAAGGAGCCTGCTGCACTGATGTTTAGCCAGAAACCTCTTCCTTACAAGTTCATAGAACCATAGAATGGTTGAGTTGGTGACCAGAGAATGTGCACCTGTCCATTGGGGGATATAGGAAGCCCTGAACACATATTTTTTAGGTGTCCCTTTTACAATGAGGCATGTAGAGAAACCATTGACCCCCTGATGGTGAGGCTTACTGACCGGTAAAGCAAAAATTAGATCTTCTCCTGTTAGGCAAAGACCACAAGACGACCCAGATTGTCGCCAGATTCTGTGCACAGATCTGTAGGCGCAGATCACCCCCCGATTCAATCTAGTTTGTTAAGAAAATTCCTAAACCCGGACCCACGGGCGACTTTGGGTCATTTCTCTAAGGTAGTCTATTTTAAAGTTTTTATGTGTTTATATGCCTATCTCACTTTTAAACTTAAAATCTATTGTTGTATATTGTTTTAAATGTTTGTTTTGCTATTGGGATTGTAGTTCCATTTGTGTTTCTCAAGCTGGTCTTTGACCGTAATAAATTTCATGCTTATGTTCATGGTTGAGTTGGAAGGGACCAGGAGGGACATCTAGTCCAGCCCCCTGCAAAGCAGGAATCTTTTGCTCAACGTGGGGCTCAAGATGAAGAGTCTCATGCCCCACATTTTTACCTATTGGTTCTTGTCCTTCTCTTTGGAGCACAGAATTTACAGCTACAGAATTCGATCAGTACTGTTATCCCCATATTCTAGATGTGAGAACTAAGGTGGAAAGGGAGAAAACATGGCAAAGATGACATTTGAGTAGGGGTTCTTCTTCCTGGTTCACAGATGGCCACTAGCATATGGTCAAATTCCAAAATTCCACATGAGGGCAATACCTTTACTAAGCCAACCAAACTATTACACATCAGTGTACAGTGGACCCTCGAGTTATGTACCGCTCTGGATACGTAACTTCCGGGTTTCGCCCCGCGTGCATGTGCAGAAGTGGTGCCTCCAGTTACAGACTTTTTGGGTTAAGTACGGACCCCCAGAATGAATTTAAGTGCTTTTGAGTGCTACCGATATCTTGCATCAGGCTAGATGGTAAAAGAAAAAGGAGAGGGGAAAACCCAAGGGGGTGTTAAAGGAAAATTGGCTGGTTGCAGACCATGATTCTGCGTCTTCAAGCAGAAGGTGGGAGGAGATAACAAGACTTTCAAATGAGGCTCTTTTTTATTCTTTGCAAGAATGAGATTGCACCAAGGCCTATTGCAGTGCTGTGCTGAAAATTCCTCTCCATTCGCCATCAGTTCAGGAGTAAACAAAGTGCATCTGAAAATTTGGTGAGCTTCTTGTGGCTTTCATTGTGCTTACGTAACTTTTGCAAGTGTCCCTTTTGGAGTTTTGCAAGTCATCTCTGCAATGGTCTGCACTTTGAAGCCTTCCTGGGTGCCCTTGATTCAGCTGAGGCCCAGGGGGAAGATTGTCAGGCGACAACTCCTGTCATGAGATTTTCTCAGATCCAGAAGGTTAGAGTGCTGGAGAGAATAGTTTGTATGTGGAGGAGAAACACCCACACCACCTGCAAGGTAGCCTCAAAACCCCAAGCTCAGAGAAATTATAAAGAAACTCTCAAGTGTTCTATGAACGCGGCAGTAAAACGGAACCCCCTTTTGCTGGGGAAGCAAACTTGAAAAGTTGGAGGACAAGCTCTTGCACAACACTAGCCTACTGGGAAGCAGCATTTGAAATTTGCCAGGTGCATTTTGCACCTGGCTATCAGCCAGTTGTGACCAAATGAAGTTGCCAGGATGGTGCCTGACGTCTCCGTCATGTGGAGGTGCGTGACTGGGGACCCTTGGATCTGGGCTGTTTTCACACACTAGCAACACATCCTGTAGAATTCTACCCATGGTATTTTATCTGCACAATCAGAACGAATTTCAGGAACCAAAAAGTATCTAAAACAGGGCTTTTGAGCTACCTGGCCCCCAAATGGCAACTAGACATTCCATTTTGGTGACTGTAACCCTGGTTTAAGGAGCCATTTGGAACCTAACACTGCTGGGAAGGAGAAACCCAACCAGGGCCGTCTTAAGCATATCCAGCACCATGGTGCAAAGATCCCTCCGGCACCCCCGCCCCGGCAACTCCAAAACAAGGGAGGGGGTGGTGGAAAACGTTCTCTGCCTCCCCGATCCCCGGTGTGGTGGAGGCAATCAAGCAGGGAAATGTCCTGGCAGACATGCTCTCTGGTGTCGGGGCACCCGGGAAGGCTGCGCACTGCCTTTCGCCATGAAGCAGGAGGACGACAACGACCGGGAGCAGGGCCGTCTTTAGCAGATGCAGAGGCCTGGGAGGGAAGCTGCACACGCGCCAGCCATATAGTTGGCGGGGCACAGCTGGTGGGCTTGCAGGGAAAGGGGAGGCTGCCGGCAAAGCCGTGCAGCTCCCCCACTCGTTAGTGAGAGGCCGGCGCCCTGGCGCAATGAACCACTAAGACCAATGGAAATGATGGCTCTGAACCCAACCATGGTTATTTCCTCTTCCCTAGAACTACAAAAATGGGACACGGGTGGCGCTGTGGGTTAAACCACAGAGCCTAGGACTTGCCGATCAGAAGGTCGGCGGTTCGAATCCCTGCGACGGGGTGAGCGCCCATTGCTCGGTCCCTGCTCCTGCCCACCTAGCAGTTCGAAAGCATGTCAGAGTGCAAGTAGATAAATAGGTACCACTCCGGCGGGAAGGTAAACGGCGTTTCCGTGCGTTGCTCTGGTTCGCCAGAAGCGGCTTAGTCATGCTGGCCACATGACCTGGAAGCTGTGCGCCGGCTCCCTCAGCCAATAAAGCTAGATGAGCGCAGCAACCCCAGAGTCAGTCACGACTGGACCTAATGGTCAGGGGTCCCTTTACCTTTACCTAGAACTACAAAAAGCAGTGGCTATCCAAGTCCGTCTCCATCATTAAAAGGAACACCCCAGATTCTCGAAAGAAGGAAAATGAGAGAAACTACATCAGGGGTATCTAATGAGTTCTTTGCCTGCAAACTCCATCATCTCTGGCCATTGTGCGCGTTGGCTTTGAGTTGTTGACTGATGGGAGTTGTGGTCCAACAATATCCAGAGTGGGCATGTTGGCTACCCCACATCTAGGCAGTCCTTGCACTGAAAGAGGTGGAGAGAAATTTTACGCAGGGTGCTAACTCAGTGATGGGGAACCTGCAGCCTTCCAGATGATGGGTCAAACTGTCAGGTTTTGAAGTGGGCGCTAAAGAAGAAGAAGAAGAAGAGTTTGGATTTGATATTCCGCCTTTCACTCCCTTTAAGGAGTCTCAAAGCGGCTAACATTCTCCTTTCCCTTCTTCCCCCACAAGAAACACTCTGTGAGGTGAGTGGGGCTGAGAGATTCAGAGAAGTGTGACTGGCCCAAGGTCACCCAGCAGCTGCATGTGGAGGAGCGGAGACACGAACCCGGTTCCCCAGATTATGAGACTACCGCTCTTAACCACTACACCACACTGGCTCTCAGAACAGCTCAACTCAGGTCACACCCACATCACACATTTAAACCACTTTAATGCTCATGGAAAGTAATGGGAACTGTAGTTTGTTCAGGGTGCTAATCACCCAGAGCAAACTGCAGTTCCCGTGGAAGGTGTTTTTGGAGGTGTGGCAACTTTCAGGTGGGACAACTGGCACGTTATCTTTTGTGCCGTCCTTGTGATAGAAGGGATCGCTTTCAAAAAGCGCCCTGGTGAGTTAGGCTTCCCATGTCCTGATCCGCATTTAATCTGATTTCAATCTCATTAACTTCAACAGCATACAGGAGAGTAGCCGATCAGGCAAAAGCTCTGCTTGACTTCATTGCCCTTAATGCTGAAGAAACCCAAACACTTTGGTCTAATGGGATCTCTGAACACTTGAAATACTTGTTCCTCACTTTTCACAATCTAGACCAGAAACAATGGATTCAAGTGTTCTGGGAAGCCAAAATTCCCCAGCCTTTAAGTGTCCACATGCCACACTCACATTTTATTGCCTTGAGGGGAAAAAAGATGATTCAACATGGATTTTGACCCCAAGGCATCAATTCCTCTCTCTGTTTAGCCAATTTATAACACACGCCCCGTCTCCTGTCACCACCACACTCATTGTCATAGGTCATACTAATTTAGGAAGAATAAATCTAACACACTGGGGTCAGACCTGTACATACAAAATAGGACCTTCTCTGAGTGCCCTTCTATAGGTGGTCTGGATTTGGCAGTGCCAGAATGAGTCTTTTCAGTGGTGGGTCCCTTCTTGTGGAAAGCTTTCCCCTGGGAAGCTCGCCCATAGCTGTCAACGTTTCCCTTTTTTAAAGGGAAATTCTCTTGTTCTGAATAGGTTTCTTCGCAAGAAAAGGGAAAGGTTGACAGCCATGAGCT
This sequence comes from Podarcis filfolensis, assembly GCF_964270895.1. Lineage (NCBI taxonomy): Eukaryota > Metazoa > Chordata > Lepidosauria > Squamata > Lacertidae > Podarcis > Podarcis filfolensis. The sequence goes on along the minus strand of NC_139603.1, from coordinate 81,390,807 downwards.
CGCCTGGCACAATCTTTCTCTATATTTAGGCCTTTAGGCTACGGGTAGGCAACCTAAGGCCCGGGGGCCGGATGCGGCCCAATCGCCTTCTCAATCCGGCCCACGGAGGTCCAGGAATCAGCGTGTTTTTACATGAGTAGAATGTGTCCTTTTATTTAAAATGCATCTCTGGGTTATTTGTGGGGCATAGGAATTTGTTCATTTCCCCCCCAAAATACAGTGGCACCTTGGGTTAAGAACTTAATTCGTTCTGGAGGTCCATTCTTAACCTGAAACTGTTCTTAACCTGAGGTACCACTTTAGCTAATAGGGCTGCCACACTTCCGCCACTGCGCGATTTCTGTTCTCATCCTGAAGCAAAGTTCTTAACCCGAGGTACTATTTCTGAGTTTGTGGAGTCTGTAACCTGAAGCGTCTGTAACCCGAGGGACCACTGTATAGTCTGGCCCACCACATGGTCTGAGGGACGGTGGACCGGCCCACGGCTGAAAAAGGTTGCTGACTCCTGCCTTAGGCAAACCATTTCGCTTTTCCCTGGGCTTTCCCCCCTCAATTTGAAATCTATCAAGTACCTGTGGTTGATTTTAGTGGGACAGATCATGTAAGACCTGTGTTTAATTTTGCATGGATGTCTGTTTTTAGGTTTGGATGCTTGTCCGTTAATTATATTTCTTTATCCCTTCTTCCTCCACCTTCCCCTCCCTACTGTCTCCCCTGGGAGTTAGGTGTGAGTTGGGAGGGAAAGGGGCGAGTCTTCTAGGAATCGGCTCTGGTATGTGGGGAGCTGGTGCCAGCACAGGAGATTAAGTCCATGGGAAGCTATTTGTGGAACTTTTCCTAGTACCCACAATGGCTTAATTATAGAATTGTCAAGTTGGAGGGGATCCCGTGGGTCGTCTAGTCCAACCCCTTGCAATGCATCAATCTCAACTAATGCATCCATGGCAGATGGCCACCCAACCCCTGCTTGAAAACCTCCAAGGAAGGAGAAGTCCATCGCCCTGCGAGGGAGTCCTTTCCACGGTCAAACATCTCTCTTGAAAAAATATCTTAAGGCTGATGTCACAGAATTGCAGAGTTAGAAGGGACCACCCGTGGGTTAACCCCCTGCAATGCAGGAATTTGAACAGGCTGTTACCCCATCCAATTTGAAACCATACCAGACCCTGCTTAGCTTTGCAAACGTGTTAGCAGTTTTATTGCTGCACCACTGGGAGAAAGTCGGTGTCCAGAAACATGTGCATGTGAGACTTCATAGCATAGGATGGAGATATTTTAACATGGTGTGGGATCTTGAAAGCAGGAGGCATCTCGAATGGGAACTGTGAAATTCCAGGAAGTGATAAAACCATGAGGCGAGTGATTTATCTGTCCGTTCACCATCAGCCCTCTGACCAGGCCTTGACTGGGAGTCCTCTCAACACCATCGTTCCAATGCGATTTTGGAATGGGGAATTATAACAATAACTGCATCCAAAAGTTAGGCAGATCTAAGATGTTCTACGGTTCTTCCAGTAGAACAGGGAAGAGCTACTTCTGTGGTCCTACATGAGTGTTTGCCTCTACGTAGCTCCATCCTTATTTAAGATGCCGTGATATATCGATACATTGCGATGTTTAGCTGATGATATATTGCGAAGTTAAAAACCAGATATTGTCCAGCCCTGATGTCTTAATAGATTCCCATCAGCTCCATGGCCGCAGGTCAGGGATGATGGGAGTTGCAGCCCATGAAAACATCTGTTCCTGCATCTGTGCTGTGTCCACTTCATATGAAGATCTCAACACACTCCAGAGGGAACATATTAAGAACATGAGAAGAGCCTGCAAGATCACATCAGTGGCCCATCTAGTCCAACATCCTGTTCCCACAGTGGCCAACCAGGATTTGAGCACAAGAATTACCGTATTTTTCGCTCCCTGAGACACTTTTTTCTTCCTAAAAAGTAAGGGGAAATGTCTGTGTGTCTTATGGAGCGAATGCGTGGTCCCTGGAGCTGAATTGCTCAGGGGCAAAAAACAGATCATGCTTTATTTTTAGAAAGAGGGAAGTGGGTGTTGAAACAAAGCCGCTGATTGTTTGCTGATCGGGGAGAGAGATAAGGGATGCTAGAGATAAAGGAGGCTGCCTGGTAAAGGTAAAGGTAAAGACAGCAAGCTTGCAAAGGGGGGAAACAAGAAGACTAAAGCAATAAGGAGAGAAATTATAAGAAAAGGAGGAGCAAAAAAACTGCTCCAGCTAAGGAAAAGACACTAAGGCAAACAAGAGGGAAGGGAATTGTCAGAGACTGCCTCTAGGTCCCGGCTCACAAAGGACCAACGCTAGCCGGTAGAACGGAATAAAGTCTTTATTGAAGTATAGTTTCCATTTCCACATCTTAGCGTGCGTCTCTACGTCTATTCCCTAGATCGGCGAAGTCCCATCTGAATCTCCGCCTCCTGTACACCAGTTCAAGACCCTAGCCTTGCTCCACCTTTTGCGTCTCTCCTTTCGCCTCTGGGTCCTACCACCCCCCGGGGTTCCTTCCTTCCTGGATGCCTCGGATGCGGACCCTTCGGATTCCTCCCCCTCCCTTCGGCGGGCTTTAGGACCTGGCTCCCTTTCCGGGCTGCTCATTGCGCCTCCCTCTGGTACATTTGAACTTGGCGCGCGCGCGCTGTCTCCGACCCTCCTCTCTACCGTTTCCTCGCTCTCTGACGCAGGCGTGGCTGCTGCCGGAGAGCTGCCTGTCGCTGGTGCCTGGAACTCCTCCCCCCTGCTGCTCTCTGGTGGAGTAGCTGGTCCGGATTTCCAGCTGCTGCTCTCTGAATCCCCTCTGGTCCCTTCTTCCTGGGGTGCCCCTCTTGGTAACCCCCCAGCTCTGCCCACGGGAGCCCCTTTCTGTGAATCCTCCGATTCGCTGGACAGACTTAGAGATCTCGGACGGCTATCATCGCTAACCTCTCCTTCCGATTCCTCGCCATCCGTTCCCTCTGCTCCTGAACCCCTGACATCCATCCCCCCCTCGAAGCCCCCCCTTCCCCCCTCCCCTCCTTCCGGTGTGGGTTCTGGGTGCTCCGTCGTGGCAGGGGTGAGTGCCGGATACAGTTCTTCCCTCGTGTCGTACATTACATCGGGCAGGTCTGGCTCGTCCTCCGTGCGCTCGTCGACGTCGATCTCCTCTGCTTCCATCTCCCTGCCTTCGTGTTCAAATCCCACGTCCTCCCCCAACACGTCCATGTCCATCTCTCCCCCGTTCCCCTCTGAGGGTGATGCCTGCCAGGGACCCCCCAGCCACTTCCTGCGCCACTGCTCCTCTGGTTGATTATCCCACCAATAGGAGCGGTCTGAGGCAGAACCCGAGGGTGAACCTTCCGGAGAGCGTATGTGTGGTGCCGTCTCCTCGTCCGAGTCGAACCCCTGGAACGTGCTGCCTGAAAGTGTGGGTGTGAAGAGCCAGTCATCGAAATACTCGGCTGGCATGGGCCTGTGTGGGAAAATGGCATGGAACTCTTCCTTGAGAAGAGGCTCGTCCAAGGCATAGCCCGGCACCCAACTGTTGGCGCTGGCCGGGGTATCCTCTCTGGCAAGAAGGTATTCTACTCCCTCTTCCCCCCATCTCGAGTCTAAAATCTCTGTGGCTTCGTTGATGCGCTCCCCTCTTGGCGACCCCCTTTCCCTGGGTCCTTCTCTGGGCGGATCTGGTGCTGTGCCTGGCTCGTGAAATCTATGCGGTGCTTTGTAGGGCGTGAGCACCGATCTATGGAAGACCGGATGCATTCTGGAACCCTCCGGAAGCGCTAACCGGAAGGCCACTGGATTGACCTGTGCCTGGACTTGGTAAGGCCCTAGCTGCTTATGCCCTAGCTTCTTCTTGGCCAACGATCTGGTCGGCACTGCTTGCGCTGCTAACCAAACCCAGTCTCCCACCTGTATGTCTTCCCCTACTCTCCTGTGTCTGTCAGCCTGCAGTTTGTATGCGTGCTTTGCCAGTTCCAACTGCCTCCTAAGCTGTTCGTGGACTTCCTGCAACTCTGACGCTAATTCTTCCGCTGCCTGCGGCTCCCCCTCCCCCACTCTCTCTAAACCTGGGAAGGTTCTGGGATGCCTCCCGTTGTTGGCGAAGAACGGCGTCACCCCCGTCGACACGTGCTTCGTATTGTTGTAAGCGAACTCTGCGAGGGGCAGGTAGTCCACCCACGTGTTAGGCTGCTGATTGGCGTAGCATCTCAGGTACTGCTGCATGATGGCGTTGACCCTCTCCGCTTGTCCGTTGGTCTGCGGGTGTCTCGCCGACGCTAGATTGATCTTGACGTTCAGGATGCCCATCAACTTTTGCCAGAAGTTCGAGATGAACTGCCGCCCCCGGTCGGATAGAATAGATCGTGGCAGACCGTGGACCTTAAACACGTGGTCTATGAACAGTTTGGCGGTCTGTTCTGCCGTGGCCACCTTCGCACACGGAATGAAGTGTGCCATCTTGGTAAACATGTCCACCACCACAAGCACTGCCGTCTTTCCCCTCGAACTGGGCAGATCCGTGACAAAGTCCAGGGCCACCCGTTCCCACGGCTCAGACGGCGTCTGCAACGGTTCCAGCAATCCCGCCGGCGGTTTGTGCACTGACTTGGCCCTTTGGCAGGTGTCGCATCTCGAGACGTAATCCGCTACTTCCCCCCGCATCTTGGGCCACCAAAAGTCTCTGGTCACTAGTTCTACAGTCTTTTCTCTGCCAAAGTGCCCGGCAGTGGGGGCGTCGTGTAGCTGCTGCAGCACCCTTGCGCGGAGGTCATTCCCCGGCACGTAGAGTGCTCCCTTGCGGATGAGCAAACCGTCTCTGATCTGGAACTCGTCGTCCTTCACCGTGCCCTTGTGCACCTCCTCCATCTTGGCTAGCGCGAAGGGGTCCTCCTGCAACGCTCGACGTACGGCGTCCAGATCCACGGTCGCCGAGGCGCAAGCCCACGCTTCCGGTGCGAAAATGTGCTTGGCTGCCGACGGTGCCTCCTCCTCGAGGTATTGCGGCTTTCTGGACAAGGCATCCGCCATGATGTTGTTGTCACCCGGGATGTACTCTATCTTGAAGTCGAAGTCCGCGAAGAACTCTGCCCATCTAATGTGCCTCTGATTCAGGAACCTCGCCGTGCGCCAGTACTCTAGATTCTTGTGGTCCGTGCGTACCTGCACTGTGTGTCTGGCTCCGATAAGGAAGTGCCGCCACGCTTTGAACGCTGCATGGATGGCTAGCAACTCCCTGTCCCAGATGGTGTAATTCTGCTCCGACTTGCTGAGCTTCCTTGAGTAGAAGGCGCACGGCCTCCAGTCCCCCTGCTGGTCTTGTTGCAACAGTACAGCTCCCACGGCTCTGTCTGAGGCGTCCGTCTCCACCCTCATCGGTCTGCTGGGATTCACATGCAGCAGCTGCTCCTCGGAAGCGAAGAGACGCTTGAGTTTCTGAAAGGACTGCTCCGCTTCCTCCGTCCAGATAAACTTCTTCTTCTTGGAGCTGAGCGTGTCAGTGATGGCCGCCGTTTGCATAGCGAACCCCTTGATGAACTTGCGATAAAAGTTGGCAAAGCCGACAAACCGCTGGACTTCCTTCCTATTGCGCGGGCTTTTCCAGTCCAATACTGAGCGAACCTTGGCGCTGTCCATGGCGAGCCCCTTGTCCGACAGTTTATAGCCCAGGAAATCCACCTCCGTCACGTCGAACTGGCACTTCTCCAGCTTGGCGTACAGCCTGTGCTCCTTTAGTCTCCGCAGAACTTCCCTGACATCCCTCTCGTGCGCTTCTCGCGACTCAGAAAATATCAGGATGTCGTCCAGGAAGCATACGCATTTCTTGTAAAGGAGTCCCGCCAACACGTGATGCATAAAGGCTTGAAAACAGTGAGAGCCATTTTGTAATCCGAAGGGCATAACTCTGTATTCGTAGGTGCCCAGTGGTGTGAACATGGCCGTCTTCCACTCGTCGCCCTCCCGCACACGAATCAGGTTGTACGCGCCTCGCAGATCCAACTTGGTGAAAACGCGTCCTTTCCTTACCGTCGCGAGCAGGTCGTCTATTTTGGGCATGGGGAAGGACGAGGGCTTGGTTTTCGAGTTCAAAATTCGAAAGTCAACTACAAGCCTCTTCTGGGGCGTGTCTCGCTTCTTCACAAAGAATACTGGACTGCCCCCTACAGCTTTCGACTCCCGAATGAACCCGCGCTTCAAATTGTGGTCTATGAACTCCCTAAGTTCCTGCAGTTCGTCCTCAGACATGGAATACAGTTTCCCTGTTGGCAGCGTTGCCCCCGGCAGGAGATCAATCTTGCAGTCATAGGGTCTGTGGGGGGGCAGTTTGTCCGCCTCCTTCTCGCAGAAGACCTCCAAAAACTCCTTGTACTTGTTGGGCACCGCTTGCACCATGCCTAGGTGTAGCTGCGGTGCATCCTCTCGCCCCTCTCCTTCCTGGCAGGTCTGGATGCAGTGCGCTGCGCAGTAGGAAGAGCAGAAGGTCAATTGCCGCTGGTACCACGCTAATGCCGGGCTGTGCCTATCCAGCCAACTCATGCCCAACACTATGGGCGTGTCCGACAATTGGGTGACGTTGAAGCTGATGACTTCTCGGTGATTCCCAATTTGCATCACCATAGGTGGTGTCTGCTGCACCACCTGCCCCCCTAGCAGTTCCCTGCCATCCACTGTGACCACGTTCAGGGGCAGTGTGGCTGGCAGTAGCGCTATGTTGTGTTGTTGAAGGAATTCCAGTGCGATAAAGTCCGCATTACTGCCAGAGTCAATCGTAATCGGCACTTCTAAAGTGAGACCACTGGGCAGCTGGAGCGATGCGGTGAGCTGCACCACTGGTTTGGGCGGGAGGGGATCCGTGGGCTTCAAAATCTCTGGGGACTTCTTCACTGACTCGCCTGGCTGGCCCCCAGTGCTTCCGTTTCCCTGCCGTGGTTCACTTTGCTGAGTTGCTCCCATTACTGTCATTGAAGCTGCAGTGTGCTTGTGGAGCCTCTGGGGACACTCTTTCGCCATGTGCTTCGAACTGTCACAGATGTAACACTTCCTGTTCCCTCTAGGCTGCTTTGTTTTGACTGCTCCCGGTGTTAAGGCTCTGGTGGCTGAATGAGCTCTAGCACCGCCGATCTCCATCGGCTCCTCCCCCCCTGCTTGCGGAGGCGTTGATTGCGCACGCGCGACATCCCTGGGCAAGAGGGAGGGCACTCTGGCTGGTGTGCGTCCCCAACGCCCTTCTCCTCTGTCCCAAGGGCGGTCCTCCAGCCTCACCCCCACTGCAAGCGATCTGTCCACCACTTCCTGGGTGCTTTTGGGTCTCTCCCCCCGCGCTATCTCATCCTTGATTTGGGGGTTCAATCCTTCCCAATAAAGATCTCTAACGGGGGGGGAATCCTTGTCCCACCCCAAGGCATTGACCAATGCAAAAAAGCGGGAGTGATACTGCCTCACGCTGGCTTTCCCTTGTCTCAGCTCAAATATGTCCTTACGGGCAATGTCAATGTCTATTTTCGATAGAAAGCAAGAATCCATCGCTTTAATGAATGCAGCTGAACTCTGGAGCGCTGGGTCCATATCTCTCCACAGATTGCGCAGACATGCTTTCGCCTCTCCATGCAAATGAGACAAGATAAACCCCACTTTTTCTTGCTCATCTCTAAACTCTTTCTCCAGCAGTTTCAGCGCAAACTGCACGTCTGCTCGGAAATTGGGGTACTGCTGCAAATTCCCATCAAAGTGAGATACAATGCTGCCTCCAGTCCTTCCCAACCCGATTCCCTCGGATCTGGAACCCGTTTGTGCCTGCTTAGTAAGCACTTCCAACCTGGCTTGGAGATCTCGGCATGCAGCAGCCGCTTCATCCTCTCTTTTCCTGGAGGCGATTATCTCTGCGCTGAGCTGCGTTACCGCTTCTCGCAGGGAAGCAATTTGCTCTTCAGTAGACATGTCGCTTGACTTTTGTGAGCTCCAAAGGCACCAGTCCTCTTTCCTCCCTGCTTCGCTCCCCACACGCCGCTTGAGTCAAAGAGAACTGATGAAAACTTCTGGGAGATGGGACTTACTGTCAGAGACTGCCTCTAGGTCCCGGCTCACAAAGGACCAACGCTAGCCGGTAGAACGGAATAAAGTCTTTATTGAAGTATAGTTTCCATTTCCACATCTTAGCGTGCGTCTCTACGTCTATTCCCTAGATCGGCGAAGTCCCATCTGAATCTCCGCCTCCTGTACACCAGTTCAAGACCCTAGCCTTGCTCCACCTTTTGCGTCTCTCCTTTCGCCTCTGGGTCCTACCACCCCCCGGGGTTCCTTCCTTCCTGGATGCCTCGGATGCGGACCCTTCGGATTCCTCCCCCTCCCTTCGGCGGGCTTTAGGACCTGGCTCCCTTTCCGGGCTGCTCATTGCGCCTCCCTCTGGTACATTTGAACTTGGCGCGCGCGCGCTGTCTCCGACCCTCCTCTCTACCGTTTCCTCGCTCTCTGACGCAGGCGTGGCTGCTGCCGGAGAGCTGCCTGTCGCTGGTGCCTGGAACTCCTCCCCCCTGCTGCTCTCTGGTGGAGTAGCTGGTCCGGATTTCCAGCTGCTGCTCTCTGAATCCCCTCTGGTCCCTTCTTCCTGGGGTGCCCCTCTTGGTAACCCCCCAGCTCTGCCCACGGGAGCCCCTTTCTGTGAATCCTCCGATTCGCTGGACAGACTTAGAGATCTCGGACGGCTATCATCGCTAACCTCTCCTTCCGATTCCTCGCCATCCGTTCCCTCTGCTCCTGAACCCCTGACAGGAATGTTGAAAGGAAACAGCTGATTGGTGGGAGCAGAAGAGAGATAAGGGACACTAGTGGAGGCTGCCTGGGAGGGGGGAGGTAAAAGCCCATGGATCCTCAGTATTTTTGCATTGGGTCACCCCAAATTCACCATCAGATCACATAGCATGTCCATGGCTACAGCCTGCACCAAAAAAATCACGCACCCACTGTTCCGTGGGGCTGCAATGGTGCAAAAACGTGGTACCAAAGCACGGATCCACATGGATCCTCAGGATTTTTGCATTGGGTCACCCCAAATTCACTATCAGATCACATGTCTGTGGCCACAGCATGAACCACAAAAACCATATATCCACTGTTTCGCTCAGAATATTTTTTTTCTTGTTTTCCTCCTCTAAAAACTAGATGCATCTTATGGAGCAAAAAATACGGTATATCCCCTCCTTCGATTTCTAGCAACAGGTATTCAGAGAAGCATTGCTGCCTCAAATTGTGGAGGCGTAGAGTAGCCATTGACAGCCCTCTTCCCTCACAAGCTTGTCCCAATCTTCTTGTAGGGCATCCTAGTTGGTAACCACCACTGTCTCCTATGGTAGTGAGTTCCATAGTTTATGCTGGGTGATGGGCTGGTGGTCCCATGGCATTAGGGTGAATACAGCGGTACCTTGGGTTAAGTACTTAATTCATTCCGGAGGTCCGTTCTTAACCTGAAACTGTTCTTAATCTGAAGCACCACTTTAGCTAATGGGACCTCCTGCTGCTTCCCGCACGATTTCTGTTCTCATCCTGAAGCAGAGTTCTTAACCCAAGGTACTATTTCTGGGTTACCAGAGTCTGTAACCTGAAGCGTATGTAACCCGAGGTACCACTGTATAGGGAAAAATGGGTGACATGAATCGAAAGTTTCAGAGATGCTGGCTTTCAAGAAAGATGGCGGAACAGAGGGGCGGCCATGATGGATGTTGGTAAAACTGTGTGTTGAAGGAAGGATATTCCTTCTCTCCTTCCATCCTTAACCCCACTCCCTGTGTGCTCAGATTAAACAGGTCCAAGGATGAAAAATGAGATAATAATATATATTTTGCAAAGCTCTCCCAGCGACCGATGCAACTGCTGGGTGAAGCCAAACCAAGTTTTTAACGTTTGGATGTAGATTGCGAAGAGAGGAAACACGAGAGCTGAAGTTGATTGTAATCATGTTAAGTGGTTTTCCTATCAAAAGAATCTAGCGCTGTGCCTGGTATTCAGAAGGGGAGGGGAGGTGAGGTTTGATGCCTGCTTGAAAATTCTTGCTGTAGAAAAACGTGGAGTGCCCAATTATCCTGGCTTGCCCCCTCCCTTTTCACTCCTCCCCAAAAAACCATGAGACTGGTTTAAAAGTAATGGGATTAAAATAATCTTTCTTTTTTTTAAAGGAGGGAAGGGAAGCTGTCTGGTTTCCAAGCCTTGAAGGTTACAGTAGGATTATGTATCCAGACTACTTGGCTGCGCCTACAAGAACTAGACATTTAATTTCACTTTATGTTGACAACACAAGGCTTGTTCTTATTTCTTTAAATCAATGGCTGGGATCAAGAGATTTCCGCCTTCCAAGCAAGGGAGGGGAATCTTTGGATCCAATTCAGTGGCAATAAAACTGGAGCAAGTGTCTGAAGGCTTTTTATGGCATCAGTAGACATTGGTGCTGGAGGAGACTCTTGAGAGTCCCATGGACTGCAAGAAGATCAAACCTATCCAGTCTGAAGGAAATCAGCCCTAAGTGCTCACTGGAAGGAAAGATCCTGAAGCTGAGGCTCCAATACTTTGACCACCTCATGAGAAGAGAAGACTCCCTGGGAAAGACCCTGATATTGGGAAAGATGGAGGGCACAAGGAGAAGGGGACGACAGAGGATGAGATGGTTGGACAGTGTTCTCGAAGCTACCAGCATGAGTTTGACCAAACTGTGGGAGGCAGTGGAAGACAGGAGTGCCTGGCATGCTCTGGTCCATGGGGTCATGAAGAGTCGGACATGATTAAATGACTAAACAACAACAACAACAACAACAATCGTATCTCCTCTCAGTCTTCTCTTTTCCAGGCTAGACATACCCAGCTCCTTCAACCACTCCTCATAAGGCTCAGTTTCTAGACTCTTGATTCTCTTGGTTGCTCTCCTCTACTGCACGCGTTCCAGTTTTCTTCCCCTACAAAAGGTGCATGTTCTGTTTTCTGTGTTCTGTCAATTAAGCCAATAAAATGCCTTTTTACCCATTCATACATATTTACATGCTCAAAAACAGACGTGCCAAGGAGCCCTAGCAGACCAGATGCTTCCAAGTGACTCATGTGTCTAATATATTGGTAGAAAATGCCTGTAATTATGTATTTGCCTTCTGGGCTCATACTTAATGGGGGAAAGGCTCCAATTACAGATTTTTGAGAAGAGGTTGACAAGCTGACAAATTTGCCAACAATCTTTAGCTTATATTTTTTTATTTTAAAAAAACAGCTATTTTTTAAATGTAAGTTTAACTTCTGGTAAAGTCTGTCTGAAGTGGGAGGATGAGAAACAAAATTCTCAAGTTGACTTAATGGATTTTATGTCCCTAAATGCACACAAATAATGGAAATAAAAATGTACCATTTGGAGCGGCTAAGTTTTTGGACGTAACAATATCCTTCCTGCCTCGGATCAGGTTAATTTACAATATAATACTACTACATGTGTCTACAGAATGGGCTTACTTACCGTATTTTTCGCCCTATAGGGCGCACCGGCCCATAGGGCGCACCTAGTTTTTTTGGGGGGTAAGTAAAGAGAAAAAAAAATATTTCCCCCCCAGGTGCGGGGCTGGGGCAGCCCGAGCTTCCCCAGCCCCCAGAACAGCCTGCTATCCGCAAGCCTAGGGAGCCCAGCGGGAAGTCGTGCCGGTCTCCCGAGGCTTGTGGATATCTGCCTGAAGTCGTGCAGCTCTCCCATGGCTTGCAGAGAGCCGCGCGAAGCTCGAAGCCTGGGGCGCGCTTCAGGATGCAGGCAGCTCTTCCACGGCTTGCGGAGAGCTGCGCGAAGCCCGAAGCCTGCAGGCAGCTCTCTGCAAGCCGTGGGAGAGCTGCGCGACTTCGCTCTGGGCTCCCATGGCTTGCGGATAGCTTCCTGAAGCCTGGAGAGCGAGAGGGGTAGGTGCGCACCGACCCCTCTCGCTCTCCAGGCTTCAGCGAAAGCCTGCATTCGCCCCATAGGACGCACACACATTTCCCCTTCATTTTTGGAGGGGAAAAAGTGCGTCCTATAGGGCGAAAAATACGGTATCTTTGTATAGGATTGGGCTGCACACAAATCACTTGAGTTCCTTCCCCTTGCAACATGTTAGAAGTTTTTGGAAGCTCAGAAACAGAATGAGCTTCTTCTCAACATCAGGCGACAACAAACACCTTCATCCTGAAAGCCTTCAGGTTGAAGGCAGTCTCTGCCTTGGCTGTGATTTAAAATCCAAACTCTTTTCAGTGCAGGCTTAGTATGTAAGACCCAGCATATATTGAGTGATTTCTAACAGATTGACTACTCAGTCAGTTTTGTGACAATAAAGTTAAAGCTGCAATTCGGTGTATGCACCCTTGCCCTTACTTCTGAGTAAGCAAATGTAAGATTGTGCTTTTACCCTTTGACCGCTAGTTTTCTATTTTTAATTGGGAGTTTCAATTATTTCTGTGTTCCTTCAAATATCTCTATTCTTTGGATAGTCATAATTTCAATGCCTGCCAATTTATCAAGTGGTAATAATAATAATGGCTTTCTTTTAGTCATTTCATGTAAATTTATGAACGTCTCCGAGATTCTTAACTCTAGACATTAATTAAAACCTCTGTGTACTCTTCTTCCTGAAGTAATATCCCTTATGTAGTTGATTAGCAAATTAAAACATCTCTTTCTGTTCCATTCTATGTCAATTGTATTTTCCAGAATTAATTCTAAACTTTATTTGGAGAGCTTGGTATATCTGCATGACCGAAGCATACAACAGTGACCACATGTTGGAAGCAGAGAGTTGGATGAAACCTCGTAAGCCACCAGGGTCCCATCCAATTCTACAATTCTATGAATCTATGATTCAATCAGAGCTTCAAATCTAATCTTTCCGAGTTTCTAGGAGTAATATTCCTGGATATTTGCCCTGTTTCAAAAGAAAAGATAACCACAAATTCATATTGTCCTTGATTTCCAGTCCACATTTATATGCAAATCCTTATTGCCCTCTCATTAAAGGCAAAGGTAAACTCTTAATAATAATAATAATAATAATAATAATAATAATAATGTATTATTTGTACCCCACCCATCTGGCTGGGTTTCCCCAGCCACTCTGGGCGGCTTCCATAGAAACCAAAAATACACTAAAATATCACACATTAAAAACTTCCCTTAAGATGTCTTCTGAATGTCAGGTAGTTGTTTATCGCTTTGACATCTGCTGGGAGGGCGTTCCACAGGGCAGGCGCCACTACCGAGAAGGCCCTCTGCCTGCTTCCCTGTAACTTGGCTTCTCACAGCGAGGGAACCGCCAGAAGGCCCTCGGTGCTGGACCTCAGCGTCTGGGCAGAACGATGGGGGTGGAGACGCTCCTTCAGGTATACTGGACCGAGGCCGTTTAGGGCTTTAAAGGTCAACACCAACACTTTGAATTGTGCTCGGAAACGTACTGGGAGCCAATGTAGGACTTTCAAGACCGGTGTTATGTGGTCTCGGCGGCCGCCCCCAGTCACCATGACTCTTATAGTCAACATCTTTAAGAAGGGGTTATTTATTTATTTTTGGGTGGGGGCAGGATCACAGCAGGAAGGATGAAATCATAGCATAAGTTACTCATGCAACTCATTTCTGTTGAGGAAGTTCAACTCAATGCCATACAGGAAGTTGCCATGAAACTCCGATATGTATCTTAAGATAAATTCAACAGTGTAAATAAGTTTTGATGGATGTAATAATGAAATACTGAATGGCTTAGTTTATGTAAAAATATGCAGGGATTTATGTTATGCAAAACGAACCATGGAAAGAGAAGAAGGGAAGTCACTGATCTTTTAAGGTTTTTTAAATGAATATTCTAAAATGTAAAACAGAAAATTTAATAAAAATTATAGCGGGGGGGACTCAGATATATAAGCTAGGTGCCAAATGTCTCCTTAAACCAAGATTACAGTTGTCAGAACAGAATGTCTATTTACCATTTTTGGTCAAGTCAGCTCTAAAGTCTTATTTTCCAAATGATGGAAATTAACTATGACACTGTTCACAGCGCCTGCTCAGGCTGCACAGAAAAAGCATTTTGACTCCGGAAATTCATTCCGATTGTGCAGATAAAATAGAACGGATAGAATTCTACAGGATGTGGTATTAGTGTATACAAACCGTCCAGATCCACGGATCCCCAGGCATGCACCCTCCAGATGGAGATGTCAGGCACCATCCTGGCACCCAGGCATCTTCACTTGGTCACAAGTAGCCACTAGGCAGGTGCCAAATGCGCCTGGCTCCTGGTTAATTTCGAACCCTTATACCAGTTGTTGGAGACTACAGGAAAGGAGAGAGCTCTTGTGTTTGAATGTGGATGATACCCAGCTCTACCTCTCTTTCAAATTGGAACCAGTGAAGGCGGTGAAGGTTCTGTGTGAATGTCTGGAGGCGGTTGGAGGATGGATGGCGGCTAACAGATTGAGGTTGAATCCTGACAAAACAGAAGTACTGTTTTGGGGGGACGGGGCGGGCGAGTGTGGAGGACTCCCTGGTCCTGAATGGGGTAACTGTGCCCCTGAAGGACCAGGTGTGCAGCCTGGGAGTCATTTTGGACTTGCAGCTGTCCATGGAGGCGCAGGTCAATTCTGTGTCCAGGGCAGCTGTTTATCAGCTCCATCTGGTACGCAGGCTGAGACCCTACCTGCCCGTGAACTGTTTCGCCAGAGTGGTACATGCTCTGCTTATCTCTCGCTTGGACTACTGCAATGCGCTCTATGTGGGCCTACCTTTGAAGGTGACCCAGAAACTACAGCTAATCCAGAATGCGGCAGCTAAACTGGTGACTGGGAGCGGCCGCTGAGACCACATAACACCGGTCTTGAAAGACCTACACTGGCTCCCAGTACGTTTCCGAGCACAATTCAAAGTGTGGGTGCTGACCTTTAAAGCCCTAAACTACCTCGGTCCAGTATACCTGAAGGAGCGTCTCCACCTCCATCGTTCTGCCTGGACACTGAGGTCCAGCGCCGAGGGCCTTCTGGTGGTTCCCTCGCTGTGAGAATCCAAGTTACAGGGAACCAGGCAGAGGGCCTTCTCGGTAGTGGCACCTGCCCTGTGGAACGCCCTCCCACCAGATGTCAAAGAGAAAAATAACTACCGAACTAAAGGCAGCCCTGTTTAGGGAGGCTTTTAATGTTTAATAGATTATTGTATTTTAGTGTTTTGTTGGAAGCCACCCAGAGTGGCTGTGGAAACCCAGCCAGATGGGCGGGGTATAAATAATAAATTATTATTATTGTCAGAGCTGCCCAAGATCCCAGCTCACAAAGGACCAACGCCACTTCGTTGTTAAATACGAAAGTCTTTATTGAAGTTCAGTTTCACTTCCAGAACCGCAGCGTGCAGCTCTACGTCTCAACTTTTAGACCGCTGATGCTCTGTCTGAGTCTCCTCCCCCCATACACCAGTTTAAGACTCTAGCCTTACTCCACCTCTTCCTCTGTTCCTTCCGCCTCTGGTTCTGCCTGTCCGTTGGGGTCTCGCCCTTTCTAGACTCTTCTGACGCTGAATCCCCTGAGCCTTCCCCCTCCCTCCGGCGGGCTTTAGGAGCTGGTTCCCCATCCGGGTCTCCCGCTGTCCCCCGCGCCTGTACATTTGAACTTGGCGCGCGCGCCCAGCCAGCAACTTTCCTCCTGACCGTTTCACTGCTGCTGTCACTGCTTCCCCCTTCGGGGAGGCTAGCTGCAACTGACCTCCCCTCCGTTGGAGGCGTGGTCAGCCCTGACTCACCTTCTCTCCCCGCTGGAGGAGACGCTGGCCCTGACACATGTGAGACTTCCCCCCCACTACGCTCTGGTGGGGAAACTGGTCCTGATCCCCCGCTGCTGCTTCGGGGTTCCCCGCTGGCTCCTTGTTTCTGGTGCGTCCCCCCTGGGACCCCCCTTGCCCTGACCATCGGCGCCCCCTTCTGGGAATCTTCTGATTCGCTGGAGAAGCTCATGGAATCTCTCGGGTCACTGTCATACTCCCCTACGCTGCCCTCGGATTCTTCCCCTTCGCTCTCCATTTCCTCTCTCCCCTGTGCTCCTGCTCCTGAGCCCCTGACAATTATTATTATTATTATTATTATTATTATCATCATTATTTATTATCCTGCTTGTAGGTTTCCTGCAGGCATCTGGTTGGCCTCTGTGAGAACAAGATGCTGAACTAGGTGGGCCATTGGCCTGATCTAGGAGGGAATCTATGTTCTTCTGACCACCCAGCTGTTGAACTACAACTCTGCCAATTCCTGATCACTAACCATGCTGAGTGATGCTGATGAGAGTAAGAGCCAGCAACATCTGGAGGGCCACAGTTTTCTCAGTCCAGTGTTAAGGGGAGGGAAGAAAGCACAGCCACACACCCCGCTAAAACATGAGAGCCAGTGTGGTGTAGTGGTTAAGAGTGGTAGTCTCGTAATCTGGTGAACTGGGTTCGCTTCCCCACTCCTACACGTGCAGCTGCTGGGTGACCTTGGGCTAGTCACACTTCTCTGAAGTCTCTCAGCCCCACTCACCTCACAGAGTGTTTGTTGTGGGGGAGGAAGGGAAAGGAGAATGTTAGCTGCTTTGAGACTCCTGAAGGGGAGTGAAAGGCGGGATATCAAATCCAAACTTTTTTTCTTCTTCTTCTTCTTCTTCTTCTTCTTCTTCTTCTTCTTCTTCTTCTTCTTCTTCAAGCAACTATTTGTATAAATAGAAACTTAAGGTCACTTTTCCCGTAAAGCATAACATTAATCATGATCCACGATGTAGATCTACTTATTTTCAGGCAGTTCCTTCCCCATTCCATCCCAATCACATGCCTGTTTCGTAAAAGAAAGGCTACATCTTCACAAAGAGCCAAGCACAACATTGAACATTTCCTTTGTGGTGTAACCTGAGCTCAAATGATGTTGAAACAAGCAAATACGTTTTATCAACCTTGGTGATACGATTATTTAACCACTGAACTATGTGGTCAGCTGCCAGCAGTGACGGCCGAAACTCTGGGTGGAACGGCGTTTGGTGGAAAGCAGAAGTAATGGTATATTTATTATGGCCTGTGCTGTATAAGGCAATGAAATATACCTGTTTTACTGCTGAGATCACAGTCGTGGATTTCAGTGATTGGTTTGGCTTCCTCTGTGATTGCAATCTGCATGTATACTTTGCTTGGTTTCATATTTTTTTTTCCAATTCCGTGCAGATACAGAAAACCTCTTGGGTAGATCATGGAGCTGTAGGGCTGGAAAGGGACCTCAAGGGTCATCTAGTCTAAACCCCTGCAATGCAGGAATCTTTTGCCCGATGTGGGACTCAAACCCACAACCCTGAGATTAAGAGTCTCATGCTTTGCCGACTGAGCTATATATTCAAAAGGGAACTGGAGGATATCCCTTAAGTGACAGATTTTGCTGGGTGTTGGTATTCTTATTCTTATTTAATTATTGAATTTATATACCACCCATATACAGTTCACAATTTATAAAATCAAAATAAAAACAATAACCCAGTAACACCTCCCCAAAAGAGCCACATTTTAAAAGGGCATAGGATGTAATTCAGATCAACCAAAGGCCTGGTTCAAAAGGAACGTTTTTGCCTGGCGCCTAAAGGTGTACAATGAAGGCGCCAGGCGAACTTCTCTGGGGAGAGCATTCCACAGACAGGGAGCCACTGCAGAGAAGGACCGTTCTTGTGCGGCTGCGCTCCGAACCTCTCGTGGAGGAGGCAAACGAAGGAGGGCCTCAGAGATGATTTCAGGGTCTGGGTAGGTTCATATGGGACGAGGTGGTCCTTGAGATATTGTAGGCCTGAGCTGTTTAAGGCTTTATATATATATATATTTTTAAGAAATATTTATTAAGATTTCACAAAGACAAACATACAAAAACACATAATAACAAAAGAGAAAAAAGAAAAAGAAAAAGAAAACATACAGAAACAAGAAAAATTAAAAACAATTGTTTTTCATAACATAAAACTCGTTTGCTTGTTTCTTTGACTTCCTCACACCTCCCCTTCTTGTATTCCCATTTAAGTAATCAAATCAGCAAATCCTTACCCTCTTTCATTTATCATATCTCTATAACTTAACATTTTATAGCTCAGTATTTTCATACATTATCAATTCATTTTTGCATATTCTTATTAACTTTGTTGCCAATACCACTTATTTCCAATCCAACACCATTTTAGTTATTTTTTTTTTACCTAATTAACCCTTCTTCCATATTCTTAAAGCATTACAGCTGGAAAACTCAATTTCTATCCAACATAATTCTAACATTCATTAATTTTGCAATATTTCTGTAAATAGTCTTTAAATTTCTTCCAATCTTCTTCCACCGCCTCTTCTCCCTGGTCCCGGATTCTGCCAGTCATTTCTGCCAGTCTCATATAGTCCATCATCTTCATCTGCCATTCTTCCAAAGTGGGTAAATCTTGTGTCTTCCTGTTTAAGGCTTTATAGGTCAAAACCTGTGTTTGAGTTAGGCCCAGAAACTAATTGGTAGCCAGTGCAGTCGGACCAGGATCACTGTAATATGCTCAAACCGTCCTGCCCCGGTGATCAGCCTGGCTGCTTGACACGCCGACGTTGCAAACCCTCAAAACCTGTCATTGGTTGGAGCATGCAAATGGCTCGATTTTACTGGAAAATGGAAGCGTCCATGGAATTGTGTTGGCACTATGATGTCTTGGCAGCTAAGAGATTGTGCTGTGATGGACCTCTTGAGGGGGAGACACACTAAGAAGGGCCTCAGAAGATGATCTCAGGGTCTGGGTAGGTTCATATGGAAAGAGGCGGTCCTGAGCCGTTTAAGGCTTTATAGGTCAAAACCAACACTTGGTACACTTCCCTTTGATGTAGGAAACTAATTGGCAAGATGTGCTTCCAACTTACCCCCACTGGCTGAGGCAACATGTCCCAGAATACCAGGTGCTGGAAACCAAAAGTGCTGTTGCACTCAGGTCCTGCTTTTGGGTTTGTGGTTGGCCAGTGTGAGAACAGGATGCCGGACTAGCTGGGCCGTTGGCCTGATCCAACGGGCTCTTAGGTTCTTATCTTACTTCCCCCCAATTCCACTGGATAGTCTTGGTAATCCTACACATGGGTTCACCCCAACAAACACTGCAGGCAATTTCCTACATTCTTCAGATGTCACATTTTCACTGGAAAGCCAACACTGCCGTAAAAGTTTATTGAGGCACGATTACTCATGTCTAATTTCTCAGGATTTCACAGAACTTTGCAGCTGAACGTCTCTTGGGGTAGACATTGCAATGACTTAAAAATGCTGAATGGAATTGTAGAGTCAAATCCAAGAAAAATAACACATAGACCAGCACTTCCCACAGCATTCTAAGACTTGATTGATTAAATTGTTAAGTAAAGTTCTTAAGCTCAACGATACCTGTTTCCCTTTGGATAAGGGGCCATAAAAATGTGCCTTGGACTAAAATTGCCTGAGTTTAAATCCATTGTTGTAGCAGTTTGTTAGCTTTTGATTCCAAATGGATTTGGATAAGATTCATCTAAAGTGTTTACCTTCGTCCTAAATGAAACTGAGTCAAATTTCTCAGCAAATTCAACTATGTCTTCATTGAAGAATACCTGTGTACATTAAAACAACTTATCGAACTTGCATCGGGATCAGTTTGACATCACGTTAGCCAAGCTGTCTACTATAACTGGTTACAGATAGGTAGCCGTGTTGGTCTGCCATAGTCAAAACAAAAAACTGGCAATAGCTCTCCAGGTTTATTCATTTAATTTATTCAGACTTTTTCTATAACACTTAATATGCAAAAGTTTCCCTAACCAGTGTACAGAAAACTAAAGCAGCAACAAATGTTATGAAAATGCACAAGAAAACAATTAACACAAGTTACCGATAGGTACATACCGCTACGAATTTTCCCTCTTTTTGACACACCTTGGCACCCAGGACCTCTCAGTCAACTGGTTCTCGCCCAGGGCACCACCCATCCACCCTGGCACTCACCCAGGGCCCAAACAAACTCAGATCACACACTCACAATCCCAACCTCTCCCTAGTCTTCGACTCTAGACTTGCTTTTATGGGCAGGTGCCAAGGTTGATGTAGCGTCCTTTGACTGCCCACAGCTGCCCATTCTGCACTCAGTCAGCTACACTGGACTTGCACCCGGTTCCAGCTGGCAGCTGGCAGACCTGGTGGCACTGGTTGGCCAGGCGAGACAGTGGCTGAGGGCCCAGGAGTTTAGAGGGGCTGTTACTGGCCCCCGCCCGATCCCACCAGCCATCCCCAGGCCTTGTACGGAAGGTTTGGTTTGGGGAGTTTTTCCAGGAGGTCCAGACGATGGCAAATAGGACACTTCACCATTCTGTATCTGGTCTCTGCAAAACTCTCCTCTTCCAGTTGCGTTATTGACCCATGGCGGGGCATGCTTTGATAGGCAGGCAACAAATTATTATGGGAGAGGTTGGTCCCAGCTTGCTTTCAGGGATTGAACCTGAGAACGTCAGCATATAAACATCAAACTGAGCTATGGCCGTTCTCTGTAATTCAGTGAATTTTAATTAAAGCCAATAAAATATGCCTGATCTTTTCATGCATGTACCTCTTTCTTATGTGAACGTAATTTCACGAAAGGTTTAGTCTAATTCCCTGGATGGATGTATGATTGGCCTTGATGTTAATTTCCGAGGTGTAATTTCAGGCGAAGCAACCTCATTAACACTAGGTTTCGTCTCTTTTTCCTTTCCAAAATTCGCCCCTGTCTAATTAGCTCTGTTGCCTCCATTTCCATTGGGATGTGATATTGAGAAATGGGGGCGGGGGGCAATTGAGATCATAACTCTATGCATAGCTTTCTCAAGGCAGTATTAGAAGGGTTTTGAAATGGTGGCGGAATTTGGAAGGAAGTCTCTGTAGTGGCCTCTCAGCGCTCTTAACTCAGGTATATTTGCGGTAGTGCCAAGGACTTACCGTATTTTTCGCCCTATAAGACGCACCAGACCACAAGACACACCTAGTTTTTGGAGGAGGAAAACAAGAAAAAAAATATTCTGAATCTCAGAAGCCAGAACAGCAAGAGGGATCGCTGCGCAGTGAAAGCAGCAATCCCTCTTGCTGTTCTGGCTTCTGTGATAGCTGCGCAGCCTGCATTCGCACACACATTTCCCCTTACTTTTTAGGAGGGAAAAAGTGAGTCTTATAGAGCAAAAAATACAGTAAGTCAAAAAAGGAAGATAAGGTCAAGATAGTGGCAATCTTCCATTGCCAGAAGCAGCACAAGTCCGGGGGGAAAGTCATCTTTAGGAAATCCTAGGTCATAAAATATGGGATGCGGGTGGCACTGTGGGTTAAACCACAGAGCCTAGGACTTGCCGATCAGAAGGTTGGCGGTTCAAATCCCCGTGACGGGGTGAGCTCCTGTTGCTCGGTCCCTGCTCCTGCCAACCTAGCAATTTGAAAGCACGTCAAAAGTGCAAGTAGATAAATAGGTACCACTCCGGCAGGAAGGTAAACGGCATTTTCGTGCGCTGCTCTGGTTCGCCAGAAGCGGTTTAGTCATGCTGGCCACATGACCCGGAAGCTGTACGCCGGCTCCCTCGGCCAATAAAACGAGATGAGCGCCGCAACCCCAGAGTCGGCCACAGCTGGACCTAATTGTCAGGGGTCCGTTTACCTTTACCTTTTAGGTCATAAAATGGCAGAGGTGGAAATGACCTCAGGGGTCATCTAGCCCAACCCTGACCATGCAAAGAGTCCATTGTCTAGCTTCTGCTTAAATGTCTCTAGTGAAGGAAAGCCCAGCTTGCAAGACAGCCTGTTCCACTGTTTCGCCAGTGAACTCTTGGATATCTCAGTTGGTTAGAGCATGGTGCCAATGACGCAAAGTTTGCAGGTTCAGTCCTCGTGTGGGACTGCTGCATATTCCTGCATTGCAGGGGGTTGGATAGATCAGGTTCCCTTCCAGCTCTACAATTCTATGATTCCAACAACATTAACTGAAATCCCTTTGTTTTAATTTCAACCCATTGCTTCGGGTTTTGCCCTCCAGAGCGGCAGAAATCAGATTTGCACCCTTTGTGCACCAGCCCTTTAAAATACTTGGAGATGGCTGTCATGTTACCATGTGTAGCTTTTTAAAAAAAGAGGATTAGATAAATTCACGGGAGAAAATTCTATCGATGGCTTCTGGCCACCACAATGGCTACATTCTGCATCCATGGACGGAGCCGAGTTGTCAAAACCCTGAAAAAATGAAGCTCCCCATCTTGCGATTCCTTTGCAGCACTGATGTAGGTCCTGGGGGCATTTTTGCAGGGGAGAACTGGGATTCGGGGGGGGGGGGGTTGCTTAAGCTTAAACTGATTCTCTCCACTGCAAATGTCCCAACCTAGCAGTTAGGGCATGTTCTGGGCAGCCTCCAAAACTCTCGAGCTCAGCTGGTGCAGAAATACTCCCCTGGGTGGGTGGGTGTTTTAGTTAGTGCATATCATGCGCTGGAGGGGTTAAACACACACAGATCTCCCCCTGTAAGTTCCCCAATCTCCCGCAATCTCCGTTATCTCAGGAAACTTTTGAGTTCAGACACATGCACAAATAACGTTTAGTTTGGCAGATGGTTTTGCTGGCTTATTCCGTGTCCCTGGGCATTCTGCCAGTCCTAGGATTTGGTATCAGCAGTTCTTGGCCACAAATGAACAAACAGAAATAGCTGGGGCGGGGAAGGGGGGAAGTGACCTGTAGGAGCACAGGTTCTGCATCGCTTGTGCCATGTGCCCAGTCTTAGCAGATTGTGGTGTGGGTGTGTTTGTTTAGCAGGGCCAACGGTCAGGAATAACGGGAAGAAACTGTCGGACAACAACAACAACAACCGGAGGCTCAAAAGATTCTCCATCCCTGATCTGCAAACTCCTCTTCCCCCCAACTCAGGGCTTGAAATAGATCAGCGGTGGGATCGAAACTGGGAAAGGGGGTGGTGGGGTTTGGGAATCCAAAGGGTGTATAACTATAATCTGGTTTTTTTTTTCATTTTGTTTTGTTATTAGTAAGAAAATTGGGGAATTCGTGGAAGGGAATTTGGGTCGACTTTAGAAAAAGGTTTTAAGAATGAGTACTGATGTATAAATATGGATGTTTATAAGTTAAAATTGTTTTTTTAAAAAATGAACTAAATATAAAAAGGTTAAAATTGGGGATAAGAACTTGTTGAACTAACAATTTGAATTGGAATATAAGAAGGGGAGGTGTGGGGAAGTCAGGGAAATATGTCATTGAAAATACGGATTGTAAACTTTATGTGTTTTTTAATTTTTTCTTTCTTTCTTTTTTTTTGGATTTTTTTACTAAGATGGAAAATTTTAATAAACATTTATTTTAAAAAAAAAAGAAATAGATCAGCGGCAAAGCTTTGGCAGACCAAGGTTGTGCTTACATGCCGTGGAAATCCGTAAAGTTTGGCTTATCATGTGTTCACCTATATTTCTTCTCACTTGTGCTTGGAGGAAACAAACCACAATTCCTGGTGTAGAGTTGAATCTGAAATTCAAGAAACTATGATGCAGCCCCCCTTCATGGATCACTGCCTTGCCGTGGCGAAGGGGCTTGAATAACTCAGAGAAGCTATGAACTATGCCGAGCAGGGCACCCAAGATGAACAGGTCATAGTGGAGAGTTTTGACCAAACGTGATCCACCTGGAGGAGGAACCGGCAAGCCACTCCAGTATCCCTGCCAAGAAAACTCCATGGACAAAGACAACAGGCATATAAAAGTTATGATGCTGGAAGATGAGCCCCTCAGGTCGGAAGGCGTCCAACATGCTACTGGGGAAGAGCGGAGGACAAGTACAAGTAGATCCAGAGCTGATGAAGCGGCTGGGCCAAAGCCGAAAGGACGCTCAGTTGCGGATATGCATGGAAGCGAAAGGCAAGTCCAATGCTGTAAAGAAAAAGAAAAAACCTCAGATGTGCAGATGACACAACCTTGATGGCAGAAAGTGAGGAGGAATTAAAGAACCTTTTATTGAGGGTGAAAGAGGAGAGCACAAAATATGGTCTGAAGCTCAACATCAAAAAAACGAAGATCATGGCCACTGGTCCCATCACCTCCTGGCAAATAGAAGAGGAAGAAATGGAGGCAGTAAGAGATTTTACTTTCTTGGGCTCCATGATCACTGCAGATGGTGACAGCAGTCACAAAATTAAAAGACGCCTGCTTCTTGGGAGAAAAGCAATGACAAACCTAGACAGCATCTTAAAAAGTAGAGACATCATCTTGCCAACAAAGGTCCGTATAGTTAAAGCTATGGTTTTCCCAGTAGTGATGTGTGGAAGTGAGAGCTGGACCATAAAGAAGGCTGATCGCCGAAGAATTGATGCTTTTGAATTATGGTGCTGGAGGAGACTCTTGAGAGTCCCATGGACTGCAAGAAGATCAAACCTCTCCATTCTTAAGTAAATCAGCCCTGAGTGCTCACTGGAAGGACAGATCGTGAAGCTGAGGCTCCAATACTTTGGCCACCTCATGAGAAGAGAAGACTCCCTGGAAAAGACCCTCATGTTGGGAAAGATGGAGGGCACAAGGAGAAGGGGACGACAGAGGATGAGATGGTTGGTTGGTGTTCTTGAAGCTACCAGCATGAGTTTGATCAAACTGCAGGAGGCAGTGGAAGACAGGAGTGCCTGGTGTGCTCTGGTCCATGGGGTCACGAAGAGTCGGACACGACTAAACGACTAAACAACAACAAAATGATGCAGCCAGAGTTTGTCCTTGGCTTACTGATGATCATGGTTTCCTGGAGCGAAGCAAAGCAATATGGATTGGGACGTAGTAGTAATTAATAATAATAATAATAATAAAAATAAATTTTATTAGTTATATCCTGTCCATCTGGCTGGGTTTCCCCAGCTACTCTGGCTTACAAAATGCACTGTTACCTTGGTTGTTGAACTCACGGAATGGTTCTATTCACAGAACCATTTGAAAACCAAGGCACAGCTTCCAATTGGCTGCATCAGCTTCCTGCACTCAGTCGGAAGCTGCGTCGGATGTTCGGCTTCCCAAAAACGTTCGCAAACTGGAACACTTACGGGTTTGCGGCGTTGGGAGCTGATTTGTTCGGGAGCCAAGCTGTTCAACAACCAAGGTACCACTGTATATAAAAACATAACAACATCAAACATTAAAAAGCAGAATATCTTATATAGACTATAAATAAATCAGTAGAATAATAAAAACAAAATAGTAATGATCAGTTTAGTTACACCCAAATTAAAATAACTGCCAGCCCCAACTAAACATTGAACCAACCCCAACCTAACAAAAAACAAAACAGAGGAACCAAAATTAAAACATTTAAAAACATTTTTTAGCCAGTTGCCCCAATGCAAGAGTTGTTCCAGCAATGTCTCACCGGCCTCCCAGGAGCCTCTTGGTTTTTCAGGGCGAGTCTGGGTTCCGCCCCCTAAGTCAGGTGGAAATGGGTCATGCAGCAGGGAGTAGGTCTTCTAGTCTTGTGAGCTTATGGACTTTGTTACAAACCTTGGGCGAGGTTTGCCTTGGATACTGGCAAATAAAGCCATTATGATGTATTGGCACAATTTGCAAAGCAGAGCTTGAGCGCACGTCTTTGCATCTGCTCACCTGTATCTCTCGCCTCTTTGCTGCCTCCCCTGACGAAATGTATGTTGCAAGCGCTCCGGAGATCAGCAACCTTTTCATTTCCTGCTTCTAAACCACTTGGATACAAGGTCCGCTCAGAACGTTAGGATAATTATCCGCGGCAGAAAGCCTGCCTGCCCCTGTATAGATCTGTAAGATCACTTAGATCTGTGGTTCCTAAATTGGTACAGTACCTCCTCCCCCCACCCCAGGGATTTCCTAGTAGGGCAATAAGAGGCAAGGGAGTTTAAGTGGGGTGCCTTTGAGAAGCTGTTGTCTGTGGATCAAATTTTCATCAGTTTTGTTGAATTAATTAAACTAATGACCAGAGAACCACAAAGAGCTGAAGGGCAACTCAACATGCCATGGAACGTGGAGTGTTAGGAGCATCATCAAAATGTGATGAGAAGTGACTCGGGCCGATGGAATAATGCGGTGTTAGTGTGGAGACCCTAAATTTTTGAAAGTCCTCTGTGATGGGTGGACTAAGACTAGCAGGAGGGCTTACAATATGTGGGTACGGGAAGCAAACAACACAGAACTCTGGAGAGAAATTGTAGAGCCTCATATCCAAAGATAGATTGCGAGACTCCGCAGAAGAATGGAACTAAATCCTTTTAATTGGATTTGGAATAAATGTGCAATTAATTGTTAACTGTTTTGAATTTTGCTGCGCTGTTATCTTTCTTACTGGGCTCTTCTGAATAATGCTTTTTATAGGGGGCACTGGGGGTGAGTTTGTAGAGCCAGTGGGTTTGGGGACCATTGCTGTAGAAGGAGAACGAGTCTGTCTGGGATCTGTGCTCAAGATGCCCATTCGCCTCCTGCAGAAGGTTTATAAGACACATTGGCCAAAGATTAGGAGGGGAAGTGCTGCTGCGTAATCAACTTAGGCAAACAGGCAGAGACCCCAAAATGGGAAAAAAATAACTTGCTAGTGGCAAGGAGAAACGATGAGTCTTTTGCCACACTTTGCTTTTCTCGGGCAAAATGGACAGATTTCCAAACCACTGCATTTCTCTTTCGCCAGAGTCGCTTTTTAATGAAAAGATGTGCACGCCACCCATCTGCTGCAGTGCAGAGCCTGGGGCAGCTTAACAGTTAAGGTTGACAAAGTGCAAAGAAGCAAGCAAACAATGACAATGCAGTACAGTAACAGCAACAGATAAAAATGGCTTTAAAAACCGAAGCCTTGTAAAAACAGAGGGGGGGGGGCAGACTCGTCCCTGAAGCTCTGACACCTGCCAGAGCAAAATGACGTGCGCCAGACAGCAAAGGCAAGGGAGCCAACCAGTTATCCTGTGGCAAGGAGTTCCGCAGTCAAAGGCCCCATCTTCTGATAAGGGCCTTGTGATAGGGGCCCTACCCATTGTCCCAGCCAGCCATGCCTCTGCCATTCTCAGGACCCAGAGAACAGATTCTTCCCTCTCCAGCCAACTTTTCAGGGAGGGCAGGCTTATCTGGGACGGTGTTTATGTCAGGGGCAGCCTATGTGCTGGACTAGAAAAGGATCTAGGAGTCTTGGTTGACCACAAACTTGACATGAGCCAACAGTGTGACGCGGCAGCTAAAAAAGTCAATGCAATTCTGGGCTGCATAAATAGGAGTATAGCATCTAGATCAAGGGAAGTAATAGTGCCACTGTATTCTGCTCTGGTCAGACCTCACCTGGAGTGCTGTGTCCAGTTCTGGGCACCACAGTTCAAGAAGGACACTGA
The DNA here is from genome assembly GCF_964270895.1 of Podarcis filfolensis. Classification (NCBI taxonomy): domain Eukaryota; kingdom Metazoa; phylum Chordata; class Lepidosauria; order Squamata; family Lacertidae; genus Podarcis; species Podarcis filfolensis. Next base: position 81,363,443 of record NC_139603.1, on the reverse strand, counting down.
CAAACTGGAACGTGTCCAGAGGAGGGCAACCAAAATGGTCAAAGGCCTGGAAACGATGCCTTATGAGGAACGGCTAAGGGAGCTGGGCATGTTTAGCCTGGAGAAGAGGAGGTTAAGGGGTGATATGATAGCCATGTTCAAATATATAAAAGGATGTCACATAGAGGAGGGAGAAAGGTTGTTTTCTGCTGCTCCAGAGAAGCGGACACGGAGCAATGGATCCAAACTACAAGAAAGAAGATTCCACCTAAACATTAGGAAGAACTTCCTGACAGTAAGAGCTGTTCAACAGTGGAATTTGCTGCCAAGGAGTGTGGTGGAGTCTCCTTCTTTGGAGGTCTTTAAGCAGAGGCTTGACAACCATATGTCAGGAGTGCTCTGATGGTGTTTCCTGCTTGGCAGGGGGTTGGACTCGATGGCCCTTGTGGTCTCTTCCAACTCTATGATTCTATGATTCTATGATTCTATGATTCTAGATCACAGAATCAAGGAGTTGGAGAATTGGAAGGGACAACGAGGGTCATCGAGTCCAACCCCTTGCAAACCCAGTCAGGTGGGCGGAATATAAATTTATTATTTTTCTTATTAAGCCCTGCTGGACATCTGAAGGCAGCCCTCTTTAGGGAAGCTTTGAATGTTTGATGCCTTACTGTATTTTAATATTTTGTTGGAAGCTGCCCAGAGTGGCTGGGGAAGCCCAGCCAGATGGGTGGGGTATAAATAACAAATATTATTATTATTATTATTATTATTATTATTATTATTACTCACTTCCTGATTGTTTGGGGTAAAACATGCCCAATTGGCAATAATATTTTTTTTAAAACTTCAGTTTAAAAAACCTGAAACTTTAGTGTGTCTGAAAGCACTGACCAGGGGGAGGGAATCAAAGTTCTGTTCTTGGGTGGAAAAAATAAGACATACAGTGGTACCTCAGGTTACATACGCTTCAGGTTACACACGCCGCTAACCCAGAAATAGTGCTTCAGGTTAAGAACTTTACCTCAGGATGAGAACAGAAATTGTGCTCCGGCGGCGTGGCAGCAGCAGGAGGCCCCATTAGCTAAAGTGGTGCTTCAGGTTAAGTATAGTTTCAGGTTAAGTACGGACCTCCGGAACGAATTAAGTTCTTAACCCGAGGTACCACTGTATTTCTGCTTCATGTGCTGCTAACTCAACATGAGCCTGAAGAATGACATTCATCAGGACTTCCCTGTGCCTGCAGAGAGCACAATTGCTTCCCCCAAGAAAACCTCCAGCACGAGATAGAAATAGCAGATATGCAACTCCGAGCTCTCCAAGCTGCCATGAGAAGTGCTTGCCGTTGTGAGCTTTTGTGATCTGCAAAAAAGCTCCGTAAAGAATGTTTCCTACTTGGGATACTGAAGTATTTGGTTAAGGTCAAAGAATGTCGTAGTTCAGTGCTGCCAGCCATGGAGGGAGAAGCCAGTTAACCAGTCGAGTACTTGAGGATACGGGGGGGGGGGGCAGAGCCCATACAAGGTACAGTCCAGTCCCTAGGCAAACTTGGCCCTCCAGATGTTTTGGGACTACAACTCCCATCATCCCTAGCTAACAGGACCAGTGGTCAGGGATGATGGGAATTGTAGTCCCAAAACATCTGGAGGGCCAAGTTTGCCTATGCCTGGTCAGGAGTATATCAGTTAATGTAGTCAGGCGATCCGGGGGTCAAGATACCCAGGGTTCAAGGTCACAAGAAGTGGTGTAAGGATAAAGAGAGCCAGTGAGAAGTGTAGAGAGTCAGTGAGAGCCAGTGTGGTGTAGTGGTTAAGAGTGATAGACTCGTAATCTGGGGAACCAGGTTCGGGTCTCCGCTCCTCCACATGCAGCTGCTGGGTGACCTTGGGCTAGTCACACTTCTCTGAAGTCTCTCAGCCTCACTCACCTCACAGAGTGTTTGTTGTGGGGGAGGAAGGGAAAGGAGAATGTTAGCCGCTTTGAGACCTCTTCGGGTAGTGATAAGGCGGGATATCAAATCCAAACTCTTCTTCTTCTAAAATGGGAAGGAAGAGATGCTTGAGATCTTTTGAGGAAAGGCGGGACACAAAGGTACCAATAAATCTCTGACCCGCCGGATGTTGTTGCTTGAGCTCCAATCATACTGGACCGTTGACCATGTTGGTTGCAGATGATGAAAACAGAAGCCTAGTGATGTCTGGGGGTTCAGAGGCTCTCCACACCTGTTTTGCAGGAAGCATAGCAGAACTAACTTTCTGACCAGCCAAACATTTGGGCACGGATCTGCTGAGGGAGATCTCTCCATCCTTTCTCGCCATAACCTCCCTAGCTGCTGTATATCTAAACAGCTACTTGACAATAGCACTTCAAACCAAGGAAATGGAAATTCTGTCTCCCTGTGCTCTCCCCCACTTTATGATGGTGCTGTCATATCCATCTGTGAATACTAAAAATCCTTCTCCTATACAGCTGTCAAAATCAATTTGCTGATACCTTTTCCAAACTGTCATCGTCTCCCATCCCCATTATTATTATTTCTCCTCCACCTGGCTGGTTCCAGGCAGTCTGAGAGTGGTATTACCTAGCAGTGCTGCGGCAGAAACCTTTTTGGCAGGAGAAGAGACCTTTTACAGTCTTGGGCATTGTTTTGCTTTCTGTGGGTTCCCTTCCTAGACTGTTTTGTTTCCCTCCGGCATCAACAAAGCATTGAATAGGACCTTCGATTCTTATAAACAGGGCAGGCCCATGAGACATATCTTGGAGATGCATTGCCTCACTGGTATTGTTCAACAACTATATGAAGTAACGATGTCCCCCAAAATATGGCATTCTTCCCCTAAGCATTCTCCATTAATTAATGAGAAAAGAAACTGCAAACTTATCCAAAATTTCAGTGAAATTCTCATGGATGGGGAGCGGGGATTTTGGTATGTTTAACTGTAAAGGTAAAGGTACCCCTCCCCTTCATGGATCACTGCCTTGCCGTGGCGAAGGGGCTTGAATAACTCAAAGAAGCTATGAACGGGTCATAGTGGAGAGTTTTGACCAAAAGTGATCCACCTGGAGGTGGCCACCTCATGAGAAGAGAAGACTCCTTGGAAAAGACCCTGATGTTGGGAAAGATGGAGGGCACAAGGAGAAGGGGACGGCAGAGGACGAGATGGTTGGACAGTGTTCTCGAAGCTACCATAATGAGTTTGACCAAACTGCGGGAGGCAGTGGAAGACAGGAGTGCCTGGCGTGCTCTGGTCCATGGGGTCATGGAGAGTCGGACACGACTAAACGACTAAACAACAACAAAAGGTACCCCTAACCGTTAGGTCCAGTCGCGGACGACTCTGGAGTTGCAGCGCTCATCTCGCTCTATAGGCTGAGGGACCCGGCGTTTGCCCACAGACAGTTTCCTGATCATGTGGCCAGCATGACTAAGCTGCTTCTGGCGAACCAGAGCAGCACACGGAAACGCCGTTTACCTTCCCGCCGGAGTGGTACCTATTTATCTACTTGCACTTTGACGTGCTTTTGAACTGCTAGGTTGGCAGGAGCTGGGACCAAACAACGGGAGTTCACCCCGTCGCGGGGATTCGAACCGCCGACCTTCCGATCGGCAAGCCCTAGGCTCTGTGGAACCTGCTGGATCAGGCCAATGACCCAACAACCCAGCATCCTGTTTTCACTGTGGCCAACCAGATGCTTGTGAGAAAGCTGGATTTGAGGCCAAGAGTTCTCTCCCCTCCTGGTGTTTTCCAGCAACTGGTATTCAGAGGCACTGCTGCCTCAAACTGTGGAGGCAGAGGATAGCCACGAATAGCCCTCTCCGCCTTGAATTAGTCTTCTTTTAAAGCCATCAAAATTGGTGGTCTTCACTGTCTCCTGTGGGAGTTCCATAGTTTAACTACAGTGGTACCTCGGGTTACAGACGCTTCAGGTTACAGACTCCGCTAACCCAGAAATAGTACCTCGGGTTAAGAACTTTGCTTCAGGATGAGAACAGAAATCGCGCAGCTGCGGTGCGGTGGCAGCGGGAGGCCCCATTAGCTAAAGTGGTGCTTCAGGTTAAGAACAGTTTCAGGTTAAGAACGGACCTCTGGAATGAATTAAGTTCTTAACCCGAGGCACCACTGTATGTACTACATAAAGAAATGCTTCATTTTGCCTCTCTTGAATCTTCCAGCGTTCGGCTTCATTGTGAGTGTGCTTTCTTTCCTTCTGCAAATCATCTCTGGTGCTTTGCACTCTGCAGCCTCCCTGGGTGCTTTGACCATTCCTGAAGGTGGAAAAAAACCAAACACCACCCCATTATGTTCCCGGCTAACTTTTCCTGTAAATGCAGGAAGGCTGCCTCCTGTTTGTAGCAGCTGTTTGTTGCTTGTTGACAGTTCTTTGTTGTTTTGAGTAAAATCCTTTAAAGACATCTCTGTGAAGGTAAAAGAAAGGTCTGCCCTTCGAACCAAAATGAGTGAGCTTATTGATCTCAGGCTTTTTGGTATCCGGAAGTCATCTTGTCTGGAAAACATTGAATTTGATGAAATGAGGTTTCAGCTGAAAGGCTGGATGCAGAAAATCCCATGTGGGGCCCAGCTGTGCTATAAATTTGCAAAGAAGCATTGGCCACTTTAAACAGTCATGACTTCCAAAGAATCCTGGGAGCTGTGGTTTTTTAAGGGTGCTGAGAGATGTTAGGAGGCCCGCCTATTGTCCTTCACAGAACTGCAATTCCCAGAGTTCCCTTGGAAGAGGGATGGAGTGTTAAACCATAGGAGAAGTTGATTGTTCAACTGCTCTTGCTTGTCTGAATGGAGGACAGAGAAGGATGCTTAAAAAAATAGGTTTGTGTCTGTGTCAAAACTAGCCAGCAGTACAGAGGAAGAATCTACATTTGTGGCTCCGCCCACCCTTGGAATATTGTCCCAAAAGGAATTGGAAATATTCCCCATCCTTGATCGAAAGCGTGCAGAGCCAACCTGTTTTGCCTAGTACAATCTTTTAAATTATTCCTCTTTGGAGAGGATCTCCCGTTTTCTCTTCTTGAAACAATCTCTCACGAGCTAAAAGTATCTAAAGGACAGCACTTGAATGATCTCACATATTTTTATTATTTTATTTCTTATACAAGTATTGAGGCACATGGTCTCTTTGTGCCACTAGCATGTGCAAATATCTGGCTCATTTAAGACCATAGAACCTTTATTCTCAATAACAATGGAACTTGCAGGCGGAGAATACGTTTACTCTTCCGTATATTTATTATCTGTAAAGGGAGTATTTGTAGGAGTTCATACTTTATTGTCCCTTTGGTGCTGCGCTGTATATTTGTCCTTTTAGTCCTTTCAGACTCTGTCAATATATGGTTTGCATTTCTGATTCTTTGTTCCCCCCCCCCCCTGTTAGTTATGCTTGCACTTTTTCATATAACAATCTGCAAGCTCCATTTTTCTGAACGTTGCTGTTCTCTGCGGTTTCTTGCAGAAAACACGCTCCCAGCTCTCCAAATGTGCTTGCTGGCTCTTCTCTGATTCCCATCTTCGGGCTCGCCACTTGATTTCTCGGCGTTTGATTACCAAACACTCGAGTGGCAACTGGATACGTAGGCGCTGCCGAGTTGGAAAATGGCAATCAAAATGATCAGGGATCTCTGGGGCAACTGCTCTGCAAGGGGAAAATTGCAGCTTTGGGGGCTTTTTAGCTGAGGAACTGCAAGTAAAAGGAGGGTTAATGACAGAGTGTAATAAACTTTTGCAGGGCGTGCAGAAAGTAGGTGGAGACACGAATCATTGGAGATGGCTGCTTGTTGTGATGGTTATTGCGCAACCTCCATGATCAGATCTGAATGCCAGTCGCTAGGAGTTGCAAGAGTTGCACTCATCTCTCACTTCCGGTAGACATCTGGTTAGCTCCTGTGGGATAGGGGTTGGTTCACTAGGCAAGCACTTCACAGAATCACAAAATGGTAGCGTTGGAAGGGGACCACAAGGGTTCATCTAGTCCAACCATCATCCGAAATTCGCCAGGCACCAGGCTCATTTTGCACCTGCGCTGTGGGTTAAACCACAAAGCCTAGGTCTTGCTGATCAGAAGGTCGGTGGTTCGAATCCCTGCGACGGGGTGAGCTCCCGTTGCTCGGTCCCAGCTCCTGCCCACCTAGCAGTTCGAAAGCACATCAAAGTGCAAGTAGATAAATAGGTACCGCTCTGGCGGGAAGGTAAACGGCATTTCCGTGCGCTGCTCTGGTTCGCCAGAAGTGCCTTAGTCATGCTGGCCACATGACCGGGAAGCTGTACGCCGGCTCCCTCGGCCAATAATGTGAGATGAGCGCCGCAACCCCAGAGTCGGCCACGACTTGACCTATTGGTCAGGGGTCCCTTTACCTTTACCTATTGGCCGCTTGTGACCGAGTGAAGATGCCCAGGCCTGCCATCTCTGCCATCTGGAGCTGCACGTCTGGCGATCCTTTTATCTTGCCTGTTTTCACACACTAGCAACGCATCCTGTAGAATTCTATCCGTGATATTTTAGCTGCACAATCAGAACAAATTTCAGGAGCCAGAAAGTTGTACGGCGGTACCTCGAGTTACAAACGCCTCAGGTTACAAACTCTGTTAACCTGGAAGAGTTACCTCGAGTTGAGAACTTTGCCCCAGGATGAGAACGGAAATTGTGTGCCGGTGGCGCAGCGGCAGCAAGAGGCCCCATTAGCGGAAGCACGCCTCTAGTTAAGAATAGTTTCAGGTTAAGTACGGACCCCCAGAATGAATTTAGTTCGTAACTAGAGGTACCACTGTATTGGAAAAGTACGACTTTTGAGCTATTCGGCCCCAAAATGACAACTAGGCATTCTGTTTTGGTGACTGTAACCCCTGGTTTAAGGAGCCATTTGCTGCCTAGCTTATATATACAAGTTTCTAACACTGAGTCCAACATCCTGTTCTTAACTGTCTGCATTGGTAAGGGCCCCATCTATGCATTTAAAGTGGCATCCCTCAGACCTTGTGGGGGGCCGGACTATATTGAGCGGGGGGGAATGAATGAATTCCTATGCCCCACAAATAAGCCAGAGATGCATTTTAAATAAAAGCACACATTCTACTCATGTAAAAACACGCTGATTCCTGGACCGTCCGCGGACCGGATTTAGAAGGCGATTGGGCCAGATCCGTCCCCCGGGACTTATTTTGCCTACCCATTATATACCGGTATATCATAGATCAGGCAAAGCCTTTCACTTCAGTTGAAAGGAACACTCTGTCCCTGGTATTCCCATCTGCAATGGCCCATTCACACATGGAAGAAATCGCTCCCGACATCCTTTTTATTCCTCAGCCAAGATGACTTGCAGTCAGGATATTACTGGGGCTGTCCCACATGGTCCTGCTTTCAACGCAGTTTGTGAAAGTTTTGGGGCGGTCACAGTCCTGTCACTTCCTGCTGAAATCTCACAACTCTTTGTATCACAAATGTTCCAATTAATTTTTGTCCCACGTCTGCGGGACTATCACCCTTCCAGACAGCGATAATGTGGTGGCATTGGGGTGGGGTGGGGGGAGCAATTCAGAATGAAGTGGAGAATATAAGTCCACCAAAGGCACACTATTTTTGTGGGAAGAACAAGTTGCAGAAAACACCCACAATAAAACCGCAGACTGGAGGGACAGTCAAGGGGTGTGTGTGTGTGTGTGAGAGAGAGATGTATAGTGTGCCACTATATCCTTTCTGGCTGATTTCCATATAAAAGACCACTAACTAACCTGCCCCACAAGGACCATTCTTCTACCAGGACATCATTTCATCAGCCCCTTAAAAATATTTTTGAAGTCAAGGAGGTGTCTTGACCTGCTTCCCAGTTCTGCAGAAAAGGAACTGAGGCACTAGCAGATTGTTAGATTCTTCCCTATCTCCCATAAGGAAATGTACCTTTCAGCATAGGGATTTCTCTGCCCATTCTCAATAATTTCCTGACTGAATAAGTAGTGCTCATTTCAAATTCCAAAGCCAGGATCTCCTTTGCTTTGAAGTTACTTCGGACTTCACAGGTGTAAAAGTTGCATGTTCTCCAGTCAGTCGGACCCGTGTAATTTCCTATCGCTTGAATGGAGGGCTCTGCGGGGGGGCCTTCAAAAGGAAATGGACCCCCGATAGACATCATAAGCTTGTGGGCTTTAATTTGAAGGCAGCTAGCAATCTCCCCCGACAAGAAGCCGGGAGCTGGTAGGAGGAATAAATCAGCATATTCTTAGAGTTGAGAGTCCTCTGGCACAAATGGAAATAAATCCTGAAAAGGAAGCTGAAGAAGATGGAAGCGTTTGAAAAGCCACTCGAATCTGCCTCCCGGGCATGTTTGCACATGGCAAGGTGCATAGGGTGGTATTCAACTACGTTTTACTCAGAGTAAACCCGCTGAAATGAACAAAGAGCACTGAATACCCCTGGTATCTGGTCCCCGAGAAGCTGACCCTCAGACAACTGAAAGAAAGTTCTCTGCCTGAATTCATGCAGAGGCAAATCTGCTATGAAATTTAACAAATATTAAGCTCTAGGTGCCCTAATCCGGGGGGGGGGGTGTCCCCTGGATCAGACTTCAGTCCTCCTTGTTAAAAAAAAATGGATCTAATAGTCTAGATTACGGTTGCACAACCCAATTTGACTACTATATGTGTGTGTGTGTGTGTGTGTGTGTGTGTATGTGTATGTATATGTATATATGTATATGTGTGTGTGTATATAGACAGACAGACAGACAGACAGATAGATAGATAGATAGATAGATTCAACAATCCCAAAGTTTGAGAGTGGGTAGCATAGATGTCATAAAGGTGGACTGTCTCGGTAAGTTGGCTGTTCTGCTGAAGAGCACTTAACTTGACGCATATTGCCTCTAGAAAAGGGCATTGCAAGGAAGCTCTCACACAATAAAACTGTACATGAATAGGTTGCTAGAAAAAACAGAAAAAGAGTATTTTGTAAAATGTGCTCCATGTAATATGAGATAATTCAGTTCAGCAGTTTCAATCAAAATCTGAGATGTAGTAGTTACATTAAAAAAAGAAAATTCTGGTAGAACAGCCCCACTGAAGGAGATGGTTAGCCAAACCTCACTGTTGGTTTGCGAAGGGGCCCCCATGAAAATTCAAGGTTCAGGGCCACAAAAATGTAGGTCCGCCACTGCGTTCATGGCCTTTTCTTGAATTTCCTAGAAGCTGACTGATGCTGGAAATTGAACTCTGGACTATATAGATTTCTGCACTTGTCTGACAAGGCAGTTGTGATGTTTTTAGAATTGTTTGTGCTGATTTAGAGGAGGTGGACGGGTTGTTCTGTGCTTGGCTCCCCATGTTCCCTGTTGGCCGACGTCCCGCCCCAAACACCTAGATTTGCTTGTGAGTGGTGGCAAAGCGGCCAACTGCATGATTTCTCCTGCACCCATGAGCAGGCGACGCCAAGCAAGCACTGTGGGGCGTGAGACTGCTTGCATGTGAAAGACGTATAAGGCTGAGCCAGACAGCTGGTCCGTCTAGATCAGGGCTGTTTACACCTCCAGCAGCTTTCCACAGTTTCACGCAGGAGTGTTTCGTTAGGGACTGATCTAGGAACCTTCCACATGACAAACACTGCGCCCTTCCCCAAAGGACTGCAAACATATTAAGTGGCCTTATGATTGAACCGCTGTTGATCCGTCTAGTTCAGCCTTGTCTACCAGTGTTAGAAACTCAGATGTATAAACTAGGCACCAAACGGCTTCTTAAACCAAGGCTATACTTGCCAAAACGGAATTTCTAGTTGCCGTTTTTGGGCAAGATGGCTGTAAAGTCTTATTTTTCAAAGGATTGACTGATTTATCAGCTAAACATCTGGCTAGGTGAATAGCTTTGAGAACTTAATAGAAGAAAAATCACTTGATCCAGGGACAGCCCACCTATATATTGGGCTCTTTTTCTTAATGGTGACACGTAGGAATATTCATAGCGTAGGAATATTCTTCACAACCGTGAGCAGGGCAGCCAGGTGGGGTAAGTGAAGAGAAGCAACAACAACAACAATAACAATTTATTATTTGTACCCCACTCATCTGGCTGGGTTTCCCCAGCCACTCTGGGCGGCTCCCAACAAAAGATTAAAAATTCATTAAAACATCAATCATTAAAAACTTCCCTAAACCAGGGCTGCCTTCAGATGTCTTCTAAACGTCAGATAGTTGTTTATTTCTTTGACATCTGATGGGAGGGAGTTCCACAGGGCGGGCGCCACTACCGAGAAGGAGAATGTTGTTCACTGCTCCTGCTCAGGCTGCATAGAAAAAGCATTTCGGTTCCTGAAATTCGTTCTGCATGTGCAGATAAAATATAACGGATAGAATTCTACAGGATGGGGTGTTAGTGTATACAAACAGTCCAGATCCAAGGATCCCCAGGCATGCACCTCCAGATGGTGGAGAAGTCAGGCAGCATCCTGGCACCTAGGCATCTTCACTTGGTCACAAGTGGCCGAGAGGTGCATAATGTGCCTGGCTAATTTCAAACGCTATTGTCTACACCAGGGGAAACCAATGCTGTGCCCTCCACATCCTATTGAATTATGACATCTCTGGTCATCAGATAATGGGAGATTTGACCCAGCAACATCTCTGGGGTCCCTTATTGGCTTACAGCAGCAGCTCAATGGGGTCTCAGGGAGAAGTCTTTCCCTGTTGTACTTGGAGGTATCAGGGAATGGACATGTGATTGAGCCTGTGCTCTACCACTGAGCTGTGATTTGTCACATGATCACTGGCCACAGATGCGGCTCATGATCTCTAACATTTCAACGGGTGAAAGCTTAGGGTGCTGTGACCAATGGCTCTCCTGTTATTCACAAACCCCCAAACCACAGGCTGATTTAGCCATCTCCACTGTTTACAAATTATTCTTATTAATTTGTTTTACCTGCCCTTCACCCTAAGGTTTCGGGGCAGGTTACAACCTTAAAACACAATGTTAAATGCAGTTTAACACAACTTAACAGTCACAAAATAAGCGGGTCCTAAAAATACACACCTCAAGTGTCAAAAGCTGCAATTACTATCATTGTACTTCCTTCCTTGCTCTCTCTCTCTTTCTCTCTCTCTCTCTCTCTGTGTTGGTGTTGTGGTTTTTGTCTGCAATATCCTGGCCTGCAGTGGCTTTCTGAAGGAGGCCGGCTTAGTAAACTGACCACAGTAGTTTAGTTTTAAATGACTTGGGGGCGTTTAATCTCTCCTGGGATCTGGTTTTGCTTATTATAGAGTAGCTGAAACTCAAAAGCATTTAGAAGGTGGTTATTGCCAGGGGCGGGTGGGTGGGAGAAGCGTTGATGAACGGGTGGTTTATCAGTCATTAAATGCATGCGAGTTTGTCACTATAGTAACTTTATAGAAAACTTCAACTCAGGATTTCAGAATTGCGCTTTGCAGTTTAAGCAAGTCAATGCATACATTAAGGAAACAGGAATTTTCTGTGCTGCACATTTCATACCAAAGAACAGCCACGTTTAACACAGTTGGGGGGACGCATCCCTGCAGGCAGAGCCTTAAGCAAGGGGGGGGAGCAGTCTTGGTGATTTGTAAGTCGTTGGGAAATTTTATTTTACTTTAAGAGACGGGCTGCCCATTGTACAGAATGATCCTCCGTGTTTTCGACTGCAGAATATCAGATTGCAGAGTAGGTGTCTTTTGTTTCATTTTGTAAATGTCACCCACACCAGAATCTCCCTCCGCACGCTTTAAACTTGCAAGTGGGAGAGGAAATTTCACTAACCCTTTCTCTCCGCGCTGTGGGTTTATTCCATAAAAATTATACATCACTTGATTGTAAAAACAAAACCCGAACAAACTTCAAAGCAGTTAACAAAAGGGTATTAAAATCAAGAAAAACTCAGTCGTATTTTAAAACACGCAAAAGTTTTAAAATACTAAAGCAGATTAAAATTACTTCTGCTTTCCAAACATCTGAAGGTTTGCCTTAATTAGGGCCGCCATACGTCCCAACATTACCAGGATTTCAGAGGTGAAATTGATGTCTGGGGGGTGGGAGTGGGAATTTGTCCTGGATCTTAGACAAGTCAACAGAAAAATCCAGGGTTTTTTGGTGGTTTTGTAAAAAAAAAGAAGCTGAACAGATTTGAAGGTTTCCTTTAAAAAAAGAAAGAAGCAACAGCTCAACAGTTTTGGGGGTTTCCTAAAAAAAAGAAAGCTTAATCATTTTGGGGTCTTCCTAAACTCAATTTTTTGGGGGTGTCCTGGTTTCCCCTTTTTGAAATACGGCAAATTCAAAGCAGATTAATTCGAAACATCTGGATAGGCTTGCCTAAACAAGAATGCTTTTAGCTGGCACTGGAAACAGTACAATGAAGGCGGCTGCTTGATCTCAATAGGCAGGGGGTTCCTGCACACTAAACAACCAACTTCTTACGGAATGAGTGACTATTACGTGGCACTTGCAGGAAGTGTGCAGTCTGCAGGGAGCTTCCCCTCCCCCTTTAATTTTTTTAAGTGAGGGAGCAAGATAAACCCTTTTCGACTTCCTAATTCTGTGCAACCCGAGCCTTTCCAATCAGATGCAGCAGAATGACATGTCAGAATTCTGAGATGGTAGAAGAGACTGATACGATAGCCGTCTTCAAATATCTCGAGGGCTGTCACATGGAAGAGGGGAGCATGCTTGTTTTTTCCTGCTGCGGAGGGTAGGACTCGAACAAAGAAAGTTACAGGAAAGGAAAATCTGACTAAACTTTCAGACAATGAGATCTGTTCGGCAGTGGAACAGACTCCCCTGGGAGGTTGTGGATTCTCCTTCCTTGGAGGTTTTTAAGCAGAGGTTGGAAGTCCATCTGTCAAGGATGCTTTAGTTAATATTCCTGCACTGCAGTGAGTTGGACTAGATTGGGGTCCTTTCCAACTCTTGAGTATGTATGCATACTCAATGAGAGATGTGAGCTTGTTTTTGCCGGGTAATCTTATTTATATTAGGTCTGCAAATAAATAAATAAACTTATTTTGATCCTATACTACATTGAAATGTTTAAACGTTTCTGATTGTACTTGTGTCTCCCCACCACAGTTGTCATTCTCTCTTGCCACATCAGTGTGGTACACACCCTTTGAAAACCACTGCCCTAGCACAAAAGTTCCACTTTAAAACACACAGACAGACTTTTTGTGGTGATGAGCCGAAAAGTGTGGGATGAAGGAATGATCAATGGAAAAATACCCACAAACAAATCAGGATGAAGAGTGATTGTTGAATAACCACTCCATAAAGACCTGACATAGTCTGACTTTAACCTCTATGCAAGTTTTGTGCAAGCATATCAGGGTGAAATAGGTCGTCTGTTAATCTAACCTTAAAAGCACAGAGTGTGTGGATCTTTATAAATGTGCCTTCTAGCAATTGGAGTAAATCTGAACCCTAAAAATATCCGGCTTACGTTATATTTGTGTTTTTCTCTCTCTCCCCAGAATACATCAACATTCAACAGAGATGTTCTAGTGCAGAGGGACGAGACTACATCTGCCTCCTCTGGATGCTGCAAGGTATGGCCTTGGGTGGAAAGCAACCGTGTTGTTTTTGCATAAGTGAGATCATGCCGGTGACTCTACGGCAAAGGGGTCATTCAATTGCATGCTCGGTGGTGCAGCCTAAAGTTCAGGCCTGCACGATTTGTGGCCCATCGTGCCAGACTAAGCTCACCAGCCATGTTTTGTAACATTTTTCAATAGTTCCTTGTTGGAAATAAAAACTGGAGGTTTATCAAGCTTCTTGGCAAAGATGGCATTCAGTTTGTGGGCCGCAAGTTGTACAGACGAGAACTGAATCGGCGCCTAGATTTCTGAAATGTTTTCCTCTTTGTCACGGTTAGGACTTGACCCAAGGTAAGGTAAAGGACCCCTGGATGGTTAAGTCCAGTCAAAGGCGACTATGGGGTTGTGGCGCTCATCTTGCTTTCAGGCCGAGGGAGCCGGTGTTTGTCCATTGACAGCTTCCGGGTCATGTGGCCAGCATGACTAAGCCGCTTCTGGCGCAATGGAACACAGTGACAGAAACCAGAGTGCACGGAAACGCCATTTATCTTCTCACCACAGCGGCACCTATTTATCTACTTGCGCTGGTGTGCTTTCGAACTGCTAGGTTTGCAGGAGCTGGGACAGAGCAGTGGGAGCTCATCCCATCATGAGGATTCGAACTGCTGACCTTCCGATTGGCAAGCCCAAGAGGCTCAGTGGTTTAGACCACAGCACCACCCACTTGACCAAGAGCTTATGCTGTCTTATGGAGCTGGACTGTGTCACCCAATAAGAATACCCAGGGTCCCTTGCCACAGCAGACCCCCTGCCGCGAGGTGGAGCCACCATTTGGATAGCTTTAAAAGAGGACGGGACAAATTCTTGGCCTGATCCAGCAGACTCTTCTTCCATTCATAACACAAAGTTGAAATGATTAAAAAATAAATAAATAAAACCGATCTCAAATGAATCGGTTTTGAAGGCTTTAGCGAGGAATCAAAACATTTTACAGTGCAGAGCAAGTCAAGAGAATGGAAAAAGAAATCCAAGCAGCTGAAACTGGCACAGTCTTTTGCAACCACCCTGTGCGTTATATTACCACTATTCCCATTGGACAGACTGAGCATGGGAAAATCTGCACACACTGTGCTTGGTATTCTGAATATATATATATCCCCAAGTGCCAGGCCTTTCTTCCTCTTTGTGCCGCAAAGGCAAACAAAAGACAGCAACAAAATGTAATAAAGAGAATTGCTGCTTGTTCCAGCAAGAGTCAAGATTTGCAAAAAGGATTTTGGAGCACAGTAAGAGTCGGTTTGAGTTGCCAAATTGCAGCCTTGCCTTTCAGGTTAAGTGTGTGTTGCTGGAACATAGGCTCTTGGAGGCAATGTGTGTTTTGAGCACTGAACATCCCAGGACTTTGACTCGAGGGGGCAGAAAATTGTTGGTTATCTTCCTTGGGGCATTTTCTACTCCTGGACTTGTAAGCAGCTGTCATGCACTTAGCCAAGTCAAGCCTATTTAAACCGCTGCTCTCTGCTCTAGCACTCTTCATTATTTTTTTAAAAAATACTTCCTGGGAAAGGAAGGGCGGGCGGCTTTTCCGTCCTGACATGAATGGAAGATCCTACGCTGTCTGCATCACTTTGAAATTAACTGGGGCTGCACACGGGGACGCGGGTGGCACGGTGGTCTAAACCATTGAGCCTCTCAGGCTTGCCGATCAGGAGGTTGGCAGTTCAAATCCCTGCGACGGGCTGAGCTCCCATTGCTCTGTCCTAGCTCCTGCCAACCTAGCAGTTCGAAAGCATGCTAGTGCAAGTAGATAAATAGGTACCACTGTGGCGGGAAGGTAAATGGCATTTCTGTGCACTCTGGCTTCTGTTATGGTGTTCTGTTGCGCCAGAAGCTGTTTAGTCATGCTGGCCACATGACCTGGAAAGCTGTCCTCAGACAAACGCTGGCTCCCTTGGCCTGAAGCGAGATGAGCACCGCACCCCATAGTCGCCTTTGACTGCACTTAACCTTCCAGGGGTTCTTTACATGTCCCCGAGAGTCACTGAAATAGGACAGTCTTGTGATGAACGATAGCAATTTTCAACGAGCAGATGTACCCTGGCTGCTCTTAATGCTGTAGACTGATAAATGATTTAGACTCCGTAATGAGGGGAGCGTATTGAAGGGATCTGTAATGAACGGAAGGAAAATAGCCCAGTCGGGAGTGAGGGCATATTGGTAGATGCTCCTACCAAAGTGGGAAAGCACTTCAGTTCTTCCTGGGTTTCAGTTCCCTTGCAGAGAGAGAAAGGAACACAGGAAGCTGCATTATACATAATCAGGCCATTGGTCCCCTTGGCTTAGTGTTGTCTATACCAGGGTTTCCCAAACTTGGGCCTTAACCAGGCTGACACAGCTTAGTCCTTCTTCATTTCTGTTACGAGATGCATTGGAATCATCCCAAGTGGCTTTTTGTCATGTCACTCATTAGAAAGTTTATTTCGGGAAAATCATTCTGCATTTGAACAAGGCTAGCTGGCTTGATGACAGATTCCTGCTCCTTTCCTTTCCTTTTTTAAAAAGGAAGAGAAATTAAAATTTCAACCACTTGGCTAGATGATTTAATTTATGAACAGCAGCTAAAGTCCTGGGGCCATGAGGTAAAACCATTTGCTCTGGATGACGTCCAGTTGTCAATATGGCCATTGAGGTTTATTCTGCAAGACAGGTGCAAGTTCCTTAACAACTTCATTATTTGCTGCCCAGGCTGCCAATGGGATTTTTTGAGCCAAATACATTACAGATATAGTTTGAAATATCTGTATATATGGACACATTCATATATACATATATTTCAAACTATATCTGTAATCAAGGATGTCAGTCATTCATCTAATCTATCAGGAATAGCCAATGAGGTGCCTTTTAGATGTTGGAATTTAATTCCCATTATCCCTGACCATTGACCATGCAGGCTGGGATTGGTGGTAGCGGTACTCCTACAACATCTGGAGAGAACCACCTTGGCTATCTCCATCATATGACATATACCAAAAGGGACTGATTCTAATTACACAATCACTTCCACTCAATTTTCCAAAAAAATGGCCACACCTATAAATTACCCAACATCATTCCATATGAGTATATCTTTATTCTGATTTATTTCTAGATTAGCATGTATTTATAGTCTTCTACAGAACACTAAAATGATAAAGTATAATAAAGTATAATAAAGTATAGGATAGAGGAACATAAATACAATCATTGACTGCAATAATAATTCACTCATAAATGGCATTTTATGTTAGCTGGAAAGGAAGATAGCTGTTAATGTCTAATCCATATTTATTCTTCGTAAAGTGACTGAATGTGCCCTGTAACCTTTGCCATTTCTACAGTGTTCCAGATTTTAAGCAACACATTTTCAGTATTGGTGTTTTACTGTCCTTCTGTCTACGTAGCAATCAAAATTTAGCAGCTGAGAAGATTCCATACTATTCTTTACAAAACCTTCAAAATATCATAATAACGTCCCAGCAGAAACTAGTGGCATTGTGTAACTTAGATATAATATAGATTCCTGTGACCCCCTAAATATGTCCTATGGTTCCCACTAACCCAAAGCAGACTTAGGAAAGTCAGGTTGCCAAACGCAAATCTACCCCCTAACAAAACGAGTGGAGTTGATACCTCCCCCTCTATCTCAGATACCAAAGGCAAAGACAGTGTTATTTCTGTTTACAAACTGCACCCGCTTCTCAAATTAGGCCGGTTGGGTGCTCTTATTTATTTAACCCAGGCTGACCTAATTAGACCCAGCCTACCATTAGGAAGTGTGGGGCATCCGTCTGAGGTAGCAGAAACTAGAAGTGAGAATAAGATGTTGAACTGTTTATGTACCCCCCCCCCCCACAAGTTAGCCTAATGCTCTCAGGTGTGGTGGTTTATAAAGCATATCAGCGAAGGTAGTTTTCAAATATCCAGATTTGTGCCTAACTTCCCCCCACGTCTGTTTGTGGAAACTCTTCTGCTTTGCGAGGGATTCTGGGAAACTGTCCACATCATGCGCTAGGGTTCACACTGTGCGCTAGATGCTATCCTAATATTGGCCTTGGCTCCGCGTTTCAAACCTCAAAGGCAAACATCCCTGCAGACGCTGGTGCTCAGGTTGTCTCTTTGTGCTCTGAAGCGGTGCCAAAAGATAAGCTCGGAAGTGCTCCATTTGCTCATTTTGCGTGGCTGGGAATAAAAAGGCCACTTAATGCAATGCCTTCCGCAATATAAACATCTCAGGCTCTGTAAAGGAAATGTGTCTCCTTTTCTGTCAGCACCACTTCGATGCAACTGGCAGAGTCACGAAGAAAGCCTGGCATCTTTGACCCCCTGCCCCCTGCTTTCCCAAGGTGAAATAAAATAGGGTGCTTTGATGGCTTACTGCCTAAAGAGCATCTGCTTGGAGACACCCTTAAATTGCACCCTTGATAACTCGGTCCTAGGTCTTGCCTCCATGCATAGGCTTATTGAGAGTCTTTTTAGGATATGGTTGATTCCCTCCATCTGCAGTTTGCTGTAGTCGAGTACTGTTAGTTTCCTGTGAAATGCACTTTGTGTATTTTCCAGCAAACCACACAACATTTAGTGAAATTGCCAAGGCTGGGAACCGAGTCTCTGAAGGAGATGAGACAAAAGCAAATGGCATGGGCTGCCAAGGAGGAAAAAAAGAAAACACACTTTATACCAGTTGTGACAACAGCAAAATTTGAGTGGGGCTTACTTCATGGTAACTGCCTGCCTGGAACATGAGGCTCAGTAGAGTGGGTGGCTTTCGCAAACCAAGCTTCGCTGTGAAATTAATGCAAAATTACTGCATTCCAGGGTGCATTGCTCTTTTCTAGGACTTATTAAAACCGAGGCCCCGTTTGCACTATACATTTAACAGTATCATATCGTCAGAAACAGTCCTGGCTTCCCTCAAGGAATTCTGGGAAATGGAGGGTCAACTTGCACAGACTTGGCCTAAATGCAGAAGTTTGCCAATAGAGGGGGGAGATAAAAGATCTGGCTCCCCCCACCCACCCCAGCCAATAAGTTTTCCCATTCCTGCCATAAGAAAAGCCTTGGTTTCGGCTTTGGGTTAGGCTGGAAAAAAGCTAAACCGCAAGCCTGCTTTTGCTAAGTTACACCGTGGCATAGCTCAATTGAGGGGAACGACCAGGAAGATGGAAGCAGCCATGATCTCCTCTTGAGAACCTTCATGCTCAAGTGTTCATGGTTTTGCTTAGTGAGACGGCAGACCAGGCCTTTGAATTGCATCCCATGCACACAGACCAAGTTTCGTTTGGATATCTTACTGCTCAAGGGAGATGCATTACAAAGGAGAATGCCCTGAGAGGGATGGACAGTTTAAATCCTCTGCTTGGCCCCAAATGGAGCTAACAAGCCTTCTGATGTTTATGATGTACTAGGTTTGTCTGGACCAAAATCTGAATGGCACTTACATAATGCCTGCATATATTCATTTGCGGGGAGTTTGGGGGGGTGGCGCAGGGGAGAGAGATGTGAACAGTGAAAACTGTATGCTGACGATAGAGCCTTCCTTTTTGATGGAGGTGGCTGGGCGCCACGAAAAACATAGAGGGCATTCTTGTTTCATAGGATCCAAATGAAAATGTTTGTTTCTGCTGTTCGTAAGGGATTCATTTCACTGGACACACACACAAACACTCTTCCTAATTCAGCTGTTCCTGAAAAAGTCATAACTAGATATTGATGTCCTCTAGGCAGGCTTACAAAGCTGCAGAGCCTCCTCCTTTTCAATTAGGGAACATAGAAAGCTGTTTTCTACTGAGTCAGGCCACCAGCGCACCAACTCAGTATTACGCTCAGCAGCTCTGCAGGGTCTTTCTCAACCCTACCTAGAGATGCTGAGGATTGAACCCAGAGCCAAGCCCCGCATGTGGGGCATGCACCGCCGCACTACAGCCCTTTCCATATTGTGTGTCTCTCTGTGTGCGTGGTGGGTGGCAGTTCTAAGCTGCAATTCTGGGCCGCATTCTTAAAAATTAGATGCGATACCATGAATACGTGGTGCACTTTTAAGAACGTACCAGTGAGATTGCAGGGGTGGGTTAACCATAATCAAGGGGATGAATTTGGCTCCGCCAGTGCTCTGTGTTCTCTATGCTTGTGATTTTTTTTTTTAATCTACAGTTTGTCTCTCGCACAATTAACATCCCGCTGTTAAAATGTCAAACAGGTAGAAAGGTGAGCAGTGTCTGGCCCCAAAGGAGCAGTGCTGTAACCTATTGCTTTGCAAGAAACAGCGATGGACTCCTAACTCCTCAGACATCTGGCTTTTATTGGCATAAACTCAGGAGATAAGCCATTTTTGGCTTACGGCATTATGATGGACAAATCTTTTTCCTCTTCCTCCTTTATGACTCTACAGCCACAGCAGGCGCTGTGATTCTCCATGGCTTGACTTCACCCCTGCAGGCACACTCCGTTGTCTCTTGAGACAGGCAAGGTGGTGGCAGCTATCTGAGAGGAACGCCTGCCGGCGACACTGAAAGGCTGTCATGTTGCATTTGAACCAGGAAAGTGGTATGACAGGGATTCTGCTGAGCATCCTTCCATTTTCCACAGTAGTGCATCTGCTTTGTACACACATGGATTCATTCCCTGGGATTTCCCTAGTACGGCTAGGATTGCTTCCTGTCTGAAACCCTGAATAGCTGCTGCCGGCCGATAAACTAACAGGAAGAATTCGAAACCGACGGGACCAGAAATTCACAGAAGACTGGAGTAAATTTACGGACTATTTGAAAAGTATTTGTGAAGATCAGACGACGTTTGTAGGTTTGCAAGAAGTTCTGTGAGGAGTTTTATTGGAAGTATTGCAAAAATAGTTAAGGGGAAGGATAATTTGTTGAGAGACTTAAAGGCAATATAAAGCTAAGAAATGTATAAGAAGTGGATAAAACGGTGGATTATCAGAGGAGCTGATGGAAGTCTAAAAAGATTGTATAAGTGATACGTTTTGTGGTACATTTTATAATTTATATGTTAAAATCAATAAAAATTATTTTATATATATATATATATAAAGAATAGCTGCTGCCGGCCAGTGTTAGCGTTGCCATACGGACATAGCTGGAATACTATGTAGGAGCGAAAACTGCAAAAAAAAGTCCGGGAAAATCTGGATGTATGGCAATCCATGTCAGCAGTGTCGTTCTTCTTGTGTGGTGTTGCAAAAATAATAATAAAAACTCAACAACTCCCCCCCCGCAACCACTTTTGCGTCCCACTTTTTGAAACAATTTGGCAACCCTTGTCAGTGCGGGCAGCGCTGAGCTGAATGGATCAATGGTCTGTCGCAGCGAGAAAATGGCCGCCCAAGAGAAGAGCGACTCATATGGCGGAGCTTCTTCCTTCATCCTGGTTTCAGCCATGAGGCGCCGTGAGGTAGGCAGCCTTGGGGAAGAGCGACTTCCTGAGCTCACGGCGGTAACTAGCCCTTTGTGGCTCCTCTCAGAACAACATTTTTTTTAAAAAAAAAGGGAATGGGGAAACGGTAAGCGGGAGGCTTTGGGCCTACAGGCTGAGGCGCAGGCCAGGCCTTGCTGAGGCCTAACTTTTAAGGCCAAGCGAAGAAACAGAGACTTTGTTGCTAAAGGGATCTGAGGTGCCGCTCAGGCATTCTCTATATAAATAAATTTTTATTTATATCCTGCCCCTCCTGGTTCAAAAACCAGGCTCAGGGCGGCTAACAACAAATTTAAAACACTTAATTATAAAAGCAGCATAAAATACAGTATAAAAACATATATGTGAAATGGGTTTGTTTGTTTTTTTTTACTTAAATCGGATTTTTTTATATTTAAATCGGATTTTTAAAATAAAATGCTTTTGGAGGAAAAATCATTCTAAAGCTCGTTTCCTATTTAAGTTACATTATAGTCCAAAGGCTATTCGTCAGGAAATAAGGATTTAAGTTTTTCGTGTGTGCTAAAACTCAGTTTGTTTGTTTTTTTTTAAAAAAACAGCAACCAAAAAACCTGTTTAACCACATCAGTTAACAAATATGGATACATAAGCTGTAATGTTTTTGTTTTAGTTACAGTACTTTTCCGTCTATAGGACGCCCTCATGTATAAGATGACCCCTATTTTTGGGGGGGGTCTCAAAATTTAGAAAATGGGGGGGGGATTGAGCTTTGGGGAGGGTTATTTGGGGGGAATGCCGAAAATCGCCGGAACGCAGCATGCAACTGCTTGCATCGCAACTGCCAATCGCCGCTATTACGCCTCCCGATACCCCTGCCACAGCCAATGGCTGTCCTTGTCGCGGCAAGCGGAAACGTGATTGGCGACAAGGGCAGCTGTCTATTGGCTGCCGCAGCGGAATCGGGAGGGCTAATGGCGGCGATCGGCAGTTGCGACACGAGCGGTTGTGTGCTGCGTTCCGGCAGGTGAGCGATTTTCGGCATCCCCCCCCCAAAAAAAAAAATTGATCAAACGGCCAATCGCCACTTACAGTCTCAGGCTCGCGCCAAAAAAACATTCGCCCGTCCCCCCTAAGCACTACCCGTGTATAAGACGACCCTAAATTTGGAACCTCATTTTTGGGTCAAAAAAGCTCGTCTTATACACTGGAAAATACGGTAAATAAATTGTTTAAATTGTTATTAAGGAAGTGATTATTTATCTCCTTCCAACAAAGTACAGCAGAAAAGTTGTCCAAATGTAAACAGTTAACTTACTGAACCTCACAATAATTTCATAATTATCTGTATTTCTAATAGTATAACCAAATCAGTAATTTTTGATAAAACTGTAAAAACTGCTCTGAAAATTTATTATTCCGAAAACGAAACCTTCATTTGGTTGTAAATATTAAGATTATACCAGCAGGAATGAGTCTTTCTGTAAAAAAAATGATTTAAATCAAGTCTTACTGATTAAAGATTTAAATCGATTTGATTTAAATCAAATCCACCCTGGGCAAGGCCCTATGTAAAGAGGTACCACCCTTTTAGAACTGTGGTAATTTACAAGTGCCAACAACAAGAACCCAAGTGACTTTGGCTCTGCAGTAGCTCAAGAGAACTAAGGGTGACAGAATGGTGTCTGCTCAAGGCCCAGTTGGAGGCTCCGCAAGAGTTGGATCTGGCACGCCAGCGGCCTTCTCTCCCTGCCCCGCTCAGCACGCTAGATGCCAGTTGAAGGCGGCTGCGGGCAACCCCTCAGTACCACCATAAAAGGAATTACAGTGGTACCTTGCTTCTTGAATTTAATCCGTTCTGGAAGTCCGTTCCAAAACCAAAGCGTTCCAAAACCAAGGCACGCTTTCCCATAGAAAGTTATGCAAAATGGATTAATCCGTTCCAGACTTTTTTAAAAAACCCTAGAACGGCACTCCGAAAAAATCTGCAACTAGGGCGGCGCTTCTGTGCAGAGCGCGATAGAGCGCTTCTGCACATGTGTGCGTGGCTGAACCCGGAAGTATACAATTCCGGGTTTGCCGCTTTCGCAGCAAATTTATATAAACCCCGTTTAAAGCCCACCCAAGTGACCATGTCTTTTGTAAGTGGATGCCTTTGCTTAATGCCTGATTCTGCCAGTTGTGCAAGCAAAATAACCTTTTGAGTTGCGCTCTCTCTTTTTGGTGTGTTCCACTTGGTTCCTGTCCTTACTGTTCCCTCCCCCTTTTTTCTGCATTATGCTTTCGCTTGCTGTTTTGATGTCATTGGCAGTTGGGACTGGAAACCTCATACCAGCCTGTACTTAAATAGGATACAGTGCTTAATTAATACCCTGATTAATTTTTGATGATTAATTGTTCTCTAATCTTCTGCTGGGCTTAGTCTTTCCACACACTCTCACTCCGAGCCGAGGTGATGGATCATCTTGTCAAGGTTGAGGTAGCGCCGAATTGATTAAAATCTATTTCACTGTGCATCTCTTTAGCGAGGGCAGAATTTTCCTGCCTGTTGTTTTTTCTTAAGCGAAACCCAGCTTTTTGTAATGAATGAGGCCGGGTGTTGTCATTTTTAAGCGACTCTGGCAGAGCCTACATCCCTCAGGGATGGTGCATGAAGAGGCAGAAACTGCCGAGCAAGGAAAATGATAAAGAATTGTAGAATTGGAAGGGAACCCCAAGGGTCATCTATTACAGCCCCCTGCAATGCAGACACCTCAACTAAAGTATCCATAACATATGGTCATCCAACCTCTGCATTGGACCATAGGAAAGATCTATCTGATTGCAACATTCCATCACGCTCTAGTGTGACCAACAAGATGCTAAGACACCAGGCACATGCTCCACAGTAACTGGGAGCAGGACTGCCCTTGTTCTGTGCTGAGATGTGTCAGGCACTCTGCACTTTCCAGAAACAAAGACCTTGTCGTTTTGACATGCTTTTTCCAGCTGGATGGAAACGTGTTTGTCTTCAGTATTAGTTTTGCATTGTTTTCAAAATCATCTTTTACTTGCTTTTCTCGTACTTCCTTAACAACTGTTTCCCCCTGCATTTATGGTGCACCTGGAGGGCCACCGTGAGACATAAGTAAAAAGCTATGCATTCACTGATCATGGTTGATATATTAGGTAAAGGGACCCCTGACCATTAGGTCCAGTCGTGGCCGGCTCTGGGGTTGCGGTGCTCATCTCGCTTTATTGGCCGAGGGAGCCAGCGTACAGCTTCCAGGTCATGTGGCCAGCATGACTAAGCTGCTTCTGGCGAACCACAGCAGCGCACGGAAACGCCGTTTACCTTCCTGCCGGAGCGGTACCTATTTATCTAGTACTTTGACGTGCTTTCGAACTGCTAGGTTGGCAGGAGCAGGGACCGAGCAACGGGAGCTCACCCCGTCACGGGGATTCGAACCGCTGACCTTCTGATCGCCAAGTCCTAGGCTCTGCGGTTTAACCCACAGCACCACCCGCATCCCTTCTGGTTGATATATTAGCCAGTTTTAATTTTGAATGGTTGGTGTTCACCACCCCGGTCCACCCCTTCACTTCCTTCCTTTAAAGTGGATCCTTGTCACTATGGGTAAAAATGAAACACCAGTTTTGGGCGACATTCCCTGACCTTAAACATGCTGAACCTCACTAAGAAGATCTTAGCATCTAAAGAGGAACTGCAAGGTACATTAGAAGGCATTCATACTACCTGGTTTCAGGTAGCTCAGGTTCTTTCTTTTGCACTTCATTTGGAGTACGAGGGAGATGGCCTACTCACACCTGCCTTGTTTGAACGCTTATGCAGCAGCTCAGCATATGACCTGAAGGGTGCTGCTACTCTAATATACAGGAATCTATTAGATCATGAAGCTGGTGTGTGTGTGTGTGTGTGTGTGTGTGTGTGTGTGTGTGCTAGAGGCCTTCAAATTGTACCAGAATCAGATTTACACCTCCCAATTGAAGATCACAGATGGAAGGGTATCTGGACCCAACTCAAAACCATCTCTGCTCGCTTACAGGAGGCCCTCGATCAAGGTCATCCTCTGATGGCACTGGATGCCAGTCAGGCTGGCAAAAATTAATCCCTCCTTTTCCCCTTTATGTTGGAAGGGCTGGGGAAAGCTTGGTTCATTTATTCATGTTTGGTGGGAATGCTCTTGCCTTAAAAACTTTTGGAATAGAGCATTCTCCATTATACCTGCAATTCTCCCCCTTTCTCCAAATCCTGCCTTAGCCCTGCTATCTTCAGACATGGACAAGCTCAACCCTGCACCCCAGCAAACTAGTAGGCTTCTTACTGACCACGTCACAATTAGCCATAGCTCAGTGATGGAAGACCGAGGCTGAAATACCCCTGAATATATGGGGAAATAATATATGGGATACAGCAATATCCAGGCATCTCACCAGGCACAAGAGGGCAATTAAAGACAGAACAAATGGAGACACCTTCTAAGAAACATGGACCCCTTTCTTTAACTATGTTAATGGCCAAAATCAAAACCACCTTCTACCAACCACTCAATATTCTCAGTCGAGAGGTTACGTTAAGTAATATGTTTGAATGTTGAATGTGTAAGCGTTTGTCTAGAGACAACGGATAAAGAAGCACCATTAGATGTACTGCTGGATAAGTGTTTAAAGGTTATTGTATTTGTGTTTGTTTGAAAACCAATGGCACTTTATTTTTTTTAAATAAAGATGTTAGCAATATGCAACTCTTTGCACGCTATCCATCTATCATGGCAGATGTTCTGCCAGTGAAAGTGATAAGCATGGCGTGTGTTTATACATGCACTTTATTTAATCCTTACCCCCAGCATGTGTAAATACACCATCAGAAATTAAAAGAGCACTGTGCCTTAGGTGACAGAAAAGTTTTGCCTCAGGTCTGAGCCCTGGGAGACTTTGGGGCTTCAAGACCTGCTTCACATTTGTATAGGACGTACGAAGAGTATGTTGGTGCTGCACAAATTAAACCCAATAAACACAAGTCCAGATCATGCCGCAAGAGCCCACAAGGCAATCTGGTCATGTGGTTCTTGGCCAATGGGCCTTCTCCCCGCTAGATGCATAGCTGTCAACCTTCCCTTTTTTTTGTGGGAAATTCCCTTATTCTAGCGCCATTTCCCGCTGCTATCCCGGATTGTTAGATATCCCGTAGACTGTCCGCGGGACAGGTGAGGCTGCTGATCCCTTATTTTCAAATCTGAAAGTTGACAGCTATGTCTATTTGCTTTGCAGATGTTATGTGTATCACTTGGAGGTGAAGGTTGGATATGGGACAAGAGTACCCAGTGGGTGAGATGACAATGACCCCACTGCTTCTTTTAGGATGCCCACCAGTCCTGTTATTGGACCACAACTCCCATCATGTGCAAAGGATCTAGGGGTCATAGTGGAACACAAGCTTAACGTGAGCCAACAGTGTGATGCAGCAGCAACAGAAAGCTAATGCTATTCTAGGCTGCATCAATAGAAGTGCAGTCTCCCATTTGTTTGCTTGCTTTTCTAGGCAGAGTGGAAGAAATTGCATTTTTCTTCCTCCTTGAAAATGCAATCAATTACAGACTCTGTGGCATTCAGACATTTCATTGATTGATTGATTGAGTGAGTGGGAAATATGGTGGGATAAAAGCCCAGCTGTCACATCTCCTTTTCTGGGAAAAATCTAAAGTGATAATGATGGCTACCGATTTGGATGGCTTTAAAGGAGGATTAGACAGTCATGGAGGAGAGCGCTGCCAGTGGCTGCTAGCCACAATGGCTGTATTCCACTTTGAGAACAGGACACTGGTCTAGATGGGTCTTTGTCCTTGTTTGGCACAACTTTTCTTACGCTCTTACGATAACAGCTTAGACAGGTTGACTTGTTTGGAATTTTTCCCTTTCTGGGTGGTTGAAAGAGTCAGGAAAGGGGTATGAGGTCATCCCATGTTTTTCAAACTCCACTCAGAGATAAGAACCAGCAGAATTTCCTGGACTTGTGTTTCACCACAGCTGCCATTTGATGCGAAGATGAAATTGAGCGAGGGAGAGAGTCAAGAAGCATTTGAAACTCACATTTCCCTTGATTAGCATTTTCAAACACTTGCTTCCAGTTTTTAAGAATGTTGACTTAGCCTTTAATTGGACTCCTGTTCCAAGATCTGAACCAAGCAATGTTTAAGCAGTGAAGAAGTACCCTTACATTACTGGCCACTTAACACATGCCTTGCTTGTGTAATCCTGGCAAAATGCTAATAATTATGATAAATGTGTGTGTGGAGGAAGAGCTTGTATATTGCAGTGATGTGTCTCAGTGAACAGAGCAGATGCCAAGGGTGGATCTAGACACAGGAAAAAACCCGCTTATCAATTAGTCAGAAATTAGATGGTTATAACAAAATAAAAAAATCTCTATGGAAAACAGTGTTTTTAAATTTCCTGCTCTCTTGCGCCATCTACTGTTGCATGTTTATAGTGCATTCAAATCGCTGTTTCTTTACTAATGTAGCTGAGTCCAATACTCTCTTTTTTTTTTTAAATGATATTTTATTGAGTTTTACAAGAAAAAGGAAAAAAAACCATACAAAGAAGAACAATACATATTAAAAAGATTAACAAAAAAAAGGAGAAAAAAGAAGAAAAAAAAAGAAAAAAGAAAAGGAAAAAGACCTCTTTTCAAATTCTTATCATTCATCACCTTATTTTCTTGACTTCCACCCGCCTCCCTTTCTTGTATTCCACTTCGAAGTTGATCAGCAAATTAATTCTGTTAGTTTTGTCCTTATATAATTTCCCTCACATATTATACTTCCCCAATCCTTGCTTACTGAAACCCCCTCATTTCATTTCAATGTCATCAACATTCAAAAATTTTACAGTGTTTTTGTAAATAGATTTTAAACTTCATCCAATCCTCCCCCATCCGCTCTTCTCCTTGGTCTCGTATTCTGCTGGTCATTTCTGCCATTTCCATGTAGTCCATTACTTGCATCTGCCATTCTTCCAGGGTGGGTAGATCTTGTGTCTTCCAATGCTTTGCAATAAGTATTCTTGCTGCTGCTGTGGCGTACATAAAGAAAGTCCTATCCTTCTTTAACACCGATTGGTCTACCATGCCCAGGAGTAAAGCCTCCGGTTTCTTCAGAAAGGTATACTTAAATATCTTTTTCATTTCATTGTAAATCATCTCCCAGAAGGCCTTAATCCTAGGGCATGTCCACCAAGGGTGAAAAAATGTACCTTCAGTTTCTTTACATTTCCAACATTTATTATCGGGCAAATGATAAATTTTTGCAAGCTTGACTGGGGTCATGTACCACCTGTACATCATTTTCATAATATTCTCTCTTAAGGCATTACATGCCGTGAATTTAATTCCAGTGGTCCATAACTGTTCCCAGTCAGCAAACATAATGTTATGTCCGACATCTTGTGCCCATTTTATCATAGCAGATTTTACTGTTTCATCCTCAGTATTCCATTTCAGCAACAAGTTATACATTCTTGACAGTATCTTAGCATTGGGTTCTAACAGTTCTGTTTCTAATTTTGATTTTTCCACCTGGAATCCGATTTTCTTATCCAAGTTATAAGCCTCTCTAACTTGAAAATAATGTAACCAATCTCGCACCTTATCTTTAAGTTTCTCATAACTCTGCAGTTTCAGTTTATCACCCTCCTGCTCCAAAATTTCCCAATATTTTGGCCAATTTGTCTGCATGTTAAGTTTTTTCAGGGCCTTTGCTTCCATAGGCGATAACCACCTTGGCGTTTTATTCTCCAATAGATCTTTATACTTAATCCAGACATTGAATAATGCTTTTCTGACAATATGATTTTTAAATGCCTTATGTGCTTTTACCTTACCATACCACAAGTATGCATGCCACCCAAATACATTATCATACCCTTCCAAATCTAGAATATCCGTATTCTCAAGAAGTAGCCATTCTTTCAACCAGCAAAAGGCTGCTGCTTCATAGTATAACTTAAAGTCCGGCAGGGCAAATCCCCCTCTATCTTTTATGTCCGTAAGTATCTTAAATTTTATTCTGGGCTTTTTGCCCTGCCAGACAAATCTAGAGATATCTCTTTGCCACTTCTTGAAACAGTCCAACTTGTCTATGATCTGCAATGATTGAAACAAAAACAACATTCTCGGCAATACATTCATCTTAATAACTGCAATTCGGCCCAGTAAGGAAAGCTTCAAATTTGACCAGATTTCTAGATCTTTTTTCACTTCTGTCCAACACTTCTCATAATTATCTTTAAACAGGTTAACATTTTTTGAAGTCATGTTCACCCCCAGGTATTTTACTTTCTTTACCAATATTAAATCTGTCTCCTTCTGAAACTTCTCTTTCTCAATTGGCGTTAAATTTTTTTCCAAAACCTTAGTTTTTAACTTATTCAATTTAAAGCCTGCTACCTGACCAAATTCCTGGATCAATTCCAAGGCCCTTTTAGTGCTAGAAACTGGCTCCTGCAATGTCAGAACTAGGTCATCTGCAA
This sequence comes from Podarcis filfolensis, assembly GCF_964270895.1. Taxonomy (NCBI): domain Eukaryota; kingdom Metazoa; phylum Chordata; class Lepidosauria; order Squamata; family Lacertidae; genus Podarcis; species Podarcis filfolensis. Next base: position 81,333,979 of record NC_139603.1, on the reverse strand, counting down.
AAGCTTTAAGTTTGTATTGTTTCTCTCCGACCTGGATACCTTGGATCTGTTGGTCCCTTCTAATCATATTCAGCAGCACCTCCAGGACCGAAATAAAAAGCAATGGGGAAATTGGGCAGCCTTGTCGTGTCCCTTTTTCAATTTTAACCTCTTCTGTCACCACGTTATTAACTATTAATTTAGCCTTTTGTTCTGAATAAATCGCACCTATACCATTTTCAAATTTTTCCCCCACTCCCATCCCCTGAAGATTCTTTTTCATAAAATTCCAAGAAATGTTGTCAAAAGCTTTCTCTGCATCTATAAATATCAAAACTGCTTTTGAATTTATATTCACTTGTAGCTTTTCCAGAATATTAATTATATTCCTCGTGTTGTCCGATAAATGTCTACCGGGGAGAAAGCCAGCTTGGTCTTTATGTATCGTCTCTGCCAGTACTTTTTTCAATCTCTTCGCTAGAATGTCGGCAAAAATTTTATAATCCACATTAAGCAGGGATATGGGGCGGTAGTTTCTAAGTTGTGTCTTTTCAGACTCATTTTTCGGTATAAGTGTGATGAAAGCTTCTTTCCACGACTCTGGCGCTTTTTTCCCCTCCAAAATTTCATTACAAACCTCCTTTAACGGTTGAATTAAATAGTCTTTCATCGTTCTGTAATATTTGGAGGTTAACCCATCCGGCCCTGGAGACTTGCCCAATTGCATATTCTGGATGGCACCTTCCACCTCTTGTTCCGATATTTTGTAATTCAATAATAATTTATTTTCTTGTGAAATTTTTTGTAATCCATTAATTTCCAGAAATTGGTTAATCTTGGTCTCATTCTGTGGCCCTTGTGCATACAATTGTTTAAAATATCTCTGGAAGCAGCTTTTAATTTCCTGTGGATTCTGTATATTCTTGCCATCCACTTCAAGGTTTGTAACGGTATTTAATTTTTGTCTCTTCTTCAACTGCCATGCTAGCAGCTTTCCACATTTATTGGCTGATTCAAAGGTTTTTTGTCTCATCTGTTTAATCTTCCATTCAATGTCCTGATTTATCATTTTAGTATATTGTACTTGATATAACTTAATTTCTCTCAAGATTTCCTGTGACTTTGGTTTAGTTCTGAGCTTCTTCTCTCCTTCTCTAATTTTCTCCAAAATCTTTTCTTTTTTCTCCTCTTGAATTCTCCTTTTTATTGCATTCTGTTGAATCAAAAATCCTCTCATTACAGCCTTGCTTGCGTCCCAGATTACTCTTTTTTCCACTGAAGTCCTCAAATTTATTTCAAAATAATCTTTCATAATTTTTTGGGCCTTCTTGATAATTCCCGGATCTCTAAACAAGGTGTCATTCATCCTCCATCTGAAGGAACCAATCTGTGTTAGTTTCATTTCCATTTTCACAGGATTATGGTCGGAGCAAGTTTTAGGGCAAATTTCTACCTTTCGAATCTTTGGAGTCATTCCTCTAGTTATCCAGATTTGGTCAATTCTTGTCCAAGTCATTTTAGCTTCAGAGAAGAAGGTCCCCTCTCTGCCTAGGGGGTTCTTAGTTCTCCAAGTGTCAATTAAATCCATATTGTCTGTCATTTCAAAAAAGGTTTTCGGTAGTCTTCCATCTTTTGTCACTACCTGCCTTTCAGATTTATCCATATTTGTCGACACTACGCCGTTCATATCTCCCATCAAAATGATATTATAGTCCATAAAATCCAACAATGTCTCATGCAGTTTCTTGTAAAATTCCGATTTCCCCTCATTTGGCGCATAGACTCCTACTATCAAAAGTCTCTCTCCTTGAAATTGTATTTCAATTGCAACAAATCGTCCCTGTTCATCTTTAAAGATGAATTTTGGTGATAATTTTTCTTTTGCATAGATCACGACCCCTCTCTTTTTAACTTTGTCTGATGAAATAAATTCTTGGCCCAATCTTTTATTTATCAGTACTTTCCGGTGGAGTCTGGTTACATGGGTTTCTTGCAGACAAATCAGATCCAATTGTTCCTTTTTCAATAGATGAAAGACTCTTTTTCTTTTGTCCGGGGAATTTAGACCCCTAATATTCCAAGTTAATATCTGCAGAGACATGATGTGATTATTTTGCAATCCCTCCAACTGCTCCCTGAAGCTGTTCCTGTTCTGACGGCAGTGTCTCTTCCTCTGGTTTATCCAATCCCAAGGGGTACCTTCCTGGGTCTGGTGCTCCCGATCTCGATGCTTTCAATTCTTTTATTTCGGTCTCTTTTTGCAAATCTTCCTCGTGATCTCTCAGGAATCTCAATTTCTCTTCCTCTGATCTTATCTTTACTTTTTTCCCTCTGAATTTGAACGACAGACCCTGAGGAAATTCCCACCTGAATAAAATATTGTTTCTTCTCAGCAGACCCACTAGATCTCCGTAGTTGGCCCTGAGATCCAGTAAATGTTTAGGGATGTCTTTAAAAATTTCAATTATTGAACCCTCTATTTCCAATGCTTTCTGGTAATGGAGACTCAATATTTTGTCTCTCTGCTCTTTCGACTTAAGAACAATCAAGCAGTCTCTCACTTTGTTTTTCCTTCTAACTCTTCCAAGTCGAAAGGCACTCACTATCTTGAATTCTTGTTTTCCTGGATCAAGATCCCAAAAGGCCTCAAATTCCTGTGTAAGGAATTCTCCCAAGTCCCCTTCTTCCGATTCTGGTACCGCTCTGACTCTCAGATTAGCCTGTTTTTCCTTAAGTTCGATCATAGAAAATTGTGACCTGTAGTCCTCAAGTTGTTTATTGATTGGTTGTATCCTTTCTTCTACCGCCAATACCCTCTCCTTCGCTTCCTCTGCAGTCTTCTTTGTCTCTTTAGATTCCTGCAGTAACCTATCAATAGCCTGGGTATTAGAATTTACTTTCTGCCCCAGGTCATTTACAGTTGTAGTATTTACATCAATTTTAACTGACAGATTTTGTAAAGCTGCAAGTATTTTGTCTAATGTTGCAGAGTCTGTTCCTTTTGTTTCTTCCCTTTCTAAGACTAGTGGGGCAGATAGGGCTGCCAATGACGGTCTTCGTTGCTGCAATTGCTGCTGTTGCTGCAGTTGCTGCTGTTGTCTAGTTTTAATCCTTGTTGCTTTTTCCTGGGGTTTATCTTGCGGTTTGTCTTGATCCATTACTTTGCCTGTGAGAACCAAGGTCACCTCAGAGTTTCAAGATTGTTTTGCAGTAACAAATAACAGCTGCAGTGGAAAGTCCCCAGTTATGACACAATGTTCCTCTAGGGGAGCTCAATAGCAATTTGTTTCAAATTGTTTCAACAGTACTTATTTTCTAAAAGTATCTCAAAAACCCACAAACTTTCCAATCACTTCAATAGTGAGAAACTGTAGCAGACTTGAGGATTCCCTTAAAAAGTTACCATTTTCCTTGCAGAAGTCACAAAAAATTGCAATACCTTTGGGCTGTGCGTCACTTACTGTGCCCTTTATGTTGTTTAAAACAGTCCGACATCAAGGATTGAGCGGTGGTTATTCTCCCCCCTCCACAACTTAGGAGAGGGTTTTTATTTGACAGTGAAATTTAGGTCTTTTAAAGTCGTTTTTTACAGTTTACAGTTCCTTTAGTCTTTGCTTTCTTTCTATTTACAAGACCGGAAAGGCGGACTTCCTGTTTGCACCTTACCGTTTCAGATCCGAATTTAAGTTCAAAGTATCGGTCAAAGTGCCAAATTTAAGTTCAAATACCAGTCAATCAAAGTCTTGTTCCTTTGATCCTTTCAATTTTTCGCAAATTCCTACTCACGGGTAGATGTTTCCAATCAAAGTTTCACAGGAAAAAGGTCAGCGCTCTCCGGTAACTGCTGTGCAGCTTCGCTCCGCAGAAGTAGCAGTCGACTCTCAGCACAGCGCTCTCCCGTCCCGCTCCGAAGCCCCTTACAGGGCTCCTTTGACAGTTCGGGGGGGCGCGAAAAGTGCCCGCCGAGTCCCACAGCCGCAGGCTTCTCCCACCTGCGGGTTTTCAAAAGGGTCCCCCACTTCGCTGTAGCGGTGGACCCGATTTCTGCGGGGCTTCTCCCTCCCGATCAGAGGGAATCCGCCATTACCGATGGCGCCGCCTCCGGAAGTCTCCTGAGTCCAATACTCTCTACCCTGGATTGCAAAGAAAGCTGACTCCAGACTTGAGCCTGACCCTACCTGATGTGATTTATTCGACTTGTATGTCGTTTTATACTACAGGGAAAAAAGCCTTAATGCAATTTACAATATGTATAATGCAGTAAAACAACTAGGGCTTGCCGATACCTGCTTTCCAACATCGTAATATATTGCCAGCTAAACTTCGTGATGTTACAATGTCAGAAAACAGACGGAGAGGAAGACGCTGCCAGTTAGGGGAAATTTAAAGAATAAACAATAATAATAATAATAATAATAATAATAATAATAATAATAATAATAAAAAACCTCATACACAAACCGTGCTTTAACACAAACAGTGGATGGATAGATTTTTCTTCCTGTTTCTGGTTCCACCAAAAGCTTTCTGACTCCATCACCAGACCTCTTCTTTCCTCCGCTCCCTGGGCCCTGCCCAGATCCATGTATTTTCGATTTCTAGAGCTGACAAGTCAAACCTGGCAAAGAGCCTTGGAAAACACTGCCTGAGAAAACACGGGTGCTTCCGCTTAAACCAGAGCAGGTGGCTCAGTCGTATGCAACTAAAAACACAGCCCAGTGTCATCAGTTTATAAAGGCTGGAGAGTTTGTTTTTCTGCTAAGTAATTGTTTGCTTTATTGCTACTTACACATTCATTTTAATAGGCCATAAACTACAAACTGCAGCACCCACACTTTCTGGGCCTCTGACATGCATCAAGTTGACAACCTCTCTGGTTTAAGCATCGGCGTACAAGATGGGGCTGTAAATCCAGACTATTATTATAGCCAATCTAAGATTTATTTATAATTAATGCCGGGGACCTTCCATCGTAATGCCAATTACTGATTTTCTTTAAAGGCGACGGAGAGATGGTTTGTTTGTTTCTTTTGCAGTGATTTCCCCAACAGCACAAAGCCAATTCAAGTGCTGTAAAAAAACTGGAGAGAGAGAAAGAGAGGAGTTTGTTTGTTTGTTTGTTTGTTAAGGACCAATTGGCATTTGCAACAGGAGAAAAGAGGGGTCTCCAGTTGCTGCCCAGTAAGGTAAAGGTAAAGGGACCCCTGACCATTAGGTCCAGTCATGACCGACTCTGGGATTGTGGCACTCATCTCACTTTGCTGGCCGAGGGAGCCAGCGTTTGTCCGCAGACAACTTCCGGGTCATGTTGCCAGCATGACTAAGCCACTTCTGGTGAACCAGAGCAGCGTACGGAAACGCCGTTTACCTTCCCGCCGGAGTGCTACCTATTTATCTACTTGCACTTTGACGTGCTTTCAAACTGCTAGGTTGGCAGGACCAGGGACCGAGCAACGGGAGTTCACCCCGTCGCGGGGATTCAAACCGCCGACCTTCTGATCAGCAAGTCCTAGGCTCTGTGGTTTAACCCACAGTGCCACCCGCGTCCTGCCCAGTAACATTGCTAACAATATCCAATTGCTGCAATAATATTGCCAAGGCCGGTGTTGGTTTCTGTTTCGGGGGCGTCTGCTATCAGTAAGCTATTTCTGTGACTTAAGTTGCACACTGAATGTGTGCTAAAGCATTGCATGGACGCGTTCTGCTCTGCTAGCTGGCATAAGCACGATGCTCCAAACAGCTGAAGGCTATCTCGGATGGGCAATTTCTGGATATATTTTGGGTGCTTCCAGACTGCTGCTGGAGAAGCACCCATGCAAAGTGCCTTTTCCAGATCTACATCCCCACCGGCATTCGAAATTTGCGAGGTGCAAAATGCAGTCGGCCACTTGTGAATAAGTGAAGATACCCGGGCACCAGGATGGCACCTGATGTCATCTGGAGGTGCATGCCTGGAGATCCTTGGATCTGGACTGTGTTCACACACTAGCAACACATCCTGTAGAATTCTTACGTGTTACATTTTATCTGCACAATCAGAATGAATTTTAGGTATGCTGAAAAATGTGACTTTCAAGCCACCTGGCTCAAAAATGGCAACCAGGCATTCTGTTTTGGCAACTGTAACTCTGGTTTAAGGAGCCATTTGGCGCCTAGGTTATATATCTGAATTTCTAACACTGATCACCAGCACCTGAGGCTCCTATTAATCCCTCCTATTAATTAATAGTGGGGTGTGTGGAGAATTACAGTGGTACCTCGGGTTACAGACACTTCAAGTTACAGACTCCGCTAACCCAGAAGTAGTACCTCGGGTTAAGAACTTTCCTTCAGGATGAGAACAGAAATAGCGTGGCAGCGGCAGAGGGAGGCCCCATTAGCTAACGTGGTGCTTCAGGTTAAGAACAGTTTCAGGTTAAGAACGGACCTCCGCAACGAATTAAGTTCTTAACCCGAGGTACCACTGTACAGGCAAACCATTGTCTCTGTAACATGAGCCCTGTAAGACGTGGCCCTTGCTTCTACTTAGCTCATTTCCACCTTGCCTGGGAGGCGGGGCCCTGACTTACTCCGTCTACAAAGGCTGCTCCTGTGTCACACAGCTTAGTGTGCATGCATGTGTGTGTTGGGATCTTGCTTTTGGGGAAGCTTTAGAGAAAGAGGAGTTTCTGCTAGAGGATGCCCCAGGTGGGAGCAAAGAGGCAAGCTTGTTTACGCAAAAGACAGCCTGCTTAGCCATTGTTTGTGAGTGTCTCCAAACTTCATGAGTGGCTCTGCGGATTGAAAATGTGAGCATGTTTTCTGCTGCTCTTAGGCTGATTGAGATCAATAAGCCTCCAGCTCTTTCCGCTGCCTTACTGTAATTCTGTTGCTGTGATAGACTTTGGACTGAATTGTTAGGATCAAATGGCTGCATCTTTCTATCTGTATGTATCTCCCGCCGCTGATACCTTTGCAAGTTAGGGTGGATTTGTGTGTGTGCATGATTGGGACACGAAGCTGTTTTCTAACTTTGGTTCATCTCACTCAGTATTGTCTACACTGACCGGCAGAAGCTCTGCTGGGCTTCAGAAGGATGTTCGGGATTGAAACAGGGACTTTCTCTATGCAATGCAGATGCTTCACCAATGAGCTACCCTATGGCATTCCTTTCATCACAGTTAGGGATATTTTGCTTGCAATGTTTCGTCAGCTTGCAACTTCTGCATTGTGTAGTGTTAGTTATAGGCAAATGTTGTCGTTTCCATTGTATCTCTGCACTGATTATTTGTTTGCTGTTCTTGTGATCCCCTGTCAGAATAATTTGGAAAAGTGGCATGCAAATCGAGTTGGTGATGCTGGTGATACTGGGATGATAAAGGCTGGTCTTTCTTACAAGAACGTTGGGTTGTATTCAATGAAATCTTTCCACAAACACAATGGAACTTCCTTTTCCTCCTCCTTTCCCTGCCACCGCCTAAAAATCCTCTCCAGAGTGTCAGGGGATCCCCCAGAGTGGATTTAGCAGGGCGCAGAAGGAAGCCAAAGCTCCCTTGCACCCGGCAGAAGTCATTCTGTCCGTGCGGTAATTTAGTTGCATGCAACCAATTGTGAAGATAGCTGTGGTAATGACTCTGGAGTCTAAAAATAAGTGCAATGAAATTATATAGGTTCCCATTGACCTGTGTGCCAGAAGAGCGAAGTAATGCATACAGAACCTGATCCGAGCTGGGCCCTCTCCTATTTTGCCAACCATCTTGTTCATCGAGTGCCTGGACAATTGTCTATTCAGATCTTGCCACCGCACTTGCTTTTTAGCAGGTCTCCCCTGCCTGCTTTCATGCCATGCCTGGCGACGGTGCCAAAGGAGACACAAGAGACTTGGCAAAAGGGCAACTCGGCAGCCTTCCCCCCGTTGCCAGACAAACATCCCACCAACCGCACATGCTGGGGATTCTGTTCCTCTGGCTGCCGAGGCTCAAAACATAAGAGCCTTCCAGCAGTAAATAAAGGAGGGAAGAGAAACGGTTTATGCATGGGAGACATCCGAGAATGCCATGTTAACGTCTTTGGAAGAAATTGCTGCTGCTGCCTTTTAAATCCCCCAGAGGGGTTGTGAAGGGGAATGATTTTAAGCAAGACCAAAAGGGAGGGGATCAAAAGAGCAAGTCAGATGGTGTGTGTGTGTGTGTGTGTGTGATTAGGAACTGGAGATGGAGCAGCAGGTCAGGGCCACTCTATTATTCCCTAAAGCAATTGTGCGTGTGTGTGTGTCTGTGTGTACAGTCATACCTCGGGTTACAGACGCGTCAGGTTGCATTTTTTTGGGTTATGGACCCGTCGAAACCCAGAAGTATCAGAACAGGTTACTTCTGGGTTTCGGCGGTCACACATGTGCAGAAGCACTAAATAGCGCTTTGCGCAGAAGTGCCGAATCGCAACATGCGCATGTGCAGACGTGGGTTGCAAACACGGCGGGTTGTGAATGTGCATCCCGCACGGATCATGTTTGCAACCCGAGTGTCCACTGTATATGTATATATGTATATGTATATGTATATATACAGTGTGTGTGTGTGTGTATAGATAGTTCTCCAATATGGATACTGACTGATACACAAATCTCCACTTAAGAAGGCTTCTTTAAAGAGTAATGTCTTCAGCAGATGCTGAAAATACAATGAAGATGGTGTCTTTCTGATGGGGAAAGTATACATTTCCTGTAGGGGTGTTTTACCCTGAGCACATGAATTTCTGTTTCCTTAAACTCCAGTTCTTTGTATGTCACTGCTGTGTGAGGCTCGTTGGGTTGCATCTAATTAATGATGGCTACCATCTTTATTATCATTATTATTTTATTTTATTGGTACCCCACCCATCTGACTGGGTTGCCTCAGCCACCCTGAGCTGCTCCCCCCAAAATATCAAAAACACAATAAAACATAAACCAATAAAAAACCTTCCCTGTACAGGGCTGCCAGCAGATGTCTTCTAAAAGTGTGTAGCTATTTATCTACTTGACCTCTATTGGGAGGGTGTTCCACAGGGAGAGCACCACTGCCAAGATGGCCCTCTGCCTTATTTATTTCTTTATCACAGTTGCTTTATCTTCTAAGGATCTCAAGGTAGTCTACATGGCATTCTCCCCATGTCATCCTCACAACAACCCTGTGAGGTAGGTTAGGCTAAGTGATGGTGACTGGCTCAAGGTCACCCAGAGAGCTTCCCAGCTGACTTGAACGGGATTCGAACTCTGCTCTCCCTGCCCTTAGTCCAACACTCCAAGCCATTACACCACACTTTACAAATTCATGTCCTGCTGGAATTGATGGGCCATTAATCTCATCCATCAGGCTCACCTTATGTTCTTACAGCACTCAGTCATGTCCATTAGTTTCAGTGTGTCTACTCTAAGCAGAATTAGCTTTGGATTCAACCCCTTGCCACAGGATGGGCAGCTGGAGGTGATAACCAGGTTAGATGGCATTGTCAAAAAATTAAAAAAACAGGGCTATTTTAACTTTTTATATGGCTTTTTATTGTACAGTTTTATATTGCAAACTGCTCACTTTTTCCAAATGAATAGCGGTATATAAATAGAGAACACATTGTGAGTCATGACACCAAGTGGAATGTCCATGTTCTGCCTTGTTTAGCCTTGCTGGTTAGCCCAGTTGGTTAGAGCATGGTGCTGATAACGCCAAGCTTCACGGGTTTGATCCCCATATGGGTACAAATTCCTGCAGGTGGGACGCGGGTGGAGCTGTGGTCTAAACCACAGAGCCTAGGACTTGCCGATCAGAAGGTTGGCGGTTCAAATCCCCGCGACGGGGTAAGCTCCCGTTGCTCTGTCCCTGCTCCTGCCAACCTAGCAATTTGAAAGCACGCCAGTGCAAGTAGATAAATAGGTACCGCTGCAGTGGGAAGGGAAATGGCCTTTCCGTGCGCTCTGCTTTCCATCACGGTGTCCCATTGTGCCTGAAGTGGTTTAGTCCAGTTGGCCACATGACCCAGAAAGCTGTCTGTGGACAAACGCCGGCTCCCTCGGCCTGAAAGCGAGATGAGCACCGCAGGCCCATAGTCACCTTTGACTGGACTTCACCTTTACCTTTTTTACCTTGCACATTCTTGCATTGCAGGGGGTTGGACTAGATCAGGGACGTCCAACTCCCAATAGACTGCGATCTACTCACAGTATAAAAAAAACTGGAAGTGTTCTACCCGTTGTCATAAAAAGACTGGCAGTGATCTACCCAAAGTTGTGGAGCTTTTTTTTAGGAAGCCAAAGTTGGTTTTTGTGCTTTTTTGTAAGGAGATTACTGAAGGGCCAGAGATCAACCAGGTGTCGACATGCAGAGGGCCGGGAGGCTGGGCCGTTCACTTCCAGCCATCCCGCTGCAAAGACCATCGGCCTCTGCTCCGATGTAAATCAGCCACCCGGACTTCAGAGCCAGGGCACACTATCAGCAGAGTGAACTGCGCACACAGAATAGGCGTGAGGCTTGTGGAAGCATACTACAACTACAGATTTATTAATCATAAATCAGGACAAAGAAACATGTCGCCTCTCTCTCGTCTTCTCAGAGAGAACGGGAAAAGCAAAAGCTATACACAACGGAAGTTCCCAGCAAGCTGTGCTGGAATGTAAACAGACATGTGACACGCAACAGTTCCACATGTCTGCTCCTTAAGGTGGAATGGAAATCTCAACACCAGGAACACCCCGCGATTTACTAGTAGATCGCAACCTACCTGTTGGACATGCCTGGACTAGATGAACCATGGGGTCTCTTCCAACTCTAGGATTCTATCATTCTAAATGAGAGGGGCAGTGTACCGCAGGATACCAGGTGATGGAGACGTGAAGCAAGAGAGAGCTGTTGCCTTCTGTGCCCTTCTGCTTGTGGGTCTCCTCAACGTGTTTGGTTCTGCCACTTTGTGAATCAGGATGGTGGGCTAGAGATAAATCTTCAGTCTGCTCTGGGCCTTGTTTGGGTTGGCAGCGCTGTGCCAGCCTTCAGAGATCAGACCGGAGACTGTGCCTTTCCCCTCCTCTGGCTTCACGACATAGCAATTGTTACACAACTCAGCCGCACCATCTTGGCTGCAGGTGGAGGGGGGAGTGTGTAGTATTAGGATCAGGTTGCATTGGCGGGCTAGCAGTTGTGACCATCAACCACTGTCAAAACCCCTGAGACAAGTCCCATCGCCTGCCAAGGTTATAATGTAGCTGGAACTAAGCCAATTCCTTATTAAGGTGCAAGGGTAAGTCCCCAAAACCTGAGCTCTGAAATTCGAGCACCAGGAGTGTGAGCAGGCCATGATTCTGTGGCAGCACAGAAAATACACGTACGAGTCTGTGTGCCAAACAGCAGTGCCAAATTCTTTTCCGATGAAAGATGACCCGTCTAAGTTCTGCTAAGCGTGCATGCTAGGGTTTTAACTTCTTGACTTTTTTTAAAAAAAATGATTTCCTGAATCATAAAGGGATGAACCTTCGCTTAGAAACACTGAAAAAAGGAACTAATTCTTCTCAGTTGTGTAAAAGGTCACCCCGAAATGCAAAGTTGCAATCACCGCATATGTGACACTACTCCTCATGAGTATTAGCACTTTAAAAAACTTTATGGAACTTTTAAGAACTTTATATAGTGCCTGGAGCGTCCTAAAGCTGTTTAGAACGTTCTAGTAGAATCCAAAAATTTGTCTATATAGAAAGCCTTGTGGGCACGCAACTAAACTTCTTAATTTTTAATACTTTTTTCAGTGGCAATATACAATATCACACAAGAACCTCGATTTATTCTAAGCAATAAGAAGTGGTGTACAATGTACAAAACACTGATTTTGTACAATGTACAAAACTATGTACAAGTATCAGAAAATTTGCAAGCTCCATTTTTCCTGTACATGGTATGCATACGCCCACTGTTTTTTTCCAAGGGGTACTCAGGGGTACTCAGTAATGACATCTCTTTTATGGGGTTTTTAAAAAATGTGGCACTTACTGCAACAATGTTGAGTACCAGCACCTATTTTTCTAGAAAAAAGCACTACATATTACAAATTACATTATACAGTTACATATACAAAAATAGATTTATTGATTTCGGGGTGACCTATTTTCAAGGGATTTGAAAATGGCAGTTCATTTCTTTGTTTTTTTGGCAAACGTTCATCTAACTAAGCTACAGGAACATAAGGTTGTAAAAAAAGTTGCACACAACCTGTGAATTTACTTTGCTTCTTCTCTCCATAGGAAATCTTATTTAGATCTCCCTTCTACAGGTACCTTCTGAAATTTCACCAGGCCTATAGATTTCGAAGGTTATTTTCATAGTCAACAGAGACTAGATACTTGCTCCTGATACATGTTTTGATCTTTGCATGCAGTGCTAAGTTCCCTGCTCTCCACCCCTGCAGATCTACGAAGACCCCCATTCTGCTCCCACATCACCTCTGCTGCAGAACCGCATATTCACCGGAGAATAGAGCGAAATTGGAGAGCGGCTTTGGCAAAAACAAGGGGAAGAAGCGGTGACCTGCCGTGGCAGGAGAAAATCCATCAACAGTGCGCCCAGTGTTCGGAAAAGCAGCCAAGTGAAAGAGGCTGGCAAGGTAAATGGGACCCTTTGTGTTCTCACAATGCCGAGTTGGATGCAGGTTCAGCAAGCGAGCCTCCGTCCTGGAATCTGCCATGTGGAAAGGGAGGGAGGGGCGAAGAGCTCTTGAATGTTAAAGGGTCCTTCCCCGGGCAGAGATTGCAAAAGGCCAAAAGGAAAGTAGCAAAGAAGAAGAGTTTAGCTTTAGCAAAAGAACCTCTCCAAATCCAGTCCACTTCTGCCGCTTCTGCCTCCAGAGCTCAGTCCGCCCCCTTCCTAGGACCCATGGCTTTAAAATTGGGGGCAGGGGTGGGGAAAACTGATTCAAGGAGTATTCACCATCGGTCTACTCAAGTGGTGCCTGCAACAAAATGTTGCAGCGTGGAGTCATCCTCCTGTTCAGGATTCTAGCTAGCCACGTTGCCCTTTCCCAGAGCCATCAGTCTCATTTTTTTGTCCGCACACAAACACAAGTCAGTATCCTGTGGCCACTCCAGGCTCCCTGGAGGCCTCTGTAGGGGGAGAGAGGATGGTGGACCAGCCTGCTGGCTGGGGCTGGTGGGAGCTGGAGGGCACCAGGTTGGGGAAGCCTTTGCCAGATGAGACTTTGGGGGGGGGGTTATATCCAGTACTAGTTGCACTTAGCATTGAAAGAAGTGGCCATGATTAACTTGGGACCCGTTAGTTTGAATGGGTCTACTTGTGAGTAGAACTTAGTTGGATGCAGCCTTTGGTTTGATCCAACAGGGCTCTCCTTACTTTCTTAGCTTTCCCTGTAGCCACTAGCATAGTTCCTGATCCCAGGGATCCTTAAGTCATTTTTCTTCAACATTATACAGTGTGTCTGTTGTCAACTGACTCCCATATAGGAAGACTTTTCTGTGGTGGTTCCCCGACTGTGGAATGCCCTCCCCAGAGAGGTTTTCCTGGCACCGTCACTGCATTTCTTTAAGTGCCAGGCAAAAGCATTCCTCTTTACCCAGGCCTATGGCTATTAAATCATCTATGGCCTGTGTAAGAACTGTTCGGATGATGATTTTACTATTAGGCTGTGTGTCATTATGTTTTTCATTATGTTTTTATCACTGATGTTCTGTAATGTGTTTTTATAATGTTGTACATCACCTTGGGATCTTTTGAGAAAGGTTGGAATACAATTTGATTATTATTATTATTAATAATAATAATAATAATGCACAATGAGACATATAAAATTTAGCACCCAACGAGATTTCCCTTTCTGCTGTGGACGTCTCTCACTTGGACTTGAGCTTCCCATTTGGGGGAATGGTATTCCATGCTAGCCCTACTCAGAGCAGAACTATTGAAGTTAATGGACACGGCTAACTTATGGTCATTAATTTCGGCGAGTCTCCTCATGAGTAGGACTCAGTTGCAGGCAGCCTTTTCTCCAGTGCTCCTGCAAACATTCATCAACACATTTTTTTAAAAAAAAAATAAATCCTTGTGTGCGGCATTTCAATTAAAGTCTTTCTCTGCTAATCTGTGCCTGTATGAACACAAGGTCCTTGGAAATCTTTAACTGGGCTGGTGGGGGGGGGGCAGGGACTTTTCCTGTCAAAACAGAGATGGCACACTTTACCTTCATGCTTTGAAAGAAAACAGAAATTGGCATCTATCACAGCCGACAAAAGGACCCATTTCTTTATATATTCCTTTTATTTTAATGTCCACACATTTTCCCTTCCCTGAGATCCCTCACCAACAACAAAGTTATCACCATCTACCTAATTCATCATTAACATTTTTAATAAGCTTTGGGATTCGCAGCCAGGAAGCCACATGGGGGCTTTGTGATGTGCAAATCCCCTTTGAATGTGACTCTCAAATGTATTTCCCCATTTCCGATAATGCCATGCCTACTGCTTCTCTAATGTATGCTAATCTGGTTTCTTTAGAATACCTCCCACGTGGTGAGCAAAAATCGTAGTAGCAGAGGGATCGGCGAGTGGCGGCCTTAGGGAAATAATCTTCCCACCCACCCAATAAAATCTTTTCAGAGTTATATCATGAGAGAGCGCCTCCTTCCTATAGAACCCCAAATACACACACCAAATATGTGTGCATACCAAAATTTTATATAGATTCAATTATGTGTGCAGTGCAGAAATGGGACAGAGGGTTTTTTGTTCTCCCTCATTCAAAATGCTGAAATTTGGGGCCATTCAAATATCATGTTTCCGTGCACTGCTCTGGTTCGCCAGAAGCGGCTTAGTCATGCTGGCCACATGACCCGGAAGCTGTCTGCGGACAAACGCTGGCTCCCTCGGCCTATAGAGCGAGATGAGCGCCACAACCCCAGAGTCATCCGCAACTGGACCTAACGGTCAGGGGTAAAGGTAAAGGGACCCCTGACCATTAGGTTCAGTCATGGCCGACTCTGGGGTTGCGGCGCTCATCTCACTTTATTGGCCGAGGGAGCCTGCGTACAGCTCCCGGGTCATGTGGCCAGCATGACTAAGCCGCTTCTGGCAAACCAGAGCAGTGCACGGAAATGCCGTTTACCTTCCCGCTGGAGCGATACCTATTTATCTACTTGCACTCTGACGTGCTTTCGAACTGCTAGGTTGGCAGGAGCAGGGACCTAACAATGGGAGCTCACCCCGTCGCGGGGATTCAAACTGCCGACTTTCTGATCGGCAAGCCCTAGGCTCTGTGGTTTAGACCACAGTGCCACCCACGTCTCCAACGGTCAGGGGTACCTTTACCTAAATATCATTGATAGGCTGTCGGTCCAGAACAGGACATCGTAATATGTGGTGGGAATAATTTAGGGCTGGTGTGGGGAACCTGTGATGCTTTGGGAGTTGGCAAACGACAACTACCACTACCATCTCTGGCCAGCCAATGTAGGCATTGTTGAGCTAGATCATGGGTAGGCAAACTAAGGCCCGGGGGCCGGATCTGGCCCAATTGCCTTCTAAATCCGGCCCACGGACGGTCCAGGAATCAGCGTGTTTTTACATGAGTAGAATGTGTCCTTTTATTTAAAATGCATCTCTGGGTTATTTGTGGGGCATAGGAATTCGTTCATCCCCCCCCCCCAAAAAAAATATAGTCCGGCCCCCCACTAGGTCTGTGGGATAATGGACCGGCCCCCTGCTGAAAAAGTTTGCTGACCCCTGAGCTAGATTGACCAATAAGTGTGATTCAGTATATGGCAGCTTGCTATGTTCCTGTTTTCCGGGGCATTTCGTTTATTGCTTTCCCACCCCCTCCTAAGGATTAGGTTGTAACTCTTGTCCCAGTTTAGCAGCATAATATTTCGGTTTCCAAGTAGCGAGCTGTTGGAGAGCTTTTCAGTGGAACTTTAGAGCACAAGAGGGCAAGGAAAGGGTTAGAGAACCCAATAAATACGAGGAGAGATCAGATAAGAGTCTCTTGTAACAAAAGGGGAGATGGAGAGGAGTAAAACAAGCTAGCTGGAAGCTTAGATAAGCACTTTCTGTCTCTGATGCTCTGCTTACATAACATCCAGCGCTTCCTTGCATCTTTGGCCTCTGCCTCACTCAGTTATCTGTCCCGTAACTGATGGGCAACTTGAGTTTGGAAGTTAATAACAAGCTCGCTTTGAAGAAGCATGTGTGTCCCTAGATTTGGCCTGCAGAGGTACAGCTCGGGGGATTAAGCACAGCATATCTGGAAAGGGCAGGTTGGAGGTGTGGGTTCGGATTGTGACATCTTCTGCACCGCGGTGGTACGTGGGACTGTTTATGAAGAAGGATAGGGGGAAGTGCCTGGTTTTCATGCACAACTTTCTCAGGTCAAACTCCAACATCTCCATTTAAAACTGTATTATTATTATTATTATTATTATTATTATTATTATTATTAAAAAAAGAGCAATTTTATTGAAGGTTTTTAACATATTAAGTCCTAAAATCCAAACACGTTTATAAAAAGCAATATATCATGAAAGAATAATAATAACAAAGGAAAAGAAAATATAAAATAGAATACTGCAAAGCACAATTATATATATAAAAAGAAAAAGAACAGATAAGAAAGAACTAAAAAACAGAAAAAGAAACCCTTTATCTCATTTACATCATATACAGTGGTACCTTGGTTCTCAAACTTAATCCGTTCCGGAAGTCCGTTCCAAAACCAAGGCGCACTTTCCCATAGAAAGTAATGCAAAGTGGATTAACCCATTCCAGACTTTTAAAAACAACCCCAAAACAGCAATTTAACATGATTTTTACTGTCTAACGAGACCATTCATCCATGAAATGAAAGCAATTAACAATGTACTGCAGTCACACAGTCAATCAATCAGTAGCTGAACTGGATTCTACACAGTCACACACAAAAAGAGCCACAAAAACGCAAAATGAATAGCAAAAAGAGACAGACCTCAGCGTAACACTCAAAACGGAAGCATAACACTCAAAACGGAGCACGTTCGGCTTCTGAAAAAAGTTCGCAAACCAGAACACTTCCGGATTTGCAGTGTTGGGGTTCTAAGTTGTTTGAGTACCAAGGCGTTTGAGAACCAAGGTACCACTGTAATACAAAAGAATAGAAAAATAGCTAAACATTATCTGTAATAGCAATTATTCAAGATGTTTAACACACTCCAGAGTAGTTTCTACCCCTCTGCAGGATGTAACTTTCCCCAAATTTCCCTCCCAAGCCTGACCTTTAACTTTTTGTCAGTTGGAAAGCTGAGTTTTCAAGTAGCAAGGAAATGTCCCTGCCCCGGACCTTTGGGAAGGACGGTAGCTCAGTGGTAGAGCATCTCTGCCTTGAAAGCAGGCGCTCCTGAGTTCAGTCCTCAGCATCTCCCTGCAAGAAATCCTGGAGAGCTTCTGCCAGTCAGTGTAGACAGCACTGAGTTCAATAAGCAAGTGGTCTGATTATATAAGGCAGTTTCCTGTGATCCTGTGTTTGACCTCCAACAGCCATTCCTGCTGCCAGGCCTAAGCAGACCAGCTTAGTAAGGTGTCCGTGGCACACACTGAACCAGATTAGTCTCTTTTCCCCCTGCTGTTCCGAATGTGAGAGCATCCAAAGTCCTTTTGCTGCCAAGGCGCTGTGCCCGCCGAATGGGTGTACGCAGCAGGCTGCAAATTTGAGATGCTTCTCCCAGGGGCTTGTGCTAATGCGTTGGCTTTGTCGTTTTATCTCATGGGTGCAAGGGAGACCGAGGAACAGATGACACGCAGCATTAGGGCTGGCTTAGTAGATATCGGCAGCCTGGCGTGCAGATGGCCTTCCGTCAAAGTTGGGCCAACACGCCCTGCAGGAAAGTGGTGTTTTTAAAAAAACAACATTAATGCCCCAAATTGGAGCAAAGACTCAGCTGGCGAGGTTTGCTCTGGAGGTCTTTGGTTAATTGCCAGGTGTTAGTGGGTTTTCTCTCGTGCCAACCCAGGCTGGCACTGCATGAAAATGGAAGTGAAGAGCTGGAAAGGATAAAGGAGTCAAGGTGGGTGACGCCCAGTTCATGGATCAAACAGATGCCAAAGTCACTTCTGTGTGGCTTTTTCGCCCTCTCAACATAATTGGCTGGTTTCCCGAGGGCAGCTTGCAACAAGATTTCTTCCACTGTGTGTTAGGAAGGAGACGCCTTCTTGTGAAAGAAGCTTGAAGCTGTGGGACTGGCGAAAAGAGGCATCATTTAGATATAAGAACCAGGATCAGGCCAAATGCCCATCTGGTCTGGGGGCCTGGTCTCACAGTGGCCAGCCGGAAGCCTTTGGGAACCCCATAGAGTACAACAACTGTCTCTCTACTTGCGATTCCCAGCACAGTACGGGGGCACAATGCCTCCAACAGTGAGGTCAAACATAGCCACTGGCATGGAGCCATTTCTCCTGTGTTAAATGCCACATGTGTTTATGTCTCTAGGAAGCCATAATCTCCAGCCATCTCCATCAAGTGACTGTAGCAGTGTTCGAAATTAGCCAGGCGTCAGGCACATTTTGCACCTGGCTGTTGGCCACTCACGACCAAGTGAAGGTGCCAAGATGCATTACATTGCTACCATCTGGAGGTGCATGCCTGGGGATTGTTGGATCTTGACTATTTTCACACACTGATACCATATCCTGTAGAATTCTATCCATTATATTTTACCTGCACAATCGGACTGAATTTCAGGAACCAAAACGCTCTTTCTGTGCAACTTGAGCAGGAGCAGTGAACAACATTATAGCTAATTGATTTAGCTTGTCTTCACTTGCCCTACCCAGCTGCCCTGCTCACAGTCGTGAAGAATATTCCTAAGTTATGAATGGCCCGTGTCACCATTAAGCAAAAGAGGTCGGAATAGGCCATTATATATGTGGACAGACCCTGGATCAAGTGATGTTTCTTCTTGAAGTTTTCAAAGCTCTTCACCTAGCTCAAGGTTGAACTAGCCAGATGTTTAACTGAGGATCAATCACAGTCAGTCCATCATTTGAAAAATGAGAATTTAGAGCCGTCTTGCCACAAATGGCAACTAGACATTCAGTTTTGGCAACTGTTGTGGCAATCACACAGGGTCTCCGGACGTTTCACCATCTATTGATCCCTGTGCCACCACTTTATTTCTCACTGCGACCACCCAGGCCCTACCTGGTACAATACTGAGTCCAGTCAGGGTTAAATTGGAACATAAACTTCTGTTTATTTATTGCAGTTTAACAAGCGTGTGGTTTCATAAACTGTATCGGTCCATTACAATCATGAGTTGCCTATCCAGACCTATAACTTCCGCTACCTGCTCTCACTCACTAACCCAGCTCTCAGATATTTACTTGTCTTCCCAGCTCCTAACTGCTCCTGACTCGGCTTATTTCACTACACTAACTCAACCTACCCACAGACTCTATCCCAATTCACTCCCACTCCAACCAACCACCCAACAAACTCCCCTTTCACCCCTCCCAGAGCTGGTTTTATAGTCCCTCTGACTCCACCTCCTGGGTACTGATTGGGTAACTTGTTTAACTGTTTCACCTCCAGCACTCTCATATGTTAATGTCACAACTGTAACCTTGGTTTAAGGAGCCATTCAGTGCCCAACTTATATATCTAAGTTTATAACACTGGACTGTAGCCCCAAACATTGAAATGGGCCTGTGGGGGAGGGATATGTCAATCCCTTTCCTTGCAGTTAACGTAAGAAGATAAGGAATATTCTTCTGGATCAGGCCATTCTAGGATCCTGACCAGATGCTCCTAGGAAGCTCACAAGCAGAACCTGAGCACAACAGCCTTCCCCCCGCTTGCAATTCCTAGCAGAGTGGAAGTTGAACCTAGGCATCTTGGTTGGTGGCCTTATAATTCAAGAATGTATCTAATTCCCCTCTAAAGACATTCCCAGTTGGCAGCCACAACTACTTCCTAAGGAAAGTGAATTCCATAGATATGTGAAGCTGCTTGAGATAGAGTCGGACAACTGGTCCATTTCGCCTGGTATTGCCTAGATGCCCTGATTGGCAACCCAAAAGATAGACAGGCTGAAATGGCTCATGCAGAGTGGCAGATCTTGCTGTATGTATGGGGGCCCCCAAGCCTCGATTGCCTGCTGCAAACTGGTTTCATTTACAGATAAAACTGCGAAAGAGAAGGGGGCGGTTTTGTTGCTGTGTCCTGAGGGTGCAGAATGTCTGCTTTCCATTTAAATTTCTCCAGAATCCTTCTCGGAGCGTTAGAGGGAAGAGAGGGTGGCCATTTATTTCATCTGACAGCAACAGACCCGCTGAGCTCATGAAGAATAAGGGCATGCCAGCTCTCCCATGTTCAGCTTAAATTACCGGCGGGAAAAGAGCCTTTTATCCAGCTAGCTGGTCTAAGCCTGTTACGAGGAGCCTGTACACTGATAAGATGCGATAACCATTGATTTACTCAAACGGTTAACATCTCGGATGCTCGGCGCATAATTCTAAAAGCCTTTCAATCCTCTTCATTGTGATGAATGAGGCTCTGCCAGTTCCTGGCCCCGATACGTTGTTCCAGGTCAAAACCAACAGCGGAAAAGCCTTGCCAGGGAATTTATTTTTATTCTGGAGCAGGAGAAGCAAAACGGAGTTGGCTGTGAGGTACCGCTTAGCATGGCTGTTTTTCACGTTGTTTACCAGGAGACATGGGGTGGGGGGTCCCCTCCATCTGTCAGGCAGCAAACATATAAGTGATAAATCAGTTAGATACACCTGTAAAAAAATATTTGGATATATTACTGTTATTGTTATTATTCCGCCCTTCATCATAGGGCAATTTACAGTATAAAAATACATAACATAATAGCAAACAAAACAAGAGCTCATCCATCCTACGCACAGTTTAACAGGCCTTAGATTGTTTAAACAGCAAAGGTTTGGGAGAAGAGGAACTTTCGCTGGTGCATAAAGAGATGTAATGAAGGTGCCCGAGAGTCTTCTCTGGGGAGAGCATCACACAAACGTGGAGGCCCGTTCTTGTGCCTCAGATGATGATCCTTGAGGTACTGTGGGGTGTCCTTGATTTTAAAAATCATTTCCTGCCATTTATAGCCCAGCTTTCATCCAACATGGAACCCTGGGCAGGGTACATGTAGTTCCCAAGTGGTCATGCATCCAGGCTTTGACCAGGCCAAGATGTGCTAAGCCACATTGGTGGGGTGGCCACATGTGTCTTGAGAGCATAATCTGGGGCCAAAGAAGCTAATGAATACCTAGTCTCTTTGTTGTTGTTGTTTTTGTTTAGTCATTTAGTCGTGTCCGACTCTTCGCGACCCCATGGACCAGAGCACCCCAGGCACTCCTGTCTTCCACTGCCTCGCGCAGTTCGGTCAAACTAATGCTGGTAGCTTCGAGAACACTGTCCAACCATATCATAGAATCATAGAATCATCTCGTCCTCTGTCGTTCCCTTCTCCTTGTGCCCTCCATCTTTACCAACATCAGGGTCTTTTCCAGGGAGTCTTCTCTTCTCATGAGGTGGCCAAAGTACTGGAGCCTCAGCTTCAGGATCTGTCCTTCCAGTGAGCACCCTAGTCTCTTACTGCAGCCTAATTAAAGGAAGGAGTTTCTGAAGCAAAGGACCAAAGCATCCGGTCAAATTTTGTTTTAATATGAATGAACTTACAGAACAGGATTCATGCCTTGATATGTATCGGCAGTGTTGTGCGTGGCTCCTTTCATGTCAGTGGAAGACCCCTCCACAGCTTACGACACTTAGGTAAAGTGCCAGCTGCACCAAACCTCTTCCAGCCACCAAATCTGGTGAAATCATGGGACTTTAAAAAAGTAACAGGTTAGACCTCTGGAAGATGATCTGGACATCTGGAAGATGACAATGGGAGATAGGAGAGGAAGCAGACTTACTCCAAATGCCTTTTCTGCAGTGAGAAAACAAGGCTGGACCACACAATTGCAGCTGTGTGAGTGGGGGCGATGGGTGTTTGTATGCGTAGGGGGCAGGTCTGCCTCTTGTCTTCTCTCCTGTCAAAGGAAAGACTTGGGAGGAAGCAGAGTATCCGGGAGGGGCCAAGGAACTCAGCTGTTGCAAACAAAATTCTTCATTGGTTTTAATTAAGCTGTCAACTTGAAAATAACTGCGTTGCCAAGCAACATGGTGACCATTGTCTTCCGTTGACGCAAAGGCACAGAAAATGAACTGCAGGCGTCGCGTTAAGACTGCGTACTGACAACCCTTCGGGGAAGACACCAAGTTTCGTAACCTGCACGCAACTTTTTGTTATTATCTAGGAAATCTTTTAAGCAGGGCCTCAAGATGAACAAAATGTTACTGTTAGTGTCAGATGCCAAAGTTTCTTTCCCTTCTCCTTCTGTTCAATTTTAGATTTCCTTTTTGCAAATGTATCTTAAAAATAAAAAACCCACAACTTTAGGACCCTTGCCTAGAGCAGGCCAGAGTCTCATCAAGTGCAGGATCCTGTTCCCACAGCTGCCAGACTAGCTCAGATAGCTGCGCTGGTTATACTGTGGTGCTCACAATGCCAAGGTTGCAGGTTCGATTCCGATAAGGGACAGCTGCATGTTCCTCCATGGCAGGGGGTTGGACTAGATGATCCTCAGGGTCCCTTCCAACTCCAGGTTTCTGTGAGATTCATATGCGAATCCTGAAAAACCAGGACCCGAGTGCCGCAGCAGCACTCTCCATGCTTGCAATTCCAGAAACTGATATTCAGAGGCATATTGCCTCCAACATAGGCCTGGTAGCCATTGGGAGCTTTTATCATCCATGAATTTGTTTCACCCTCTTTCAAAGCCTTTCATGTAGGTGGCAACTACGACCTCTTGTGGGAGCAAATCCCCTCATTTAACTATGCAATGTGTAACTAAGTACTTTCTTTTGTCTGTCTTGAACCTTCAAAACTGTTATGTACTGAAGTTCTCACCCTGGGCCAGCAGGGGGGATACTGTAGATAGTTTTCACTCAGGTCCACATATGCAAATAAGGAATTGAAAGTGACGTTCGGTGATTGGATAGTTACAGAAAGTGGTTACTGTTGTGTTGTAGTGGAGCTCTATATAAGCAGACTGGCTGAACCCTATGATTGGACGCAGGTAGCACTGTGGGTTAAACCACAGAGCCTAGGACTTGCTGATCAGAAGGTCAGCGGTTCGAATCCCCGTGACGGGGTGAGCTCCCGTTGCTCAGTCCCAGCTCCTGCCCACCTAGCAGTTCGAAAGCACATCAAAGTGCAAGTAGATAAATAGGTACCACTCCAGCGGGAAGGTAAACGGCGTTTCCGTGCTCTGGTTTGCCAGAAGCGGCTTAGCCATGCTGGCTACATGACCCGGACTGTACGCCGGCTCCCTCGGCCAATAAAGCGAGATGAGCGCCGCAACCCCAGAGTCGGTCACGACTGGACCTAATGGTCAGGGATCCCTTTACCTTTACCTTTACCCCCAAATAGTAACTAGGCATTCTTGTTTTGGCAACTGTAACCTTGGTTTAGGGAGGTATTTGGCGCCTAGCTTATATATCTGAGGTTCTAACACTGCTTCAAACCTTTCACTTCATCGGGTGGCCCCAGGTTCTGGTGTGGAAACTTCCTCTGTGTTCCCGAAAGATGCCTCTAAAAACATTTTTGTAGTACGCAAAAGCATTTGAATTTAGCTGTCTTAAGAATGAATTGATGGGTGAGATGTCATGTTTTTAATTGGCTGGAGGGGGCAGAGACCTTCACGCAAGAAGCTTTTGCACAACTGGTCCAGACAAGGGCACCAGCATTAATACATTCTTAAGAAATGTTGTCCCGATCTACAGTCTATGGAGTCTCATGGTCAAATCCCAAAGCCTGTCTAAAACACAACCCAAAGGATATCACGTCTGATCTTCTTGCAGGACTGCCATTCAGCATTAGCAGGGCTATCAGATGTCCTGTATTTATTTATTTTTTTCAGCCTTTGGAGCGACAGCTCACAGCCAAGCTTGTTGGCAGCACTGCCCTGTTACATTTGCCCACAACATGCCTGCTTTAGCTATTAATAATGCTGCATTGCCTCGCTTTATGCCGTGGGCTGGTTCTTACTCAAATGCTGGGCAGGCGCAGGGCAGTGTTAGAACATGCCTCAGAGACCAGGGTTTGGGCATGTTGCATCCCATAATATGTACACCCTGTACATCTGCCTCACACAAAGGTGTGAGCATGCTAGTTGTGGGTCAGTTGGAGCTGACCTTTTGTCTTGCACTGGACCAATCTCCCAGTGTCAATCATAGGTAAAGGTAAAGGGACCCCTGACCATTAGGTCCAGTCGTGGCCGACTCTGGGGTTGCGGCGCTCCTCTCGCTTTATTGGCCGAGGGAGCCGGCGTACAGTCCGGGTCATGTAACCAGCATGGCTAAGCCGCTTCTGGCGAACCAGAGCACGGAAACGCCGTTTACCTTCCCGCTGGAGTGGTACCTATTTATCTACTTGCACTTTGATGTGCTTTCGAACTGCTAGGTGGGCAGGAGCTGGGACTGAGCAACGGGAGCTCACCCCGTCACGGGGATTCGAACTGCCGACCTTCTTATAGGCAAGTCCTAGGCTCTGTGGTTTAACCCACAGCGCTACCTGCGTCCAATCATAGACCATGGCAAATTTGGCACAGATTAAACATGCCAGTCTAGGCCAACCCAATGCCTTCTAAATGCACGGCTATGTTGCCTGGAGTTAATGGGAGTTGTAGTCCCAAACACCTGCAGTGTGCCAGGTTGGGGCATGCTCATATTCCTTAGAATTATAGAGTTGGAAGGGACCCCGAGATCATCTAGTCCAACCCCTTGCAATGCAGGAATCTCAGCTAAAGCATTTATGTCCATCCAACCAATGCAGCAGCTGACAGCATTGCATGTGGAATTTAGGCAGGAGCAAGAGGAAGCTGCTTTTTTTCCTTGTTTTGCTGTTTCCTCAGTGCTGGCCTCATCTGATATCAGAATGTTCCACAAAACTTTGGGGATAAGGATGCAAAGAAGGTGTGTGTGCGTGTGTGTGTGTGTGTGTGTGCGCGCACACACACACACACACACACACACACACACAAAGTTTGATTCAAGGGACAAGGCAGTGAGGGGCTGTCATCCCAAATAACCAAGCAAAGCCTGTTTGCCAGCCTTCGGTGGCGAAGAAAGGAACATAGCAAAGAATGCAGCTTAAAGGCAAGAGCAATTAATTTGCCTGTTTTAAAATACTCTCTTGAGT
The DNA here is from genome assembly GCF_964270895.1 of Podarcis filfolensis. Lineage (NCBI taxonomy): Eukaryota > Metazoa > Chordata > Lepidosauria > Squamata > Lacertidae > Podarcis > Podarcis filfolensis. Next base: position 81,308,773 of record NC_139603.1, on the reverse strand, counting down.
TGAAATCACATGCTCGTGACTCACCAAGTCACAATACATGCAACAATAGTCTTCATGTAAGGAAGTTAAGTTTAGACAGGTCTCATGATACGTAATCTCTTAGGCGGCTTGTGGGCGCAAAATACCGCCGGCATGCAACACCTTGTTAGTGGGATTTGCGCCGGCAGCCAATCTGCGACTGGGCCAAGTTCAAGGTTACGGTACTAATACATAAGGCCTTCTGCAGCTCAGGTGCAGGTTACTTGAGATACGGCCTTATTCACTTCTGTGGGAGAAAGTTAAGCAAAGAAGATGCAATCAGGAATGCCATTGGAGAGGTGTTTCAAATTGCTACCTCCCCCCAGGTGGTCCTCAGTTATCACAGCTATTGAGAATCAACCCTAGGCTGGGCTGCACAGTTCTACCAGTTTTAACCTGCGTAGCCCTGCCCTCGAGTTTTGCTTCTTGGTCACACTCGAGTGTAACGGAATGTTTGCTTACGACAGTCAAACTTGCATTTTTCAGAGCTTTCCCAGGAAGAAAACCCTGCAGGCAGCCGTCTCCCTCCTTTTCCGTGGGAGAGCAATCGGCAGCGTCTGTGTTTCACCTGAGCAAATGTCAAGGGCTGACATTCTTGATTTAGAAGCCCTTTCTTTACCCGGCTGAATGGATTCCGGGGAATTCTGAGCCAAACCCAGTTGTGCAGGTTTCAGCTCTGTGTGGAGTAACAAGAAAAGTGTGGGGAGGGAGAGGAAGACTGGCAGGGCTCTGGCGAGTGTGTGACAGAGGAGAGGGGGGGGCGGCGATTTATGGGGTTTTGCGCCACACGCAAATCCAGAAGCCAAGGGAAGGGTCTGAGCAGTCAGAGAGGGACATGAGGGCACAGAAAGGATGGGAGGCAGAGGAAGAGGCTGTGCAGGCAAGGGGCAGGCCAGTCAAACCCTCGGCATCTCCAGCCTCACTGTCTCCCAGAACCAGGAGGGGCAACTTCCATGCAGGAGAAGTCTCAGGTGGTATATTCATACTCCATCAGATGAGTGTACAGTGGTATCTTGGGTTAAATACGTAATTCGTTCCGGAGGTCTGTTCTTAACCTGAAGCACCACTTTAGCTAATGGGGCCTCCCGCTGCCACCGCATGATTTCTGTTCTCATCCTGAAGCAAAGTTCTTAACCCGGGGTACTATTTCTGGGTTAGCGGAGTCTGTAACCTAAAGCATCTGTAACCCGAGGTAAAGGTAAAGGGACCCCTGACAGTTAGGTCCATTCATGACCGACTCTAGGGTTGTGGCTGGGAACCAGGCAAGGGGCTTTCTCAGGAGTGGTACCCACCCTGTGAATTTTAAGGGATCCTAAACCAATATTTGTTGAAACTCAAACTCTGCCAAGAATGTAAAAGGTAAAGGTAAAGGGACCCCTGACCATTAGGTCCAGTCGTGGCCAACTCTGAGGTTGCAGCACTCATCTTGCTTTATTGGCCGAGGGAGCCGGCGTACAGCTTCCAGGTCATGTGGCCAGCATGACTAATCCGCTTCTGGCAAAGCAGAGCAGCGCACAGAAATGCCGTTTACCTTACCGCCGGAGTGGTACCTATTTATCTACTTGCACTTTGACGTTCTTTCGAACTGCTAGGTTGGCAGGAGCAGGGACTGAACAACGGGAGCTCACCCCGTCACGGGGATTCGAACTGCCAACCTTCCGATCTGCAAGCCCTAGGCTCTGTGGTTTAGACCACAGCGCCACCTGAGGTACCACTGCACATAAGCCTAGGAGTGTGTGGTCCCACAGATTTCTTGATGGCTGCGCTGGGCATGAAACTGGAAAGCAGCCATGTAGGTTCCAGAAACCCTGGATAGCTCAGTTGCTAGAGCTTGAGAGTCTTGGGTTAAAGCCCCACTTTGGGCAAAAAGATTCTTGCATTTCAGGAGGTTGGACTAGATGAGCCTCGCGGTCCTTTCCATCTCTGTCTACAATTTTGTGATTCTGTGTGTGTGCATCCGGTGTACCTTAGGAGCTGCTGTTAAGTGTGTGCTTTTGTCAATAAAGAATTAACTGTCTGCTGTTTGCCTTCCTTGGCTGGGTATGCGCAGGACAGGGGTGGGATGGGATTGGGCAGGCAGAACAGGCTGTGCACCTGTGATTTATGGACTGTGGCCACCTCTGGCCCTCTCTCACGAAACACAGTGACTCACAGAGTCAGGGAAGTGGCCTTGCCGCATCTTCCAGATGTTATTTGGCTTGGCCTGGTGAAATTCCTTTCGCAGCCACATTTTTCAAGTTTAAGCTCAAGCCCAGTGGTGATTTGTCTTGCGAGAGCCATTTAAAAGGGATGGGGGTGGGGGAGAGAAAAAAATCTTTGCACACCTGGATTAAATCAAGCTCTTTCCAGTATGTCTGCGAGTTACTAAGGAAATTGGAGAAATGGAAAGTTGCATGGTTTCCAACAGTGCTGCCTGGGAATAGCTTTAGGCACCAGCCTTGGTCATGGAATATGAGTGAAGTTGGGAATTGGGGGAGAAGCAGGGTTGGACTTGCTGCGCCCCACTGGTCCACACTTTCATCCAAAGTTGTGAGCGGAATCGATTTTGAGAGAGGGCAGAGGGCTGCTGGGCAATATCCAAGTCCTGTATGTGTTGCAGGAACAGGGGAACTGTGGGCAAAGTTTTGACTTCCCCCACTTTACCTGTTGTTGCTGATGGCAGCAGCTGCTGCGTACATCTCTCATTCCAGGTATGGTGAGCAAATGTTGGTTCTTACCATGTTAAGTGACTTCTCTGTAGGGAGAATTGGGATCCTTGATGTGGCTCAGAGATTGGTGGACTCTCTTGGGATCCAGAATGGCCCTCGCATTTCCCTGATTTTTTTGGGACCATAAAGAGAATAGAATAGCGGCCAAAGCATTGCTGTGGTTGTGGCACAGGCTCTATTGTGCTGATCTCCAGCAGATGCTGGATTGCTTGAAGCATCAGGTGGTGTTTCTTGGGGTCTCTAGCATTGGATGAGTCCCTGTAGGGACAAAGGGGAGAATAGTTTTCCTTGTGACTCTCTCTCTAATAATAATAATAATTATTATTTATTATTTATTCCACAGCCACTCTGGGCGGCATCCAACAAAGTGTTAAAATACAGTAGTCTGTTAAACATTAAAAGCTTCCCTAAAGAGGGCTGCCTTCAGATGTCTTCTAAAAGTCTGGTAGTTGTTGTTCTCTTTGACATCTGGTGGGAGGGTGTTCCACAGGGCGGGTGCCACTGCCGAGAAGGCCCTCTGCCTGGTTCCCTGTATCATGGCTTCTCGCAGTGAGGGAACCGCCAGAAGGCCCTTGGCGCTGGACCTCAGTGTCCGGGCAGAACGATGCGGGTGGAGACGCTCCTTCAGGTATACTGGACCGAGGCCATTTAGGGTTTTAAAGGTCAGCACCAACACTTTGAATTCTGCTCAGAAACGTACTGGGAGCCAATGTAGGTCTTTCAAGACCAGTGTTATGTGGTCTCGGCGCCCGTCACCAGTCTAGCTGCCGCATTCTGGATTACTTGTAGTTTCCGGGTCAACTTCAAAGGTAGCCCCACATAGAGTGCATTGCAGTGCCTTCTTTTTGTCCCTGGTCTTTATCAGTGCATCTTCCAGGCCCTCCCTAAGCAGCTTGCCCCCCTTGAAGGGGTCACTGGCCAGGCTGGTCTTGGCTTTGGCTTCCGACTTGCCACTGTTTAAGCCAGAGCTGCCTGCGCACTCCTACATCTGCTGCCATGGCCCTTGCTGCAAATTGCAAAGCATCTGATGAGGCCTCGGCCACATAATTCAACCCCCTGCGATGCAGGAATCTTTTGCCGAATGTGGGGTTCAAACACACAACCCTGACATTATCATGCTCTACCTACTGAGCTATCCCAGTAGACAGCACAGCCTGAGCTAGATGAACAGACTACAGCCTTGTACGTCCATCTGTTTTCGTGTGGGAGCCTTGCTGTGGCTGCTCCCCTCCATTTATTCCAGAGTTCCACTTCTGCTTGTTATGAATACTCTTCTGTTGGTAAGTGCTACCAATTGTGCCTTAATGTAACGGGTAGATTTCATGAAATGCAGGCAAACTATAATTTCAAAAACACAGATTATATCCTGAATATGTTGCAGGAAACCCAGCCGACCGGTGGCTCAGCCTACAAGAGAGCGTAGGCTTTATTATGTTGAAAAGGCCTCTTTGGAAATTTCTCAACACATGAATCCCATGTTGGGAGCAGCAGAAACATTTAATTTCCATTGATTTGAAGCTGTGGGGGGTTGGGAAATGAAACCCGCGCCCTCCCATTAAATGGAAAGATCCCTGAAACTCACTGTTGAAGTTTCTCCTTCTCTCTTGTGTTTTCCAGGTAGAAAAAAAAGGAGTTTCAGCATCGTAACGTGGACAAGACTTTTGACTGCCAGCTGCCTGGAACGACAACCTTTGAATGAGCTAATCAGCGGCCCTAATGAAATAATTTCCAGAGGAAAAGTGATTTTTTCGCCCTTACTTAAAGCCTTTTTTTCATTTAAGGTCTCTCTTCCCACACAGCAAAGAGGTGGGTGGGGGAGTGTTCCTTGACATTGTTAATAATTTCCTCCCTCAAACTGCCGGGGTGGCAAAAAAAGAAACAGAAAATTGCAGTTGTTTGCTTTCATTAAACCTTTGGAGGAATTAGCAGCTGCTGGAGGAGAGCTGAAGGAAAAAAGAGTTGTGAAGGTGGATGGAGCCTTTTATTTTTCTCATAAAAGGAGATAAAAGATGATCAGGGATTCAGTCCGGTTTCAGTCGCTCCAGGACATAGTAATGTGGGCTGTTCCTTTTGGACAATAAAGGCAATTAAGCTACTGTTTGCAGCCTAAACAGAGCCCTGGAAAGAAACCTCCGCTTTTGCTTGCCTCAGCCACTGGCGTTTCACTGGAGCATCCGGGCTAAGGAGGAGGCGGTGGCGGCAGCGGGTCAAGATGCTGGCCATCAGGAAGAGGGGCTTCAAGATGTTTACTCTTGCCTTATTGTTTGTCATCACCATCACGTCGTTCTTGCTGAACTACAGCCACAACACGGTCATGGTCGCCTGGGACCCCAAACAGCTCGTCTACCAGTTTTCGGAGCAGTTTCGGAGACTGATGAAATATTCCCGGAGGCCTTGCAGCTGCCGCACGTGCATTTCTGAAGAGGGGGTCTCGCTCTGGTTCGACGACAGGTTCAACCAAACTATGCAACCCTTCCTGACCACACAGAATGCCTTCATGCCCGAAGACAGCTACAAGTGGTGGCTGGTGAGTAGCTAGCTGTGGAGAAGAGAGACCTGATTGTCTTGGGGTCTCCCCACTTTCTTGTGTCGTTTTTTTCCCCAGCCTTCAGTCATCCAAATTTTCCCTAGCCATTTTTAATTGGTGTGTATGTGTGAACCAAGAGGGACGCGGGCGGCGCTGTGGTCTAAACCACTGAGCCTAGGGCTTGCCGATCAGAAGGTCGATGGTTCAAATCCCTGTGATGGGGTGAGCTCCCGTTGCTCGGTCCTTGCCCCTGCCCACCTAGCAGTTCGAAAGCATGTCAAGTGCAAGTAGATAAATAGGTACCACTCCGGCGGGAAGGTAAACGGTGTTTCCGTGCGCTGCTCTGGTTTGCCAGAAGCGGCTTAGTCATGCTGGCCACATGACCCGGAAGCTGTCTGCGGACAAACGCCAGCTTCCTCGGCCTATAGAGCGAGATGAGCACCACAACCCCAGAGTCATCCGCGACTGGACCTAATGGTCAGGGGTACCTTTACCTATGCGTGAACCACCAGCATTTTAGTGCAGGATTCTCCAGAAACAGGCACATTTCTGTATGCACTTTTGACCAAGACGAAACACCTTTTCAAGCAATTTCCCCCTAATGCGATGTAAATCTTTTGGTGTTGTTTTTCACAAACGTGGTGCATTTTCCTTTACCCTCGTACGTGCATTGTTGTGCACCTCGGTTGGTTGGAGCCTTGCGTGGCCAAATTTGTAAGGATCATAAAATCGTAGGAAGAGTTTCATTCAAAATTCCCAGGTATTGGCAAATTGAATCAAAGGATCTGAGAGCTGCAATCTAGTCCAACCCTTCAATGCAGGAATCTCAGCTGAAGCGTCCCTGACATATAGCCAAACAAACCTCTGCTTAAAAACCTCCAAGGAAGGAAAGTCCACCACCTCCTGAGGGAGACCATTCCACTGTCAAACAGCTTTTACTGCCAGAAAGTTTTTCCTGATATGTAGTCAGAGTCTTCCTCTGGTGAGGCTTCCCTAGAGGGTTCTCTGGCTGGAGGCTCCCAGTACGTTTCCGAGCACAATTCAAAGTATTGGTGCTGATCTTTAAAGCCCTAAACGGCCTCAGTCCAGTATACCTGATGGAGCGTCTCCACCCCCATCATTCCGCCTGGACACTGAGGTCCAGTGCCGAGGGCCTTCTGGCGGTTCCCTCGCTGCGAGAAGCCAAGTTACAGGGAACCAGGCAGAGGCCTTCTCGGTAGTGGCACCCGCCCTGTGGAACGCCCTCCCACCAGATGCCAAAGAGAAAAACAGCTACCAGACTTTTAGAAGACATCTGAAGGCAGCCCACTTTAGGGAAGCTTTTAATGTTTAACAGACTACTGTATTTTAATACTTTGTTGGAAGTCGCCCAGAGTGGCTGGAGAAACCCAGCCAGATGGGCAGGATATAAATAATAAATTATTACTATTATTATTATCATCATCCCTGAGCATTGGCCATCAGGGCAGGGCCCGATAGATCCTTGCAAGCATCTGGAGGTCCACAGATGTGGTCAACAATAGGCATTGAACCTTTGTGTTATTCATTCATCCCCTCAATGTGTTTCCCAGCCATTTTCGTAACTATCATTTTGTTTGCTTGTTACATTTCTATCCCACCCGTTTCTCCAAAGAACTCAAAAGTGACTTGCATGGCTGTCCCTTTCCCCCGTATTATCCTCAGAGCAACTCTGCAAGGTAGCCTTGAGAGCAAGTGTCTGGCTCAAGGTCAACCAGCGAGCTTCCTGGCTCGGGTGGGGATTCGAACCCTGATCTCTCCCAGGTCCTAGTTCAACACTCGAACCACCAAACCACCACTGGCTCTCAACAAATCAGCAAAGAAGTCGCCTTTTGTAAGAACACTGCAGTTGCACAAACCTAAATTTCCGGCATGCTCTTGGATCCCTCCTGCAAATTACTGACAGCCTGGAGTCAGCTTTAGTGACCAATCTGAGAAACGGTTTGTTCTGCATGGTATCTGGTTTCTGTGGCAAGCTGTCCATCAGAAATTTCTGTCGTGGGTGGCTTTCCCGATATCTGAGAGGCCCGTTAAATCTGTGCTGACAGCGGGGCGGGGGGGGGGGGGGAGAGACACCTGCCAATCCTCCCCAAAATCAATATCATTAGAGGCAATGACCGGATTTCTGTTGCCTGTGGTCCCACCAGCTGGCTCATTTCTTACTTCACATTATAATTGGGTTTGGGCGGGGTTATGAAACAGCTGCAGAATAGATGTTCACATTTGCCCGTAAGGAAATAAAAGCACCATATTATGGAAATTGCAAGTCTAGGTAGGGATACCAATGTGGTGTAGAGGTTAGAGTGTCGGACTAGGATCTGAGAGATCAGGGTTTGAATCCCCATTCTGCCACGAAGCTCACCGGCTGACCTTGGGCCTCTCAGTCTAACCTACCTCAAAGCGTCGTTAGGAGGATAAAATAGGGTGCATGGGAATGCAGGGATCTTTTTTTCCCCTGGTGGGGGACACACCATGCTCCTTCTGGGGTAGTTTGTTCACCTTTGGTCCCCAGCCTGCACTCCGATCTCACCTGTGGCTCTTAGAAGCAGTCAGCATGCAACAGCGGCCACACCCTGGGAATGGCTTTGACTGACTGGCTAAACCACTTGAGGGTAGCTGATGGGTCTCAAACCCTCGGTGAATTAAGGATTTCCCCTGCATGTGAAGACAGGCTCAGCAGATTGAGACCATTAGTGGGTCTGACGCTCAAGAAGGCGGTTTCTCCAAGAGCTTTAATCAAGGAAACGAATGTGCTATCTACCATGTTTGAATGCCTCTTGTGTCACCTAACCTGCTCCAGCCTATTGATTCCTAAGCCAAGACACTGCTGTAACAACAACAAACAACAACAGCAACAATTTATTACTTACACTGCGACCATCTGGCCAGGCCTCCCCAGCCACTCTGGGCAGCTACCAACAAAATATTAAACACATAAAACATCAACGTAAAAAGCTTTCCTAAACTGGGCTGCCTTCAGATGTCTTCTAAAAGTCAGGTAGTTGTTTATTTCTTAGACATCTTATGGGAGGGTGTTCCACAGGGTGGGCGCCACTACCAAGAAGGCCCTCTGCCTGTTTCCCTGTAACCTCACTTCTTGCAAGGAGGGAACCGCCAGAAGGCCCTTGGAGCTGGACCTCAGTGTCCAGACTGAATGATGGGGGTGGAGATGCTCCTTTGGGTATACTGGACCGAGGCCATTTAGGGGTCAGCACCAACACTTTGAATTGTGCCTGGAATCCTTTTTCCACAGCCCCTCCGAAAGCCGCACAGTGACTTGTGTGTTCTTCTTTACAGAAGCTGCAAGGGGAAAAGAACCCCAAGGGTTTAAATGAGACCATCCAGGAGCTGTTTGAGCTCATCCCTGGAGACGCGGACCAGCTCCTGGAGAGAAGCGGTTCGCGATGCAGGCGGTGTGCCGTGGTGGGGAACTCGGGTAACCTCAAGCAGTCGCAGTACGGCCAGGAGATCGACAACCATGACTTTGTGTTCAGGTGAGTCCCTGTTGCAAGGCTTAGCGATCTTAGCCTGACCGCTCTCTGCCACTGAAAGTAACGAAAAGAAAAGAAAGAAGCCATTGTCTTCACGGTGAGGCTTAAATAGGTGACGTCTGGAGCTGAGCCTCACCAAAGATCCCATTTACCAATTTTCAGCCCATTGCTGCTGCAGACTCGTTATTCGCATACACCTCCCCCTCATCTGATAATTCGATATTTGCAACCAAATGGGGGAACTGACTCCATAGGAAAAAGGCTGCAGCTCAGCAGTAGAACACCTGGTTTTTGTGCAGAATGCCACAACTTCAGTCCCCAGCATCTCCATGTAAGGCTGCGAGCAGTGGTGTAGCATGGGTTGCCAGAGCCACATGGAGGGACGTTTGAAACGGACAAAATACGGGTGCACGTTCAACTGCCTCACGGCATCCACATCACCCAGGAGATTGCAGCCACCGAGATAAGAAAAGGAAAGTCATTCCGTTGTCCGGTGAGGTCGCTTCCTGGTCCACATGGAGAAGCCGTTTCCAACGGAGCCCAGCGACGGAAGCTGTGCCCCCTGTGCCCCCCTCAAAAAAGCTACACCACTGGCTGGTGGGGAGAGAGAGACCAGTCTGAAATACTGAACAGCAGCTGCTGCTCAGTGCAGACAATACTGAGCTTGGTCTGAATATGCACCCCTGACCGTTAGGTCCAGTCGTGGACGACTCTGATGTTGTGGCATTCATCTTGCTTTACTGGCCGAGGGAGCCGGCGTACAGCTTCCGGGTCATGTGGCCAGCATGACTAAGCCGCTTCTGGCAAACCAGAGCAGCGCACGGAAACGCCGTTTACCTTCCCGCCGGAGCGGTACCTATTTATCTACTTGCACTTTGACGTGCTTTCGAACTGCTAGGTTGGCAGGAGCTGGGACCGAGCAACGGGAGCTCACCCCATCACGGGGATTCAAACTGCCGACCTTCTGATTGGCAAGCCCTAGGCTTTGGCTTAGACTATCTGTGGTTTTACTATATTTCTGTACAATAATTGATTCTAGCTCTTGCCAGGTCTTTCACTCTGCCTCTTGGGAATGCTTTGGTTGTTCCACTTAAATTAAATAAATATTCTGAGAGATAGATAGAAGATGATAGATAGAAGATGATAGATAGATAGATAGATAGATAGATAGATAGATAGATAGATATTTGCTTTCAATATGCTGACCTTTAAACAAACAAATAAAATAAAACCCAGGGCGGTTTAAGTTGAAGTAAACTGGCAGACTGTATGGGGAGGTTTTTCATTGCATTACTGCCTGTCTGCCTGTTCACTTGTAGGGAGCACCCTCTTTTAGCAGCTCTGCTCGTGTTCAGAGGCCTCAGGGTGCCATAGCCTTTTCCCGAATCCAAGCAACCTTGAGTGAACTCTTTATGGCAGAGTTCTGGATGATCCAGGGAATAGTTTAGTTAAATACACGCACACACCCTAACCACAAGAACTGGCAAACATTTTATAGAGGATGAAAGGTTGTGTTAACCACGAACATGGTCCAGCCACTTGTGGGCATCATGGCTTTCTTACCAGCATGTTATTTAGGTGGCATTAATGGACGCGGGTGGCGCTGTGGGTTAAACCACAGAGCCTAGGACTTGCCAATCAGAAGGTCGGCGGTTCGAATCCCCGCGACGGGGTGAGCTCCTGTTGCTCATTCCCTTCTCCTGCCAACCTAGCAGTTCGAAAGCACGTCAAAGTGCAAGTAGATAAATAGGTACTGCTCCGGCGGGAAGGCAAACGGCGTTTCCGTGCGCTGCTCTGGTTTGCCAGAAGCGGCTTAGTCATGCTGGCCACATGACCCGGAAGCTGTACGCCGGCCCCCTCGGCCAATAAAGCGAGATGAGCGCCGCAACCCCAGAGTCGGTCACGACTGGACCTAATGGTTAGGGGTCCCTTTACCTTTACCTAATGCACAGACACCCATATCGGGCTCAGGACCAGGGGAAGCGGCCTTACATGGCGTCAGGCCGCTGGGCCACCCAGCCCAGTATTGACAGCACTGGCAGCAGCTGTCCAGGATCTCACACAAGAATCCTTTCCAGCTGTACAGTACTTGGAGATGCCAGAGATCAAATCTGAGACCCTCTGTTTTCCAAAAGAGTGGGGGCTCTATTTCTGTGGCCTTTCTCCTTTGCATACAAGATGGTTTGGCTTGCCAAATTGTGCCTGTTAGCGTAGCCGCAAGGGTGTTTCTGGCACCCATGAGGCCCCTCTCCTCCCCTGCTGAATTTAGTTATTTACATACAATTGTTTCATACAATTTAAATGCTGCTTAACCGTAAAAAGACAAAAAAAAGCACCTCAAAGGGCATGGGGTTGACAAAGCTAATACAGTGGTACCTCAGGTTACAGACGCTTCAGGTTACAGACTCCACTAACTCAGAAATAGTGCTTCAGGTTAAGAACTTTGCTTCAGGATGAAAACAGAAATTGTGCTCCGGCGGCACAGCAGCAGCAGGAGGCCCCATTAACTAAAGTGGTGCTTCAGGTTAAGAACAGTTCAGGTTAAGAACGGACCTCCGGAATGAATTAAGTACTTAACCCAAGGTACCACTGTAGTATTATCAGTAAACCCCCCCCCCCCCAAAAAAAAACCAAAAAACCCAGCTCTTTAAAATGTTCAAAAAAATAAAATTGGCAACAAACTAAAAACAGATTAAAACATACTTCAACCTTCTCCAGGTCTGGTTAGGCTTGACTAAAGGGAAAATGGTTTTAGCAGGCACCAAAATTGAAAACAGCAAAGGTTTCTCTGCCTGGTGTCAATAGGCAGGGCATTCCAAAGTGTTGGTTCTGCCACACTAAAAGACTGATTTCTCATAAATATAGAACAGGTGTTATATGGAGCCTTTAACAGTCCCAGTTCCGCAGATTGAAGCAGTCGAGTGGGGTGGTATTATTAATTAATTAATTTTGTATACTGCCCTATATGCCGTATACTGTAATTTTTGTATACTGTATACAGGATTCAGGGCAGTTCACAACATCTTGCAGGTAAACTGGTCCCAGGTTGTTAATGGCTTTATATACTAACAGTAACACCTTGAACTTGACCTGGGAGCAGATCAGGAACCAGCACAGATCTCTGGGCAAGTGTTCTATACTGACAAGGTTTCGCTCCTGTCAGTAACTGTGTTTCAGCGTTTTGCACTAACCTCAGCTTCCTGGTCAAGCACAAGGGAAGCCCCACAAAGGGCACATTGCATTAATCTAGCCAATGCATGAACTACCATGGTCAGTCTTTCCCAATCCAGGAATGGTTGCAGCTGTCGAACCAATTGCACTTCTGCGCTTGAGAGGAACCCTTCCTTAGCCAACAGAAGAATTTTCTGAAGTCCATTCAGGGTGCAGGGACTGGCCGTGAGACTTACGAGGTGGGAAGGGGAGAGTTTCTCCAGCCTGCAAATGCGCCCATCAATAGCGGCCATTGCCACCTGTGGCAAGATGATGCCTACCTGCCCCATGTACCTCCTCCTGGTGTTGCCTGCTTTTTCCCTCACCCCTCTTCTCTTGGACCACACAGAATGAACAAAGCCCCCACAGCCGGCTATGAGTCTGATGTCGGCAGCAAGACGACCCACCACTTTGTCTACCCTGAGAGCTACAAGGAACTGGGCGAGAACGTCAGCATGATAGTCATCCCGTTCAAGACCCTGGACCTTCGCTGGGTCATCAGTGCCCTCACCACAGGGACCATCAACCAGTAAGTGGCCGTGTCTGCTCTATTCTAGGAGGCCATGAGAAGTTGGACGAGTTGTGTTGGACGAGATCTAGGAGTCTTTGTGGACCACTCACGTTGGGTCAACAGTGTGATGCAGCAGCAAAAAAAGCAAATGCTGTTCTAGGCTGCACCAACAGAAGTATAGTATCTAGATCAAGGGACGTAATAGTGAGCCCACAACTTGATCCAGCAGATCTCTTCATATGATCTCACAGAATAGTAGAATCATAGAACTGTAGAGGGAAGCAAGAACTCTAGTCTAACCCTGTGCAATGCAGGAATCTCAACTAACTCATCCATGACAGATGGCCGTCCAACCTCTACTTACAAACCTCCAAGGAAAGCCCATCAACTGAGGGAGTCCATTTCACTGTCGAGCAGCTCTTACTTTCAGAAAGTTCTTCCTGATGTTTAGTCAGAATCCCCTTTCTTGTCACTTGAAGCCATTAGTTGGAGTCCTACCCTCCAGAGCATGAGAAAATAAGCTTGCTTCATCCTTCATGCGACAGCCCCTGACATATTTGAAGATGGCCATTGTATCTCCTCTCAGTCTCTTGAGGTTTGGTTTCCAGACCCATATATATATATATATATATATATATATATATATATATATATATATGTGTGTGTGTGTGTGTGTGTGTGTGTGTTTTTTAACATATCATTTTCAACAGTAATTAAGCATACTTTTACATCTTATTCAATTTTTTAGACTTCCATCAATCCTGTCTGAAAATTTTCCAATCTAATCTCTTAGTATGCATGTCTTATTTTCCCTATTACAGTGGTACCTCTGGTTACGTACTTAATTCGTTCCAGAGGTCCGTTCTTAACCTGAAACTGTTCTTAACCTGAAGCACCACTTTAGCTAATGGGGCCTCCCGCTGCTGCCTTGTCACTGGAGCACGATTTCTGTTCTCATCCTGAAGCAAAGTTCTTAACCCGAGGTACTATTTCTGGGTTAGCGGTGTCTGTAACCTGAAGTGTATGTAACCTGAAGCATAAGTAACCCAAGGTACCACTGTACATTTCAAACTCATAACCAATATCTCTATCTTTTCCTACTTTGTAACACTTTGTATATTTCTCCTTACAAAACTAGCGTAATTTGTTGATTACAGTTGCTCTTCAAATAATTCATATACTTCTTCCAATCTTCTGTAAATCTCTGGCCCCGCAGGTTTCGAATCCTTCCTGTCATTTTGTCCAATTCTGCATAGTTCTTTAATACATTATCATAGTCCATTATACATTTTTTTAAAAAAAACCAGAAGCGTTTTTACTTGGTATTATAAGTCAGGACATTAATAGGCAAGATGTTAAATTGTTTTTATATGCAACAACTGCAGCAATAGTACTGTTAGCCCAGAAATGGAAACAAGAAGAAATTCTGACGAAAGAAGAATGGCAGACAAAATTAATGGACTATGGTTTCCAGACCCTTGATTCTCTTGGCTGCCCTCCTCTGCACACGTTCCAGCTCATCAGCATCCTAAATTGTGGTGCCGAGAACTGGACACAGGACTCCAGGTGTGGTCTGACCAAGGCAGAATAAGAGTGAGACCATTACTTCCCTTGATCTGAACACTAGACTTCTGTCGATCCAGCCTAAAGTAGCATTAGCTGTTTTTGCTGCTGCATCACAACGTTGACTTATGTTAAGCTTGTGGTCAGAGATTCTTCCATTGCGATTCCTGCATTGCAGCAGGTTGGGCTAACCAACTCTTCAATTCTTCCCAACTCTACAATTCTATTATTCTATATCTGGCTGATGCAGGCTGTTGTTGTTGTTGTTTAGTATTTAGTCGTGTCCGACTCTTCGTGACCCCCTGGACCAGAGCACGCCAGGCACTTCGGTCTTCCTCTGCCCCCCGCAGTTTGGTCAAACTCATTTTAGTAGCTTCGAGAACACTGTCCAACCATCTCGTCCTCTGTCGTCCCCTTCTCCTTGTGCCCTCCATCTTTCCCAACATCAGGGTCTTTTCCAGGGAGTCTTCTCTTCTCATGAGGTGGCCAAAGTATTGGAGCCTCAGCTTCACGATCTGTCCCTCCAGTGAGCACTCAGGGCTGATTTCCTTCAGAATGGAGAGGTTTGATCTTCTTGCAGTCCATGGGACTCTCAAGAGTCTCCTCCAGTACCATAATTCAAAAGCATCAATTCTTTGGTGACCAGCCTTCTTTATGGTCCAGCTCTCACTTCCATACATCACTACTGGGAAAACCATAGCTTTTACTATACGGACCTTTGTTGGCAAATGCAGGCTATTAGAAGGTGTTCAATCTCACCCTCCAACACCCGTCTGATATTTATTCTTACGTGCCTCCTTCCTGTTCCATTTATTGCGTCTGGAAGTTGCCGCCGATCAGATCAGGCAGGTTCCTGAAGTTGGTGTCTGGATGATGGTTATTATTATAAGCCACGGCAGCCCACCAAGTTCCAGCCAGGAAATTAAAAACACGAGGAGCACACAATGTAGAGAGCAGGCCTCTGGCAAGCAGGAAGAAGATGGGCTTGTGATTAATGGACAGGGACTTTTTTTTATGAAGTGAGAGCACTTTTTCCCTGCAATGGGCCATAGAGAGCCAAAGCAGGCGCAGCTCAATTTTGAGCCTCAACTGAGACCGACAATATATGGGGGAAGCAAGCAGTCATGACCCCATAGGAACCTGGCTGCCTGTTGGGAGAACTGAATGAATGCAGAATCACATGGGCCTTTGCTGTTGGCATAAGAACATTTGTTTTTATTTATTGCATTTATATCTCACCTTTTTCTCCAAAGAGCTCAACGTTGGCATACTGTGTGACCCTCCCCGCTCCTCATTTAATTCCCACAACAACCCTGCGAGACAGTGACTGGCCCGAGTGGGGATTTGAGACCTGTCCCACTGAACATAAGGAGAGCCTGCTGGATCAGGCCAATGGCCCATCTAGTCCAGCATCCTGTTCTCACAGTGGCCAGCCAGATGCCTGTTGTCGGGTGTGCGTGCAGGAGCCAGGCCCTGGGACCAATAGGACTCTGCAGGACTGGGGCCTTCCTAAGTTTGTTCTGGAGAGGCAAGGCGCGGCCACACAGGTGAGGCCGATTGGTAACTCACTGCACCTGGTGACAAGAGCTGGGAAGGGTTATAAGGTCAGCATTTCCTTTCAGCTCTTTGCCACAGCAAGATGCTTCCTGCCTCGCTGTGTTTGGTTTCCTGCTTCCTGGTTCTTGAACCTCGGCTTCTTGACTCACTGCTTCTTGATCCACGGACCCCTGACTTCGTGACTCCTTGCTTCTTGATCCTCGGACCCCTGACTTCGTGACTCCTTGCTTTTGGACCCTTGGCTTCCTGAATCCTGGCTTCCAGAAAATGCAGCAGCAAAAAAAGCTAATATTCTTCTGGAATCTCAGCTAAAGCATCCATGACAGATGGCCGTCCAACCTCTACTTAAAAACCTCAAAGGAAGGAGATTCCACCACCTCTCAAGGGAGTCTATTCCACTGTCAAACTGCCCTTAACTGTCAGAAAGCTTTTCTGTGTGTTTAGTTGGGATCTCCTTTCTTGTCACTTGAAGCCATTGGTTCACGTCCTACCCTCCAGAGCAGGAGAAAAAAAGCATGTTCCCTCTTCCTCGTGACAGCCCTTGAGATATTTGAAGATGGCTATCATATCTCCACTAACATGAGTTTGACCAAACTGCAGGAGGCAGTGGGAGACAGGAGTGCCTGGCATGCTCTGGTCCATGGGGTCGGACACGACTAAATGACTAAACAACAACAACAAATCATATCTCCTCTCAGTCTCCTCTTTTCCAGGCTGAACATACCCAGCTCCTTCAACCGTTGCTCATCAGGCTTGGTTTCCAGACCCTTGATCATCTTGGTCGCCCTCCTCTGCACACATTCCAGCTTGTCAACATCTTCTTAAATTGTGACACCCAGAACTGGACACAGAACTGCAGGTGTGGTGTGACCAAGGAAGAATAGAGTGGGACTATCCTTTCCCTACCAGGGACGCGGGTGGCGCTGTGGGTTAAACCACAGAGCCTAGGACTTGCTGATCAGAAGGTTGGCGGTTTGAATCCCCGCGATGGAGTGAGCTTCCGTTGCTCGGTCCCTGCTCCTGCCAACCTAGCAGTTCGAAAGCAAAGTGCAAGTAGATAAATAGGTACCGCTCCGGCGGGAAGATAAATGGTGTTTCCATGCACTGCTCTGGTTTGCCAGAAGTGGCTTAGTCATGCTGGCCACATGACCCTGAAGCTGTACGCTGGCTCCCTCGGCCAGTAAAGCGAAATGAGCACCGCAACCCCAGAGTCGGTCACGACTAGACCTAATAGTCAGGGGTCCCTTTACCTTTACTTTATCCTTTCCCTTGATCTGGACGCTAGACTTCTGTTGATACAGCCTAGAATATCATTCACCTTTTTTTGCTTCTGCATCACACTGTTGATTCATGTTAAACATGTGGTCCACCAAGACCCCTAGATCCTGTTCACATGTACCATTAGTAAGCCGTCCATAGCCTACTAGCCAGGATAAGAATAACGCACCAGATCCCCCTTGCAATATAGACGTTCTCTCTCAATTCACACAGATTTCACCATAGTAATGGTGCCTCCTTTTGCTAAACAGAACTAGAAAATGAGAGAGGAAAATCGTTAAAAAGAAACGGATATGCAGAGTTGTGGTTTTGCATACTGAGATACAATGTGCTGCGTGGCACTTTCTCTATTTTCTCCCCTCTCTATTGTGCCTTATTTATTTGGGGGGGGGGGTGGAGGAGAGGGGGTCAGGGTTCCTTCCTTTGATCTCGCTGTCCGTGAAAAGCAAGCAGCAGGAAGCAAAGCAACATGAATGTCTGCATGTAATGCGATGGAGCAAAGGCTAAAGAAATTTAGGCAGCTTACAGTGTAACAGAATCAAAGCAAACTTCCTGGACAGGATAAGCACAAACCGAAGCGTTCATCAAAGGTTTCACGTTCCAGGGTTTTATTTGGGAATTGACAAAAGCCTCTGTTCTTATTAGCCGAGTTTAAGGGAATGGATTAGTCTCCCTTTGGTAAAGAAATGGATTTTAGCAACGGCTTCATCCAAACCAGAATGCCACATATATGGCAGGGAATTCCTTTCTGTAAAAAAATAAAAATAAATGTATGTGTCTTTAAAAAAGGGGAGGGGGTTTCACAGCAGCTGTTGACTTTTTCTGGGGATGAAAGAACTTCTTCCTTGATCCACGGCAAACCTGAGTGTTCTGCCGTGGAGACAGGACAGACAGAACATTGGTTGGGGAAAGGGAGGGCATTCTGTTGACTGACAGCTGTGAGGAGTAGAGAGAGGGAGTGAACATTCCATGACATCACAGTAGCTTAGCCATTCAGGAACAGGGCATGTGGAGAGACATGGAGCTGCCAGTCTTTGCTCGCCTAAGGTTTAATGCCCTTTCTGTGTTTAACTTTTGGCAAATTGACTATGGGCTGGAGGGAAATAAAACAGTTCAGCTAGCAGAAGTCCTGCTAGCACATGTGGGGCTTTTTCGTATGTCCTGCACCCATGTGCCCCAGATCAGCTCTGGTGGGGCGAGGGGTCAAGAGGACCCCAGGACAGCACATGGGGGAGTAGGGTGTGCCATTTTAGGGAATTAAACTTAACTTTTGCAAATTTATTCAGTGAGGAGTCTTAAAAATATGTGTGTTTTTTGGTGCAAGGAAATCAAATCTGCTATTATTTTTGTGATTGGACAACATATAGCTTGGTAAGTCTACGTTTGATGAAGAAGCACTGCTTTAGGAAAACCAAAGAATTTTAATTTTACATTCTGAAAATGTCAGGTAGTGCTAAATAATAATAATAATAAAGAAATACAATATTGATATATAATGTAACTACAGGTACTTGGCAAGCATTTTTAATGATTTCTGTGCCATTTTACACACATTTTACTTACCAGGCCAAACTAAATCACATTAATTGAACCAAAATATCTTTCAAATTCCCAAGTCAAACTTTTTAGCATCCCCTCATTTTTTGGAATTTGAAAGTTGACAAATTCAACACGCCCTGATGGAAGTTTGCTCCATCTTCCAAGCAGAAATGCACTGTGACAAAATAGCGATCTGAATTCCTCCCTATATTTTGCAAACCTACAACCTATATTTTGCAAACCTACATTTTAATTTAGTGTCTCTTTCATAAATGACATATATGCCAAGACTTTGGATTTAGAAGTAAGGGTGGATTATTATTTTTTACTGCATGCTGCACAGGGTGTACCTTGCTTTCACTGACTCACATATATATTTTCTTTGACAGCACATATATTCCAGTGCCACGCAAAATCAAAGTCAACAAAGGCAAGGTGAGTTATTGCTCTGATCTGGCCACAAAGTTATTCCGTACGTAAGCATGGGCTACATTCAGATGATCCTTCAAACCGTAGAATTGTAGAAGTAGAAAGGACCAGCCCTTCAATGCAGGATTTTTTGTCCAGCATGAGACTCGAACCCACGACCTGAGATAAGACTCTCGTGCTCTACCAACTGAGCTGTCCAGCTGACTAACCATAGATGGAACTTCTCTAAGATTTGCAGTGCTCACTTACAAAGTTAGTTCCATTTTGTGTACACTTGAAAATGTTGGCAGCATTAAGATAAATCCAGCAGTATAAATAAGTTTTGATGGATCCAAAAGTGGAATGCTGAAGGGTTTGGTTTATATAAAAAATGGAGGGATTTATCTTATGCAGAATGAACCATGGAAGGAGAGGAAGGGAAGTCATTGATATTTTAAGGATGTTTAAATGAATATTCTAAATTGTCACAACACAACACACAAAGTTAGTTCCATTTATGCATCACTTCCAGGGAAACAGCTTGAAGCAACTGAGCAATAAAAGTGTCAGCAGTAGAAAATTATATAGAATAATTTCTTATATCAAAACGATTTCAAATCCAATATGGATACAAAGTGGGATTAAAAGCCCCGGTTTAAAGGCTTGTTTAAAAAGGAAGCTTTTCAACAGCAGTGGTGCTTATCTGATATGCAGCGGGAAGAAATTCCACAGGACAGATGCCATCCCACCAAAGGTCCGATTTCAACAACAGAAGGAAGAAGGGAACAGATGGTATCTGCAGTGATCAGTAGGGTGTACAAGGGATCAGACGATCTTTTAGGTATCTTGTACCCAAAAGCACACAGAAAATGTGTGTTTTAGGATAAAGTTGATCTGGAAGTGTGTCGCTGGCATCCATCTGTCTTGAGAGGCAATGGAGTGCACCTCCAGGGGTGAAGTTCACACTGCTGCGTTAGCACACTATTGGTCACGTCCTCTGTATCCACTGAAGCCTATCTTCACATGCAGGGGAAGTCCCTAACTCACTGAGGGTTTGAGACCCATCAGGTACACTTGCCTGGTTTAGCCGGCCAGTCAAGTCCATTACCAGGGGTCTGTACATTGAGATAAAATACATATTTTGCAATACAGTGGTACCTTGAGTTAAGAACTTAATTCGTTCCGGAGGTCCGTTCTTAACCTGAAACTGTTCTTAACCTGAGCCATCACTTTAGCTAATGGGGCCTCCCACTGCTGCCGTGCCGCCACCGCAAGATTTCTGTTCTCATCCTGAAGCAGAGTTCTTAACCCAAGGTACTATTTCTGGGTTAGCGGAGTCTGTAACCTGAAGCGTCTGTAACCTGAAGCGTTTGTAACCTGAAGCATACGTAACCTGAAGTACCACTGTAGCATGTTTAGTTGCCTTATACTGAGTCGAGACTATTGGCCCATATAGCTCAGTATTGTCTACACTGACTGGCAGCTGCTCTCCGTGTTTTTGTTTTTTCTTTTCTTAAAAGGGACATTCCCAGCTCTACGTAGGGATGCTTAGAATTGAACTCGGGGCATTCTTCGAACAAAGCAGAGCTCCAGCCCCAGTACCTACTTTGCAATGAAACATTTAACAATACGCATTTTATAGGAAGATTTTTGTACAGGATTTTATTTTTTTTACTCTCTCAGGTGACTGTAGAAATGTGAAATTGATTTATGAATGAACACATGTAAAAGGGGGGGGGAGGAACAAAAATTTACAGATCCCTCCACCCTTACTACAAACCCCATATCATGGGGGGGGGGGGAATGAGCCAAAGTTTCAAAGGCGGCTTGCAAAGTGATGCTGTTCAAAATTCCCACCCTGTAACCATAAGAAGAAGCAGGAACCAAGCTAGCAGTTCAGTGGCATGGCTGCATCTCCACTCACTGGTGGTGATGGGAACTGCACATCTAGCATTTCCTTGAACTGTTCGTTTATTGTGGAGCTTTCCAAACTGTGTCGCGACACGTTAGTGTGTAGGTGTGTCGCATGAACGCTCCTGGAATGGGGTCAGTTGAACCTTCGGTTTGCTAGTAAAACTGAATTACTGTGTCGCAAAATGATGCATGTCTAAAAAGTGTGTCCCCCAACATGAAAAGTTTGGAAAGCTCTAGTTTACAGTGGTACCTCGGGTTAAGTACTTAATTCGTTCCGGAGGTCCGTTCTTAACCTAAAACTGTTCTTAACCTGAAGCACCACTTTAGCTAATGGGGCCTCCTGCTGCTGCTGCGCCGCCGCATGATTTCTGTTCTCATCCTGAAGCAAAGTTCTTAACCCGAGGTACTATTTCTGGGTTAGCGGAGTCTGTAACCTAAAGCGTATGTAACCTGAAGCATATGTAACCCAAGGTACCACTGTATTGCCTGGGGCTGATAGGAGTTTGAGGCAGAGTCCAATCGCATTCGAAGGACCACAAGGGCCACTCATGTTCTAAAGGTTCTGACCCATCCTGGTTTTTATATGATAAGGCAGGTGAATAAATGCATAAATTCTGATTTTGAAACCCCACCTTTTACTGCAAATTTGCACTTGAAGTCAGCGACTTCTAACCTTGTCCAATTTCATATCTCGTCTTGGCGACCTTTTTTGCATCCGTGTTGTATCTGCAACCAAACTAACAAGGCCTGTTGATTCATTCTGTGCAGATCCTGATTTATCACCCCTTCTTCATAAAATACGTTTATGATAACTGGCTGCATCATCATGGGAGATACCCCTCAACAGGCTTCCTGTCAGTTATATTTGCTCTTCACATCTGCGATGAGGTACGTGCAATGCTAGGGCTCTCGGTGTAGACATCATGGGAAACTGTGGTTTGCCACTATGCCCTCTCAAGGGGGAGCACAAAAGCTTCCACTTTCTAAACCAAGCACAGATCCCTGGAGAGCTTGTGAGCGTTGCAGACATCATAGAACCACCGCTTCCAATTCATGAGACGTGATACTGCCACTTTATTCTGCACATAATTCACATTCTGAATGAGGTGCGAATATGGGCTAATTCTCCAAGTTCAGATGTAACCAAGTTCAGGTAACCGAGCAAAAATGAAAGCTTCTAGCCGCCTCCTCACAGAACAGATGGGAGTGAACAAGGCTCACACAGTTTATTTAAACAAACCACAGTTGCTGGATCCAGAGGTCACAAGGAACTGTGGTTAGTTTTAAATCAAAAGCAGAGGCTTTCAAACTCCTCCTTTGGCATAGAAAAGAAAATGAGAGAGAGGAGGGACCGGATTTTTCCTAATAGTAAACTACCGGAGCAGACCTCACAACCCCTGCGGTGAGGGTAAAAATAGATGCTGAGTGCCAGTTCTGGGTTATTCAGGTACACGGGTGGCGCTGTGGTGTAAACCACTGAGCCTCTTGGGCTTGCCGATCAGAAGGTCGGTGGTTCGAATCCCTGCGACGGGGTGAGCTCCCATTGCTCTGTCCCAGCTCCTGCCAACCTAGCAGTTCAAAAGCACAGCAATGCAAGTAGATAAATAGGTACAGCTGTGGTGGGAAGGTAAATGGCGTTTCCGTGCGCTCTGGTTTCCATCGCGGTGTCCCGTTGCACCAGAAGCGGTTTAGTCATGCTGGCCACATGACCCAGAAAGCTGTCTGTGGACAAATGGCGGCTCCCTCGGCCTGAAAGCGAGATGAGCGCCACAACCCCATGGTTGCCTTCAACTGGACTTAACCATCCTGGGTTTAATTTGTTCAGGTACAGTGGTACCTCGGGTTAAGAACTTAATTCGTTCTGGAGGTCCGTTCTTAACCTGAAACTGTTCTTAACCTGAGGTACCACTTTAGCAAATGGGGCCTCCTGCTGCTGCTGCGCGATTTCTGTTCTCATCCTGAAACAAAGTTCTTAACCCAAGGTACTATTTCTGGGTTAGTGGAGTCTGTAACCTGAAGTGTCTGTAACCCGAGGTACCACTGTACATGACTTAAACCCGATTCATTCATTCTTCTCCCCCCCACACAATTACTATCATGTAGTGGGGAGATTGGAGATATGTTGGGAAGCTCAACCTCTGCAGATGGGCTCCTTCTCTGCTTGGGGAAGGTGATGAAGCTGGGGTTGAGAAGGAGATGGAAGGGTCAGGAATCTCTTTCCTGCTCTCCCCTCATCACATGATCTTGCAGAGGGCTTCCGTCCATGGAAATGGGGAAAGAGATTGAATACTATATGAGATACACGTTGTCACCAACTCGGATGGCTTTAAAAGAGGACAAATTTGTGGAGGACAGAGCTATCAGTGCCTCTGAAAACTAGTTTCTGGGAAGTGGGGAGGGGATCCTGTGCTCAGTTCAGCTTGTGAGCTTCCCTTAGACTCATCTGGTTGACCACTTTGAGAACAGGATGCTGAACTTAGATGGGCCTCTGGCCTGATATAATAATAATAATAATAATAATAATAATAATAATAATAGTAATTTATTTGTACCCTGCCCATCTGGCTGGGTTTCCCCAGCCACTCTGGACGAATTCCAACAAAGATTAAAAATACAGTGGTACCTCAGGTTACATACGCTTCAGGTTACATACGCTTCAGGTTACAGGTTTCCACTAACCCAGAAATAGTACCTCAGGTTAAGAACTTTGCTTCAGGATGAGAACAGAAATTGTGCTCTGGCAGCGCAGTGGCAGCAGGAGGCCCCATTAGCTAAAGTGATGCTTCAGGTTAAGAACAGTTTCAGGTTAAGAATGGACCTCCGGAACAAATTAAGTACTTAACCCGAGTTACCACTGTACATTAAAATGTCACTCATTAAAAACTTCCCTGAACAGGGCTGCCTTCAGATTTCTTCTAAATGTCAGGTAGTTGTTTATCTCTTTGACATCTATGGGAGGGCGGGTGCCACCACCGAGAAGGTCCTCTGCCTGGTTCCCTGTAACTTGGCTTCTCGCAATGAGGGAACCGCCAGAAGGCCCTCAGCGCTGGACCTCAGTGTCCGGGCAGAACGATGGGGGTGGAGACGCTCCTTTAGGTATACTGGGCCGAAGCCGTTCAGAGCTTTAAAGACCGAGACTTCTTCAGAATTCTTTTCTTTTTCCCCCCGCAGGTGGACCTTTACGGCTTCGGAGCCGACAGCAAAGGGAACTGGCACCACTACTGGGAAAACAACCCATCAGCCGGGGCTTTCCGCCAGACGGGCGTCCACGACGGGGATTTTGAATCCAACGTAACGTTGACTCTTGCCTCGGCCGACAAAGTACGCTTTTTCAAGGGCAGATGACCCCGGTCACGGGGAGCGCTGTGATTTCTGACTTATGGGGAATACAGAGACTTTTGCCGAAACAAAAGGGGTCTCGGAGTTGACTGTATCTCACGCCTTAGCCGACAAAGCCAGGAACGACCGCCGGGTTGCCGATTGCAAGCGGCATTGCTGGGTTCCCGAGATTTCTTTACCGTTTGAAGGATGTGGGAGGATTCCTCTTCCTGCTTCGTCACTCTCCCTTTCGTGAGACATTTCCACTCTGTAAATCTTGCCTTGTGCAAGTTAAAGGAAACAAAAGTTAGATCCCAACGCCCAACCCCCTTTCGTCTTTCTGAGAACGCATATCTTGAGCTTTCATTTTCTCTGGGACCGAAAACACAGCGAAAGAGATGCTGGATTTCATTCCTGACAACAGTGGATGTGAAACACCCTCTCCGTTCACAAATTACCTCAAAAAGGAGCTAATTCTGTTTTTTATCTTCTCCCAGGAGCTGCGTCCTTGCAAGACCTCCGAGCTCCCATACTGCATTATGATCAAGTGTGCATTTGTCACCAGCCGGCAAAAATTGGCACCAGCTTTAGCTGAGATTCCTCCATTGCAGGGGGTTGGACTAGATGGCCCTTGGGGGTCCCTTTCAACTCTAAAATATTATGATTCCATTATTCCATTTGCCAAGAGCTGGGAATTTTGAATGAAACACTTTCCAGTTATTACTGTGGATTTTCCCCCCCTGTGTGAAATGTATTTGCTCTTCTTCATAGCCATAATTAAGGAGGGAAAAGATTTGGGGGGGGGGGTTGAATATGAAGATATAAGAAGCTGGAGTAAACTAGTCACTATTGTTTACCTTTTAAAAATGTCTTTCTCGCCACTTCTGAGCTTTCGACTCTGCTACCAATCAGAGAAATGAAGTTATTTTTATATCTCTATAAATTTTTGTCATTGACATGTGCCTTTCTGAAATATCAAGAATACAAAAGGGAGAGTCGTTTTGTCTTGTTCGGCTCTCACCGAGACTGAAATCCCTCGATTAAACCTTTTTTACATATATATATATATATAGGGAAATAACTGACCAAAGTTCAACGCTACTTACCGTCATCGGTTTTTTTTATCGACAGCTTTCTTCAGTCTACTTGAAAGGTTCGCGAGCAACAGTCAGGTTTCAGTTTTGTTTATGAGAGAGAGAAACGTTTTTGCCTTATTTTAAAAGAATGTGGGTTTTTTAATTTAAAAAAGAAGATTTTTTTTTTGGCTTCTATTTTTTACTTCTGTAGTAGGTGGCTCCTGTGTGAAATTGTCCTGAAATGGAAGGAAATTGTCTCCACCTCAGGAGGATATTGTTCAAGGGCTACATCGGAGGAGTGAGCAGAATCAAGATGTGAGATCCGTGGCCAGGGAATGGGATTACTTGGGAGTAAGTCCCCAGCGAACTCCATGCAGCTTACTTCTGCGCAGGCAAGCAAAGGATCGCACCATCAGGAACCTTATAAAGAATGAAAAAAGGGATGATCTCCACAGTTGACAAGGCCCTTAAGTGAAGGTGACTGGAAGAGATTGGTCTGGAACGTTGTAGAAAGCATCCTCTTCCGGAGAATGAAGTGAGGGGAAGCTGTCCTTAACGAAGCATTTGCCACAGGAACTAATTGTGAGACTGTTAGGAAGACGACCGTGTGGCGGTTTCAAGAAAATGGTGATGGGCAGATCCACGTTAAAGTCGCCTCGTGGCGCTGGTCGTGGGACCTCTTGAGGGGACGTTGGGGGGGGCGGTCACAGTGATTCTTTGTCCTGAAAATCCAGATGGTTATGCTCCCTTCTTACTTCCTTTTAAAATAAATAAATAGTGCGTATCTATTTTAATTGTCGCTATAAAAAGGAGAGAGAAACCCTTTCTGAAAAACTCTCCGAAATATCTCGTACAAGGCTTTTGAGTTCTTACGGGCAACCGACATCTGAGAATAAACACAATTATTATTTTTAAATAAATAAGAATGCATAAACCAGCTGTATTTCAGCAGGAAGGGGACGAACGTGGGGATCAGGATGGTTGCTTTTCCCTCAAAACAAGAGCGGCCAGATTTAATGACGTCTTTTGAAAACTTGCCACTTGACCCTTAGCCCCAGTGGGTTGCCGTCGTTAATTTCGTGGCGCAGGTGTAGTTCGAAACCTGTTCGAAACGAGTGCCGCAGCAAGGATATTATTGTCTGCCCCAGAATCGTTTAGATTCCCTGGCAGGGTTGCCAGTTCCTTTTGCCCGCCTCTGCGCCTGTGCCTTTCACAGCAACATGATCCGCAAGCGGCTAATTCTTATCTCCACATTGTGGGAAGCGTCGCCTGCAGATCAGGGTCGCGGCTCAAAATGCACAAGAGCAGGCCAGACTGCCCCAATTAATTGGGAACCCTATTTTACAGACTGGAAATAATGTTGTTTTTTTCAACATCGTACTCTGAGCTTATAGGGTCGGAACAACATCCGAATAAATCAATTTATAGTTAGCACCCGAGGAGGACTGAGCTCAGAGGCACTTGAGATGCATGTGAAAGATTCTAGTTTCAGTCCCTGATGTCCCGTCCCCCTTTAAAAGGAAGTCTGGTTCATCATTGCATGAGATCTGGAAAAACCTTCTTCCCTGCAAGGACAGAAAGAACTGAGACACATGGCTTGGCTTCGGGTGGTGCACTTACCCTGAGCACAATCTGGGACTGGGTCAGAATTGTGAAATAGGCTTAATTTATTCCTTGTTCCGGGACGCGAGTGGCGCTGTGGGTTGAACCACAGAGCCTAGGACTTGCAGATCAGAAGGTCGGAGGTTCGAATCCCCACGACGGGGTGAGCTCCCGTTGCTCGGTCCCTGCTTCTGCCAACCTAGCAGTTCAAAAGCACTTCAAAGTACAAGTAGATGAATAGGTACCACTCCGGTGGGAAGGTAAATGGCGTTTCCGTGCGCTGCTCTGGTTCGCCAGAAGCGGCTTAGTCATGCTGGCCACATGACCCGGAAGCTGTACACCAGCTCCCTCGGCCACTAAAGCGAGATGAGCGCCGCAACCCCAGAGTCGGTCACGACTGGACCTAATGGTCAGGGGTCCCTTTACCTTTACCTTATTCCTTGTTCCAGTATTTTGAGGGGGTTTTTTCAATCAAGTATGTGAATATATGTATTGTGTTTCTTTTAAAAAGAAAGATAAAAAGTTCTAGGTTGGTAGGGAGAATGAAAACATATGGAGTAGCGAAGGAAGGCAGTAATGAAGGAAGGATAGAAAGTGGAAGTTCGTAGGAAGGAGAACGTCCCTGTAAATGTCTGAGCAGGCAGAAATGCTTATGGGTTTTCTCACTTAGCCATGAGGGCTGCAGGTTGTGTGTTTGTGTGTGTTAGCAACCCCTGCTCTCTAGTCAGGGGCAGAGACTGCACTGTCCTCACTCAGTCTCAGTGAGAGCTCAGATTGATGCCTTTGTTTCCCACAAGCCAGGGAAACATCCAACAGGGAAAGCTTTCCCTAAGCTCCCAAATGTTGTGATGAGAAGCAGCTTCCCCGGTTGGATTTCTGCCTGTCCTGGCGCAAGAATCCCTGCCGGAAGGCGGAGACAAACTGCCACCCTTAGCTCAATCAAACTATTCACCAGCCCACCTCAGCAGAGCTTGGAGCATAAGAACATAAATAAAATGTTCTCAAAAGAGCTGCTTATTTGGTTATCCTCCATAATGTTTTCTTCTTCTTCCGGAACCTGTGGTATTATTTTTTTAAGGAAAGAAATCACTCTTAAGAAACTTGTCGGCTTATCGTTTTTAAATCAAGGTGTGTTTGTTGAGTGGGTATAATTTCTCCCCCTTCTCCCTTCCCTATTGGGTCGTGTCGCTGCTTTTTGCAGAATTCTCTTCTGCGTTCTGCTTATACTTCTGGCGTCTGATTTGGCAAGGCTGCAAGTTCCCAAGCAACTTAGGCGCACGTACCCAAAAATCCCTTGCTTCGATATTTGAGCCTTTAAAAAACAGGGCTTTGGGCATTGTTTGGAGATGGACTCCCAGCAAGCAGGTCCAGTGGTCACAGACCAGCCCTGCTTTAATGGGTGAGATTCTTTGTCCAGTAGCTTTCGTGAGCGTTCAGAAAGTGCATCTTCTCCGCTTGGCTGAGAAGAAGGCGACATTGTCTCTGTTTACCTCTAGGCAGCAAAGCTAGCATTTCTCACTTTTCTGATACCAGGTGATCAGTGATTTATTGATTAAAAATGGAAGCTAATATGACAGTCAAAATGACAAGGGTTTTCTCATTTTCCAGCAAAACTCTAGTAACCAGTAACACTCTATAGCTGTCTTCCTGCTATGATCGCAGCGAGGGTTACCAACTTTATATATATATACACCTACTTGTGCTCTTGTGCCTTTAAGAACAACTTGAACTGGAGGCAATGGGCAGGTGCGCTGAACTCAATTGCCTAATTTAAATCCATTTCAACAGGGTCTGCCTGAGCTGTTGGCTGCAACCTTCCATTCTGCGCAGAAGCTTTTACCCACCAATTATTTTGAAGGTGGAGCGGGTGTTCAAGGCGGAGGAGCAGGCCTAGATAGGTTTCCTGATCAGTTGGTGACCTTAATCACAGAAATGTCGGTGGGGGCAAGGGTCAGGTGCCAGACCCTGCAAGCTCCCCTTTTGAGGAAAGAACTGTAGCTCAAAAGTAGAGCTTTGCATACAGAAATACCTGGTTCAATTACTGGTGTTGCCCAATAGCGCTGAAGTGTCCCTGCTAAATTATCTTTTTAAAGTATTTATGTGTAGGTGTGGGTGTTTTGAGCAAAGCCAAATTTCTTTGACACTTGTCTCCAGGGTTGTCGTCAAAGTCTTCTTTCTATCTATCTTTCTTTCTTATACTACTCTTTATATGATCACTTTTCTCTCTCCAAATGAAGGATCACTTTGTTTTATTTGGCGACTTATTTATTGTTGACATTTTCAATACGATGCAAATGACTTCAAATAAATTTTTGTATTGTAATCACCCGTCCCTCTCGAAGGCCTCTTTATTAGACTCGGCGTCTGATTAAATAAATTGTGCTCGGTGGCCGCAGGAGCTTGCGGTCAGTTAATTGGTTAAATTGTTCATTGAGTGTGTGGCAGCTGTGAAGAATCAGATTCCGTGCTATGGGTTGTTAGGAAAGGAACTGAAAATAAAACTGCCAATATAGTGATGCTGTTATACAAATCTACAGTGCGACTGTATTTGGGGATTGGTAGCAGGGCGATGAACAGGGGTTAGTGAGCTGGGGGTGTATGTGGCAGAGAGAAATCAGAAGCAGGCTGGAGAGGAGGGGGTGTCAAGAGGCAGAGATAAGATAGGCTGCTGCAGAAGCCAGGGGGTCTTCCCATCCTGCAGCCAGTTCCCCTCCCTGCTGGTCTCCCAGGACCAGTAGCGGTGTGAAGAGCAAGGAGCAGAAACAGACAAGACTACAAAGTCTCAGATTGCTTGAGAAGGACCCAGGGAAGGAGGAGACTTAGAGAATAGGGGCAAGATCCACCAGGACAAAATGCTGTGCCTTCCAGAGCCATCCCTGTTTCCTTGAATAAAAAGTTGCCTTCACTGGCGCTGTGTGATTTATTGCTAACCTGCTCCTCACAGTTCTATATAGTCTTAAACGTGCCAGACATTTGCAGATACAGATGGCACAAAGTGACTATGTGCCTCAATACCTGTGAAAGAAATAATATCATGCCATATGTTGTTTTTTAAACTGATTTCTCCCTCTCACATACGCAAGGGGAGAGAGAGGAATGAAAAACAATACTTGTATCATACACCTCCTCTGAATGGTACAGTTGTATTATCATGGTTGGGATAGGCCTAATCTCCTTGGAGTTTGTCTAATCTTTGCTTAAAGGAGTCTAAACTGGCTTGGAAGAAAATTCCATAAACTAGGAACACATCTTTCTGATTTACTTACATATAAACTGCGCTTTCGATTAATAACAATACACCAAGGCAGTGTAACACAAAGTAACAGAAACCTGGGTTAAAAACGGCAATAGCATATCCATAAAGGTGGTGTTATTAAAAAAATAAAAATAAAAGCAAATTAAAGAGAAGGCACCATGTGGTAAACACACACGTCTGTGTGTGTGTGTGGACACGGGTGGCGCTGTGGTCTAAACCACCGAGCCTCGGGCTTGCCGATCAGAAGGTCAGCGGTTCAAATCCCCGTGACGGGGTGCGCTCCCGTTGCTCTGTCCCAGCTCCTGCCAACCTAGCAGTTCGAAAGCATGCCAGTGTAAGTAGATAAATAGGTACTGCTGCGGCGGGACAGTAAACAGTGTTTTCGTGCACTCTGGTTTCCGTCACTGTGTCCCGTTGCACCAGAAGCGGTTTAGTCATGCTGGCCACATGACCTGGATAGCTAGCTGAGGACAAACACCGGCTCCCTTGGCCTGAAAGCAAGATGAGCGCCGCAACCCCAGCCTTTGACTGGACTCAACCGTCCAGGGGTCCTTTACCTTTACATATATATGTGTGTGTGTGTGTGTGTGTGTGTGTGTGTGTGTCACCCACACACCAAGTAGGTACAATAAAAATTGGCTGAGTATGATTTTAAGCATAGGATAAAATGAAGCTGTCAGGGGCTCGGGAGCAGGAGCACAGGGGAGAGAGGAAATGGAGAGCGAAGGGGAAGAATCCGAGGGCAGCGTAGGGGAGTATGACAGTGACCCGAGAGATTCCATGAGCTTCTCCAGCGAATCAGAAGATTCCCAGAAGGGGGTGCCGACGGTCAGGGCAAGGGGGGTCCCAGGGGAGACACACCAGAAACAAGGAGCCAGCGGGGAACCCCAAAGCAGCAGCGGGGGATCAGGACCAGTTTCCCCACCAGAGCGTAGTGGGGGGGAAAAGTCACATGTGTCAGGACCAGCGTCTCCTCCAGCGGGGAGAGAAGATGAGTCAGGGCTGACCACGCCTCCATCGGAGAGTGGGGGAACGGAGGGGAGGTCAGTTGCAGCTAGCCTCCCCGAAGGGGGAAGCAGTGACAGCAGCAGTGAAACGGTCAGGAGGAAAGTTGCCGGCTGGGCGCACGCGCCAAGTTCAAATGTACAGGCGCGGGGAACAGCAGGAGACCCAGATGGGGAACCAGCTCCTAAAGCCCGCCGGAGGGAGGGAGAAGCCTCAGGGGAATCAGCGTCAGAAGAGGCTAGAAAGGGCGAGACCCCGGCGGACAGGCGGAACCAGAGGCGGAAAGAACAGAGGAAGAGGTGGAGCAAGGCTAGAGTCTTAAACTGGTGTCTGGGGGGAGGAGATTCAGACGGAGCATCAGCGATCTAGAGTTTGAGACGTAGAGCTGCACGCTGCGGCTCTGGAAGTGAAACTGAACTTCAATAAAGACTTTCGTACTTAACAACAAAGCGGCGTTGGTCCTTTGTGAGCTGGGACCTCGGGCAGCTCTGACAGAAGCCCATTACTGTTTTGGGTGAGATGAATATTAAAATAATATTGTTTCTTATTGAATTAACCAAATCCTCGGTAGTGGCGCCCGCCCTGTGGAACGCCCTCCCATCAGATGTCAAAGAGATAAACAACTACCTAACATTTAGAAGACATCTGAAGGCAGCCCTGTTCAGGGAAGTTTTTAATGTGTGACATTTTAATGTATTTTTAATCTTTGTTGGAAGCCACTCAGAGTGGCTGGAGAAACCCAGTCAGATGGGCGGGGTACAAATAATAAATTAACATTATTATTATTATTATTATTATTATTATTATTATTATTATTATTATTATTGATAAGGCAGAGGGAGAGGACAAACTGAGTTTTTCCTTATTGACGTCTATTGATTCTGGCTTGAGTGCCGGCCTGGGAAAAGGCAGGATAGAAATAGACATAATGATGTACTAAAATCAAACTGGTTTGTAAAAACACACTTTCCAAAGGCCTTTCTGAACTGTACAGTTTTGTTTTGTTTTTTAAAAAGGCAGGGGTGACTCCTACCCGACAGCTGTTGGCACCAAGAATCATCAGTTTCTTGCTTTGTATGCAGAAGGTCCCAAATTCAATCCCCGGCTTCTCTAGGTAGGGCTGGAAACATCTCCTACCTCAAATCCTGAAGGAGCTGCTGTCAGTGCAGATAATAAATGAACAGTATGACTCCATATAAAGCAGCGAACTATATTCCTATGTTCAAAACGCAGAGCATGTTACAGTAACTGTGACTTCATAGAGTGATAGAATAAGAAGGA
Source organism: Podarcis filfolensis (assembly GCF_964270895.1). Taxonomy (NCBI): domain Eukaryota; kingdom Metazoa; phylum Chordata; class Lepidosauria; order Squamata; family Lacertidae; genus Podarcis; species Podarcis filfolensis. Next base: position 81,276,493 of record NC_139603.1, on the reverse strand, counting down.
ACTATGAGGGTCATCTTGTCCAACCCACTGCAATGCAGGATTCTGCACACGCTGTCACCCATCCAATTTGAAACCATACTGGACCCTGCTTAGCTTTGCAAAGGTGCTTGCAGTTTTATTGCTGCAAACTCCTGGCCTCAGTTTTGCCAAGGTTCACAGCTGTTGGCTGAGTTCTGCTTCCCCTTCCTGCACACAAAGAAACCCCCGCTCAGCATATGGTCAGATCAATGAGCCAGCTAGGATCAGTTGATAACCACCTTAATGGCTTGCAATTAATTAGGCAAACAGTTAACAGTGACAGTTGTTTTAGGAATGTCAATCCGGTCCAATGGAGAAGTGAGGAGGAAACCCAAAGCAGCTCAACGAGCATGTTCAAAGGACATGGAATTCTGCCTGGTATTTATATATATATAAAATTAAGGAATTCAACCAACTTGAGGAACTTGGTCAAGTGATACCAGCTTTCTGAAGTCTGAGAATCATTTGCACCCACAGCTGCCCCATGCATCTTACTCCCCCCCCCCCCATAAATCCATTTTACCCCCAGGGGGCAGTACTGTCCACTCTATAAACGAAAGCTAGTTGTCATATTTTGCTGTGTCCACTAGAGTGCGCTGTGCTCCTTTGATCACGGCGGACTCCTGCCTTGAAGGAAAAGCTGCAAAATTGATTGATGGGTTGATTGATTTGTTATGGAAGGGCATTCGCCCATTGGAGTCCTCTTCCGTCTCACACACACACTACATTTCTGAAGTGGAGACCCAGGATTTTCACCTGATTCACTGTTTGTGAGAACTAAACCTACACCAAACGATTTAACCAATTGCAATCTATTTCTGTCGGAGTTATTGAAATGCACCCAATTCCCTCCCTCCTCCTCACCCTCACCACCGCTGTCCAACACACACACCCTCAAAAAAAAGTTTATGATCTGAAACATGTTCAAAAACGAGAATGGGGATCTTTCCTTTTCAACCAGAGCTTTGCAAGAAGACTTCAGGTCACATTTGTGCCGTGTGGTATGATAGCACTTTAAACACCCAAAGAAATCTGGGGGCTGCAGTTTGTTTAGGGTGCTGCGAGATGTTAGGAGAGGCCTATTCCCCTTGCAGAACTACAGTTCCCAGAGACCCCCCAGTGAAGATGGATGGACTGATAAACCTCTAAAAGGTAAAGGGACTCCTGACCATTAGGTCCAGTTGCGGACGACTCTGGGGTTGCGGAGCTCATCTCACTTTAATGGCCGAGGGAGCTGGCATACAGCTTCCGGGTCATGTGGCCAGCATGACTAAACAGCTTCTGGTGAACCAGAGCAGTGCACGGAAATGCCATTTACCTTCCCACCAGAGTGGTACCTATTTATCTACTTGTACTTGACGTGCTTTCAAACTGCTAGGTGGGCAAGAGCTGGGACTGAGCAACGGGAGCTCACCCCGTCGCAGGGATTTGAACTGCCGACCTTCTGATCGGCAAACCCTAGGCTCTGTGGTTTAACCCACAGCGCCACCCACGTCCCGATAAACCTCTAGGGGTCTCCTAATGCCGCTTAGCACTCTTAGCAGATGTCAAGGCAATAAGCAACTACCTTGCTTTTAAAAGACATCTGAAGGCAGCGCTGTTTAGGGAAGTTTTTAATGTTTAATGCTGTATTGTGTTTTTAATATTCGGTTGGGAGCTGCCCAAAGTGGCTGGGGAAACAGAGCCAGATGGGCGGGGTATAAATAGGTGGTGGTTGTTGTTTGGCCTTTCCTCATCCCAGAGCAGAGATCTGGTCTCACAAACAGCTCGATATACGATATACGTTAAACGATATACGATATCTTTATTGTCATTGTCCCATGCAGAACAATGAAATTGAAAAACTACATAAAACTACATAAAAACTACATAAAACTACCACAACTACATAAAACTACATAAAACTACTACAAAACTACATAAAACATTCTAAAACCCCTAAAAACTCTAAAACCCCATATTAAAATACACTATACTATACTATACTATACTGTGCTATACTATACTGAGACCCCTTATGCTGCGTTTAGAACCAGAATTGTGATGGGATCAGCTAGGAAGCTGTTGCCTCTCCTTCTGTAGTGGTCTTTGAGCAGAGGCCAAACGGCCACCAATCAGGAACGCTTTTACCGCAAATTTCCTGCTTTGGTTGGGGAAAATCTTTAGGTTAATCTCTTGAGTGAGGAACATTTGTTCTTGTATCTGTTTGCACAACAAGACGAGCATCGCCATTCATCTAGATGTCCGGCTCATGAGAAGAACTGAATCGCTTCTTTCCGACACACCTGCAACAACAGGATGGATTCCAGGACATGCAAATATTTTCCCCTCTCTTCTCTTTCCTGTTTTTGCCTTGATGTCACCGACAATGATGCCAATTAATCATAGGACCTTATTGTAACAGAAGTCCGAGAAGGTCATCCAGGGGGAAAAATTGTGGGAGGGTATGTGCGAGTCTTTGCATTCAAATCAATCTTGCCTGCTCATCCACCAATTATGAACCATATCAACCAACTTGCATGACGATGATCACGATAATAAACATTTATAGAACAGTTTAAAAAGTGTTTGAAGTAGTTCATATACATTTTCTCAGCCACCCTTTACATTTATTGTTTATTTAAACCTGGGAACCAGGCAAGGGGCTTTCTCAGGAGTGGTACCCACCCTGTGAATTTCCTCATATTAAGAGATCCTATAACGATATTTGTTGGAACTCAAATTCTGTCAAGAATGTAAGGTCTGACAAATTCCGGTGTTATGTACTGAGTTGAATAGGATCCAAACTGCAGCAGTCTGATTGGTACTAGAACAATAGGATTCAGAATGCAGCAGTCTGATTGGTCCTAGAACAATGCAGCAGTATGATTTGTTGGCAGGAACCACCCAATCATGCTCCAGATAGAAGTGAATCCACAACCTGATTGGCTTACAGTAGAATTCCAGAATTAGCCAATCATGTGCAGCCCATTGTGTAAATAATGTATATAAAGCAGATACTTTGAGGGGACATTCATTCCTCCTCACCACTATGAGCTGAATAAAGAGCATGAAATCACTTTGCGACTCTGAGTATATTTCATCCTCCTTTGCCTCTCTTGACAATTTCATTTTCCAGACGGTGGAAGAATCAAGAAGGGGATCGTCTAACTCGGACCTGGTCCTCACCAACAGGGAAGTACTGATCGATGAAGTGGAAGTTCTTGAAAACTTGAAAAGTATTGATTGTGTCCTCCTGGGTTTCACAATACGGAGGTAAGGGAAAGCTGAGTGTGGGTGCTGACCTTTAAAGCCCTAAACAGCCTCGGTCCTGTATACCTGAAGGAGCGTCTTCACCCCCATCGTTCTGCCCAGACACTGAGGTCCAGCGCTGAGGGCCTTCTGGCGGTTCCCTCACTGCAAGAAGCCAAGTTACAGGAAACCAGACAGAGGGCCTTCTTGGTAGTGGCACCTGCCCTGTGGAACGCCCTCCCTTCAGATGTCAAGGAAATAAACAACTATTTTACTTTTAAAAGACAACTGAAGGTGGCCCTGTTTAGGGAAGTTCTTAATTTCTGATGCTGTATTGTTTTTAATATTCAGTTGGAAGCCGCCCAGAGTGGTGGGGTATTTTTTTATTATTATTATTATTATTATTATTATTATTATTATTATTATTATTATTTTATTATTATTATTATTATTATTATTATTATTATTATTATCATCATCATCATTATGTAGTCAGACATGCACTCTGGACTTTAAGAAGGCCAATTTCAAAAATCCAAAGGTGAGATCCCAAGGTCGGAAATACTCAAAGAGAAGGGAGTCACAGATGGGTGAGAGTTTCTTAAGGGTGAAATATTGAAGGGCCAAATGCAGACAGTTCCAACAAGAAAGAAAAGTGGGAGGCGTCTAAGGAAACCGGTGTGGCTGCATAAGGAGCTTACAGAAGAGCTGAGAGTTAAGAAGGGCATGTATAAGAAATGGAAGAAAGGGGGAGTCACAAAGGAGGAGTACAAATGCACAAAGGACCCTCTGGACGGTTAAGTCCTGTCAAAGGCAACTATAGGGTTGCAACACTCATCTCGCTTTCAGGCCAAGGGAGCCGGTGTTTGTCCACAGACAGCTTTCCGGGTCATGTGGCCAGCAGGACTAAACTGCTTCTGGCGCAACAGGACACTGTGACAGAAACCAGAGCGCATGAAAACATCGTTTACCTTCCCGACGTAGTGGTACCTATTTATCTACTTTCACTGGTGTGCTTTCAAACTGCTAGGTTGGCAGGAGCTGGGACAGAGCAATGGGAACTCACCCTGTCGTGGGGATTCGAACCGCCAACCTTCTGATTGGCAACCCCAAGAGGCTGAGTGATTTAGACCACAGCGCCACCCGCTCCCAACAGAAGCCAACAGTTGTTGGGTGAAGTTCAGGCAGGTTAAAGCTCAGAATGAGCTCAGACTTGCAAGGGGGTCCAGTCCAACTCGACAATTCTATGATGTGAGCTCTGCCCATCCCATGCCAGAAGGGCGGATCAACTGGCAGCTGTTCTTGGGGCAGATTTCTCCCCATGTGCCTGCTTTTTACCACTCCACTGCATCAGGGTTAGGGAACCCCAGGTTCTCCAGATGTTCCTGGACTCCCTGTTCCATTATCCCTGGCCGTTGGCCATACTGGTAGCAATGGATGGGAGCTGAAGCCCAGGAAGGACTTGGAGAGCTACAGGTCTTTCATCGCTGCTCAAAATATGCTGCCCAACCCTCAGCTCTGCAGTAGCAAATATTAGCCACTGCGAATTTTTGCCCATGGAGGGCAGTGGCGCTGTTCACTTCAATAAGCTACAGTGCTACACCCTCTGAAGAATCTATGAAACATAACTTTGTCTTGTAAACTTTTGAACCCTTTTGGCACAGCCTGATGTTTTGGTCTCCATTTCAGATTAATCATCTTAGAGTTTCAGGATCTCGCAAACGAGTTAATCGGTAACTCAGATGCTTATCAGCGTCTCTTAGCCGTTTAGTCCTATCTTGCAGAGCTGGGCAGTTTTTTCTTTATCTTTTTTTAATAAGTAACCACCACCCTAAGAGAATAAATACACCTGTTGTTGCAAAGCACGAGTAACCCTCCATTTTTCATTTGCTGAATCCATTCCGCAGGGAATGAGCTTGTTTTCTGCCAGGTCAGAGGCCCAGATGCTCCAACTTAGCAAACTCTTTGATTTCCAATCGAATGATTCCACACACAAAAACTGAAGTGGCATTGTGTACCACTTCATACTAGAGGCAGAGACTCGCACGATGCTCTTCCATACCCAAAAATAAATGAATAAATAACGGAACCCTTAACTAAGAAAATTAGCGTGTCAGGGAGAGGATTATACCTAACCCTATCTCCTTGACAGGCTAGCTTTCTACATGCAGTGATTTTTATATCTTTATATAGAGGGGGACAGTCGGTCCCAGGAACCCCTCTTGCAGTCTGAAGCGGTACAGCTCAGACACAAGTTTATTGTCTCAGATGTGTGCATTAGGAAAAGGATGGAGAACCCACAACCTTCCAGATGTTATAGGGCTACAAATCCCATCATTCTCAACCACTGGCCAGGCTGGCAGGGGCTGATGGGAGTTCACAAAACTGGAAGAGCACAGTTTGCCCATCCCTGCCTTAGGAAAATACCTTCTGCAGACTGGGAGACCCAGCGAAAACCTGAGCTGAAGGATGCAGATAAATAACAAAGGAGGTTAAAAAGGCCTTGTAAGGAGCCCAGAGGAACCCTGTTAAATTGGGGATAACATCCAAGAGGAATCTCTCCATGTAGCTTGTTCTTTGCCTTGGCTTCCTGTCCATTGGCTTGTCAGTGTCTTCGGTTGTCTGCTTTAGCCACGTGCTCCCAGCTGGCATCACTTTTGCGATGAAGACGGACTGGCATTGAGCTCCATATCGCCCGCCTTTCCATCTCCTTTATAATGAGACTAAGTGAGAGGTGGACACGGGTGGTGCTGTGGGTTAAACCACTGAGCCTCTTGGGCTTGCCGATCAGAAGGTCGGTGGTTCGAATCCCCGCAACGGGGTGAGCTCCCGTTGCTCGCTCCCTGCTCCTGCCAACCTAGCAGTTCGAAAGCACATCAAAGTGCAAGTAGATAAATAGGTATCGCTCCAGTGGGAAGGTAAACAGCGTTTCCGTGCGCTGCTCTGGTTCACCAGAAGCAGCTTAGTCATGCTGGCCACATGACCCGGAAGCTGTACACCGGCTCCCTCGGTCAGTAAAGCGAGATGAGCGCCGCAACCCCAGAGTCGGCCATGACTGGACCTCTTAGTTTACTTTTGCAAATTTTAAGATTCCCCTGAAGCTACGGATGGTGCTATTTGGAGTGGGCTGGATGACCTTCAGCGTCCCTTCTAACTCGACAATCTTGTGTATGTGTGTGTAGTTTCCATTATTAACATTTCCAAACCACATTCACTTTCAATATACATTTCCACCGTTAATGTTTTATTGTGCTTTCAATTGTTTTATTGTGCTTTTAATATTCTGTTGGGAGCCGCCCAGAGTGGCTGGGGAAACCCAGCCAGATGGGTGGGGTATAATTATTGTTGCTGCTGTTGTGTTGTGACGTGGGGTTTGTGATTTCAGCTCTCTTGACATAATCTGCTGGAGACAGTTCTGTAGTAACGCTTCTTTATTACAGCAAACAAGACTGAGAACTGAGGAGGGGAGAGCTACATTTATAGGGACAGGGAACTAGCTACAAAGGATACATTTTGGAGGGAACAATATCAGGCAATCACAGTCCTGCCTTTTGGAGGAAACCAATAAGACAGAGGATCCAAATACAGCAGCTTAAATGAACCAATAGTAGCTGTACCCTCTGGAACCAAAAGGCAGTTACTTTACCCTAATGCAAATACAGACAATAATAATACAGATATAAAATCCTTTGACTCAATACACAACACCCCTCCCCCCCTAGTGAGCACTGCAGACGTAATCTCTCAGGTACTGTGGGGGCCTACAACTTCTACTTGATCTCCTGACAACAGGTGTTGCCGGTTCTGGATTGGATGTTACCTGTGGTAGGGGGGGTGCTATAGGGGTTTCGTCAGGAACAGATGGAGTCCCAGACATCGCAGGGTCCCCTACCTGTACCTCGTCCTCCTGAGGACTAGCAGACCCTGGTTCATTTGCTGAAGCCCCTGGTGACTGCACCTCTGGGCCATTTTCACTCTGGTCTTGCAGCTCTGCGTCGTTAGCCAGGGATGAATTATCTGACCCCTCCCTGCTGAGCGCCCGGCGCCTCAGCTGATCTATATGTCTCTTCCAAACTTGCCCATTTTCCAAGGTCACATAGTAGGACACTGGTCCACTAGTCCGGGTGACCACACCAGCCACCCACCGCGGACCTCGTGAATAGTTCCTCACCCAGACCAGATCTTCAGGGGCGAGATACCTTGTTGTGTCAGCCTCAGCCTGGGGGGTTTCTCTTGAATTACGGTTTGGCATTTTATCGGGGTGGACATAATCCAGCACCGTTACCAGTCTTCTACCCAAGAGCAGCTCAGCTGGCGACTTGCCCGTCGCAGCACACGGCGTCGCATGCTGCAAAAATAACATTCGCGCGATGCGAGCTGACCAGTTACCCTCCATTAAGCGCGCAATGGATTCTTTGGCTGTTCTTACCATGCGCTCAACCTGCCCATTGGAGGATGGGTGAAAGGGCGCGGATGTGACCCCTCTTATGAAGTTATCAGCCAAGAATGCCCTGTATTCTTGGGATACAAAAGCTGCCCCATTATCTGATACAATGGTCTCAGGTAACCTGTGGGTTGCAAACAGCTGCCTCAACACCTTGATTACGGCAGCTGATGCCATGCTAGGGACCATCGCCACTTCTAACCATTTGGACTATGCATCGACAATAACCAAAAAGACCTTCCCCTGGAATGGCCCAGCAAAATCTAAGTGCAGCCGGCTCCAGGGAGATCTGGACTGCTCCCACCAGTGAACTGGTGCTCTGGCCACTTCTGGCCGCACCTCTTGGCATGCCTTGCATGTTCGTACCCATTGTTCTATGTTCTGGTCCATTCCAGGCCACCACACATAACATCGGGCTAGCGACTTCATCCTGACCATTCCCGGGTGTCCCATGTGAAGCGTCTCAAGAACCCTGTTTCTCAGTGGTGCTGGGATGATCACCCTATCTCCCCACAGGAGACAACCCTTATGCATGGACAACTCGTGCTGCCTTGTCGCATAAGGCCTGAAATTGTCTTCATGTGGACCACCTGGCCACCCCCTCCCCACCCAAGTGAGCACACGGGAGAGAACAGCATCTTTCCTCGTTTTCTCAGCTATATCAGTAGCCGTTACAGGAGCCCCCGGAAGTGTTTCCAGCATCATTATGTGCTCCGCTGGAGCAGGATCCACACTGCTCCCGCCAGGAAGAGGCAATCGACTCAGCGCATCAGCGTGGCACAACCGTTTCCCCGGCACATGGGTCAAGGTGTACTGGAACCCGTTCAGGAATATAGACCAACGCAACATTCTGGGGGAGAGAATTTGCGGCGTTTGTTTGTTCGGGTTGAACAACCCTAACAGTGGTTTGTGGTCCGTTTCAATGGAGAAATGGCGACCATACACATAATCATGAAACTTTTTGATTCCTGCCACAATTGCAAGCGCCTCTTTGTCAATTTGAGCATAGTTGCGCTCCGTGGGCGACAACGTACGGGAATAGAAAGAGATGGGCTTTTCCGACCCATCCGGTTCCCTATGACTCAGCACCGCCCCCAGGCCGTATTGAGAGGCATCACATGCCAGGACCAGCGGCTTCGACTCATCATAATGAGCAAGGACGCTCCTGCTACTCAGCATTCCTCGCAAGGAGTCAAAAGCCTTCTGCTGCCCCTGCCCCCATCGCCACACATTCTTATTCTGCAACAGTCGATGTAATGGTTCAGCTACCGAAGCTTTGTGGGGTAAGAACGAATGATAAAAGTTAATAAGTCCCAGGAACGACTGCAACTGCGTCTTGTTCTGTGGTCGTGGTGCCTCGATGATGGCCTTAATCTTAGCATCTGTGGGGTGGATGCCTGATGCATCAATTTTAAACCCCAAGAAATCCACGGTTGGCACCCCAAAACTGCATTTTTCCTTTTTCAGTTGCAACCCCACCTCCTTGAACTTGAGCAACACTGCACGGACACGCGCAACCAGTTCCTGTGGGTCTTTTCCAGCAATCAAAACGTCATCAAAAAATGGCAAGACCCCCGGCAGACCTCTTAACAGACGTTCCATGAGCCCTTGAAAAATCCCTGGGGCCACACAAACTCCAAATTGTAATCTGTTAACTCTGAACGCCCCTTTATGTGTGACAATAGTCTGTGCTTCCGCTGATTGTGGGGTTACTGGCAGCTGTTGGTAAGCTTGTGCCAGGTCAATTTTGGCGAACACCTTGCCCCCAGCCAGTTTAGCCAACAGATGTGATACGACTGGAATGGGGTATGAGTTTCCCCTGAGTGCCTTATTGATAGTACATTTGTAATCTGCACAGATCCTGACTTCCCCATTTGCTTTAAGGGGCGTGACGATTGGAGTCTCCCACTTAGCAGAGTCCACGGGTGAGAGAACTCCCTGCTTGACCAATTTATCCAGCTCTGCTTCGATCTTGGGTTGCAGTGCAAATGGCACTCGCCTTGGTTTGAGTCGGATTGGGGCCACCCCAGGGTCCAATTCGAAGTCAACTGGGGGCCCTTTATAACAACCCAGTTTTCCATTAAAGAGACCGGCAAATTCTTTGCATAATGCCTCGCTCATCTCAGGGCAGGTTTGGATTGAATTAAGCCCTGATATACTCAGTCCCAGGGCGGGGAACCAGTCAGTGCCCAGGAGACTGGGGCGACTGCCCTTCGCAATCACCAGTTTGAGTACCGCCTGTTTGTCCCGGAACGGTACTCTCACGGCACACATTCCCATGACATGGATGCGGCCCGCTGAGTATGACTGCAAGGTTGCCGGGAAGGGCTCCAGAGGGGGCAACTTACCCCTGGGGAAGAATGTCCTCGCGGTCTGGTCCAACACGATAGTGAATCCAGATCCGGAGTCCACCTCCATGTCGCACAGCTGACCCTCAATCTTCACCTTGACGTGTGCCTTGCCTTGCGCTGGAAACTGCACGACCCTCCCGTTGATCTCCGTTACGTAGTGGCAGTCCTTTAGAACATGGTTTGCCGTGGACGGTCTGCGATGCTCCAGTCTAGTTGCTCCTGTCGCTCCCAGCGCCGCCGATCTACAGACCCTGGCGATGTGACCTGTCTTCCCGCACGTCCGGCACATAGCATCCCGGAAACGACAACTCTTCCGCTCATGGTTTCCGCCACAACCAGGGCACCTGCCTCGGTGATCTTTGTGCACTGTGCAGGCCTGACGCACTGACTCAACCCCACGGACTGGGCTTTGGCTCGGAGTAGCCTCTAGCTCGTCCATGGCATGCGCAACTTCTATCTTAGGGGCCTTGCGACTGGCATCAAGCTCCTCTCTTTCATAATTCTCCGTGGCAGCGGCCTCCTTCAAGGCTGAAGCAAGGGTTACCTCTTCTTTAGCCACGATGCGTCTTCTGGCTTTCTTGCTGCTCAGACCACCGATAAACCGATCCAGGAGAGTCTCTTCCAGACATTGGAAGTCGCAGTGCTGAGCGAGCTTCCGCAGTTCAGCTAGGAATGCAGATACAGACTCCCCAGCACGCTGCTGCCTCTTATGAAACTCCAACCGCCGGGCCATCTTGGTCTCAGTAGGCGCCAAATGGCTTGTCAGGCAGGCAAGAATATCTTTGAGAGGTGTCTCACTTAGCTTCGCTGGAGCAAGCAATGCCTTGGCCAGCTTGAAGGTCTCAGGCCCACAGTAGCTCAGGAATGTGGCCCTTCTTTTGCTGGCATCGGTGATCCCTTGAGCCACTGCGAAGAACTCAAAGCATTCGACGTAGTCTTCCCACGTGTGGGGCTCTGATGGCTGGAAGGGCTCCAATACCCTTGGACTCTCCATTGTCCTGTGGGCAGGGTCGTCTTCTCAGCCGGCCAGTGAGTCTTGTTCTTAGCTACAATCCGGACTCTGAGGCAGGGCTGCGTTTAACCGCTCCTCAGCATTCCGGATCCCACCTTCGTCGTCAGTTGTTGTGACGTGGGGTTTGTGATTTCAGCTCTCTTGACATAATCTGCTGGAGACAGTTCTGTAGTAACGCTTCTTTATTACAGCAAACAAGACTGAGAACTGAGGAGGGGAGAGCTACATTTATAGGGACAGGGAACTAGCTAGAAAGGATACATTTTGGAGGGAACAATATCAGGCAATCACAGTCCTGCCTTTTGGAGGAAACCAATAAGACAGAGGATCCAAATACAGCAGCTTAAATGAACCAATAGTAGCTGTACCCTCTGGAACCAAAAGGCAGTTACTTTACCCTAATGCAAATACAGACAATAATAATACAGATATAAAATCCTTTGACTCAATACACAACACTTGTATCTTTCTTTTAATAAAAACATTCAATGACTTCCCTTATCGACCTTCCCTGGTTCTTTTAATTTCTCCACCATTTCTGCATATACCTTATATGTCCGTTTAGATCACTTTCTCCCCTTATTCTCCCTTTATGATATATGATACGGTTGAATTTACCTTAATGCTGCTAGCTTTTTCACTTGTTTACAGCTATTTTCCAGATACTCCACAAATTTCCCCCCACTCTTCTTTATATTCTTGGTCTTCTTGCTCTCTTATTTTTACTTGTTAGACCTGCTAACTCTGCATATCCTGTCATCTTTAGTTGCCAATTCTCCTTTTTAGGGAACCTCACTCGACAATTCTGCGATTCAATGAGTTGGCTAATATGCCCCGCCGGAGGAAGCGAGGGCCGAATGAGTTCTTGCTGAAAATGCCTCAGACATATTTCTGAGTCAACGGGGTTTGGCAAACCAACATGTCACGGATTGCAAAAGGAGGCTTCTGAGGGCATTAGCAAGAAGGTCCAGAGGCGAGATGAGCTGTAGAAACACACCCACCAACGTACACAGCTACGTGGGGATCATATGCAATTAAAGGATGCACTGAAGGTTAAAACTTGTACAAGCAGAAAGAGAGCCGCTGTTTCTGAAGATTGCATCAGAATGCAGAATGATCTTAAGGCATGTGTCAGAGGGTCACAGGAGCATGACCCCATCCTTGGCGTCGTACCTGGTGCACATGCCTCCATGTGCAAGAATACAACACGGGAACGAAAGGTTGTAATCTAGCCTGGGGAGTTGCATCAGCCAGGCATTGGAAAACGGGGCGTTTAAAGGATCAGCTACATGAGGGGGACAGGAGGAGGGGTTGCAGGTGAAAAACACCCGAAAGGGTGTTGGGTATTTTCCTCGCATCACACCTATCACATCTCCCTTTTAAACCATCCAATGTCCTTTGGCATGGGGTGGGGGTAGACCTAATGAACCTTTGGTCTGAGCCAGCAGGGTTCCCTTATGTAAAGAGACAGCGTGAGGTAAAGAGGGATTCCCCTCACACCATCCTCATCACAAAGACACCATGGGCTGCTGTGCCATCGTCATTAAGCCAACTCTGAGTGAGGGCAAAAGTGGGATATGTTTAAGAAATATTGAATGAAATACAATAGCGGCGGGGTGTCTATGACAGCGTTTGAATTATTTCTGTATATATGACAGATAAAACTAAAGCAAAAGGTTTCGTAAGTAGTAATAAATTTTAAGATTACATAATTAGTTTAAAGTAACAGCCATGTATAAAGGTAAAGGGACCCTTGATTATTAGGTCCAGTCGTGGCTGACTCTGGGGTTGCGGCACTCATCTCGCTTTATTGGCCGAGGGAGCCGGTGTACAGCTTCCGGGTCATGTGGCCAGCATGACTAAGCCGCTTCTGGTGACCCAGAGCAGTGCACAGAAACGCCGTTTACTTTCCCGCCGGAGTGATACCTATTTATCTACTTGCACTTTGACATGCTTTTGAACTGCTAGGTTGGCGGGAGCAGGGACCGAGCAACGGGAGCTCACCCTGTTGCGGGGATTTAAACAGCTGACCTTCTGATTGGCAAGTCCTAGGCTCCGTGGTTTAACCCACAGCCCCACCCGCGTCCCTAACAGCCATGTATACAACTGGAAAATAGAAAAGGTAAATACATTGGGGGTGGCGGGAAGTCTTATGTATATACAAAAGAATGTATGGTGAATTGTATTGTATAGAATTGTCTTTGATTTGCATTCTTGCTCTTTTTTCATAATACCATATATTACAATGTAATGTTGTCAAGCAAACTTAATAAAATAAATTAAAAATTAAATTAAATTAAAAATGTGACAGATTATTCCATTTTACCACTGTGCTACATGCTCCGTTCTTCCTGGTGCCTTATCAAGAACATCCTGCTCCTCTGAGGCAGAGGCTGATAAGAAGCAAAGGTACAGAGTTTCCCAATCAATTGCATTTTTAACCTCAAAATCCTCAGAGGTCATCCAAGGAAGGCCTCAGCTGATGCCTTGGGGCTATTTACAAATCTCCTGTAAAGTGCAGTGACTTCAAGCAGGGATGAGCAGGCTTCAGGCAATGGTGGCTGGTGACCTTTGGGCTGAAACGAAGGCTTCACAGCCTGAGTGTCTCTTTGCTCTGCGTCACCATTAAGATCTCTTTTCGAGTCTCCTTTGGTAGCAGCAGCTAGACAAATGGGCAGATGTGCTGAATGGAAGGAGGGGTGGTTTCGAGTGTGGCAGATCTGTGGGCTCTTTAAAGGAATATATACAGATCCTTCCCAATCATTTCCGCAGAAAAAACCAGCAACACGCCCAGCAACAACTCTGCAACAAAGCAGATTCAAATTGCCCCGAAGGATAACAGTCGCTTGTGTGCTTCTCTGCCTTCACTTGACTTCTATCAAAAGAGGCATTCAAACCACCAGGCAAATGAGCCAAGCTTGTGACTTGGTTTTGCCCACACACACTCACCAGACCCAACAATAGGTATTGTGTCGCGTTAAAAATAACATGGAGGGAAGTAAAACTTCCTTTTAGCTGAGGCTGGCCTTGCTTTCTCTCTCCCTTCCTCTAGAGCAGGCATCCCCAAACTCGGCCCTCCAGCTGTTTTGGGACTACAAGTCCCATCATCCCTGACCACTGGTCCTGTTAGATAGGGGTATGGGAGTTGTAGTCCCAAAACAGCTGGAGGGCCAAGTTTGGGGATGCCTGCTCTAGAGAACTCCCGCCGCAAGGCATTTCAGAGGGATTCCTAATTACATAAATGCATTTGTCTGCAGCTACAGAGCTCACAAAGAAAATGAGCACCATTGTTAGGTTATGTTAGGAAAAAAGAAGACAAACAATGCAAATGAACAGGAAAACTGGTCTGGAATTCAGAAGGTTTGGAAGGAGCAGAAGCGCAGTCTGGGCTTGTTTTCTGCTGCCTGAAAGAACGTAAACAGAGCCTCGTGGTCACAGTTTCCTTTGGAAAAACATTCTTGGATAATTTGCTTCTGAAGGACAATTGTCTGGAGTTATAACGCTGGTTTTGGAACGCTTCCGTTCCTTCCTCCCTGATTCCTTTTTCTTCGATGTGTGGATCTCTTCTTTACTGTTGCTATTATTGCTTATTGTGTGTCAGAAAACAAAAATAAAAGCAACCATGGAAAAGGAGAGCTTTGCTGGATCAGGCCAAGGACCCATCTAGTAGTTCGGCATCTTGTTTCCACTCTAGCTAACCAGATGCCTCTGCAAGCAGAGGCAGAGCGCAAGAGCACTCTCCATACTTCTGATTCATAACATCTGGCAGTCAGAGGGACTTCCGGGTTAGCGCCATCGGCAATGGCGGAATTCCTCTGATCAAGAGGAACCCGCTCTGCGAAAATCGGGTCTTGCCGCCACGGCGAAGGCGGAGACCCTTTAAAAATCCCAGGCGGAGGAAGCCTGGGAACGTGGGATTCGGCTGACACCAGGAGCGCCCCCCCTACTCGCAAGGAAACCCCTTTTTCGGGGATCCGAAGCGACGTGGGGTGAGAGGCGCGGTGTTTTGAAGCGACCGCTATTTTTACGGAGTGAAGCCGCACAGCCGTTGCCGGAGAGCGCTGACTTTTTCCTGTGGACAATTGGACTCTAAACAAGTACCCGTGAGTAGAATGGAAAATTGGATTAAGAAACATTTTAATTTGGCACTGAAGCGGGAAGGCTCTAAACAGGAAGTCCGCCTTCCGCTTTTTGTAAATAGACTGAAGCAAAAATTGTGCAAGCTAAAGTCAGGAAAGTCGTATATAAAGGTTTAAAATTCCTTCAGTTTTAACCAGCAAAACCCCTCTTGGAAGCAGGAGTAAAGAGGGGGAATTCTGATTGTTCAAGCCTGCAGGAGAGAGTGTTAAGAAAGAAAAATTTCCACCGTCTCAAACCTGGGAACGGGGTGTCAGAGACAGAGATTTTGGGGGAAGTCCATTGACTGTGAATGGAACGCCTTTTGACAGATAGTTAAAGAAGAGAAACAAATTGATTCCAATGTTGCCTTTTGCATTTAAAAGAAACAAAGAATTTGAAAAATGAAAGTAATTTTTTTTTTGTTGGACCTGCTCTCAAAAGATGGATACAAATAGAAATTGTCTCCTCTAGAGGGAGCTTGTTAAATCGTTGCTGGAGTCGTTCTGGGGATTTTACAGCTGTGGAGATTAAGATCGTGGGACTAGACTTTGACCTTGAATAAAAATGTGTTTGGAAGAAGTTTTGGTGCTTGCTTTTTGCAAGACAAGTGCTTTGTTGCAGCAGATGCATGAGAAGGTGGATTTGATGACTGTTGCAGTCAAAAATTTTGGACAAACAGTGAATATCTATACAGAAACCATTCAGGAGCCAACGCAGGAACCTGTTTTGACAGGGCAAGTGCAAATGCAGAAGATAATGGAGGAGGTTGCTGTTGAACCTGAAGTAACACAAATGGAGAGACCTGAGGCCCTGCAGGAGCATAAGCCGCTGTCCTTGAAGACTGAATTTGGAGTGGGCCATGGGGGGTCCGGAGATGTGGGGGCCCTTAATCTTGGAGGGACTTTGAAACATGCTTTTAAATATTTTTTGGACTACACAGTTGATTGTGGGGAATGGGACTGTGGGGAATGGGCTGATCTGCTGAGGAGAGACGGAGTTATTTTTGAGTTGGAGTATCCCCGAGACCTACTCCTCAACGAGAGAGAAAAGAAATTAAGAAAGAGATCAACAAAAGATAAGGTAAAGTGCAGGTGCAAACAAGAAGAAGATCTGCAGAAGGGACATGGAAAAGACTTAAGAGCCTCGGACATTAGATTACCAGGTTGATGGTCTAGATGGAATGGACAGGAAGGACTGACATAACCCGAGACCAGGAAGAAGAGACGTTGGAGGAAGATTGGAAGATTTTTTTTTAAAAAAAAATTATTTTGGGAATTAGTGCAAAATTAATGAGCATTAGGAAAAATGTTGGAATGAAAATAATTGGCTTTAGTAGAAATGATATAAGGAATTATGTATAAATAAATATTAAGTTTTAAGTTTTAAGGTATTTTATGGTAAGATAAGGTTAAAATAAATTAAGGTAAATTGAATGACAGAATATAGTGAAAGATGGAAAGGATTTGCTGAGTTAATTAATAGGTTAGACTGTTAAGTTAAATTACTCAATAAAAATTGAGAAGGATGGAAAGAATTTGCTGAAACAAATAATTAAACTAGAATACAGAAAGGGAGGTGTGAGGAGGTTGATGAAACAAGTAAATGAAAGATAAAGTTATGGAATATTGGATGTGTGTTTTTTCTTTATTATTATTCTTATTGCTGTATTGATTTTTATGTCTTTTTTTCTTGTTTTTTTTTCCTTTTTTGATGTATTGTTATGTATGTTTTGTTAAAATTTTTGTTGTTTCCTTTTTTTCTTCTTTCTGTAATTCTTGAAACTCCTAATAAATATCATTTTAAAAAAAACATCTGGCAGTCAGAGGAATAGTGTCTCTGACACTGGAGGCACAACCAGGGCTTTTGCGGCGCCGGGGTGCAAAGATCCGCCCGGCGCCCCCCCCCCGGTTGCCCTGTCCCAGGCGCACAGGAGGGCGGAGCCGAATGGCCGCTTCAGCATCTCGCTGCCTTGGTCACCCCCGAACTCGCGGCACAGAGCCGTCCACAGCAGTAGAACCCGCTGCGACGCTCCGACCGACAAGCAGCCTCTTCCCCGGACTCAACTCTCGGGTCCCGGACTCTCGGCCTGGCGCCCCTGAGAGCCCAGCGCCCGGGTGCCCCGCACCCCTAGTGCCTATGGGTAAGACGGCCCTGGGCAGAACATAACCATTGTGCCCTGTGGAGGAACTGGGGCTGCTTCCAGCCAAACTTGTTTATTGAGCATCGCTTCTGGTTCGTTTGCCCAAAGCTTGCAGGGAGCTTAGACGGTGTTGGTTTTTTATTGAGCATTTGTTCCAGCTCGTTTGTGGGGAGGTTAGATGATGCTGCGTCAAGCAAACGTTTATTCCACACTTTCCGGTGCATTTCCCCTTTGCGTGTGAGGTCAAGCAGCATGTCGTGTGGGACCTGAGAGCATACCCTCCGACGTTTCTCAGATGAAAATAAGGACATCCTATTCTACATCAGGAAGCTTCTCCCGCATTTGATCTCGCTGCACACATAGATGTCATAAACACACCTACATTGGTTACCTTGAGCCAGTTGCAACCTCTCCACTGAACCTACCTCACAGGATTGTTGTAAAGAAAAATCATGTACAAACCTTCCACAGATAAATGGAATGAAATACAATTTTAGCTGTAAGCTGCCTTTTAAGTCCCTGTGGAAAAGACAGGAAATTAATAACAATAATAATGATGAAGATGATTATGATGATGGAATCTGTGAGAATGATCAGTCAGTAAATTCTATTGAACTCAGTGAGACTTACTTCTGAGTAAGAATGCTTAGAATTGCAGTGTAGGGCTGCACAGTCTTTACCCAGTTACCTGGGAGTAGGCTCCATTGAATACAATGGGACTTACTTCTGAGTAGACATGCAAAGGCTTGCAATGAAAGGCTCAGTTTACAAGAAAGGAATATACCCTCCATGCATGTCTTAAAAAATTGTTGGCTGCTGAAGCATTGCAATTAAAGAATTTAAAGTGAATTCAAAATTATAGGAAGGGTTTTGTATGTCGGCGTCACCATTTCCTTCATTTGGTGCAGATATTTTATTTTCAGTATAAACAGGTTTTTGCAGCTACACAAACACAAAGCAAAGGCTGCTATTTCCAAAAAGGATGGGAGGTTTCTGATCTGATCTCTTCACCACTTTTAATAGTTCTCTGAGATGTGGAGGGGGAGGGGGAGGAAAACCTGGCCATTCCAGGATCAAATCTGAAACAGGAATGGCTTCTGTAATTCTGGGACCATCCCTGGAAAATCGGGACACTTGGAGGATATGTGACAGCTCCAGTGTGCTTTGCAATCAAGCCCTAGTCCTTGGCTATAGTTTAATGTTCACCTTTTTCCTAATTCCACCGCAGGCTCTTTTGATTAATGAATAAACTAGCATGCGCCTAAAAGAGAATTTAATACTAAAGGGAGGGGGAAATCAAATCTCAGATGGCGGCATTTGCCCAACCATATCATTTCCTCAAGATTCTTCCGATTACAAAAATGGGTAGAGAAAACGTTGCCATGCTGAGCACACACACTGTCTCTCTCTTTCTCTCTCTCTCTCTTTCTCTCTCTCTCTCTTTCTCTCTCTTTCTCTCTCTCTCTCTCTCTCTCTCTCTCTCTCTCTCTCTCTCGGTTAGTCATTCGTTGCAAGAATATAATCAGCAATTGGCTTCCCCTTTTCTGCCACCTGAACCTGGGATTGCTCTTTGGTCAGGCTTATGACCAGAATGAAGAGAAAGAAAGGCATGTGACCTGAATCGAAGTGTTGTGCTTGATTTACACACTCAGAAGGATGGAAGGAACAATATTTGGACTTGCAGTGGATCTCTGCACAAGCAGAGCAAAGGAAAAGCACACCAAGTTAGCTGTGTCAGTGATGTACAGCAGAGCAGTTTGGCGACCAGCCTAGTCACCCAGCTCTCCAGGTTTTCAGAAATATGACACATGAACAGGGCAATAAGCTAGCCATAATTCCATGGCAGCAGGGAATGCATAACCACCAACATCTCTCCGGTGAACATAGGGACGCCCTATTCCATACCCCCCAACATTTCTCTGATGAAAATAGGGATATCCTAAGGAAAAGCGGGACATTCTGAGATCAAATCAGAAACCAGGACAGCTTCTGTATATCTGGGGCTATCCCTGGAAAATAGGGACACTTGGATGATCTGGGAATCTGGAAATTCATATACAGCTTGTCTTCTTTTGGCACCAGATGAACGTTTTGACGTTCATCCAGGCCTTTATATTATTTAGGTAATCTGGACCTTCCTCACATTTTATTGGAAACATGCAGATTGTTGTTGTTGTTCTCATTTATTGTTGTTACATTTTGGAGGTGTGGTGAGTTCTGCTTTGCTGAATTTGTGTAGGTTACATACAGGAAAACACTTTATGCCATTTTCCCAATGTTTCCTGGCCTGATATTTTCCATGCTTTACGGGGGGGGGGGGGAAAGCTACCTTTGGATCTAGCAGAAGTTTAGCATTCCGTTCTGTGTTAATTAATTCCGGGGGGGGGGGGTCTGATCCATTTGCAACCCTTTTAACTTGAAAAATTGCAGGATGAAAATTGAAGTGGCATCCCAGCACACCTATTTATTATATCTGGTGGAATGTCTTCTGAATTACTTACGGTAAACTGTTAATTTTGATCGTATTGTTTATATTCCTTAATTTTGATCCTATTGTTTATATTGTTTTAGATTGTATGCCTGCCCCCCTCCACCAGGTAGAATTTCCTATTTTAATTCTGTACAGAGCCATGTACATAAATGGCACTCTATAATGAATGGATGAATAATACAGTTAATTGCTGCTGCTTTCATGGGGAAAACATGGAGGAACAGAAGCCCAATGCATGTCAAGGGCAAGGCCGGTTGGCAAGATGTTCAATTATATCCCCACCATACCCACTGATGTGCATGAAATTTAATGCAACATGGCAGTAAATCAATCCAAAAGCCACCTTTCCACAATGCAACAGGTAATGTAATGCAAAAGGAATGTTAAAAAATCAGGACAGAAGCTCTTGCTCTATAACCAGGGAAACTAATGCAATCATTCCCGTGTCTGAATGCACTCATCTTCATATTTTTGTCCCGTATATTTTAGATCCAGGACCTTTGCATGCTATTTTGGACTCGTGTCTTGCAGATAATCTGCTATTTTCGTCCTGTGGATGATAGATCAGGGATGAAGGTCGTTTGACGTTGCAGTCGATGCCAGAGTGCCCTCTAGCCCAATCCTGAACATCTGGCAACCCTCGGCCAGCAATTCATTCAGCTCCCAGTCAAACAATCACTCCTTTGCCCGCTATATTAAGATAATCTGGCTCAGCACCAAAGCATTACCTTGTGGGGGATTACGGAGCATTATCCAAGTGTTATTAGTACACGACTGCAGTGTTTATGTTCCGGCGCACATTTGCTCTCTCTGAATACTGGAGGCTGAAGCAGCCCAGTTATTTTAACCTTGAGTTGTGAGCAAAAAGGGGCTCTTTCCTAAACACAGAAGAGCAAAACAATGTGTTTCAGGAATAGAAACAGGCTGCCCCAAACGATAATGTCCCAGAGAAACATCCTGCGCAATGCATGCTCCTTTTAATGTGATTCGTGCACTGGTTGGCCTTGCGCCTAGGCTACCACAGTGCACTCAGCATGGGGCTTCCCTCGAGACTGAAAACTGCCGCTTGTTGGTGATTGTAGGACATCTCCCGCCATCATGTTGCTGCTTGAAACAGGCCACTGCCGCCTGCTGAATGGGAAGGCCAGCTTTGGCTATCATGCCTTGTGCACCTTGAGATTTACAAAGCAGCTGACATAGTTCCATCACATCAAAACCTTTCACTTATTGCAGAGAAAGGGCTCCGAGGAGCCACCTATTTAGTTGAACATTCATCTTGATTTGCTTACACAGAGATTAGACTATGGGTGGACCTAGACCAGTGATGGATTTATGTATAAGCTAAACAAGCTAAAGCTGTGGGCCCCCCCAAAAAAAATTAAAGGGAAAAAACTGGATGTACATTTCCAAAATATAAGACAAAAACAAATAAAATAAAACCTGCATATGGGTATCTGAAGAAGTGTGCATGCACACGAAAGCTTACACCAAGAACAAACTTAGGTGCTACTGGTAACGTTGGTTACCCCTGTGCTCGGACAACAAAGCGCTTTCATCCCCTTTAATTGTGTAAGCCGAAATTTTCCATATGCACTTGTTATGCTGCTATTTCTACGGGGATATACGCTCGGTATAAAAAACAGAGACATCACCTTGCCAACAAAGGTCCATGTAGTTAAAGCTATGGTTTTCCCAGTAGTGGTGTATGGAAGTGAGAGCTGGACTATCAAGAAGGCTGATGGCCAAAGAATTGATGCTTTTGAATTATGGTGCTGGAGGAGACTCTTGAGAGTCCCATGGACTGCAAGAAGATCAAACCTCTCCATTCTGAAGGAAATCAGCCCTGAGTGCTCACTGGAAGAACAGATCCTGAAGCTGAGGCTCCAATACTTTTGGCCTCATGAGAAGAGAAGACTCCCTGGAAAAGACCCTGATGGTGGGAAAGATGGAGGGCACAAGGAGAAGGGGACGACAGAGGACGAGATGGTTGGACAGTGTTCTCAAAGCTACCAGCATGAGTTTGACCAAACTGCGGGAGGCTGTGGAAGACAGGAGTGCCTGCCGTGCTCTGGTCCATGGGGTCACGAAGAGTCGGACACGACTAAACGACTAAACAACAACATTTATCACTCCTGTTATACAAAATCTCCAAATGGGTCCGAACTTCAATGTCTAAAACTCCTGGTAGAGAACAAGGATCTAGAGATCACACTAAGCGTGGCCAAATTCTGTGCGACTGCCATAAAACTTAGGGAACAAGCTGTATGCACCTGAATCCCTCCTACAAAATAGTGACAGTCTGGATCAAGCAGCCTGCGTCTTTAAACACAGCCTTCAACTTGAAACACGAAAGTGTTGGGGAGGAGCAGGATTTTTGGGGTTATTACAGACAGGTATCTTACAAAGAAGGATAGTCTTTGAGCTCGGAGCAGTGTATACGAAATCAAAGTTCATTTCACTTTGATGTTTTTCAGAGCAAGCACTCTGTGATTCCATTTTTTTTCCCTTTATTTAGGGCACAAGGAGTTTACTAAATGGTACAATGGAAAAAACTCCTCTGCATGCAGTGGAACAAGAGGCCTGTCATTTTCATAAAAATTAATCGCCTCTTCTATCTGTTCTTGTAAGGTTGAACTTAAAACCTACGCTGGCAGGAGCCAAGAATATTCTGACACCCTTAAAGAAAAGGAGGAGAAAAGACTTGAGTATTCAAGTCCTGGCTGATATCTCGGGTCTTTTTAATCTCCCTATGAAATGGCGTCTTTATTCTTCGGAAGGAAAATGCTCCACCAATCCTCTCAGCATCGAGGATTTCCGCCTTGGCAGATTCTGTAGCTTTCCCCGCTGTCTTCCTTGATCCTAATATCAAAACAATGCAGAAGGAGAGGGATTGCAAAGGGCAGCTGACTAGGATCGAAATAGGATGGGCATGCCAATTTCAGCTTCTCATTCTACCACGCTTGAGCTCAGTTCTCCACATCAGTTTGCAATTTTATTTTATTTATTTTTTTAAGTCTCCATGAAAATTCATCAGCATTTTAGCGCCAGCTTCCAGATCACCTGTTTATCAAGCATTCCTTCTGGCTCGGTTTGCAAGGAGGTTCGATGGCTTTGGCTATTTATTGAACACCACGTCCCATTGGTTTGTGGGGAGGTTACACAATTCTGCATCAAACAGATGCTTATCCCTCATTTCCCAATGTTTATCCCATTTCCCCTGACTGTTACCTTGTTGCGGGTGTTGTGGGTGAACATATCAGACGACACAGCGATTCTTCAAACAGCTCTTGTTTATTCACAGGCCAGAACAGAACTGGACTGAAGGGTTCAGCCAACCTGCTTATATAGAGCTCATACAAACCAACAGTAACAACTTTCTGTAACTATCCAATCACTGAATGTCACTTTCAATTCCTTATTTGCATATGTGGACCTGAGTGAAAACTATCTACAGAATCCCCCTGCTGGCCCAGGGTGAGAACTTCAGTACATATTTCTCATTCCTACTTTGCCTTTTCTGTTTCTCCTGACTGGCGCTCTCGATAAATTACAACAGACAAGTTCCAGGTCTCCCTTTTCTCCCTCTCTACTTCAAAGCAAGCACTTACAGGCCCTCTAAGGGTTCCTATTTTCCAGGGACAGGCCCTGATTTACAAAAGCCATCCCAGTTTCCAATTTGATCCTGGAATGTCCCACTTTTCCCTAGGACGTCCTTATTTTCATCAGAGAAATGTTGGAGGGTATGGTGTTGTGTGACTCCCTGAACCAAGGAGATCTTTAGAAGACATCTGAAGGCAGCCCTGTATAGGGAAGTTTTTTTAATGTTTTGTTATGTTTTTATATATGTCGGAAGCTGCCCAGAGTGGCAGAGTGGCAACCCAGACAGATGGACGGGGTATATATAATAACATCATCATCATCATCATTATTATTATTATTATTATTATTATTATTATTATTATTATTAAATAGGATGTCCCTATTTTCTTCAGAGAAGTGTTGGAGGGTATGCACTTAGGCACACACACAATTGCCAACAGAAGCCTACTGTTTCCATTTCCTGACTGGCAGTGCTGTGCATGCTTATTTCTCTTTTCCTCCTTAAAAACAAAGCAAAACATATTTTTTTAAAAAAATAACTTCACTCAGTTCTAAATGGGGAAGAGATTTTTTTTTTAGGAACTGAAAAAGGTGCAAACTGCTTCAAACGGGCAAGTTTTGATCTTCCCTGTGATCTATGCAAACGCCTTGCAATCTCCTGTGTGTCTACTTAATCTTAAGAGCAGGCTGTGCATTTAGAGAGGAGGGTAAACATTTGGGTTCTGTGTATGTTACCATCTCACTTTGGATTTTTCATGGGCTGACAGATGTACCGTACAGTAAAGCCTCTGTGATAAGGAAGCCAAATGCCGCCACAAACACACACACACACACACAGACACACACACACCCTCCTTCCCCAACATTCACTCGGAAAGTTTCTTGGACGTGCAAAGCAGTCTGAGATGTTTAAACTTCCGTCCTTCTTCCAGAGCAGGCATTTCAAACTCTCTAGTTTTTAAGGAGTTTTCCCACCCTGACTTGAGGGACCCCTGCTTGCCTGCCCCCAAACCTGGCACTATCTATCTTTCTATCTATCATCTATCTATCTATCTAGTGCTTTCTTCTATTTAAAAAAAAAAAGTTTAGGGGTACCCTCATTTTCCTACTCATATTGAAATACTGCCCCTCAATGAGGCCAAACTTAGATTCACAAAATGTTTAGGGGTATGCGTACCCCTGCGTACCCCCAGAAAAAAGCACTCTATCTATCTATCTATAATCTACCTATCATCTATCTATCTATCTATCTATCTATCATCTATCTATCTATCTATCTATCATCTGTCTGTCTATCTATCTATCATCTATCTATCTATCTATATCTATCTATCATATCTATCTATCATATCTCTCTCTCCTATCTACCTACCTACCTACCTACCTACTTACCTACCTATCTATCATCTATCATCTCTCTCTCTCTCTCTCTCTCTCTCTCTCTCTCTCTCTCTCTCTCTCATCTATCTATCTATCTCATCTATCTATCTATCATCTATCTATATCTATCTATATCTATCTATCATCTATCTATCTATCTATCTATCATCTATCTATCTATCTATCTCTATCTATCTATCTATCTATCTATCTATCATCTATCATCTATCATCTATCATCTATCATCTATCATCTATCATCTATCATCTATCATCTATCATCTATCTATATCTATCTATCATCTATCTATCTATATCTATATCTATCTATCTATCTATCATCTATCATCTATCATCTATCATCTATCATCTATCATCTATCATCTATCATCTATCATCTATCTATCTATCTATCTATCTATCTATCTATCTATCTATCTATCATCTATCATCATCTATCATCTCTCTCTCTCTCATCTAGCTAGCTATCATCTATCATCATCTATCTAGTGAGGGGCAGATGGGGCTCATCAACCTGAGAAGGTAGCCCATCTAGCAGAAGGAAAACTCTGTTCCTAAACCTCTGCTGCCTTGCAGAATATCTTTGGGAAAAGAAAAGGCTAAGGAGCAAAGCCTGCACAAATCCAGAGTGGAGGCCCCAAGGCGGTTGGATGGCACCTTGTACACCTCCTTCCGGCAACTCCTGCGTCCAAGCTGGTGCCAAATGTAATGCCCTGCTTTCTTTTGGACCACATCTGGGCAGCCCTGGACTGACTCTTTTCCAGCCCATGTTGTTCTGCCATGTGATTCTCAGTACTGGAAATGTTGCCTAGCCTGTGATATAGAAAAATAGGGGTGTTTGGCTTTTGCTGCCCGACTCCTCAAGGGACTGAGTCGCCTAAGTCCATGATCGGTCAGAGATGAACGGATGATGGCAGGAGGCAGTGAAAGCAAGGCAGATCTTTATTTTTCTAGTTACAGGTAGGTAACTGTGTTGGTCTGTTGTAGTCAAAACAAAATAAAATAATTCCTTCCAGTAGCACCTTAGAGACCAACTAAGTTTGTTACAGGTATGAGCTTTCGTGTGCATGCACACTTCTTCAGATACACTGAAAGAGAGTTCCCTTCCCTCCTAGCAAGGAGGCAAGAGAGACCCAGAACCAAGAAGAAACATCTCTTTTAAGGGTTTTCATTTTGACATGGAGAAGAAGGACATCCCCTCTACAAACAGTCAGAAATTACATCACACTTAAGGTGGGGTGACTGTGGCTCAGGCAGGCCAAGGTGTGAAATTCCTGAGAATTTAGCAAGTTTTACATAGTCCACCGTCAGATTTCCCTTAAGGCAGAGCATCTGGGCAAACAGTGACAAATAATTACAAAGTACGTTCATAGGAGGGACGCGGGTGGCGCTGTGGTTAAACCCCAGAGCCTAGGGCTTGCCGATAAGGAGGTCGGCAGTTCGAATCTCCGTGACGGGGTGAGCTCCCATTGCTCGGTCCCTGCTCCAGCCAACCTAGCAGTTCGAAAGCACATCAAAGTGCAAGTAGATAAATAGGTACCGCTCCGGCGGGAAGGTAAACGGCGTTTCCGTGCACTGCTCTGGTTTGCCAGAAGCGGCTCAGTCATGCTGGCCACATGACCCGGAAGCTGTACACCAGCTCCCTCGGTCAATAAAGCGAGATGAGCGCCGCAACACCAGAGTCGGTCACGACTGGACCTAATGGTCAGGGGTCCCTTTACCTTACTAGGTTCATAGATATAGGAGAGGAATCCCTTCAGGAACTGTGTTCTCTGGCAAGGGGGATTAAGGGGGCAGAGGAAATATTTTGAGCCTTTAGGAGAGCCAAGATGGCTTTTGCATTGCTCTTCTGTACTATTTGAGACATGTGGTTTATATACTTACGTACGTGTGTTTACCTTGTGCAATTATCAACATTCATTCTATATTTGGGACCTTACAATTGTTATACTATACCTGGCACCACTAAGCAGCAAGAAAGGGTGGAAGTCTAACCTTCCTTAAGTGTTTTGCAAGCTCTTTCTAGAAAGGCTTTTTCCCCTCCCTGACTCCATAAATGGTGAATGCACACCCACTCTCAGATGCCATTGTTGGCTCCTGCAGAAGGCATCACATGCTGTGCGGGTGTGTACATTCCTAAGTCTTTTTATTGACCCGGAGAGCAGAGCCGCAAATGTGATGGTGAGGTTTGTTTACTAGGAAGATTAATATGTGACACGAAAGCTTTAAAGATAGGGAAACAAGGTCTTTAATCCACAGATATTTTTTTCTTTTGCATGCTCATGGCGAATTGAGCATCTGCTGTTTTGGTTTCTGAAGTATCTGCACATGATTTCGGGGCTTTGTGGTCCCACCTCTCTGAGGCCACTTCCAGACTGGTGGCTTCTGGTGTTTTTTAAGGGTGTGTTCTGCAAAATGGCATTGACAGACGGATGCATTCCCACAGCCGTTTGTTCCATTTCCCTGACATTTCCATTACTTAGAAGAGTCACCTCTGGAAATCTAGCGGAATATGGCGGAAGTTTAGCGCTCATTTCCATGTGAACGGCTTTGAGGGGGAAAAAATCCATTTGCAATCCCATTAACCCAGAAAACTGCAGGTGGAAAGTGAGCAATTTGGCCTGGCATACCTGCATAAGGTTCTTTCCTGACCTTGCACACAGAAGTATGCCTGTTGTCCCATGATGTTTGCTGTTGTGTCACACAACACCCACTGGTGTGAATGGAATTTCAGTATATTGGTTAAAGCAAACCACAGTTCCATCATGCAAACAGGACTGCACTGGGAAAGGAATGTCAGAGCTGGAGAAAGATGGATAGCAAGGGATGGCACCACTCAGGTGTTGTGAAACGTAGTTCTGGATATATGGGATAGCAAGGGGGAGAAGGTGAGGTCTCAGAAGAGCTATAGCTCAGAGGTAGAATATCCGCTTAGCATGCAGAATGTCAAAGGTTTGATTCCTGGAGTTATGTATTGAAGTTCTCACCCTGGGCCAGCAGGAAGATACTGTAGATAGTTTTCACTCAGGTCCACATATGCAAATAAGGAATTGAAAGTGACGTTCAGTGATTGGATAGTTACAGAAAGTCATTACTGTTGCATTGTAAAGGTAAAGGGTAAAGGGACCCCGACCATTAGGTCCAGTCATGGCCGACTCTGGGGTTGCAGTGCTCATCTCGCTTTAGTGGCCGAGGGAGCCAGCGTACAGCTTCCAGGTCATGTGGCCAGCATGACTAAGCTGCTTCTGGCGAACCAGAGCAGTGTATGGAAACACCATTTACCTTCCCGCTGGAGCGGTACCTATTTATCTACTTGCACTTTGATGTGCTTTCAAACTGCTAGGTTGGCAGGAGCTGGGACCAAGCAATGGTAGCTCACCCCGTCGCAGGGATTCGAACTGCCAGCCTTCTGATTGGCAAGTCCTAGGCGCTGTGGTTTAACCCACAGTGCCACCTATATAAGCAGGCTGGCTGAACCCTTCAGTTCACTTCTGTTCTGGCCTGTGAATAAACAAGAGCTGTTTGAAGAATCGCTGTGTTGTCTGATATGTTCACCCACAACTAACACCTGGCATCTGCAGGTGGGGCTCCCTTGCCTGAAATCCTGGAGAGCTTCTGGCCCTCAATGTAGACCAGCAATTCCCAAACTCCCACCCTCTCCCCAGACCACTTGAAAAACACTGAGGGTATTGTAGCATCATAGAATAGACCTTGTGGGTTATCTCTTCCAACCCTTTGCAATGCAGGCATCTCAACCAAAGCATCCATGATGACTGGCCATTCAGCCTCTGTTAGAAAACCTCCAGCCAACGAGAGTCAACCACCACAGACTTACTTCCTGGTTTCCTTGCTTGTTGTAGTAACTTCAATGCACCATGCTAGATGCTGTGTGGTTTTTCATTGTATTTTTACTGCCGCTTCAATTCACTGTGTTTTATTCTTATTCACAGAATTCAAATTGTAGGTGTTCTTCACAGACATGCCATGGACCACCTGAGTGAAGCTCACAGACCACAGGTTCTCCACGAGCAGCCGTTGGGGAACTCCTTGTGGAGACAATACTGATCCACGTGGACCTGTGTCTGAGGCCGTGTAAGACAGCCTCCTGTCTCCTTATCTCTGAAGGAGAGAGGAGGACCTTTGGATGGCTGATGGTGGTGGAGATGACAGGCGATGGTATCAGGGCATAAAAGCAAGGAGATATGAAGGAAAGGGCATGGAGGACGAGGAACTCGTGCTGCATCTGGCAGCAGAGTGAAGCCAGTGTGCACATTCAAGACATTACATGCCATAAAAGGAATCTTCTGGCACAGGTAGATGCCTTTTTTTCTTATGGTTTCTTATCTTGGAATTCACTGGGGGGTGGGAACCCTTGCCCTGAGATCTTGGACAGCTGCCACCAAGACATTGGCCAAGATCTAGCACAGCAGAAGACACACAGCTGGACCGGCCCTGCAATGAGGCAGAGTGAGGCAGCTGCCTTAGGCGGCAGATGTTGAGGTGCGGGGAGTGCCTGGTGTCCTACCCTATAACCTCTATACTAGCTGGCTGCAGTGAAAGACTCCATCCTTTCACCAAGATTGGAGGAAGATTCAGATTGGCTTCTGTACCTTTCTTGGGGAAGGGTGCCATCTTCTCCTTTGCCTCAGGCAGCAAAATGTCTTGAGCCAGCCCTGAAACACAGGGCGATTACTAAAATTTGAGGGGCCCAACATGGGGCCTGTGGGCACCGCAGTGGCCTTCAATCAGTTTATTATTACAGTCATAGACCAGCCATTTAAGAATATCTAAAATACAAAATTATGAAAGCCTTAGACACTCTCCCTGGCAATGGCCAAGATGATTTTAAATTAAGATATGGGGAGTTGGTTGTTTGGTGGTTGTTTGCATTTGGAGGGTGCTTCGTACTTTGAGGGGGGCATTGTTGGTGTTTTCCCTGCTCACATGTGGGTTTCTAAACACTGCCAGTTTTTCTTCTGTGAAACAGGGATTTTGTGGCGCTGTGGGTTAAACCACAGAGCCTAGGACTTGCTGATCAGAAGGTCGGTGGTTTGAATCCCTGCGACGGGGTGAGGTGAGCTCCCGTTGTTTGGTCCCTGCTCCTGCCCACCTAGCAGTTCGAAAGCACGTCAAAGTGCAAGTAGATAAATAGGTACCACTCCGGCGGGAAGGTAAACGGCGTTTCCGTGCGCTGCTCTGGTTTCGCCAGAAGCGGCTTAGTCATGCTGGCCACATGACCCGGAAGCTGTACGCCGGCTCCCTTGGCCAATAAAGCGAGATGAGCGCCGCAACCCCAGAGTCGGCCACAACTGGACCTAAAGTTCTTTTTTTTTTTAAATTATATTTTATTCAAATTTCAAAAACAGATTACAAAAATAATAAAATAATAAAGAAAAAAACAAACAATAAAAAATACAGAGTAGAAAAAAAGGAAAGTAGAAAAAACAGTAAAAAAAAGTCCATCTTTCAATTTCTTACTTTTCATTCACTTGTTTCCCTGACCTCCTCACACCTCCCTTTTTTGTATTCCATTTCGAATGGTTAATTCAGCAAATCCTTTCCCTCTTTGTTTTTATCTTAGTTCTTTATCGCCTTATATTTATATTTATATTCTATTATCGCCTTATATTTTCATCTATTAGCAAGCCCTTTTTACATGCTCCTTTTTAACATTGTTACTAAAACCGCTTCATTTCATTCCGACATCATTTTAACATTCATTAATTTTACAATGTTTCTGTAGATAGTCCTTAAATTTCTTCCAGTCTTCTTCCACCGACTCTTCTCCCTGGTCTCGGATTCTGCCAGTCATTTCCGCCAATTCCATATAGTCCATCACTTTCATCTGCCATTCTTCCAGAGTGGGTAAATCTTGTGTCTTCCAATACTTTGCAATAAGTATTCTTGCTGCTGTTGTGGCGTACATAAAAAAAAATTCTATCCTTCTTTAACACCAATTGGCCGACCATGCCCAGGAGAAAGGCCTTTGGTTTCTTCAAGAAGGTATATTTAAATACCTTTTTCATTTCATTATATATCATCTCCCAGAAAGCCTTAATCCTTGGGCACGTCCACCAAAGGTGAAAGAATGTACCTTCATTTTCTTTACATTTCCAACATTTATTATCGGGCAAATGATAGATTTTTGCAAGCTTGACTGGTGTCATGTACCACCTATATATCATTTTCATAATATTCTCTCTTAAGGCATTACATGCCGTAAATTTGATACCTGTGGTCCACAACTGTTCCCAGTCAGCAAACATAATGTTATGTCCAATCTTGTGCCCATTTAATCATAGCAGATCTAACCGTTTCATCCTGAGTTCAGCAGCAAGTTATACATTCTTGAAAGTATCTTAGTTTTGGAAAACTAAGAAAGACTGGACCTAAAGTTCAGAGGTCCCTTTACCTTTACCTTTAGAGCCATTTCTTAGATTTCCAAATTTCTTAGATTTCCAAATACATCCTTTCTCCCAAAATGGTTGAGCCTATTTAATCTGAGTCAAGAAGCTTTATATATCACAGTTGTATACACAGTCATTCCCTTGCTCTGCCATCAACCCTGGCAATAATTACAAAATTCTCTATGAGAGAAAGCTCTGGGGCGTTTTAGTGGCTTTTTGTAATACTTGGCTCATTTACAAGTATACCTGTTGAGCAGATGGAAAACAAGCGCTTACAGAGCTATAAAACCATAGAATTGTAGAGCTGGATGGTCCAATCCCTTGCAATTCAGGAATCTTCTGGTCAGACATGGAACTCAAACCCACGACCCTGGATTAAGAGACTCATGCTCTATCAACTGAGCTATCCCACAGCTTTGATTGGTTCGAATGAGTTGTTTCTGCCAGGCAACGAGGAATACTCAGCAACCTTCTCCACCAAAACTCCAGTCTGTTTCCTGGCTTACATTAAGGCCTGTGCACAACGACTTTTCCTGTTCTTCTGTGCTTCAAAGGGGCCTATTTTGGTTAAAATTAGCCCACTATAATGGTTGCAGAATATTGATAGAGGTGGTTTGAGACCGGGTGGTTAACAACAAGGCTGTTGTGCTCCCCACCCCCCGAGGAACACGGGATAAAAACATCCTCCTCTTCGGCTGTTAATCATTTCCAAGCTAACTAAGAAGGCCATTGAGTGGAAAGTCCAACAGCTGTTTCAAAACAAGCCCTTGGAAACCCTTATTTGTTCTGGGTCAAGACCTCCTTCCTTCTCTCTTCGAGAAAAGACCATGTGGGCTCGCTTAGGGTGGCCACAACGTGGGATGTAAACTTCTATTTTTTGCTTAAGGCTGCATGTCAGTTATATGTAAAAAATGCACGCGCCAAGCCATCAGGGCGTAATGAGATGTAATAGCTTGTTCCTGCAAAAGCTTGTTTTCCCACTGCTGGAAAGAGGAGAGGCAGCTGGGAGGTTATTCACTAGCTGTCCATCAACTGCAGCTGGAAGTGGAAGCACTGGGGTCTGTGCTCACAGATCTCCCCCGCAAGCACATTCTTCCCGACTCATCTCTAGGGATGGGTAAATTTGTCAATTTTGGTTTTTTTTTTCATTTTTAACCACCTGAAGCTCAGTTTTAATCATGTCCTCATCCATCTGCAAATTTCTTTATTTAAAACAGCCTCCTGAAAATTCAGCTGCAAATCTCTCCTAATATGCATATGTTTGTATGCCGTTTTCCCTGAAACACACAGTTTTGCAAAGCAAATTTTTCCCAATAGACTTCATTTTTAATATTATTTTCACATATAGGTGCATTTTGACCCACAGTTTATCCTAGTATATACATTTTGGAACTCATTATCTGGCTTGAGAGCTGCATTGCAAAATTCAGAGAATGCCTGTCTTATGGTTTATGGTACAGTGGTACATCTGGTTGCGAACGGGATCCGTTCTGGAGGCTTGTTCGCAACATGAAAAGAACGCAACCCACAGCGGTGCATCTGCGCATGCGCAGGTTGCAATTCGCAACTTCTGCGAATGCCCTTGTCATCATTTTGCACGTCTGCACATGCGCGAGCAGCAAAACCCGGAAGTAACCCTTTCTGATACTTCCGGGTCACCGCGGGACGTAACCTGATAGAACATAACATGAAGTGGATGTAACATGAGGTATGACTGTATTGTTTTGGAAAGTACAAATTTGGGAGGTTTGCCTTTAAATGAGAACTGAATCAAATATCTCACCTGTGCATCCCATTTTATGCAAACCTGCACTACTGTGCATGCGCAAACAGCAGAGATCCTTTACTGCAGGGGTCGTCCACTGGTCCAGACCCAAGACCCATCTCTGACTCCCAAGCCACACTACAGAACCCATTCACATATTTGCTTTTTATCTATAGTTCCTTTCTAGTCTTGTAATGTTGGAGGAGAAAGGCACGGGCAAGCTATGGTTAGTCCCTTGCTTCTGAGCCACAGTTTGCAAACCCATGCTTGGTTCAAAAATGGGGGGGGGGAGCTCTCCCGATATTGGACCCCAACTCCCATCAGCACAACATCTAGAGGCCTTCCCGTCTTTGAGCTAAGCATAGTTTGTCCCTTTGCATGCTGTGCTTAAAGTATACCCCTCAACTGTCTGGGGAAAACCAGGACATGCTGTTTCTTTTCATGCAAAACCATGGAAGCCGTTTTGGGTGCCACAATCTTGCCCCCCCCCCTTCAAAAAAGTGCTTTTTTTCAGGGCTGTGATCTTGTGTGGATCATGTGACATGTGTCCCAGTTTTTGGCCTGAATGTGTTAGAGGGTATGGTTTCATATGGTTAGACAGGGCCGTCTTAAGAATATGCAGTGCCGGGGTGCAAAATTCCACCCAGCGCCCCTAGGTTGCCCAGAGTTGTCAACCTTTTTAAAAGGAAATAGTTGTTTACCTTTGGAACGGTTGCGGCACGCAGGGACTCACAGCACCAACCAATGGGGGTGCCAGCGCCCCACGCACAAGGGCATACGAAGGTGGATGCGGGTTCCATGCTGGGGTGGGACAAAATGTCAGGTGGCACAGTCGCCGCGTTGTCCACCCGCTGCCCCCCCGCATGCCGGCTAACTGTTTCAGCTGCACGCGCGGTTCCCAGAGCACCATGTAATGTTATGGGCGCTGTGCAATGCATCCTGATGCATGCGCCAAACTGCGGGTTCCTTTGCTGCCTTTCGCTGTCAGCACATGCTCCCAGCACTGCCCAACTTGGGGTGTCAGTGCAGAACGATGGGGAATGCAAGCAGCAGTGGAGGAAAGATCTGTGGACAGGATCCGTGCACTCCTATTCGTCGGGTTTTCTTGCTGCTGCCGGCACTGTCGGCACGCGGCGGATCCCATCCAGAGATGTTTCATCCACTGCCACTTGCATTCCCCGTCGTTCTGCACTGACACCCCATGTTGGGCAGCGCTGGGAGCATGCGCCGACAGCGAAAACACCAGCAAAGGAACCCACAGCTCGGCGCATGCAACAGGATGCGTTGCACAGCGCACACAATATTATACAGTGCTCCGGGTGCAGTGCCAAAATAGTTAGCCGCCATGCAGTTGAGGTGAGAGCCGACAGCCGAGCGGAGCGGAGTCTGTTGGAGCGCCATGGGTTCTTCTGCTGCGGGCAGCTCGGCACAAGTTCAGGGGCAAGCACTGGAGTCCGAAAAAGAGCCTCCCACAGTAGAAGAGCCCACAGCACTCCGACAGGCTCTGCTTCGCTTGGCTGCCAGCGGCTCTTCCTCGGACTTCAGTGCTCAGCCC
This sequence comes from Podarcis filfolensis, assembly GCF_964270895.1. NCBI lineage: Eukaryota > Metazoa > Chordata > Lepidosauria > Squamata > Lacertidae > Podarcis > Podarcis filfolensis. Next base: position 81,241,960 of record NC_139603.1, on the reverse strand, counting down.
CGGACTCTCGACCTGGTGCCCCTAAGAGCCCGGCACCTGGGCGCCATGCACCCCAGCGCCAATGGTTAAGATGGCCCTGTGGTTAGAGAAAAGGAGGAAATCAAGGAGATAAAATCCACAGATGAGAAGAGAAGGGAAGAGAGAGCTTATGAGTCCACAGCAATACCCTCAAAATATCTGAGCCATCATTTAGAGATCAGGAAAAGCAGGGCTGGTCCTGCAGTGCAGCAGAGGGAATGGGGTGTGCATTTGGGCTATGCTTCAAGCAGAAGAAAAGTCTTGGCACAAGGCAAATTCAGCATCAGACTTGAGCCAAAGCCTCTGTCCAAATTCAAACTGTAAACACGCACATCCCAAACATCCCTCTAGCTTTCTTTGTCCCTCTCCCAATCTCTGACGGGTGTCACATTCCAAAGGCTGGAGCCGTTAAAAATGGCTCGTCCCTTTTGTTAGGCCCCCGAGTTTGCCAGCCAAACCCACAGCGACAGGCCCATTCCTTCTGACCAAGGCAGGCAAACACATGCCCATATCCAGCACAGAAACAGAACCCTGTGTGGTCTTGATAAATGAGGGGCCTACGATGGCTCTCCTCCTCTTCCAAAATCTTCAGAGGCGCCTGCCAAAGCTTTCTTGGAGGAAAGAATTATGAGTTTGGTGGAAGGCTGAAGGCTGACTCAGCCTGGCAGACTTTTGTGTTTTTGTCTTCCTGGCGCGTCCGTTTCAGCTGCTTTTGGGAATGGATAGGAAAGGGGTTTCGCTGGCTGCCACGAACAGGAAAACATTGCTGTGCTGGATCAAACCAAAGTCCTATTTAACCCAGAAACCTGTTCCCCACAATGGCCTATAAGGAAGCCTTCAGAGAAAACAGGAGGGTAGTAGTAGTAGTAGTAGTAGTAATAATATTAATAATAATAATAATAATAATAATAATAATAATAATAATATATTTGTACCCTGCCCATCTGGCTGGGCTTCTAAAAGGCTTCTAAAAGTCTGGTAGTTGTTCTCTTTGACATCTGGTGGGAGGGCGTTCCACAGGGCGGGTGCCACTACCGAGAAGGCCCTCTGCCTGGTTCCCTGTAACTTGGCTTTTTGCACGGAGGGAATCACCAGAAGGCCCTCGGCGCTGGACTTCAGTGTCCGGGTAGAACGGTGGGGGTGGAGACGCTCCTTCAGGCATACAGGACCGAGGCTGCTTAGGGCTTTAAAGGTCAGCACCAATACTTTGAATTGTGCTCGGAAACATACTGGGAGCCAATGTAGGTCTTTCAAGACCGGTGTTATGCGGTCTCGGCGGCCACTCCCAGTCACCAGTCTAGCTGCCACACTCTGGATTAGTTGTAGTTTCCAGGTCACCTTCAAAGGTAGCCTCACGTAGAGCGCATTGCAGTAGTCCAAGCGGGAGATAACCAAAGCATGCACCACTCTGGCAAGGTGCAGATTTAGAAATAATGACTCTTCTTGAAATAGAAATGCAAAGCATCTCACCACAGTGGGGAAGTCTGCAACCAAATGACTTTTGTGGCTGCTCAATCCTGGTGTTAACTGCGGAGGGTCAACTTCAAGGCTCCTCATTATCCCCCTTTCCGGAGTTTTGTTATCTTGAAACCAGACTATGGTTGGGTTTCTGGGCTGCAAAATAGAGGGCTCTTTCAAAAAGAGGGCTGCCCTCTGTAAAATGGGACACACACGGATACTCTACCTCTCTGTCTCTCCAGGTTTCGAGTGCATTTTGACCCCCGTGCTACAAAACGATGACAGAAGAATGTGGGGGGAAATGCTTACTGGATAATTCCAGGAAAATGGTTTCCAGCATTCTGCTCACAGGAGGCAAATAATGCTAATCTTGGCATTCAGCTAGCTTGGAGATATCTCTTGCCCCAAATGTGCCCACCCCCCTCCTTAAAACTCACCTTTTCGGATTTGTTGATTTGCCTCCCTGAGGGGGAGGCTGGAAAAAAACACACGCAGACTGGCTATGGAAAATGGGAGAGGCTTATTTATCCGTTTGTCCTTCCCTACTGGTCTGGAGATAATGAATGAATATAAGAACACAAAATAGTTATTGATAGGGCCGCCACATTTTCTCCTGCCGAAGCGCCTGTGCCTTTAACGTCACTGAAACTCAACAGGTGAAGATTTCCCTGCTACAGAGTTACAGTCGCAGAAGGGGGGGAAATTGCCTGTTTAATTTTAGGGTTTTCCACCTGTTTTCCTGCACAAGTGCCTGTGCCTTTAAACAAGTCACTCCTGCCGCAGATATTGTCACAGAGAAAGCTTTGCCTGTTGAATTTCAGCCTGTCATAGAGCTCCATTGTCCGACACCGCAGGAGCTATGATTTATTTTTTTTAAATTCACTTGTATTTAAAAGAGACCCTTCTCAAGTCTCACTGTCCAAAACAGTATGCAGAATGAAACACAGCCATCCTTTGAACGCCACGCTTCTCTGAATTTTGCAGCTCAGTTCTCCAGCATTTATAAAAATGCGCATATTAGGGTACACAGGTATATGTTGATGAAAAGGCCATACACAACTGTATTATGTATTTGGGGGTTATTATTATTCTTTAGCAAAAAAAAAAATGTGTACATTTGGCAAAATTGCATGCAAACATAATGTATCTTAGAAGAAATTAGCACTAAAATACAATTAATTATCCTGAGGATTTATTTATTTTTAATTGCAAACTTTATGTGGAAATGCAAAGAACTGAGCTTAAGATTGGAGAGAGCCAGTGTGGAGAAGTGGTTAGAGTGTTGGACTATGACCTGGGAGACCAGGGTTTGAATCCCACTTGAACTATGATACTCACAGGGTGACCTTGAGCCAGTCATTGCCTCTCAGCCTAACCTACCTCACAGGGTTGTTGTGAGGACAAAATGGAGGAGGGGCGGACCATGTACCCCACTTGGAGCTCCTTAGAGGAAGGGGGGGTGCAATATATAAATGTGAGAAACTTGGAGGATCCAAAATTTCAGCTTTCCCTCAACCCTTTGCCCAAGAGACGGTGCATCACCCGTAGCCTCCTGTTCATTTAATAGATGTCTGTGGCAGTTAGAAATATGTATGGCCAATGAATGAAAAGGGATTTTAAGGCAGCAGAACTGATGTTGTGAAAGCTGCTTTCCTGTCAATATATCAGCTTTGTTTCTCAAAGTCACTTTGCAGACGGGAACTCTGTCCTGGAGAGTGCAATAAATTACAGATCTTATGATGCAGAAGGAATGTGAAATCCAGGGTCAGGGAGGGCTGTGTCTCCATCAGGATGCATAGATCTTTGGACACAGCTTTTAAAAAAAATAAATGCATGTGACTTGTAAGGTTGCTCCGTTACTTCCGGGTCGTGTGGAGCGCAGCCCAAAAACACTCAACCCGAAGCTACTTCAGCCCGAGGTATGACTGTTGGTGCAGCCTAGAACAGCATTTGTCCATGGAAACTCCTAGGTCTCATCCAGGTGGTGGACTCTCCTTCCTTGGAGGTCTTTAAGCAGAGATTAGATGGCCATCTGCCATCGATGTTTTAGTTGAGATTCCTGCATTGCAGAGGGTTGGACTAGATGACCCTCATGGTCCCTTCCAACTCTGCAATTCTACGATTCTATGAACTAATAATAATAATAATAATTTTATACCCCACCCTTCCCGGTTCAAAAACCGGGCTCAGGGTAGCTAACAACAAATTTAAAACACTTAATTATAAAAGCAGCATAAAATGCAGTATAAAAACATGAATAACAATAAAAATCAAAATTTAGGGGAAATAAGCATTAGATAATCCCCAGGGCTAGCTGGCTGAATTGGTCCTGCTTGGGCCAGCAAAGAGGCCAGGAGAGAATTAGCTGTGGCGTCTTAGAGGAAGGGGGGGGGGAGAGAAGGGAAATAAAAGATCAGGCTGAATTCAAATTAAAGGCCAGGCGGAATAGCTCTGTCTTACAGGCCTGACGGAAGGAGGATAAATCCTGCAGGGCCCTGGTCTCATGAGACAGAGCATTCCACCAGGTCGGAGCCATCACTGAAAAGGCCCTGGCCCTGGTGGAGGATAATCTGACTTCCTTAGGGCCCGGGACCTCTAAACTATGGTTATTCATGGGCCTTAAGGTCCTCTGCGGTCCTCTTCCATCATCCCTGACTTTTGCCCCTGCTGGCTGTGTGTTATGTACTAAGTTGAATAGGATCCAAAAGGCAGCAGTCTGATTGGTCCACGAGAGCCACCCAATCCAGCTCCAGGTGGAAGTGAATACGCAACCTGATTGGCCTACAGGTGAATCCTGGAATTAGCCAATCACGTGGGGCCCATTGTGTAAATAATGTATATAAAGCAGACATTCTGGGGGAACTTCCATTCCTCCTCACCACTATGAGCTGAATAAAGAGCATGAAATTTCATTGTGACTGATCCCAAACATCTGGCAGCCACCACCTTGCCAGTGTGGTGTAGTGGTTAAGAGCAGTAGACTTGTAATCTGGTGAACCAGGTTCGCGTCTCCGCTCCTCCACATGCAGCTGCTGGGTGACCTTGGGCTAGTCACACTTCTCTGAAGTCTCTCAGCCCCACTCACCTCACAGAGTGTTTGCTGTGGGGGAGGAAGGGAAAGGAGAATGTTAGCCGCTTTGAGACTCCCTAGGGTAGTGATAAAGCGGGATATCAAATCCAAACTTTTCTTGCCTACCCCTGAAAATGGAAATATTTTGTATCCGGATGGGATGAGGGAAGACGCTCTTTGATTGTTTTCTACAGCCATATTCTGGTGACCACCAATGTGGCCTTTTCTCGGCCTCCGAGCAAATGGCAAGCTGCTCCACCTTTGCCATCCCTCATTCCAGCCTTCCCTTCTGCTTTGCAACCGCCACAAAGATTCAGATCCTTCTGTTTGCTTTCTCTATCTTCCCTTTTAAAAGGAAATGCAAACATGAGTCACGGCCCTGCGGTGACTGGGAAGACTGGCTTTTGGGGTGTGTGAGTGTGCGCGCACATAAAATGCTTTGTGTGACCCTCTGCACGTCTCCTGGCAGCCAGGAAAAAGCTCTCCCAAAAAACCCAGCTCACATGCCTTTACTGACTAATTTTGGCAATTGCATCACAGGCTTAATAATGACTGTTCTCTTCCAACCAAAAGTTCTAACCAAAGCCTGCAGGCTGCTGCCTGTCTTCCTCCTCGTCTTGTGCAAAGATGATTGCCACCTCACTTTCCCAGCCCAGTTGCTGGGTCCAACGTGCTGAAGTTCAACAGGTGAAGCTGTTTCCTCTGCAGAAATGTGAAACTCTCCGCTCAAATGAATTTCTTTGCGCCAGACTGCTTCTTAAAGAAAGACACAGGAGCTGGGCCAGAAGAAGGCAGGTGGCAACCCTAAATGCTGGGGGGGAAACCTTTTGAATTGGGTCCAATTGATAGCTGCAATATCCAGGCCACTTCACAATCAAATGTTCATGTTATATTCTGCACAAGTATTATGGTAAGGGAGATCCTTCGCTTTCTGTCTGCATTGTGTTCCTCTTGCAGCAAAGTTGATGAGGTGTGATGGAATGGCCACAAACACTCCAACTTCTCAGGGTATGAATCAATAATATGCTGATGGGACACCTTCTGTAGAACTAACTAGAAGTACGTACGTATTATGTGTATGTTTTAGTCTTTCTGGCTTTCAGGTTATTTTAGTGCTTGTTGTGTTTTTAGTGTTGGTTGGGTCTGTCTTATTTGTATTTTATTTTTTAATGTGGAGCCCACAGGGTTTTATTGAAGGGCAGTATAAAAAGCTCTTGAATGGTGGATACAGGCTGGTATTTTGATGCCAACCATGTTGTGTGGGTGCTGCAAAAAAATGCATAGGCAGAACTGCCACCCCCAAATATACACCTGTCAGATGGTACCTGACTGAGTAAGTTAGCAAAGATGTGTAAATCCGAATCTGGTATACAGTGGTACCTTGGGTTAAGTACTTAATTCGTTCCGGAGGTCCATTCTTAACCTGAAACTGTTCTTAACCTGAAGCACCACTTTAGTTAATGGGGCCTCCTGCTGCCGCTGCACCTCCAGAGCACGATTTCTGTTCTCATCCTGAAGCAAAGTTCTTAACCCGAGGTACTATTTCTGGGTTAGCGGAGTCTGTAACCTGAAGCGTATGTAACCTGAAGCGTATTTGTACGTCAAGATACGGTACAAATGACTGAGGGGGGAGGGGGAAAAAAACCTGCCTTCCTTTTTCTTATGTGATTTAACAAGAATCCCCTCCCATAATGAGTCAGAAACTAAGGACTTAAGCTGTGGATTTAAGGCTGTGTGGAGATAAACTTTTGAACCAAAGCAATGTTTCAAGATGAAGCTGGAAAGCTAAGAGTTTTGGAATGACGCAGTTAAAAATGCCGTCGCCATTTTGGGAGGCATTGTTGGAGCTCTTGGGTCTGGGAGGAGAAAGAGAGAAATAGAGTTGTTTACATATCGTGGATCAACTTCTCGGTGGGACTTAAGAGCGACAAATGCCAAATTTATGATGGAAAGAGCGATGCTATCTACGAAGGAGATATATGGAAACCATCTGGACTTAGTGGAGGAACGGGAAATCCACACAGGATTATTATTTTGCTTATCGGCTTAAGGAGACTAACAGAAGAGATCGTAAAGGAAAAATAGAAATTATATGAACAAGATATGATGTGGAAACACCAAGATAAGACTGGATAGAATTATGAATTTTGTTTGGACTGATTGGGACTGATTTGGACATTAACGCAGTAATAAGAAGATGATCTGAATCCCCCTTTGGATCTTGAAGTATGGGTTCCCCCAACAAAATTTAAAAATTTGGCTTTGTAATTTGGAATTTATGTGATGTGATTTAATTTGATGTGATTGGCCAGTTAATAAAAATTATTTAAAAAAAATAAAAAAATGAAGCGTATGTAACCCGAGGTACCACTGTATGTTGGAAATGCAGAGAAGTAGAAGGACTGTGGGATATAGCTATTAATGATCAATTAGCATGTGCTATTAAGGTAAGACGGGGAATACGTAGGACAAATGATTTTGAGGCGATATGGGAGGTATTTGTAGAATTTGTGCTGTTAAAACGGAAAGGGGTCAAACCATCGCAAGAGGCGTTGAAATTTTGGGAGGTTGGATAGTTACGATGGAATGGTCTTGGGCAGGCAAAGGCAAACTCGGCCCTCCAGATGTTTTGGGACTGCAATTCCCATCATCCCTGACCACTGGTCCTGTTAGCTAGGGATGATCGGAGTTGTAGTCCCAAAACATCTGGAGGGCTGAGTTTGCCTATGCCTGGTCTCGGGGGTGGAGTGCACATTTATTTATTTAGTTAGTTAGTTAGTTAGTTACTTAGTTTGTTAAAAAAAATAAAAATAAAATAGAAAAGAAGGAACGTGTTATGGTATGTGGTGGACATGCAAAGGATTATTGGGAGATGATTTATAATGAGATGAAAAAAATTGTTTAAAAGAACATTCCCCCCCCCAAAAAAAAACCTCCAGGGGAATTCGTCCAAGGAATAGTGGAGACAGAGGTTCTCAAGGGTCAGAAGAACTTATTTATGTAGGCCACTACAGCAACTCAGATTTTGTTTGCTCAAAAATATAGAGTGGGAAGTGGTCCAAAGAAGGAAGAATGGGAGCTTAAGATAATAATAATTTATTATTTGTACCCCGCCCATCTGGCTGGGTTTCCCCAGCCACTCTGGGCGGCCTCCATAGAAACCAAAAATACACTAAAAAGATGAACAAGGAGGCAGAGTTTATTTTTATATTTTTTGCTGTGTAAATAGATTTTTATTGATTTCCCCCCCACGATTATTTTCCACAATTAACTACAAAAAAACAAATCCCCCCATCCCTATTCACAAAAACATTTCAAAACCTTATCTTTGAGGTTCTCTTAAACCTCATGACTTCCCTCCATTCCCTCTTCTGGTTCCTTATATTAAGAAAATTCTTCTGCATTTCCATGCACATCCCTCATCAGTTCTTCTTCTTCTAATTTTATCCATATTTTGCTGATTGCAAATGTGCGGTCAAAGCAAAATAGGCAGAGTTTATAAAGAAGAATGGAAAATGTTTGTAGAGTATTTGGGGAAAAAATGTAAACAAATGAAAACAGTAGCAGGATTAGTGTAAATTCAACAGTATAATTTAAGTTGAGGTAATATTGAAAAGGAGGGAGGATTAGATGGTTTGATTAGAACATGCAGTAGTAACTTGTGCTTTCTGCAGTGAACAGCTTACCTTGGTGAGTTTTAACTGCAACAATTGTAGACGCTTTCTCATGAACAGTGGAGAAGGAATATTTGTTGTTGTCGTTTAGTCGTTTAGTCGTGTCCGACTCTTCGTGACCCCCTGGACCAGAGCACACCAGGCACTCCTGTCTTCCACTGCCTCCCGCAGTTCGGTCAAACTCATGCTGGTAGCTTCGAGAACACTGTCCAACCATCTCATCCTCTGTCGTCCCCTTCTCCTTGTGCCCTCCATCTTTCCCAACATCAGGGTCTTTTCCAGGGAGTCTTGTCTTCTCATGAGGTGGCCAAAGTATTGGAACCTCAGCTTCAGGATCTGTCCTTCCAGTGAGCACTCAGGGCTGATTTCCTTAAGAATGGAGAGGTTTGATCTTCTTGCAGTCCATGGGACTCTCAAGAGTCTCCTCCAGCACCAGAATTCAAAAGCATCAATTCTTTGGCGATCAACCTTCTTTATGGTCCAGCTCTCACTTCCATACAGTTACGTAAAGACATAAAGACAAAACAAAACAAACCTGTTTATGTGTGCCACAACAGAGACCAGGATAGTTTATGCACGGAGATGGAAAGAAGATTCTATACCCACCAAGGAGGAGTGGCAGAATGTGGACTGTGCCAAAATGGCAAAACTAATGGGAGCAATAAGGAACCAAGAGGCGAAAAGCTTTACAAGAAACTTGGGAAAAATTGTGGATTATTTGAAATGTGACTGGGCACACATAAATTCATTGCACGGCCATCTTACCCATAGGCGCTAGGGGTGTGGGGCACCCGGGTGCCAGGCTCTCAGGGGGCGCCAGGTAGATCTTTGCACCCCGGCGCCTCATATGCTTAAGACAGCCCTGGTTCATGGGCAGGATTAACTTAAACCAAAAAGTCAAAATAGAACTTAAAAGGAAACCAAGGAGTAATGAACAATTGGAATAACGAAGAAAATGCAGTGTTACAAATTAAAATAAAATTTAGAAACCGCAAAAGGGGTGGGAGTCAAGATATGTTTGTTTATTGTAGTATCAGATTTGTATTGTTGTCGAAATACTTTTTTAAAAAACTGAAAAATGAAATATATTAAAGTAAATTCAAATGGCCAAAGCCAAATCTCACAGGATCTTTCCCTGTCAATATTGGAAGCCTTATTCCATCACCCTTCAGGTGGGTGAAGTTTCAGAAAGCAGCCATGTCTTTGCAACAGTGAGGGCTAGTAGCATGCCTGTTGTTTTTTTCACACAGCCTCTGAATTCTGTGCCCAGCGCAATGTTTTTCTGCGCTCCTACAGAATTATGCGCACAATGTGAATGAGTAGGGAGGAGGGGGAATGGCGGAAAGAGAGACAGGGCCTCTGGCCTTGATGTGTCTTGTGCACACTTCTCGGAAGCAACGCCGGCCCTCGCGAGGAACGCATCCAGCTGCCCCTGCCGTCGCTTCGCTTCTGTGCGGCGATTTAATTCCCTCCCCAGCGGCTCCCGCCCTGACCCAAATGTCCGCCATTGAACAGATGTTGTCTTGTAAGCCTTTCCTAAGCAGCTCCATTTTCCAATCAGAATTGTGACGGGAATTATGTCCAGAAGATAATTACAGTGTTTATAAAAAGGAAGTCTTGTTGGCTCGGGTGGGGAAAATGGCCTTGGAGCTGGGCGAAATCCAGGTCAGCCTCTGAGCTGCTACAAATGCCTCGACTTGTCTGATTTGACTCCCTCCCCCCCAAAAAGGCAGCTTTTCTCAATTCGGCTCTCAGGGACTACATGCCATTTTTAACTGCAAACCAAGGACGGAAGGGCAGGATCCTGGTTGGTCCCCAACTTGAGTGAGTGAGCGAGCAAGACATCAATGCATGCCGTATCGACTACCAGGTAAAAATCCATCTATTAAAGAGCTATTGGAGCTTTGTGGCAAGTTGCTAGAATTGATTTTCTTGCACTTTCACCTTCCCCTCCTCCCGCCCCAAGCTGTATCTGAACTGAACTGTAAGGTGCTTGGGGCAGAGGACTCGCTTCCTTCCATCGCTGCATTTGGGGGGTTGGACTAGATTGCACTTTCAACTTTCTTGACTACTTCTAAGGAAAGCCGCTCTTTCCTTCCTCTCGGGCGAGGCTCTTTTCAAAGCTGCACAATGGGCAGAAATCCTACAGCTGCAGCTTTCCCGACAGCATACCTTGGTGGGGAAGAGTGTCACCTGTTGAATTTCCACCTGCGGCCATACAGTTTGTTTTGAAATTCTATATGATTAAAGGTGCTGAGATGAAATATTTAACATGGATTTGAAGTGCGTAAGCTGTCTAGAACTCTAGAGTACTGCAGTCCTTGAGGCAGGTGAAAAACTCAGCTTCGTCCTATGTGTGTTGCATATCTCCCAAGTCTTGTAATGGGTGGGGTATTTTCTCCTAAATGTGCCATCTTAAGCTCACCTACTTGAGCGTAAGTCACACTGAACGCTTTGGGGATTTGCTTGTGGGTAAGGATGCAAATTCCTGGTGAGCCCCTCTCCTCTCGTTCAGCAAAAGGGTCAAAAATCATGTGCTGCAGAAAAGCCGAATCTGCTTTCCTGATGCCTTAAGAAAAAGCTGGGAAGCAGCTGCAGGGATTTGGATTGGAGCTTCATCGATGGAGAAGCGAATGGCTAAGCTCATTTCCTTGCAGTTTCCCCAATCAAAACACCCCAGCGGTGCTAATAGCAGCTTCAAAGAGGCTGGAGGGGTTGGGGAGACACTTCAGGAAGATAAAAGAGTGTTTATTTGTTTGATTGATTGATTTATTGATTTCATTAAATCATTAAACTTGGGTGTTTAAAAAAACAACCCTCATAGCGGTTTACAAAAATATAAGATTATACAATTAGGAAAAATTCAACAGCCCTACTTTAAAATATACAGTGGTACCTAAGGTTAAGAACTTAATTCGTTCCAGAGGTCCGTTCTTAACCTGAAACAGTTCTTAACCTGAGGTACCACTTTAGCTAATGGGGCCTCCTGCTGCTGCAGCCACACGATTTCTGTTCTCATCCTGAAGTAAAGCTCTTAACCCGAGGTACTATTTCTGGGTTAGCGGAGTCTGTAACCTGAAGCATCTGCAACCCGAGGTAAGGTAAAAGTAAAGGAACTGGCCGACTCTGGGGTTGCGGTGCTCATCTCGCTTTATTGGCCGAGGGAGCCGGCGTACAGCTTCCGGGTCATGTGGCCAGCATGACCAAGCCGCTTCTGGTGAACCAGAGCAGTGCACGGAAACGCCATTTACCTTCCCACCGGAGGGGTACCTGTTTACCTACTTGCACTTGGACGTGCTTTCGAATTGCTAGGTTGGCAGGAGCAGGGACTGAGCAACAGGAGCTCACCCTGTTACGGGGATTTGAACTGCCAACCTTCTGATCGGCAAGTCCTAGGCTCTGTGGTTTAACCCACAGCGCCACCCGTGTCCCGCAACCCGGGTACCACTGTACAAAAGTTAAAAAACTAAAACAGATTAAAATCACGTTGACTTCCAAAGCGTCTGGGTAGCATTGTCAAAATGAGAATCTCTTTAGCAGGTGCCAAATAGAGTAAAGTGAAGATTTCTGCTTGATTTCAATAGGCAGGGAGTTCCAAAGTATAACTGGGACCCCACTCCAAACCAGTGGCGTAGCGTGGGGGTGCAGGGGGGGCCGGCCGCACCGGGCGCAACATCTGGGGGGGGCGCGCTCGCACTCGCAGCTCTCTGCCCCTACTAAAATCCACGGGTTAGGGGGCGCAAATTACTTGCCTTGCCCCGGGTGCTGACAACCCATGCTACACCACTGCTCCAAACGGTTCCTACAGACGCAAAGGGAACAGGTATAGGAAGAAGAAAGTTTTAAAGCAGAGGTTGGATGGTCATCTGTCATGGATGCTTTAGCTGAGAATCCTTCATTGCAGAGGGTTGGACTAGATGGCCTCGGGGTCCCTTCCAACTCTGCAATTGTAAAAGTTAAACACCCCACTTTCCGGCATTCCAGGGCCCTAAGTGAGAAGGTGGTGGGGCAGACACAGGTGGAAGCTTGGAAAGGAAGGCTGAGCTTTTTCTAGAAAAGTTTAAGAAAGACTCAGGATGACTGCCTCTTAGGGGCTGTGCATTTCCCACCTGGACTTGATAATAATAATAATAATAATAATAATAATAATAATAATAATAAAATTTATTTATACCCCGCCCTCCCCGGCCAGAGCCGGGCTCAGGGTGGCTATCACCAATAAAATTACAATAAAAACATAATAGGGGAAAAAAACCAATTTAAAATACAGGCTAAAATGCAATTTAAAATGCAGCCTCATTTTAATAGTAACCCACAGATCAAAACCATAAGGGGAGGAAAACATAAGGGTCAGACTGAGTCCAGACCAAAGACCAGGTGAAACAGTTGTGTCTTGCAGGCCCTGCGGAAAGGTGTCAAGTCCCGCAGGGCCCTAGTCTCTTGTGACAGAGCGTTCCACCAAGTCAGGGCCAGTACTGAAAAGGCCCTGGCCCTAGTTGAGACCAATCTAACCACCTTGCGACTTGGGACCTCCAAAATGTTGTCATCTGTGGACCTTAAGGACCTCCATGGGGCATACCAGGAGAGGCGGTCTTGTAGGTACATGGGTCCTAGGCTTGGCTATTATTCTTTAAGAACTTTGAGATGGTCCCTTTTGATTTGTTTTTATTTTATATTGAGAGTCTATCCCAGCTTCCCTCCATTTGCTCAAGGTGAGGTATGCAGGGTTCTTCCCTTCCCCCAAACTATTCTCACAACAACTCTGTGAGGTAGGCTGCAGACTTAGCAAGAAATTAGCAAGAGATGCAACTCTCTTTTCCTGGCCCAAGTAAAAGGGGAAAGTTTCACTGGCCGAATGCATGCGACTTGCAGCAACTGTTAAAGAGCAGAAAACCTGAAGTTGGCGTTCTTACTCAGAAAGCAGAATTTACTGTGCCCTTTACAATCCTTTTCACTCTCAACATGGTTTCCTTAGGATTTATTTTTTTGTCGAGATCTAAGTTCATCGATGCCCAGCAAGAGCTTCGACCAGAGAGCTCTGCTGCTCCGGCTGAGCAATCATTTCCAATTAACTCTTAATTAGTCCATTAATTAGCTCCTTCCACAGCAAACGAAGCAGTCGTCTAGACTGAATTCATTCTGCTCTGTTTGCAAATTTAATCTGCCTTAAGAATGGCTAGGAGTGCCAGGTTTTTCAGGCAGCTGTACATCCTTGTGGCAGGCAGAAATTCAGCAGGTTTTCGGTGTTTTCTTTCGGGGAACTCCTCCCCGGTTGAATTTCTGCCTCAGCTGTGCAGCAACTGAAAGGCATGAGATCCCTAAAAAAAGGGGGGGGGGGGAATGTGGTAACTGTGAGCATAGCCAAACAGCGCATGGTATTTCTCTCTCCATAAGATGCACCCGACCATAAGACGCACCTAGTTTTTAGAGGAGGAAAACAAGAAAAAAAATATTCTGAACGAAACAGTGGGTGTATGATTTTTGTGGTTCATGCTGTGGCCACAGACATGTGATTTGACGGTGAGTTTGGGGTAGCCCAATGCAAAAATCCTGAGAATCCATGTGGATCCGTGCTTTGTTACCACGTTTTTGCACCATTGCGGCCCCACGAAATAGTGGATGTGTGATTTTTTTGGTACAGGCTGTAACCATGGACATGCTATGTGATCTGATGGTGAATTTGGGGGTGACCCAATGCAAAAATCCAGAGGATCCATGGGCTTTTACCTCCCCATCCCAGGCAGCCTCCTTTATTGCTATCGTCCCTTATCTCCATCCCGATCACTTACCGATCAGCTGCTTCCTTTCAACACCCCCTTCCCTCTTGTTTGCCTTAGTGTCTTTTCCTTAGCTGGAGCAGTTTATTGCTCCTCCTTTTCTTCTAATTTCTCTCCTTATTGCTTTAGCCTTCCTGTCTCCTCTCCTTGCAAGTTCGCTGTCTTTACCTCCCCCCTCCCAGGCAGCCTCCTTTATCTCTAGCGTCCCTTATCCTCCCTCCCAATCACTTGCCAATCAGCAGCTTTGTTTCAACACCCACTTCCCTCTTTCAAAAAAAAGCATGATCTGCCTTTCGCCCCTGGGCAATTTGGCTCCAGGGACCACGCATTCGCTCCATAAGATGCACAGACATTCCCCCTTACTTTTTAGGAAGGAAAAAGTGTGTCCTATGGAGCGAAAAATACGGTAATTCTTCTCAACAGGTACACCATGAGGCTCAGGCTTGTGGGTTCGAGCCCCACATTGGGCAAAAGATTCCTGCATTGCAGTGGGTTGGACTAGATGACCCTAAGGCTCCCTTCCAACGCTACAATTCTATGACTATATGATTCTCTTAGCTCAGATTTCTAGCCACTCTTTCTTAGTAGCTTTGCTCCGCTCTCTGCACCAGATGAGTGAAAATTCAACCAAAGAGGCATTATGTGGCAGCTCACTTGGAAGGAACTTTGCAAGAAAAAAAAGCAAGCAATAAGCAATTCCGTGTGTTGCTATCTTCAAAATCCCTTTTGAAGATACATCTTGGTTTAATCATTCCCGTTTTTACTATTTATTTTATGCTTCCCACGTGATCCGCTTCTGTAGCAATCTTGCAGACGTTTCTGTCATAAGTGCTTGAGCAAATAACTTTTGTTGGATACAGTCACTGCCGGCCCAAGGTCTTCTGCAAGGCTGAGAACAGTGTGGCAATTTGCACCGGGCTCAGTGCCTTGGGGAGGGTGAAGATTTGCAACTGACCTCTTTGAAAGAGGCTTTGAGTTTAGATGTTGTGACGGTGGAAGTTCATCTTTTCCTTACTATGAAAATGAAACACGCAGGACAGAAAGCAGACATTAGCACCAAGTGAGATCTTAATGATATTAGTCGTGCCTGATCAAAGGCAGGCAGCAAAACAAAAGGAGGAGGAGATAAGGAAGGAAACCCAATAAAGGCCAAATGACTTTGATAAGCTACAAAACATGTTAGCAAACTATCACCAGGGATATTTTATTTTATTTTTTGGAATAGATATCGAATGTGTTGCGGAAATGCTAAGGAAATGCGTAAGGGAAACATTGAGCAGTTTTCACGTTACAAAATTAGTTCAAATGAGGATTCAGTCATGTGCCTATGTATTTGGACTTTGCACAAACTGTGAAATTGCAGGATGAGGAGAGATGCCAAGAGCGGTTCACTCTGAAAGGGCTCAAGTATCACAGTGTTTTTATTATTGCAAATCATGACGAGGATACAAATATTGCTAATGGTGCTTTGGTTCTTTTCATTAAACTGTTTTAATGCTTTGTCTGCTGCTGCTGCTAATGATAATAATAATAATAATTTATTTATACCTCACCCATCTGGCTGGGTTTCCCCAGCCACTCTGGGCAGCTCCCAACAGAATATTAATAATGACAATAAAAAAGCAATAAAATATCAAACATTAAAAACTTCCTTAGACTTGCCTTTCTCTTATTGTTAACCCTGTTTTCGGTCATATTGTACTGTGTGTTTTGATTTTTGAAAAGTGCCTTTGCGTTCCTTTGGAGAGAAGAACGTAGTGAAACAACAACAAGTTGGAAATTAATACATGAGATTCAGGAAAAGATTTCTCCTGAAACTTGACTTCTACGTATAGCTGTGTGATTTAAACCGTTTACTTAAATGCAAGATACTTTACACCGGGGGCTCTAATTTGTCCCCCACATCAAGGGGGCTGGTGTCACGTGACCCATAGGGGTCAGTACTTGCCCAGGGGCAGTGGGGGATGGAGGCCCCCTCAAAAGTTTGGGGGGGAGCTTGGCAACCAGTTCAGAAATATTGAGGGGGCTGAAGCCTCTTTCCCCCCTATAGTTGGTGCCCCTGATTTCTGCAAATTGCTAAAGATTTCGACCCAGAAGGCTTTAATCCTGTACCCCTTTGCTATTCTCTCAATTCCAATCAACTCAAATCCAAATTCAAATCAGCTCAGCAATTTTCATAGGGAAAAAGCTCCCATTTAATGAATGGTAGTCCCCCCCCCCTTTGCAAATTGCTTGCAATGCTGTGTGTTTGTGATCAAATCATAGCCATAGTGGGAAGCAAAGGATTAGGCCTTCTGAACCCCCACACTAGGCACCCAATGCGGCAATTTTTGTAGAGATCACCAACAACATCCCTGTGTCCTGAGGACACAGAGACAAAACTAATACATCACCTGATTTGGGTTCTGAAACATACTCTGAGACGAGTGTGAATTTCATGCTCTTTATTCAGCTCCTAGTAGCAATGAATGAAACTTTTCCCCAAACGTCTAGCTAAAGGTAAGGGAACCCCTGACCATTAGGTCCAGTTGTGGCCGACTCTGGGGTTGCTGCGCTCATCTCACTTTATTAACCAAGGGAGCCGGCGTACAGCTTCTGTGGCCAGCATGACTAAGCCGCTTCTGGCAAAGCAGAGCCCGCCGGAGTGGTACCTATTTATCTACTTGCACTTTGACGTGCTTTCGAACTGCTAGGTTGGCAGGAGCAGGGACCGAGCAATGGGAGTTCACCCCGTCGCGGGGATTCGAACCACCGGCCTTCTGAACGGCACGTACTAGGCTCTGTCGTTTAACCCACAGCGCCACCCGCGTCCCAAACATCTAGCTACATATACATTATTTACACAATGGGCCCCGCTTGATTGGCTAATTCCGGGCTGCTCCTGCAGGCCAATCAGGTCACTGATTCACTGATTCACTTCCACCTGGAGCTGGATTGGATGGCTTCTGCGGACCAATCAGACTGCTGCATTCTGGATCCTATTGTTCTAGGATTCAGCTCAGAACATAGCAGGTTCAAGTTTCGCTGCCTTCAATGGGGCTTTGCTAAGATGCTGTAGGGTTGGAGCCAAATTTCCCTTTCTGCCCATTAAAACTGGTGCCACTCCTAGCTGGAGAGGTCACATAAATCAGGTGTGCAATTGTGCAAAACCTCCTTTTGTGGGTTTCCAAACGGGCAAGTCATTTGAACCTCATAATTAATCCTTGGCACCCATAAACAACAGAGTCATGTTTGGCAGCAACGATGCTCTGGAACGGCAGCAGCTGAGGGCCTTGACCTTTTCAGACAAATGCCTTTCTTGGGGCAGGAGACAATTCCTCTTGTAAAAACTAAAGGACAGGGAGGGAGGGAGAGAGCTGAGAGGTGCCCTTTAGGAAGTCATGCCCATCTTGAGTCCTCACATCCATCTCAGGCCCTGTTCAGGCCAAGCCAGGGGAAGGTTTTGTTTGAACTGTCTCACTGGCAACTCAGTGGGTTAGCCAAGACGCAGAGCGTCTGGTTCAACGTTAACAGCAAGGCCTGCACAATGTTGCCTGCTGAACTTTGTCCATGTTGCAGCCTAATATATCTTCCTCCTGTTGTAAGCAAAATCTGCCCTTTTTCCCTTATGGGGTATCCAAGAGCCTGTGTAGAGTCCTTAAGTGGGTTCCCTATCAGTAGGAGAAAATAACAGAGGCCAACCAGAGAATACTGAGACGCAAAGCAACTTCGTAATCCTGATCTTTGTTGAACTGTTGCAACACGAAGGAGGTAGGAGCAACCCAGAACAATGGTGTGCACAGCCTTATATAGACTTTTAAAATTGCCACCTTCAGCCCAAGACCAAACCCCTAATACATCATACATACATCACAGAAGGGGCGTTTACAACACAATCCTCTCTGGCACGAAACCTGTTGACTGGTTTACATGGATAGCCTGGCCAACCTTTTGTGATGATAAATACCTAATTCCTGAGTCCAGGTCACAGGCTCGCCCTATCCATATCTTAAATGTGCCCTTAAGGCAGGATTTGTGAGCAAAGAGACAATGGTTACTTCATTTCTTCCCTCCTTGCAGAGAAACGTTTGAGGTCAATTTGGGAGAGTCAAAATGGTTTCAGAACTGTCTTCCTGTACTGTTTCAGACATGTGGTTTGTATATTTATGTATGTGTTTGCCTTGTACATTTATGAACATTAAATTTATATATTTGAGACCTTAAATTCTTATAACACTTGAAAAAAGAGCAAAACAGCCTTTCAGAGAGGCTTCAGGCTGTCTGCTCTGAGAATTTCTCCCACCCTCCAGACCAGAGCAGATCCTCCAAGTGTCCCTATTTTCCAGGGACAGTCCTAGATTTAAAGAAGCCACCCTGGTTTTTGGTTTGATCCCAAAATTGGAGAAATATCATAGGGTATTGGAAGACGTCCTGATTTTCATCAGTGGGTATGGAGTCAGGTGATCCCAAGTCAAGGAAATAGGCAGTGTTTTTTTTCTATTAAAAAAATGTTTAGGGGTACTCGCATTTTGACTCAAGAAAATCACCATTTTATAGCTCAAAACGGGAAAAATAAATACAGTAAATGGACAAAAGTACAAAGATTCACAAAATGTTTAGGGGTATGCGTCCCCCCAGAAAAAAAGCACTGGAAACAAGTAACTATACAACCTTTAGAAGACATCTGAAGGCAGTCCTGTATAGGGAAATTTTAAAATGCTTAATGTTTTACTATGTTTTTATATACAGTGGTATCTCAGGTTAAGAACTTAATTTGATCCAGAGGTCCGTTCTTAACCTGAAACTGTTCTTAACCTGAGGTACCACTTTAGCTAATGGGGCCTCCTGCTGCCACCGCACGATTTCTGTTCTCATCCTGAGGTAAAGTTCTTAACCTGAGGTACTACTTCTGGGTTAGCAGAGTCTGTAACCTGAAGCATCTGTAACCCGAGGTACCACTGTATGTTGGAAGCTGCCTAAAGTAGCTGGGGCAACCTTGTCAGATGGGTCGGGTATTATTATTATTATTATTATTATTATTATTATTATTATTATTGAATAGGACGTCCCTATTTGCATCAGAGAAATGTTGGAGGGTTTGAGATTCTGGAGCTGAGAGGGCAGTTGCAAGAGGGAGCTAAAAGTTGTTGCACTTACGTAACTGCTTAGCTGGATCCTGCCCTTCCTTTGCACCTCTTTTTCTTCTTTTGCCTTCATTCCCTTGGCTAGATTGTCAGTGTTACGGTAAAAATCTGGGTGCGAGGCTGCTCAGCCACCCAGCTCGTCGGACTAAGTCCCTGCGGAGGAAAAATGAGCTCAGCCGGAGACAGGAGCAAGCTGCAGAAGATCCAAGTTTATTGCGCAACAGGTTCAAGGCGAGATTGAACAGCGAGAAAGGGGTGACATAAACTTTTGAAACTTCCCTCCATGTCCCAGAATACAGTGCAAAATACATCCCAGTTACATCATGAATACATTAAAGAGAGGTTGGGTTACACAGATTACATCATGAATACATTAAGAAGAGGTTGGGTTACACAGGATTAACATATGGAGGAGGGAGGGGGAATATGCAGAGCTGGAGATATGCGCAGATAAGCACATCCTGATGAGAAGACAATGGTCCATGTACTGGCATTTCCTGGAGGAAAGGCTTGGCAGAGTGATTTGACAGGATTAGGGTCTTGACACCTTGCTTGAGGGATTATGGAGGACAGGGGAGGTGTGATGGAGTCCTAGAGAAATTGAGCAAATTGGCACGTTGATTTTCTATGAATTTTATAGATTTTAGTCCCTTTTGACATTGACAATTAGAAATAAATTGATATATTGTAGCGAAGAAGAAGGTGAAGAAGACATGCCCCCCCCTTCCGTATCAGTCAGAAATGAGTTAAGTGGAATCAGGGCCCTGGAGGCAGCAAAGTAGGGGACGCTACAATGCCACCCATGGGTGAAATGCCCCCCCAAACCCTATACACTCCTAAATAATCTTGGAGTTGATGACAACCACAAATAAAGGCAGTCAACATTTGTGGCTCCGGGATTATTATTATTATTTCTAAGTTAATCTATTGCATTCACATCCCACCTTTTTCTCCAAGGAGCTCCAAGTGGCGTCCACGGTTCTCCTCATTTAATCCCACAACCAGTGCTGGATTTACATATAAGTTAAACAAGCTATAGTTTAGGACCCCACTCTCTTGGGGGCACCCCGAAAATATACTTCTTCTTAATTGTATTTCAGTTCAACAATTACTTTGATAAAATACATATTTTGTTAGGTGCAAATGGCTTTAGATACCTATTAGGTCCATAAATTACCATATAGCATATATTCAACACAAAAAACAACGACAATTTGTTGTTGACAAAGGACAGCTGGACATAAAAGGGCCCCATTACCTTCAGTAGCTTAGGGCCTCATCCGTCCTAAATCTGGCCCTGCCCACAACCCTGTGAGGTAGGTTAGGCTGATATGAAGGACTGGCTCTAGGTCACCCAGTGGACTTCATGGCCCAGTGGGGATTCGAACCCTGGTCTCCCAGGTCCTGGTCTGACACTCTAAACACCAGGGAGAAGATTTTATTTGTGCTTCAAGCCTAAAGGCACAATGCGCAGTTGGTGTTTGTGTGTGCTGCACGATCGAGATAATACATCTTATTCTAAGGCATCAGCTACCTGTCTGCAACTTGGCTTCTCTCGATCTGTGTCCGGTGGTCCTTTGAGGAATGGGGTTGTTAATGGAGAAATCTGAGGGCTCCCTTGGACAAAAAACAAGGACACCAGCCAAGGAATACCAGAGCAAAACAGCAGCCAGTAGGCTTGGTCTTTATTGAAGACTGTTGCGACAGGACTCCCATTTGCCACAAGGTGGAACAAGATGGAAGCCCCGAACAAAAGAGCCCCCAAACTTTTATTAGCTGCTAATCCCCATGTTACACCCCCCCAAACTACATCACTAATACATCATGATTACATCATGAAAGGGGAGGTCTAGTGGCAGTAATCTGAGCATCCTAGACCCTGCCCCATGGTTCTCCTTGCCCTCCACCAAACACCCATCAAGTGTAACAAAAGAGATATTTACATTTCCCTGTTTCCCACCCTTTTGTCTTCATCTGGGTTTGTTATTTCTGGAATGGCTACCTGTCTGGCACTCAGGTATCAGGATGCCAGGGATTATCACTCAGGCAGAGGGGCTGCTGAGTAGCTGAGCTCACACGTCTATATGAATTTCTGAAGTTTTCCCTGTGAGCCAGTACATACATACATTGATCAGTGAATTGTTACATTTGGTATCTTGCAGCAAAGCCCCTTTGAATAGATAGGAAGAAACTGTGGTGAAGTGTTTTGTGGGGACAAATCACAAAAGTGATTGTGCTGGTTTTGGTAGTGGGCTGCATGTGCATGATATCTGCTAGAGGGGCAACTCCCCCCCCCCAACCTATACATAAATTCCTGCAACAGGGTCTCCATTTGGGGAAAGGAGCCACATGGGCCAAATCAGAGCAGCGTTGGAGCATTTAGGGTTTTAGATGGAGGTTTGGGTGCCCATGTTGGGTAGATCCAATGCCAACTGCCTGCGCTGATAGGAGAGGTGCCATTTGGGGTCCCTTGGCACTTTTGAAGTGGATGGATCACACACATACACACACACACACACACACACACACACACACACACACACACACGTGCAGTCCAAAGTTTGCAGTCTTAACTGATGGATCACATCATGGCTTGTTTTCCTACTGAAGCTCGAAGATTTGGCAGCCCTCGCAGGCTGACCCTACAATCATGCAAGCTTGCAAGTCCTGGGGCTGAGTTTCTGACCCACCGGAATCAATAACCCAACTCGGGTTGACTTAAAGAGGGTCAGAATTCCACCTCGGCCATGAAAGTAGTTGAAATCTTTATCAGATAAGCCTGAGACAAAGTAAACAAGCTCGGCAAATGATTAGCTTGCTCCGTCCCATTCCCTCACCCCTACCCCGCTACAACAATGTCTTATTTGGAAACGTTTCAAACGCCCATGAACATTCGAGTGTGTGACTGCAATTAACATTTATGGTGGGGCACTTTGATCTCTGCTGCCTCTCCTTTCGTCCTCCTCCTTTTTTTTCTTCCAATTTAATGAAAAGGGTGGTTATAAAATGTAGTCACTGTTTAAACTTTTCGACTTCGTTCTGCTGCCAGGCAAGTTGCGCTCAGAGGGCGCAAACCAGGATATGGGTGAGATGTTTGTTATGCATGGAGGACACGATCCGGCCAATGATAAGCACTGTTAAAAGTCCTATTTATAGGAGAGAGGGTTCACATTTATTTATTTAGCAGATGGTTTTTGGACTTCGGCAAACTTAAATAGACTGGTCCTTCCTGGAGAGGAGGTTAAATTAGGATTTTGGTTTTATAGGTTTTTTTCTTTAATTTTCTTCTTCTTTCGTATTTGTTGTTATATAATGGAAATCAATAATACCATATTTACAAGAAGAAGAAGAGTTTGGATTTTATATCCCGCTTTATCACTACCCTAAGGAGTCTCAAAGCGGCTAACAATCTCCTCTCCCTTCCTCCCCCACAACAAACACTCTGTGAGGTGAGTGAGGATAAAAAGGCACACCTGTAACGCACCTACTCTCAGCAGCCAGAAACATCATAACCAGACACTGGAGAGACCTGTCAGGAGTAAGCATGGACCAATGGTACCAAACAGTATGGGAAACAGCCTTATTAGAGAAACTAACCAATAAACTGAAACTGACAAATAGAAGAAGACGCCTTCACGGTATGGCTCCCCTTTATCATATACACAGCCCAACAAGACAACAACAAGAATCCACCAATAGCATACGAATCAATATGGCTAACCTGACTCAAAAACTCCCACCTGTCCCACTCACACATGAAAACAAAGTTCACCACAGCCAATCACAAACAAACAACCACACCTTAGGCCAACCCCAACCTCTCTCACATATATGAGAAAAAATATATTATTTTTTACCATATAATTTCCAACAATCATTTAACATATTTTCTTATCTTATACAATGTTTTGGACTTCCATCAGCCACCTCTGAAGATTTTTCAATCTTTATCACTTATCACTTATCACTTAGTTGTCCTTAACTAATAACTCTCTTCATAGTCTTCATTGCAATATTCCGCATAGTCCTCCTTACAAAACTTCTTGCAGTCCTACTAGCGTAATCTGTTTATTACAATTGCTTTTCAAATAGTTCAAATATTTACTCCAGTCCTCTAAGAATCTCTGGTCCCGCAAGTTTCAGATCCTTCCTGTCATCTTATCTAATTCTGCGTAGTCCATTAATTTCATTTGCCACTCTTCTTTTGTCGGTAGTTCTTCTTGCTTCCATTTCTGTGCCAAGAATATTCTTGCTGCCGTTGTTGCATATAAAAACAATTTGCTATCCTGTCTATTAATATCCTGCCTTATTCCAAGTCAGGCAACTGGTCCATCCACCTCAGTGTCGTCTGCACTGAATGGCAGCAGCTCTATTCCTCAGCCCTAACCGGAGATGCTTTTACTATACGGACCGTATACTATCTGTATAGTTAAAGCTATGGTTTTCCCAGTAGGGATGTATGGAAGTGAGAGCTGGACCATAAAGAAGGCTGATCGCAAAAGAATTGATGCTTTTGAATTATGGTGCTGGAGGAGACTCTTGAGAGTCCCATGGACTGCAAGAAGATCAAACGCATCCATTCTGAAGGAAATCAGCCCTGAGTGCTCACTGGAAGGACAGATCGTGAAGCTGAGGCTTCAATACTTTGGCCACCTCATGAGAAGAGAAGACTCCCTGGAAAAGACCCTGATGTTGAGAAAGATTGAGGACACAAGGAGAAGGGGACGACAGAGGACGAGATGGTTGGACAGTGTTCTTGAAGCTACAAACATGAGTCTGACCAAACTGTGGGAGGCAGTGGAAGACAGGAGTGCCTGGCGTGCTCTGGTCCATGGGGTCACGAGGAGTCAGATATGACTAAACGACTAAACAACAACACCTGGAGATGCCAGGGATTGAATTTGAGATATTTTGCATGCAAAGCTGATGCTCTACAGCTGAGCTATGGCCCTCCTAAAGTTTGTGTTTCAGCAACATAAAAATCACCAGTCGTCCGTCATGTTTAGGAGCATCATCATAATCATCATCCAGACTTTTAGTACTCCCAATATTTCCTAATATGGCTGCACGTTGCCTTGTGTTTTACTATTCTATAATATAATAAAACATATTCCATCTTCCCACTAAATAGTTGCCTGTCTGCCTTCTTGTAATCCATTCAGGGCTCACTAATTGGATCATCAATGTCATGTCCCATCCTGTTAACAGCCACTCTGATATTGTAGCAGGACGGATCAGGACACTTCCCTCTAAAAGCAGTTGCCAGCTGCTGCTGTTGTTCAGGGATCGACCGTCATCTCTGGCCCATAACTCCCAGTAAGACTTTGGATTTCAGATTACGACCCACAGGCTCTAAAGGCAATGTAAGGGATATGGGGAACAGCTCTGCTTCCACCAGTGAAATACTGGAAGCAGTGAAGACTGGTCCATTAGGATGAATGGGCCGCTGCCCTGCCAACTTTACTCTGAGCTCAGCAAGCCCCCACCTTCCCACCTTCTTTCTTACAACCAGGAAGCAGGATAGCTCTGCCCGTCATGGGCTCTAGCGCCACCTACTGTTGGCCTCCCTGCCTTCCACCCTACCAGACTCAATGAGCGCCAGCGATGACTTACGTGAGGCTTTGTGTTGTGGGTGTGTTCAGAGCTGTTTCAGTTCTGTTATCACGTGTGCTTAAAAGTCCTTACAGTTTTTCTGACCTGGCTTCTACCCATCGGAAATGCCTATCCTATGAAGATATTTGGGTTCCTTAAGGAGCGCTGCTATCTCGAAAGCTTTGTTCCAGCTACATTTCCTGTTCTTCCTGTCCTGCGGAACTTGAAGCCTTGCTCCATACGCTATTGCAAATAACACATGCCTTTGTCAAATGGAATATACATCTCCTTACCTGATTTTTTATTTATTTTTAGCAATATTAGGCACAGAAGGAAACTGGCCTTGACACATTTGAATGGAATATCTGGCAATATTAGGCACAGAAGGAAAACGCCTTGATGCATTTGAATTGAGGAGTTCTTTGATGGAATTTCTGGTTTACAAAAAAGCTTATGCCAGAAAAACTTTGTTAGTCTTCAGGATACCACATGACTCTTCCTCTTTCCTTCCATATTTTGTGAGCCTGCAGTCGCAACAAGGAAAGAGGCAGGGCGGTGGTGATAACAAAATTAAACACTTCCATGTTTTATAGACTGATAAGCACTTGAGACTTCTGTGCAATGTTCATATATATTGCCATTTACAAATTTATTTCCCCGTACATCATGACTTCTAGTCTAATTTCAGGGGTAGGCAATGTGAGTCCTGCCAGATGTTTGGGACTGCAACTCCTATTAGCCACAGCATGCAGATGTCAGGGATGATGAAAGTTCATAGAATTGTAGAGTTGGAAAGGACTTCGAGGGTCATCTAGTCGAACCCCCTGGAATCTCAGCTACAACAGATGGACATCCGACCTCTGCTTAAAAACCTCCAAGGAAGGAGAGTCCACAATCTCCCAAGGGAGACCATTCTACTGTTGGACAGCTCTTACGGTCAGAAAGTTATTCCTAATATTTTTTTTTAATAAAAAAAGTTATTGACTATTTTCACATAAAAAATTATTTCAACAACTGTATTTCCCCCCATTTCCCCCCTCCCACCCCACATATCCCCCTCTCCCTCCCACCTACGACTTCCCTCAGTTCCTCTTTCCGGTTTACTAACATATATTGTTCTCTGCATATTATAAAAATGTAAAGATCTCTAAGTTATCCATCTATTACTTTAACAAATAAATTTGTGTATGTTTATTCAAAGCCTGCCAAGGAGTCCAACTCATTTAGTTGTTTCTTTAAGTACTTTGTAAAAGGTTCCCATTCTTCTTTAAAGTCATAGTTGTCCTTATCACGTAGTTTGTGCGTCAGTTTTGCCAGTTCTGCATAGTCCATCAATTTCTCTTGCCACTGTTCTTTTGTCAGGATTTCTTCATTCTTCCATCCTTGTGCTATTAAGACTCTTACCGCCATTGTCACATACATAGATATGTTCTTCATTTCCCTTGGCAGGTCTTTCCCTACAATCCGTAACAAAAATGCTTCAGGCTTTTTTACAAATGTTAATCTAAACATTTTCTTCAACTCATTATATACAATTTCCCAATTTTTAAAAATTTCTCTACATTCCCATCACATACAATAAAAAGTCCCTTCTTTTTCCTTGCATTTCCAACATATATTAGGAAGTTATTCGTAATATTTAGCCTATTCACTCTCATCTGCTGCATCCAGACTCTGGTCAAGGGTCTACATCAGGGGTCAGCAAGGTTTATCTTGCCTGGACCGGATCGGTCCTGCGAAGATCCCTCCATAGACCGGTGCCACGGAAGCGAGTCCCCGCGCCGTGCTGCGCCGCTTTAGCGCAGCATGCAAGTGGGCAATTCAGTTTGTGGGCAGCTCATGAGCAGTCAAACGACCTCTGTGGGCTGCTTCCGGCCCATAGGCCTTAGGTTTCTGACCCCTGGTCTACATAATCTCACCTGATTCAGATGTTGTGGAGAAACAGAGCTGAGTGTCATCTCAAATCTATGGACCAGTCCCTTTATAGAGATCTTGAATAGCACTGGGGATAAAATCCTGCAGCAACCCATAGAATTAATACCAGGGGGAACAAATACCAAAAAAATCACAACCTTCCGTAATGCTGACATAGTCACCCCTTTTTAAAGGTTAAACGCTTCCCCGAATATATATAATTTGTGGAATTGTGGATGAAGCCTTAAATAAGTCCTTAAATTTTGGACTCTTAAAGTAAGCACCGTTGGCTAACCTTTCAAAAAGGCTATTTCCCCTCATCCCGCTTCAAAGGCAAATCAAAACTTTTATCTTTGCAAGGAATGAGCCTAGAAGAGAACTACTAGATGTTTGAGCCAAAGTCTGTGCCAAAGCTCAGAACTGGCCAGAACAAACTCCACCACTGCTGCTCTTGAAAGAACGAGATCGTTTTTGCGAAGCCGGGAATTTGCTGACATTTTTGGTCCAAGTCAAGCAAGACATTGTCGAAAGAAAGAAAGAAAGAAAGAAAGAAAGAAAGAAAGAAAGATGTCATTGTAGCCTTTTTCTCCTGCATGTGCAGGATCCACTAACTCATAGGTTAGTAAGAACCCTCATAACATTTATTCTGAATCATTGGGCAAGCAGTCTTTTCAGCGTATCAGCAAAGGAGCATTTGAGAGGTTAGCTTCTGTAGCACTGCAAAGGAACAGGATGCATCTCTTGGTGCATACAGCACAACTCCTGGGTGACGCAACATGCCATTAAAAGGTAAAGGACCCCTGGATGGTTAAGTCCAATCAAAGGCGACTATGGGGTTGCAGTGCTCATCTCACTTTCAGCCAGTGTTTGTCCACAGACAGCTTTCTGGGTCTTGTGGCCAGCATGACTAAACTGCTTATGGCGCAACGGAACATTGTGACAGAAACCAGAGTGCACGGAAATGCTGTTTACCTTCCCACTGCACGGTACCTATTTATCTACTTGCACTAGCGTGCTTTCTAACTGCTAGGTTGGCAGGAGCTGAGACAGAGCAACGGGAGCTCACCCCGTCACGGGGATTTGAACAGCTGACCTTCTGATCGGCAAGCCCAAGAGACTCAGTGATTTAGACCACAGCGCCACCCGCGTCCAACCTTGATTAAGTGGTGAACACATGACCCTGGATTCTTGTTTTGGGATATTTCACCCACTGTTGTAAAATGTATGCAATAGTAACTAGGTGGGTGAAGAGTTCATAATTGTAGAAACAGCATCTGTCTTCCAGATGGCAGAGAACCCATTGATGGTGCTACACTTAACATGGTTGCCGATAGTTAGAGGCTCTGGGCCTCAAATGTCTTTTATACTAAACAAGTAAACAGCCGTAAGTCATTTGTGGAATGGACTCCCTTAGAAATTGGTAATAATAATAATAATAATAATACCTTTATTGTCAATGTACAACCTGTGTACAATGAAATTAACTGAGCCTCCCTCCCGCAAACACTCAATCTCATTGCACTCTGTGTGCTTGTTGCACAAGACACCAACCCCAAAAGTCAGTTGCACTATATTATTTTCCGTTCAGCAGCCTAACAGCCCACGGATAGAAACTGTTTTTTAGCCTGTTGGTAGAACTAATTATACTTCTATATCTCCTGCCCGAGGGTAGAAGATTAAAGAGGTGCTGGCCCGGGTGTGAATCGTCCCTGAGAATTTTTCTCGCTCTCCTAAGGCAACGATCCCTTGCGATGTCATCTAGCGGGCTCAGGCGACAGCCCATGATATCATGTGCTGTATTCACCACCCTCTGTAGAGACTTTCCTTCCTTGGAGGTTTTTAAGCAGAGGTCGGGCGGCCATCTTTCAGGGATGCTTTAGTTGAGATTCCTGCATTGCAGGGGGTTGGACTGGACGATCCTTGGGATCCCTTCTAATGCTATGATTCTGTGATTCTAGAAAACCTGGCAAGGTGGAGGCTCTGTGAGTGAGTGTTTCCTGTGTCACAGAAACAGGCCTGTGGGTTGCACTCCCTCTGGAAGGACCAGGTACAGCTAGGGTCGACTCCGGGATCCAGCTCCATCCTTAGAGGAGAGCCAGTGTGGTGTAGTGGTTAAGACCGGTAGACTCATAATCTGGTGAACTGGGTTCGCTTCCCCGCTCCTCCGCATGCAGCTGCTGGGTGACCTTGGGCCAGTCACACTTCTCTGAAGTCTCTCAGCCCCACTCACCTCACAGAGTGTTTGTTGTGGGGGAGGAAGGGAAAGGAGAATGTTAGCCGCTTTGAGACTCCGTAGGGTAGTGCTAAAGCGGGATATCAAATCCAAACTCTTCTTCACCTTCTTACCAGCTTCGGATGCTGCAACCACTTTCACTGGGCAGCTGGTCCAGACACTGGATGACTGCAAGGCATTCATGTGTGGGGCTTCCCCCTGGTTGTTCTGCGATCTGCAGCTAGCGCTGAATGCTGCAGCACAATTGCTGACAGGTGTGAGATCCTGCCTGCTTCTTACGCCTCTGCTCAATATTCTGCACTGGTTTCCAATTCCCCACCTGGCCAAGTTCAAAATGTCACACTTAAGAGGCTGAGGACTTGTTTACTTAAGGGATCAACTTGCCCCACCCTGTGCCTATTTGATCTCATCAAACTGCAGCACTTTCACCAGGCCATATAATGCCAGTTCCACCTTTGCAAGGAGCTGTTCCCTTATCACCTGAGCTCTGAAACTCCCTGCCTTTTGACACCAGGGACGCGGTTGGCGCTGTGGGTTAAACCACAGAGCCTAGGACTTCCAATCAGAAGGTTGGCAGTTCGAATCCCCGCGACGGGGTGAGCTCCCTTTGCTCGGTCCCTGCTCCTGCCAACTTAGCAGTTCAAAAGCACATCAAAGTGCAAGTAGATAAATAGGTACTGCTCTGGCGGGAAGGTAAACGGCATTTCCACATGACCTGGAAGCTGTACGCCGGCTCCCTCGGCCAATAAAGTGAGATGAGTGCTGCAACCCCAGAGTCGGCCACGACTGGGCCTTGTCGTGGTGCTATTTGAGAGACTTAATTTAAAAAATAAATGTAAACAGGTTACATATATCTGTTCCTTTCACATGAATAGTGGCTTTCAATTGCTTTATGCCCGCTGCTATGGGCATGGATTATTATAGATTTTTTTCTAAGTGAAACAAAAATGAAAGGGTTAGGAAGACATCAACACAAACAAATGACAGAGAGAATGTTATTGCCAGCCCAAGAAACAATGCTCCCATTTAGAAAACTCCAGCGAATAGGGAAAATGCTATAGTTGCTTTTTTTGAAACAAACCCGACAAGGAGCTGATGTGCAGCGTTCACTAGTCTATAGGCTTGCTGTACAGAGGGAGGATGTGTTTTCTGGTGCAGAATACTTCCACCTATCCAAACCTTTATGTTTCTAACTCTACAGACTGATGGGTTGAGAATATGGAGGCAGTATCTGGCTACGGCTCATTCCAGGTTTTGTTTTGTTTTGTGTAAGTCATGCTCTATTAATACCCGTTCCACTTGCCTTTATACCCTACCCTTCCTGCAAGGAGCTCAAAGTGTTGCGACTGGTTCTCCGCTTCCTCATTCCATCCCAACTACAACCCTTTGAGGTAGGTTAGGCTGAGAGTTGGTGGCTGGCTCAAGGCCGCCCAGGGAGTTTCATGGAGGAGTAGGGATTTGAACCCTGGTCTCTCAGGTCCTAGGGATGTGGGTGGTGCTGTGGGTTAAGCCACAGAGCCTAGGACTTGCCGATCAGAAGGTCGGCGGTTCGAATCCCCGCGACGGGGTGAGCTCCCATTGTTTGGTCCCTGCTCCTGCCAA
Organism: Podarcis filfolensis; assembly: GCF_964270895.1. NCBI lineage: Eukaryota > Metazoa > Chordata > Lepidosauria > Squamata > Lacertidae > Podarcis > Podarcis filfolensis. The sequence continues at coordinate 81,211,499 of NC_139603.1, read as the reverse complement.
CCTAGCAGTTCGAAAGCACATCAAAGTAGATAAATAGGTACCACTCCGGCAGGAAGGTAAACGGCGTTTCCGTGTGCTGCTCTGGTTTCGCCAGAAGCGGCTTAGTCATGCTGGCCACATGACCTGGAAGCTGTACGCCGGCTCCCTCGGCCAATAAAGCAAGATGAGCGCTGCAACCCCAGAGTCGGCCACAACTGGACCTAATGGTCAGGGGTACCCTTACCTTTACCTCTCAGGTCCTAATTCAATCCTAACCACCCTGCCACAGCAGCTATTTTGGTTTTCCTGCCTTTAAGCAACGGAGGTTGACAAGATGGATTTGCAAGGCTCTTTCCAACTCTTAAGATAAGACACTATTTAAATAAACGATAAGAGCAAGAGGCACAAACTACAAACATTTCTCTCTGGGGCTACACTTGCAGAGAGGAGTAACAAGAGGCAAAGAAACAGAGTCTGTGGTTTTCCAGGCAAAATAAACAGAAGATTCCACGTTTTCAGAACCAGAATCAGGTCCGCTGCCTTTCGATAGAGGGCTCTTGGATGCTTGACCTTGAAAATCTTTCTGGTTGTCATCATTTCTGCAGGAAGTGCAAGTGGGGGCAGGGAGGAAACACATGCTTTTGTTTTGCAAACATCTTTCCCTTGAAAGTTAGATCTTTCCAGCTCACTTTCCCTGTAAGCGGTGGGCCTACTCTTTGGGGGACAGTTTCTGTGAAACGCTTTTGTCTCAAAGCACTTTGGGCTGAAAACCGGCCACTGCTTATTTCCTCTGAGGTCTCTCCCAGGTCTTGATTTTTGAACCGGATGCATTGCAAATTATGCACTTTCTCTACCGTGGACTGGCTTCCAATGCAGCATGGATGAGTCAGCCTTGCTTCCTTACTTTCAGAGGAATGTGTCTGTCGTCCGGTATGTTCATTCTAGATTGTTTGTTGCTCATTAAGAAGCATGTGCAACTAAACCTGAAATAACAGTTCTTCTTGGGAGGGCTGCATTCAATTTCCGTGCCTGAGGTTCTCCACCCCTGACTTAAAGGCATAGCTCTGTTGTTAACATAACAAGTAGTTATGTTAATGGAGTCAGTACGGTGTGGTAGTTGTTGTTGTTTAGTCATTTAGTCGTGTCCGACTCTTCGTGACCCCCTGGACCAGAGCAAGCCAGGCACTCCTGTCTTCCACTGCCTCCCGCAGTTTGGTCAAACTGATGCTGGTAGCTTCGAGAACACTGTCCAACCATCTCGTCCTCTGCCGTCCCCTTCTCCTTGTCCCCTACATCTTTCCTAACATCAGGGTCTTTCCCAGGGAGTCTTCTCTTCTCATGAGGTGGCCAAAGTATTGGAGCCTCAGCTTCACGATCTGTCCTTCCAGTGAGCACTCAGGGCTGATTTCCTTCCGAATGGATAGGTTTGATCTTCTTGTAGTCCATGGGACTCTCAAGAGTCTCCTCCAGCACCATAATTCAAAAGCATCAATTCTTTGGCGATCAGCCTTCTTTATGGTCCAGCTCTCACTTCCATACATCACGACTTGGAAAACCATAGCTTTAACTATATGGACTTTGTTGGCAAGGTGATGTGATAGTTAGATCTGGACTATTGCCTGGGAGACCAGGTTTCAAATCCTCTATCAGTCATGAAGCTCACTGCGTGACCTTGGATCAGTGGCGATCCCTCAGCCAACCTACCTCACAGGGTTGTTGGGAGGATAAAATTGGAGCAGTGAACCAGTTACAGCACCTTAAGCTCTTTGGAGAGGTGGTATATAAATGTGATAGATAGATAGACAGAATAGAATAGAATAGAATAGAATAGAATAGAATAGAATAGAATAGATAGATAGATAGATAGATAGACAGACAGACAGACAGTTAGTTTGGCTCTCATACTGAGTCAGGCAATTTGTTTCTCCTGCCCCAGATGGTCTTCTCTGCCAGAGGCTCTCCATATGTATTTACAGGACCGCCTCTCCTGGTATGCCCTGCAGAGGACCTTAAGGTCCATGAATAATCACAGTTTAGAGGTCCCGGGCCCTCAGGAAGTCAGATTATCCTCCACCAGGGCCAGGGCCTTCTCAGTGATGGCTCCAACCTGGTGGAATGCTCTGTCCCATGAGACCAGGGCCCTGCAGGATTTAACTTCCTTCCACAGGGCCTGTAAGACAGAGTTGTTTCGCCTGGCTTTCAATTTGAACTTAGCCTGATCTTTTATTCCCCTTCCTTCCCTCCCCCTCACCCTTTTATGAAGATTACCCACTCTGGGATCCCACAGCTAATTCTCCCCTGGTGTCGTCGCTGGCCCAAATAGGACTAATTTAGCCAGCTAGCCCTGGTGATCATCTAATGCTTATTGGATGGATTTCCCCCCTAAACTGATTTTTGAATTCTGAATTTATTGTTATTCACGTTTTATACTGTATTTTATGCTGTTTTCTGTTGCATCAATTAAGTGTTTTAAATTTGTTGTTAGCTGCCCTGAGCCCGGTTTTTATTATTATTATTATTATTATTATTATTATTATTATTATTATTAATGTACCCTTGAGGGTAAGGGACCGTTGTCCATCACTGGAATGAATGAAGAAACCCGGATGCACTCTGTGTTGTGGAAACTGTGTGAAACACTTTGATACTCAACTGGGATCTTTTTGTTTGATTGCAAAACTACAATACCCAGAAGATCTTGGAAGCAAGAATCTAGGCTGTTGCAACCTAAAATAACCCAACAGTTGGCTTGTTTTTCAGCCTAGTCCTTGTGGCGATGACATGGCAACTCTACTTCTGCCTGGGAAATGCCGTGGTTATATGAATTGAGCGCAAGCTTTGCGGACAGGCTTGAATTGGGTGTTGCTGAACACTATGCAATAACACACTGCTGCTGAAAAATGCTGCAAATACACTGCAGTAAGGAGACTAGGCTGGAGAGCATAAAATGACCCTCGCAGCTTTGCAAAGTCCTGTAAACTTGCAGGTCACCATTCCTTTCCAAACAGGAAACAGTAAATAGGAAAGTACCAGCTATAGAGATGAACATGGTTTGGACTGCAGACTTGTGCTAGTAAATCACCCTGATTTCCTAACACAGGTATTCGGACTCTGTGCCCCATACGTTCTGAAATGGTCCTCTCTGATAGGGCTGGGCCATGTGCTTTTCCTAATGCATGGATGGGCTCCTGTAGGAGCCTTCAAACTGGTGTCAAACTGGTAATAGTGAAGCAAGAAAACTCCTCCTGCCCTCCCATTACTACTAGGAAACAGCTTCAAACAGCTGTGGAAGTCCGGAAGTCTGCACAGCCACTTCTGGCCAAATCCTATTTTAATTCTTGGCTTGGGCTGTTTCGGATACAGTCGACTCTGCATTTAACTTCCTCTCCAGGATAATGAACCAAACCTGTTGCTGAACTGTGGCCCCTAGCCTCCTTGAACCTAAAGAGTGGCAGTTCCAGATCTGTTCCCAGATGACTGCAGTGCCTGAGGACAGACAGACAGGTCTTGCATCCATAGCAGTGACCAGAAGAGGAATTAAAGCTGGGAGGACCACAGAGAGAAGAAACGCCCTGGTGCATCTTCATCAGCACAACCGAGTGCCTTCCTCTGTCCCACCTGCAACAAAACATGTCTCTCCTGTGTCAGTCTCTACAGCCACAGCAGGCGCTGTAACTCTCCAATGGTTTGACTTCACCCCCCCAAAGGTGCAATCCTCCATTGTTGCATTCTCCCATACCATTTTGGAGAGGCAAGCCAAGTGAACCACACTGCTAAGGTTCGTCGATGTGTAATTTTCTTGCTTTTTTTCAGCTGCTCATTTCCCCAGTCCCCTCTCTGCCCTGTCCACTATGCCACACGGACTCTTATCAAATGTCCTGACTTTGGCCCAATTCATAGCGATTTCTGCCTGTATTTAAGTGTGCAGAAGAGGAACTCCCTTCCTGTTCTATTTAGAGACCAAACGCATTCCGTGCAGAAGAGGTGATTTTATGTGATTTATTTTTTTTTAAAAAAAGGACAAAGAAGTATGTGTTTGATTTGCTTATCAGGTCCGTTCAGGAACTGCTCTCGCTAAGGAAACCTAAATTAAGGACCCTTTGCATTATGGGCTGTGATGGTCCTCGGTTTGACAAGCTTTGTCTAGCAGGGGTGTGTGTGTGTGTGTGTGTGTGTGTTCTGGAAATAATCAGGGTGACTCATCCGTACTTGAAAGCCTTGACTTCTTGCCTGCAACCCAGACACTCCTTCAAAGCTGAGGCAACGTGCTGCAAGGCAATCCTAACGTCTCGCACACTGTGGTGATTCAAAGTCCCATGACTGCCTTTGAAAGCCTTGGAGAGAGTTCCTGGGGCCGTTCCCATGAACCAAACTGATTCTTCACACTCGCTGACCTGCAGTGGGCTCAGTTATGTCTTTAAAAGAATGGGGGTAAGGTTCATGGCAGGCTAACTCTCTGCGTGATGCAGGGAATCTAGAGTTACAGCATCCTCAAGATCAGGCATAGGCAAACTCCGGCCCTCCAGATGTTTGGGACTACAATTCCCATCATCCCTGACCACTGGTCCAGTTAGCTAGGGATGATGGGAGTTGTAGTCCCAAACATCTGGAGGGCCGGAGTTTGCCTATGTCTGCTGCTGCTGTTATTTCTAACCCGCCCATCTGGCTGGGGTTCCCCAGCCACTCTAGGTTGCTTTCAGCATATATAAAACATAATAAAATATCAAACATTATAAACTTCCTGATAAAGGGCTGCCTTCAGATGTCTTCTAAAAGTTATTTAGTTCTCTCTTTTTTCAATTTTCTTCCCAGTTTTTTCATATATCATTTACATTCAAACCCCATCATGGTTTCCATTGCAAAACTTTTCCTACTGCATCTTATAATATTTATCCAGATTTTGTTTATATCCCATTTTAACCATAAAATTCATACATTACAAGTGTTATACCAGTTCTGCTAACGTTTTTAGATGTTTACAGTGCTCTTTAAGGTAGTCTATAAACTTTTCCCCATCCTTTATTAAATTTCTTGTCTTCTTGGTTCCTGATTCTGCTGGTCAATTTGCAATTTCAGCATAGTCCATCATCTTCATTATCCATTCTTCTCTGGTTCGGACCTTATAAAAGTTATGTACAGTGGTACCTCGAGTTAAGAACTTAATTTGTTCTGGAGGTCCGTTCTTAACCTGAAACTGTTCTTAACCTGTGGTACCACTTTAGCTAATGGGGCCTCGCGCTGTTGCTGCACCGCCGCTGCGCGATTTCTGTTCTCATCCTGAAGCAAAGTTCTTAACCCGAGGTACTATTTCTGGGTTGGCGGAGTCTGTAACCTGAAGCGTCTGTAACCCAAAGTACCACTGTAGTTCTTTATCTCCTTGACATCTGCTGGGAGAGTGTTCCACAGGGTGGGTGCCACTATCAAGAAGGCCCACTGCCTGGTTCCCTGTAACCTCACTTCTTGCAGTGAGGGAACCGCCAGAAGGCCGTGGGAGCTGGACCTCAGGCTGAACGATGGGGGTGAAGACGCTCCTTCAGGTATACTGGACCAAGGCTGTTTAGAGCTTTAAAGCCAACCAACACTTTGAATTGTGCTTGGGAGCTGGTGAAGATCCTTTAGGACCGGTGTTATATGATCCCGGCGACCACTGCCAGTCACCAGTTTAGCTGCCTATATAGATAAATAGATAGATATAGCTGTCCAGCCTCTACCATAAGGTGTGAAGAACCTTTGGTCCTCCATATATTGCTGAACTACAACTCCCACCAATGCTTGCAACGATGGGCAATGACCAGGCACGATAGGAGCTGGTTGTTCAGCAACATTTGGAGGGCCAAAGGTCCCCCACATCTAATTTAACTGAAAAGGAAGCTTGGTGCAATTGACCACCCTACCCTTAAAGTTCTGTGCTTGCAATTTAATATAATATGCTAGCACTTCAGGGCAGAACAGCAGAGGAGAGCAAGCCATACACAGAGTGAACAGAAGGTTTGATTGAATTCAGGAAGGACGGAGAACATCACATGCAGAGTCTTCATCACGTGTGGGCAAACATTGGCCCTCTAGGCGGGGCTGAACTTCAACTCCTATCATCCCTGGGAGTGCTGGGACTGATGGGAGTTGTAGTTCAGAGGCAGTGAGAGATTTTACTTTCTTGGGCTCCATGATCACTGCAGATGGTGACAACAGCAGCCACGAAATTAAAAGACCTTTGCTTCTTGGGAGAAAAGCAATGACAAACCTAGACAGCATCTTAAAAAGCAGAGACATCACCTTGCCAACAAAGGTCCGTATAGTTCAAGCTATGGTTTTCCCAGTAGTGATGTATGGAAGTGAAAGCTGGACCATAAAGAAGGCTGATCGCCGAAGAATTGATGCTTTTGAATTATGGTGCTGGAGGAGACTCTTGAGTGTCCCATGGACTGCAAGAAGATCAAACGTATCCATTCTGAAGGAATTCAGCCCTGAGTGCTCACTGGAAGGACAGATCGTGAAGCTGAGGCTCCAAGACTTTGGCCACCTCATGAGAAGAGAAGACTCCCTGGAAAAGACCCTGACATTGGGAAAGATGGAGGGCACAAGGAGAAGGGGACGACAGAGGATGAGATGGTTGGACAGTGTTAGCGAAGCTACCAGCATGAGTTTGACCAAACTGTGGGAGGCTGTGGAAGACAGGAGTGCCTGGCTTGCTCTGGTCCATGGGGTCACGAAGTGTCAGACATGACTAAACGACTAAACAACAACAACATCTAGGAAGCCAAAGATTCCCCACCCGTTCATTGGATGCCCTCATTGGGTTATATACTATTATGAGAGAGGGAGAGAAGAAGTCTCTCTCTCTATTTTCCAGGCTCTCCTGTGTATTTTTACTCCAGAAAAAGAGCGTGTATATTGGATTGATTGAGGACATGAGATATAGCACCCCCTTTTTGAGGATCCAGGCAGAGGTTGACATAGTCCATTGTTTTGTGAATGTGGCACAGGCAGCCAATGAAATTGTGGGCTCAGCATTCCCACAATGCAAGCTGTTAATCGGGCTAAAGGGCTGCGTGTGAGGTTTTTTGCACAGGTGCCCCGATGCAAAGAGCTACAGCGTAGCTTTCAAAGAGATGCATAGACAGCACTCCTGAACCATCTGGTAGATATTAGAAGACCTTTTTTTCCCTCCCTGGTCCTCCTCTGCATCAGCCAGCAATGGAAGCAGCAGACACCTCCTCCTGCAAACTCTTTCTGAAACTAGTCAGGAGAACCTGCCTGAAGCGGTTTGGCTTAAAAACTCGAGGTGGGAAATTCTTCGGCAGGGACGTGAGCAACTGCAGGTGAGTCTCTGACTCAAGAGCAAACAGGGCTTTTGCATGCCATGACAGCCCTTGAGGGAGTGTTGTTGTTGTTTTCCTGGCAGGTTTTGATTCCATAGTGAAATTATTTCGATGCTAGTAATTGAGGTCATCCTCCCCTCTACGGATCTGCAAGGGTGTTTGTTAAAAGGGCAATTGATCTGATGTGTAGATGTCAGCTCCCCCCAGGCTATGGTGACAGGCTAGGCTCAAACTAGATGGTTCGAGAGGAAATCCTGCATTGTTGTTTTTTAAAAAGAGCAGTTTTAGCAAGGAGTAGGATTTACTTTAGGCTCATGGCACTAGAGAGGGGTTTAATTTTCCCCGCTGCAAACATTTTTACGATGAAATCAAAGACACCTGTCTTTCTTATTAGATTCACATCCCATCTTTCCTCCCAAAGGAGCCCAGAATGTCAGACAACAAGTTGTTGCAAATGCATTTCTACCACACCTTTCTCCCAAACTGAGGTTCAAGGCAGCCCTGTATACGGGAGTTTTTAATGTTTTGTTATGTTTTTATATATGCTGGAAGCCGCCCAGAGTGGCTGGGGTTTCCAGTCAGATGGGCGGGGGACAAATAATAACATTATGATTATTAAGTACTGTATAACAACATGAATGGACCCAACCAGCAATGAGAATTCCCTCTTCTATTCATGGTGCTGGAAATTTAAAATGTGGTTAGCACATGGAAACCCCTTGAATTTGTTTTCACGTGAGTGGAGTGAATCCATGGAGTGAATCTTCAGCGTTTTATATTGTCTCCCTGTGGCAAGAGAAGCCATGCTGAGTCATAAACGGTGGCATGTTCTGTAAACAGTATGGTCCCCATAACAGACTCGTGCTTAACCGAGACATGGCTGAGCAAACATCTCATTCAACTTGCAATATGCTGTCTAGTTAAACACTCGCCAACCGCAGCATCATTATGAATAAATGGAAAACTCCAGAGTTACTTGTGCAGAGAAGCTAATTGTGCTGGGTGTGAACGGTGCAACTTTTTTTAAAAAAGCAAAATATCCTAATGGGGAAGAGTTTCTGTGTTCGTCTATTTTTCTGCAATCTGACTTGCTGCTTTGCAGCTCGTGATAGCTACAGAGTGGAAATCTCTTTTGCCGAATGGTTTTGGAGACTTGTTATTTGCAAGGGGAGGTTTCACAAAATGGGAAGCTCAACTTTTCCCACTGCTGCCATCACCTAGAAAGGAATTGCACTCAAGGATGGGCAATCTGTGGCCCTCCAGATGTGGTTGTACTACATCTCCCATGATCCCTGACCGTTGACCAGGCTTGCTGAGGCTGATGGGAGTTGTAGTTCAGGAACATCCAGAGAGACACACGTTTCCCATCCTTGCATTAGATGTTTGCCTGCTGCAGTGGCACAGCCCAGCACAAAGGCTGACCGTTCAGCAAGGATGCACAGCCAATGAATGAAAACAGCTGAGCCTTGCCCCTTGTTTTTCTGGTGAGTGATCTCCATGCAGAGCAACCTGGTCCAGGCATTTGTCTCTGTTTGGTTGACAACCCTCAGAAATTTGCTGTTGCTTATAAGCACATAAGCACATAGGGACGCGGGTGGCGCTGTGGGTTAAACCACAGAGCCTAGGACTTGCCGATCAGAAGGTTGGCGGTTCGAATCCCTGCAACGGGGTGAGCTCCCGTTGCTCGGTCCCTGCTCCTGCCAACCTAGCAGTTTGAAAGCACATCAAAGTGCAAGTAGATAAATAGGTACCGCTCTGGCGGGAAGGTAAACGGTGTTTCCGTGCACTGCTCTGGTTCGCCAGAAGCAGCTTAGTCATGCTGTCTACATGACCCAGAAGCTGTACGCCGGCTCCCTCGGCCAATAAAGCGAGATGAGTGCCAGAACCCCAGAGTCGTCCGCAACTGAACCTAATGGTCAGGGGTCCCTTTACCTTTATGTGCTGTCAAGGGGACAACACAAGCTGTCAAGGGGACATGCATGCACACAAAAGCTCATACCAATAACAAACTTAGTTGGTCTCTAAGGTGCTACTGGAAGGAATTTTTAAATTTTGTTTCGACTACGGCAGACCAGCATGGCTACCTACCTGTAACCACATCTAGCTGTTACCCAGGAGTAAGTGAAGATTTAACAGATCTCGGAACAAGTTTCAAGCGAGGTCATCTTCTTCCCATCCCAACTCAAAAGGAACTCTCACTGACCTGGATTAGTAATAACACCCGAAACCAAGACAATATTATTTTTTGTTTTCACTGCGGAAACTTTTATTCCAGTTGTGGTTTCCAAAGAGGAAATTTTTCCAGCCACGGATGAAGTCTGAATTTGGAGGAATACAAATAATCCAAATCCTTTTCTATTTCCCATATATATATATATAAATTTTCAGGTATACATGTCCCACAACAGTACATCCAGCGACTTCCCTTCTTCTCCTTCCATGGTTACTTGTACCTTCAAAATTAACTGCATATTTTATTTCCTCTATTCCTTTTGTTCTCTTACCCTGCTAACTCTGCATATTCCATCATTTTCAGCTGCCATTACTCCTCCAGATCTGTTTCTAATTCTCATGCCAGAGTGTGCCTTGACCCACCACCTATGTTGTTGTTCATATAATCCAGAGAGCTTTAGGACTGGGGAAGGAGGAAAGGGCATGTAGCTTGCTTTGGGTGAAAAAGGTCTGTTTGTTCAGTCAGGGAAATGAACACATGGCATCTTACGCTCTTCTGCCATGTGATCCTGCCCCTCTGTTGAGTCCATCAGCAGAGGCCTTGCCTTGTGTCCTGCCATCAGCAGAGGCCCAACTCACAGTGAGAGCAAACATGGCCTTTTTTACAGTGGCCCCCGAAGCTGTGGAATTTCCTCTCTCTGGGGGCAGATAGCAGCAGGCTGGGAGGTGGCGGCGATCTTTTTTGCTACATCGGCAGAAGAGCTGCGCATCAGAGGAGTCAGAAAGTTCAGCCAGCTAGCCCAGCCAACAATGGCTACTTTCCCGGGTTGTGTGTGTGTGTGGAGGAGCCTATTCATTTTGAGACTGACAGTGGGACGCTGGCCCTGATGGGGAATCTAGATTCCATGGAGTGACTGGATGCCGAGGAGTGGTGAGAGCTGGGGAACCCCAAAGGAAACCCCCAGGGGAAGAAAACTCAGAGCCAGTGGATTGATGATGAGATGATGATTTGTGGTCAGTGGGAGAAGATTGGGAAGAGAAGATGTTGGAAGCTGAAGGTAACAGGGTTTAGTGAGCGGGAAGAGGCTGTGGCAGAGAGCAGTCCAGAATTGGAGGCAGAAGTGGAGGCTGGAGAGGGGAAGGTCAAGAGGCAGAGATTAGGCCTTCTGAAGAAGCCAGGGAGTCTTCCCCTCCTGCTACAACCAGCTACCCTCTCCACGTGGTCTCCCAGAACCCAAAGAGGTATGAAGAGGGCAGGGCAAAGACAGACAAGATGAAAGAGCCTCAGGATGAGGAGGAGGAAACTTAGAGAGCAGTGGGAAGCCGGGATCCTTCAGTCCTCGCAACTGCCTCATTGGGGCAAGACCCACTGGGAAGAGTGGCTGTGATCACTAGGCCTGTGCTGTTTGGGTTCCTTTGAATAAGGAGTTAACTTCACTGACATCGGCTTTTTTATTGCTGAGCTGCTCCTGAGACAACGGGGAGGGATGTGAGTTAACTTGGCTTCCAAGTGAGGCGTGGGATGTTGGGGACCTGTGTCTGCCGTGAGACCACAAAACACAGTTCACACATGCAATGAGTGGGCACTTGCTGATTTTGCTGTTTTATATCGATCAATTGCTTTCTGTTTGTTTTACTTTTCATTTTGTACCAGTATGTTGCTCACTGCTTTAGGGGCCTTTCGGAGCAAAAAAGTGGAATACAAATGTCATTGTCAGACAGCGACGCATAGCCCATACATTGCAGCCATTCTGATTTAATCTGTAAAAAATGCTTTGCTTAGCTGGGACTGGTGATTCTGGAGAGAATTCAACTAAGTTGTTGTGTGAACAGAATGAGCTCTGTTCATGCAATAGGATTTGATATTTATCCTCTGTGAATTTGCCTAACCTTCCAAGTTGGTGGCCATCCCTCTTGCGAGAGGAACTGATAAAATATTTCCAGAAAAAATTGTTTTCCTGCCTAGCGGGTGGGTGTGTGTGTGTGTCTATCTCTCTATCTCTATCTCTATCTTTATCACATTTGATGCTGGTGTTGCCAACATCTCGCTGAGAACATTTAATTCCAAGGTGTTATGTAATGAAGTTCTCACCCTGGGCCAGCGGGGGATACTGTAGATAGTTATGCAAATGAAGGATCGAAAGTGACGTTCAGTGATTGGATAGTTTTTATGCAAATGAAGGATCGAAAGTGACGTTCAGTGATTGGATAGTTACAGAAAATGGCAACAGTTACATTGTTCTGGAGCTCTATATAAGCAGGCTGACTGAGCTCCTCAGCTCAGTTCTGTTCTGGCCTCAGAATAAAGAAGAGCTGTTTGAAGAATCGCTGTGTTGTCTGATATGTTTGCCCACAACTTAACACAAGGAACTCTGCAGGGCCACTTGGGCACGATTTGCACGGACAACTCTATTTAAAATCAGAGCAAACACTTAGTGACGGCTGCTTCCCTTCTTGCTACCCTGGGGAAAAAACCCTCAGCTGGCCAATAGCAGGATATATAAACAGTCTGCACAGTCCCCAAAGTAGGAATACTGAAAGGAAAGTATATTGTGTTGTCCAGCAAGGAATTGTGTATTTTCATACTCCCCCCCACCACCACCCATACACTTTAATTTTGTCCTGGCACCCACTGCAAGTTTTTTGAGATGCTTTTGGGCAAGATATTATTAGTTCCTTTTTACTTATAGCCGGCCTGGGCAGTGGGAGGTGTGTGTGTGTGTGGTGTTGCTTGCTGCCTCCCATCTTAGCCTCACGTTTGCCCTTGTAAACTTCAGCAGGGAGGATGGGGACATAACTAGTGTCTTCCTGTGATTGGCAGGTCGCTGTGTGATCCACTGTCTCTCAGCCAAACCTACCTCACAGGGTGGTTGTGAGCATAAAATGGAGAGAGCGGAGAACCAGCTGCACAGCTTGGATAGCTCAGTTGGTTAGGGCGCGGTGCTGATAATGCCACGGTTGCAGGTTCGGTCCCTGAAAGGAACAGCTGCATATTCCTGCATTTCAGGGGGTTGGACTAGATGATCCTCAGGGTCTCTTCCAACTCTAAAATTCTGTAATTCTATGGTTTTAGACCACGATGCACTTCTTGGAGCAAAACATGGTATACAGTGCAACAGATGAATAAATTAAAATGCCTGTGTTAAAATGCACCATTCACCTGCCACACACGCGGTATCAAAGGAAGAGGTTAAGCGGGGAACTTTAAAATCCTGGAAAGTTTGACGCGCACACCGCTTCACAACGAGTGCTTTCTGTTTTTCTGTTGCCTTGCCCGATCCTTGGGCGCGTTTACTCGTAGGCAAGTCCCACTTGAATGCTACGGTGGGCATCTTCCAATAACCTGAATGATAACAATGCGCAGCCCCGATCCTCCTCGCTTTCGGTTCTACTCGAGAGCTAAATCTCCCCCATAGAAGAACTGCAGATGATCTCTTAAAATAAGCGCGCGCAGGCGCTGAATTCCAATTCGCAATCCTCTCTGCATGCCCAGTTGCTGTCGTTATGCTTTTATTTTGTTTGCAATACCCTCTCTGCCCGCTTACTCAGGAGTAACTCCCGGTTTAATTCAACGGGAAGGGGCAAACTTTTCCAAACAATCGGGCTCAGGCAGGCATCGCCTTTCAAAGTTTGCAAGCCTCTCTCTGCAACACTTTAGCTGTTGCTTTTTTCGCAATCTTTTATTTTGCAAGAAGAGGAGGATTCCTCCTGGGCTGCTGTGAACAGGCAAAGCAAGCGAAAACTGCATTTATGCCGCTGCCCGCGGGGGAAAAAAGCCGCGCAAAGGGTCCGCGGAAGAGGCGCCGCGCAGCAACAGGTTGATCCGTGCGGAGAGATTGGGGCGGGGGCGGAGCTAGAACGATAGGCGTGGCTAGGAATAGGAGGAGGAGGAGGAGCCGCGGGGGAGAAAGAGAGACGTGCGTGTGGTCCAGTCTTCCCTCCAGTGGGCGGGAGGAGGGCGTGGCCACGCCCGAGGCGTTGCATTCAAAGGAGGGCGCGAGCGAGGGGGCGTGGCCCTCGGCCGGGAGTTAGCCTATAAAAGCTCGCGCGGTGCCCCTCGCGCGCCGATGCCCAGAAAGCTCGTGAGGCGGTTGGTCGTTAGTCTTTCTCTCGAAGCCTCCGTTTCTCCGTCGACGTTTTTTCCTCTCTTTTTATTCGTTTAAACTTTTTGGTACTTCTCCCCGCTCACATCCTCGCCTTATTGGGAGGGGTCCGGTTTCGGGCGCGGATTTCTTGTGAGGAGGCAGGTCCACCCCCCACCCCCAACACCCCCTACCCAGGTAAGAGGTGAGGCGGCGGCGGAGGAGGAGGAATGGCGGTTTGCGCGTGCGCGTTTGTTTCGTTAACGGTTCCGATGGCAGGGTCGCGAGTTCGAATCCCACCCTGGGCGGAGCCGTTGCTTTACGTTGGGGTTTTTTGGAATGGGGGGCGGGAGAGAGACGGGACATCCACCTGTCCCCATCCTCTGTCGGATTCTGTCTAGCTAGATTCAGAGCGAAATGTCCCAACGACAGCTGTTTCAAATCGGTTTTCCTTTTTTCCTGGTCATCATTTTTATTAAATTTTCCAGTTTTACATTTCCAAATAACAAACTTTGAAATGATACAATGGCTTCCCTTCTTCTCTTTCCATTTTACACGTCATATACATGTACCTGTGTGTTTTTACCATAACCATTCAAATCAGTTTTCCACTTTTACAGCCATCAAAGATCGAATTTATCTCAATGCTGTCAACGTTTTCAGCTGTGTACAGTTGTTTTTCATGTATTCAATAAATGTTTCCCAGTCTTCTTTAAATGTATGTTAAATGGATTTCTTTTGACGCCAAGTGCTCAGAAAAATCTCAGAATTTCTACTTTTAGTTAAGTATTTTTATCTATTTACTTGATTTTTTTTGGGGGGAGGGGGTAAACTCCCCCCCCCGCCCCCGGCTACACTCATGAATCCCTCCCCAAGAATTTGACCGCTGTTGTTATCGTTATACATTTATTTATACCCTGCCTTTGCCCCCCCAACAGAGACTCCAGGCGGTTTACAGATACAACTAAGAACTTTTCCTTCTCAATATTCTCTGGTTGGCCTCTGTTATTTTCTCCTATGGATAGAAATCCTACATAAGGACTCTGTACGGGCACTTGGATACCCATAAAGGATAAAGGAGCATTTTTTTTCTTATAACAAACTATAAAACATAGCATCAGTCACTTAGTTCTAGGAACGTTTAATAGCTATAAAGCAGAGAAATTGTCACTTTAAACAATTAAACATTAATAGAAATAAAGCTGTCTGTCCGTGATCTGTGAAAAACATGCGGCCACAACAAAAACAACACACCTCACCTTCAGCCTGGCCCTACTCCACAGGGTTGTCGTGAGGACAATGCGATGGGTAGAAGTGGTGGTGGGAAGGGATGCATGCAGGTTTGTGAGGAAAGCTGGGTGTGTAAGGATGATAAGTGAATCTTTCACCCCAAAATGGTGGTTCTCCAAAGGGGGAAGGCGAGGTCCTTAGTTAGCTTTCCCTTTGAGGGTGCCTTAAAAGTCCTCCTTTCCCCACCTGTGGTTTCCTCCTTTCCACTTCATGTATTTTCTGCCCATCTGCATTCTCCCCCCCCCCCCAGCTCCCATCCTACTGCTCAAAAGTTGGTCCTGTTTTCTGCTGTTCTGGATCTTCTCTTTGCTTCCTTTCCTTCTCCCCTGGCCCAAACCATCCCAGTGTGAAGATGATGGTTTTGATGTCTCTTTCAAGTCTTATCGTCACCTCAAATAATGGGCCTTTCATTGTTGCTGGGTTTTTAAAAACAAACAAGTCATAAACAGGTAGGAAAAGTCACAAAAGTATCAAATAGATGATGGTAGCCCACCATGATTACTGTTTTTTAAGAAAATACACAAGGTTACGGGTCATTACTGTGCAAAGGCTTCATAATAAACAATAAAGAATAGCTGATTGTCAACGGCTATTTGGATGACCCAAGAGAGTCTCTGTAACAGCAAACTGAATTCAGCTTCTCAAAATCTTCTCTGATGTTGCCTCAAATAACGGAACTTGCTTCTCTTTGGATGGTGGCAAAAGGGGACCCCTTCCCCAACTTCAGGTATTTTTGTTTGGAGGAGAATAGATCTGTTCCTGTCTTGTTGTCTCATTCTCTTCCACTATCCCCCCACTTTATTCATTTTAAAATTGTTTACTTTAATTGTTCATGACAGAAGAAACAGACTGTTGGATTAGACCAATATTTCATCTTATATTTCATCTCCCTGCAGCACCCTGTATCCAACAAATGGTCATTTAGTTGTCTCCGGAGAGCTCATAATGCAGGGCAGAGAGGCAGCAGGCCTCCTTTGTTGTTGTTTTCCCTACATCTGGTATTGCGTTATCCTGCCTTTGCACATGAAGGTTCTGCCTGGTCCTCGTGGTTAATGGATCTTTTTCTGAAAAAGCTATTTAGGTTTGGCAGTTTTCAGCTGTATGAGGGTTAAGAAGGAATTGAACCATCTTTTTTCCCTTTATTAGCAGAGAGAAAAGAAGATAAGGAAAGCTAAGATGATGAAGCATTCACAAATCCCTTGTGTTTAGGCGCAGTATAGACTTTAGTTCAATATTCTGGGCATAGATTAGGTGTACTATTTCTTATTTCTAGGAAGGGAGCAGAATATTCTACTAGAGTGGTCTGAAGAGCAAAACAAGTTTGTCACGTCCTATGCAAGGGTTAAACACAAGCTTTCCCATGAAAGTTTTTGGGGAAGAGTTGGATTCAAAGTGGATGGGTGGCATCTTCATGGCTCTGTTCCATCCACAAAAATATGTTGGTTGCAGTACCATACATCCATTAATAGATATTCTTCCAGGTGCTTGTTCTTTTCGTGGGTAAGATGAATTTTTTAAAAATACACTCCAGATCTTCAATTCCAAAGGTGTAGCTGTTAGTCTGCTACAGCACACATAAAAACAACATGTGGCATACGTTTTCATGGACTTGAGCTCACTTTCTCAATTGAAGTCAGCTCTAGTCCACAAAAATGTATGCCACAATCCATCTGGTAGTCTTTAAAGTGCCATGGGATTTTTAAAATCACAATTTTGAATAGTTCTAATTCCATTCCCTTATAATTATTTGTTAGATTCTTATAATTTTTATTAAATGAGACTCTGCTTTCCCGCTGCAACATGGCTACCTCTCTAGGAATTTACTAGTGCATGTGGTTTGTTTGTTTTTAATTGATGTGGTGAGGAAAGCGGTTACTGCCTGAAGTAGAGTAACATATTTGTTGATGAAAGCATACATAGACTCTCAAGTGCTAGAAATGGCTGCTTGTCTGATGAATGTTGGCAAGTTTTCATAAAATGGGATGTTTGGGTGACTGGGGCTACCATGCAAAGCACATTAAGTTGGAATCAACAAGTATTTTCAAGTCTAAACATGTTCTTTTCTGGGAAAGTGTATAACAACCAAATATATATACAACCACCCATGAGTTTCCAAGGGCAGCAGCTTGGAAAACAGTGATGCCTGCTCTTATTCCTGGCACTGTAGGCATACAGTAGGATGACTAGGCAGATGTTCTTTGTTGTAAAATGGAATGGTGTTTTTTTTAGAATGGAATCTTATCAGTTAGTGGTGTGGAGGTGGATAGGAAGAGAGGAAGTGTTTCCCTTTAGAGAAAAGGTAAAGAAAATGTCTTGCATCCTGGAGCTCTTCTTCCAGTGGCACTCCAGTTTTATGGAGATCCTTGGTGTAGGGCTCCTAACATTTGCATGTAGAGAAGAGAACAAAGATCTGGTATTCTACTGGTTTGGAAAGGACCTCTACAGGAAAGGAAATTCTAGCAGTTTGCATTTTGACATCAAATGTTCTTCCTTGGAAAACAGTAGAAACAGCTGGAAACCTCTAGAAGTTAGCCAATTGGGCTGGACTTGGAATAGGGAAACAAGTTGTCACTCTGTAGGGAGGTGGCGGCAGACACTGAAATTAGAACTGGCAAGTTGCAAACATGTATACCGTAAGTAGAACTGCAAAAAGTTGCAGCAGACTGTTATTTCTTCAATTTCATTGGCTCCTTTGCTGCTTTTGTAGTTTACTAGTGACTGCTTGCTTTAGGAGTTATGCCCAGATCGTCAAAGAAAAACACACACAAAAATGAATGCATAATTATAGCATCCCTTAAACTCTGCCAGTGTTACTCTGTCTTCCTGTTTCCCTTTTCTATAAAAAGCTGTGTAAAGAAATGCTCTTGTTTCTACTAGACTATGGGGTGGCATTCTTAAGCATTGTGAAATCTTTTTCTTTTTTAATAAAAATTCCAAAATGAGGTCCTCCAGTCTCAGTCAGATGCAGAATGGTGGCCAATGGAGTGTGTGTGGTTAGCATAAGGTACCCCTGCCCGTACGGGCCAGTCTTGCCAGACTCTAGGGTTGTGCGCTCATCTCACTCTATAGGCCGGGAGCCAGCGCTGTCCGCAGACACTTCCGGGTCACGTGGCCAGCGTGACAAGCTGCATCTGGCGAGCCAGCGCAGCACACGGAACGCCGTTTACCTTCCTGCTAGTAAGCGGTCCCTATTTATCTACTTGCACCCGAGGGTGCTTTCGAACTGCTAGGTTGGCAGGCGCTGGGACCGAACGACGGGAGCGCACCCCGCCGCGGGGATTCGAACCGCCGACCATGTGATCGGCAAGTCCTAGGTGCTGAGGTTTTACCCACAGCGCCACCCGCGTCCCTGCGTGGTTAGCATAGAATCAAAGAATACAGGGATCCATTTCTAGCAGCAAAACTGAGCCCACAGTCTGTCACAGAATTCCGCTTCTGGTTTCCCCCACCTCCCAATCTTTCGTAATCTCAGCAGCTGTTGCTTGGCCCTGTACTAGACTTCAATGAGGAAAAGAAACTAAAGCTTGTACTTTTAAACTGCTTTTGTGATTTGAAAGCTTATTGCGGGTTTTTATATTGGTTAACAAGAGTTTGCATATATGGCTCATAGGCAGGTTTCTACTGATCATGACCACAGGAGTTTTGCTATAAATAGCAACCAACTCCGATAAAAATCATCCCATATATTAAGAACTTCTTCTGAGGCCTTACTTCATGTGACACCACCTTTAGATCAAATGGAAGAGCAGAATCTGGCTTCATTCTCAAAAATATACATTATTAGGTTTTGCGGGGCCAGTTAAAAACCTTCATTTTTGCTAGGGTGATCTTGATTTGATTAACTAACTAGCTGCTCCTTTTGTATGTTAGTGTTGATATGCATTTATCTTTAACCATTTTAATAGAACAGTTTTTAATAGTGCCAGCCATCATGGAGATCTTCCTTGGGTAAAACAGCAGGGTACAAATATTTTAAAGGTAGTGCCTTGGGATATCTATGCAGGAGCAGTAACCAACCCCATCAAGCTGTCTCATCTGCAAGGCTGACATGGGGATCACAGCCTGATTGATCCTTTAGGAGGCAAAGGGGGTCTGAAGCAGCCAGCAGTGGGTGTTGGGGGGGGCATTTCTGGGTCCTTACCTTGAATAATTTTTCTGGTACTGAGGAAGTGCCTTGGGGATCTCTCCAGCAGTGCAAGTGTAGCCATGAGTAATGGGTGATGTGGAAAAGTCAATACAGGACTGCATCCATAAGCTTTAGGAGGTTTTCTAACTTGATTGGTGGAAAAGCGAATTTCTGCTCCCTCTACTGGTAGCTCATATAGTTATACATATAGGAAGAGTGAATGCTGAAGCAAGGTCTTGTATTTAAAGGTGAACAAAAGAAAAAGCTTGTGGACAATGATTAATTACAGTGAGTAAAGATACTCTGTGTGAGCACAATTCTTCCGTAGTCAAATGAAGTGTCTATATGGTATGCATCTTTTCTACCCAGTTGGGGAAAAAACATTACAACTATTTCTAATTGGTGCTGCTCAACTGAAACTTCTACTTACTACTCACTGACATAATTGATTTTACTGCTGTTGAACTCACTGATAATTACTATAGCTGTTAAACTTATTATAACAACTAATCTTTTCAATGTTATGACTACTAATCAACAGTATTTTTTTGAATTGAATTTATTGTTACTATTGACTCCACTATTGACCTTACTACTGCAGAATTTACCACTACTATTGATGCAGATTTTTATGACTGCTGACTGATTTATTTATTTAACAATTTATTTATTTATTTATTTAGCAATTTAAATACTGCTTGGTTGTAAGAAAACCTCTAAGCAGTTTCTGACTTGGCTGTTATGGACCCATTCAGTGTCTTAATGCTTAATCAGTATTATTACTGATTTTGTGGGCATCTCATTGGCATCTGGTTGGCCACTATGAGAACAGGATGCTGGACTAGATGGGCCTTTAACTTGATGCAGTCCAATGTTCTTCTTACAATGTTGTTAATTTGCATGGATTAAGGAATAAGATAAGCAGTTATTTAGACACAATGTATTAATAATTGAATCTTTTAAAAAATATTTGTCCACTTTGGTTCATGATCAGTTATGTAGTTTTACTTAACATAGAATGTCTACTACATCAGATAAACCTAGACTCTTAAGCAGGTAAAATAAATTACAATCTCAAAATGGGTTGGGGAAGCTGGAACCATTATAGACATTGCAGGAGTATAGGGTTGAATTCAGACACAGTGAACTCAACAGAACTTAGTTATGGCTAACGTAAGTCCCACTGATTTCAGTGGGTCTTCTCAAAGTATGACTTAAGTCACTTCCAGGTGTATTCTTTTCCAGGTATAGACTTTTGCAGGAAGGAAATTGATAGGGAAATGCGCTGATAACTGTGAGGTAACAATTGCTGTATGTGACATCATGTGACCTCACCACAAACAAACCAGAATGAATGGTGAATAAACAACAGGTGTTGTATAACCTTACCACAAACTTTGTGCAAACAAATTGGGATTACTGATCAATAAATGCGGCATTTGGGAAGAACAGCCTAGCTCTGGATTCAACTCAGAGCTTCTAATTATTGAAGATTTGCTGCTGAAGATGTTTGGGCTATATTTTCAAATGAATGTTTGCAGGGGAAAATAAAGGTAAAGGAAAGAGAAAATTATGAGAAGTGTGTCAGAAGAAAAGTTAAAACAAAATGAGGAAAACTGCAGAAAATGCAGGGAGAAAGATAAGAAATGAGGGAAGATAATCTGTTTAGTTAAAATGGTTAAAGGGTTTGAATCAAAGGTGGTGAATTACAAACTAAGCTGTAGGATTATGAGAAAGTGAGATGCTGTGAAGGATTTTGGACAAAAATGAAAGTTGCATTACAGTAAAGTTAGGGCTGAGCCACAGTTACAAAGAGATGATGTAGTGAGATTGAAGACGAGTAAATAATGTCATTTTGTAGTTAGAAAAGCAAGTAGAAAGTTGAGAGGTCTCCTGAAAGTCAAGATTTTATAGAGCATTTTTAGACAGCTTTTTTCACCTTGGTGTCCTGTTGAAACTGAAAAAGCATTAGGATTCCACAAGTATTCACAGTGAAAGAAAATGCCTAGAGATACCATTGCCATTTTTCAGCATTAGGGCAGCAGCCTTCCCTGACAGATGTCATCCAGATGTTTTGGACTACAGCTCTCATCAGCCCTGACCATCAGCTGTGTTGGCCGAGCCTGATGGAGTTGTAGATAAGAACATCTGGAGGGTGCCAGGTTAGGAAAGGCTGCGTCAAGGTGAAAGGTCCTTTTAATGGATTGTTTTTAATTAGCCACCGGGGAGATCTGTCTTGACTAGAAAAGCAAACTATAGATACAGAATTGCTAATTGACAAGGAAATATATTTCTTTTGAATGCCATGCTTGTGGCCATCAGCTGTTAGACACGGAATGTTGCACTAAATGGACCATTGTCTAATCCACAAAGGTAGTTCTTGAGCTATGTCTAATCATAATTTATAGGGAAAAAAGAGTGGGTGCTTTTATTTTGCAAGCTTTTGTGCTTGCAAATCTTATAGCAGCAGCATGTTAGCAGAACTGACGGCTGCAGTGTTTTGCACAATGTTTATAGTTTTACCTGAAACTGATCAGGGGGTGATTAAAGGAGACAAGCAAGAACCTTTTAATGGAAACCTGTTAGGGGGCAGTCCTAAAGATCCACCAGGATGAGCAAGTTAGGATGTAGCACCTTTCTGGCTGAGTCCCCAGCTGTGGCTCAGCTGAAGATACACCAAAGCAACTTAGCCAGGCGTGCTGAAGCTGTCTGAACTGACTCTTGTGTAAATCTTCAAAAGCAGACATGGTGAGGACAGGACTTGGCAGGGGAAACTTAAAGTGGATCCTAGTTCTGTTCTGGCAAACTGGCAGAATATGCACTATCAAAAAGGGTAATGCAAGTCAAACTATATTTTAAAGTCTTGTTCTCCCTCTGCTAGGCTTGGGCTGGCTCAGCTGGCAGTAGCTTTGCTCCTGAATTTCAGGAGTTTGAATCTGGTTTAACTTTATATAAATTATTTGGATGATTATAATAAATTTAAGAGTTCCAGAAGCAAATTTGAAACCAAACTCATTGGGCAGCCCTAGGCAAGTCATTTATTCTCAATCTCTGGCCCATAGCTACATATGGATACAATATTACTGGCTTAACTGCCATGCTGAGGTGTCATAATGTGGTATTTCTGCAACTGTAGATGTCATAAACAGCAATTGTGAAGTGCAGTGGTCATGATTAGCATAGACTCCAATTCTGGGATATACGTGTTTGAGGTTAGAACCTTTTCTATCAAAGTGCAATGCAGTCTAGTTTCTAGAGAAGAAAAGTGCTTTCTGTCGCTGACCTTGGAGATGTGAAAGGCCATTGTGGCCAGACCTCATTAACATATAAATTATTACTGTCTAGCAGCCTTAATCTTAGCATATTTATATACTGCGTGCAGTAAGCCAAACTTGCTGATAAGCATATTGTGACATTTCTGGGATCCCCCATAAGAAGCGCTTGTCTTGCAGTGGTTACCAAGGTTAGTCTCTCTGCAGCTATGCTGAGTCCAGCCAGCTGGCACTACCTTCTGACTTGGAGAGAGCAGTGAGATTCTCCATTTATATTCTCACTCAAGTACATCTGTACAAGACACATGGGTGAGATAAATTTATCACAAAATCCTACGAGAACACAACACAATACAGTACAATTAAAATATTAGCTTATATTTACTTAGGAACATAATGTTCAGAAGTGGTCATTTTATTCAGAAGTCTTGAGTTCTGATTTACTGACCTTTTATAATTGCTATTCCAACTCTTACATATGATTTCATTATTATTCCCATTTCATCCCCCCTTTCCCTCTCTTCCCTTTGCAACTACAACTCTGCCATTTTCCAAGCGACATTCCTTACCAGTTGTTTGCTCTAACTGCCCAATATTCCACCCCACTCCCCTACTGTCAATCATTCTTCCATTTGTGCTTCTGTCATAGTTTGTAATAGGATGAATTGTTTGGTGGACTGGCTAAGTTTGGGTATGTTAAATGCTGCTGTGTACATCTAGGTCATGTTTACAAAAGTGGGGTATTGAGAAGAGGAGTGATGGCGCTGGGCTTGTAATAGATAAAGTAAACTCCTGATGTAATATTGCTGCTAAGAGGATTTTGATGTTTCAGCGGGCAAATGCAAATCTTCTAAAATGGTTGAATTGGAGAGAAAACATTCAGACTGCCAAGTGTATTCCCCTGGATTATTTCAGAATGTTTGTCACATAAGATGATTCCTGAACGTTGCAGAGCTGGCCAGCTCCATGCGATAGCATTGACCAGTTGAGAAGCACACTGTTTTGCACAGTTGCCATCATGCTGAAGGTGCAAAATGGATCTTGATAACTGCCAGGATGGGTTCATTGTTTAATAAACAAGTAGGATAACAAGTAGCATTTTCTGGAAAGCTAAGAAGCACTTAGTATGTTAACTTTTGGTTTGTTGGAAGTTTACTTATTCAGGCAGAAAATCAATATATAAATCTAAATATATAAATTATGGGCAAGAAGATGAATCAATAGCCTTGTTTTCTTCAGCTGGATTTTCCCCCAGTTGACTCCAGTTGGACTTGCATGTTTCGGAGGGTGAAATGAGAAGTTACGAAAAGCCACATGACTGCCACCGAAAACAGTGTGTTACTGCCACTCATGTCTGGCTTTCTTTCTGCTCCTCCATGACATAATCTAATGAAATGTGTGGTGGGATATGATAGCTTGGGTTCCCCTGCTCCACATCACTGGTAGACATGGGGGAAGAAATGTGATTTGTTTTTTGGCAGCTTGTTAAGGGTATTGGATACATGGAGACTGTTGTTTACCATCTAAGTTACACACCTGAGTTCATTCCAAGCACAGTTTCTTTAAGCCAGCATTTCTACAGCAGTTCTTGCACTAATTTGTGACTACAGAATTTAAAGCTAAGGTAGGAAGCACAAGCACAGTTGTTCCTTGAAAACTTTGTTTAGCCTAGGCTCACTTGAATGAAGTGCAGTATAAAATCAATTATAGAAGGCATATGATAATATAAAGACTGAACTGGATTGGGGGGGGGGGGGGTCGTGGCTAATGCTTTCACATGTTGGATGTATAGTGTTTGTCATGAATATTTCTGCCAGGTCTAGCTGTGCCTGCAAACTGAGGCTTGTTGGAACCAAGCTGAGCACATTATTTTCCAGGTTACAGGGATTAAATTGAATTTTAATACTTGAACTTTATTTGCTTATGCCCGAAGAAGCATCTCCACCCCCTTCGTTCAGCCCGGACACTGAAGTCCAATACCGAGGGCCTTCTGGTGGTTCCCCCACTGCGAGAAGCAAAGTTACAGGGAACCAGACAGAGGGCCTTCTCAGTAGTGACACCCACCCTGTCGAACACCCTCCCATCAGGTGTCAAAGAAATAAACAACTGTCTGACGTTTAGAAGACATCTGAAGGCAGCCCTGTTTAGGGAAGTTTTTAATGACTGATGTTTTAATGTATTTTTACTCTTTTGTTGGAAGCCGCCTGTAGTAGGCGGGGTATAAATAATGTATTATTATTATTATTATTATTATTATTATTTGTTAAGTGCTTGCTTGCTTGTAAGATGGAGGAAACCTTAAAAGCATTCAGATATTTTTGCAATTATTCTTGAAGGGATAGCTCACAAAGCAAAGGGAAACTGAGTTAAATCACCTTAGTTCTTGGATACCTTGAAGGTGTTCATTATAGAAGGCCTAAACTGTTGCCAGAGAATATGTTGGTCGTAACAAAACTTGTTCCCGCCAGCTATTGAGAAGCAGCTGATACACTTAAAATGATAGATATGACCATTGAGACCAAATGGTGAATCAGACAAAAGGCCTATCTTGTTTACCCACAACCAGATGTCTAAGAGGAAGCTCAGGGACAGGACATGAGGGCAATAGCATTATTGTGCTGTTCCCCAGCAACTGGTACTTAGAAACATTCTGTCTCTGATCCTAGAGGTAGCATATAGTGACCATGAATTGTATTCATTGCTAGTCTTATCCTCCATAAATTAGTCTAATCCTCTTAGAGCTATCAAATTAATTGGTGAAAGTTATAGATGTAGGTAGTGAAAGATGGGTAGATGAATGAACATGGAAATTGATATGGGAACAGGAGTGACTTCTTACAGAAATGGCATGGGGTTTTTTGGTTCATTGGGATATTCATCAAGAAAAAGAGACTGGGTTTACCTTCTTATGTGATTCTATAGATTTGGCAAACTTTTCAACTGTATAGGTCAATTATTTCATGTCTTTATAGATGCACGTTTGCTTAGTTTTATGTTCTGTTTTCTTTCTTTCCCCCCAGTGTACTTTTTTTTTTAAAAAAACAGCCAATGATGTACAACCTTGAAATAATTGCAGTACTGGAAAAAATAGCTTTATAACTTGTTGGGTAGAAATTTATTTGGAGACATAATTTTTAAAGAGATGAAAGTGATTTGAGATATTTTGCTTCTCACAGTGTGTCTCTGCTCAGAGATGGTTTTTATTCTTTCAGATGTGAAAGTGGATGTGTACACATTTCAAGCAGCAATTTTGTTTTCAAACCATATTCAACTCTCTTTAAAAAAACCTAGCCCTTCTTCTTTCTTTCATTAGGACTACTACTGTTGGGGAAGGAAATAATACTCCCTGGGATGCTGAAAATCAGAAAAAGCAACTCTTTGTTGGGTGGGTGGGTGGTCCCTTGCAAGCAACCTAAAGAAATACGATGGTACCTCTAGTTGTGGACACAATCTATTCTGGGTGCTGTTCGCACCCTGAAAAGTTGCAACTAGAGTGGCACTTCTGTGCAAGCGCGCAGGATGCTTCTGCACTTGGGTGCACGGGGAAACCCAGAAGTATACACTTCCAGGTTTGCCGCGTTCGCAAGCCGAAAAGACGCAACATGAACCTAATGCAACACAAGGTATGACTGTATTTCTAAGAATTCTGGCCAGTAACAATGTAGAAAATAGTGAAGGCAAGCACAAACCAAAGCTAAGCAAAGTAAAATAAGATGTCCCTTGATATTAGCAGTAACAAAGTCCCAAAGAGCATAGTTGAACAATAAACTGAAAGGGAAGAGGTGAAGGGGGTTGGCTCACAAGAACTGTGATGAAGTTCAAGGTTCTTGGAGATAGTAAAGGTATTTACTCTGGCAAAGCAAAGTTAGCAATGTGGTATGTGAGTTTTCAGGTTAGGGAATTCTTGGGCATAGTTTTTTTTAAAAAAAATACTGAACAGAGAACTTGTTTTTAGACTTGGGTATGAAAATCAAAAGATGTAAAAAGAAATTTGCAGGTAGAGGATACTTCTCCAAGCAGATACCTGTTGGTAGCTGGATTATGACATTTGTGGTGGTGGTCCCAGATAACTGCAGTTTTAACTGTTTTAGCTTAGCTGATTTCCTTATGATTATGGTGGTTTTGTTGATTTAGATTGATCCATGCATACACAAATGTGCACATGTTTTTCATGGTGTGCATGTGCAGTTTCTAATGCGGTCCACAAACCAATTTAATATATGCAAGGATAAAAATGCAGATGGTGGGTAAAGGTAGCTTACATATACTGAAATATTCTGCTTTGAGGAAGAATTGCTCTTGGGAATTTTGTTGCAAGAAAAGGGGGGGGGGCAAGTCATCAGTATTACAAGTCAATCTGTATCAGTGATTGGTAACAGTGACTATTTTAATATGGAAAACAAATACAAAGCGCTAACTAACTATCCAGATAATCAAAATACAAAGTAAAAAATACAAGAACTCTAGATATTTCACAAACGTAAATGAAGCATCAGTAGTACCTATACAGTCTGCAAAAATTAGCTGATTCTGAGCTGTTGATGACCCTCCCTTCTTGAGGTCAGAGTTAGAAATCAAAATTTCTGATTTCTTTGTATTAATATTTCTAACATATTTCCAATACATAATTAGAGAAAGATTTTAACATGCCTCACAAAATATTTCTCAAATGTTCTGTTAAAAATGTGAGAAGGCAATAGAGCAAAGCCACCAGCCTTTTACTTTGGGATATAATAAAGGATTAATCCAGTTACAATTTGGAAAACAGATTAGTGCTTGCAGATGAGAGATGTTGAAGTTCTGATTCTAAGGCTTTATTGTTACATAAACTTGGGAATAAGGTCTGTTGAATTCACTGGTACTTGTTTTTCCACACAAGCTAGGGAGAATTTGAGTTGGAATTGAGTTTTGTTTTGGTTAGGTTGATAACTTTCCAGTTACCCTATAAATTTTCATATCAAAATAGCATTTTTTCCTTTGCATATTTTATTTACCTCTCTATTTCAAGCTCTCTGATGAAACGCTTTTCTGCATCAAGTGTTGTAACTGTTAGTAGCCTATGGCTTCAACTAATCAGTAATGGCAATGGATGAAAGTTAACAGTCTGATTAAAGACATATCGATGCCACACTGTGACTCCTTGCAGAAAAGGTTCCCCACATTTGAGTGTCTTATTAAAAATTCATTGCATGTAGAAAACTATCATGTTAAAGAGAGAGAGTGTGTGTAGTCTTGCCTTCTTCTGTTGCCTCTTGCAGCCCTGGGCTAGAATGTTGAAAAGGGGAAAACATTGACTTACCTAGCGTTCATCTCCACTGAATTCATTTTGGTGGTGAAATCAAGGAATGACTTCCCATAGCATTCAATTTCTGTGTAAAGATAAGCACCTTCAGGAGAAACATGTTAAATTACTGAGTGAGAAAAATGCTGCGTGTGTATGTGGTCTATTTCAATAAGTAATTATGACAATGCCAATAAGGATCAGAAGGGAAGCAGTTTTCTTATTTTGCCAAAAGATTATCTGTGTTTACAGTAGCTATGGTCTGTCCAGCTGTCCATCTTTCAGTGGGAAATGTCATGTGTATGGTTACATATCAAAATGCACATACCCTTCCCTCAGTGTGACTGCAGACATTTGGAAAAATATAGATGTTCTGATGCAGTTTTTAATAGAAGTGTTTTGAAATTCTGTAAAACGTGCATAAAATGTGGATCTTTTGATAAACGGTGGCATATGAATCAAATTAAATAAATAAATAAATAAATAGATGAACTTCTGTGTGAGGGCAGTGAATCTGGATTAGCAGATTTTTGACACTTCCTAATTTGTTCATACATGCATTTTCTGGTTACTAGTACCAAGCTTTTAGCACCATTGTCTGGCTGTTGTGGATTTATTTTATTTCATAAAATTTATTTATTGCTTGAGGGAGCTTACAGCTGGTTCAGGATGCTGATGTACATGGATGATGTTGTATGTGTTTTATTTTAAACTACTGTCTTGACTAAGTCACTTCTATGTAGCGGTGGTATAAAATTATTGGGGGCGGGGGGAAGAAAAGAATTTGGTTTCTGTTTGTCTAGAACAGTTAGATAACAGCCTCTGGGAAAAAAATGTAGAATGTGGGTATAATAAAGATACAGTTGAGAGACTAGAACAAGCAGAGTAGAAGTAGTAAGGGTTACCCATTGTCCCTCATAACTGCTGGAATATGAAGAACCATGTTCCAAAATATACTTATTAGAAATTGTTTCCTGCTATTCCTCCCAGAGGAACCCAAGGTGGCAAACAGCTAAATGTTAAAACGGTAAAATTTAAAATCAAATATAAACCCATTTAAAACCATTTGAAATCAGTGTTTTTAATTCACTGTTGCCACAGCCAGTATCTCTCAGCCAGCAGGGCTTTAATGTGGCTGCCCCCGTTTTGTGGAATATCATTCCTGTCTTACCTTGACAGACACCTGCACTGTCCAAAAACAATTGAAGATATCAGCCACAGATTTTCCCAACTGGATAAATAGGTCTTTATCATGAGTGTTTACTTTGTATGGATTCAGTTTTGTTTTAAATGTATTTGCTGTTTTTGTTCTTTGAGCTGTTTCTGATTATCTTCAGTGTACATCACCAAGGCAGTTTCTTAGAAGGTGATTGATAGATCAGTGACAGGAATAATATGCTTGGGTTAACAGGATGTTGTTAAATTTCAACTGAAGTTCAGTAATGAAGGGGACAGGCTCACCTCACTAAGGAGGGCATTCCACAAAAAAACGTCATCAATACGTTAAATACTTTTCTATATATCCCTTCTCAAATAGGAGCTGTTAAACAAGATGTGGCTTGTAAGATTATAGCTCCTAATTCTAATTTATGTACATTGTGGAAACAATGAAACAAATAACTTAATTTGGAAATTACTTGCATAACCCAAACATAAGCCAGAAAAAGGTTGATTTGATTGGGTCACTTTCACTGTTGAAACTCTGTTGTACATAATTACAAAATGAACTCTACTAGGTTCACTAAGTCTAAGCCACTAAATTGATAAAGGGTTAAAATGTAATTCATAATAGGTCTTAGAAGTCAACTATTATTAAATGTTCATAACAAAAACCAGAATGGCAAATTTATACTCCTGATCTTTCAGGTTTTAATTGTAATATGCCTATCAATCGTAATTTCGTAGACACATCTGAGAACAAGCTTGAAAGCAAGAAACTTTGAGAGAGTTTGGGGACTGAAGGTGAGGGTGTGTGTTGGCTGCCTTAAGTACCAGAGCTCAAGGTCCTACAAATGCTGGGAAGAATTATATTCACAGATGGCAACCTCCACTCTTGTCTCTGTGTTGTTAAGCCATGAGAGGAGGGAGGCTCTACAGTTGGAGATGAGAACTACACCAGTGGCATAGTTGGCTCTTGGAAGACCCAGGCTGTGGAGTCACAATGCTTAGTCATGCTTTTTGAGGTCGCACGGTGACTTTGTTTTCTCCTTCCCAGTTTGGCATAAGTACGTGATCCATTTGAAGGGGAATTTGCTACACAATTAAGGGTCATTAATTCTAACAAGAGTGACAGTGTTGAGCTTTAATCCTTAACTAGATTGGCCACAATTGCATTAATGAGACTGAGGTTGATGGGAACCTATTACGACTGCATAAGCAGGCTATTCTATTTAGAAGACCTTATGACCTATAAAGTAGCAAAAGGTGGAGAGGGGCCCCAGTAGAGAACCTTGTTAAAATCCATCTGTAAATTTGCTAGCATGAATAACTACAGATATAAAGCAAGTTTTGTATTTTGGCCTGTTGAACATAGGAATTTTTCTCAAATTACATATAATGCAAGTATTCTAATTATGCAGTTACATTTCTCCCAGCACCTCATTCTTCTAGCTGTATCTGTGTGCAGTGGATAGATAAAATAATACGCCTTCCGCTGTGGCATCCATTAGAAGAGACAAGATCTAATGATTAATTGACGTTGACATATCTTAATGGGCAGGGATCCTACTTTGGAGCTGAAGTTTTCAAATTCATCCTTGAATGATCTCCAACCATTTAAGAAAAAACGCACCTTGAGCTTCCTATGCATTTGTACTCATATTGACTCCATGGAAATGTAACATTTCCTTGTCAACTTGCTCAGGAGAGCAAAACTTTGCTTTTTGTTCTCAGTGCATCAGTGGTAGCTGGTGCCCATTACGACTGGAAGGGCAGAAGGCAGGGAGACCAAAATTGGGTGGAGCCAGAGCCAACAAACTTTAGTTCTGTCTCCAGCCTCCTACCTGCTGAGTTCTACAAGGGCAACACAGAATAAAAAGGATGGTGCTGACAGCCAGATCCACCGCCTGGGCTGGTTGCAAGTAAGAAGGCAGGCAGGCGGGGGCTGGCTGAGCTTGGTGAGAACCAGTGCCCATTTCCCCTAATGAACCAGCTTCCACTGCGGTGCATTGTAAAAAGACACACAGCCTTCCCATGTCATAGGCTGTTAAGCCTGATTCACTCACTCACTCCAACAAACCCATCAGTGGCTATGGCATTGTATAAATCCTCCCCTATTTTATCATGAGATGAACTTGAAGAAGCATTCCTTTGACTTTCATTTATAAGATAAGAAGTAGTTTGTCCATGTGCTCTTAACTCCCTCTAGAGGTTGAATCTTGATAGGGAGCCTTTGATGTTCAACAGAACACAAACTGCCA
Source organism: Podarcis filfolensis (assembly GCF_964270895.1). NCBI lineage: Eukaryota > Metazoa > Chordata > Lepidosauria > Squamata > Lacertidae > Podarcis > Podarcis filfolensis. The sequence goes on along the minus strand of NC_139603.1, from coordinate 81,180,559 downwards.
TTTTCCTCATTATAAGTGGCACTTGATGCTAAACCAATTTTTGCAACTGACTTTCCCTTTGTGGCACATCCTTCACAGTTTCTTTAAATCATCAACAACCAAGTATTTCATTTAATCTATTTTTCTTTTGCAAGTTACCGGTAACACTCCTTGGTTAAGATTGTGTATAAATATGTAATCCTTTTTCACAAGAAACCAGAAGCCATATAAAAAGTGTAACCGTTAAAAGCCAGTTCTTAATGCTTCAGTTCTTAATCATATGTTGGAAAATTGCATTCCTGTTTAAAGGACATCCAGGACTTTGTAGCTGACCCAAAGCTACTGTGTCTAAACTTTGTTGTGTGTTACACAGGCTGCAGGCTTGTTCCTTTAGCCAGCTCCTGCTGGAAAACTGCAGGAACTTATTATTCAGCTTCCCCTCCTGTGGTTTCCTTCATTATTTTACGCACTTTACTTGAAACAAATAGACTGGCATGTTCCTTTCGGTGTACTAATAAAAAAACTAATAGTCCATAGTGTTCCTAATACTTTCTCTTAATCTAGTTTCTGTTAATTCAAGCAATCTGGGTTCAAGATGCCATGTAAGATTGATTATGAGTATGAGTATATTCCTGGGTATTAAAATACAGAACTTCCTTGTACTCTTGTAACTCCAGATGAAAGAAACAATGATAAATTTTCATTGCCTCATGTAGTCTATGTGCCATACTTTTCATCTTTGCAGTGTTCTGTATGCCTTTACATTTTTCACTCTTGAGAAATTTCATAAAATTTTAGAAATCTATTTTCGTATGTAGTAAATATTAGTTGTAATCAGGACTGTTGTTCTTGACATTTTTAGGTACCAGCTACTGACAATGTCGGCAGACGGCCCTGACGCTCACATTACGGAGGTGAAACCATTAGTGGAGAGAGAAGAGGTAAGCTAAACCTGCTGATGATGGACCACTGACTCCCACATGAATTTGTCCTAAGGCAGAGGCTATCTTTTGAAGCCCTTCTTCAGATGCCCCTGCCTTCTGAGGTTAGGTGCATGGCCACCAGAAAAAGGTCCACCATAGCCCACATGACCCTGAATCTTATGTCTTCTGCCATCAAATAAAGAATGTATTATTTGCCCAAGAATTTTATAACATAAGGTAGGCCCGTTTTTAATGTTTGTTTTACCCTGCCTTTTTAAAATCGCTTCACTTTCTGTTCTTATGCCACCCTGGGAATAAGAGAACCAAAGGACTCGGTTTACATAAGTGACACAGAATAATAAAGTGTTATGTACTGAGTTGAATAGGATCCAAACTGCAGCAGTCTGATTGGTCCTAGAACAATAGGATCCAAAAGGCAGCAGTCTGATTGGTCCTAGAACAATAGGATTCAGAATGCAGCAGTCTGATTGGTCCTAGAACAATGCAGCAGTATGATTGGTTGGCAGGAACCACCCAATCATGCTCCAGATAGAAGTGAATCCACAACCTGATTGGCTTACAGTAGAATTCCGGAATTAGCCAATCATGTGCAGCCCATTGTGTAAATAATGTATATAAAGCAGATACTTTGAGGGGACTTTCATTCATTCCTCCTCACCACTATGAGCTGAATAAAGAGCATGAAATCACTTTGCGACTCTCAGTATATTTCATAAAGCATCACTTCAAATGACTTAACCTTTGCTTTGGAAATGCTAGCAGCTGAATTTTCATGTTGGCACGCTTGCCAGGAGTGTTGACTGGGAGTGACTAGGAGCTCATGTGTCAGTCCATGTGCTCCCCAGGCCACTTCTCCACTGCTCTGGACTGCCAACATCTCCTTGCCAATGACACAAGGGACAGGGGTTCACCAGTACAACTTCTTACCAAGGGTGCAAGGGAGCGTAGGTACCCTACTGGTGATAGTAGCGTTGGTGTTGGGAGAGCACAAGATCACACTGGATCATCCAGTTGTCCTCCTGTAAAGCATAATGCTCTAAAGCAGCCTTTCCCAACTTGTTGCCCCTAGATTTTGGACAAAGGAGACCACACACTCCATTTCGAATTTAATGCTAATATGACCTTTGTGATTTGTTTCCCCATTGGGAGCAAGGGAGGAGCAAAGCAGAAATCCTCCGACTGTGTGCACTAACCATGGCTCATAACTAATGTTACACTGAATACTACTATTCTCTTGGAGTTCCGAGTTTCACAAACCCTAGTTCCAAAAAGTAGAAATTCTGTTAAGACAAAATTAAACAGCAGTAGGGAACATGCAGCCTGTGGGTTTGATTAGTCCTGGCACTGGTTCCAGTTTGGCCCAAATGGATGTTTTGCACAAACCACAGCCACCTGCCCTTCAGCTGACGTTCTATATGACTTCAGGTGTGGGGCCTGTACGGACATGGATGCAAATGAATGATTAGAAACTTAATGTGAACTTCCAGTTACTCCTTTGCAAGTTGAGCTTTCTGTCATCGCTGATCAGTGCTGAGAGGAAGCCTCCCTGGGATCAGCTGTACACAGGGAGTTCCCCAGTAGGGCTTGTTTGCTCCATGTTGAAACAGTTTGCATTCAAACTGCTTCCTAAAATGGAGCCCCGCCCCCCCCCCCCCGCAAAGCAAATGGAGCAAGCTTCTCAGAAGGTATGTTCCAAGCGCCAGTTGGCAGAAGAGTGTGCCTTCAAAGTAGCTTGTCCGCTTTCAAGCCACTTCCCAAATCAAAGCTCCATTTTGAGAAGCAGATTGAAATAGGAAAAAAACCCTTTGAAAAAGGCACGCTTTGAAGTGCACCTTCAAAGGAGGTCACTGTAACTGTTGATCAGTTGATCAGCAGTCACAGTGAGCCCTTTTGAATTTTGGCAGGTGCCATTTGCCCGACATCTTAATCTCATTTCCAATGACTGACATGTGGGTTGTACACCCACCTGTTAAAGTTGACACAGGAAGAGGGGGGAATTAGGGATCCATCCCACCAGCCAGATACAGTTCCCCATCCCTGATCTTCTAGCACCATCATATACTAATAATGATCTCTGTTCTCTTGAGTGCTGGTCCTTATGCATCATCAACACAGAATAGAAATGTTATCAGCAGGATTGTGGGGGCTGGGGAAGCCTCAAGGTTTGCAATATGTATGGAGAGAGAGAGAGAGAGTAACAACATTTGCTGCATGGGGATTCAAACAGAAAGCAGCCCTATGAGGACTGAGCATGCCCAGTGGTAATGGAATGCTGGATGACTGATGGAGGGGAGGGGGTGGAATACCAAAGAGGGGGTGAATGGAATGGAGTGTCCTGAAAAGGGGAGTGGAGAGAGCCAGCCAGCCATGAGCAGGAGAATTCCACAATGAAATATTGTGTTGCTGCTGCTGTTTGTTTGCATTTTGAAATTGAAATCAAACCACCTGGGTTCTTTTCCCCTGACCTCCTTCTGTATGAATCTTTTCTAGGCAATCACACATCTCCTACCTGACTTTGATGTTCAGGTAAGTGAAGCTTCCAAATTAGTAAAAACTTATTTCAGAACTCTTAAATTACGGACATACATATAATCAACTTGTAGATTCTTAACTATACTTTTTATTTATGCCTTGCTTAGCAAAACTAAAACTACTCCATGATTATTTTAATAAACCTTCGTAAATCTTTTCAAAACCATGTTACACTGTTCTGCTGCTTTCGGAACAGTTTTATGTTTTATAATTGTAATGGTTTTGTTTGTTTTCATAATTGTATATTTTATTGTTGTAACCTGCTCTGGGTTCTTATGGTGAAGGCCAGACAGAAAATCAAATGAAAATATCAATTTATGGAAAAATGCTGTTGCAGCAGCATGAGTAAATAAATTGCTTCAGGTACCCTAGTAGTTACTTTTCTAGCATGCTGTCTCTGTTCCATCTTATGTTTTTTCTGCCACACACATTTCTCATACTGGTTTCTAAAAACTTACAAATAGAAACAGCAAAGGGTGGTGGCTTGAGAACCAGTTGGCTGAATTGTTGATTGATTTGTATTAAATGTGTCAATGTTTGTACTGAAGAAAATAAATGTTTGCCAGATCTTTACTGGGTCAGCTTTAGGTTAAAGATTTGCTAGGCTTCAAATTACCCTAGAGTTAGGTAAACTACCGATTCCAAGTAGAAGCAAATAATACATGGTTATACATGTTGTCAAAGCCTCAGAGCAGTCATGTATATTTGTACATTACTGATCTGGGAGCACCGCTAGATATGATATATATCTATGATATGAGACAAGCCCAGAGCAGGGAATCATCCATAGATTCAGGAGCCTCTGAATGCTTGCATGAAGGTTATAGGAGCCTATACAGAAGTTATTTCTTGCACTGTAGGAGTGTAGTCCATCCGGCAATCTGAGACTTGTGCCTCCGCTACCACACAACTACAAGTGGTGAAGAGGAGTCAAGCAGTCAGTTAAAGTAGCATAGCTCTTGGCCATTCTTTAATGACCAGCAGTTGAACTCTTCATCGTGTTGTGTGTTTAGTGAACCAAACCTTTCTTGTACTGTAACAAGATGAGTGTGTTCTGTTCTATTGAAATAGCTGTATTGATCTATCCACATGGCGACATGGGGTGGGAGGAAGAGAAATTCCTGTAGTTAAATACCCAGAAAAAATTTACACAACATCCCCGAAGTTTCAAATCAGCAAGCAAGCAGGGCACATAAATGGGCATCTAATGTCTACCCTGTGTTATGCCCTAAGCATAGAAAAATATTAAAATTGTTAGATAAAGGAACTTGGAGAACTGTGTGCTCATTACATGCTAATCAAGCTTGTGATGTGCTTTTTTTCCTGCCTAAACTAGGCTTGTTTGACCATTTCCATAACAAGGCCTATCTGCGTCTAGACAGTAAAAGGCTTGCAGGACTGATTTCTATCTGTATGAAAGCATTGCGTGGACAGGTGGAGTCCCCAGATCCCGGGTGCCCCCCCCGTCATGTGGAATAACGACTCAAGACAACGTGCTATGGGATTAAATTGGCCACAACTTTATTACATTTCAAATGTGGGTAGACCTTGGCTCAGGTATTGGGCGTTATCTCTCCCCAGTCCCCAGCCGGGGACCTAGGGAGCATCAGAGTTATCCAGTGTGTGTGGGGGGGGATGGGCCGGCTCTGGAGAACATATGTTCAAGCAGAGATAGCCGCCCCCGTTATGCCGCCGCCACAGGGGAGAGCAATGACGACCTCTCGGAGTACAGTCAAAGCCTCCCTTCAGAAACCCCTTTAATGGGGAACCCTGGTATCGCCGCTGCAAAGAGGAAGATAGACTAAAGGATTCCACCCAAGGCCTGATACCGCCAAAGTTGTGACATTTTGCTACGGGAAAGGCAAAACCTGCCAATGCAGGGGAATTCCTTTCCGGCCCTTTAACAGCGACCTTGACGTAGCAGCGCCTGCATACCTGTGAAGAAAAGTTAACCTGCAAAATAAGACATTAACTGAGGGTGGGTAGGGTGGGAGAATCTCTGGAGCCAAGTGAGGATTCCCAGGTAAGATCCTCCCTCTATTGTGTGGGCAGGTAATCCCTCCCCTACCTGGCCTGGTCTCCTTGGCAACGCTTCCTCCAGGTGGGATTGGACAACTGACTGAGGTAGGTGGAGACCCCCAGGTATCCCACCTGAGGGAAGGCGAAGCCAAGCCTATGCTGATGGAGCTGCTCCATTTCCAGGGGCTGCGCGCGTCCACACAAAGGGCGCCCCCCGTTTTATGCGGGGAGCGGTCATTTCCTCCATCTTTAAAACAGAAAAAAGAAGCATATTTGGAGGGAAAGGATTCTAGGCTAGCCTTCTCACTAACACCTAGTGTCTTCCTGTAAGGATTCTCTTCCATCTTTTTTTGAAGGAAATACCATTTTTTCCCCTGTAGGGAGCATTCAATTATTCAGTACAGCCTAGAGGTAGACTACGTTCATTGACAAGTAGACTTGAGTTGTGGTAAATTTGTATCAGATGCGTAACTATAGAAAGTGGTTATTATAAATGGGATGTCTTTGAAGTGTTAAGATCTACTTTGGTTGGAATGGGCTGGAGTTGCTGCTTGGTTGCAGGAGGAGGAGTGGCTGTAACTTTTGAAACGGCAAATCTACACTTTTTTTGTACCCATGATGCAAAAAGTCCAGTTAACATAACAGTAAATAGGTGAGAAATTTCCTGTACCTTGTTAGAACAGTATTTGTTCCACAGAATATGTGGGTGCTTCTGTTAAAACATACATGGCTACTAAATTAAAAATAGATCCTTCTGTAGCCCTAGCCACACCAAGGCTGTGTGCTTTATGAGACAGACCTGGCTGTTTTGATTATAGGATTATATCTGAAACTCCCTGGTTGTAGCATGGTGTGTTGTTTGATTCTTGGCTTTGTGCCACACATGCACAACACTGACAAATCTTTAAGGAGCGTGCTACAAACAGAGTGGGTATGTGGCATCACATTTCAAACAAATATAGGTAATAACTGTTTGCAGGCTAGCTTAGGCATCTTCTTTGAGTCTCTTGCTATTGTTGGTTCTTTCTTCTGCTGAGTTTAATTGGTTCATTGTTGTAAGTGTTGCATGCCTAAATTGACAGCTGCCTACTTTGTTGAGCCAGTTTTGGCTCAAAAGGTTGACTGTTACAATACTTTGTTTAAAACAAAATGAGGAATGTGCAGAGCCCCCTTGAGAAACATGGCTAGTCTTAAATGCTTGATGCTTCCTTAAAGCTTCCTCAGACATGAAGTATGCAAGTACAGCATGCTACCTACAAGGTAGGTCCCCCCCCCCCCCGCCGCCCCCTTAGTGGCACAGTTTCTATCTCTTTGCCAGATCTGAAAGGCCTTCCTTTTCTTGTCAATCATGTGTTCAATTTCACTGTCATCCTCATCAAACCAGTCCTGGTGTTTCTTGGTTTGGTATCTAGTAGCTTAGTGGCTATCTGATTTCTTGCCAAATAAAAGTATTTACCCTCCACAAGTGCCACAGCTCTTTGTGTATTGGTGCCGTTAGTGTGGTTGTTCATTTGGAATTGACATGCAAATGTTTCCTGTAATGAAGGCAGTTGCCAAAGTGTAACTGCTCCAGTCCGGTTCAAGCTGTGATGGCACCTCTTGGATGTGTTTGACTAATGCTCACGTGCAATTGTTTAGTCTAGTGAGCAGGAAACTGCCTCTTTAAAAGCAAGAGATAACGTGACCAGATGGCACATTTGTTTTTATCCTTCTATCGGATTAGTGTACCTTGGTTTCCCCCCCCCCCATCCGCCCCCAAGATAGTGTTTTAATACAGATCGGTCAGTAAAGAGCCTCTTACTCCAACACTGACGTTGATTAGGGGATGATGCCATCTGTTTTCAGTATGCTACATCTTTATTGAAAAAAATCTTCCCTGAAATCAGACAAACAGGTCAGTTGTGATATGAAGCTTGGAGCTTTGTTGTTGGGAAGAAGGCTTTGATTTGGCTGTACTTTGTGCTTGTCATGAATTCTTTTTGCAAATGTGCTCCTGCATGGGAAAGTTTTCAATCCAATTAACAATCTGGGGACATGGTCTTAAAATAAGCTGGAATTATGGTATTTGTGAGGAGGAAGGAGTTACAATCTATAGCTATGGGAGCCACATGTTCTACAACAGAAATAAATAAAATAAAGTGTCTGTGACTGCACCTAAAACAAACAAAAAACCGCTTTACACAACCATGTTTGTTGTACTATTTTTTATGCATTGATTTAGTTTGTTTATAGATGACTTCATTTTTCTTTCTTTTTAGCAAATCCCAACAAGAATTCTGTATAAGAAGCACAGTACAAATTCCATATTCAAAACCAATGTTTGTAACATTATTTTACATACTTTAAACTAAGTACCATAAAACAAATTGTATACAGACCTCAAGAAACATAAAATGCAACATAATTACAGTTCCAATATAAAGATCTCATAAATAGTTCAAGAAATCCATAGTCACTTAGCTCATTCCACTTGCACAAAACCAAAGCACACAGCCCCCATCTATTCATGTCAATAAAACACTCAAAACAGTCAACTGACCATTAACCACATACAGAAAAACAGATCCGCTAAATAAAAACAATCCAATAGCAGCAGAAAAAAGCAAACATTTTACCATCTCTCACCTGGAACTATAATAGAGACATCCTCACACCGAGGGATATTGAGTCCTTTCCAACCAGCAGGCAACTCACCTTGTGGGGAGTCGGGTTAAAGCAGCAGTGCACCTGATGCTCATCACCTCATAGGAGCAGTTGAGTCTCAGAAGAATAATCAGTCTACGTTAAAGAACAATGCCCAAGATCAAACAAGTCAAAATGGGTGGATGTGCCTGCATGGTGGCCCTGAAGGAGAAAGCCCCTACCCTGTATGAAAGGGAGGTGTATACATTCACATCCTTTGAGAAATTCACTGGAGCACAAATTGGTTTTGGCTCTATGACACATGTCTGTTATGTGTTTTTTAAAAGATGTATAGCTTCCTTTTTTTACTTTTGCATCACAGCAGACATTGTAGCATATACTGCTAATTACTATGGATTGCATTACATGATAAGGCTCTCCTGCAGAGGACACTTGAACATTTCTTCAGGGCTGCTCTTCCATGTTGCTCTTGTGTAGTAGCTTTGTGTGATTCTCTGCACACCACTGCATTACTTGATGGTGTTGTAAAAATGAGATTGTGAATGATGCAGCTCTTTGAAAGTTGTTCTTAACTTTGGACCTTCATTAAAAGGCTCCGACATGCACCTAAAGCGCCAATTGCATGCATCTTTCCTGCCTAATAGTTGTAGTATTTGTATATGTCTCAGTGGAGTAGGGTAGCAGTCACTGCTTCCCTGTGCCTCAGCTGAGCAAGCCCCCATGCTGCGCAGGCTCCTGTGAGCTGGGGGGGGGGGGACTTTGTTAAGCAGCAAGGCTTGCTGATGCGCTGGAAAGCAGTGACTGCTGCTGCGCTACCTCACAAATCAGCTATTAGGCAGTGAGGCTGAGTAGCTCAACAAAGCCCCGCTGCCCCTTCGGTTCACGAAGAGATCCTCCGTGGAGACCGAACAGGTCCTCTCCAGGCTGTGGGATGAGTCTCCTCATGAGCCACTAGGAGACTCCAGAGTGCTCCCCATTTTATGCGATTTCACATATGCACGTGGGGGACCTGGATCGGAACCCCTGTGTATATAGAGAGTCACAGGTATATAAAATATTTCAAAGTGGTAACAGTAGTGGTACATTTTCCCCGAACAATCCAGTTTGCACCTGGGGTTTAAGAGAGTGTTGCCGCAGTTTGTGATCTTCAGTAATTCCAGAGATTAATTTTTAAAAAGCAACTTCCAAGTGGAATTTGCATCCGATCAGTCTAACATAAGAACTGTATTTATGAGAAGCAGGTCCTACACACTGATTTCACCACAAGGGTCAGATAGTGTTCTATACTGCACCCTCCTCCCATATGACCTAAGTGATTTTCAGCTTACTTTTTGACACTTCTAAACACTTATTCATTTACACTCTTGACTGTGTGCTCTTCCCTGTACCCTCGGAGCATTAAACCAGTGTTAGTTTTAAGACCTTAATCTTCCCCCATTCCCCACCTAGGCCTTTCATGAAACTGGGTGACATTGACAGAACAGAAGGCTTTCATAAGTAGGCTCTTTCAACTGGGTCAAAAATAATCTGGCACATTGTGCTCGCCCAGTGGCAAGGCTCTCCATGCAGATGGATTTCCTCCTCGAGATACTGTATGGCATTAGCACGACTCTACTGCTACACATAAACCAAGGGCTATTCCAGACAGTAAAACCCAGTATTGCCTTGCCCCTTCCCTGCCCCCACTGTGGATTTCTGACCTGTATGGTATGGGCACTTGCGGTTAAACCGGTCTTAAATCCTACTTAAGAATGACGTCCTTCTGAACTAGTTTGTGTTAGTTTTTCTGATGGGGCATTATGGGAGTTGTGGGCTTAGGCAGAGCAACAGCTTGGCTATATAACCCAGCTTACCATAGGGTCCAAGTAAAATCTGATCCTTATTTCTCTCTGGACTCCTTGAGATTAATATCAAACTGCACTGTCTAAAAATGGTGCTGGATGTGGAAGATACTGCCTATTTATTACATAATGCTGTAAGTACTTCTAGTGGGAAAAAGTAAAGTAAAAACTAAAATGTATAGTTCTTCTTTAAAGACTGATATGGGTGTTCAGTATTTGTATACTGTAGTGCTTTATATGTGATAAAACTTTGGAGTAAGATGAACCATCCTTTTATGGTCTGTCAGTTTCTTAAGGTTATGGAATCCTAGATGCAGAGAGGTACACTCTTGAGTTATGTGACCTTGAGTGAGCTTTCTGTTTCTAAGGTTTATGTGCAGCAAGGAAAAGATGCTTGGTAAACAAATTGTATCCTACAGTTTGTAATGTCAGCCTTTCAGAATTCTAAATTGTGAGAGGTTTTGATTGTCAAACAATTGCATAATGGGCACTTTTCTGTCTACATATAAGAGCATGTTGTGGAGTGGAAGGTATTTGTAGATGTCTGTTTTAAATTTTCATAGCAAGTAAAATTACTAAATTGCTGTAATTTGTAGGGTGAGGTCAGACCTACTTCTAAGCAGTTCTTATACTAATACCACACAGTAATGGTAGCAAATAAATTACTAGAGAGTAGCAGTAGATTTGTCAGGGGTGATTATTCTTGCATGAAGAAATCTGTCATATATACATATACAGTTTTACCACAGGAGGGTAGCAGTCAACAGTGTAGGTAGCAGCTTTCTAAATGTGTACATAATAATTTCAGACAACCGTTTGAAAAACTATTATTGGTTGCAGGACTGGCAGTGGACAAGAATACTTGTTTATTTTTTTGTAGATCCTACAAGAAGTCCTATGTATCCTAAAGCCAATACTTCTAATGGACAAATATTTTTATTTTCAACCTTTCTACCAGGTCCACTTTGCTTCAGCAGGATTGCTATGTCATATGCCTTTAGACCCATTCCCTTGCTAGAATAAGCAATGTAATTGCTGAATATTTTCAGCATAACAAGGTCCTGATAGTGTTCCACTGTGATTGTGTTCACAGGCTTCATTTTCCTAGTTTAGATTGCAGAATTAAGTACTCAAATCACGGTATCAGTTTTGAGTTGCTAGCACACAGTAGTCTTTTTAGCATATGTATGTAGCGAACTGCGGGCAATTGATGTCTAAACAAAATTATTGTAGTCCTGTGAAGGAATTCTGCACCATTTGAAAGTGCAAGTTGGTAGCCAATCAGTGAAAAGTGAAGGATTTACTACTGGAAATTCTGGTAGTAGTAAATAGATCCATTCAACACCAGTCAAAAGTGGTGCTAGGTAACTATCTGATGGTTAATTAAGGTACCATTTTGTTGAATGTAAAATCCTTATTTTTGCTGCCTACTAATGGTCCCCCTCTCCCCTACAGGAACAAGATATTGAGACAGTACATGGCTCTGTCCATGTTACCATGTGTGGGACTCCCCGAGGAAATAGGCCTGCCATTCTAACATACCATGATATTGGACTCAATCGTAAGTGTGATAATGTATCAGCAAGGTGGAGCACGCCTTTGCTGCTCTCATAACAAGTGTGCACAAACAGCTGCTTCTCTTGTGACAAAGTGCATTAATTCTAGCTTAGTTCTTCTTATCCATACTGATCCATGGGACTGCATTTGCTGATTTATGTACATTGCCTGCACAGTAATTAAGCACTCTTTTAAGCAGGTCCAACTCCTACATGCACCAAAGCATTTTCCAGACATTTTCCAGACTACAGTAGGCAGCAGTGTCTTGGCGACACGTCCAGGAAAATCCAGACGTATGGCAGCTCATGGCAGCAGTGCTGTGTTTCCTACTGTATATTTGTGTAATCTGGTCCTTAGCACTTTGCTTAGGACCATATAAAACAAATATAAATGAGGCATGAACTGAAATAGACAGTGGTAAAACCTTTATGAAAACCTGCTCTTAGAACTTGTGCTACAAAAACACATAGAACTAGAGCAGTGGCATTGATTTGAAAGGCCTCTTTTTACTTGGTACCTATCAAGCAAACTTACTTTTTCCTCTCTTTTTTAAAAAAAAGAATAACTTGTCTAAGTGAACTCCTTGTTTCGAGATTTGGGGGATGGAGGTCTCAATTTGCAAGGTGCCAAGGACTGTCAACTGCTGTTCTCTCATTGATGTTTCTACCTTCTCTTCTTGCTCTCTGCCCTTCTTCCTTAAAGACAAAACTTGCTTCAACCCCCTCTTCAATTTTGAAGACATGCAAGAAATCACACAACATTTTGCAGTCTGCCACGTGGATGCACCTGGACAGCAAGATGGGGCAGCCTCTTTTCCACCTGGGTAAGTTCTGCAAACTTACTGCACAGTAATATGAAATCCAGTTTAAAAGAGAAAAGGAAACAAAATTCAATCTTCCATTAAAAGCCCACTAAATGAAACCCTCTTTAACACAGTAGAAAATAATAATAATGGGGTTGGCCCCAGCTGGACATTTCCAGAGAAGGGAATTTCATCACTGGGGCTTCACTACAGAGATGGCTTTGTCTCCAGTAGCCACATGCCTAAACTCTGAATATGGGAGGTACCCTGAGCAGACCCTTGGAGGATGATTTTAAAGAGCAGACAGATTTCATAAATCATTCTTAGGGATAAACTTTAGGTGACATGAATACTTCATTGAATATTGACAGCATGAACACATGAGACTGTAGGTATGTTTGGAGGGTGAGTGGGGGAAGGGCACAGAGGAATTAAAAACTGTTGGTAGTAGAGATACATCTTTGTCCAAAATTGCTCCTTATGGTGCCGAAAGTATATGGTCTTGCATCCCTTCTTGTTGCAAATGCCAGCCTTTTCTTTCTTTTCTTCCTGGAGTAACATGCTTCATGCTGAGAGTTGCCATATGAATAATTTGGGAGTTTTGAACCAGTCCAGAATAACAGGCTTTTCAGGGCTGCTTCACATATTAAGTGGTAGCAAGCAAACATATTCCATCCCAGCTCCCTGCCACCAGTGAAATGTATCTGCCTAGAAACATAACTTGCTGTGTGCATGCTGCAGTTTTATGAATGAATAATGTTCTGTCCACAAAGTTCTTGCATGTGTGTGTCCCATCTGCTGTACTTGGCCACGTGCCTATATATGTAATGTCACAATGGCAATTATCTATTGTCAAGGTTAATCCTAGCTATTCTAGAATGAGGGAATGGAACTATTGCTGTAGAGTCAACCTCAGTTCCAAAACATGGAAATAATACTAATATTAATGAAGTGACCTGGCACACAGTATGTATGAATTGAGCTAGTTAAACCTGACATTTTGCTTCTGAAGAACATTTGCATAGCTGTCAACTTACAGATTTGAAAATAAGGGACCAGCAGCCTTGAAAATAAGGGATCAGCAGCCAAAATAAGGGACCTGCAGCCTCACCTGTCCCAGGCACTCCAGTCTTCCTGTCCTCCTGCAGTCTGGTCAAACTCATGCTGGTAGCTTCGAAAACACTGTCCAACCAACTTTGTAACCAGAGGTTCAACTGAATAGAATCTGAATCACATGCACCACAAGGCCTATGCAGCCTCAACTTAAGATGGCTCCCCGGCCTGGCTTTGTACTGCAAAGTTTGCAGCAGCACGTGCAACAAAATGGCATCCAGAATTCAAAAACCCCTCAGCTTGCATTAACTAGCCACACACAAGGCATGTAAACTCCACCCCCCAGTCATTCTTAGACTTCTTATTGGGTGAGCAACACAGCCAAGCAACACAGTTGGAGCCTCCCTCCTCCCTGGCCGGCAGGGAGGGAGGGAGAGGAGCTGCTTCCTTTGAAATTTAAGGGACATCCATCAATAAGGGACAGCAGCGGGACATGGCGCTGGAATAAGGGACTGTCCCTTCAAATAAGGGACACTTGACAGCTATGCATTTGTCTTGCAGATTATAGCCCCAGTGGAGGTAAACTGGTATAGTTTGTTCTCTAGCACCAAACTTTTGTTGAATGAGTTCCGGTGCTTTGTTCGTACATTGCCTTTTTAGAAGGCAACTGAACCTTGACTAAATTGTGTCTTCAATCATCACTGTTGCAGATACATGTACCCTTCAATGGATCAACTGGCTGAAATGCTTCCTGGAATTCTGAAACAGTTTGGGTAAGTAGCATCACTCTGGGTTTTCAGTGCAGATTGAAAAAAGTAACTTTCCCATTGCATGACAGTATTCCATGGCTGCCTGAGTTTACCACTTAGTGGACTCTGTCATGCTTATTTCTACCTTGCTGAGTTCTGTAGGGCTTATTTGAAGTGTAGTGGCTCTGGAATCCATTGTATGTCGAATCTTTCTGTAGTCTGGCTGTACAGGGAACCCACATCACTGTGGCTACAGCAGGAGCGCCAACTTGGCCCCATGACCGTGGGTGCCAGGGTCTGTGGGTGCCATGCAACGTGCAAGGCCCTGGCACTGAAATTTGTGGGTGCCCAGCCCCTTCAAGGGGAATTGTGTGGGTGCTTGGGCACCTATGGCCCCACCTATGGGCTACAGAAGTTACTGGCAATGGAGAAAATGTGATTGTCTAAATAAAGATGGTGATCGGCTTGTAGGAAATAAGAGTTCACTTTGCTTATCTACTGTTTTTTCCCCCACTGACATTGTTTGGCACACTGCCATTGTGAAATGTTTTGCTTCTCCTTTACTCTTGGATTCTATCTGGTCTAGTCAAGAGACACTACAGATTCTGAAGATTGCCTTGTGAACATTTTTAGTAATTTAGTAGTTAAATTGAATTATGCATTGCTGGAAACTGGTACTTGGTTTTGGCATAGCTTATTATCACTTAAATATTGAAAAACAAATGGTCATTGAGTGCCTCATGTCTCTATGGTTAGTTACCAAGACGAATGCTAAGCAAACCAAATACAACTTTCCATACTGCTAATTGCCCTCATGTGAAACTTGCTATGCCCTGTAGGGCAGAATTGTGAAGCACAGGCAATGGATTAACCTAATCTGAATTACTTATGCTAACACATGTAGGCAACTTCTTTCCAACCCTGTGTATATTTAGTGGTGTGCACCATGCCTATTTGGGTGCATGGCATAAGGGTTATACAGTATTGAATTTGTATCCTGATAAGAGACAAGTTCTTTAGTCCCAGAGATGGAGAGATGGACTGTTCTGGGCAGGGTTGAACTCTCCCAGAATGAGCTTGTCTGTAGCTTGGTGGATACTCTTGGATCCAACTTTGCTGCTGGAGGGTCAGTATGCTAGAAGTGCCTTTTCTGAGTTATGGCTGGTTTGCCAGCTACAGCCCCTTTTGCACAGAGATGACTTGGCCACAGCACTCTTGTGCTCTGGTAGCTTCCACATTGGATTATTACTTGGAAATGTCAAGTGCAGCAGCAATTCATTGACCTGGGTTCCATTTAGAACGTGCACAACCTCTGTTTTAACCCAGCTGCACTGGTTGCTGGGCCAGTTCAAGGTTCCCACATAGGCCCCACCTCCTTCCCTATGGGTCACCTTAGAAGTTCAGGGGGTGGCAGCCCAGGAGAGCACATTGTTTGGCAGCCCCTAAACTCTGGAATTACCTCCCCATAGGGATGTATCTGGGCACCTTCATTATGTAGCTTACGTTGGATGCTGAAGAAGCAACTCTTCTTGGGACCGTTGATACACAATATGTATTAGGAGCCACCTTATTTTCCTGACTGTAATCTGTTTTATCTGGTTTTAATATTGTGTATTCAGTTGTTGAAACCCGACCTGGGACCTCATGGCAAACTCTGAGTAAGAATAGTAATTAGTAACAGTAATACTGTGGCTGATACACTGCATGAGGACAGGCCAGTGCTGCCTTGTTTTAACATGTCTGAACAGACATGGAGCTGGTATTCAGTGTAGCTTAATGTAAAATAGGTATGTTTGGAAATTGGGGGGGGGGGGTTGCTGTTAGAAATCAGACCTTTTTTAAAAAGCACCCTTTAAAACATTCATAATTTCTTTATGTAGGTTGAAAAGTGTGATTGGAATGGGAACTGGAGCTGGTGCCTACATCTTAACCAGATTTGCTGTAAGTTGTTTGCTTGTTTCTATGGTGGGTAGGGGTTTAAAATCTCGATGCTATTGCCTGCCAATTACCAGAGTCTATACTTTCAGTGGTTTTACAGCTTCTGTCATGCTGAATGAAAACTGGCTAGTCCATGGCTTGTTTTAAAAATCAAAGTCCATAACTTCCTTGCATTTTCTGGTATATTAACATTTGGGTAACAAAAGCACAGGGAACAAATTTATCCAAACCACAAGCTAAACTACTGTTCAAATTTTGCACATGGCCCCACTGAAAATTTTGCTCTGATTCCTGCTAGTCCAGGATTAATTGGCAGATGATCTGCCTTAGTTTGTCCTAGATATTTACATTAAATTTAGTTCTCTCCACTTGAACACAGTGACTGAAAACAGATAGGTTAAGGTACCTTTACAAAGAGAAATTTCACCTTTCACAGGCCTTCAAATTGAAGAGGGCTCTGTGTTTTCCCCCAAATTGATTTCCTAAAAGCAAAATCTTCCCTGTTTGCTTCTACTTTAGTGCATCTGCATGTTTGTTCACATGACTCTTCATTTTGCAGCTTAATCATCCTGATATGGTGGAAGGACTCGTTCTTATTAATGTCAACCCATGTGCTGAAGGATGGATGGACTGGGCAGCAACTAAGGTAAGATACTGCATCTTTTAAATTTAATTTTAAAACATGTTAATTCTTTTTCATAAAATACCAAATGCTTGTCATTGGAAAGATTTTGCACCGGCACTCAAGCATACCCCTGAGACCTATACGAATTTGTAATCTCCCCTTCATTGACTGATTGGAAAAATCCATGTTGATAGGCATCCTTTTTGAAGTCGCTTTGATACAACTGTACATTAGTTCCAGATTGGCTTTGAAACACAAGTGCATTGCATGATGGAGTTAAATTTACTTTGAACACCACGATTTTTATACATTGAATTGCATCAGCAAATGGTTAAACTGGTGCAATTTCTGTTGTGGTAGATTCTGAGCAAATCATTATGTTCTTAAAGTTGATTGATCCTACAAACTCATGGCAATATGGGAGCCATAGTGACACACAAAACACATACCCTTAAAAGGTCTAATGAATGAATGGTTAACACAGTACTCGAAGTAATTTCTCTAGCATGGCATGAATTGGATATGTAATTTGACTATGACTTGTTTCTGTGTGTGATGAGGTTGACTGTCAACCACTGGAGTATGAAAGACCGCTGTGCAAGACAGTGTGAACTGTCCTAATGCGTATTTTTCTGAATTCTGTAGATTTCTGGATGGGCTCATGCACTGCCAGATATGGTCATCTCACATCTTTTTAGCAAGGTAAGTGTGTATTATAACATTCAGATTTTGAAGACTCCTCCTGTTGCCTAGTAACTGACATGCAGCAGTATCTTTGCAGTGTTTTGAATTCTGATACTTAAGGACACGGGCAGGTATATCTGTTTACATTTTAGTAGGCTTTATTATGCTAATCCCTTGGACAGAATTCTTCGCCCCTCACTTCATGAAGACTTCTGCTTTTAAATGGTGACAGGCTTTAGCTTGTGCACTTTGCTCCTTGTGGGTTCTGATGTTGAAATTTAAGAGCGCTACATTAAACCTGGAAGATTTAGACACCAGGCAGTTTGTGTAACTGAAATGTGGCAATACTGGCAGGAGTTCAACTGCTATTTTAGTGTTACTGTTCTAAAACGTCTATTGAAAAATAGCCCACTGTAGCATGTTGCTGTTTATCTTTCGGAGACAGGGCTCCATGTTGCATACTTTACTGTCAAGTATTTTACTGTCTGGAGGGGATGGGGATTACGGATGTATAGGGAGCACTTGGAAAAGAACATTTAGCTGTTATAAAAAGCTGGTATTGATCTACCAAATATAATGAGAGCTTTTTTTGAATTTAGGAAGAGATTCACAACCATCAGGATTTGATGCATACTTACCGCCAGCACATCATCAATGATATGAATCAAAACAATCTGCATCTCTTTGTCAACTCATACAACAGGTAATCTGCTATTGGGGATCATCTGGATTACTTGGGATAACAAGCTGCACCCATTTGAGTCCAATCAGCCACAGAATGCCTTGAAGTCTTCCAGAATCCGCAATGAAGAACCTTGGGCCCTCCAGATTTTGTTAAAGGGGCCATAGCTCAGTAGTAGAGCATATGCTTTGCATGGAAAAGGTTCCAGATTCAATCCCACCATCTCCAGGTTAGGCTGGGAGAGACCCCTTTCTGAAACTCTGGAGAGCCACTGACAGTCAGTGTAGACAATGCTGAGCTAAATGGACCAATGGTCTGATTGTGTATAAGGCAGCTTCCTACGTCCCTGGATCAGTGGCATGCTAACGGGGTCAGCAATGTCTGGAGGGCCAAAGATCTCTCTTGAAGACCGCTGCTAGCACAATCTTCGTTCTAAACATGAGCTTTGTCAGATGGACTTGCCATGGTGGTATCCGACATATTTAGGTCTTTTTGAAGAACTGAAAGCTGAAATAGAGCCCAACTCTGACAAGCATCCATGGACCTCATGCCTTAGGGACTCCATGTGGCCCTCAAATTGCATGTTATCAACTCTGAGTTATGGCTTCTCCGTGCCTTTTTATAGGAACAGTGCTTAGAAGTTAAATGGAAGCCTTCTGCTTACTTGTCTCCTGTTCATTTTTTTTTTTCAGCCGAAGAGATCTAGACATTGAGCGGCCTATACCTGGAACAACTGTTGTAACTCTACAGTAAGGATTTTTCATATTCAATTTTAATTCTGTTGTAGTCATCTGGTTGTGGCTAATTTCTGAAACAAATCTATAGATAAAACTGGTATGTCAAACTGATTGTGTAATTCTCATGGTTGCCATTTTTTTGCCACTAAATTGATAGCAAGAATTTCAGTGGCAGAATCAAGAGGCACAATGCCCCAGACATACCAGCTATAATTGTAGTATCATCTTCAAAGGGCTCTTTATGACTGTGTCTTGTCCTCCTTTTCATACCCAATCAAGCTCCTCCTTCCTCAGCTATTTCTTCTATACCATTTCAAGTATTAATTTGAACAAACATAAGGAAGGGAATACTTTGCACTTTAATCTCATTTATGTAGAACGTGCCATGGGCATGTCTTAATCTCTTACCTTGTTGATGTCTCAACAAACCGAAGCTTACAGGACTTAACCGCTTAGAGATGTATGTGGTTTATTCCTGGGCTGTCCCAATTACTGAGGTACACAGCAGTGAGCTGTGACACGAGAAACAAGTGTCATGGTATGGCAAATTGTGCAAAACATTATCATGAAAGCTTAGCTGTAAATGGGTAAGAAACTAAACATTTGCTTAAGGCTTGAGAAGCAAAATAGAATCTTAACTACTGTGATTTAGTGACAGCTACCATTAAGGGTAACATCAGATGCCCACAAGCCACCTTGTTGGAATGTAGACCAGGCATAGGCAAACTCGGCCCTCCAGATGTTCTGGGACTACAACTCCCATCATCCCTAGCTAACGGGACCAGTGGTCAGGGATGATGGGAGTTGTAGTCCCAAAACGTCTGGAGGGCCGAGTTTGACAATGCCTGGTGTAGACAGTTTCATCATGGCTGCCTTACTGTTTTCTGCTTTGATATGCATCTTGCTAAGGGATGTTTCTCTAGTTATTTTTCACCCTTCTCATAGTTCCATGTCCTCTCTTCCTGCTCGTTGTTACTTTGGGGCTGAGGTTCATTTGTTTGTTTGGATTATGTATTTTTGCTATTGCAAAGTAGTTCGGTACTGCAAGAAATTGGGTCCAGAGTGTTGGGGATTATTTCTTTGAGCTATATGCTGGCTCCAGCTTCAAATAGTTCTGTGCATTCCTCTTAGTGACAGTTAACTCACCAACAAATATCTTGAGATTCTGTGGTTTATACAGAAGCTGTCTGTTTCTTCAGTAATTTGTTACAAAAACTTTTGTTTTAGAAATCTTCTATATTGAGAGTGAATTATATAGCAGTGACTGCAATTTCAGTTATTTCCTTTCAGGTGCCCTTCACTGTTGGTGGTTGGAGACAGCTCTCCTGCAGTTGATGCTGTGGTACGTACAGATTAGCTTTAGAAGTGTGTCACAATAATCCATTGCTGGGAATCCATTACACTGATCGCACTGTAATACCAATCAATTTTTGAATTATTGAATCTTTTATCTCTCCTAATGTTCAAAGTGATTCATAGTGCTGTTCTAAGCAAATCTATAAGGTGGCCCATACTTCCAATTTGCAGATGGGAAAATAAAGTATGGAAAATGACAGCTTATCCAGGGTTCCTTTAAACACACACACACACACACACACACACACGGAAAGGGATAAACCCCAAACACCGCAGTCCCAATTGGTGTTGGTGTGTCCCTGCTCCTAATGTTTCTGGATTTAATACAACTACCAGTGATACAACAAGCACCACATGTAGCTTGGTCCTTAATTCTATGGCTTGCAGGCTTAACCACATTGTGGAGGCTCCCTTCTATCTGCAGTATCACTATTGGAGGTTGCGGGATGCCTTTGCGGGTCTTTGCTTCCTGAGGCATTTTGAAGTCAGAGCCATAAGTGCTGTGTTGCAGACGTTTTTGCTGTTAAGCGTAAAAATAAAGCTCACTCTTCTCCCCTCCCTTTTCCAAACAGGTTGACTGCAATGCTAAACTTGACCCAACAAAGACCACACTCTTAAAGGTAATAAACATAAGCACTTTTCTCCAGAATCAGAGGAGTTCGTGTTTTCTAGAGTATTTAAACACAGTGACTGCTGCTTGTTGGCAAGTGTCTTGCTTAGACAGGGAATGTTGTAGATAACAGCTGTAAAAAAATCACTGTAGGAGAGAAAGTTGCAGCAGCATTAAGGCCCCACTCCTTTGCTCTACTATAGACAGAATGGCTGGCCTATATTTTTGTACATGCCTTAGGACTGTAAGCATTGTTAGACAGCAAAAGATGATAATGCTACCAGTACTACATCCAGAAACTCATTCCATAATGGATTTTAATCCTGCCAGTAGTTAGTTTCAGAAGGTCACATAACGAACTCCAGCAGTTCATCTCCTCCCATTGTTGCCCCCTGGCTGGTGAGAAGATATATCTATACTATGCCAAAGATGGTGAAAATAGCTTAAGTCTTTGGCCTTTGATGGAGTTTTTCCAGTGTTTGACAGTTTGGTCATTTGAATGTCCTGTATCGTATAGTAATGCTGTTGTATAATTCAAACCATTTAATCAACAGCAGGGGTGGGGAGCCTATGGCCCTCCAGAAGTTGTTGGACTTGAAACTCCCATCAGTTGCAACCCGCGTGACCAATGGGTCAGGTGATGGGAGTTGTAGCTGAACATCTAAGAGATCAGATATTAGAGAACCCTGTTTTAAAGCCTTTCTGCATCTAAAGACTGCCCAGTGTGAGAGCTGTCTATATCAATATTGTCAAATCAAAAAGTCTGAACTGAGAGATTGGTAATCCTGGCTGCCTCTTTCATCATATGCAAGATCATTAGTTTACCCGAAGCTACTGATTTTTATTTGCAAGCAAACCAGCTTTTACCTGCATTGGCATTTCCTTGTTGGACTTCTGGTGAGGAACTGAGAAATAGTGGTCTCCACTAGATGCTTCCATCCTCTTTTTATGAGAATGGATAAGTGTGCTGAATTTCAGTTACACATTGTAAATTTAATCTGTCTCCAGCTTATGTCTGCATTCTGGTTACTATTAGGGAAAGTAGCACGTGACACTGCCTTGTGTGAGGTAGTTTAGTTGCATGAGGTCATTTTGTGTCTAGCTACTCACTGAGGAATTTGTTATCATTTAATGTGCATATCCTTCACTTTCAGCACACTCCCATCCCATGTTCCCATCCAGTCCAGAAATAAATAAAAACAACATGTACACTCTAAAACAGTCTGTTAAGCAGTAATGTGCAGAATCTGCTTCTGGACAAGGTGAATTACTTCTTCACCAGAAGCAAGGTAGCCTTGTGCATGATGAGCCCTGGCCTCTTGGTTTCTGTGGGATTGCACAGCTGCGTTGCAATGCCCTTGTTAGTAAAAGCTGAGCATCTCATTCTTGATGAAGAGCAAGTTTATTGGTCAACAACATTCAGGGGATGATCCCCTCCCTGAGGTTACAGATTAATGTTATGCTCCCAGAACAGCCAAGGGATTTAACATGCTTGTCACTAATCTACAAAAGGACACTGTGACATCTGTACCACAGTGAAACACTGTTATAATTGTAAAGGCCTTTTTTAAAAAAAGTCTGCCCGATTCTAATTTGGTATGTCTTTGCAAAAAGCCTAAACTCTTCCTGTGTGCAAGCTCTGGCATCTGCATTTCTCCTGCCCTTTCCATCGACATCTTGCACAAGCATTATCCCAAGAAGGCTATTGCATCCTCCTCAAAACAGAAGCATGTTGCCCCCAAATGAAATCGGAAGTTGTGCTTTTCTTATGTGAAACTCCTTTTCACACATGCCAATACAAAAGTATGAGTCTTAGGCAGGGTGCATTTGTTTTAAATCAAATTGATTTAAATCACTAGTCAGTAAGACTTGATTTAAATCATTTTTTACAGAAAGGTTCAACCTTGCTGGCATTATCTTAATATTTACAACTAGAGGAAGGTTTCATTTTTGGAATAATAAATTTTCAGAGTAGTTTTTACAGTTACATCAAAAATGACTGATTTGGTTATACTATCAGAAATACATAGACAGATAATTATGAAATTATTGTTTATATTTGGATAACTTTTCTGCTGTGCTTTATTGGAAGGAGAAAAATAATCATTTCCTTAATAATAAACAATTTAACTAAAACAATAGCATTATAGCATATGTATCCATGTTTGTTAACCAATGTGGTTAAACAATTCAAAAAAAACTTAGACTGAGTGTTAGCACACATGAAAAACTTCAAACAAATCGTTATTTCCTGATGAATAGCCTTTGGACTATAATGTCACTTAAATAGAAAACTATCTTTAGAAAGATTTTGCCTCCTAAAGCATTTTATTTTAAAAATCCGCTTTAAATTTTTAAAAATCATTTTTTTAAAAAAAACACATTGATTTTTATCCACCCTAGTCTTAGGTGCTACTGGGGGGTTGGAGGGAATTTGTGAGTAGATTGTAGATCTGGCATAACAAAATAGGATTCTTTAATAAGTAACTCCTCAAGACAAAAAGAACCGCATTTAGACATATATTTTAATCTCACTCTTAGGTGAAAGATATATAAATGTTCTAAGGCATTTAAGACATTGTATTTGTGGGGTTGGTGAAGTAGGAAGATCTCCCTCATTATATACTCCATTGTCAGCTCTATCAAAATCCCCAAGAGATTTTTGGAACAGATGCTGGCACCGCTACTGGGACAGAACCCTGAAGTGAAAATACATTGGCTATTATCTGACTGTGATCTGCTTGTCACATACAAAACAGCCCTATTTGCTAAAGCTGCTAAAAGTATTTGTGCTAGCTAAATAAAAGACAATGCTGTAGACTTTAAAAGTGATAAATTAATTTGACTTATTGTAAATGGATGTATATCTCTGGATTTCTTTTAAAAGGTTTTAATTGACTTGCTGGATCTGTAACTGAATTTCTAATGGCTTTTAGTCAAACACAATAAATAAATGATTGATTGATACTTTTATTAATTTTTGCAGATGGCTGACTGTGGTGGTCTTCCTCAGGTTTCTCAGGTAAGATTTTACTGAACAGAATGCATGCTGGGGTGGGGAAGTCCAGAATGTTTGAAGGTTTGGGGAACACAATGACAAGAGTGAAATCACACTCTGCTATGAATTAAAACCTAGTATTACTGGTTTGGCCTTGAGTACTATAGCTTTGCAGTGATGGGTTTCTTAGAGACCCTGTTACAGAATGCCAAACTCTGTTTGCAACCCCTTTCTAAAATATACATCCTTTCTAAAATGCTTCCATGGTAGCCCTGCCCTCCATATGGTGGTCCCCACCCTCTCAATAAAAGATCACCATAGATACATTGCACTTCTCTCTACACACATAAAAACCTCCAGTCTTCTTGCTCAGTTATGTGTACCCACTAGCAGGAGTTTTGACAAGCACACGCTTTTTAAAGAAAATTGGCTTCTGGCCTAGCAGTGATACCATGCCATAGTAGCATTTTCAAATTTCCATGGCTTACTGTAACTGGAAGATTGGAGTCCAAAACTGAAAACAGTTTGCCATTGGTAACTTGCAACTTTTTAAAAAATGTGGTATTTTCTTTTAACAGCCTGCAAAGCTCGCTGAAGCTTTCAAGTACTTCATACAGGGCATGGGATACAGTAAGTACACGTTTGTTTCGAAATAAATGTGCAGTGTCCTTTTAAGCTGCCATACTAAACAGATCTCTCTTGTTGGCGAGAGTTATGTTCTAGAATTGTTGGGTTTTAAAATGTACAAGTTTGGGTGCATCGGTATTGGACTCCCTTAAAGGGATATCAGCTTTGTCCCAAACTGGAGCAGCACATTAGCCATGTTCAGGTGTTTATGGTGAACATTACTGTATTTTAATATTTTGTTGGAAGCCGCCCAGAGTTGGGGAAGCCCAGCCAGATGGGCGGGGTATAAATAATAAATTATTATTATTATTATTATTATTATTATTATTATTATTATTATATACATTTGGGGAGATGGAATGTACACAAGCTGCACCACTCACATCCCTACAAGTGCCTGCTTGGCTTAGACCTTCCGATATCAAGCGGAAAGGTCTGAAGGGGAGTTCTAAGTACGTTGTGGTCAACACACTTTGAATCCGCCTCATGATTGTCCTATTCAGAACTCCCAGTCTTGCTTCTTGATTTTGATTTACTTTGTGAATTAGGTGAGACTGAGAGGCAGTGACTGGCTCCAGGTCACCCAGCAAGCTTCATGGCTGAGTTGTACTCAGTAGTCCAGCACCCTAACTACCACACCACACTGCCTCACATATGCATCACACACACACAAATACATCCCAGTGCCACTTTTGACCTCAGCACTGTGGTTTACTGTCCTTAGGCTTTCAAACCTCCCTTCTTAATCCACTTCCTGCTGCAATCCATTTTTGTTCCTAGGCACTTGGGCCAATTTCCCCTCAAATCTTCCTTCAGGGTCTTGTTCCTTGACTTGGCTGTGTGCTTTCCTTAAACTCTTTCATGCAAGCACATCTTCCTTCCCTGATGTATCTTATTAATAGTCTATAAATATTCTGTATCTTTCTCCCTTATGGAACACTGGTGGCACTGTGGGATAAACCACAGAGCCTAGGACTTGCTGATCAGAAGGTCAGCAGTTCAAATCCCTGCAACGGGGTGGGCTCCCGTTGTTCGGTCCCAGCTCCTGCCAACCTAGCAGTTCGAAAGCATGTCAAAGTGCAAGTAGATAAATAGGTACCGCTCCGGCAGGAAGGTAAACAGCGTTTCCATGTGCTGCTCTGGTTCGCCAGAAGCGGCTTAGTCATGCTGGCCACATGACCTGGAAGCTGTACGCCAGCTCCCTCGGCCAATAAAGCAAGATGAGTGCCGCAACCCCAGAGTCGGTCACGACTGGACATAATGGTCAGGGGTCCCTTTACCTTATCTTTCTCCCACCCCTTGGATTACATGCACTTCCATATCTAATTTTATGTCTTGTGTGTTGCCTATTCTGGTCACTGATCCTCATAATTTGCATTAACCAATACAGGAGGACTTTAAAAAAAAAATCTTCACCCGTCACTTGCATTTCCTTTGCAGTGCCTTCTGCAAGCATGACCAGACTGATGAGATCCCGCACAGCATCTGGTTCCAGTGTCTCCTCCCTCGAAGGGGGCAGGAGCAGGTCCCACACTGGCGAAGGAAACCGCAGCAGAGCCCACACTGGCGAGGGTGCCAGGAGCAGGTCCCACACTGGCGATAATGTCCGGAGTCGTGCTCACACTGACACTCACATTGAGCTCACTCCCAACTCTGCAAACAACACTGAGCAGCCCAGCCCCAAGTCGATGGAAGTTTCTTGTTAAATGAAAGGGGCTTGAATTGGAAGTGAGACCTAACCACCACCTACTGTGTATCTTGATACTTAACCTAAAGTGTTTTCTGTAACACATGACTCTGTCCCCCACCTAGAGTTCAGCAGGGACCAATAAAGCAGGCATCTCAAGTTTCTCTGTTCCCTTAACAGAGGTTGCTGCTATTCTGTTCTCCAACTAATTCTAGATTGCTTTAAAACTTGTCCAGTGGTGAAGCTAACAGCATTTGATCACCAAGATTGAAACCTAAGCTACATAGGATCTTGTTCAGAAACAAAGCCTTTGAAGATGATCCATCTCTTGCCCCCCCTCCCTTTTTTACACTATAAAAAAAAGCCCTTTCCCAATGTGATTTTAAATAATTTGCTTTGGGGAAAACAATGCATGACTGGAGACTTTTAGAAAAAGTCTGAAAGTCATGTTGAAGGTGGATTTACTCAAATCTGTACATATTAATCGAATGAGATTTTGTGTCTGGCCTTGTGAGTAGTGTTCAAGGCCTGTTTTCCTACATGATTATATATATATATATATATATATATATATATATATATATATATATATATATATATTTAAAATAGGGAATGTATTGCAGTTTCAGGCAAACAAAATCTTAAGCCTTCATGCTATTTAGTGGCAGTCTTTCTCCTTTTAGAACTAAAACTGCTTGAGCGAGTAAAGGCCAAGGTTCAAATTATTGTCAGAAGCATGGCAGCACTTGGTCTTATGTTTTGGACCTCAAATGGATGTTTGGAGATGACAAAATCAGTTGGCCTTGTGGCCACTTAGGGTAATGTATGTGGTGGTTGGGGGACCAGCAGTAAATTGTCTTAGAAGGTGGAAAAGTTATGTAATGATTATAAAGTGCTCTATAGTCAGCTGCCAGGTTGGTCAGCCCCTTACCATTTCAGGATTAAGACCTAGTGCTGGATGAATACCTTCCACACTATTCATGAGCGAGAAGTGCATGACTGCAATGGAGATTTTGATGACTGTGAATGTAGAGGTGTATTGATTCTGCAGCCTGTCCTGATGTCTGCAGAGCTGTATTTTGGGGAGCAGTGGGCATCGCAACAGATTTCCAGCATAGAATGGTTATTGTTTTTTACAGATTATTTTTCACTGGCTTTCTATTTGCTACTTCACAATTTGTAATATGGCTCATGATTTTGGGGTATCAAGCATTTAAAACATCAAGCATCTCTACACCTGAATATCTTTGGTATTTCAAAGAGAACTAAGCTCTAGTGTAGGCAAATCACCTATTTTTAAAATGACAACTGCAGAGTTTCTTAGGTGGTTCACGGAGAGGAGGAACAGATGGTAATTGAGAGGTGAAACTTGTCTATTTCAGAAAAGTTTATTAATGAATTATTTGTATTTATTTCAAAAATAAATTTGTAACTTTGCAGTGGTTTTGCATCTATTTTATGTGCTGAAAATGATGGTGGTCTTTGAGATAAGGATTAAAAAAACCAATATGTTTGACTCTCCCACTTCAGTTGGCCCTGCATTTCAGTTGACCCTACACAACAGAAAGTCCACCTTTGGTTGTTGAAAATGCACCTCACTACTTGTATGGATCACTTAAACTGCCTTGAGTGCATTCTCTTATGGATCATCAATGGGTTAAACATCAGGAAGCAGAAGATGAGGATAAATGGACCATTTTCACATTGGGGAGAAATTAGTTCTGTACTGGAGCTTGATAGTACTTTTACTATTAAAATGACCTGGATTGGGTGAGCCATGCCATAGATAAGTTTGCTGATAACAACAAATTATTCAAGATCCAAAGTAGTCAGAACCATCCAAACTGGGAAACAAAATTGTGTTGCCTGATTAATATAAGCAAGTGTAAACTGTGTTGATGTTGAGAATTTCATATTTTAATGCTGATGGTGTGAGATTTGCTGTTTCTGGCCAGGAAAGGTAACAAGGCTGTTTGATGGACAGCTTGCTGTAAATGTCAACTTAGTTGGCAGCAGTGTAAAAGAAGAGAAAAAGCATGACCCTAATTTCCTTCATAAAGAATGGCTGCAGTTCTGGTTGACCCATCTCAAAGAGGATAGAACACCGGAAAGGGTATAGAAAAGACCAATAAAAGGACTTGTGAAACGCATTTGGACTAGTTAGCTTTTGCTTTTTAAAAAAATGGTTATGAAAGCAGGTAATATGAATTGTATAGGCTGAGCAAATAGATTTCTCTCTGTCCCCAGCCCATGTTACTATAGTGGTGGGTCACTCAACGAAGGAAATTGATGGTAGTTTCAAAACAGAAAAGTGGAAGCACTAGTTGACATAGCACATTTTTGGAATTTACTGCATACCCTGAGAAGTGAAGATGGCCGCTAGTTAGGCTATGGCTGTTGGCCACAATGCTAAATGGAATGCCCATACAGTGGTACCTCAGGTTACATACGCTTCAGGTTACAGACTCTGCTAACCCAGAAATAGTAGCTCGGGTTAAGAATTTTGCTTCAGCATGAGAACAGAAATCGTGCTCCGGGGGCACAGCAGCAGCAGGAGGCCCCATTAGCTAAAGTGGTGCTTCAGGTTAAGAACAGTTTCAGGCTAAGTACGGACCTCCGGAACGAATTAAGTACTTAACCCGAGGTACCACTGTATTCAGAGTCGGATACTGACGGTCAGATGTTAGAAATAAGTTTGTGGGTTTTGGATCCAGAAGTATCCAGTTGACAGGTTGGAGACAAGATGCTGAATCATATACAGTCTGCATCGACAGGCGTTGGTTCTCCAAGGTGTCGGGTAGGAGTTGTTCCCAGCTACCTGCTGATGGGACCTTTTCCAAGCATAGCATGTATTCTGCTATGGAAGACTTTCCCCACAACCACATTTATATTTACTCTTCACCTCCTGTAGGTTAGGATGACCCAGGCCCAAGGCAACCTCCAAACTCGCCAGGCCTTACATGAACACTGGGATGTGTACCTTTTTCAGTGACACAGGAAAATCAGGGATGTGCCTAATTTGGGTGGCTCTGGCTATGTTGAAGGTAGCATGTTCAACCATTAACTTCAACTGGGAAGAAGGCAACCTTGAGAATCGCGACTGATTTCATTTATGAATAATTTCCTAGGTGACATCTTAAAGTGATTGACAATAGGGTTAGTCGTAGGAAGCTGTCCTATATACAGTCAGGCCACAGGTGGATCTAGCCCAGATTTGTCGACAGCATCCTTTCTCAGACGTTGCACTGCAGTAGCCATCATTGATAGCCAGCATGGTGAGTGGTCAGGGATAATGAGAGTTGTAGTTCAAGAACATCTGGAACCCAAAGTTGAGGACCTATGTATGGCCTTCTAGCTGTTGGACTCCCAACTTGCAGCAGTCCCAGCCAGCCTGACCAATGGTCAGTGAATATGGGAATGGGAGTCCAGCAGTAGCTGGAGGGGTTCAGGTTCCCCAACCCTAGGCTACACTGAGAAAAGTCTTTATCAGCCTAATCTGGGGGAGCCAGAGAATAAATATGGGACAATCCACATTCAAATCGCCTTATCTAGCACTGTTGCTGGCACCTGACTGTCTCAATAAACAATGGAGTGCACCTCCAGGGTGAAGTTCAATCACTGTTTTAGCAGCACCTAAGTGACCTCCCCAGGATGCAAGCCTGGGCATCACCATAAAAAAATTATTTATATCCCGCCCATCTGGCTGGCTTTCCCCACGCTGGGCAGCTTGCAGCATATATAAAAACATAATAAAACATCAAACATTTAAAACCTAATACAGGGCTGCCTTCAGATGTCTTCGAAAAGTTGTGTAGTCCTTTTATCTCCTTGATGTCTAAGGGAGGGTGTTTCACAGGGAGGGTGCCACTACCGAGAAGGCCCTTAGCCTTTAACTTTGCTTCTCGCAGTGAGGGAACCAGCAGAAGACTCTTGGAGGTGGACCTCAGTGTCTGGGTTGAGAGATAGGGGTGGAGACGTTCCTTCAGGTATACCGGGCCTTTAGGTATACAGAGGTCCTGGGCTGCCCTGACGACAAGACCCCCCTCTCAACCTCCCTGACTTGGTCCAAAGGAAAGCAGAGCAATGCGTTTGGCACCAGCTCAGCTGCAGCAGTTGCTAGAATGAGACCTACAAGATGCCATGCAACCATCTTAGGAATCGACTCTGGATTTGTGTAGGATTTATTCCTTGGCCTTTTCTTCTCCCAAAGATATTCTGCAAGGCAGCAGAGGTTTAGGGTCAAGGAGGAGGATATTTTCTTTCTCCTAGATGGGCTACCTTCCTAGGTTGGCGAGTCCCATCTATCTCAGTTCCCTCTACTGTACGTGCAGAAACTGCCTTCTTGACCATAAGACCCACTATTGGTTCTCGTCCACACAATCTGCTGGAGCCTATCTTTGCATGCAGGGGACGTCCCTAACTCACAGAGGGTTTGAGACCAATCAGGTGTCTTCAATAGAAAAAAGACAGTCACGGAACTGAGAAATTGCACAAAACAAATGAAATACCGCGAAAATCCCTGAAACAAGAAATAATCGACTATAAATATTATCTTGTGGAAATCAACTAAATAATAAAAATCAAAAAGCTTAAGGAAAAAATTAGAAAAACCCTAAATAGAACAAAGCCTTAACGGGATGCTGGCTACAAACCTCATTTCACTGAACTATTCAGTTTCCTCAGAAGGAAATAGAAAAATCATAAACTTTAAATGACCAAAATTCAAACAAGGGTAGAACCCCCAAAATTCTGACGTTATAATCCTAGCTCAACCTAGGTAAAGCAAAGCACAGTAATAAAGGATTGAGGACTCAAAAGTACAGTTTCTAATACTGAATTTACAAAAAAGGTTTGAAAACCTAAATAACAAGTTTTAAACAAAGCTCAACTTGAAGAAAGCAAAGCACAATAATAAAGGGTTATGGACTCAACTGTGAAAATTCTAGTGCTGCTTTTACAAAAAGGTTTGAAAACCTAAGTGGCACAAATTCAAAGAAAGGAATACAAGATAAAGCTGTTTTAGATTTGAACAAACTCAAGAACAGGGCTGAAACGCTCCCGTGGTCTAGATGTTACTGCTGATGTTAAAGACTAGTTGATTTCCACAAGATAATATTTATAGTTGATTACTTCTCGTTTCAGGGATTTTCACGGTATTTCATTTGTTTTGTGCAATCAATCAGGTGTCCTCAGCTGCTTTAGCCATCCAGTCAAAGCCATTTCCTGGGGTGTGGCTGGTGTTGCATGCTGACAGATCAACACACATTTGACTTATGCATGGATACATTAATTTATAAAGGCCTGGAGCTTTCAAGAACCTTAATTTTGAATGTATTCCTGACAAGGCAGCAGAGTTTTCCTTTCTGCATCCGTTTTGTTTCTAAAAATCTACCTGTTTGACGAAGCCCACCTCTTCGTGACAGAACTCTACTGCTGTGGGGGCAGCTCAGGTACAGAAGAGGAGAAGCACGTTCACATGTGCCGTCTGCTTAGAACAAGCCGCCACAACGTGACGCTTTCGCCAAGCGTACATTATGCTATTTCTGAGCCTTGTCCCAGATACAGATAATTGTCCCGTCTACGGGGGACATGGGCCCTGCTCGTTCTGTAAGCAGCTTAGCTTTAAGATGGGGCAGGATGCAATCAAATCCTCCTTGAGATAACTGGGCACACACCTGCTGCTGTGAAAAGCCCTTGGCAAGGCAGTGTGACATGAACACCGAAACCTTGTTGGCAGACCCACATTTGACACAGACCAAATCCTATTCCTGCCCAGGCAAAGGAGGACAGTCTGTGCGGCTCGTGCCTAGAAGTGCCCAGCAGGAGGTTATGATTGGGGTCAGCCTCTTGTGATGGTCTTACGGAAGCTACATTTGCCGTGCTGAAGGGCACCTTTGGATTCGATGATAAATGAATCGGCCTGCTGTGTTTGGGGCAGAAAGCTGTGGGGAGACACAGGAGCTACTGCCTTAGTTGCTTTTAACAACCCCCCCCCCCATTGCTGGATCAGTCAGAGCAGGGCAAGTGGGGAAGATCCAGAGTTTAACCCAGAATGCAGCAGCTAGACTGGTGACTGGGGCAGCCGCCGAGACCACATAACACCGGTCTTGAAAGACCTACATTGGCTCCCAGTACGTTTCTGAGCACAATTCAAAGTGTTGGTGCTGACCTTTAAAGCCCTAAACGGCCTCAGCCCAGTATACCTGAAGGAGCACCTCCATCGTTCTGCCTGGATGCTGAGGTCCAGCGCCGAGGGCATTCTGGCAGTTCCCTCACTGCGAGAAGCAAAGCTACAGGGAACCAGGCAGAGGGCCTTCTCGGTAGTGGCGCCCGCCCTGTGGAACGCCCTTCCAGCAGATGTCAAAGCGATAAACAACTACCTGACATTCAGAAGACATCTTAAGGCAGCCCTGTTGAGGGAATTTTTAATGTGTGACATTTTAATGTATTTTTGGTCTCTGTGGAAGCCGCCCAGAGTGGCTGGGGAAACCCAGCCAGATGGGCGGGGTACAAATAATAAATTATTATTATTATTATTATTATTATTATTCAGCCGTACCTTGGAACCCGAATGCCTTGCGAGTCGGACGTTTTGGCTCCCGAACGCCAGAAACTCAGAACTGAGTGTTCCGGTTTGCAAACGTTCTTTGGAACCTGAACGTCCCACGCAACATCTGCAGCTTCTGATTGGCTGCAGGAGCTTCCTGCAGCCAACCGGAAGCCGCGCATTGGTTTCCAAGCGTTTTGGAAGTCGAACTGATTTTCGGAACGGATTTCATTCGACTTCTGAGGTACCACTGTATAAGCAAAGGTTGGAGACAATCAATGGATTTTAAGAGAAGAAGAAGAAGAAGAGTTTGGATTTGATATCCCGCTTTATCACTACCCGAAGGCGTCTCAAAGCAGCTAACATTCTCCTTTCCCTTCCTCCCCCACAACAAACACTCTGTGAGGTGAGTGGGGCTGAGAGACTTCAGAGAAGTGTGACTAGCCCAAGGTCACCCAGCAGCTGCATGTGGAGGAGCACGGAAGCGAATCCGGTTCACCAGATTACGAGTGCCAGATTTAGAGCATTGCTGGCAGAGAAGATCTGTTATTGAGAAGATCCATTTGGGGGTGCCAAATTTTGGGCTCCCTCGGAGAATCATATTATGGTGCAGTAAATGTGAGATTGTGTTTGGTGTGCCTGAGTTGTTGTTGATTTTTTTAAAAAAGCAGTGTGAGATCAAGATTAAGGTCATGACATGTGGGATTGCAGGAGATGGCTAACCTTTCTCTCCCAAGCTGCTATTTGCTGTGCGACATACGTTGCTAGCATTGGTGCCAACAAGAGCTTTCCTCCTTGGGTGACTTGTTATTGGGGGAGAGTTTTCGTTGGCAGGGCGATGCAGCAAAAAAGGGGTGAATCCCCACCACTTTCTCACCCTCATTAATCCTATTCCTGCAACTGAAACCCAGAAACATGCAACCACATATTTAATGCTAATGTGTAGAGTAGTAAAAGAGGAATTGCTGCCCACCACACATACAGTCACCCTGTTTTTCTCTCTAGTAAAGACCTTTTGCATTAATAGATATATATTTCAATGTCCAATGTTCAGGTTGTGGATGCCATCATATCTCTAGCCCAAACAACTCCTCAGGCACAAGAGAGAGGTCATCAGCAGATACGTGGCAATCTCAAAACTTTACAGAAATGCAAATAATCTTTTTTATTTTGGGATGGGGTGGCTCTACCCACACCCACCAAATAAAAACCCTAGTCTGGCGAGAACTGAGCATATTCAGTGAGCATAAAATGCTTACCTTTAAGGACCTAGAATTAGAGAATAGAACGGAGCAACTAGAATCTGGAAGCACAGCTCTCCACGCTGCAACATTTGGTTGCAGGTGGTGATGGTTTCTCATTTTTCCAGCCTCTTGCGTTCATTCTTCCATTTTTTGACTTCAGTTCATGATTTATTTAGTTTTTTAAAGTTCTCATGAGAATTAAATCAACCTTTGAGTGTACGTTACTCCTAGCGCACACATGTTTCGTAGTAATATTCCTTCTGTACACATTTTTGCAAGTTAATGTTCCCTAAATAGATTGCTTTTTTGTGTTATTTTCACTATAATATGCATCATTACATGCACTATCCTGATATAGACATTTCTGGACACACCATTTGGATGGAGAACCACACTTTAAAATTTGCAGGAGTCCAGCACTTGTTGTTTCTGGAAGTGTGACTTAGGAAGAGTTGCCTTTAAGGGCGACCTTAAATCCAATTTCTGTAGCTGCCTGCCCCATTCATTTCCAAAAACCCGTTTAGCCTGAGACACAAGGAAAGCACGAAAGAGCTCTGTGCAACATGGGAATAAATTATCCTTCTCAGTAACAACTTTGAACCCTCTCGCAAACCGTTGTCTGTCTCCAACCTCCTTTTGAGGGAGGCATTTCCCACTTAACCCAATCCTGGCCTCCTCAACGTTTTCCCCTTTTCTGTACCATCTCACCTTGGGAGCATTGTTTGCAGTGCAGATTTCTGAAAAGGCGCTTTGTTCTTCTGGGCTGCTCGTAGCTGCCCATTGCACAATGTGACCGTCATGCGCCATCTCACAATAGGGACTTTCAGAACTCAATGAATAGGGACTGAGCCCTGCCTGGGCAACGCTTTGTTGAGAAGTCTGTGTAGCATGAGATAATTGTGGTGCCTCTTCTGCTGCCAGACTCTCGCCAGATCACAGGCTGTTCCATCTCTTAAACGCAATTCTCCAGCCACTGGAATATTCCCGCATCATCTCTTGATCGTATCGTTTGGTTTCCTTACACCTGACCGCAGCACCTTGGGCTGAATCTGTTCACTAAGAGAAGGCCAAGACCACAGAAGTTTTGCACATTGTTTATGCACCGGTGTCTCCAGTTTAAAGGCTTTTGGGTAAGAACATAACCTGATTCTGCCGGATCAAGCCAATGGCCCATTTAGTCCAGTGCCCTGCTCTCACAGTGGCCAAACACATGCCTGTGAGAAGCAATGCCTACATTGTTACATGAGCACTGTTCCACAGCATTTGATATTTTCATTTACATACATTCATTCAAAATAAGATGGGTTTATGAAGCAATTCTATATCCTCCCACCACACTGACGAAGAATTCTACGAAACAGTAGTCAATATCCGGAATCACTGTTAAGTGTTGGACATCATATTTGCTGAATACACAAAGCTTCACAGCTTGTCTTTCATCGTACGAAGTCTGGTAAAGGTAAAAGGACCCCGGACGATTAGGTCCAGTCGTGGCTGACTCTGGGGTTGTGGCACTCATCTCGCTTTATTGGCCGAGGGAGCCGGCGTACAGCTTCCAGGTCATGTGGCCAGCATGACTAAGCTGCTTCTGGCGAACCAGAGCAGCGCACGGAAATGCCGTTTACCTTCCCGCTGGAGCTGTACCTATTGATCTACTTGCACTTTGATGTGCTTTCAAACTGCTAGGTTGGCAGATACCTCGCTTCATTTAAAGATTTTCAGAGACTTTGAGACTGAAGATATCATTTTGCACTTCTTATGGTTTGAAGGAATTCTATTAAGATTGTCTATTGTGTATATACGTGGTCATCGTGTTGCCTAAACATGGCTGACTATCTCTTTGCAACACAGGGGTTGGTTTGGTTGCTAATTGCTGTACCTGGGATTCTCAGCAAAGGCATGATGCAGAGGAAGAGGATGGGGTATGGCCTAGTACACATGAGTAAGACCATTTCTCCCAAATAAATGACTGTGCATTGGATGCACTATAGAATCATAGAGTTGGAAGAGACCACAAGGGCCATCGAGTCCAACCCCCTGCCAAGCAGGAAACACCATCAGAGCACTCCTGACATATGGTTGTCAAGCCTCTGCTTAAAGACCTCCAAAGAAAGAGACTCCACCACACTCCTTGGCAGCAAATTCCACTGTCGAACAGCTCTTACTGTCAGGAAGTTCTTCCTAATGTTTAGGTGGAATCTTCTTTCTTGTAGTTTGGATCCATTGCTCCGTGTCCGCTTCTCTGGAGCAGCAGAAAACAACCTTTCTCCCTCCTCTATGTGACATCCTTTTATATATTTGAACATGGCTATCATATCACCCCTTAACCTCCTCTTCTCCAGGCTAAACATGCCCAGCTCCCTTAGCCGTTCCTCATAAGGCATCGTTTCCAGGCCTTTGACCATTTTGGTTGCCCTCCTCTGGACACATTCCAGTTTGTCAGTGTCCTTCTTGAACTGTGGTGCCCAGAACTGGACACAGTACTTCAGGTGAGGTCTGACCAGAGCAGAATACAGTGGCACTATTACTTCCCTTGATCTAGATGCTATACTCCTATTGATGCAGCCAAGATTTGCATTGGTTTTTTTAGCTGCCGCGTCACACTGTTGGCTCATGTCAAATTTGTGGTCAGCCAGGACTCCTAGATCCTTTTCACATGTACTGCTCTCAAGCCAGGTGTCCCCCATCTTGTATTTGTGCCTCTCATTTTTTTTGCCCAAGTGCAATACTTTACATTTCTCCCTGTTAAAATTCATCTTGTTTGTTTTGGCCCAGTTCTCTAATCTGTCAAGGTCGTTTTGAAGTGTGATCCTGTCCTCTGGGGTGTTAGCCACCCCTCCCAGTTTGGTGTCATCTGCAAATTTGATCTGGATGCCCTTGAGTCCATCATCCAAGTCGTTGATAAAGATGTTGAATAAGACAGAACCCTGTGGCACCCCACTAGTCACTCTTCTATGAAGGATCTATTTGCAAAGGTCCCCAATTCCCTCACTAGTTACTCTATACACGCTCAGAGGCCATTTGTTATGTGTTTGCCTACTTTAGGAATGGGATGCAGGTGTGATTAAACGCTGTGATTAAACCACAGAGCCTAGGACTTGCCGATCAGAAGGTCGGCGGTTTGAATCCCCGCAACAGGGTGAGCTCCTGTTGCTCGGTCCCTGCTCCTGCCAACCTAGCAGTTCGAAAGCACATCTAAGTGCAAGTAGATAAATAGGTACCTCTCCGGCAGGAAGGTAAACAGCTGCTCTGGTTTGTTTAGTCATGCTGGCCACATGACCCGGAAGCTGCAACCCCAGAGTTGGCCACGACTGGACCTAATGGTCAGGGGTCCCTTTACCTTTACTTTAGGAATGGAACCTGCTGCTTGAAAACTCCCACACCCATCCTCTCCAACATTTTCACCCCCCAAATCGGGATGTCAGAGTAGCATGTCTGCCAGTCCAGTGCTCTGGTCCTCGTCGGCAGGATTGCACCAGAGCATCTTCCAATCCAGCGCTCATCAGCAGACTTGCACCAGAGTGAGTGCCGGAACAAAAAACAGGGCATTCCAGGATCCCAACTGAAGCCAGGATTGGCTTCTGTGATCTAGGGTGGCCACTCGAGGGGTATGCATACTCTCACAACAACTACAGTCGTACCTCGGCTCCCAAACGCCCTGGAACTCGGAAGTTTTGGCTCTCGAAAATCGAAACCCGGAAGTGACTGTTCTGGTTTCTGAACGTTCTTTTGGAAGCCAGACGTCCGATGGGGCTTCCAATTGGCTGCAGGACCTTCCTGCAGCCTATCAGAAGCCATGATTTGGAAGTCAAATGCTTTGGAAGTCAATAGGACTACCAGAACGGATTCCATTCGACTTCCAAGGTATGACTGCGCTTCCCAGTAGTGCAATTGCATGACATTTGGAGCGCAAGTGACTTCAAGCAGCCACACGTAGGAAATCATTCTTCCTTAACAGGATAGGAAAAACCGGTGCACAGTCCCCACCCACTCCAACACCCCGCTGTGCATGGGAACCAGAGCTAAAGTGTGGGTCCAAGGATGTTGCAACAGCCCCATTGAACAGATGTAGAAAGCCTTCCCAAACCAACGGTGATTTGGACTTGCTTCTACTGAGCTGAGCAGGTGTTTCACAAGAGCAGCATGCCCTGTGAGCTCACAAAGAAAGTAGGCCCAAGTCACTGGGGAAGTGCTACCCAACTTGTGCTAGGTGCAAGGAATAGATCCTTCACTGTGGTTGCAAGTACACTCTGGAACTCCCTGCCCATTGATACTAGACGGGTGTCTTTGCTGTACTGGTTTCAGCACCTGCTAAAAACATTGTTGTTTAGGCGAGCCAACCCACACATGCAAATTTGGCATGCCGTTTAATATGTATTAAAAAAAAAAAAGTTTGTGTGTTTGTGTGAAAAATGGCTGATCTTATTTATGTTTATAAGCCAACTTGTTTTTAACATCTGATTTAATTGGTACGTTTTAATGTCTATTTAATGTGAAGCATTTAGAGGTTTTGAGGATTAAGCGGTATAGAAATCCTGTTTAAAGAAAATACAGTGGTACCTTGGTTTGCATACGTTTTGGATTACAAACACTTCAAACCAGGAAGTGTGTGTCCCGGTTTGCAACCCTTTTTTGGATTACAACCCAATTTTTTTGGATTATGAACAAGCAATTTTTGGAGGCCCCATTGGTGAAAGTGTGCCTTGGGTTACAACCTGTTTTGGTTTACAAATGGACCTCCGGAACAGATTATGGTTGTAAACCAAGGTACCCCTGTAAACGGGCAAGAAGTGTTTTATGTAGATGAAGCCCTGCACTTTAAAAAGAGTAATGGAATCTTAGAGTTGGAAGGGACCCTGGGGTCATCTAGTCCAACCCCCTGCAATGCAGGAATCTCAGCTAAAGCATCCATGACAGATGGCCATCCAACCTCTGCTTAAAGACCTCAAAGGAAATAATAATTCAAAAGGTCTACACTGCAGCCCGGAGAACAGAAAATATTTGAGAACCAGGGCATTCTGCAGAAAATCCTGTTGTTAAAAAAGCATTTAAAATGACAGGATGAATCAACACAGACTTAGGCCAGGATGATTAAAAGGAAAGAAAAAAAAAGATCTAAATCAACAAATGGTTTTGCTTTCACATACAGCAGACGGAAGATTCTCTTTTATTTTCAACCCTCTGTAAAATCAGAGCAATAAAACGTAGTAGTCCCCTCTCGCTCACCTTCCTCCCTCCCTCCCTCCCTGCGCATGCCATCATACCCAGCCAACTTAATTAGCAACTTCGGAGTAATCGTGATAATGAGCTAAGTCAGCGAAAATGTCGTTGGGGCTCTTGCAGCTCAGGTTGCAAAAGCAGGCGTTGATCCACATGACTTTCTTGGAGAACCCGGTCCCATCCGGGCACTCAAAGCTCACGTCGATGGTCTTCGACTTGTACGGAGTACAGCAGCGATTGTCCACACAGACGCCGCAGTATTTCGGCCGGTAAGCTGCCTTGCTCACGCATCCAGACAGAGTATAGTTCATCAGCTCCTGCCTCCTGTACACTGCTAAGCATCTCTTTCCAGGCTAGGAACAACATGAGAGAGAGAGAGATGATAGCAATCAACTTGATCGATTAAACATTTTTATTTACACTTCCAGTAATAATAATACTCATAATAATTTATTATTTCTACCTCGCCCATCTGGCTGGGTTTCCCCAGCCACTCTGGGCGGCTTTCAACAGAACATTAAAAACAGAACAAAACTTCGAAAACAGAATAAAACTTCTCCAAGAACTATGAGGAGGCTGGAAAGTGCTAGAAACTCTCAGCTCTCTTCATCGCTGACCATTGGCCATGCTGGCTAGCGTCCAACAACATCTAGAGGTTTACAGGTAGACTATCCCTGGGTTATGCAGTCTTCGTTCCCAGTTGCAACACCCCTTGATTAAAACCACAACTCCCAGAAGCCTCTGTGCCTCCATGTCAGGGACCATGCTGAGGAGGGCTGCACTGAGGAGGAATGGTGGGAGTCTCTCACTCCTCCGGCTCCTGCTCCAGATCCTGAAACTTCCCACAGTATAGATTTGGAACAGCGGTTTGCAGAGGGACATAGTTCAGAAGGCAGAAGCTGGGAAGTACTGGATGGGGAACAGCTAGGAGGAGAAGCACTGGGAGAGAGAGAGTTAACAGACTCACTGTCACTGGAAAGCATTAATCTGCTTAGCCCAAGGTCAAGAAGAGCAGATAAGGTGGCAGCAAAGAAAGCACAGTGGTTGTGAGATCAGGTTACAAGACGTGGTAGTGACATGGGTGACTAGGGAGGAAGTGGGTGACGCCCTTAATTGGGAGCGCCGTCATTCCTAGGAATGGATCCTTTGTTCTCTCACTGTGATCATCAAAGTTCCTAACTGGTAAGAGACTCCTTTCTCTTTGTTCTGCTTATCTACTGCCAAAGGGGGGGGGAGCTAATTCCCTGAAGCATGATAACGCATCATGTTGTCCATCTCTTTGGACAGGATAGCCTAAGTAAATAAAAGTGAATAAAAGACGCGGGTGGCACTGTGAGTTAAACCACAGAGCCTAGGACTTGCCGATCAGAAGGTCGGTGGTTCGAATCCCCGCGACAGGTTCAGCTCCCGTTGCTCGGTCCCTGCTCCTGCCAACCTAGCAGTTGGAAAGCACGTCAAAGTGCAAGTAGATAAATAGGTACCACTCTGGCGGGAAGGTAAACGGCGTTTCTGTGCGCTGCTCTGGTTCGCCAGAAGTGCCTTAGTCATGCTGGCCACATGACCCGGAAGCTGTACGCCGGCTCCCTCGGCCAATAAAGTGAGATGAGCGCCGCAACCCCAGAGTCAGCCATGACTGGACCTAATGGTCAGGGGTCCCTTTACCTTTAAGTAAATAAGTAAGTGACCACTCAGGTCTCAAACACCCGGGAAGGGAATGCGGAAAAACACTAGGACCCAAGGACTTAGAAATGGCATCATCTGGAGATGCCATAGAAAGCTAGTGGCTGTTACGGAGAAATTGTGGGAGCTTCTTGTGGGTGGATGGGGAAACAAGAGCAATCCTACAAGCAGTACCTTAATATGTTCAATGTGGTGAAGCAAGAGCAACAAGGAGGATTTCTGCCTGTATCATCCCATACCTTAATGTGCTTGGCAATGTCCTCTTCACATGGGCGCATGTTACAGAGCCGGCTCTCTTTTGTCAGGCGGCACTGGTCGTTCTCGTTCGTGATTCTTTGGGACGTGCCCATCCCGCAGGTCTTTGAGCAGGGACTCCAGGAAGAGGTGTGGAGGATGCAGTTTTTCTGCCATGACTCAATTTCCCCTTCGTAAACTGTAAAAAAGAGAGGAAAGGAACACATGGCATTAGGTGAGCTTATGCGCCAGCCTCAGGAATTCCCTGTGAAGAGGAACTGGTTGTTAAACCGCTCTAATTGAAAAAAACACATAAATATAATAGGCCGTATAGTAACAATTGCAAAGCTATTTACTAGAAACTACTTCTCAAAAGGGGACGCGGGTGGCATTGTGGGTTAAACCACAGAGCCTAGGACTTGCTGATCAGAAGGTGGGCGGTTCGAATCCCCGCAACGGGGTGAGTTCCGTTGCTCAGTCCCTGCTCCTGCCAACCTAGCAGTTCGAAAGCACGTCAAAGTACAAGTAGATAAATAGGTATGGCAGGAAGGTAAACGGCGTTTCCATGCGCTGCTCTGGTTCACCAGAAGCAGCTTAGTCATGCTGGCCACATGATCCGGAAGCTGTACGCTGGCTCCCTCAGCCAATAAAGCGAGATGAGCACCGCAACCCCAGAGTTGGCCATGACTGGACCTAATGGTCAGGGGTCCCTTTACCTTTACTTCTCAAAAATTAGATAGAGCTTCTTATAATGTCAAAATCAACATCGTGACATAATATATTAAAACGTAGCTTTCCAGTTGACCACCAAGTCCAGTATGTACAAAATACAGGTCCTATATTGTCAGTGCTGTAGTACATTCTTTTCTAATTTCTTCATCTTCTCTTGTATTTTTCTGTCTGTCGTATTGCTTAGAAGAGTGGCATGAAATAATCTTCTAAGTGTCTAATGAAGATGATTGGG
Source organism: Podarcis filfolensis (assembly GCF_964270895.1). Lineage (NCBI taxonomy): Eukaryota > Metazoa > Chordata > Lepidosauria > Squamata > Lacertidae > Podarcis > Podarcis filfolensis. The sequence goes on along the minus strand of NC_139603.1, from coordinate 81,138,607 downwards.
TTGGCAGACAAAAGAACCTGGCACTAATGGATGCTGGCACAGGCAGACGAGACAAGGATTCCTAGATATTCCCCTGTTTCACCTGAAGGGGCTTCATCAGCTGTGCATAGTTCTAAATCATATTAACATAGATGCTTTGTAATATAAATAGCTACACAAATTCCAAAGTAACATACAAAGATATAAAAAATGTGCATACCGGTACTATATATATATAGGCATTCTGGTGGTTTGGGGTTTTTCTTTTTTCTTTCTGTTAAACCACTCTGGCAATTGTGGCTCTGTGAGGGGACTTGGAGTCTCCTAACAACTCACAGCACCCTTAAAAAACTACGGATCCCAGGATTCTTGGGGGGGGGAGCCATGTCTGCTTAAAGTGGTATGATGCTTGTTTAAATGTACAGTGGATGCTTGGGTTGTGAACGTGATCCGTGTGGGATGCACGCTCACAACCCGCAGCTTTCGCAACCCGTGTCTGCGCATGCACGGGTTGCGATTCGGTGCTTCTGCCCATGCGCAAAGCATGATTTAGTGTTTCTACACATGCACGACCGCCGAAACCTGGAAGTAATCTATTCCACTAATTCTGGGTCTTGGCAGTCCGTAACCTGAAAAAATGCAACCTGAAGCGTCTGTAACCCGAGGTATGACTGTATAGTGCGAATGTGGCCTTAAATGTGAGCTAGATGAAGCAGTGGTCTGCCCTTGTATAATACAGCTTTTCTACCTTTTCCCCTGCTGGAGGAAAACCACCATGGAAGGGTAGATGTTGAGCTGGAAAAGGGCCAGCAGGTAAAAAATTCAGCACCTCTTCTCAATTCCCTCCAAGCCCAGCCCTCAAGTGGCTGTTGGTTTCAATTTGTTTTCTTTTTGTTGTAGAGAAAGGGTGGAACAAGTTATACCTGGGACTCCATGCTGCAGGGAGTTTGCCCCTAAAAGCTGTGGGGAGCTTTCTTCCTCGGAAGTCTTAGAAAGTTGCCCCTCCTCACGTGCTCCACACACACACACACACACACAAAACGCCAATACCTGCAGAGGAGATGTGCCGTGGGGAAGTCTTTCTGATTTTCTTTGACTCATCGCAGACCCACTGTTCGCAGCATTGCCCCTTCAGCTTAATCTGTTTGGGGTTGGGGCACCAGACGAGGGGCGGCTTGGAGTCTCTGCAGGTGGGGACGCAGCCCACCGCTCCTCCGATACAGGTGCAATTGTACTTGCAATTGGGCTGGAAGGACTGTCCGTTCTTGTACCTGACTCCATCGAGGATGCAGTCGAGGCCGACAATTTCTACAAAAGGAAGAGGGAAAATGCAGAGAGAGAGAGAGAGAGAGTTTCAAAGGCCCAGGCTCACATGACATCTGATATCACAGCAGCAATCAGGTTTTGAATACACAGATTTTCCCTCCCTCCCTCTCTCTTTCTTTCTTTCTTTCTTTCTTTCTTTCTTTCTTTCTTTCTTTCCTTCCTTCCTTCCTTCCTTCCTTCCTTCCTTCCTTCCTTCCTTCTTCGGACACAGCACCAGGCAAGGGCAGGTTATCTATTTGCTTATAAGGGACGTGGGTGATGCTGTGGTCTAAACCACAGAGCCTAGGGCTTGCCAATCAGAAGGTTAGCAGTTCAGATCCCCGCGACGGGGTGAGCTCCCGTTGCTTGGTCCCTGCTCCTGCCAACCTAGCAGTTCGAAAGCACATTAAGTGCAAGTAGATAAATAGGTACTGCTCCAGTGGGAAGGTAAACGGTGTTTCCGTGCGCTGCTCTGGTTCGCTTAGTCATGCTGGCCCCATGACCCGGAAGCTGTACGCTGGCTCCCTCGGCCAATAAAGCGAGATGAGCGCCGCAACCCGAGAGTCGTCTGCGACTGGACCTAATGGTCAGGGGTCCCTTTACCTTTACCTTTACTTTTGTAAACTGCCCACTCCTTAAATTATCAAGGCGGGATACAATAAATTAAAACACTGCAATGTAAAATCGTAAAAATGCAGAAATAACATAAATTAGTCAAATTTTATGTTGTGAAGCTCCCTTAGACCTACGGGCATAGGGCCTCATAATAATAATAGAAACAATACAGTCAAACCTTGGTTGTCGAACCTAATCTGTTCGGCTTCCGAAACGTTCGACAACTGAGGCACAGCTTCCGATTGGCTGAAGGAACTTCCTGCACTCAAACGGAAGTTGGGTCAGATGTTCGGCTTCTGAAAAATGTTCAAAAACCGGAACGCTTACAGTAAGGGGGGAAAGTATTTGATCCCCTGCTAAATTTGCCCGTTTGCCCTCTGATGAAGAAATGACCAGTCCATAATTTTAATGGTAGGTTTGTTGTAGCTGTGAGAGACAGAATAACAACAGGAATAACAACAGAATAACAACTGGTCATTTCTTCGTTAGAGGGCAAATAGGCAAATTTAGCAGGGGATCAAATACTCCCCCCCCCTCACTGTACTTCCGGGTTTTTGAAGTTCAGGAGCCAAAAAGTATGATAACGGAGGCGTTCAGGAACCGAGGTTTGACTGTAATAATAATAATAATAATAATAATAATAATAATAATAGCCAGTTTAATTCTCTAATTAAAACTTGGTGAAACAATGACGTTTTCAGAAGGCAGTGAGATATATGGATTGTAATGTTAGAATTCCTTCTCCATGGTTGCAGTCATGGGATTATTGTCTATCACATGACGGTATGTGTTTTGACTCCACAGAGTGGGAAGTGATGGAGACAGGATGCTTGTGTTACTGTGTTCCATGAAGTGGGACTATTGTCCTTTGTTCTTTTTCTCTTTGCTGTCTGATGCTAGAGAGAGAGGGAGCCAGGTTGCAGTGCTCCGTGCGTGTTTATATGTAAATAAAGTAGATTAGCCAGAATGCTGAGTTGCTGAGGTCTGTCACGCAAGGTGTGCAACTCTGCAGATCCCTAAGTGTGCCGGTGTCTGTTGGCATCGGTTGCTGTGATGTTCAGGCTGAAGAAAGCTTTTGAAGCTCCCGAACGAAAGACCAGGAGGGAGAGGACATGCCAATCGGGCATGTGTCTCTACCAGGGTCCTACTCGAGTGTAGGCTGAGCTCCTGACATGTAAGTACCCATCTGATTTACACAGAATTCTTTCTTCCCTGAAGAAAAGGAATTTCTTTACATAAGAACTGCCAGATTAAACCAAAATCCTATGTGGTCCATCACCTTCCTTCCTTCCTCAACAGCCAACCAGATGCCTATGAGAAGCCAAACAGGCAGAGCACGAGGGCAGTAGTTCTTTCTCTCTGTTGTTTCCCAGTTTGAAACTGGTATCCAGAGGCATTCTACCCCTGATCATGTAAGGAGCATTTAATCATTGTGACTAGGAGCCAACGCCATTATCCTCTAGGAATGTTAAAGCCAGCTCCATTGGCAACAACAACAACAACAACAACAACAACAACAATAATAATAATAATAATAATAATAATTTATTTATACCCCGCCACTCTGGGCGGTTCCCAACAAAGTTAAAAACACAACAGAACATCAAACATTAAAAACTTCCCTAAACAGGGCTGCCTTCAGATGTCTTCTAAAAGTCAGATAGTTGTTCATTTCCTTGACATCTGGTGGGAGGGCGTTCCACAGGGCGGGTGCCACTACCGAGAAGGCCCTCGCCTGGTTCCCTGTAATCTCACTTCCTGCAGTGGAGGAACCACCAGAAGGCCCTCAGAGCTGGACCTCAGTGTCCGGGCTGAATGATGCTACAATGGTACATCTCCCACCTTTCAGTTTCATAATTGGACCCCAGCTTCCAATATTATGAGGAAGGGAGAAATCCACATTCATGTGCTGTGCATATTTTTTTAATAAAAAAACTTTAACTTAGGTGTTTGTTTTTTTTAATAAAAACACCCTTTAACTTAGGCCCCTGTTAGTACTTGCCTGGTGAGATTCAGGTGCTCTTACATGCAGTACCACGCAGTACAACTTGGCTTAGTTACAGTGGTGAAAATTCCTAAATTATTGGTACAGGAACACAATAATGGCTTGTAAAAGCCATGAGGTCTGAGGTTGGAGCAACCAGCCCAGACCTCTTTACATGCAGGAGTTCACATGGAGGACCGAAGGAACAATATATTGGCTTCCTTTCTCCCAAGGTGAGGGGAAGTGATCTAGCTAAGCCTGGCAGGACAGCTTACTCTATGGCATTAACCCCTTCACGAATTAATTAGACTTAAGCATGTTGGTTATCCCACACTTTTTAGCAACTCATTCAGAGCGAATGGCAGTCTATTGGAAATTTCCCTTTGTTCCGATTTGGAATTAAAGAGTGGGTTTTCCTGGGGTAAGGGGCGGGGGATGGGGAACCTCCAAAAAGTGCTCAGATGCAGAGCTTTAAAAGTGAGGACTGTTATGTACTGAAGTTCTCACCCTGGGCCAGCAGGGGGATACTGTAGATAGTTCAGGTCCACATATGCAAATAAGGGATCGAAAGTGACGTTCAGTGATTGGATAGTTACAGAAAATTGTTACAGTTGCGTGGTAGTGGAGCTCTATATAAGCAGGCTGGCTGAACCCTTTAGTTCAGTTCTGTTCTGGCCTGTGAATAAACAAGAGCTGTTTGAAGAATTGCTGTGTCGTCTGATATGTGCACCCACAACTTAACAAGGACTATGCCTATAAAGTGTGGGGCAAAAGGTAACTGTGGGTGAGCCCTTATACCGAGCCGAAGAATTGATCCTTCTAGCTCAGTATGGTCTACACTGAAGGACAGTGGTTCTCTCCAGGATTTCAGAAAGGGGACATTTTCAATCCTACCTCGAGAGGCCAGAGATCGATTGAAGCAGGGACATTTCATAAGCAAATGAGATGTTCCAAAGGTGAAATACAGCCCTTTTTAAAGTAATGCGAAATCCACGGTGCAGGTTACGGCTTGTGCCACCGCAGTCTTTCAAAACCCACCCCTTTTGTCTCGAGTTCACAGGTGTTTGTACAAATGCTTATAGTATAGAACTAGTAGTTTGTTTTGCTTTATTTCTCTCCCACTGGAACACGCACAGCTCCTGCAGTTTTAATAGAATATCCTGTTTCAGCTGCAGAGAAAAATGGGACTGAGCCATTGAGTCTCTGTTTTCCCACTTTTACAACAATGATCCTGCCCATTTGGGAGTGTGGGTGTGTGAGGGAGAGGGTGTTCTTGTAGGATTTTGTTTTAAATAGAGGGGGAAATTCCCTAACTTGAGATCGAGTTGTAAGCAGATCTGCATGTTTCCCCCCACTCCTGGGTTTGCCAATGTTTTGCATGGCTTCAAAGCCAAACCAGGTTTTCAATACCTCGGCGATCCTATTTCGACACTTGCGGTGTTTACTGTGTAACCTCAAACCTTACAAATTGGTTGGGAACTTGAATTTTCTGGAACAGTGTGCAATAAATATTTTGGTCTGAATTTAACCGTGAGCTGGACCACCCAAAGAAGCAAAGAAATGATGCTAAGAAGAAAAAGAAGAAGCGTGAAAAGATGAAAATATACCAACAGAAGAACAATGGTTGTACAAATTGATAGAGCTCACAGAATTAGCAAACACAACAGCCAAAATAAAGAACTGAGACGAGGGGGAGACAAGGGCAGGGGGGAGAGTGGAAATACCTTACAGAATATCTAAAAAGAAATGACATTACAGTAAACCTGCAAGTAGGGGTAATTCTTTGAACAGCAGTAAGAAAGGACGGGAATTTAAAAAGGGTGAAGAAATTAAAGGAGATGCAGCAAATTAAGGCTTTGTTAGAATGCCACTGAAGTTCAGGTTGGAAAATCTGCGCAGAAACAATGTCAGCTGAAATATGTATGGTGTACAATGAAAATTGGAAAATGCATAAATCAGTGGTTTTCAACCAGTGTCTTGTGGCACCCTGGGGTGCCTTGAATGATGGTCAGGGGTGCTGCGGGCAACACTGGCTTCTGTCCCTCTTTCCTTCCCTCCCTTCTTCTGATGCCCTCTTGCATCTCTGGCTCCCAAAGGCTTGCACAGCTGTTTGTTGCAGCAGCCCTGGCTACAAGCTCGCCAGGTGAATGGGGCCTCTGGGCCTGGCCAGTGGGTGTTTCCCAGGGCCCTGTGGGGCAGTGTGAGGAGGCACCTCTGTTTGGGGTGGGGTGGGCAGCTGAGAGACAAGGGTCAGGCCACAAGTTTCAATATAAGGAATAATTCCTACTCAAGAGTTGAACAGAAAAACATATATATTCTGCATGTACCTCTATACTATATCACTGCATATTTGAAACTACATTATTCCTGTACCTAAACGTTTTACCTTAAAACTATCGTACTTACACGTTGTGTTTAAATCTACTATCAGCTTCAAACTGTTATTCTTAGCAGAATATATACGTTTTTCTGTTCAACTCTTGAGTAGGAATTATTCCTTATATTGAAACTTGTGGCCTGAGTTCTTGGTTTATCCTTTTTAGTGTATTTCCAACAAGAACTCCAATTTTTTTAGAGAGACAAGGGTCGGCAGTTGCAGCTGCCTAGAAGACTCCAGCCTAGGACTTGCCGATCAGAAGGTCGGCGGTTCGAATCCCCACAATGGGGTGAGCTCCTGTTGCTTGGTCCCTGCTCCTGCCCACCTAGCAGTTTGAAAGCACGTCCAAGTGCAAGTAGATAAATAGGTCCCGCTCTGGCAGGAAGGTAAACGGCGTTTCCATGTGCTGCTCTGGTTCGCCAGAAGTGGCTTAGGCGTGCTGGCCACATGACCTGGAAGCTGTACGTCGGCTCCCTCGGCCAATAAAGCGAGATGAGCGCCGCAACCCCAGAGTCGGTCACGACTGGACCTAATGGTCAGGGGCCCCTTTACCTTTAGAAGACTCCCAAGGATAGGGGGCTGAGGGAACATTTCACAAGGGAGGGTGTTTAAATGGGGTGAGGGGCTGCTGGCTCTGCAGGCAAGAGATGACATAACTGGGCTCCTGAGCCCCACAGGGGTGCCGCAGAAAGAATGTAGTTGGTTGAGGGAGTCGGGGACTCAAAAAGGTTGAAAACCTCTGGCATAAAGAAAAAAAAGAAGCAACATTGCCAGATGTTGCTAGAGTGGAACAAGTCAAATCCAGAAGCAAAGGATCACAAAGTGGTGGCCAAGCTAACTGAACCCTCACAATGCTTCACAACGTCATTGTTGTGGTTATTATTATTTTATTTAATGCATTTACAGTGGCACCTTGGTTTTCAAACGCAATCCGTTCTGGAAGACCAAGTTCTGAAACATTTGCAAACCAAAAACTCAATAGCCGACAGCTAGGCCTCAGGATCCTGCACTCAGCAGAAGTCGCGTGGCATATTCGACTTCCAAGGCGTGCTTGAAAACCGAAGCGTTTACTTTCGGGTTTACGGCGTTCGAAAACCGAAATGTTCGTCAACGGAGACGTTCAAAAACCGAGGTATAATAATAATAATAATAATAATAATAATAATAATAATAATAATAATTTATTTATACCCCGCTGGGTTTCCCCAGCCACTCTGGGAGGCTTCCAACACAATATTAAAATACAGTAATGCATCAAACATTAAAAGCTTCCCTAAACAGGGCTGCCTTCAGATGTCATCTAAAAGTCTGATAGTTGTTCTCTTTGACATCTGGTGGGAGGGTGTTCCACAGGGCGGGTGCCACCACTGAGAAGGCCCTCTGCCTGGTTTACTGTAACTTGGCTTCTCACAGTGAGGGAACCACCAGAAGGCCCTTGGAGCTGGACCTCAGTGTCCAGGCTAAATGATGGGGGTGGAGACGCTCCTTCAGATATACTGGACTGAGGCCGTTTAGGGCTTTAAAGGTCAACACGAACACTTTGAATTGTGATCGGAAACGTACTGGGAGCCAATGTAGGTCTTTCAAGACTGGTACCACTGAATATCCTGCCTTTCTCAGTCTACTTTAAGAGAAGAAACAGCCTGGGACACGTTCAGACTGACGGGAAGCGCCATGACCCGTATCTCAGGCAAAAAAAAAAGAGGTACATCACTTACGTGAACACACTCCTATTTCGTACCTAGGTCTGTCTCTGCTGTAGTCACAGTACAGCCCCCTGTGGACGTCGCAAGTGTCCGCCTCTGTGCAGTTCTCCCCCAACTGCTTGGCACACGTCTTGCAGCACTCACAGCCGTCGGTCATCAGGCTGACGCCCGCCGGGCAAACGGGCGGCGTCTTCGGACATTCGCACGGCCACTTACAGTACTGCGTCCGCACGTAAGCCTCGGTCGCGGAGGAGGTGGCAGGGGGTGGCATGGTAGTCGTGGTCGTGGTGATGTTCTGGGCAAAGACCTGGGTAAGAAAAGAAGAAAAGGCTTAGCAGGGAAACTCATGAAGCCTTCGGGAATCCAGTGACTGGCTCACTAATCTCTCTTGCTTCACAGATCTAACCTGTGCTGGTACTGACTGGTATGGAGAACATAGAAACCTAGGACTTGTACAGAGACAGACCATTGGCCTACCTTGCCCAGTATTGTCTACACGGACTGGCATCAGCTCTCCAGGGTTTAGGGCAGGAGTCTTTTTCAGCCACACCTGGTGATGCCAGGGGCTGAACTCGGGACCTTCTGCTTGCAATGCAGATGATCTGCCACTGAGCTATGGTTCTTCTCTGCCATGTCTTTTTCCCACTGCCCATGACAGCCATTTTGTGTTGGCACCCATGGCACTATTATCAAGGTATTTCAACAAGGGCAGGGAAGGGGAATATTGCAGATACAGTCGTACCTTGGATCCCGAATGCCTTGGTACTCAGACATTTTGGCTCCCAAACGCCACAAACCCGGAAGGGTGTGTTCCGGTTTGTGAACGTTCTTTGGAACCCGAACGTCCGACGGGGTTTCCATGACTTCTGATTGGCTGCAGGAGCTTCCTGCAGCCAATCGGAAGCTGCACTTTGGTTTCTGAATTCTTTGGAAGTTGGACAAACTTCTGGAACAGATTCCATTCGACTTCCAAGGTACAACTGTATTAATATTGCACAGCTTGAAGCAGCTGAAACGGCTAAAAACTAGCTCTTACTGCCTTAAATACTGACTCTTTATATGCCTAGAAACTGACTATTATTGGAATAAAAATTATCCAAACCCATAATTCAAAAGTTTCACTCCCATAACTTTATTCAAAACAGATACAAAATCAAATAATGATGCATCCAAATAGTTGCATACAATCATATGTTTGTCCAGGCTTAGGCTCAACTTCTTAGAAATATTAGATTACTCCCAACAGACCTAGAATCAGAGGTCTGTCTCTCTCCACACAGACTCCATTAGCCTGTTTTCTCTTCAGGAGAGAGACCTCATAAGCACATCCTCTGTTCTCTGTGACTCCCAGAGAAAGATTCAAAGACCAATTCCCCAAGATGGCAATTTGCAACTGAACACCTCCCTCACAAGACCTAAGGTTAAACACCACATGAGAGCTAACAGAGAACACCAACAGTTTATTATCAACCCATCTAGGTGCTTAGAGAGCCCTTCTTAGCTTTAGGATATATATACCCCAATGAAATTTTCCAGTTAAACTTTCAACAATACACATTCAAACACGCAGAGAGTTATTTCCATTTCAGTGTCAACTAAACAATTACGCTTAACAGGAAAGCACTGCTTCTATCCAATATTATGATGCTGAGCAGGACAGATCAATAGCCTGACCCAGTTTAAGGATGCTTCCTATGTTCCAGCCTGAAATTCGGTAGTATCCATCAATTCGGTAGCAACATCAGGATGCAATGCATTGCAATTCATGCTTTTGTTTTCTTTCCATGATGGTCTGGAAATTTAATCACTTCGAGATGGGGAAGGGATGCAATGCCACAATTGTTTGCCGTTGGGTAGATTGCACTGAGCACATGTTCCCCAGGTCATTGGGCGGTTCCGGAGGGATCAGTCCAAGGCCTGACCTATTTCCTCTGCTTATTCCTGTGAGAAGATTACACCTGACCTGTGAGTTTGGACGGCTCCCAAGAGGAATAGCTTCTTGCACCTGTCAGGGAACGCAGTGCCTTTCTGCTGAACAATTACCCCAGGAGTGAGTTCTCAGGAATGGACGTCACTGTAGGAATTGAATATAGCTTGGCGTTCTCACAGGCAATTTTCGGTCCCTTCCCCCTATTCATTGGTCTGTCTTGCATGCTAGCCATGGGTTTTGTTCACTTTCCTGGGATCTAAAGTTACCGTGGGTGTTCTGCGTTTGCTTTTTCACCCTTAAAAGGTCTGTCCTTTAATGCCAAAATTAAAGCTTCAACTGCAAAGTTAATTATGTCACTTTCATAGGGACTAGAAAGGACATTTCATTCCTATTGCTTAAAAGGCAGGAGTTCCCACAACCACAGCAATGGAATTTGTTGGTTCCCTTTGTTAATAGCATTTAGTTAATAGTTTTCAGGTTCTCTGGGAGCTTTTCATCCAGTCTTCTGAAGACCATAAGTGAATCCAAGGTCACATAAAACATGCCATTCATTTTGATCCCCATTGATCACCGAATAATACTTTCAAATAATAGTTCTCCGCTTTTTCTTACTTAAACAAAAGCAAAGTATTCTATCCTTCCTCCAAGGAGCTCATATGATGTAAGAATGAAACAGGTTATATCCACTTACAATAACCCTGCATGGTAATAATTTACAAATTATTTATAATTCACAAATAATTTATAATTTACTCAGTGTTAAACCACAGAGCCTAGGATTTTCCGATCAGAAGGTCGGCGGTTCGAATCTCCGCGACTGGGTGAGCTCCCGTTGCTCGGTCCCTGCTCCTGCCAACCTAGCAGTTTGAAAGCACGTCAAAGTGCAAGTAGATAAATAGGTACCGCTCCAGTGGGAAGGTAAACGGCGTTTCCGTGCGCTGCTCTGGTTCGCCAGAAGCGGCTTAGTCATGCTGGCCACATGACCCGGAAGCTGTACACCGGCTCCCTTGGCCAATAAAGCGAGATGAGTGCCGCAACCCCAGAGCCGGCCACGACTGGACCTAATGGTCAGGGGTCCCTTTACCTTTAAGTATATAGAGGGACCTTAATTAAGAAGAAGCCTGCAACAGAATCATTCCTCAACCACCCCATACGCAGACAAGTAACACTGGGGATGTTGATAACTAGCTATGAGGAAGCTGTGTGTAGATTTTAATTAATAATAATAACCAGCATCCGATCTTGCTCAAGGTATTTTGCTGCCTGAGGTCAGAGGCAGCCCAAGATATTTTGCTGTCTGATGCAAAGGACAAGATGGCAGCCTCTCCTCATAGAAAACCCAACTGGGCTGGCAAGGATGCAGCCTTTACAAAATCTGAGAATATTAGACTGTGATAGGGGTTGCAGGGCAGGTGAGTTTAGGGGAATAGTAGGGGAAGCCCCCTATCTCTCAGTATCTGCCAATGGTGGTGGCTGCCCCAACCTGCCTAATGGTAGAGCTGGTAGTGCTTGAGATAACAGACAAGATGGCGACCTCCCCAATTCCCTCAACCGCTCCTCATCAGGCTTGGTTTCCAGACCCTTGATAATCTTGCTTGCCTTCTTCTGCGCACGTTCCAGCTTGTCAGTATCCTTCTTAAATTGTGGCACCCAGAGCTGGACACAGTATTCCAGGTGTGGTTTCACCAAAGCATGAATAGAGCAGTACTATTACTTCCTCTGATGTGAACATTGTGTTTTTGTGGATTAGAAGGAAAGCACAGTTGCCATCTCTTAAAACTGACTCCCTTCTTGTGCCACTAGAAAGCAAGCTACATTTAGCAAATTACCCCTTTTTGTTGCAAAGGGACAAAGCAAAGGGAAAACTTATTTTGTTGTTCACCATTGTGCAAAGCCCTGGAATGGGACAGTTGAAAATAATTGGCAGTGATTACCCAGTAGTAAATAGTAGTATGACAAAGAGATACTTGCTGCAGGCTCCGTTGCTTTTCTTGCGGCTCCACCTAGTGGTGCAAATATTTTCTGAGCCTGCAATTGCAAGTTTCACTAGCGGTGATGTGTGCAACCCTTCTTTTAGCAACCAAAATTATAATAGAAAAATATGACCACCACTCAACAGCAGCAGATGCAACCCAAAATTAAAAAAAAAGCATGAACCAGCCAAGCTAAAATCAGAATTACAAAATGTTATACTTCTGGAGGAATAAGACACCATTCAATGTATCAGGGATGGGGAACCAACAGATCTCCTGATCTTGTACTCCCAGCTCCCATCACCTTTGCTATAGGCTTACTCACACATTACACTGAACACAGGAACAAGCTGTCTGGATGAATGCACATGTGTTTGTAACATGGAGCGGACACTTGTTGATTTGTACAACTCTGTACAATTTCAAATGCCTGAGAAACAAGTCTAGATCCAGTCCAGAGATCAACTGGGATAAAAGCAGTGTTTTTTTGCAACCAGAACTCACCAGAACTCAGTTTTGGCACCTCTCATTTGGTTGCCATTGCCATTATAAGAAAACAAGGGAGGCGTTCGTGGTGAGTTCCGGCACCTCTTTTTCTAGAAAAAAATTGCACTGGATAAAAGAAGGCTTGCAGGGAGAGAAAGGTCTTCAACAGGCACCGAAAAGGCAATAGATAAAGGTAAAGGGACCCCTGACAGTTAGGTCCAGTTGTGGACGACTCTGGGGTTGCGGCGCTCATCTCGCTTTATTGGCTGAGGGAGCCGGCGTACAGCTTCCGGGTCATGTGGCCAGCATGACTAAGCCACTTCTGGTGAACCAGAGCAGTGTACAGAAACGCCGTTTACCTTCCCGCCAGAGCGGTACCTATTTATCTACTTGCACTTTGACATGCTTTCAAACTGCTAGGTTGGCAGGAGGAGGGACCGAGCGACGGGAGCTCACCCCGTCAGGAGAATTTGAACTGCCGACCTTCTGATCGGCAAGCCCTAGGCTCTGTGGTTTAGACCACAGTGCCACCCGCATCCTGAAAAGGCAATAGAGACTTCCTAATATGTAGTGGGACTAACTAATAAGTCCTGGGACTCAGCTACATTAGTAAAGAAACAACGATTTGAAAGCACTATAAACATGCAACACCAGATGGCGCCAGAGAGCAGGAAATTTTTATACACCTTTTTCCATAGGGGTTTTTGTTATTATTGTTATAACGATCTAATGTCTGACTTATTTATAGAGTTCCCGCCTCCCTGTGTGTACATCCATCCCTGGATTACTTAAACTAAATGGCTAAAACTATCCTATCTAAGCTTCCCTTTCAAGCTGCAAATCCTGCTGAACTCACAAATGTGGGGAAGAAAGGATAATACTTAATAAATATATCATCTCCTAGCATGTATTCACATCCCAACAGCCAGCCTAATTGGTCCAGATGCATAATCTGGAGGATTGTAGGATCCTCAGGAGCAATTTTTGGGACCACCCAGCGAGGCTGTAAGGAGGACAAGTGAAATGAGAGAAAGAGAGAGAGAGAGCTTTTTATTTTTTAAAAAAGCTACATTTGTTGATGCAATATATAGACTGGCCTATAGAGACTTATGGCTGGATTAGCCCAAGCTGCTATTTTTAACTGAGATGCAAGATGGATTTCTAGTTGCATTGTGCGGTAAATATGTCTGTGGGAAGCATGTGGGAAAGTCTTTTTTGAGTTCCAGATTCCCACATACATCTAATTAAAATGAAAAATGAAGGACCACATACATTCTTCTTGGTCGAAAAGTTGCTTGGGTTGGCAGCATCGCTTAATGCTCAGCATTCTTGTACATTTTCCCAGAAGAGTCACCAAACTTATTTTCTTCTTTCTCTGTTTGGTCAGGGAGAAGGAATTCAGCGTTACGGGCAGGGGGAGACGGGAAGAGTTTGCTGTTGATTCTCCTTCCATTTGGGGTTTCTTCGCCAACAGTATTTGATTTCTGTAGGAACTGGGGAATACCTGGTTCACTTTCCCACGTTGACAATTTGCAGCCCTCATACCCCACAAACGTCCTGGAAAAAAACGGGACATCCATTTCTCCAACAATGAGAGCACAGCGGCCATTTTGGTTACCGTGATCTCTCCTCCCAAAAAACACTTTGGGGGGACATGGTATTGTGTGCCACCCCAAAATATACATTTTGGGGCACCATGAGAGCACAACACTGAAAAAAAGTGTATTTTTGGGGCTCCGTGATCTTGTGTGGATGACTCGCACAGGAAGATGTGCATCCCAGTTTTGGGACTCAACAGATTGGCCCTCCAACCTCTGCATAAAAACCTCCAAGGGAGTAGAGTCCATAATCTCCTGAGGGAGGCCATTCCACTGTCAAACAGCTCTTTCTGTCAGAAAGTTTTCCCTGACTTTTAGTCAGAATCTACTTCCTTTTAACTTGAAGCCATGGGTTCAAGTCCTACCCTCTAGGGCAGGAGAAGGTGAAGTGTAGGTGGGTCCCCACGAGACAAGACACAGTGGTAACAGCAAGAGCCTTTATTGAACTACATAACTGGGAAACAGGGGCAAAGCAACCGCTTATATACATTCCTGAAAGCCTGGGCCACTCCCACTGCCAGCGTGATTGGCTGTCTAAACTTCCAAGCTGCGAATCGAGACTCAGAGTTCAAGGGCCAATGGCAGTGGCCCAAATCCTGAAATGTTCTGTGATTGGACATCTTGTATCGAATCAGGAGCTCAGAATACTTAGTCCGGACTCAAGCTCAGGCAAACACAGACCACTGAATACATAACAGAAGGCAAGCTTATTCCCTCTTCCATGTGACAGCCCTTGAGATATTGGCTAGCATATCTCCTCTCAGTCTCCTCTTTTACAGGCTAAATGTCGGAGGGTATGGGTGAATAATCAATAATCAATAATTAATAATTAATAGTGATTGGTAATAGGCCCTTGAAAGCCTCCCCAGGTTACACCCCCAGCCCAAGGCAAACCCTTCACTGGTCCTATTTTGAACCTTCCTGCCTCCTCCCCTGGCTGTGAGATCACCCTGAATTCCCATGATGCCTCTTGCTTCCCTGGATGGAGAACAGAGAGGGCTGTGTGAGCATGTGCAGGAATTACCCTAATGTCAAAAAGCAAGCTTTACGTCCATTGCTCCATCTCCTCCTCCTCCTCCTCTTTTGACAGATATTCTGTTGCATGCAATAAACATGACCCTATACAGCCATTTCCCCTACCTGCTTAGATCTTTCTTCTGTTGAATTTCCCTGAAGATATGTGACTGGGGTGAGTGTTTCCTAAACTTAAGTGTTCCCTCAAAGCTCAACGACTTGATTACATGGTTGTCTGCAAAAAGTCAGGGGCTGCAAGGAACGAAGGACGTTGCCAGGGTTTCAGCGTTGATTTTTGCGATGCCATTCCTGTTAGCGCATTACCAACTGTTTTTACTAAGTATTTTGCAGTTTCTGTATTGTGATTTTATGTTGTGAACCGTCCTGAGATCTATGGATGAAAGGCAGTATACAAATAATGATGAGGCTAGTGATAATAATAATAATAATAATAATAATAATAATAATAATAATAATATGGCCCTCTCAAAGTTGCCCAGAAGGAAATGTAGCCCTCCGGCTGAGAAAGGTCACCTACCCTTTGTACAAGGCTTAAATATCTACCAACTCAAAATCAATGGGAAGGGGGACGCAATGATTTTTGACTGCATCTCACCCAGCATTAGGGCAGAAGGTTTAAGAAACGTTCTCCACTTTTAATGCCCTGTTTCTAGTCGAGCTGTTTATCTAGGTGGAACACATGCAGCTGTATCAACAAGAAAGTGCAACCTGAAAGCAAACAGTACATTTTTATTTTTTTTGTAATTCTCCTTTTCTTCACCTTGTAAAGAGCACTGAAATCTGTGCAGAAATAGCCCCGGCTGGAAATTTAGTCAACAAGGCTGCCTTGGCTGAGGCTGCACTTGGCGGACTCTGGAAAAGGGCTCAGAATTGTGGCTTTTGGATTCTGCTTATTAGTTCTGGACTCCGTGTTTGAAAGAGAAACAGTGGGCAGAATTCTGGCATACCCAGACAGCTGTGGAGTAACTTGGTTTTCATTGCATCTCAGTTCCTTTTGCAAATGGAACCATTGCTTTGGTTGTGGGGAACATGCAGTTTCTCTTCGCTCCCACCCAGGAAGTGAGAAGCTGGAAGAAGAGAGGGGCACTCCCAGGTTCAGACTAGGAGGGAACACCCTTTTCTGCATGGGACAAAACTTAAGATGTATCTGTGAGAGAGGATTCTGTGCTTATCTATCTCTTCTACCTTTTCTCTATTCTTTTTCCCCCTTCATTTTTACTTTTTCTTTTTTGTGTGTAATTAGTTTGCCTTTTAAGGGATGCGGGTGGCGCTGTGGGTTAAACCACAGAGCCTAGGACTTGCCGATCAGAAGGTCGGCGGTTCGAATCCCTGCAACGGGATGAGCTCCTGTTGCTTGGTCCCTGCTCCTGCCAACCTAGCAGTTTGAAAGCACGTCAAAGTGCAAGTAGATAAATAGGTACCTCTCTGGCGGGAAGGTAAACGGCATTTCCGTGTGCTGCTCTGGTTCGCTTAGTCATGCTGGCCACATGACCCGGAAGCTGTACGCCGGCTCCCTCGGCCAATAAAGTGAGATGAGCGCCGCAACCCCAGAGTCGGTCACAACTGGACCTAATGGTCAGGGGTCCCTTTACCTTTACCTAGTTTGCCTTTTACTGAGGGTGAAAGAGGAGAGCGCAAAATATGGCCTGAAGCTCAACATCAAAAAAACTAAGGTCATGGCCAAAGGGCCCATCACCTCCTGGCAAACAGAAAGGGAAGAAATGGAGGCAGTGAGAGATTTTACTTTCTTGGGCTCTGTGATCACTGCAGATGGTGACAGCAGTCACGAAATTGAAAGATGCCTGCTTCTTGGGAGAAAAGCAATGACAAACCTAGACAGCATCTTAAAAAGCAGAGACATCACCTTGCCGACAAAGGTCCATATAGTTAAAGCTATGGTTTTCCCAGTAGTGATGCATGGAAGTGAGAGCTGGACCATAAAGAAGGCTAATCGCCAAAGAATTGATGCTTTTGAAGTATGGTGCTGGAGGAGACTCTTGAGAGTCCCATGGACTGCAAGAAGATCAAACCTATCCATTCTGAAGGAAATCAGCCCTGAGTGCTCACTGGAAGGACAGATCCTGAAGCTGAGGCTCCAAGACTTTGGCCACCTCATGAGAAGAGAAGACTCCCTGGAAAAGACCCTGATGCCAGGAAAGATTGAGGGCACAAGGAGAAGCGGACGACAGAGGACGAGATGGTTGGGCAGTGTTCTTGAAGCTACCAACATGAGTTTGACCAAACTGTGGGAGGCAGTGGAAGACAGGAGTGCCTGGCGTGCTCTGGTCCATGGGGTCACCAAGAATCGGACACGACTAAACAACTAAACAACAACAAAGTTTGCCTTTTATTGTGATGCGAGAAGTGTTAACAAAACTTTATCATAAAAAGCATGGGTAGGCAAACTAAGGCCTGGGGGCTGGATCAAGTCCAATCGCCTTCTAACGCCAGCCCTGGACGGTTCCGGGAATCAGTGTGTTTTTACATGAGTAGAATGTGTCCTTTTATTTAAAATGCATCTCTGGGTTATTTGTGGGGCATAGGAATTCGTTCACCCCCCCCCCAAAAAAATACAGTCTTGCCCCCCACAAGGTCTGAGGGACAGTGGACTGGCCCCCTGATGAAAAAGTTTGCTGACCCCTGATAAAATGAAAGAAAAAAGAAACATTTAAACATAAGGGGGCAGCATTGAGGCAGAATTGAGGCCACGCTTTGCTTGAAAGACCAGACTGAGAATGAAGGAGGGCAGGATGGCAGGTGAAAACTTTTTCCTGGGGTATCTAGTTGCTTTGGTTCTCCTTTAAAAATAAAAATTCACAGTCCACATCTTCCTTGAGTTTCACTTGAGAGCATGGCAGGATATGGTGCTGCTAATGTATTCTGGTTCAAAATCGGCAAGATGCTAGCTCGATATTTGTGCCCTAAAGTGCAGGAGTTATTTTGGCACACAGGTTGCAAGCTCAGATATGGATCAGGATATGGATAGCAAGAATAGGAGAGTTTCAATCTGCATAGGAAATTGAAGCAGATAGGGGCCTTGATCCATAGTGGGAGACAAAGTGTTATATCTCCCTAACCCTCTTCTCCCCACATAATATATCCTGCCTTTCCCCCAGAATCAAGACTCAAAGTGGCTCACAATTTAAGGGGGGGGGATTCAAACTCCCCTCCTAGCTACAAGCATATTAAAAATTGTGTTTTTTTTTTAAAAAACCGAATTGCTCATGCAATTAAAAAGCCCATATCTACTTGGTTCTCAGTCCAGATCAGTCCCAATTGCACTGGTGATCTTGAGGCAAGAGGACAACGATTAAGACTATAGATACAGAAAATACAGAATCACAGAGTTGTAGAGTTGGACTGGTCTCTATTGAGTGAAGTGGGAGTTCCTCCAGAGCAGCAGGGGGCGCCACAGCAATGCTGTAGAACGGAGAGCAAGAGCTGGGGGGGGTGCACCATGTTTTAGCATTGCACAGGGCACCACTGAAATTTGAGAGCTCCAAAGTCCCGACCACTGATTTACCTAATGATAGGACAAGAGATGGATACTCATCACAGTGTTCCGTTGCGCCAGAAGTGGTTTAGTCATGCTGGCCACATGAGCCAGAAAGCTGTCTGTGGACAAATGCCTGCTTCCTCGGCCTGAAAAGCAAGATGAGCGCCACATCCCATAGTCACCTTTGACTGGACTTCACCATCCAGAGGCCCTTTACTTTTTTTACCTTTACACTAGACAGAATCTTGGGTGTAGACTAGGGCTGGGCAATATTTGGTTTTCAGCATCGTAATATATCAGCAGCGGATGCCTGATTCTTGTCTTCCAAAGTGAATCCCCGCAACGGGGTGAGCTCCCGTTGCTTGGTCCCTGCTCCTGCCAACCTAGCAGTTCGAAATCACATCAAAGTGCATGTGGATAAATAGGTACCGCTCTGGCGGGAAGGTAAACGGCGTTTCCGTGCGCTGCTCTGGTTCACCAGAAGCGGCTTAGTCATGCTGGCCACATGACCCGGAAGCTGTACGCCGGCTCTCTTGGCCAGTAAAGCGAGATGAGCGCCGCAACCCCAGAGTCGGCCATGACTCGACCTAATGCTCAGGGGTCCCTTTACCTTTTTACTCTATTCCGAACTTAAAAATGGAAAGCGTAATGCTGGTGGTCAACAAAAGAGGTTTAAAGACTCTCTCAAGGCAAATCTTAAAAAAATGTAATATAAACACCAACAACTGGGAAACACTGGCCTGCGAGCACTCCAATTGGAGAACAGCCTTTACTAAGGTGTCATGGGCTTTGAAGACTCTCGAACTCAGGACGAAAGGGAGAACGTACTAAAAGGAAGGCATGCTTGGCAAACCCTCACTGTGGTCAGCTCCCACCTGGAAACCAATGTCCCCACTGTGGAAGAACGTGTGGATCCAGAATTGGCCTCCACAGTCACTTACGGACTCACTTTTAAAACCATGTTTATGGAAGACAATCCGACTCGGCTACGAGTGATAGCCAAAGAAGATGTCAGCAGCTAATTACTGCAATATGATGATAAATCACAATGTCTGGAATGCACCTCAGCTGCTCCTGATATAATTTATCAATATATCGCCCAACTCTAATATAGACCAGCGGATCCGAGTTCAGATTCCACACTCAAATTCCACACGCTGCTCAAGACACTATCAACCCTTTCCGAATGGTTGTGTGGATAATGAAACAGCTCTCCATTCTTGCTCTTTGAAGAAAGGGCTGGATCCAGCTCCGAATAACAGCAAGTGACCTTTCCCGCTCTTTGAATGTGGGGTGTTTCAGCAGAGCCGAGGTTACGTACAGGGGAAATTTGGCACAGAATGAAAGGAGATTAGCAAGCATGTTTGAAGTCCGCGGAGTGGGAGGTGCTGCCTTACGCTTGGGTAAAAATAAAAATAATGCCACATATTTACTCTGCCCCCCCTCCCACTCACCGGCAGGATGTCTAGAGTATTTTCTGCTGAAATTGTTTAGTCTGCTAGATCGCAGACGTCCCGGAAGCGAGACAGAAGCTATGCTGGGGGATGTTTCGTTGCAAGAGTCAGCGTGCTCCTCTGCCTCATTGGGCAAATAATTATCTATAAAAGAGAATAAACATTGTGTACCTAATAGCTACATGTGTGTAGATTGGAGCCCAGCTGAATTCCTAAGTCTACTCCCCTTATTACGTTAGCAGGGCATAGCGCTCTTTTCGCTGCTTGGTTTCCATTTACTAGTTTGGGTGCAGTCAAATGCATGTCTGCTCAGAAATAACCCCTGTTTAATTCCTCTGCAATTATTTCATGATAAGCATGTATCTCAGAAACAGCCAGTGTGGGGTCTTCCAGATCACTGGACATCATCCCTAACCATTGGCCATACTGGCTAGACTCATGGGAGTTGTAGTCCCTTGACATCTATTGGCTACTTCTGAGATTTCAGCTCACGAATGTGTTTTTACATTTACATTTACAAGTCATGCCACACACGTCTAGCCTACGGTTAAGGAATTAAGTATATTCTGAGGTGAGGGGAAGTACCCAGTTTACAGATGGGGAGGTTTGTACTTGAACTAGTCTCCAGAGCCTCCAACATTTCCCCAATGAAAGTAAGGACATTATATTCCATACCCTCCAACATTTCTACATCGGAAATTGGGGTGTCCTAAGGAAAAGTGGGACATTCCGGGATCAAATCAGAAACCTGAGCAGCTTCTGTAAATCCGGGACTGTCACTGGAAAATAGGGACACTTGGAGGGTCTGTAGTCTCTGCATCAGCCTGTGATATCCACGGCAGAGAAATCAACGGCACATGCAAAGCTCAAGGAAGTGAGCCAAGCCCAAGGCTGTGGGTCTTGCTTTGCTACTGCTCCCCCCTGAAGAGAGAGTAAAGACGCTGGACCACCCCGGGGGAGAATGGACCCCCCCACCCACTGAGTTGCAACAGCTGGCCTTGACACCACACTTCTGGGTGGGAGGTTTAAAGGGGGGAGATTGCTGGCTTGAGGTTGAACGATTTTTGGACTAAGGGGAGGATGAGGTTTTGTTTATGTTTGTTTATTTGTGAATTAGTGGTTCTCAGTATTGCTTTGTTTGTTATTTGAGTTTTATGGTTGTTATATTATATGAACTACTAATATATTCCCCCTGCTTTCCTCCTCTATGGTAATATATATTGAATATCCCTTCCCCCTTTTCTTTTTTTGATGTAAGTCGTTTGGGAGATAGGCGACGAATAAGTCTAATCAATGAAGTGAAATGGAAAATGAGGAAGGATGAAGTTGAGTCCGTAAAAATAGATTCGCGTCAGGACTTGTCCCAGCTTTGGGATTCTCAATCTATAAAGAAGGTAATCTGTGAATCCGCAGACATCTTGAACACAGAACAATGCGCGCCCCCTCTCTCTCTCTCACACACACACAGACATATGATGAGCCACAGAAGAGCCACCGCAGTGGAAGAACACTTGCTTCTATGCAAAACCAGGGTTGTACAGACTGCGGAGAGAATAATTGGGTACACTCTTCCCACTTTGGATTAAATCTATGCTTCCAGGTGTCATAAGAAAGCTGCAGAGATAGTGCAGGATAGTGCGCACCCGGGAAATGATCTCTTTCAGCTTCTGCCTTCTGGAAGAAGGTACAGGGTTATAAAGACTAGGACTAGCTGCCTGAGAAACAGTTTCTACCCAAATGCGATTTTTGTTTTAAATGCAGTGTAAGAAGTCTCTATGGGAGTATATTGTATTTAATTATCAGAGTTTTTAGGGGGCTAACCAGGCTGGGATAGCTGGGATAGCAGGCTTGTTGGTTTCTGAATGTCTGATGTAGATTTTCAATTTCGTTGCTCTGTATGGGACAATGACAATAAAGATTATCGTATCATAACCCTGGAGAGCCACACCCAGTCAGGGGAACATTCCCAGCCCGAGATCCACATTCCATCCTGGGCAACTTTCCAAGGGCCACATGCCTGTGGTACAGGGGCCAGGGGTGAAAGAGGGCAGAGCAATGGATGCAACTCTCCCTTTCGTACACCAGGCTGCATTCCAGCCATGAGAAAACCAGAGGTTTCTACTCTCCATCCATCCCAGAAAGAGACGTGATCGCAATTCAAGGACACAGTCTAGTCAGGCAAAGGAGCTGACAGTGCAGAACAGAGCCTATGGAGGGCTAAGGATTGGGTGTGGTGGTAGAGAGAGTCCCAGGGGCCAAACACACCCAAGGGACCACATTTGGTCCACTGGTCTGAGGTTCTCCATCCTTGGGGTGGATGATGCAGAGCAAGAAGGACCATTGGTCTGATTGCACAAGGCAACTTCCTAGGTTGCCTTGCAAGAAACTTCGTTCTAAGAAAGCACCAGCAGGATGCATGCCACTTCTCCAGCCGCAAAGCACTGAGCCCAAGGCTGCTTGCCAAGGCATTAAAAGCAGGCAAGCCACAATCCCATCAATAGAGAATCATGTCAAAAATCACAATGGCATGAAAGCAAACACTGAGAATTCAATAGCAAGTGATACAGTTCTATACGTAATTGCATGGGACACAGGTGGCGCTGTGGTCTAAACCACTGAGCCTCTTGGGCTTGCCGATCAGAAGGTTAGCGGTTCAAATCCCCGCGACAGAGTGTGCGCCCGTTGCTCGGTCCCAGCTCCTGCCAACCTCGCAGTTCGAAAGCATGCCAATGCAAGTAGATAAATAGGTACCACTGCAGTGGGAAGATAAACGGCGTTTCCATGCGCTCTGGCTTCTGTCATGGTGTTCCATTGCACCAGAAGCGGTTTAGTCCTGCTGGCCACATGACTCAGAAAGCTGTCTGTGGACAAACACCAGCTCCCTTGGCCTGAAAGCGAGATGAGTGCCACAACCCCATAGTCACCTTTGACTGGACTTAACCGTCCAAGGGTCCTTTACCTTTACCTCTATAGGTACTCATCTTGATTCAAAAGTAATTGATCGACGAGCACCAGGTGGACTTAACAACTCTGGGAGAAGCCTTCTTAGAAACCATAGAAGTGTAGAGTTGGAAGGGACCTTTGAGGAATGCAGGAATCTCAGCTAGATCCTACATGGCAGGGCGCCATGCAAGCTCTGCTGAAAAACCACCAAGGAGGGTCTTCACCCAGTGCTCGGCCTCAGCCCAGTATATCTGAAGGAGCATCTCCACCCCCATCGTTTTGCCTGGAAGCTGAGGTCCAGCACCGAGGGCTTTCTGGCGGTTCCCTCACTGTGAGAAGCCAAGTTACAGGGAACCAGGCAGAAGGCCTTCTCGGTAGTGGCACCCGCCCTGTGGAACACCCTCCCACCAGATGTCAAAGAGAAAAACTACCAGACTTTTAGAAGACATCTGAAGGCAGCCCTGTTTAGGGAAGCTTTTAATGTTTAATAGGTTATTGTATTTTGGTGCTCTGTTGGAAGCCGCACAGAATGGCTGGGGAAACCCAGCCAGATGGGCAGGGTATAAATAATAAATTATTATTATTATTATTATTGTTAGTGCAGCAGGACAATCTCAGGGGATCACAGCTCCAGCCACAATGGAGGGAGGTCTGGTCGCAGCCCCGGATGAAACACAGGCTCCCTTGCAAACATTCTATGCCCCATTTAGAATAATAGAGTCATAGAAATGTAGAGTTAGAAGGGACCCTGAGGATCATCTAGTCCAACCCCCTGCAATGCAGGAATTTGCAGCTGTCCCATATGGGGATCGAACCTGCGACCTTGGTGTTATCAGCACCACACTCTAACCAACTGAGCTACGCAAGGATACACCATAATAAGCACTACAAATAAGCTTAACTACACGACAACCTCTGGTTGTCAAAGTGGACTACTAAGACATCTCTAGAGTATTTCCCTTAATGGGAATTCAGTTTATTCTAAAACCGGACAGCCTTCCATTCGGAAATTTTGTGTGCGTTTCAGAATGAACTCTTACGTTTTGAGAATAAACTCAGTGGGGCTGAATTGATGGCCAGGCTAGAAGCATCTCTCGAATGGCACAGAAGACAGGGGCTAGAAACAGCAATCCCTGAATAGAGATATGGTTTACCTATGAGGTGGCCTTACCCCACACGTGCCCACTTGACCTCTTCAGCTGGAGGAATCGGGTCTACTACAGCTACCACATAATACCTGCTCTGCATGTGTAATAACTCAATCCTTTGCTGCGGAAGCACCTGAACTTTGGAACTTCCTGCCTCTTGATTGCAAGCAGGCATCTTCACTGTGGTTTTTTGGGCACCTGCTAAAAGCATGCTTGTTTAGGCAACCACTGAGCCTAGAGCTTGCCGATCGGAAGGTCGGCGGTTCGAATCCCCGCGACGGGGTGAGCTCCCATTGCTCGGTCCCTGCTCCTGCCAACCTAGCAGTTCAAAAGCACATCAAAGTGCAAGTAGATAAATAGGTACCGCTCTGGCGGGAAGATAAACAGCATTTCCGTGCACTGCTCTGGTTCGCCAGAAGCGGCTTAGTCATGCTGACCACATGACCCGGAAGCTGTACGCCAGCTCCCTCAGCCAGTAAAGCGAGATGAGCGCCACAACCCCAGAGTCAGTCGTGACTGAACCTAATGGTCAGGGGTCCCTTTAACTTTACCTTTATCTTTTTGCAAACAGCTTTGAGGGTGTTTTGGGTTGTTTTCTTAACACTCAAGCAGTGTATACATTTAATGAAATGAATTTTATTCACGGACACAACTGTTTTTGCCATTTAAAGGGATATTTCTAGAAATAAAAGGGTAGAAGCAAGGAGGGAGAAAAGCAGAGTGGCTCACGATGACTCTGCCCACAGAGCCAGCTCAACCATAGAGAACAAGTGGAGGGGCAGCTGTAGGGGAAGGGCCATAGCTCAGTGGTAGAACATCTGCTTTGAATGCAGACGGTCCGGGGTCTGACCCCTAGTGGTAGGACCAGGGAAAAACAGCTTCCTGGTAAAACTGGAGGGCTGAGCTGGATGGACTGAATATAAGGCATCGTCCCAGGTTGATGCTCTTTTTGATCAGTGCCCAGGAGGGAGAAGGAGAGAGGCTGAGCCATTGATAGAGGGGCTGCAAAGGCAACTTTGCAGAGGCTGCTTTCATTGGGTGAGTGTTGCCTACGTCCCTCAAAGCACAATTGAGAGCCTTTTTGGTCTCTGCCGGCTGCAGGTGGGAATCGGGAATCTCTGATGCTTAGGGAGAAAGCTTGCACTGGGGATTTTCATCAAGATCGTGGCTGGGGTGAAGGGTTAAACTTCCTCTGTCCATGCACTGCAGTCTCAGTGCAAATGGCACTCTCCCATGCCTGCATAGCTGTCAACTTTTCCCTTTTCTTGCAAGGAATACTATTCAGAATAAGGGAATTTCCCTTTAAAAAAGGGGAAAGTTGACAGCTATGCATGCCTGTCATTAAACAAGGTAGCAATGACAGCCTGTTTGCAAGTACAGTCGTGCCTTGGAAGTCGAACAGCATCTGTTCTGGAAGTCCGTTCGACTTCCAAAACGTTTGGAAACCAAAGCATGGCTTCTGATTGGCTGCAGGAAGCTCCTGCAGCCAATCGGAAGCCACAGAAGCCCTGTTGAATGTTCGGCTTCCAAAAGAACGTTCAAAAACCAGAACACTCAGTTCCAGGTTTCGATCGTTCAGGAGCCGATTTGTTCAGGAGCCAAGGTGTTTGAGATCCAAGATATGACTGTAATGCAATTAGGGCCATGGATAGGATGCAGAAATGACCTTAGTTCCCTTGTTCCTGGGACTGTGCCACCATTCATCATCATTCCTATGATTTTGAAGACTCCAATTTCTTTTTTAAAAAAATCAAAGGACTCCAGGAGCTATTCTTGGATTGGCCCTTGTAAAGAGTTTTCGTTTTTCTTGCTCCTAAGATAGACTCTTCCTGCTGCTTGCTGCTCCACAATGGGTCAGTTTAGGAATGGCGGTATAAAGAACTTACTGGTGGCTGCTGTTCTTGTTCCTTAAGTAAAATCTGCCTAGTAGTAGTACACATCCCTAGCCCTCTCTTGCTCGCCAATGATGGACGACGACTGAATGTGCTTTGCAGAGCCCCAGAGGACCTGCAAGGCTGCCACTCCGCCTTACCAGCTCTCCTGCCTGAGCATCCCAGGAAACTGATATATCACCTCCCACTGCAAAAGCATGCATATTCCAAGCATAAAAGAAAACTGCACATTACTCAACATTATTTTAAGTAACATGTTGCATGGCCAGTGTCCAGACTGCATGTCATGCAGCAGTTTCTCCTATATCCCTACCTGGTTTTGACACTGCCCTGGGATGGGCATCTGAAAAAGCTTGCTGTCCGGTATAAATCTTCACGATGAACAAAAACACCACCTGCTTCTTTGAACCGCTTCACTCTCCCCTGCAAGCTCTTTGGCCAGATCTCTTTTGCACTGCTTTTCTCCAGCTCTCCTTCCCGATGCAAAGCATTTGCAGTTTTGCTGACCCCTCTTTGCTTGCATTTCCCGGCGCTGCATCATCTCCACAGCTGCTGCCACGTGTGGTGTGTCTGGGGGCTCACTCACCCCCTCGCTCAGCAGCCAAACAATATTCTCCGTCTCCTCCTTTAGGCTCTGCTGAGCTTTCCCCCTGAATATCACTTCTTGCATCTCCTGTTCTTTTTCTCAATTTTTTTTATTTTTTAGGACATCAGGGCACTCTCAAAAGTCACCCTGGCATCTCAAGACCACCCCAGTGGCACAGGGTGAGATCTGCACAGAAATTAGATCTGTCCCTGAAGCAGCGTCTGGGTTCTTCCTCCCCACATCACTCAATCATCATTTGAGCTGTCAAGAAAACCTCAACATATTCCCTCTGGGGCACAATGCATTTTGAAGAGGGCTTCGCTTCCTCACCAGACTAGACATCTCCCTCTCTTTTCATCTGCTTCTTTCCCCAAACTCTATTGCTAGTAAGATACGCAGGGTTTCTGTTCTTGCATTATCCGCCACCCATCCTGTAGAAAACAGCCTTTTGCATTCCTTTCATCCAGGTTGCAAAAAACAAACATTTGGGAAACAAGAGGAAAAAGGAGAAGACCCACCTGCAGAATGCCGTTGGTTGCTAGAATCCAGGGCAAAAGCCACCTCATCACTGGAAGCCAGGATGAAAGACATTGATTGAACCCAGATCTTTTAAAAAGGAAAAAAAATAAAACTCCCTTTGGAACAAATTAGGCACCTCTTTGAGAGAATGCAGCGCACAGCCGAGGTTGACAGTGGGTCTGACTTTTCCCTTTGGGCTCCAAGGGAGGTTTTATTGAAGACAGATCTGACGTCAGGGTAAAGGACGAGCTCTGCATTTTTCTTCGGGAGTAACTTTTCCTGCCTTTTATTTTTTTTCTTTTCCCTTCCCCTTCCTTTGAGTGATTCGTCCCACACCTCCTCCTTCGCACTGTATTGCCTTCAGCCAGAAGATCCTTAAAGGAAAACTCGCTGTACATCGGCGCGAGAAGCTGTAATTTCCACACCATGCTCAAATGCTCAGAGTTCACCCGTAATTATGGTTATTTATGGCAGTCCCTGGCAGCCAAGGCAGGTTTGGCTGTGTGGGAATAAATAAATTTTTTTTTGGGGGGGGGGGAGAAGAGAGCTCTGTAGCTCTAGCTGCACTGTATAATTACAGCACTTTTATACCACTTTATTTTATTTTATTTCAAAAAAATTTTTATTGGTTTTCACAAAATTATAAACAGACAAACAAATAAACAAACAAACATAAATCCTAACCTTATTAAAATTATACTTATTAACATTGTTAAGTGACTTCCTCGCTTCCTCTTGGTTGAATTTCAATGCATATCCTTTTAACGGTTTTTATAAACTTAACTTAATCACTAATCATCATTCTATCTCTATGTTTAATTCAGGATTAAACATATTAATTCATCACTTAACTTAAAATCCTAAGCCGATCTAGTACTTGCAAGCTATTTCCAATTAGTTTAACTTAACGTATTTAACTAAATAGTCATTAAATTTTGTCCATTCTTCCTGATACTCCTCCTCATTCTGGTCGCAGACTCTTCCGGTCAGGTCGGCTAGCTCTGAAAAATCCATCATCTTCATCTGCCATTCTTCTACAGTTGGTTGTTCTTGTGTTTTCCACTTCTTAGCTAGCACTTTTATGCCACTTTAAACAATTACGGCTTCCCCCAAAGTATCCTGGGGACTGAAGTTTGTTATGGGTGCTGAGAGTTGTTAGGGGACCCTGGTTTCTATCACAGAACTAGAAATTCCAGAATAATTTAGCTCTAAATCCTTCATGCTAGGTCTGTGCTTCCCAATTAGCCAGGAGCTGCGGACCCCCTGTTTTTCAAAAGCCAAGCCATGAACCCCCTACTTTTGAATATTCTGATATCTCTGTGGTAGTTTTTGTTGTGTGAATGTTGCCACAGACCCCCTGGTGGGATACGTGGACCACCAATTGGGAAGCAGTGTCCTATGGAACCCTGGGAATTGCAGCTCTATGGAAGGCAGTTGTTGTTTAGTCATTTAGTCGGGTCCGACTCTTCATCACCCCATGGACCAGAGTACGCCAGGCACTCCTGTCTTCCACTGCCTCCCACAGTTTGGTCAAACTCATGCTGGTAGCTTCGAGAACACTGTCCAGCCATCTTGTCCTCTGCCATCCCCTTCTCCTTGTGCCCTCAATATTTCCCAACATCAGGGTCTTTTCCAGGGAGTCTTCTCTTCTCATGAGGTGGCCAAAGTATTGGAGCCTCAGCTTCAGGATTTGTCCTTCCGGTGAGCACTCAGGGCTGATTTCCTTCAGAATGGAGAGGTTTGATCTTCTTGCAGTCCATGGGACTCTCAAGCGTCTCCTCCAGCACCATAATTCAGAAGCATCCATTCTTCAGCAATCAGCCTTCTTTATGGTCCAGCTCTTACTTCCATGCGTCACTACTGGGAAAACCATAGCTTTAACTATACGGACCTTTGTTGGCAAGGTGATGTTGATAACCCTGCTCAACTCTGCATTCCAGCGGGCCACCACATTCCAAATGGCACAGCTTTACCTGCTCAGTGAAAATGAGGCCTTAGTCCTGAGAGAAGGCTTGAGGTTGTGGTGCAAGATGGGACCTAAACTGTCATGCGCTTTATTTATCTGTCTGAAATGAAAGCTCAGTGCTCTGCGACAAATGGAAAACTTTGACAATGCCAGAAAACTTGAAACCAGCATGGCCTGAGCCAGGCGGGGAGTGCCAAACCACGGTGGAGTCACCCTGTCCTCTCCTCGGGAAATGGGATCTTAGTCAAGGTTCTGTTCAAATATGACTTCACACACATTAAGTAAAGCATCCTCCTTGGTTTCGGCAAACTCCAAGAACATACATTTGCTCGGCCAGTAACCACAGGAGTCATTAATCACAGTTTCCCCCCTCAACTTGCAGTATGAGGAAACTGTTTACTTAAACTAAGTGTAGAGAAGTGTTTTTATCTGAAAGAGTTCATGTACCAAGATGCCAATATTAATCTTAAATATCACCGCAGAAGCTTACAAAAAGCTTGGCCTATCACTCAACATCCAAAAAACCAAAGTGCTGAACCAACAAGCACAAAATAACCCCTCTGCAGCACCACAAATCCAACTCAATGGTGTAACGTTGGAAAATGTCGATCACTTCTCCTACCTGGGCAGTTATCTTTCCACAAGGGCTGACATTGATGCTGAAATTCAGCATCGCCTGAGCTCTGCAAGTACGGCTTTCTTCTGATTGAAGTGCAGAGTGTTTGAGGACCAGGACATTCACAGGGAAATCAAAATGCTTGTTTACAAAGCTATTGTACTTCCAACCTTACTGTATGCTTATGAAACATGGACCACTTATAAATGCCATCTCCAACTCCTCGAAAGATTCCATCAACGGTGTCTCCGAAAATTTTTACACATCACTTGGGAAGACAGGCAAATGAATACCAGTGTACTGGAAGAAACAAAGATCACCAGTGTTGAAGCAATGATTCTTCAACATCAACTTAATTGGACTGGTCATGTTGTGCGGATGCCTGATTATCTTCCAAAACTACTACTCTATTCCGAACTTAAAAATGGAAAGTGTAATGCTGGTGGTCAACAAAAGAGGTTTAAAGACTGTCTCAAGGCAAATCTTTAAAAATGTAGTATAAACACCAACAATTGGGAAACATTTGCCTGCGAGCGCTCCAGTTGGAGAACAGCCTTTACCAAAGGTGTCATGGGCTTTGAAGACACTCGAACTCAGGACACAAGGGAGAAACATGCTAAGAGGAAAGCATGCTTGGCAAATCCACACTGTGATCAACCCCCACCTGGAAACCAATGTCCCCACTGTGGAAGGACATGTGGATCCAGAATTGGCCTCCACAGTCACTTATGGACTCATTGTTAAAACTGTGTTTATGGAAGACATTCTTACACTGCTATGAGTGATCACCAAATAAGAAGAAGATGATTAATCTGTACATCACAGGCATGTGGACTTCCACGTAATTTGCCGGACCAATAGATTTGAGAACTTGTAGTGGCAGGAGGTGCTACATTTTCCCTGTCATCCAGCTCATTTTGAAATTATTAATATCCCGGCAAAGTACCTCCAAAGTGGAGATGGCAGAGTCTGTTGATTTTGGTTCTCTTGCTTTCTCATTTTTCCAGTCTTAAATTTAGTTCTCCACATTTCTTCAGGGGGTGTTGGTTGGTTTATTTTTTTTGGAGAAAAAGCAAGCGAGAGATGACATGACAGGAATTTATAGCATCATGCATGGGGGGAGAAAGTGGATAGGGAAAAGTTTTGCTCCCTCTCCTATAACACTAGAATTCGATATATACGATATATGATATCTTTATTGTCATTGTCCCATGCAGAACAATGAAACTGAAAAACTACATAAAACATTCAAAACCCCCTAAAAACTCTGAAACCCCATTTTAAAATACAATATACTCCTATAGAGACTCCTTATACTGCGTTTAGAACCAAAATTGCATTTGAATAGAAACTGTTTCTCAGTCTTTATAACCCAGTACCTTCTTCCAGAAGGCAGAAGCTGAAAGAGATCATTTCCGGGGTGCACACTATCCTGCGCTATCTCTGCCGCTTTCTTATGGCACCTGGCAGCACAGATTTGATCCAAGGTGGGAAGAGTGCACCCAATTATTCTCTCTGCAGTCTTTACAACCCTGGTCAGCATTGTTTTCCCCCTGACCGTGCAGCTCCCAAACCACACACACAGACCATAAGTTAATACACTCTCCACAGTACAATGGTAAAATGCCAACTACAGGTCCTTTGAGAAATTGTTTTTCCGGAGGATTCTCAGAAAAAATAACCTCTGCTGTGCTCTCTTCATAAGGTCTTTACTGTTTTCTCCCCAGGTTAGGTCGTCTCTCAACTCCATTGCCAGAAATCGAAACACCGTGGACATCCGTGAATGTTGGGAAGTTCAAGACAGAGAAAAGGAAGCAAGTGTTCATGCAGCGCCATGTGGCACTCGCTCCCCCAGGACGTGGATGGTTTTAAAAGAAGACTGGACAAATTTAGGGTTAGCACATGTCTGGTATTTCCAGGACATAGCCAGGATTCGGCCATCAGAAACAGTGTCCAGTCGGAAATCGCTTAAATGTCCAGGGAAATCCGGACGTATGGCAACCCATGGCTACCTATCCACTGTTGGAGGCGATATTCTTCTGAATAACTGTTGCTGAAAGCTGCAGAAGAGGCAAGTGCTGTTGTTCTCAGGTCTTGCTTGTGGGAATCTCAGAGATATCTGGTTGGCCACTGTGAGGGAAGGATAAATAATAAATAAATAAATTTTTATTTATACCCCGCCCTTCCCAGTTCAGAAAACTGGCCTCAGGGTGGCTAATAACAAATTTAAAGCACTTTGATGCAACAAAAAACATCATAAAATACAGTATAAAACGTGAATAACAATAAATTCAGAATTAAAAAATCAATTTAGGGGGGAAATCCATCCAATAAACTTTAGATGATCACCAGGGCTAGCTGGCTAAATTAGTCCTATTTGGGCCAGCGAGGAGATCAGGGGAGAATTAGCTGTGGGATCCCAGAGTGGGTAATCTTCATAAAAGGGGGACGGGGAGGGAAGGAAGGGGAATAAAAGATCAGGCTAAGTTCAAATTGAAAGCCAGGCGGAATAGCTCTGTCTTACAGGCCCTGTGGAAGGAAGTTAAATCCTGCAGGGCCCTGGTCTCATGGGACAGAGTATTCCACCAAGTCGGAGCCATCACTGAGAAGGCCCTGGAGGATAATCTGACTTCCTTAGGGCCCAGGACCTCTAAACCATGACTATTCACGGACTTTAAGGTCCTCTGCGGGGCATACCAGGAAAGGCGGTCCTGTAAATACGGATGCTGGACTTGATGTGCAGATGACTTGATCCTAAGGGTACTTCGTGTATTTATTTATTTTTGTACATGAAGCCAATCTCAGGTCCTCTCCAAGGAAGGGCTGGCGAGCTGTCTCTCACTGGAGGTCTTCAGGCAAGGACTGGACACCTATTCTGTTGGGGACACCATAGTTCTGAACTTCCTGTATCAAGCATGGCATTGGGCTAAAGGTCCAAAATGTCCCTGCCAAATTGCAGTGCTGTGGTTTAGTGTGTTCCTGAACGCAACAGATAAAGGGGCATGCATTCATCCAGGAAAAGAGACTCCTTCACCGATATGTGGGTTTGGACAGCTCCCAAATATTTGCGCCCCAGTAGATTCCTGGCAAATTGGCCAGTCCTAGTAAATTACTAGCATTGTTTTTCAAGGTTGCACCCTACCGGATCATCTGGAACCACAGCTCCCATCATCACTGTCTCTTGGCTAAGTTAGTTGGGGATTAAAGGTCTGTGTAGTTAAAGCTATGGTTTTCCCAGTAGTGATGTATGGAAGTGAGAGCTGGACCATAAAGAAGGCTGATCCCCAAAGAATAAATGCTTTTGAATTATGGTGCTGGAGGAGACTCTTGAGAGTCCCATGGACTGCAAGAAGATCAAACCTCTCCATTCTGAAGGAAATCAGCCCTGAGTGCTCACTGGAAGGACAGATCGTGAAGCTGAGGCTCCAATACTTTGGCCACCTCATGAGAAGAGAAGACTCCCTGGAAAAGACCCTGATGTTGGGAAAGATGGAGGGCACAAGGAGAAGGGGACGACAGAGGATGAAGAAGAGAAGAAGAAGCGGCTACCATTCTCCTTTCCCTTCCTCCCTCACAACAAACACTCTGTGAGGTGAGTGGGGCTGAGAGACTTCAAAGAAGGGTGACTAGCCCAAGGTCACCCAGCAGCTGCATGTGGAGGAGCGGAGACACGAACCTGCTTCCCCAGATTACGAGACTAACGCTCTGAACCACTACACCACACTGACGAGATGGTTGGACAGTGTTCTCGAAGCTACCAGCATGAGTTTGACTAAACTGCGGGAGGCAGTGGAAAACAGAAGTGCCTGGTATGCTCTGGTCCATGGGGTCACAAAGAGTCAGACACGACTAAATGACTAAATAACAAAGTTCAACAATATCTGGGGATCCAAGGTCCATTACCCTGAACCATGGTCACCCAACGAGAAAGCCAAATTTAAGCTACAAAGTATGAACAGTGCTTGCCCCCAAGCACAGCTGTTTTCTCTGAACGTACTCCGTATGTGAAAACACTCCCTGTTCTGCGGATCCTCTCGTCAGAAGCAGCCTAACAAACATTTCCCTTCCAAATAATTATTCTCTTCAGTAAATTTGTCCCTGGTATGCGAAGCAAATAACACGGTAACAAAGGAGCCTCTTTTCATGCTCTGACTATGTAGGGAAATAATTTTTAACAGGCTAAAATGCACCCTACCAACACAAACAACTCTCCAAGCAGAATATAACTTGGCAACGCAGGTATAGTCTCCAGTGCTGGTTTGTCCTTAAAAGACTGTTTTCTTAGTACACTCTGTTTGCAGAGTAAGACCATGGCTGCTTAATGCCCTGACTTTATAATTCTAGGGCTGTCTGATAACAGATTCTCATTGACTGTTGCAAGTGACGTACAGTGGTACCTCGGGTTACATACGCTTCAGGTTACAGACTCCGCTAACCCAGAAATATTACCTCGGGTTAAGAACTTTGCTTCAGGATGAGAACAGAAATTGTGTGGCGGCGGCGCTGCAGCAGCGGGAGGCCCCATTAGCTAAAGTGTTGTTTCAGGTTAAGAATGGACCTTCGGAACGTATTAAGTACGTAACCAGAGGTACCACTGTATCTATGAATGTGAATGTATGGGGGATCAGGGTTGCATCTATTTGCCTGCCCTGACACCTACTCATTGATCTAAAGCCTGTGTAGGCTGTGATCACACTTTGGGAGAAACACGGAGAAATCAATGGCAGGATCCAGACACAATCCCAATGTCCACACATTCCACACATATAGAAATCGAATAAATATAAATGTGTAAGGTAGGGGTTATTGTTTTCGTTTGTTTCTATGTTATGCATTTTTGTGTTTTTTATATTGTGAGATGCCTTGTGATCCTTGGATGAAGGGCTGTATTGAAAATTAATAAATAACTAATAATAATAATAATTAATAATACAGTGGTACCTCTGGTTGCGAACGGGATCCATTCTGGAGGCCCATTCGCAACATGAAAAGAGCGCAACCTGAAGCACCATATCTGCACAGGTGCGTGGTGCGATTTGGCGCTTGTGCGCATGCACGAGTGGTGAAACCCGGAAGTAACCCTTTCCAGTACTTCCGGGTCACCGCAGGACGTAACCTGAAAGAACGTAACATGAAGCAAACATAACATGAGATATGACTGTAATAATAATAATAATAATAATAATAATAATAATAATAATAAACAAACATATAAGCATCCATATCCATGGCTCTCCTAAGGTGAGAGACTGGTTCCACTACCATCAAATAAATGAAGCGTTTAAACTGGACAGTAAAATTGGCTTCCAGGTGGAAAAATCAAAATTGGAGACAGAACTGTTAGAACCCAGTACTAAGAATTTGTCCAAAATGTACAACCTGCTGCTGAAATGGAATACACAAGATGAAACGGTTAAATCGGTCATGATTAAATGGGCTCAGGACATTGGTCATAATATCTTGTTTGCTGATTGGGAAAAGTTGTGGACCACCGGGATAAAATTTACGGCATGTAATGCCTTAAGAGAAAACATTATGAAAATGATATATAGGTGGTACATAACCCCAGTCAAGCTTGCAAAGATTTACCATGTGCCTGACAACAAATGTTGGAAATGTAAAGAAACTGAAGGTACATTTTTTCATCTTTGGTGGACTTGCCCGAAGATTAAGGCATTCTGGGAAATGATCTATAATGAACTTAAAAAGGTATTTAAATATACTTTCACCAAGAAACCAGAGGCCTTTCTCTTGGGTATTGTCGGCCAAGGGGTGTTAAAGACGGATATAACTTTCTTTATGTATGCTACAACAGCAGCTAGAATACTCATTGCGAAGTACTGGAAGACGCAAGAACTACCCACACTGGAAGAATGGCAGATGAAGGTGATAGACTATATGGGCTTGGCAGAAATGACGAGCAGAATCCGAAACCAGGGAAGAGAAGCAGCGCAAGAAGAATGGAAAAAATTCAAGGACTATTTAAAGAAATATTACAAAGTTAATGAAAGTTAGAATGATGTTGGACTGGAAAGTAAATGGTTACTATTAGTAATGGTTAAGACAAGGAGAATAAGGAAGAATAGTCTAAATTTAAATTAAAATAAGGGAAGATTTGCTGAACAATCAATAAGAATTTGGAATACAGAAAGGGGAAGCATGAGGAAGTCGGGGAAGATGGGATATGAAATTAGGATATGAAATGATACATGTTTTTTGTTTTGTTCTCTGTTTTTTTGTTTTTTTTTTGTTTTTTTTTTTTGTATGTTTATGTTCGTTGTATTGTGTTTAAATGGAAAATAAAAATATTACATATCCATGGCTCTCCTACTGAGCTATAGCCGTTTTCTCAGAAATAAGTGTCACATGTTTGGTTAAATGCCTTTGCGGTCGTTTTGAAGAGGAGCCACAATGAATATTTTGCAAATTTCTGAATGTTCATGGCCTGGCTTGCACATAACACTAAGCCATGGTTTGTTTAGCCAAAGTTTGGTTTGCTGGGGCATCTGAAGCCTGTCCACTGAGCTTGCATTTCTTTACCTTTACCTAGAAATTAAGGATGTGGAGGGAGAGATTTAGTTTGGTTTGGTTTGCATTTTAGTTCAAACCTATCTCATTTGCACTTCCTGATAACGATAAGTGAACTAAAGCACAGCTATCCTTCAAAATCCCCACACTTCTGAATTTTTTGATGCAGGTCTGTGGCCAAAGAATGTGCATAAAACAGGTGTGTATTGGGTGTAAGTGTACATAAAAAAGTGAAATAACATACAGAAATGCATCAGTTTAGAGACAACTGCACACAGAAATGCGTGTGTGTGTTTGTGTGTGTGT
Organism: Podarcis filfolensis; assembly: GCF_964270895.1. Taxonomy (NCBI): domain Eukaryota; kingdom Metazoa; phylum Chordata; class Lepidosauria; order Squamata; family Lacertidae; genus Podarcis; species Podarcis filfolensis. Next base: position 81,102,165 of record NC_139603.1, on the reverse strand, counting down.
GGAGAGAGAGAGAGAGAAATGCACAGTAAATGCTCACTGAATTTTTGTGAGGACTTCTTTTTTAAAAAATTCACAAACTGATGGGAGCTATAGTACGAAACATCTGGAGGGTGCCAGCTCTTGTACTCAAAGTAGCACCAAGTCTTTTGCTCTGCTGGCGCAAAGGGCTCCATTATTGCATGTGAATATGTCAGTAGCATAGTTTCTCCTAGGCTTCTCTCCTCCTTGCAAGACATTTTCTTTTTCATTCATCCTCCTCTCCAGTGCTGGATGGAGAAAGGTGGCCTTTTGCGGAAGTAGCTCTCTGATGAAAACCCATGAAAACGCTCATCAAAACTCACTCTAAGGAGAGCTCTCTCTCTCTCTCTCTCTCTGTGTGTGTGCAATCTTGACCCTGAAAGCCAAGCTGAACATTTTTTATTGTCCTGGATCCAGGTCAGCTTGGCTGGCCCTGTTTCTTCTCAGTCCTCTCCTTCTCTTCCCCCTTTTAAGCCTCTAATGTGTTTCCCTGGCATCGTAGCCTCTCCTTGGTCCTTGAAGTTGGACTCCAAAGAAGATGCTGGCTGCACTCCCAGCCTCTCTCGGCTCCTTCGTTAAAGAAGAAAGTAATCAACACAGCAGCGTTATTCGCAGAGAGAGGAGGAACTGCAGATCCACAGAAGTGATACCAAGCTACCCTAAGACTGTGCGAGACTTTCATTCCTGGCATTGGGTTACTTCTTGATAACACTCAGCTATCTTGATGGGCATAAGACGTATGGAGGCTGATGGAGAACCCAATCTCCATCTGACTAGACCAGCAACCCTCACCAGCTCCAGCTAGATCATTAGTCTGGGATGGTGTTGAGTTATACTCTGAAATATCTGAAGGTCACCATGAGAAGAAGGCCTGGTCACGCCTCCCCTTCTCCAGTCCTGACCAAGAGGAGCAAAAGAACTTTGGGTTGACTCAAACATTGTCATTGTGTGAGTGGAACAATTTCTGCTCGGAATATTCACGGATGGTGTGCGCTCCAATCCAATAACAGGCAGAGTGTTCCCATCTCTTCTATAAATGGTCCACACAGTAATGTTTACGGCAGCCTGCTGGATCAGGCCAGGCCAGCATCAAGTGGGAAGCCCATAGGCAGGACCTGAACATCATCATCATCATCATCATCATCAATTTTATTTATACCCCGCCCTCCCCAGCCAAGACCGGGCTCAGGGCAGCTAACACCAAATATAAAAACAATTGATTAAATTGATTAAAATAGGGGGATAAAAACGTCAAGTCTTCACCAAGGCTAAGTATCCAGACTGGTCCTACATGGGCCAGAAAAAAACCAGGGAAGTCCCCAAATAGGAGTTCCAACAGAGAAGTAGAAAGGAAAAAAGAAAGAGGGGAGGGAATCAAATTGATTCCAAGTCAAAGGCCAGGTGGAACAGCTCTGTCTCAGGCCCTGCGGAAAGAAATCAGATCCCGCAGGACCCTGGTCTCATGAGACAGAGCGTTCCACCAGGCCAGTGTTGAAAAGGCCCTGGCTCTGGTTGAAGCTAATTTCACTTCCTTAGGGCACGGGACCTCTAGGGTGTTGCTATTTATGGACCTTATGGTCCTCCATGGGGCATATCAGGAGAGGTGGGTCCTAACACCATTCTCTCCTCCTGTGGTTTCCAGAAACTGGTATTCGGAAGCATTACTGTCTACAACAGTGGAGGCAGAACATATCTCTCAGGGTCCGAAGCCATTGCAACCTCATTCCCCGTGAACAGACCTAGGGCAAGGTGAGACAGATGGAGCCTTTGTCCCCAAAACTCTTTTTATGTGGGCTGGTAAGTTGGCGCTTATAAGGCTGAGCCTACCATGAGCTTCTCCCTGAATGTCCCCAGACTCACAGCCTTCCCCCCCCCCCAGACTAAACGGCTTGCGTAGGTGAATCATAGATCGTCTCCTTCTGGCTAATGTCCTTTATAGCACATAAAGCGTTTGTTGCTCACCTTGCAGACCAAACAGTGCCGCATTTCAGTCTCGGCTCTTAACACCTTGTCCAAGAGCTCCTCAACATACCATTGCTAATGGTTTGAGGACAACCCTGGCTCCCTGCCCACCCCTTCCCCTCCTCGATTTTTTAGCTTCCTGCTGCTGTTCCCCCAAAGCCAGCCAAGGTCACATGCCCTCTGTGCTTTCTCCATCTCTCCACTAATGGAAAACACCTGCTCATTTCTCCGCACACAGCAAGGAACACTGCACTGGAGGCCTTGCCAACAGGTCCTGGCTGGATTGGAACAACAATATTTCTTTTCTTTTTTTTGCAAGCGAGTGATACAAATCTCATGCAAAATGCTTGTCAAGATGGGGGCTGTGCAGCCCAAGGCTCCCAGAAAGAGGGGTGACGGAAGGAAGGAGTCCACGAGAACAGCATGACAACATCAGGAGAGGTCAACCAGAGCTCCTCGCAATGCGATATTTGCACACCAAGCCACACTGGTCAGCCCGGGTCAACTTCCCGCCAGACCAAGCCATGTCAAGGTGACATCCCACCAGGCCTCCTCTGCCCCCTCAAGATTGGGGGAGGCTGAGCCCCCTCCCAGCAGAAACTGGAAGGGCTGTAGAGGCCTCAGCCCCATAGAGTTGGCACACCCGGCTTCCCCCAAAGAATTCTGGGAACTGTGGCTTGTTAAGGGTGTGAGAGTTGTTAGCAGGTCTCCTATCCCCCTCACTAGAGCTGCAATTCCTAGAGTGGTTTAACAATCAGTCACTCTTCCCAAAGGAACTCTGGCAACTGTGGTTCTGCGAGGGAAATACCCCAAGACTATTGTTGCTGCAGCGACGTGGGTGGCACTGTGGGTTAAACCACAGAGCCTAGGACTTGCCGATCAGAAGGTCAGCAGTTCAAATCCCCGCGACGGGGTGAGCTCCCGTTGCTTGGTCCCTGCTCCGGCCAACCTAGCAGTTCAAAAGCACGTCAAAGTGCAAGCAGATAAATAGGTACCGCTCCGGCAGGAAGGTAAACGGCGTTTCCGTGCACTGCTCTGGTTCGCCAGAAGCGGCTTAGCCACATGACCCGGAAGCTGTACTCCCGCGGCCAATAAAGCGAGATGAGCACCACAACCCCAGAGTCAGTCACGACTGGACCTAATGGTCAGGGGTCCCTTTACCTTTACCTATTGTTGCTGCAAAAAATAAAGGAAGTGAAAAAGCAAATTCTGAAATGGAAGTATTAAATTATGAAAACAGACGCATCTCAGAAACCTGTAACCAGGACATCAGTGAAATAGCTGCCCTTCTGTCTGGTTTCCTGGCAACTGGAATTCAGAGATATACCAATTCTGAATATTCTCAAAATCAGTTATCATTACTAATCCTGATGGATATTCGCAGTGAATTTGCCTAGCCCTTAATAAAGCCATCAGTGACCATCACCACACCCTGTGGCAGCCGATTGTCTAAATTGTATTTTTATGAGAAATTTGAACCAAAATGGTGGCACATTTTCATGAGGACTTTTTTCAAAGAACTCACAAACTGGTGTGGAAATGCATGGAACTGGACGTAAGATTTCAAAAAATGGGAAACAGAGGGAAACCAAAATTGACAGATTCGTCCATCTCTAAGTGAGCTCCATTTTGTCTTTCACCTCGGTCAGCAAAAGGGGAAAGGCGGCCTGTAGCTCACTGGCAGAACAGCCACACTGTGTCAGAAGGTCCCAGGTTTTGGTACAAGGAAAAAATAGGTATAAAAAATAACTCCTTGGATGCCAAGATCCAGGTTTGGGACAAGTACTCTTTGGTAAGAGAACCCTTGAGAATTCCAAAATGTCCCTTTCCCCCCAGTATAGGGGGGAAAGTCCACACGTTTGGTGGGTTAAAAATTGGTTTACTTACAAACTCTTCAAAGGTCAGGTTCATGTGCTTTTCCATACATCAGCCAGAAAAGTTGCACAGGTAGTAAAATTTGGCTTCGTTGCAAAGTAGTGAAAATTCCTAGCACAAGAGTGGCTTGTGAGAGCCATGCGGTTTGAGCTTGGAGGAACCAGCTGAGACCTCCTCACATGCTGAGCTTCTCAGGTAGACTAAAAGCTTTTTACTCTTCCTCCCAAGATGAGGGGGAGTGACCTAGGTTAAGCCTGACAAGAGAGCTTACTCTATGGTCTTAACCCTTTCATGTATCAGTTAGACTTAAGCATCTTGGTTATATGGGGTTGGTTATCTCTCACCAGGTTCAGTCCCCAGCATCTCCAGCTAAGGCTGGGAAAAGTCTCCTGCCTGAAATCCTGGACAGCTGCTACCAGTCAGTGCCAAATGGGTCAACAGCCTGGCATCAGTGGACAGCAACTTTCAGTACCTTGGCCCAGCCCTGGTTGTTAATAGAGAAGAGAAAGTGGTGAGCTGGCCTTGGTGATGCAAGTGAGCATTCTGGCCCTTGTGGATCTGACAGCCAGATTGAAGAGAAGGACTGGTGTGAAGCCTTGTGTGAGAAACACCCAAGGAATCAACAACAACAAACAGTAGAGTTTCACTTGGACCGGCAAGTAAAATAATTATTTGTTTTAGAGTCAGGCAAGCATCCCGTTTGGAGAGAGTACGGCTTGGCCGTTCTAAAACCACCCCAAAATAATTCCTCTAAATCAATCTCTGCTTGATAGTTGGAGCGCTAAATTCTGGAACGTTCTTTAGGAAACTGTTAGAAAGAGAGGGCTTTTTTTAGCACTTTGTGTTCAGCTGGCTTGCTTCAAAGGTGCATAGTATATATGTAAACAGGGATCACACACAAACACACACACAAACACACACTCCACAGTCCCAAAATGAAATATGCACCGTGGATGCTGTCCAGTAGCTTCAGCCAATAAGTCATCTGCTAACAATCTCTTGGCCTTATTTCTGATTTACAAACAGGTCGCTTCATTCTTTATATGCTGTGACACACTTGAGTATCTCTTGGGAACATGCCCAGGACCACATTGAGGAAGAACTAGGCTGCCACGTGGCTTCTGAACATTCACTGCAAATCTGTGTGCAGCAGCAATTCCTCTTTTGCAAAAGTCACCCGCTGTTCTTTGAGCAACGGCAAGTCATTTTTTTGTTCCCTAACTGACTTAGTGGTCTAATGTACAGTGGTAAAGGTAAAGGTAAAGGGACCCCTGACCATTAGGTCCAGTCGTGGCCGACTCTGGGGTTGCGGCGCTCATCTCGCTTTATTGGCCGAGGGAGCTGGCGTACAGCTTCCGGGTCATGTGGCCAGCATGACTAAGCCGCTTCTGGAGAACCAGAGCAGCGCATGGAAACGCCGTTTACCTTCCCGCCGGAGTGGTACCTATTTATCTACATGCACTTTGATGTGCTTTCGAACTGCTAGATTGGCAGGAGCAGGGACAGAACAACGGGAGCCCACCCCGTTCAAACCACCGACCTTCCGATCTGCAAGCCCTGGGCTCTGTGGTTTAACCCACAGCGCCACCCGGGTCCCAGTACTGTACAGTGGTACCTCGGGTTAAGTACTTAATTTGTTCTGGAGGTCGGTACTTAACCTGAAACTGTTCTTAACCTGAAGCACCACTTTAGCTAATGAGGCCTCCCGCTGCCGCCGCACCGCTGGAGCACGATTTCTGTTCTCATCCTGAAGTAAAGTTCTTAACCTGAAGCACTATTTCTGGGTTAGCGGAGTTTGTAACTTGAAGCATTTGTAACCTGAAGCGTATGTAACCTGAGGTACCACTGTATTTTGCATTTTTGATCTCCCTCTCTCCTCTCTGTTTCTCTCCTTACTGACTTCTCTGTCCACCCTTCAGACTCCTGCTTGTTCCTGACAGCTGTGTATCAACAGCAAATGGCTTTCCCCCAAAGCATCCTGGGAACTGCATTTTCTTACGGGTGCTTAGGCACCTTAACTCTGTGAGGGGCAAACTACATTTCCCAAGATTCTTTGGGGCAAAGCCATGTGCTGTAAATGCGTGGCGCGTACACATCCAAAGTCAAATTGCGAAGAGTATCTGGTCTGCATCGCTGATGTCTTTGCCTGGTTTTCGCCTGTCAATGGAGACCGGGAAGCAAATAGATTAAGAGGCTCTCTGAACCTCTGCTTTTCCAGTCCCAAAATGTTTTGAAGTCAGGCTTCCAGCTATTCTCAAATCTCCTGAATGCCAAGAGCCTGCTGTTTCTCTGGACTCTACGAGGCTCCAACGAAGTCTCGACCTCTGCCTTCTAAGTAAATTAGTTCAGTGGCCTCTCTGCTCGCGACATAGATAGGTTCATGGTGGTTCTGTTATTAAGCCTCTGATTAACCGTTTTGACCTCTTATGGAGGAAGGAGAGAGAGAGATTTCTCCAGGGTGTTAGAGTAAGGTTACCAGGTTTTTTTCAATGAATCCGGGGACACTTTTCAACTTCAATGGATTTTGTATGGGGACTGATTTGTAAATTAGGGGATTTCCCCCGGGAAATGGGGACGTCTGGTAACCTTATGTTAGAGCATCCATGTGAGGGAATCCTTTTCATAATGGGACTTCCCTCCATGATCTTGCCCCACAAGATACCCTGGCAGATATAAAAATGGAACTCCTGTTTGTTACTGCCAGACCTGGGTTTGTTTTTTAAATTATTGTTTATTCCGAAACATGTGTTTAGTAATTTAATTCACTGAAATTGTAAATGCTTGTAGGCGTTACTACGTGCTTAAATTTGGTTGGTTGGTAACTGAATTCTAGAGAGTTCTCTAGTAGTTCTCATGGGATTGGCTAACGTTGGTCACATGGGAGGTATCTAGTGGACGAGAGGCTCCATTTTATCTGAAGCAAGATGGCTGCATTTTATAATCCACTGTGAACACTGCGGGTTGAGTAGAGTGTTGGGAGTGCTTCTTCTTTACTTGAAAGGAAAAAAAGAGAGAAAAACTGCAGAAGAAGGTAAAAGTGGGCATCTTTCATAGCAGTTGCAAGGCATGGCCTAATTGAGATACAAAAGGCTGAGTACTGAGCTCTGGAAAGAGAGGAAAATACAGTTGTTTGGGAATTAGAAAAGGAGAAGGTAAGTCCATGCTTGAAAAAGCATATGACTGAAAATAATCTGTTTCAATTTGTCTATAGCTATAAGTTTCTGCAAATACAGTTTTTTTGAATGTTGATGTCTGGACCTTAGTTTAATTTCCAAAGAAGAGTGTCAGTCATATATATGATTTCAGCTTCTTAGCTCCAGTTTCGTTTCTCTTGACTTCAACAACATGCCATTGGTGCAATTAGTGGTGAATTTCTGCTGGACTGTCCACACATAACGCCATTCCACTTTCCACAGACGTTTCCCAAAGTTACTTCCATATTGGCATCTGGAGGGGCACTCCTTGCACTACAGCACAACAAAAGCGAGGCACCCACAAAAAAACACCTGACCTAGAACATTGGCAGTATGAAAAGTTACAGGGTTTCAGCAAGGAAGTTATGGAGTGGACATCAGCTGGAGAGCATTGCGCATAATTACCCCGATATCACCATGAGTCCAGATAATCATGGTTATACAATAAAAAGGGTATCTGAAGGTGGTCCACAAAATATTCTTGGATATGTGTATAATAATCATAGAACTGTAGAGTTGGAAGGGGGAACTGGGGCAGGGTACTAGCTTGTCTTCAAGTTTAGAGAGTGAAAGAGGAACTGGGGGGGGGGGGAGGTCTATGTGGATAAGCATGGCATCAAGATTTTTAAAAAGAAAGTTAAATCCTTAGACTTGGCAGTTTACGGGATCTTCTCATATGTGAAGCCCAAACAATGCAAAAAGTGTCTAAAAGATTCGGGATCGAATTTTGCTGAGGAAAATTCATGCCCAGAATTAGGAAAGCGTATTTTGAATTTGAAATGCCTCATTCAAAAACAAAATCTGCCAAATCTGCTTGAATGCTCAATGTCAACTTGGGAGACCTAGCGTCAGCCAGAGCTGTCAACAGTTTTTGGTGTGTGCATTTTTTTACATCCAAATATCAAATTCCTCTGCTACTGCAAACAATTTTTCCTGGAAACACACTTACATAATATTGATCTCTGGTTTCTGGTTTGGAAGAGAAATGCTTTTAATGAATTTATTTCTTTTGTAACAAACAACCATTGGAATGGCTGGCAAAGCAATGGAACTGGTTTGCAAACTATTCCAGTAATCTACTCAAAGAACACACAGCCTTTTTTATTATTATTGTTATTATTACTATTAGAAGAGGGAGTGTAAAGAAAAGCAGATATTTCTCCGTTTTGCACGTGGCATGTCAGAATGCAATTCTCGAATCTCGAACATTTCGCAATTGCCTGGTTGAGTTTTACACCCACTCTATAGCAAAAGCGGTCTTCATGGCTTCAAAGGCAATGATGGGAAGGTAATTTTTCGTGCAAAAAGCAGGCAGATGCCTCTGTGCAATTGCTGACCAGGGCTGCCTCCACTGCAAGCCAGTTCTCATAATAACGGATGGAATCTGATTTTTGCTAGCTGAGTTATGAGCAGAGGAAGACAGCTGGAAATGAACTGCTCCTGTACATCCCTGATTTTGAACTGCCCTGAACCACATATTTCTGTTTATACTTTACACTCAGGCTTTTAAAGGAATTTTTATAGCAATTCCAGGAAATGTGCAAGGAGGAACGCGCAGCCTTGTCAAATTTACAGCTAATTGTGCCTCCTTTTAGATCTCGTTTGTCTATAGCAAAACTGGCTGCTGGGAGCCATGTGCCCAGACCTTCGTGGGTAGCATTTGAAATTATGTACTGTGTTTCTTCATTGTTGTTGTTGTTGTTTAGTCGTTTAGTTGTGTCCGACTCTTCATGACCCCATGGACCAGAGCACGCCAGGCACTCCTGTCTTCCACTGCCTCCCGCAGTTTAGTCAAACTCATGCTGGTAGCTTTGAGAACACTGTCCAACCATCTTATCCTCTGTTGTCCCCTTCTTGTGATGGCCTGGGAATCTGATTCAGAAGCTGAACCTGAGGAGTCCCAGCCTGCACAGGAGTCCCCACCTCCAGGGCCGGCTGAGCCGGGGCAGGGGCTTGAATCTGAAGGGCCTGCACCTGTGCCGGATCCTCAGGAGCAGACACCAGATGTATCCACTCTGGCTCCGGAGGTGATTGAGGACCCATTGCCTGCAAGTGCGCCTCTCCCAGCCCTGTCAGGTGAAGGTGAAGCTGCCCCTGGGTCCAGTAACCCTCCAGCCTCTTCTGAGCTGCAGAGGCTCAGGGCAGAGAGGCGGAGGGAACTAAGTTCTCTCAGGAGGAGTGCTCACCTTAAGGCCAAGAGAGACGGCTCACCTGTGGGCCAGGACCGCCCTGGCCTCAGAGGAGATAAAGGCCAGTCAGCCCAGGCCCAGGTTGCGGGAGCAACGTCGTTGGAAACCTGTTTCTGCCAGCACCCAGAATTGTTCTTCCGGAGTTCCCAACCACGCCTGGCTTCTTGCTTTGGACCCCGCTTCACCCTTGGTGGACAGTCTCCAGACCCTCGGCTCAGGACCGGACTCTGACCACGCCTCACGGTAACCCCTCCCCCCCGGGACCAGCACACTTCTCCTTGTGCCCTCCATCTTTCCCAACATCAGGGTCTTTTCCAGGGAGTCTTCTCTTCTCATGAGGTGGCCAAAGTATTGGAGCCTCAGCTTCACAATCTGTCCTTCCAGTGAGCACTCAGGGCTGATTTCCTTCAGAATGGATAGGTTTGATCTTCTTGCAGTCCATGGGACTCTCAAGAGTCTCCTCCAGCACCAGAATTCAAAAGCATCAATTCTTTGTGTTTCTTCACACAGATGCCCAATACATAGTGTATCTCGACTGTGCAGAATAAAACAGAAAGACAACTACAGTGGAACCTCGAGTTGCGGACATAATCCATCCTAGACGCATGTCTGCAACTAGAAGCGTTCACATCCAGAAGCGTCGCATCTGCACAGACGTGCGGCGTGATTTAGCGCTTCTGCTCATGCGCAAGCAGCGAAACCCAGAAGTAACACAACTTGAAAAGACGTAACCTGAAGCAGACGCAACATGAGGTATGACTGTACTCTCTCAACACTGTTGGTGGCTCTGATCCAATATTCCAAAAAACTTCAGAGTCAAATCAAAAACGATTTGCTAGAAGCAGATGTGCTGTTCTATGATTGTTCTGTGGCATTTTAAGACACCCCACAAATGTATATTTACATTTTTTTTTCATTCACAATACTCAACCTCAGCGTAATGACAGAGTGTGTATCTTTTCCTTCCTTGATCATTTTAAAAAAGAGTAGAGAGGATGCACTAGAGGCTATTTAGAGTAAAATGCTCCTTAGAGTGAAGAATGAGGAAAGTGTCCATTTCGCAAGGGTTGCTTTGTGCACAGCTGTTTTCCTGTTTGATACAATTTCCCTATTATTTAATGCTTACAACGCATCACGGGCCTGGCGGGCCCTCACTGTATGTAAAATGATGGTTTCCAATTAAAAACATGCTCTTAAAAGTTTTCAACATCTGCATTGTGAAAAACAAAACAGACCAGTGGGAACTGCAACAAAATGTTGCAACATATCCACCTCTTCCAACAGGAATGCTCTTGTCCAGGCTTCCAGCCAACCAGCCAGCCATGCTCTACTCAAAGGATACTCTCAGTTGTGAGAGGTCAAGAAAACTCTTCCATTCCCAACTTATCTTCTGTTTTGCCTTTCCCCCCCTAAATGTGAGGGCTTAGCCAAACTTAGAAAGCACCTAGAAAGCCCGGGTCCAAGAATCTCCCCTTTCCCCCCACTGTTTTCCCAGGGCAAACCTGCTCTTTAATGCTAAATTGGAGCAAACATCAGCCTGGAGAAAACCTGAATGGCTGTTTGCTCCGACTGAGCGCTAAAGAGCAGTTTTTCCAAGGGGCGAAGTGATAGGACATGGGAAATTGTGAATAAGCCCACAGTCAACATTCTGTGGCTCCTGAGCATGCCCAGTCTTCATCAGGACTGGACATGCTCCTTAGGTTTCATTTTCATTTCAAATTGCATTTCTGCAAATCCCATTGTTCTCCCCAGCATGCCGGCCCCCTCCCCTTGTTTTTCAGTGGGCAACCAATTCCTGTCGGCACTCAATGCCTGTGTTTGCTGTCAAAACAAACCAAACCAATCAAACTAGAAGAGCCCTCTTGAATTGCACCACACATGCACATATATATATGGTGTGCTCCTAAACTGCATCAGACAATTGGCCCAGTGGGGTCTGTTATGGCTGGAAGCTGTCCAAAGTCTCAGGCAAACGGCCTTCTTGGAACAGCTGCACGAGTTCCTATTCCACTGAAACCCGAATGTGGGAACTTCTGCATGTCGTGCAACGAAGGATGTGCGCTAACTCAGAACTTCCTCAAAAGTGCATCTAACCTTTTGTTATGTTTCCAGCAGAGGACAGGCACACATTAAGTGAAAACAAAGAATTAAGGTAGCCAGTGCCTTCCAGATGTTGCTGGATCAAAGCCACCATAAGCCCTTACCACTGGGCATGCTGGCCTGGCTGGGGTTGATGGGAGTTGGAATCCAGCAACAATCAGGAAGTTGCCAGTTTGGGAAAGGCTGAATTAACCTCTTTGTCCTTGGCAAGTACATTTCTTCTTTAATAGTTCCAATCGCTGATTGTGCTGCGATTAAGACATTTTGCCTGGCAAGAAAGGCTCACATTTATTTATTTTTTTGCTAACCAACCTGATCAAATGGCATCATTCTGAACCCCGTGTCTGATTTCTTTTGTTGGAACCTGAATACAGTTTTCTTTTGTTTTCCATCCAACTGCATATATTTTTTTGCAAGAGCAAAAAGAGCACGAGGAGGAATGGTGGGGAAGGAAAGAAGAGCCAGGCAGCTCAAGAAACGTACAAGCAAGAAGATGATAGCCCTCTAATAATAATAATAATAATAATAATAATAATAATAATAATATATTTCTACCACACCCATCTCGCTGGGTTTCCCCAGCCACTCTGTGCACCTTCCAACAAAAAATTAAAAATACATTAAATCATCAGTCATTTAAAACTTCCCTAAACAGGGCTGCCTTCAGATGTCTTCTAAACATCAGATAGTTGTTTATTTCTTTGACATCTGATGGGAGGGCGTTCCACAGGGCAGGCGCCACTACTGAGAAGGCCCTCTGCCTGGTTCCCTGTAACCTCACTTCTTGCAGGGATGGAACCGCCAGAAGCCCTCGGAGGTGGACCTCAGTGTCCGGGTTGGACGATGGGGATGGAGACACTGCTGCCCAGCGACTGATAAATAGAGGTACATTGCCTCTGGACAAGCAAGCTCCGTATAAGGACCGTCTAATCTGTCAATTTCAGTTTCTCTCAATTTCTCATTTTCCCAGACTTAAGTTTACTCATTTTCCCAGACTTAAATTTAGTTCTGTCTTTCCGCATGGGTTTATGGGTTTGCGAACTTTTGAAAGCAGGGGACATGTGAAAATTCGTCATAATTTCAGTACAGATTTTGGCTAAAACAGACAGGTTCATATGCGACATACACATTTTCTTAAAGTCATTTCCCCCAATATGCATCTTTGTATATTATTTTCACCAATATATATATACACTTTGCCCTGGTATGTGCTTTTTTGTACACATCGCTTGGCTGGAGAACTGTGTTGCAAAATTCGGAGCAGCACAAATTTCAAAGGACGGATTGTTCCTGAACTGTTTCAGAAAGTGAGAATCAGGAAGGTTTGCCTTTAAATGGGAACTGAATCTAATTTCTTAGTTCCCTAAAATCAGCAGCAGCTATTAGCCAATGCCAGGCCTATTCTATATGAATTGGTCTAATTCTCTGTCAAAGTTCATAGAATCATAGAATTGTAGAGTTGGAAGGGACCCAAGGGTCTGTCAGCATCCGGGGGTCCTAAGGCCAGCTGGCTAGGCCCCAGCTGGATCATCTCCCTCTCAGCCTTCATGCTGTGGAGATTCATTGACCTCTGGCTCCGACGTAAATCAGCGACTCAAGCTTGCTGCCTTGAGCACAATATATGTAGCAGAGTAAACTGCACAACAGAAGGGGCTGGAGGCTGTGTGGATACATACTAAAACTACGGATTTATTTTACATAAATCAGAACAAAGAAACATGTCGCCTCTCCTTGCCGTCTTCTCGGAGAGAGACTCGAAAACAAAAGCAATACACAGAGCGGAAGTTCCGCTCATGAGACCCAGCAGTCTGTGCTGGAATGTAAACAGATATGTGACGCACAACAATCCCATGTCTGCAACAAAAGGTGGAAAGGAATCTCGAACAGGGTCCTCTAGTCACATGCAATGGTCACATCCAGGCTTGACTACTGTAATTCGCTCTACGTGGGGCTGCCCTTGAAGCTGTCCCAGAAACTCCAGCAGGTGCAGAATGCTGCAGCGAGGCTCCTCACAGGGTCTCTGCCATGGGAGCATATTCACCCAGTGCTTTTCCAGCTGCACTGGCTCCCGGTGGAGTACAGGGTCAGATTTAAGGTGCTGGTTTTGACCTTTAAAGCCCTTCACAGCCTAGGACCCTCGTACCTACGGGACCGCCTCTCCTGGTATGCCCCACGGAGGACCTTAAGGTCCATATATAGTAACACCCCAGAGGTCCCGGGCCCTAAGGAAGTTAGATTAGCCTCAACCAGAGCCAGGGCCTTTTCAACACTGGCTCCAGCCTGGTGGAACGCTCTGTCTCATGAGACCAGGGCCTTGCGGGATCTGATTTCTTTCCGCGGGGCCTGTAAGACAGAGCTGTTCCATCTGGCCTTTGGCTTAGAATCAGTTTGATTCCCTCCCCCTCTTTCTTTTTGCTTTCTCCTCCTGTGAAGAGGCTGCATCCTAATGTTTTAATGTTGTATCTTAATCTTTTAAATTGTATTTTAATCAACTTGTTTTTATTATTGGTTATTAGCTGCCCTGAGCCCAGTACTGGCTAGGGAGGGCAGGGTATAAATAAAAAATTATTATTATTATTAGTCCAACCCCCTGCAATGCAGGAATCTCAGCTAAAGCATCCATGACAGATGGCCATCAAACCTCTGCTTAAAAACTTCCAAGGAAGGAGAGTCCACAACCTCCCAAGGGAGTCTGTTTCATTGTCAAACAGCTCTTGCTGTCAGAAAGTTCTTCCTGATGTTTTGTCGGAATCCCCTTTCTTGTCACTTGAAGCCATTGGTTTGAGTCCTACCCTCCAGAGCAGGAGAAAACAACCTTGTTCCCTCTTCCATGAAGTACCTCCTTCAAATCTCCTTGAGATATCGTATCTCCTCTCTTTTCCAGGCTAAACATACCCAGCTCTTTCAAATGTTCCTCAGAGGGCTAGGTTTGCAGGTCATCGAGGCCAGGGAAGGCTGAGAAAAACTCTTGCGTGAAAAACCCTGCAGAGCTGCTCCCAGTCCGTGTAGACAATAATGAGCCAGATGGACCAACAGCCTGACTCGGGATAAGGCAGCTTCATGCACTGATCTCCTTAGCCAGACTAGGCAGCCAGTCTTTTGCTCCTCTGGCTCCATAACAAAAATGCAAAGTCTGCTTTGCCATAATGGAAAGTCCAGTGCACTCACCCCATTCAGGAAACAGAAACACCAGCGCTTACCTTCAGCGAGCTGGCTTGCTTTTCGATCGTGAGCAAAGGATGCCAACAATTTATTCTGGACCATCAACAGGCCCCAAGGCTTTGGGGTGTTACCTAAGGAGTATTCATTAAAAGCAAAACTGTTCCAGTGTGTACAACGTAACCTGGAAACCTGGAACCTGCCGCGTTTCTTCAGTCCAAAATTATCGGGCCAGTGGCAGTTAACTTCATCTTTCATGTATATTTCCTTCTCTGAGACTGAATCCATGGCTTCTTGCATGTGTTTGGCCTGGTGGAATAAACCATCTGAAAAAGCAATAGAACAGTGGGGAGATTGTTCAGTTTCTGCCCAATACCTCAGATTAAAGCGGCAGCCACAAGATAATCATTATAGTAAAGGTAAAGGGACCCCTGACCATTAGGTCCAGTCGTGGCCGACTCTGTGATTGCGGTGCTCATCTCGCTTTATTGGCCGAGGGAGCCGGCATTCAGCTTCCGGGTCATGTGGCCAGCATGACTAAGCCGCTTCTAGCAAACTAGAGCAGCGCACGGAAATGCACTTTACCTTCCCGCCGGAGCGGTACCTATTTATCTACTTCTTTGTGCTTTCGAACTGCTAGGTTGGCAGGAGCAGGGACTGAGCAACGGGAGCTCACCCCGTCGAGGGGATTTGAACTGCCAACCTTCTGATCGGCAAGTCCTAGGCTCTGTGGTTTAACTCACAGCGCCACCCGCATCCCTCATCATTATAGTATAGACAGATAAATCCAGAACATAATCTCTATGGACAATCAACCATGTGGGTTAGAGTGCCCATTCGCACTCGTTGAAACGGTTGGATTGCATTTTGAAATCACCCATGATCACCTGGTTAGCTCCCATTATCAGTCTATGCCAAATATCCAAACTACGTAAAATGCCACTCCGGCGTGAAGGTTAATGGCGTTTCCGTGTGCTGCTCTCGTTCACCAGAAGCGGCTTAGCCATGCTGGCCATGTGACCTGGAAGCTGTACGCCGGCTCCCTCGGCCAATAAAGCGAGATGAGCGCCGCAACCCTAGAGTCGGCCACGACTCGACCTAATGGTCAGGGGTCCCTTTACCTTGTTATGACTCTCTAGACTTCCATGGTCCCTATGGAACGTATCATTCACGATTTGCAACACAGCCTCCCAGTGGATCTGAAATCATTCACAAATTTCTGCCCAGAGCTCGTGATCAACACGGCAGCCGAAATCCAGCTCTACAAACTCTCCCACCCCCTCCATTCCGAATGTATGAAACTTAAGAGAGAGAACTTAAAACTTTCCTGATTCTGGTCCAGCAATTGGTGACTCAGAGCCTTTAAATGAAGACCTGGTCATAAGAGTCGTCCTCCGGTTGTTGTGTCCCCCCCCCCCTTTGCTTAAGAAATCCAGACACCTCAGTGTCTGAAAATGCTGGGGCTCTTTCATTGGAGTCATTCCTCATTAATGTCATGCCCATCGAAGAGCAGAAGAGCAAGGTGATAAATAAGGCAGGGAAGGAAATCAAAGCCTGAGGGCATGTCTAGCCAAAGAGAAGCACACTCTGAGTGCATGCTCAGCAAAACCACAAGTATGTGAGGAGAGCTTTGCAGGATCAGCCCAAAGACCCATCCGACCCAACATTCTGTCTTCACAGTGGCCCACCAGATGCCTATGGAAAGCCTGCAAGCATGACATGAATGCAACAGCCCTCTGCCTGTTTGCAAATCCCAGCAACTGAGACTCGTACTCTGTTGATAGCCTTCCCCTCCATGAATTTGCCTAATCCTTTTAAAAAACCAATGGGGTGGTGGTATTATTATTTTATATATATATGTGTGTGTATATATATATATATATATATATATATATATATATATATATATTATTAGTTTTTTAACATACCATTTTCAACAGTAATTAAACATTAACATCTTATTCAATTTTTTGACTTCCATCAGTCCTGTCCGAAAATTTTCCAATCTAGTCTCTTAGTATGCATTTCTTACTTTCCCTATTACATTTAAGACTCATAACCAATATCTCTATCTTTTTCTACTTTGTAAAGGTAAAGGGAGCCCTGACCATTAGGTCCAGTCGTGACCTTCTGATCGGCAAGTCCTAGGCTCTGTGATTTAACCCACAGCGCCACCCACGTCCCTAGAGAGTCATAGCTCTGCTCATTTGGAAGGAGCATTCAGAGACACAAGACCAGCTTTCCCTTTTCGCATGCGGAGGTGGAAATTAAATTTGATGGAGCTTGCATTTTTAGAGGTGGACCTACCCAATTTCCAAAACAGTTCCATTCTCCAGCTATACAATGTGTGCATAAAAATAAATGTATTAGTCAAACTAACCTACAGCAATGCATCATATTAGAGAAAATTGCTTTGCAAAGGTGTATATTTGGGAAGATTGCATACGAAGATGTGCAGATTACAGTGGTACCTCGGGTTAAGAACTTAATTTGTTCCGGAGGTCCGTTCTTAACCTGAAACTATTCTTAACCTGAGGTACCACTTTAGTTAATGGGGCCTCCTGCTGCAGCCGCGCTGCCACTGCACGATTTCTGTTCTCATCAGCCAAAGTTCTTAACCTGAGGTACTATTTCTGGGTTAGCGGCATCTGTAACCTGAAGCGTCTGTAACCCAAGGTACCACTGTAGTAGAAAAAAATCAATGTGCTCCTTGAATTCTCCTCTTTTTTAAACCTCTTACCTATTAATTGAATATTTTCAATTACATGCTGGTGGTGGGCAGGACTGAAGCCGGTGTGCGGAGCAGCCAGAACCCAAATGGGTAGGGTCACTCTTCCTGCACTGCAGGGGGTCAGACTAGATGACCCTTGGCGTCCCTTCTGCAATTCTATTATTCTTTCTCCCTCTTTCTGACACTCCCTCTTTCTCTCTGTTTCTCAAGAAGTAAGTTAATTCTACTGGATCTTTTACTCTGATTCTTTGGAAAAGGGAAGTTTGTCTGTATACACTGTCGCTTTGTCTCAGGGGGTGGAGTGGGGTTGATTCAGAAGAGACAGAACTGATCCGAGGGAACGCTGCCCTTGGCACTTCAGTGGCAGACTCGGGTAGATTTGGTGACGCTGCCCAGTTCTTGCAGTGCCATCCTATAGATCAGTGATGTCCATAGGTCGATCCCCAGGAGGCTGCATTTGGTCGCTGCCGATCACGTGCTCCTTTTCTTTTGCATTTGCTTAAGAGCAGCTGGCCCTGGCTCCTCCTCCCGCCCTCCATTTCTGCATGATCTCTGGAAGACGGAGTTTTTGCTGTGAGTCAGATTGTCTCCATAGCGGTATTTTGGAGAGCAGCTACTGTATTTTTTGCTCTGTAAGACTCACTTTTTCCCTCCTAAAAAGTAAGGGGAAATGTGTGTGCATCTTATGGAGCGAATGCAGGCTGCGCAGCTATTCCAGAAGCCAGAACAGTAAGAGGGATTGCTGCTTTCGCTGCGCAGCGATCCCTCTTGCTGTTCTGGCGTCTGGGATTCAGATTTTTTTTTTCTTGTTTTCCTCCTCCAAAAACTAGGTGCGTCTTATGGTCTGGTGAGTCTTATATAGCGAAAAATACGGTAAGCCCCTTTCCCCTTCCCTAAAAAAAAAAGCTCAACAACTTTGGCCTGAACCCCCCCAAAACGCGACATTCCTCCCTAAAACTATACTCCTCCCCCTCCCCTTTTTATGAAGAATCTGCTCTGGAATCCCACAGCTAATTCTCCCCTGGTCTCCTCGCTGGCCCAAATAGGACTAATTTAGTCAGCTAGCCCTAGTGATCATCTAATGTTTATGGATGGATTTCCCCCCTAAATTGATTTTTGATTTTATTGTTATTCACGTTTTATACCGTATTTTATACTGTTTTTTGTAGCATCAATTAAGTGTTTTAAATTTGTTGTTAGCCGCCATGAGCCCGGTTTTCTGAAGCAGGAAGGGCGGGGTATAAATAAAATAATTATTATTATTATTATTATTATTATTATTATTATTATTATTATAAAAGCTCATCAACTTTGGCCTGAAACCCCCCCCCCCCAAAAAAGGGTAGATCACTGCCAGTTTTTTCCCCTGTGAGTAGATCTCAGTCTCTTGGGAGTTGGACATCCCTGCTATAGGTTGATAAGGAGGCCCCGGCTCTGGCAAGGAGGTGCAAGGGCTCTGGCAGGGTCCTAGTGCTAACTACGTTTCGGGAAGGAGGCAGAAAAACTCTAGGGGGAACCATTTCAGAGCTTCAGGCCTCTGATGCTCACTTACTGGGCTTTGAGGTGGCACCCCCTCAGCTCAGTCCCCACTGTGTGCTCACTACCGGCATAGCCCTAAATCCATCCCTCAGTAATCCAAATGCGGTCATAAACTTTAAAAAACTGGTGAACACTGCCTTAAGTGACCTGAAAACCCATGTGCTTTGTAGGTGCAAGTGTAAAAGTTCTTGCATATTAACTTCCTCCTCTCCCTGGAATTGCTGCGGACTACTTGACCAAACCACAAAGCCAAGCAGATTTTTGCGCCCTTCCAGGTTGGTCATTCAGTTATCTTAGGTCACATCCACACCAAAGACGGAACGTGTGCAGAGGAGGGCAACCAAGATGATCAAGAGTCTGGAAACCAAGCCTGATGATGAATGGTTGAAGGAGCTGGGTATGTTTAGCCTGGAAAAGAGGAGACTGAGAGGAGATAGGAAAACCATCTTCAGATATCCCAAGGGCTGTCACATGGAAGAGGGAACAAGCTTGTTTTCTCCTGGTCTGAAGGGCAGGACTTGGAACCAATGGCTTCAAGTGACAAGAAAGGAGATTAAAACTGAACATCAGGAAGAACTTCCTGGCAGTAACAGCGGAATGGTCTCCTTCAGGAGGTTGTGGACTCTCCTTCCTTGGAGGTTTTTAAGCTGAGGCTGGATGGCCATCTGTCAGGGATGAGATTCATGCATTGCAGAGGTTTGGACCAGAGGTCCCTTTCAACTCTACAATTCTGTGATTGTATGATCCTACTTAAGTGTCCTGTCAGCACAAGAATTTCCGCTTGTGCAGCCGAACTTTCCCCAGCAAGCATCATCCCACACATGCCCTGCACAGTCCCCAAATTTGCTCTGAAGGGTTGGGGAGCCCCCAGAACAGATGTAGGGGTGTCCAGGGGAGGATGCAGGGATGGGAGTCCCATTGCAGCAGTGGACATCCTTGCACTGACAGCAGGCTTGCTTAGCACTATATATTGGTACCTCTGGTTAAGAACTTAATTCATTCCAGAGGTCTGTTCTTAACCTGAAGCACCACTTTAGCTAATGGGGCCTCCTGCTGCTGCCGCGCCGCAGGAGCATGATTTCTGTTCTCATCCTGAAGCAAAGTTCTTAACCCGAGGTACTATTTCTGCGTTAGCGGAGTCTGTAACCTGAAGCGTCTGTAACCTGAAGCGTCTGTAACCCAAGGTACCACTGTATTGGATACAACTCCATACATTAAAAGCATTTTACTTCCTCCAAACAATCCTGGAAACTGTAGTATCTGTCTCAAAGAGCTACACTTCTCAGCACCCTTCACAAACTACAGTTCCTAGGATTCCTTGGGAGAAGCCGTGCGTTTTAAATGTATGATGTGGGTGTTGGGAGATTCCATTCCACCTTTTGTTGCAGACATGGGATTGTTGCATGTCACATGTCTGTTTACATTCCAGCACAGATTGCTGGATCCCGTGAGCGAAACTTCTGCTCTGTGTATTGCTCTTGTTTTGATTGTCTCTCTGAGAAGACGGCAAGGAGAGATGACATGTTTCTTTGTCCTGATTTATGTATAATAAATCTGTAGTTTTAGTATGTATCCACACAGCCTCCAGCCTCTTCTGTTGTGCAGTTTACTCTGCTACATATAGTGTGCTCAAGGCAGCAAGCTTGAGTCGCTGATTTACGTCGGAGCCAGATGTCAATGACTCTACGCAGCGTGAAGGCTGAGAGGGAGATGATCCAGCTGGGGCCTAGCCAGCTGGCCTTTTGACCCCTGGATGCTGACAGTGGGTGTGACCTTACCTTTTCCACAACTGTTTTATGTTGTTCTTGTTCTCCATTAGGATCTAAACCCTCTCTTGGTTCCTTAGTGTACGCCTGGTCGGGTAGTTGGGCAGTTGAATTTCTTTCTTTCTTTCTTTCTTTCTTTCTTTCTTTCTTTCTTTCTTTCTTTCTTTCTCTCTCTCTCTCTCTCTCTCTCTCTCTCTCATATCCCCACTGTTCTGGATTGGGCACAAGTGAGCAAAACCAAACTACCATTCACAGGAAGCAATATGACGACACTCATGTGTGGCATCCTCAGTGTGCAGGCATCAACTTTAGGGGCTGGGGAAAACCTCTCAGATAAACAAATGGGCTTTCCCCCCTCCCAAACAGTCCCTAAGGAAGACTGCAAACATAGAGCCAATTCCGAGTCAGCTGGGATAGCTCAATTGGTAGGGCATAGGATTCTTAATCTCATGTTTATGAGTTTGAGCCTCATGTTCGGCAATAGATTGCTGCATTGCAGAAGAGGTAAAAGGTAAAGGATCCCTGGACGATTAAGTCCAGTCAAAGGTGACTATGGGGTGTGGCACGCATCTCACTTTCAGGCCGAGGAAGCCGGTGTTTGTCCACAGACAGCTTTCTGGGTCATGTGGCCAGCAGGGTTAACCCACTTCAGGCGCAACGGGACACCATGACGGAAGCCAGAGCACATGGAAACGCTGTTTACCTTCCCACCGGAGCGATACCTATTTATCTACTTGCACTGGCATGCTTTCGAAGTGCTAGGTTGGCAGAAGCTGGGGCAGAGCAACAGGAGCTCACCCCATTGCGGGGATTCGAAGTGCCGACCTTCTGCTCGGCAAGCCCAAGAGGCTCAGTGGTTTAGACCACAGCGCCATCCGTGTCCTATAGTGCATTGCAGAGGGTTGGACTGTAGGATCCTCATGGTCCCTTCCAGCTCCATGTTTCTCTGCTTCTATGATTAACCAGATCACCTGACACCTCAGGTCACATGTTGAGTTTGTGTGTATGACACTTTGAGAACGGTAAGAAGCCAACTCTCTTTAAAAGGTTTTTGAAGCTTTATTGAGTGCTACAATTTCAATTTGATGCACCAATACTCAGCACATGTGATTCATTGAATGCTGCAACGCCTGTATGCTTTTGGGGCCCGCCCATCTTGTGTCGACGGCAACCATACTTGAAATTTCATTAATCTATTGCAGACACGCTTTTGTGATTTAGCGAGATGATTTCCAACGCCCCGCAGATCTGTAGTAATTTGATTTCATCCAGCCGATCCAAAATCAATAGAAGTGTTTGGTTCTATTTCTTGTAGGCCACCTTGTCTCCAAGTGGCTTCTTCTGGGTGGTTTTGGAAAGAAATCCACTGCTAGGCTTGCTTGTGCTGGGCGGCTCTCGTCTGCCTGCAACCACAACACAAACAAGATGCATCACTCCATGAAAAACTCGTGCAAATCATTATTTCTCATTGAATCCAATGTGGTTCACTAATTATTGTGTCACATTAGTCTGCTGGGCAGCTGTCTGGGAACAATGCAGCGAGCTATTAATTATTGAACAGGCTGCCAGCAGATTCCACGGTAGAACTTATAAATCATTTATTTAATGCTAATTCAATTATCCACAAGTTTTCTGG
Source organism: Podarcis filfolensis (assembly GCF_964270895.1). NCBI lineage: Eukaryota > Metazoa > Chordata > Lepidosauria > Squamata > Lacertidae > Podarcis > Podarcis filfolensis. The sequence continues at coordinate 81,079,996 of NC_139603.1, read as the reverse complement.
CAGCAAAGGTCAAGCAAAACATTCCAGCGCAACAATACCACATGGACAAAGCACATCGATTTAGGGTTTCAAAAGTGTTGCATCAAAATAGACCAGAAAAATACAGTGCCTGGAAGAATATTTGGGGTTCCAAAGATTCTAGGTTCTTTTTCTGAACCGCTGTTAACTTTTTGAATTTAAAAAAAACAACAAATGAGAATTATTTATAAGTGGGGTCTGCAACAAAATGTTGCAGTGGAGAATGTACCTGACTCCAGCTATCCCATTTCACTCCATTTCCCCTCTTCTATGGTTTTCTGAATAATCTGTACCCATTTTTTGGTGGCTCAGTCCTCCTTGGGCTATTTTGGCTTCTGCCCTTAGTATTTTCCTTTTTTCACTTTTGCAAAGTATTCTTCTATGGTGAGAAACCATAGAAAAGGACCCGTCTCCTGTTACCACCACAGACCTCAGCAGGAAATGTCAAGAAGAGCAGGGTAGAACTTTGAACAATTTGCAGTTTATCTTCAAGGTCATTGTCATGCATGTGTTGTTGTTCTTTTTAACGCTTTAGACACTTTGGGCCTTTAAGCTTAGCAGGACAGGAGTGCCTGGTGTGCTCTGGTCCATGGGGTCACGAAGAGTCAGACACGACTAAACAACAACAAATCACAATTGATGGGGAGAAATAAATCAGACCATTCACATTCCACTGTGTGTATATGAGCTGAAGTTTTCTTAAGTATAATTTACACTTCAGCACAGTGGTTTGTCATATTCTGAAAGCTTGGACTCCCCCCCCTTCTCTTTCAAGGATCATGCGGATGAACTTGAATTGGGCTGCGAACTGAACTAGTTCGCTTTGTAACAGGATGACCATGAACCAGAATTAGTGGGATGTGTTGGAAATGAACTTTCATATACAGAGGAACCTCGGTTGTCGAACGTAGTCTGTTCTGGAAGACCGTTCGACTTCCAAAACGTTCGAATAACTGAGGCTTAATGGGTGGTTAGCAATTTCAACGGAGAAAATTGAGAAATGTGCCTCAGAAGCCATTCGACTTCTGAGGTGCGCTCAAAAATGGAAGCAATTACTTCCAAGTTTTCGGCGTCTGAAAACCAAAACGTTTGGCTTCCGAGACGCTCAAAAACTGAGGTTCCACTGTATTAAAAGTCAGGGCTTTCCCCCCCAGCCAAAACTCTCTGGAACTCAGTTCCGGCACCTCTCAGGTGGGCACCCTTGCCATTATAAGAAAACAAGGGAGGAGTTCATGGTGAGTTCAGGCACCCTCTTTTGCTAGGAAAAACAGCACTGCTAAATATCACTGCCCAAAGAGAGAAAACGTGTGTGTTCCACTGTGCACTTACAGTTCAAGGTACTTTTGAGGGTTTTGATGTAATCGGACCAGAATGAACATTCGGCCTTCTTCAGCCCTTTGTGGTTCTCAAAGGAAGCGGTAAATTCCTTATAGTTGTCTCCATCAGCATCCGCTCGAAACATAGGCCAAGAGGATGCAACCCTAGTCATTTTTCTGGAGAATTTATAAGGGCCATTTGGGTTTCTAAAGAAAGAAAGAAAGAAAGAGGAACAGCTGTTATTCAACCAGCCGGCATCATGAAGAGTTTGAGCAACAGCCTTTAACACACGAGAGAATAGGCATGTATCTATACTCTCATGACCATTATTTACAAATAATAATAATAATAATAATAATAATAATAATAATAATAATAAATTTTATTTATACCCCACCCTCCCCGGCCAGAGCTGGGCTCAGGGCAGCTAACACCAGTAAAATTACAGTAAAAACATAATAGGGGGGAAAACCCCCAATTTAAAATACAGGTTAAAATGCAATTTAAAATGCAGCTTCATTTTAAACATAGGTAGCCCACACAAGAGGGGGTCTGCAACAAAATGTTGCAGTGTAGATTAGATGGACTTTGTTCTGACCCAGCAAAGGAATTATGTTGTTCTGCTAAAGTTGTGCCTTACATGAATTTTCTCCCTACAACAACACCTTCAGGCAAGTCATCATTATCGTCGTTTTCTCAGGGAGCAGTGGTTGAAAGTGGATGGCAGAAGATCAACCACGGCTGAGATGGTTCATTCCAACAAGAGCAAAACAAAAACAGAAACCCTCATCCGAACAACATTGTTCTTGGGAGAATCATCTCTTCTTTGGCTAGTTCTTGGCAACAGTTTCAAGGGTGCAGGGAAGTTGAGTTTTATTTTGAGGACTCTGTGTATTCTGTCTCATCTTTCAACAGTTCCTCTTCCCTAGTACTCGCTGGAAATTGTCACCAGCAGCTCAGGTTTAAGAAAAGCCATCCTTTTGCAAATGAGCTGAGTTGTCTTGCAAAGCTTCGAGAGGAACTGCGAGACGGCTTGCACAGTGGAGCGTTTTGATGTACCCAGCTCAGCTTGCTGTTTACTGACAACAATACTATACGAGAAAACTTCCAGGAAAGCAAAACTGACAGAACAAAAGCTAGGATTGGGAAATCAGCTTTTGAACTGAGAAGCAGGTCTTGACTGACTGTAAAGTTTTTGCTCTTTTAATAACCATGATCTACTGATCTTGCTGTATGCCAGTGGGTGTCTTAAAAATACTTCTTGCCAAATTGCTGATTGGGGGCTTCTGTGATGGCTTCCCTGCATTTAAAGAGCAGCTTATTGGATGCCATTGATATGCTGTCTGACGGTAACACAAAAAACCCTGCACAGGCACTATGCAATAGAATGAAAGATTGATACCCGCCCTCTTTCCCCCTAACCAGTGGCAAGGCTGCATGCTCCACTACCGGGGCCGGAGAGCAGACAGGGATGTGGCTGGCTCCCCCCAGGGGCATGACACGCATCCCGGGGGCATGGCATGCCACCTGCAGGCGCATGGTGTGTATCCTGGGGGCATGGCACACCACCCGTGAGGGCATCGTGCACCACCCGCAGGGGCGTGCCACGCATTTTGGGGGCGTGGTGAGTGCCTGTGAGGACATGGTGCCTGGCACATGGGGGGGCATAGCGCGTGTCCAGGGGGGGCGCCGTGATGGCACTCTACCCAAATAGTGGTGCCGGGGGCGGTCCATTCCCTCTGCACTCCCGTTCCTCTGCCAGCACCCCCAACCACATAATCCAGTGTCTCATCCTGGATGAAAACAAAAGATGAAAAAGACATATAGTGCAGAGACTATACGTACCTTTCTTTCTTAGTTACACAAGGACATCTTTAACAAAAGCGAATTAGGAGGAGAAGAAGTAGTGAGGTTCCAAAGCTTTGTTAGGGATGGAAAAACTGACCTCGCAACCACTTACAAGTACAGTGGTACCTCTGGATGCGAACGGGATCCGTTCCGGAGCCCTGTTCACATCCTGAAACGAACGTAACACACGTCTGTGCGTCTGCACATGTGCGGGTCACGTTTTGCAGCTTCCGCGCATGTGCGTGACATCATTTTGAGAGTCTGCGCATGCGCGAGCAGCGAAACCCGGAAGTAACGCACTCCGTTACTTTCGTGTTGCTGCAGAGCGCAACCCCAAAATATTTATGCTGAAGCGTATTCATCCCAAGGTATGACTGTAACAGAGTGCCTGGCGTGCTCTGGTCCATGGAGTCACGAAGAGTTGGACACGACTAAATGACTAAACAACAACGATGACTGTAACTCAATACACACCCAGATCTTATGAAGTTGGCAAGGAACTGCATGACTGTTAAGGAGATGGTCTTCACTTCTGGAGTATACTGGTTTTCGTACTGGGGATGGAAAGGCAGCCCAAAGGCATACTGGACATCAGGCAATAACTCCAGGCTTGAGCTTGAAAGAAAAATAAGGGGAGAGACTGAATGAAAAACAACAGCAGTGGTCTTATCGGTTGGAGAAAGTGAGAAAACAGTTCCATGGTAAGAAGCTGCAGCTGCAGAAGACAAGGAGATGGCAGTAGACAGAACTCAAGTCATAGATTTGGCAAAGGATGTAGGAGAAAAGGAAGGAAATTAATAATAATAATAATAATAATAATAATAATAATAATAATAATAATAATTTGTTTATACCCTGCCCATCTGGATGGGTTTCCCCAGCCACTCTGGGCGGCTTCCAACAGAATATTAAAATACAGTAATCCCTCAAACATTAAAACATTAAAAGCTTGATATGACTGAACAACTAAACAACAACAACAACTGTAACTGGAGCTGTTGGGGAGGCTGCACTGAGTTGTCATATGTCCTGGTTTTCCCAGGCATTTTACTGCTTAACAGAATTTTACTGCTTAACAGAATTCCCCCCCCCAATGCAATTTCCATGGGCTGAATTCCGAATGTGTCCAGGAAAACCAGATATATGGCAGCCCTAACATATATACACACACATGGCAGTTTGGGGCCTTTCTATCCTTAGCCCCACCTCAAAATCACCAATAACAACGTTGCATCTGGAAAGCAAATTATTTACCAGCAGCTGAAGAGACAAGCGAGATCTGAAACTAGATTAAAGCATATTTTCCCAACTCTGAATGTTTAGACAGGGATTAAGCTGGATCGGAGCTCACTCATTCTGCTTGAACAATATTGGGCTTGCTTCACTCCATGAGTATTGCGGTTATGTTGGCCACAAATAGTGCTTCTATAGGAGCAGGGATATAGAAGGGGAGGCCCACTGACAATGAGATGGTTTTGTTTGTCCACAGTACAAGTTTGTTCAGAGAAGTAACCGTGGCAATGATGTGGAAAGAACTGATTTGCCGGGTCACATCAAGAGCTCAGGGAAGAGATACAAGAAGAGGAAGAAGCTGAGGTTGAGTCCTTGCTGCTCATCTCTGGATTGTGTTTTCAGGGGTACACTGACTGAACATGGAGGCTTTATTAGGTTTCAACAATAAAAAACCAAGGATATCCTTTCCTGTATTGGTATCCAGTCCACTTCTGTACTGGAATTGTTTTCTAAGATGTTTTATTTTGCTGCCCAGGGCTCCTTTGGGAGGAAGCAGGGAAGCAATTTTAAATAAGTGTAAGGGAAGAAAAAGTTTGTTTTTATTGTAAAAAACAAAACAAAAACCAACAACCTCAAAGCGGTTGCAAAAAAAGATAAACCAATAAAACCATTGGTAAGAAAAATTAAAGGCAATGATTTAAAATTTTCAAAAGGTTAAAATAACACTAGACTAAAAAACGTCTTAAAACTCATGTCAACTTTCTCAACATCTGAGTAGGTAAGAATGTGTTTAGCAGCTGCTGAAAAGAGTACAATGAAGTTGCCTGCCTGATTATCAATTGGCAGGGAGTTCCAAAGTGTAGGTGCTGCCACACTAAAAGACCCGGTTCTTAAAATGCAGAAAACACATTACAGTGGTACCTCGGGTTAAGTACTTAATTCGTTCCGGAGGTCCATACTTAACCTGAAACTGTTCTTAACCTGAAGCACCACTTTAGCTAATGGGGCCTCCTGCTGCCGCTGCGCCGCCGGAGCACGATTTCTGTTCTCATCCTGAAGCAAAGTCCTTAACCCGAGGTACTATTTCTGGGTTAGCGGAGTCTGTAACCTGAAGCGTCTGTAACCTGAGGTACCACTGTATGTGGCCAGTTTTTCTCCTTCCCTTAGTGAACATGAATCTTACGGCATTACCTCAACCTTCGGATTTTTCTCTGGGTATCAGTGGCTGGCATTCCCAGTGAATAATCATAATAACCTCTTAACCAAAGCACTTTTCTCTCATTTCTGCAGAATCTTTCCAAACCTCATTGTCTCTTTAACACTGCATGATTTCACCTCTTAAGGTATTTGCCTTCTGCATTTTAGCTGCTCTTGTGAATAGTTTTGGTTTCAGCTGTTCAGAAAGAAGTCAAATGAACCAGAGAAAGCGATGATGAGATGCTGAAGTTATGTTCCCACTCCAAAGCAGCAGTCTGGAAACTTTGTTTTGCAACCATGTAAAGTCATCTTTCTTTCCTATTTTTTTTAAGCAAAAGGAAACCATAATTCTGTTATGATTAGGGGGGGGGAGTTAGGAATATATTTGAGATTAAATTAGAGCAGGGGTAGCCAACTTGCCATCATTCACAAATAGCTGTCATGAATGGCTTGTGCCTTGTGCTCACTTTAGAATCTGAGCCAATATGGAACTAATGAATTCCAAACATGCCTAGAGACAGGCAAGCTCTCTGAAGCTCACCCTGGATTAACTCGAATTCTTTAAAAGAAAATGGGGAGAACATGGGCAACATTTCACAGAATCATAAAAATGTAGAGTTGAAAGAGTCATCTTGTTATGTACTGGGTTGAATAGGATCCAAAATGCAGCACTCTGATTGGTCCTAGAACAATAGGATTCAGAATGCAGCAGTCTGATTGGTCCACAGGATCCACCCAATCCAGCTCCAGGTGGAAGTGAATCCGCGACCTGATTGGCTTACAGGAGAATCCTGGAATTAGCCAATCACATGGGGCCCATTGTGTAAATAATGTATATAAAGCAGACATTCTGGGGGAACTTCCATTCCTCCTCACCACTATGAGCTGAATAAAGAGAATGAAATCCACTCTCAACTCTGAGTATATTTCACATCTAGTCCAACCTCTGCAATGCAGGAATCACAAATAAGGAATCCCTGGGAGATGATCATCGACCCCGTGCTTAAAAACCTAAATGAAGAAGAGTTCATCACCTTCTTACTGTCAAAAGATTCTTCCTAATGCTTAGCTGGAGTAGCAGAAAACAAGCTTGCTCCACCTTCCATGAGACAGCCCTTGAAATATTTGTGTTGAATGGTTTATTTAAATATTAAGGTTCATTATTGTTTCACAGGATGTGTATCTCTTTAAAGGCCAGAGTAAATATCATGACCTAGTTTTACAGCTGTGAAGCAGTATAGCAGGTTCTGTTAAGTTGTGTTAATTTAAGCTGTGACAGCAATTGGGTATAGTATATAAAGAGCAGCATGTACCTCTCTCAGTACCCTGGTGAATGGATGGGTCATATTTATAGATTTAATGTAAGAGGCGTTTTTGTTTTTGTAATTAAAGGCAAGCAAAAGATACTTTTGCATTTCTTCATTGTTTCCTGGATGTGTGGTCTCCCCAGCACGCTTTCTGCAGCGCAATTAATCTGCTAAATACACAACAATTTGAAGATGGCTATCGTATCTCCCCTCAGTCTCCTCTTTTCCAGGCTAAACACACCCAGCTCCTTCAACTGTTCCTCATAAGGCTTGGCTTCTAGACCTATGATCATCTTGGCTCCTCTACACTACACATGTTTCAGCTTGCTGATATCCTCCTTCAGTTGTGGTGCCCAGAACTGGACACAGCAATGTTCAGCAATAGTTTTTCCTCTAACTAAGTGCATCAACTTTGCCTTCAACAATTTCAGCAACTATGCCTCCATATTGAATAATGGGAAAGCCACTCCCGACATATGGAGGGGGGGTTGCGGGCTTACGCCCCATTCACACCCTCGTGGGGCTGGCTGCAGCCCCGCGGGACTTGGGGGAATCCCGGGATTCATTAGCAGTCATCATTCACCACGCCAGCCAATCGGCTGGCAGTGGGGGTGGGACTAGTAGGGGGCATTTAAGGTTGGGGCAGCCCATGCTCGCCCCTTTCTTTTCTTTCAGCAGCTGTGGTTTCCCACCCTCCCACCCGTTAGGTTTTCATTTGGACTTTGCTAAGGGCTTCGGCTGGTCGCCGCAAGGGGCCTGATAGGAATTTTTCCATTTGGCTAATTGGCTGTATTTTGGAAGCCATTTGGTTTTTTCACCTACCTCCTAGCAAAGCGTCACAACACCTTTGGTTTGGGCGGTTAGGCATTGGCAGGGGGTATTATTATGCAAATGAGTTGGGGGGGAGGAACGCCATCACCTCCCCCAAATGTTGAAGGGTAGTTCGTTAAAGGACTCCGGGGGGGGGGGGCGTCGCCTCGTCCGAAACCTATGGAGGCTAGGGCCTAAAGCACGCTCCCGAGCGGTAACCCCTCGGGGAGTGCCTAGGGATGTGCATCTCGGGGGCTCCCCCTGTTGGTGCTTAACCCTCCCCGGTTATACCGGTTAGCTCTTACCTGTAATCAATAAAGTTGTGGCCATTTTTCGCCCATTAACCTAAATTCTGGTGTCCTGTGTCTTTATTTATCCCATCTGTGGGAAGGGGCGGGAATCGCCACGCAAATCTTTCCCCGTTGCGATTCCCCATCAGTGGCCTTCCTTCCCAAATAAAGACTTGGTGCCATTGCTGTCTCTTTTTAGACACCAGGCAAAAACATTCTCACGGGTTTTAATTGGGAGGGTAGCTGGATATGCCAGTGGTCTTTTTTTTGTGCTCATCAGTTCCTCTCCAAGAAGAAAGAGATACCCACAGGCAGCATGGATCTTTGCAAAGACATTCGGAAGGGCCTTTGATCTCAGCCGCACATCTTTAAATGAGAAAGATTATGGTGTCTAGCCATCTGTGTTGTTATCAATGAGCAGTAAACAGAACAGCATATAAGGAGGACACCAAAACCTTTTATATATGTGGATGGAATTCAGTTGTTCTCTTCATTTGTCCTGCCTCTCTCCCCCCCTTCCTCCCCCCCCCCCCACCTTTGGCCAAGTTTTCTGATAATACATATTAAGTAAATTACAAGGAGAAAGCAATAAATCCCCTCTGCTTCCTGAGCTGCGTTGCTGTGGATTTGGCAGTGTGGTGACCAAAGAACATCGAGGGCTAACAAGATGCTCAAGGCAAACACTGGATCAGCGGCTTATTCGGATATGTTTGGACACCAGACAACTTTTGATCCTGCTTTCGATAGGGAAGCAGATGGTGACTCCCTCCTTGCCAACGCTACACAGATCTGATCCCTCACGCAATTACAATGAACGATAACAGGAACTGAGAAGGAAGAGCAGATAATCTCTCACGCACTGCGGACTTCTGAGGGAATCTTTACAGAGACTTTTCTTGGATGCCATAGCACATGGGTAGGCAAACTAAGGCCCGGGGGCCAGATCCGGCCCAATCGCCTTCTAAATCCGGCCAGCGGACAGTCCAGGAATCAGCGTGTTTTTACATGAGTAGAATTTGTCCTTTTATTTAAAATGCATCTCTGGGTTATTTGTGGGGCCTGCCTGGTGTTTTTACATGAGTAGAATATGTGCTTATATTTAAAATGCATCTCTGGATTATTTGTGGGGCATAGGAATTCATTCATTATTATTTTTCAAAATATAATCCGGCCCACCACAAGGTCTGAGAGACAGTGGCCCCTGCTGAAAAAGTTTGCTGACCCCATAGCAAGTCCTGGTGAGCTATTTTTCTAGAAAAAGAGGTGCTGAGAGTCCCCATGGACACCTCCCTTGTTTTCTTAGAATAACCACTCTTAGAATGACATCAAATGGGAGGCGTCTTTCGCCTGGTCGCGCACAGCCCCCCGGATCCCAGTGCAGCTCCCAGTAGATTGGGCTGGCTTCACCCTCCCCAGGCTGGATACCTGGAGGTCTCCGCCTACCTCAGCCAATCGCCCAATTCCGCCTGGGGAGGCGTTGCCAGGGGATTGGCCAGGTAGGGGGAGGGACCACCCTGCCCACACAACAGAAGGTGAATCTTACCTGCAAAGCATCAGTTGGCTCCAGAGCTTCTCCCACCCTGCCCTCCCTCAGTTAAGTCTTCTTTTGCGGGTTTTCCTCTTCTCCACAGGTACGCGAGTGCTGCTACGTCAAGGTTGCTGTTGAAGGGCCGGAAAGGAATTTTCCTGCTTTGGCAGGTTTTACCTTTGCTGTAGCAAAGCTTCACAACTTTGGCGGCTTCAGGCCTTGGGCGGAATCCTTTAGTCTATCTTCCTAAATGGGGTGTGTGGCGTGAAGTGGTGACCTACGCCCTCCTTGCGGCGGTGACCCCAGGGTTCCCCATTAAAGGGGTCTTGAGGGGAGGCATTGGCCGTATGCCAAGAGGTTGTCATTGCTCTCCCCTGCGACGGCGGCGAAATGGGGGGTGGGCTCTCTGCTTGAACATATGTTCTCCAGAGCCAGCCCAATCCCCACACACGGCTGGGGACTGGGAAGGATAAACGCCCAATGCCTGAGCCAAGGTCTCCCTATGCCTGAAACTTAATAAAGTAAAGGTAAAGGGACCCCTGACCATTAGGTCCAGTCGAGGACAACTCTGGGGTTGCGGCGCTCATCTCGCTTTAATGGCCGAGGGAGCTGGCGTACAGCTTCCGGGTCATGTGGCCAGCATGACTAAGCCGCTTCTGGCGAACCAGAGCTGCGCACGGAAACGCCATTTACCTTCCTGCCGGAGCGGTACCTATTTATCTACTTGCACTTTGACGTGCTTTTGAACTGCTAGGTTGGCAGGCGCTGGGACCAAGCAACGGGAGCTCACCTTGTCGTGGGGATTTGAACCGCTGGCCTTCTGATCGGCAAGCCCTAGGCTCTGTGGTTTAACCCACAGCGCCACCTGAGTCCCGAAACTTAATAAAGTTGTGGCCAATTTCAATCCCATAGCACCTTGTCTTGAGTCATTATTCCAATCGGGGATCGCCTGCGGTTGGGGGGACTCTGCCTGTCCACGCAATAGAGGTGCCGGAGTCCCGGCTGGAAAAAAAGCCCTGATGGTGAGAGGGACCATAAGTTCTGATGCAGTGTCAGGCAGCTTCCAATAACTGCAAAGCATAAAAACAGGAAGAGATGGCCAGGCCTGGAAGACCGTAGGCTAATCCGCAGCTATGCTAAGAATGTGGATGTGGTCTGGAGGAGCTGCAGAAAACATTGCTGATATTTGGAAGACTTTGGAAGGGGCCAGAAAGATGGTGTGAAGAAGAGGAATCGCTTCTGGCTTCTTCTTCACTACTGTAGGGTTAGAGAACCAGAGCCGAGCCAAGTCTGCTTACCTAGCTTTGACCTCATTTTCCTGAGTGCCAAGCCACCTCCTGATTTCAGGGCTCTTTTGACACCGAATAAACATATATTTAGGCAAACCTAGAAAGCATCTTAAAAAGCAGAGACATCACCTTGCCAACAAAGGTCCGTATAGTTAAAGCCATGGTTTTCCCAGTAGTGATGTATGGAAGTGAGAGCTGGACCATAAAGAAGGCTGATCGCCAAAGAATTGATGCTTTTGAAGTATGGTGCTGGAGGAGACTCTTGAGAGTCCCATGGACTGCAAGAAGATCAAACCTATCCATTCTGAAGGAAAGCAGCCCTGAGTGCTCACTGGAAGGACAGATTGTGAAGTTGAGGCTCCAATACTTTGGCCACCTCATGAGAAGAGATGACTCCCTGGAAAAGACCCTGATGTTGGGAAAGATGGAGGGCACAAGGAGAAGGGGACAACAGAGGACGAGATGGTTGGACAGTGTTCTCGAAGCTACCAGCATGTGTTTGACCGAACTGCGGGAGGCAGTAGAAGACAGGAGTGCTTGGCATGCTCTGGTCCATGGGGTCACCAGTGGCGTAGCGTGGGTTGTCAGCACCCGGGGCAAGGCAAGTAATTTGCGCCCCCTAACCCGTGGATTTGCGCCCCCTAACCCGTGGATTTGCGCCCCCTAACCCATGGATTTGCCCTAACCCCAGATGTTGCGCCCGGTGCGGCCCGCCCCCCTGCACCCCCCACGCTACGCCACTGGGGGTCACGGAGAGTCGGACACGACCAAACGAATAAACAACAGCAAAACATATATTTAAACTGCTTCTAATGTCTCCCTTGTTACACCCACCATGAGCTGAGCCTGTGCTTTTGCTTTCTGCTTTCTCTAGCCCTTTTCTCGCAGGAAGAGAGAAAGTGAGTGCAAGGCAGGGGGCTGTGCTTTTAGCTTCAGCCCCGTCCTCACACTGGTAGCACCAGCTATGGCAGGAGTTCAGCTGCAACCTTTGCCGAAGGGACCTTCCTCTTTTCTTTGCAGCCCAGCATGCGATTTCGAACCACATTTCAGGTTCTAAAACACACAGCGAGCTTCCCAGCCACAACAGAAGATAATAATAATAATAATAATAATAATAATAATAATAATAATAATAATTTGTACCCCGCCCATCTGCCTGGGTTTCTCCAGCCACTCTGGGCGGCTTCCAACAAAGATTAAAAATACATCAAAATGTCGCACATTAAAAACTTCCCTGAACTTCTAAATGTCAGGTTCCCTGTCTTCTAAATGTCAGGTAGTTGTTTATCTCTTTGACATCTGATGGGAGGGCGTTCCACAGGGCGGGTGCCACTACCAAAGAAGGACCTCTGCCTGGTTCCCTGTAGCTTTGCTTCTCGCAAAGAGGGAACCGCCAGAAGGCCCTCGGCGCTGGACCTCAGTGTCCGGGCAGAATGATGGGGGTGGAGACGCTCCTTCAGGTATACTGGGCCGAGGCCGTTTAGGGCTTTAAAGGTCAACATGAACACTTTGAATTGTGCTTGGAATTGTGCTGGATCAGACCAGAGCGATCAAGTCTCTTCTCCAAATGCCTGCCCAAGAAAGGTCTGTCTTCAAACAGGCTACTAAAATTATAAAGAGATGGGGACCTCATTGGGGAGACAAAGACCTGCCCTGGAAGAGGTACTTTTCTGGGCTGCCACACGATGTAGCCCTCATCTACTGCATGGAGTGGTCAATATGGAAGAAGATGTTCCTGGAGATATTTGGGCCTCAAGCCATTTAGGCTTTAAACAATCAAGTAAGCACCTTCAATCCTACCTGGGAAACAACTGGAAACCCATGCAGCTGTTTTTAAGTGATGGGTAATATGTTCACAGGGACGCAGGTGTTGCTGTGGGTTAAACCACAGAGCCTAGGACTGGGTGATCAGAAGGTCGGCGGTTTGAATCCCCGCAACGAGGTGAGCTCCCGTTGCTCGGTCCCTGCTCTTGCCAACCTAACAGTTCGAAAGCAGGTCAAAGTGCAAGTAGATAAATAGGTACCGCTCCGGTGGGAAGATAAACGGCATTTCCATGTGCTGCTCTGGTTCGCCAGAAGCGGCTTAGTCATGCTGGCCACATGATCCGGAAGCTGTACGCTGGCTCCCTCGGCCAGTAAAGCGAGATGAGTGCCACAACCCCAGAGTCGGCCACGACTGGACCTAATGGTCAGGGGTCCCTTTACCTTTACCTTTACCTTTAATATGTTCACAGTCTGCTGCCCCACCAGCATTCTTGCTGGAGAACCTGGAAAAAGCAGATGATGGGAAAAACCTCTGCCTGCTCTGAGGTCTTGGCAAAGTCACTGACAGTCACACCAGACAACTCTAAACTAGGTGAGCCAAGTGTCTGATTCAGTAGAAGGCGGCTTCCTATAATTGTGCAAAAGCAGCAGAGGAGGAATGGGCAGGGTGTGTTTGTGCTAAAAAAAAATGTTTTAAACACAGGAAGCAATAGAAAGAGAAAGTAGAGAGGCCTCCTTTTTGTCCAGTTATTTTAGCTGAGTGACTCCACATTCAAACCACAATGCAAAGGAACGGAAGCTGAGCACACCTGGTTCCTTCTTGCACCCTCGGCCTGGGGCACATTGCCAACCAGATGCAAATATATAACGCAGCCTGAAACACCAAAAGACTCAGAGAAAAGGAATAGAAAAGGACTGGAACGCAGTACCGATGGTTGTTGCTGTTTGTAATCAGTTAATTACCAGCTTGCAAGACTTGCAGATATGGCCCAAATCAAACTCTCGTCCTTCTTATCTAGACCATTGCGAAAGTGACAGGCAAGGGATGGGGAACCTTAGGGCTGGGGGATGGCAAATGTGGTCCTCCAGACCTCTCAAGTCACATCCTTTTCCCAGTCATTTTCCTTATCAGTTTTGATTGTTTTGAGCATTTTTGCCAGGTTGGAATATGGATTTCATTTTGCTTGTCTGGATGAGCGACAGAGAGGAGATCCTAGCTTACTGCAGAGGTTGGGTGGTCATCTATCATGGATGCTTTAGTTGAGATTACTGCATATTGCATACCCTCCAACATTTCTCTGATGAAAATAGGGATGTCCAATTCCATAATGATAATCTTACTATTTATACCCCACAAAGCTTACTGGGTTTCCCCAGCCACTCTGAGCGGCTTCCACCATATATTAAAAAATAATAAAGCATTAAACTTTTTTTAAAAAAAATCCTTCCCTATACAGGATTGCCTTCAGACAGCTTGAGGGTCAGATAACTCCATACCCTCCAACATTTCTCCAATGAAAATAGGGACGTCCTAAGGAAAAGCGGGACATTCAGGGATGAAATAAGAAACCGAGACAGCTTCTCTAAATCAGGGACATCTCTGAAAAATAGGGACACTTGGAGGGTCTGGCATTGCAAGGGGTTGGACTAGATGACCCCTGGGGTAGCAGTAGTAGTAATAAAAATATTTATTATTATTTATACCTTGCCCATCTGGCTGGGGTTCCCCGGCCATTCTGGGCAGCCCGCAACAGAATATTAAAAACACAATAAAGCATCAAACATTAAAAACTTCCCTAAACAGGGCTGCCTTCAGATGTCTTCTAAAAGTCAGGTAGTTGTTTATTTCCTTGACATCTGATGGGAGGGCATTCCACAGGGTAGGTGCCACTCCCGAGAAGGCCCTCTGCCTGGTTCCCTGTAACCTCACTTCTCGCAGTGAGGGAACCACCAGAAGGCCCTTGGCACTGGACCTCAGTGTCTAGGCAGAATGATGGGAGTGGAGACGCTCCTTCAGGTATACAGGACCGAGGCCATTTAGGGCTTTAAAGGTCAGCACCAACACTTTAAATTGTGCTTGGAAACGTACTGAGAGCCACTGTAGGTCTTTCAGGACCGGTGTTATATGGTCTCGGTGGCCACTCCAACCTTCCAACTCTATGATTCTATAATTCTATGAAAGGCGTGTTTTGAGAGAGAGAACAGTTTTGAATGTGATTTTTTTAAAAGAAAAATGAAGATTAAATGAGAAATGGAAAGGGATGGATTTATGGGAGTATTTATGTGTCATCATCTTCATCAACAACAGCAGCAATGATCATGGACCGAAAATAAGAATGAAGTGTGCATCCCTAGATCCATGACAACAGAACTCTGTCCATGCTCTTACCTGCTCAGGGAGGTGGTGTCTGGAACATGGTACATGAAGACTTGCCCTCTGCCATTGCCAGCCCAGTGACGAGCCATGTCTATTGTGGGGCAAATGATGAACTGGTCCCTGAGAAACGGCAAAATAAAACGATGCTATGGTCAAGAAACAATAGCCAAATGATAACAAGTTGCAACGAAGGTGCCTCAAATATGAAAAGGAAGGAGATGTGTACAGAGAGACCTCATAACAGCGGATCAAGTGAACAATACAAAGAGTAAGCAGCGCTGCTGAAACTTGCAAACTTCCTTTTATCCCATTATTCAAAAACAACAAATAATTAACTTGCACAAATCTTATACAATCAAATAACCGCTCTTTCGTTTTGCTGAACCAAATCTGTTTATATATAAAAAAGAAGGGAAGGGGAAACAATTAGGAAAAAGCTATTTTAAGTATCTTTCTCTTTGCTTAGGGACAGAAAGCTGAGCATGGGAGAAGGTTTAGACCAGTTGTTTATTATTATTATTTTTCTTCAAATTTCCCCAGAGACACTCCAATCCCCCCCTCCAAAAAAAATACATGATGGAAACCTGCATGCCCATTCATACACCACAGGTGCACATCTGTAAAACACATTCTTAACGAAGTTAACGACCCGCAAGTTAGTATAAACCTTTGGAACCTGTCTTTGTTTTTTTCCTGGAGTATTTGCGAATGAAAACAAAGCTCCACTATTCTCCCGCAAAGGTGTCTCTGTGCTTTGTTCCACCTACCGGTCTTAAATTGTGAGCCGCTTTCCCCCCCATAAGGGCAACACGCCATGCTCTCTTGCACCAAGAATCCAGCTGCATGCAGGAAAGCTCACCTGGGACTGCACAGCGAGAAGATTCATAGGCCAGACTCCCTGGGCTTTAATTTTACCCACCACTATTGATCTTCCCTTGCAATCTTCCAGTTACAGTCAAATGCTTGTTTTTGTTTTAGGGTCTATTCATTGCTCACATGGAAACAGGCAGGACTTAAAGGACTCATATTCTCTGCTCTTTTAAAAAATGGAAAATCCTAGCATCTATATCTATCTATCTATCTATCTATCTATCTATCTATCTATCTATCTATCTATCATCTATCTATATCTATCTATATCTGTCTATCTATCTGTCTATCCATCTATCTATCCATCCATCCATCCATCCATCCATCCATCCATCCATCATCTATCTATCTATCCTTCACCAATCTATCTATATCTATATCTATATCTATATCTATATCTATATCTATATCTATATCTATATCTATATCTATATCTATATCTATATCTATCTATCCTCTATCCATCTATCCATCCATCCACCCATCCACCTATCCACCTACCTATCTACCTATTTTCCTATTATCTATCTATCTAATCTATCCACCCACCCACCCATCATCTATCCATTCTTCACCAATCTATCTATATCTATATCTATATCTATATCTATATCTATATCTATATCTATATATCTATATATCTATATATCTATATCTATCATCTATCATCTATCCATCTATCCATCTGTCCATCCATCCATCCACCCACCTAACCACCTACCTATCTTCCTATCATCTATCTATCTATCTATCATCTATCATCTATCATCTATCTATATCTATCCATCATTTATCTATCCTCGCCAATCTATCTATACCTATATCATCTATATCTATATCTATATCTATATCTATATCTATATCTATATCTATATCTATATCTATATCTATATCTATATCATCTATATCTATCTATCTACCTATCTATCCATCCATCGATCCGACCTTGCCATTCATCCAGCTCTTCAGAACAAGACCTACTGGTGCTTCCCTTGCTGAATGATGTTCACAGAAGTCATCTGTCTCTGAAAACCCCACTTCTGGCAGGGAGTTACATATTCGTCCTCCCTACACATGACATCATGCATGATGGGGCAGGTGGGAGAGACATAGCCAAATGGGGAGACCTATTTAGCCCTGTGGGTTCCCCAGCCCTCCTCTACAGCAACCTTCCTCCCCTTTGGGTCCTAGGTGGACTATGACTCCCATCATCCCTGACCAAGGGGGATGGGGCTGGTGCAAGCAACGTTTGGGGACCAAAGGTTGGGGAAGGCTGCTTCATGGTATGCTTCTTCCTTTGCCTTCCTTGGTAAAGCTGGGAGGGAGAGCTCTGCTGTACAAACACAAGATATGTGTTCTTTCCTACACGTTCCTGAGAAATAATCTGAGGCTTCCAAAATGCTCACTTAACAAAGACTGAAAAACCACAGGGTTGACTAACCACCTCATGATGTTTAGCAACGACAGGAAGCCATTCCAGTTTTTAACAAGTGATGCTCTTGTTCCTGGGAGCCAGATGTTTTGAGCTACAACCCCCACTGGCCATGCTGTCAGGGACTGATGGCAGTTTTAGTCTAAAACATCTGGAGGGCAACAGATTGCAAAAGGTTGGTGAAGACCAAGATGAGCTAGGCAGATGAATGGCAGAGAGCACAGCTTCCAATGATTTGGGGGAAGGCCATAACTCATCTCTGGCATCCATGGGTGGAACTAAGAAAGAATCCTATCTGAAATCCTGGTAAGTTCAGACCATACTGAACTAATAATAATAATAATAATAATAATAATAATAATAATAATTTATTATTTATACCCCGCCCATCTGGCTGGGCCTCCCCAGCCACTCTGGGCGGCTTCCATAAAAACCAAAAATACAGTAAAATATCACACGTTAAAAACTTCCCTTAAGATGTCTTCTGAATGTCAGGTAGTTGTTTATCGCTTTGACATCTGCTGGAAGGGCGTTCCACAGGGCGGGCGCCACTACCGAGAAGGCCCTCTGCCTGGTTCCCTGTAGCTTTGCTTCTCGCAATGAGGGAACCGCCAGAAGGCCCTCGGCGCTGGACCTCAGCGTCCGGGCAGAATGATGGGGGTGGAGACGCTCCTTCAGGTATACTGGACCGAGGCCGTTTAGGGCTTTAAAGGTCAGCACCAACACCTTGAATTGTGCTCGGAAATGTACTGGGAGCCAATGTAGGTCTTTGAAGACCGGTGTTATATGGTCTCGGCGGCCGCCCCCAGTCACCAGTCTAGCTGCCGCATTCTGGATTAGTTGTAGTTTCCGAGTCACCTTCAAAGGTAGCCCCACGTAGAGTGCATTGCAGTAGTCCAATGGCCTAACTCAGTTTAAGGTTGCTTCCTACATTGCACCCTGACATCTGATAGTAAGAAGTCTCTTGCATCACCCTTCAAAGCATTGATGGATTTACTGGGCCTAGGCCAGGGGTCAGCAAACTTTTTCAGCAGGGGGCCAGTCCACTGTCCCTCAGACCTTGTGGGGGGCTGGACTATATTTTGAAAATTATATATGAATGAATTCCTATGCCCCACAAATAACCCAGAGATGCATTTTAAATAAAAGCACACATTCTACTCATGTAAAAACATGCTGATTCCCGGACTGTCCGCAGGCCAGATTTAGAAGGTGATTGGGCCGGATCCGGCCCCCGGGCCTTAGTTTGCCTACCCATGGCCTAGGCCAAGCCAGGAGCCAATGGCTCATGTAGTTGCTGAAACAATTGTCCCTTGCCTGGTGAGACTCAGCCATAATTGCCACCTCTAAAGTCCCAGGCTCTGGTCTGAAGGCGCAGGAGACCATCACCTTGCTGCTAATAAGCAGGTATGGGTCTGGTCAGCACCTGGATAGGAGATCACCTTGGAAGCACATGAGCACTGCCTTCTACTCCAGGATGCAAGAAAGGTGTGATACAAATGTAAGAAGAGTTTGGATTTCACTCCCTTTAAGGAGTCTCAAAGCGGCTAACATTCCCCTTTCCCTTCCTCCCCCACAACAAACACTCTGTGAGGTGAGTGGGGCTGAGAGACTTCAGAGAAGTGTGACTGGCCCAAGGTCACCCAGCAGCTGCATGTGGAGGAGCGGAGACGCGAACCCGGTTCCCCAGATTGCAAGACTGCCGCTCTTAACCACTACACCACACTGGCTCCTGTAAGAAAATACAGGAATAATTTTAAGGAGCAGGGGAGTAATGTCCCAGACACCCACAAAGCGTGTTCTCACTAATAGAGAGCACGTGTTGCGGTGGGGTCTAGCAGGCCACCCCACTGTTGCTGGGCTGATCTGTTTGGATGGCCACAGGCTACGATTGGGTGCGTGTGTTTCTGGGGAGATTTTGATGTTGCCAATTTGTGGGTTGGGCTAAAAGGTTTTAAATACTGGGCACGCTCTTTTGAGCGTCTTCTTTTGCTGCGTGCATTGGATCACCTGCCCACGCTCCCTGAAATGGGGATTTTGCGCTTGACCTTCCTATGCCTGTCATGGGGTCATCTGCTTTTGGGGCAGGGGCCTGGTAGGAATTTTGTCCATTTGGCTGATTGGCTGGAGCCATTTGGTTTTTGCCTACTGCATAGCAAATTGTCACAACTTGTAAGGTTCGCGGTTAGGCATTGGTTAAAAAATTGGTTGGTGGAGGGGTAAGTGCCTACCCCTCCAATGGTGGTGCTGAAAGGGAATTCCATTAAAGGAATCTGGGGGCTTGCCATGCTTTCGTCCAAGTCCCTGGCATTGGGCTTGGGCTGTGCAAGGCCTCTGGGAGCATGCAGGGAGAGGTGAGGGTCTAGTGCCCAGCTTCATTTCTCCCCAATATTGTTTTCCCTGACTGGCTTTCGCTAGAATCCGGAAGTCAGTTCTGTCCCTGGGCGGGGGGACAGATAGTCGGAACCAATGCCTAAGCAACCATTCACAGTTATGTATTTAAATAAAGTTGTTTTTTTATATAAAATATTTATTGAAGTTTTCAAAAAGTTTAAAAAAAACAAAACACACACACAAAAAGAAAAAAACCCAAAACAATCATATACCTTTCAATAACATTTTTCCTTGACTTCCCCACATCTCCTCTTCTTGTATTCCAATTCAATTTTTAGTTCAACAAGTTCCTGTCCCCAAATTTTACCTTATTATATTTAAATCCTTTTTGTTTAACCAATTTTAAAATAAATCTCAATCTTAATACATCAAATCTTATTCTTAATGCCTTTTTCTAAAGTCGACCCCAATTCCATTTCACGATTTCCCCATTTTAATCTAAAATAGCAAAACAGATTATTTACAAGAAAGAAAAAAAAAGAATATATTTATACCGCCTTTGGATAACCAAAACCCCACTCCCCGCTTTTCCCGGTTTCAATCTCCACCCACTGTCCATCAGTCCATCTGGTATCAGCCTGGTGATCTCACATCCGAGGCCCTTAAGTCTCTCTCCTTTCCTCTCTGTCGGTTTTTTTGATAGTCCTTTGTGTTAAACGCCAGATCTCGGAGAAGCTCTGTCCCCATAAGGTCCATACTTCTTCCTGCCAGGCCACCATATTTAAAATTGTAATCCAAATCTTGTTTTTTACTTCTTTTAAGTCCCAATGTCCCAGAAACTCCTGCTTCCACTTTGGTCAAATTTGTCTTTCCCTTTATGTCCATCTTTACAGGCCTCTGGCCTGCCAGGTCTCCATATTTATAATTGTAATCCAGATCTTGTTTTTTTCTTCTTTCTTTAATCCTCTGCTGCATTATAGCTCCTCCTTCCTTTCCCTCTAAGTTGTCATATGTAGCTTCTTCGAATTTCTCAAATTCCTTTTCTTGTTCAGCTGCAAGAGTTTTTAGTTCAAGGGCACAGTCTTTTTGTTCTGGTACAGAGACTTGAGTCAAGTCCCTTCCAATTTCCACAGGTTTGTTTGCTTTTTCATTCAATATTCTGGCATTTTTAGACAAAACAATGCTTTGTTCATGAAGTTTTCCCAGGCTACGAAAGATCTTCTCAAGTGCCGTCTGTATTTTTCCACTTACAGCCATTCTGTAATGTCCCAGAGCCCCCTCTAGGGGAGTGCTGGTTACTTAGTATTCCTTCCAGTTGTAAATCCAAAAGTCCTTTATTTTCCTTGATTTTCGACAATTTGTTACCTAAATGTAACAAATATAACCAGCCGAGGCAATAGAAACAAAGTTCTCTCTCTTTTTTTTCCCTCTCAGCTTTGACAGCTAGTTTGACAGCTGTCAAAGTCTTTTAAATCTCTCCAACAGGCTCCCTCGCGGATCGCTCCCGGGTCCTGGGGGAGGGGTAACAATCCACTTTCAAAATTAATTCTTATCCTCCAGCACATTCACTTATACTGCCAAAACGTGAAATTAGTTACTTTTGACTTCCCACGAAGAAGATGTTCTTTTCAACCTTAGTTATCTAGTCCTTGCTTTAAAATGTTTACAAAAGGGGGAGACGGACTTCCTCTTTGCGCCTTCCCCGCTCGTGCCGAATCAAAAAAGGTGATTTTTAATATCCAATTTCCGTAATACTCACGGGTTGTTACTTTTAGTCCAAATTTCAAAGGAAGAAGTCAGCGCTCTCCAACCATGGCATGCGGCTTCGCTTCGCGGAGACGGGTAGACAGCTCTCAGCTCCGCGCCGCTCACCCCCGGTATGTTCCGGAGCCTTTAAAAAGGCTCCTTTGCAGCGGGGGGGGGACGCAAATGGAGCCCGCCGAGCCTTCAGTTCACAGGCTTCCCAGCCTGTGATTTTTTTCGGGTCCCCGCTTCGCCGTAGCGGTAGAACCCTGGCTCCACGAAGCAGATTTCCTCCGGAGATCGGAGGAAATCCGCCATTACAGTTGCTGGCGCTGACCGGAAGTGTATTTAAATAAAGTTGTGGCCAAAAACCTTAAACAAAAATTACGTGTGATGTGTGAGTTATTGGGGTGGCTTGGGGACCTCAACACGCAACATTCCTCCCAGATTTCATCCGTCCTTAGCATGTCATTGTTGTTCACGTGCAGATGTTTTCTGCTGCAACCCAGACACCTCCAACAACTCTCAACCCATGTTTAAAACATTAGGAGGTTTACGATGTTGCTGATCTGCTTGTTGGAGAAGGGAGCCGCTAGCATGAAAAGCAGAACGACAAGCGTTCAGCTGCAAAAGAGTGTTGGACTTTGTAATATGTGTGGAAAAAGGTTCTCTGCACCTCAGCGGCTTTTCTGATTTGTGGAAAAGTTGCGCTGTAAAGGAAGTCTAGGAGCTGACATGCTGGAGAGTGAGGGCGAGGTGGTTTCTTATTATTAAGGACCTATATGGGGAACTGGCCAAATTTAAACCTGCGGAAACCACACAGGAGCGGCTCAAGAAAATGAAAGAAACACTCATAAACCACAAGACACTGCAGGCAGGGGCTACAACTTAACCGCTCAGACCTCCTTCTTGCTGTTTATAACCTCATCTCATGTTTGCTAGAAGGATTGCAACCCACAATTCAAAACCAGACTATCTATCTAAGGACTTTTTTCTTTGTTAAAATCTCTTTCGTCTTCCATCCACACGCATAGGAACAAGTCAGGAACCCCATCTCTAGTTTGACCCCTCTATAAGGTAAAGGGACCCCTTACCGTTAGGTCCAGACGTGAA
Organism: Podarcis filfolensis; assembly: GCF_964270895.1. Taxonomy (NCBI): domain Eukaryota; kingdom Metazoa; phylum Chordata; class Lepidosauria; order Squamata; family Lacertidae; genus Podarcis; species Podarcis filfolensis. Next base: position 81,057,526 of record NC_139603.1, on the reverse strand, counting down.
CGACTCTGGGGTTGCGGCACTCATCTCACTTTACTGGCCAAGGGAGCTGGCGGACAGCTTCCGGGTCATGTGACCAGCATGACTAAGATGTTTCTGGCGAACCAGAGCAGCGCACAGAAACGCCGTTTACCTTTCCGCCAGAGCGGTACCTATTTATCTACTTGGACTTTGACGTGCTTTCGAACTGCTAGGTGGGCAGAAGCAGGGACTGAGCAACAGGAGCTCACCCCGCCGCGGGGATTCGAACCGCCGACCTTCTGATTGGCAAGCCCTAGGCTCTGTGGTTTAGACCACAGCACCACCTGCGTCCCTGACCCCTCTATAGTAAGTAGCAAACACACAGTGTGATGATGGCATCTCGACATCATCACACTGTGTGTTTTGCTCCGCGCCACTCAATTGTGGCAGTCAACAATGGGGAACAGCTGGGGCAGGGGAAACACACAAGCTACCAACCTAAAAATGAGCATGAGCCCTAATTTCCCACTTACCCGGTGGCACTCCCAACATCATTTACAATAATCTTAAACAGAAAGAGAGAGAGAGAGATCAAGAAAGACAGAGAAATGGGGAGCCTGTTGCCTTCCAGATGTTTTGGACTACAATCCCATCAGCCACAGCCAGCACAGCCAGTGGTCATGGATAATGGGATTTGTAGTCCAATGCCATTCCTGACTGGGGTTGATGGAGTAATACAACATATGGAACATCACAAGTTCCTCACCACTGGTTTACAGTCTATACTGGCCCTATAGTAAACAAGCAGGCAGCTGATAGAAAACACTTTTCTTCTGCAAATGACCACTGGGAGTGGAGTGTAAGGATGGTGAACATCCAGATGTGGTTGGATTCCAAGTCCCATCAGGCCCATCCAGCATGGCCAATGGTCATGGATGATGGGAGTTGTAGTCTAACAATATCTGGAGGGCCGCAGGTTCCCCATCCCTAGCTGAAAATGGGTTTTCTGTGAGCGCTTGTTTTCTCCTGAACTTGTGGCTTGTAAATGCAGGGAAACCGAAAGGACTAGACTGGGACGTCAAACCACCAGTATCACATGGAAAGGAGCAGAAGTGAACAGAACGAGGCAGTTTTGCTGTGGTGGCCGACTAAAAAGCTGCAAAATGTACACAGAAAAGCAGGGTTGCTACGTTCTGGATGCACATGCCTTGCAGACTTGCCACGCCTGTTTAGCCCCCTTCAAGGCCAAGGCCACAGTAGCTGGTGATGCTAGTTTGCTGTGGTACCCCATTGTGCACAGCACTGACGAGCTTGTGCCTGTGCCGTCACAACCTCCTCTTTGCCCTCATCCATCAGAGCATTTTATCAGCCTTTTAAACTCAATTCAAACAAATCAAGGACACCAGTGGTCTCTTGACTACGTAAACTTCTAAGCGTCCGATTGCACTACAGCAGCGGTTCTCAACCTGTGGGTCCCCAGATGTTGTTGGACTACAACTCCCATCATCCCTGAGCTCTGGCCTTGCTAGCTAGGGGTGATGGGAGTTGTAGTTCAACAACATCTGGGGACCCACAGGTTGAGAAAGGCTGCTCTACAGTGAGGGAAAAACCACACTGAAATTCCCTTTTGATATACATCTGCATGTGCTGCAAATGGGTATTAAGCTAGTGAAATCCTAATAGCGAACTTATTCTTCGAGTGTGGTTCATTATGCAGTCAAAACTGCTTTCCCACCACACAAAGGAGCTTCCAGCAGGTCCAAGGGGAACCTTAGCAGAAAAACAAAACAACTTTAGATTGGGGGGAAAAGGGGAGCTTGGAACCTAAAGGGCTTTGAAGATTGACCATGCTCAGTGGTCGTAGAACTCTGGCTGGCAATTGAGAACATGGACAGAAACCAGAGAAGGGGATGGAATGGAGTGTATTGGAAAAGGGTCTGTCTGTCTGGCTGGCACTCTGAACAGGAATGCTCCACACTGCAATGTTTTTGTAGGTCTCCACTGTAAAGAGTCATCGCTTGTTGTGAGAAAACATTTTGTTGGTGAGGCTTTTCCTTCTCCACTGCCTTTAAAAACAGAAAACGGCATCCGAGCACAGCAGAAGAGTTTCTCACCGTGTGGCGTTTTCCAAAGCCCTCGAGAATGAGGCGTACTCGGTGGAGGAGTGTGTCAGGGAATAAAACCAGGTGGCTGCATCCAGAACGGCAGGATTGGCATCTTCTCCGCCTAGGGAGTTTTGGAGAGCCTGATAAAAGGCCACCTTGCTGTTGACGCGGCCTTGGCTTACTTCGAATCGCTAGACGAGAAGGAAAATGGGATTCAGAAGAACTCAGGAGCACAGCTTATACATTCAAAAAAACCCAAACAGGCCGGCTGCTACCTTCCTTCCTTCCTTCCTTCCTTCCTTCCTTCCTTCCTTCCTTCCTTCCTTCCTTCCTTGAAGTCTAATCGTGCAAGGAAGGTGGACAGAAACACCTTAGTTTGCACATGTATGAATCTCTCTGCTGATATTCAGTGTCTGCGTGACTTTTCAGAGAATAAGCTGCTTGGTTTTGCTATTTCAGTCGAGAGAAAACCGCCCTCTTAAAATAAGCAGGTGGTATTCAGTGCTGGGACGCAGGTGGCTCTGTGGGTTAAACCACAGAGCCTAGGACTTGCCGATCAGAAGGTTGGCGGTTCAAATCCCCGCGACGGGGTGAGCTCCCGTTGCTCGGTCCCTGCTCCTGCCAACCTAGCAGTTCGAAAGCACGTCCAAGTGCAAGTAGATAAATAGGTACCGCTCTGGCGGGAAGGTAAATGGCGTTTCAATGCGCTGCTCTGGTTCGCCAGAAGTGGCTTAGTCATGCTGGCCACATGACCCGGAAGCTGTACGCCAGCTCCTTTGACTAATAAAGCGAGATGAGCGCCGCAACCCCAGAGTCGGCCACGACTGGACCTAATGGTCAGGGGTCCCTTTACCTATTCAGTGCTAGCCTTGCTCTGAACAGATCCGTTGAAGTTAATTGACATGGCTAACTCGGGTTCATTAATATCAGTGGGTCTACTCTGAGTAGGGCATTGTGAAACACACCCAAATGGCTCAGATTCAACTAACCTGGCATGCTAGGGGAAGCCAGGGCAAGAGCAATGGGGCTTTCCACCCTTCTCCGGCCCCCGCGGCGGCCTGTACCCCGCCCTCAAATATGTTCTGAAGGGTCAGGAGAACTTCCCAAACAGCACACAGGGGGAGGAGACGAGGGTTAGTTCCATCCAGCAAGCAGAAACGCTTGTGGAGCCAGAACGGTCGGAAGACCGTGGCATTGAATTCCCCGCAATGTCTATAAATTGTCACCTATACTGAGATATGTGCTCAGTTCAGGCTTAAGAAGAAACCACAATTTCCTGCTTATGTGGACAGGTCACACTGCTGACACAGGCAAATAAAAAGGTCATTTTTAACAGCTAGTGGAAAGCACACTGCTGTAAGCTCCTGCCATAACTCAAAGGAAAGATCATTCCAAGGGCCGGGCACCACCACCGAGAAGGCCCTTTTCCAAAATGCCTTAAGCTCCACCTCTGCAGATGGCACTGCCACTAACAGGGCCTCGTCCAAAGATCATAGTGAACGGGCAGGTCTGTACAGGAAGGCCGGAGGCAGTCTTCCAAGGCATCTGGTCCCAAGTTGTTTGGAACAAAACCTTAAATAGGACCAATAATTAAATGACCTCTCTCCTCCATGGGGTAGGGTCAAAGAGGTTTGCACAGAATACAAGGAACACACAAACAACCCAGTTGACCTGGAATCCTGCCTTCCTCTGTTTGTGGGACTTGACATTCACAGAAGCCTTCACAGAAGATGAAAGTTTGGATTCTCAGAATAATGAATTCTCAGTACAGTGGTACCTCGGGTTAAGAACTTAATTCATTCTGGAGGTCCGTTCTTAACCTGAAACTGTTCTTAACCTGGACAGGGATGTCCTCTCTCGCCATTGTTATTTATAATGGTTCTGGAAGTCCTTTTGAGTTCAATTAGACAAAATGAACTAATAAAAAGGGTGACAGTAGGTCAAAATGAATATAAAGTTAAAGCCTTTGCCGATGACCTGGTAATAACGATAGAAGACCCTATAAACAGCTTAAATGAGGTGTTAAATGAGATTGACCAATTTGGCAAGGTGGCCGGGTTCATATTAAATAAGAGAAAAACCAAGGTTATGGTTAAGAATATGGATCAGACTCTTATAGAAGCAACGAGAAACAGGGATCGAAGTGGCTAAGAAGGTAAAATATTTGGGAATTTGGTTAACTCCAAAAAATATTGATTTATTTCAAAACAAATCTGTACTGGTGTGGAATGGAATTAAGAAAGACTTGGAAGTTTGGGGCAGGATGAAACTTTCTTTCTGGGGCAGAATTTCAACGATCAAAATGAGTGTACTTCCAAAGATGCTATTTTTGTTTCAAATGATCCCTATAATTAAGGGGACAAAGATCTTCAGAGAGTGGCAAAGAATGATTTCAAGATATATCTGGCAGGGCAAGGAGCCAAGAATACAATTCAAGTTATTAACAGATGCGAAGGAAAGAGGTGGTTTTGCCCTGCCAGATCTGAAACTATATTATGAAGCGTCTTGTCTCTGTTGGTTAAGGGAATGGATAAAATTAAAAAAATAATAAATTGTTAGATCTAGAAGGATTTGATAACAGATTTGGATGGCACGCCTATTTATGGTTGGAGAAGAAGAAAAGTCACAAGGGTTTTGAGAATCATATTTTCAGGAGTTCCATAATAGAAATATGGGACAGGTACAAAAATATACTGGAACCTAAAGTCCCACACTGGTTGTCTCCGTTAGAGGTTATGAGTGTAAAGAAAATTAATATGAGAGGGAATTGGATTACCTATGGAGACTTATTAATCAAAGAGGAGGGGAAATGGAAAATGAAGCCATATGAACAAGTCAAAGATTATGTGTATGATTGGTTGCATTATTTTCAGGTAAATGAAATGTTTAAAAAAGACTTTAAAGAGAGGGGATATATAGAGAAAGAATCGAAATTTCAAACAGAGATAATAAATAATGATTTTAAGATAATGTCAAAAATGTATAAAATGTTACTGGAATGGCAAACAAAGGACGAGGAGATAAAGTCGGTTATGATACATTGGGCCAGAGATTTCGGCTATAATATACAACTGGCCGATTGGGGAAAAATATGGAATGAAGATATGAAATTTACTGCATGTATGGCATTAAAAGAGAATATTATGAAAATGGTATACAGATGGTACGTTACACCAGTTAAGTTAGCAAAAATGTTTAAAACATGTAATAAGTGCTGGAAATGTAAAGAAAAAGAAGGATCATTCTTTCATATGTGGTGGGAATGTAAGAAGGTAAAATGTTTCTGGGAAATGATATACAATGAGTTGAAAAAGATGTTTAAATATACATTTGTAAAGAAACCAGAAGCCTTTTTGTTAGGAATAACAGGAAGAGAGATAAATAGAAGGGACTATAAACTTTTCCAATATGCAGTAACAGCGGCAAGAATATTAATGGCCCAAAAATGGAAACAAGAGGAACTACCGACCCTTGAAGAGTGGAGAATGAAACTTATGGACTACGCAGAATTGGACAAAATGACTGGGAAAATTAGATACCAGAGGGATCACAAGTTCATCGAGGACTGGGCAAAGTTTACGGATTATCTGGAAAACATCTGTGATGAACAGACAACGCTAGTGGGTTTTAAAGAGGTTTTGTGATAGTCGAAGGTGTTTTGTAAAAAAGAAATAGAGACGAAAGGATATTTAATTGGCAATATTATATAGAGAAAATGCGTAACGACAGTAAATATGAATGATTGGTGGAGGAGCTGGTGGAAGTACAAAAACTGGAAATCTGAGAACATGATTGTGTTGATTAATTTGTAAAGGAAAAACTGAATATATATATATATATATATATATATATATATATATATATATATATGTTACAGATAGGTAGCCATGTTGGTCTGCCATAGTCAAAACAAAAAAATATTTTTTTCCTTCCAGTAGCACCTTAAAGACCAACTAAGTTAGTTCTTGGTATGAGCTTTCGTGTGCATGCACACTTCTTCAGATACTATCTGAAGAAGTGTGCATGCACACGAAAGCTCATACCAAGAACTAACTTAGTTGGTCTTTAAGGTGCTACTGGAAGGAAAAAAATATATATAAAAGAAACTGTTCTTAACCTGAGGTACCACTTTAGCTAATGGGGCCTCCCACTGCCGCCGTGCCACATGCGCGCGATTTCTGTTTTCATCCTGAAGCAAAGTTCTTAACCCGAGGTACTATTTCTGGGTTAGCAGAGTCTGTAACCTGAAGCATCTGTAACCAGAGGTACCACTGTATCTGTTTCTGTCCTTGCGCAGAACTTTTGTAGAATACATATATAGCTATTATTATTACTATTATTACTATTATTATTATTATTACATTCATATTTCACCTTTTTCTCCAAGGAGAAATACAAGGAGAGCATACATGGCACTTTTCCCGCTCCCCATTTTATCATCGCAACAACCCTGTGAGGTAAGTTAAGCTGAAAGACAATGACTGGCCCAAGGTCACGCAGGGAACTTCATGGGCAGGTGGAGACTTGAAGCCTGGCCTCCTGGGTCCTACAGCCTGACACTCTAACCACTACACCACACTGCCTCTCAGGTCTGCCATAGTTGCCCAGAGTACCATCAGGTAGCTGGAGCTTTCTGTGATCCTAATATAGCAGGTTAAATTCTCTAGGAGCCACCTAAAGGGCTATCATTATATTCAGGTGGGGTTCAATCACATACTAGCAAACTCATGTTGGGAAATTCAAGCTGGGTTGGAGCTCTTGCACAACAAACCTGCTTGCCCAAGAATCAGCCTTTTTTCTTTTTTGCAATAAGGAAAGTGATGGGGGAAAGTGTGCGATAACACCTGCTTCAACACAGCATTGTCTAACTTCTCCGCAAACAAACTGGAACAAATGCTCATTCGTTAACCAGTGTGACCTAATCCCCATGCAAACCAAATGTTATGTATTGAGTTGAATAGGATCCAAAAGGCAGCAGTCTGATTGGTCCTAGAACAATAGGGTCCAGAATGCAGCAGTCTGATTAGTCCTAGAACAATGCAGCAGTATGATTGGTCCGCAGGAGCCACCCAATCCAGCTCCAGGTGGAAGTGAATCCGCAACCTGATTGGCCTACAGGAGAATCCCAGAATTAGCCAATCACATGTGGCCCATTGTGTAAATAATGTATATAAAGCAGATATCTTGGGGGAACTTTCACTCCTCACTACTATGAGCTGAATAAAGAGCATGAAATCCAATCTCCACTCCGAGTATATTTCACCAAATCAGGATGAATTTTCAGTAAACAGGTCATCTGGAAGCTCCAGAATTTGCATGAGTCATTCAGAAATCCAGTCAGGAACAATGAAAGCTGTCAAGCACCCGCCCCCGTTCTCAACAGAGCCAAGAGTTTTGGGGGGACTCCCCCCCCCCACATCTTTTAAAGAATAATATGTCTCTGAAATATAATTTCCTTTACCGTCTGTTTTTAAAGAGTAGATTTCTCCCACCCCCGAAATGGCTATAGAGTCATTTCCTGAAAAGCTGGAAACCTGAGCATCCCCTCTGCTCCATCTTGTTGGCAGGAGACTTGCGACTGGCTCAAGAAACTGCCTGGAATCATCTCTTTCCAAATAGTTCCAGAGAGCAGCGTCGAATAACTCACCATTTTTCTTTCTTATCATTGGCCTGACTCGAAAACAAAACAAAAATGTGTGTATGTGTTTGTGTATCAGTTTGTACACTCAAACAGATGTTTAGGCCTCAAACTCACAAATGGCAGATCCCTCAAGGTCAACGTATGTTTGGAATGTAACGATTTATGCTGCTGACAGGATCTCACATGGGGTGGGGGGGGGACTCCCACTCTAGAGCTGGACGGATCAGTTTCTCATTTTGCCCATCTTATATTCAGCCTGCCACATCCATGCCTGAATTTGTGATTTATTTATTTTTGAAGGGGGGAAAAATCCTCACTAATTTTTTCCAACATTTTAGTGAGCATTTCACTTAACACACACACTTTTGCAAGCAATTTTCCTCCAATATAATGCACACTCCCTTCAAAGGCACATTTTCAACCACAGCTTCCCCTTATTATTATTATTTGGGGGGGCGGTTTAGAGAACTGCCTGCAAAATCCAGAGACATTTTCAAATGATAGTTGTGTTTTGGTCTGCACCTGGTTTAGAGAAGTGTGAATCAGGTAAAGGTAAAGGAACACCTGACCATTAGGTCCAGTCACAGATGACTCTGGGGTTGCGACGCTCATCTCGCTCTATAGGCCAAGGGAGCCGGTGTTTGTCCGCAGACAGCTTCCGGGTCATGTGGCCAGCATGACTAAGCCGCTTCTGGCGAACCAGAGCAGCGCACGGAAATGCCGTTTACCTTCCCGCTGGAGCGGTACGGTACCTATTTATCTACTTGCACTTTGACGTACTTTCGAACTGCTAGGTTGGCAGGAGAAGGGACCGATCAATGGGAGCTCACCCTGTCATGGGGATTCGAACCACCAACCTTCTGATCAGCAAGCCCTAGGCTCTGTGGTTTAACCCACAGCACCACCCGCATCCCAAGGTAGGCTTGTGTTAGAATTGATCCCCCACTCCTACCCATGATAGGAAACTAGCTGGTCAGGGAGAAGGTTGGACTAAAAGCCTTTCCCCTGATATCTAGTTCTCCACATTTTTTCCTCTGAGAGTGCAGTGGCTATTTTGGGTGCTGAGATCTTGCCCCAGAAAGCTACGTCGTGTGGTGCCCCAAAATGCACATGTTGGGGTGCTATGCTCTCATGTGTCTTTTGGGAATCTGTGATCTTATGCGGGTCATGTGACTTGCATGGGAGCCCAGCTGGGAAGATGCACATTACGATTTTGGGACTCCACATGTGAGAGGGTATGGTATCAATAGACCTATGCATGATGATTTATGGAGGCAGTGAGAGATTTTACTTTCTTGGGCTCCATGATCACTGCAGATGGTGACAGCAGTCATGAAATTTAAAGACGCGTGCTTCTTGGGAGGAAAAGCAATGACAAACCTAGACAGCATCTTAAAAAGCAGAGACCTTGCCAACAAAGGTCCGTACAGTAAAAGCTATGGTTTTCCCAGTAGTGATGTATGGAAGTGAGAGGTGGACCATAAAGAAGGCTGATCGCCAAAGAATTGATGCTTTTGAAGTATGGTGCTGGAGGAGACTCTTGAGAGTCCCATGGACTGCAAGAAGATCAAACCTATCCATTCTTGAGGAAATCGGCCCTGAGTGCTCACTGGAAGGACAGATCCTGAAACTGAGACTCCAATACTTTGGCCACCTCATGAGAAGAGAAGACTCCCTGGAAAGGACCCTGATGTTGGGAAAGATGGAGGGCACAAGGAGAAGGGGACGACAGAGGATGAGATGCTTGGACAGTGTTCTCGAAGCTACCAGCATGAGTTTGACCAAACTGCAGGAGGCAGTGGAAGACAGGAGTGCCTGGCGTGCTCTGGTCCATGGGGTCACGAAGAGTCGGACACGACTAAACGATAACAACATACATGATGCTTTAGAAAGAAAGTTGCAACAGGTGAGTCGTCAGTCAGAGATATGAGGCGGAAGGCAAAATGAGAGCTGAACTGGTGTCTGATGCAGCGGCAGGTATAGATATTCTGATTACGAAGTCGGAAGAATATCTAGCTCACAGCATGGCTTAAAGGGCCTCATTTCTGGCAGCAAAGGTATGGATATGAAAACAAGCTGGTACTGTCATACCTAAAGGCTAGAATTTCAAAGCTAGCACTGTTGTGCAGCAATGAACGTTCCAGTGTGTATAAGTTATTCTGTGTTACCTGTTGCATTCACAGTTCCCTGGAGGATGAGAGGAACTGGAAGAAAAAGAGTAGGCTCTGCTCTCTTCCAGTTGCTCTCTTCTCCCAGGGAAGAATCAATAAAGATATTGAAAGGAAAAAAGAACGAGTGGTTGCCTAACTTGTTTTTGACATTTCGGAGCAACCAAGGGGCATTATTTTCATCTGGTGATGAAAAGGCAGACAGTCGCGTGCAGTAAAACTGGCGATAATTGGCAACAGGTTGGTGCAGAGTGCTTCACAGGGGGAAAAGAGAAAGCAAGGAGCCATCGGCCAGGAAGCTGAGATGAAAAGACCGAGCACAAAAGGAGCGGGCGCTGCTCTTTGTGGGGAAGAAACACTTTCAGGACTGTCTGCCTCCTGAATATTTCGGCACGCTCACAGACATTTCGCCTCTCGTTATCTTAATTTGAAAAACATGGGCTTCTCTTTCGGCAGCTGGGGAGATGAAGCCCCAGGGACTCTCTGTTACACTGCCCACATCTCCGAGAGCAAATCTGGGATTACAGTCCCTAGTCAAAGTGGCGTCATGTGGAATCTGCTTGCCAGGAAGCCTGCAGGGACCGAGGCCCCCGAACGACAAATCTGCAGGCAAATGTGTAGAAGAGTCACCTGATATCAAGAAGAGTCCCTTTAAGCGGGGGGGGGGGGGGGGGGTGGAATGGCAAGAGGCGATTTACTCTGAAGGTCTGTAAACCACTTGATCAAAAACCTCTCTGGCGTAGAAATAAATCTGTAAACGGAACACAGCTTAACCCACAAACCAGCTAAGAACAAATATACACAAAACCATATCTAAGCAAATATAAGCCATGGTTGTTGAGCAAAACACAGGCCATGAAAGTGGGGCATTTTAGGGACGGGGAGGGCAATATTACATTTCTATCTCAGTGAAATATACTTGGAGTCGAGTGTGGATTTCATGCTCTTTATGCAGCTCATAGTAGTGAGGAGGAATGGAAGTTCCCCCGAAATGTCTGCTTTATATACATTATTTACACAATGGGCCCCACGTGATTGGCTAATTCAGGAATTCTCCTGTAGGCCAATCAGGTTGCGGATTCACTTCCACCTGGAGTTGGATTGGGTGGCTCCTGTGGACCAATCAGACGTCTGCATTCTGGATCCTATTATTCTAGGACCAATCAGACAGCTGCATTCTGGATCCTATTGTTCTAGGACCAATCAGACTGCCACAATTTGGATCCTATTCAACTCAGTACATAACACCCAGCTTTCCTCCAAGGACATTAAGGTGACATAGATGATTTTCCCCCGCCTGTAGATCCTTCCAGCAGCTAGAAGCTGGCAGCTGCTGTTTCAATTTTCTCAAAGCCATCAAGGGTGATGCAGCTGCACCATCAGGTAGCATCACTCCTATGGAAAGAAACCACAGGGACGAAGCACAGGGACCAGTACATAGTTCTCTAGATGGGCATCCTCTTCCTCCTCTCTTCTCAATCAGGCTATCTCCATTCTGGCAACTATATTTTCACTTCCAACCAGGACCGTCTTAAGCATATCCCGTGTTGCAAAAAACCCTCCGGTGCCCTGCCCCTTTCCCAGAGTTGTCAATCTTTTTTTAGGGCTAGAGGAGGTGGGCAGTGGATGGAGGGTGGCTCCTCCGGCAGGAAAGAGGCAGAGGCTGAACGCAACGCCTCCCGGCTCAGCTGGTCGCTTCGTGCCACGGTGGCAACGGCAGGCAGCACACCGAGCGAGTGGGCTTGTGCCAAGCGAGCGAGGGTGAGGGCGCCACCCCACAGAATTCGGCGCCTGCAGGCTAAAAGGGAAAAAAACCCAGCCGACGCTCAGCAGCAGCGGCACACGCACCCTCGCTCACTCAGAGCGCTCGTTCAGTGTTCCCTGGACTCCCGCCTGGCGCCCTCCAGAACTTGGCGCCCCGGCGCCCCGCGCCACTAGCCTCTATGGGTAAGACGGGCCTGCTTCCAGCACAGCAGCCTACCTACCTTAATTGCCTTTGCTCTGCTGATCAGCCCATCTTGTTGAGCACTTCCGATCAGCAGGTCCACCTCCGAAGGTCGAGAACGTTGCAGAGCTGCTGCGAGAGGCTCCTGGAGGTAGACACCGTCAACGACTGGGCTCCAGTACTGGAATGGTCCACTTATAGCCAGGAGCTACGATATGAGTAGAGAGGCAGTCAGTGTTGGGGAGAGGAGAGAGGAACAACATTAAGAACATAGCTGCTGAATCAGGCCAGTGGTCCATCTAGTCCAGCATTCTGCTCTCACAGTGGCCAAACGCCCATGGGAAGCCCACAAGCAGGAACTGAGAGCAATAACTGTCTCCCCACTTGTGAATTCCAGGAACTAGCATTCTGTTGGCAGGTCTTCTTAGGTGAATCCTGCCCAATTTATTTTTTCAATGAACTGCAGGCTGATTCACCAGAGCAACTTAACGCAGGCATAGGCAAACTCTGGCCCTCCAGATGTTTTGAGACTACAATTCCCATCATACCTGACCACTGGTCCTGTTAGCTAGGGATGATGGCAATTGTAGTTCCAAAACATCTGGAGGACCAGAGTTTGCCTATGCCTTTCTTAACCCATCAATATTTCAGCCATGATAATGACAGAGGAATGGATTGATCTGTTAGCTTTGCTTGAACACATGAATCATCCCACCCCCAAATCTCTAATTCAGTTCTCCACATTTCCACAGCAAACTGATTTTTTAAAAAATATTCCCATGAAAATTTGCCAGTGTTTTGGTGTGAATTTGTCCTAATCAACACATCTTTGTAAGCAGTGTTAATCAATATACACTTTTGGGGGGCAAACAATTCTCCCTAGCATTCTGCATTTTCATTAATATGTGCATTTCAAGCACATATTCCACTATTACACATTTTTGTACATTGTTTTATTGGAGAACCGCATGGCGAACAGCCGTGTTTCAGTTCACAAAGTGCTTTGAGAAGTGCAAATTTGGTAGTTTCTCCTTTAAATGCGATTTCTATTGTCACCATTTCTTCCTTCCTGGCAAATATTGATTCCCCAGACTGAAGGGTAATATTTACCCACACAAAATGAAATACCAATCTCTGCTACTGTTATGGGGCAGATCTGACCTCCGCAACCCACACATTTTCAGCTCTGCCAGCAAAACAAGAAAAGAGGCACACCCTGGTTTGTGCATCATTGAGGACTTTGGCAGGCAACTGACGGAGGCAGGATACAATTTCTTCGCTGCTGGCTGAAGGGCATCCCAGTTCATGAGTCAAAATGGAAGCTTGTGTCCGTGCTTTCTCCTGACTGATGGTTGAAGCAGGAGAAAAAGCAGAACCTCCCTGAAAAGAGAAAACAGATGTCCAAGTCATGGTGGTTGTGGATTAAGTTCTTCCCTGATGCATCTTAAATCCTGGAAAGCAAAGAATAATTATTTGAAGCAGTAGGGTGGATGAAGCCATTGATGATTGGAGACAAGGAGTGCTGGCCATTATCCAAAGGTCTCTCAGATCTGTGAGATAACCAGCCTCATATAACCAACATGCTCAAGTCTAATTAATGCACGATGGGGTTAACACCATAGAGTAAGCTGTCCTGAATGGATTAGCTTGTTTACTCCCACCCCCCCACCTTGGGAGGAAGGAAATCAAGGATATTGTTCCCCTTCAGTCTACCTGAGAAACTCAACATGTTGCTCCAAGCTCAGACCACATGGCTCCAACCAGCCTCCCTTGAGTTCCTGTACCAGTAATTGAGCAACTTTCACCATGGTAACTTAGCCAAGTTTTACTGCCTGTGTTTTTTGACTGCTGCATGGAAAAGCACATAAACCTGACCTATGAAGAGTTTGTAAGTAGAGTGGTACCTCAGGTTAAGTACTTAATTCGTTCCGGAGGTCCGTACTTAACCTGAAACTGTTCTTAACCTGAAACACCACTTTAGCTAATGGAGCCTCCTGCCGCCGCTGCACCGCCGGAGCCCAATTTCTGTTCTCATCCTGAAGCAAAGTTCTTAATCTGAAGCACTATTTCTGGGTTAGCGGAGTCTGTAACCTGAAGCGTATGTAACCTGAAGCGTATGTAACCTGAGGTACCACTGTAAACCATGTTTAACCTACCAAACATGCAGTCTTTTTCTATGCTAAGGGAAGAGGGGAACTTTGTAAGGAACTTAGAAGGGCACGTTTCAAAGGCCTAACATCCCATATTTCCATACTTTACTTTGCGTTTTTAAATCGTTGCTGGGCTTCTCTCACCAAAAATACTTGCCCCGAACTTGGATTTTGGCATGCAGGGAATTCTCCTTTATATACCATACTTTCCCATGTATAAGATTAGGGCTTTTTTTTTTACTTTAAAATAAGGTTAAAAATCTCAGATAGTGCATATGCCCATTTTCTAAATTTGGGGTCTCCAAAAGTAAGGGGCATCTTATACATGGAGGTGTCTTATACACAGAAAAATGCGGTACCTATTTTTTCCTTGCTGCTAGCACCTAGCCATGACGGCTATGCTCAGCCTACATAGGTAGAAACAGCAATGCTTCTTAATTTCCCGTAGCTCTGGGAGGGGAATAGGGGTCTCCTAGCAACTCCCAGCACCTTTCAGAATTCTTTGGAGAAGCCATGACTGTATATAGTATACTACTGTTTTATATGTATGGTGTAAATGTGGTCTAAGCAAAATCTACTTCCCTCTGCTTCCCCCCACCCACTCAGGTCCTTATCACTAACATTCAGCTGCATCCTCTCATCAGGAAATTGTCTTGGTGAAAGTATGAAGCCACATCCCATGGGGAATTGACAGGACCCTTTATACTCGTTAACGGGGAGTCAAATTTGAGGGTTTCTCTTGCGGAAGTAGTCTCAGATTAGGATATCTCTCAACTGCCCCTAGCAGCTGGTTCGCTTCCCTGCCTCCCTGGATAGCTGAATGACTTCTAAGACTGTGTTTCCAAAGTTCTGGTAGTTTGGGGCACATTCCCCCCCTGAAAAATGGATCTGGGAACTATCAACTTGGTGTAAGCATGACTCACAGCAGCTTACAACATTTTGAAATTAAAATTTTATAAAATAGCAATACAGTGGTACCTCGGGTTAAGAACTTAATTCGTACTGGAGGTCAGTTCTTAACCTGAAACTGTTCTTAACCTGAGGTACCACTTCAGCTAATTGCCGCTGCGCAATTTCTGTTCTCATCCTGAAGCAAAGTTCTTAACCCGAGGTACTATTACTGGGTTAGCAGAGTCTGTAACCTGAAGCATCTGTAACCTGAAGCGTCTGTAACCCGAGGTACCACTGTATAAGAATAATCCACCAACACGATAGGGTTAAAACCAGTTAGAAGAGTTAAAGCCAAAACATAAAAAAGCATTATCTGGAATAAAATGGTTGTTAACAACCAAAAATAAATGACATATTGTATTTTTTAATATTTTGTTGGAAGCCGCCCAGAGTGGCTGGGGAAACCCAGCCAGATGGGCGGGGTATAAATAATTATTATTATTATTATTATTATTATTATTATTATTATTATTATTATTATTACAAGGGTGGGTTGGGGGAGCAGTCAACCACAATTAACAGAACACAGCATTTCATAATCTGGGAGCAGCCACGGAAAAGGCTCCCTCTCGTTTCCCATTTGCATCCACCCTTTGAATGGACACAGAGCCATTGAGTCCTGGTATACGGAGCTATGGGACAAAACTTGAGAGCCACTATGGCGCAGTGGTTAGAGTGTTGGACTAGGACCTGGGAGACCAGCGTTCAAATCCCCACTCAGCCCATGAAGCTCACCTTGGGCCAGTCACTGCTTCTCGGCCTAACCTACCTCACAGGGTTGTTGTGAAGACAAAAATAGGGAGGTGGAAACTATGTTCACCACCTGAAGCTCCTTGGAGGAAAATGGTGGTATATAAAATAAAATAATGAAACGCCAGGGGAGGATTAGTGCCTTGAAACTGAGAGAAAGAGAAAGCAAGCAAGAGAACCCTTCTTTTCCTTGGACTACTTGCATCCTTTCATGGGAGGAAAGAGCATGTTTTGGGACAACTACAAGAAATGAGCATCCATTGTCAATAATAATAATAATAATAATAATAATAATAATAATAATAATAATAAATGCCCAGGGCACCCACATCATCATCTTCTACTCACTTTTTCCTTAAAGGGAGGCAAAACCTGTGTGATGTGATCCATGAGAGGCAGTCAAGTACAGCATTCATTGTAATGCTAGAGAAGACATGCAAGGGAATGTTTGGTCCAGCCAGTCGAAACTTCCTGTTTCCTCCTGGCTGGAGCATCCTTCCTTCTGCATGTGATAGAAGGTGGGCGTGACCTAACCTGTCCAGGTAACGAAAGGACGAGTCACGCAGCACACTTTCCTCTTTTTGACTTCTTCGTTTGACCAGTTTCTAGCTTAGCTACATATTTGTAACTAAGTCTGCCTTCAGGAATCCAACTGTGAACTGATGTGAGTAAACATATTTTACTGACTTTGAATAAGATTGTCGTGTCTTTATTCTTTTAAGAGGAATTCAAGGGATCTTACTAGGAATGTACAATTCAATCTGAGACAGATTGAATTGTATAATAGTGAGAGGCTCACACGAGCCTGCAACCAGCTATCTGCTGTGCATAAGAAAGGGGGAATGTAACTCTGCTACATAAAGGATCTTGCTAGTGCAGGTTAGGAAGGATATTAATAAACAATATATCCACTCCTGCCACCCTGAACATTCCCACAATACTTACAGAATAGAACCAGCACCTTCTGCTTCTGCTTGTGGTATGCCTCTACACCACCTGTGGCTCTTAATCTGATGCTATTTCTGAATTTACCATCTCACTGGTTCCTGGTCTATGATTTTGGAATCCCTTAGAACCCACTTTCAGCTACACACTGGATCCCTCATGCCTGTTTTCCCCACGTCTGTCGGCTATGAATGGCAGAGAGATGCTTTTACACTTAAGACTGTTGATATTTAGCTCCTTACAAAGAGACGTTAACTTGATGCAAATAAGACAATTGCAGACAGCAAGCAGATAACATCTGATCTATAATGCTAAAACAGATTTAGTAAAAAGAAAAAAAAGGTGGTTTCACAAATGACTCATCCTAAGTTTGGAACATTGGTTAACACTCTGAAGTTGTCGAAACTTCATACACACACACAAACACACACACTACACACAAATAGCAAGACATGAAAACGTCATGTACTGGGATACGGATGACTCTGCAAAGAATATATATAACTTCACAAAAATTCAGCACACAGCCATTCATTCTGAAGCACGTAGCAACTATTTCAAATAAAACCTATATATAATACTGTGGTGTCTTCTTGTTAGATCCCTGGCTTTCAGCATAGGAAACTCAAGAAAACAACACCCACTAAGTTGATTCTCACATTACTTTTACCTAGCAAGGAGATTAATCGCTGTATCAGAAAAAGAACACAAAGCATCATGTATGAGGGGTGAGCAGTCTGCCGTACATCTGGATTTTCCCGGATGTTACTGGGATTTCGAAGGTGGAATTTCCGAAAGGTGGCACATTGTCCTTAGACAAGTCAATTGGTGTTTTTGTAAAAAAAAAAAAAAAAAAAGTTCAGCAAATTGGGGGGTTTCCTTTAAAAAGCTCAAAAAATTGTGGTTTTCCCTAAAAGAAGCTCAGCAACTTTTGTGGTGTCCTGGTTTTTACTTTTTGAAATATGGCAACCCTATAACAAGGTTATAGTACGACCAGGCTGTATATTGTCTCCCTGCTTATTTAACTTATATGCAGAATTCATCATGCGAAAGGCTGGGCTGCAGTAAGGAGCTGGTGTAAGAAACTTTCCTCCCTAACCTACCCCCAGGGAGCAAGTCTGCATGTTTCTATAAATAAGGCAACTCATTTCCTTTTCTTCTGATTATGTCTATCATAGGTTTCTGTTATGTACTAAGCTTGGATCCTAGAACAATAGGCAAGTAGGATCCTAAAATGCAACAACTGATTGGCTTGCAGGAAAAGACCAATCAGGCTCCAGGAGGAAGTTAATCAGCCTATTAGGCTGGTATGGTCGTAGAATGCAACAACTGATTGGCCTGCAGGAAAAGACCAATCAGGCTCCAGGGGGGAAGCAGAATCAGCCAATCAGATGGGACTCATTGTGTAAATAATGTATATAAAAGCCTGAGGTTTGGGGGGCAATTCAATCACTGTTTTACAAGCTGCAATAAAGAGCATGAAATCAGTACAGGACTCTGAGTATATTTCAGTTTCCAAATATAATCAGAAAGAGGCGCTGAGTCAATCCTGCACTCTCACCAGATGTGAAGGACTCCCAGGAGACCACTTACTTTTCTGCTGTCCAAGGATTTTGCCCTTAGACTGTCTGCTTTGTAGGGAAACTATTTTAGGAATCCCCAAAAGAAACAGGGAGCTATGTTGGAGCCTGACTCATCTAAAGACAACGGGTGTGATCCAAAGAACATCAGACACACCCAAGCTTTGGCCTGCACCTTATTTTACTGCACAGAGGCGGAGCTGTATTTTTTGCAAAGCAATGTTTCCTAATACAGTGGTACCTCGGGTTAAGTACTTATTTCGTTCCGGAGGTCCGTTCTTAACCTGAAACTGTTCTTAACCTGAAGCACCACTTTAGCTAATGGGGCCTCCTGCTGCCGCCGCACCGCCAGAGCACGATTTCTGTTCTTATCCTGAAGCAAAGTTCTTAACCCAAGGTACTATTTCTGGGTTAGCGGAGTCTGTAACCTGAAGCGTATGTAACCTGAAGCGTATGTAACCCGAGGTACCACTGTAAAACACAATTTTTTTGTGCTTCTTTCACTAGTATTTGTGTTTTCATGGGCATTTCCCTCAAATATATGCATTTTTGTGCACTATTTGGCTGGAGACCTACGGTGAGAATTTTGAAGGATGGCTGTGTTTTGGTTCTTGCATTGTTTTGAAGAAAAGTGTGAATTAGGTGTATTTGCCATTAAATGCAAACTGAATAGATTCCAACCCACCCACCCATTCTGGACTACTGCAATGCCCTCTACATGGGGTTGCCCTTGAAGACAGATCTGATAAACGGTTCGCCTTGGAGGTCATTTTGCTATAAACATGCATTTGCTTGATCTGGCTAGTTGTAAGTTTGCAATACATTCAGCGGTTTTAAGTGCCTTGCTGGTTTCCGTATTACAGGCCACTTCCCACATGCGAATGTTTTTGATAACTTTTTTTTTATATCCCGAAAGGTCTGTGTTCAGCTTTCAAATTTGCTCCAGGCTGCTGCAGCAGCAGCAGCTGAGTTCGCTTAATCCCTCAAAAATAAATAGATCTGTAGGCTTCTATTAAGGGGCTTAATATCCTTCTCTCATTCTTGATGGCGGCAATCTCACTGGAGGGTTGCAAAAAGAAAAGAAAAAAAGAGCTGCAAAAGCAAACATGCAAAGGGTGTCCTTTTTAAAGAAACATATACTAGCCTCGCTGCTAATCATGTTAGTTCCGCTGAGGACCTCAAGAACAGCCACGTGCGAATGGAAACAGCCTGAAGGGATGTTATCTCCACATAGACGAAGCCTCTCCCACCACAGAACTTTATCTGCTTTGCCTTGAGGTTCGTAACTGGAGGGGTCAAAGGATAATTCCCAATGGGCTGGACTCAGGCCTGGGTTGATGACCTGCTACCAGGGGTCAACAAACTTTTTCTGCAGGGGGCCGGTCCACTGTCCCTCAGAACTTATGGGGGGCCGAACTATATTTTGAAAGAAAAGAATGAATTCCTATGCTCCACAAATAACCCAGAGATGCATTTTAAATAAAGGGACATATTCTGCTCACGTAAAAACACCAGGCAGGCCCCACAAATAACCCAGAAATGCATTTTAAATAAAGGGACACATTCTACTCATGTAAAAACACGCTGATTCCGGGCCGTCCACGGGCCAGATTTAGAAGGCGATTGGGCCGGATCCGGCCCCCGGGGCCTTAGTTTGCCTACCCATGTGCTAACCCCCTAGAATTGCTATATGCTCATTTGCTTTTTAAAAAATGTAGTACTCCTGCATTTCACAAGGCAGCTGAGAGTTGATAGCACTCAGCCAAATGGGCAAATGATCTGACTCAACAGAAGGGAGCATACACTTATTGGGTTCACTAAGGGCTTCTGCCACAACTCACTCCACTCATGAGCCCTGACTATCCCGTTGTTGGAGAACAGCATCCATCAGCCATGACAGCTGCAGCCACCAGCTCGCTGGTTTGCATACAGACAGTTCCAGGTTCAATCCCCAACATCTCCAAAAACAGCTGCCAATGTCCCCAGTAACAATTCCATTGTTGCAGCCCATCCATGAGCCTTAAGGTGAAGGGCAGGCAAAAACTGAAGATGATAATAAACCCCACCAGTGTGTACTAGATTGTCATGGACTGGCTGGATGCTGAGGAGAGGCACCAGCTGGGAAACCCCTGGGGAAGAAGGCTCAGAGCCCAGGGAGTGGTGGTGGGATGACGATGGGTAGTCAGAAGGAGAAGAAGGAGCAGACTGAGGTGTCAGAAGCTGAAGAGGTAACAGGGTTTAGTGAGCAGGAAGAGTCTGTAGCAGAGAGCAGTCCAGAATCAGAGGTAGAATCAGAGGAGGCTAGAGAGGGGGTGGGGAGAGGCAGAGATGAGGCAGGCTGCTGAAGAAGCCAGGGGCTCTCCCCCTCCTGATGTGATCCACTCACACACACACCCCAGTCTCCCAGAACCTGAAGAGGTATGAAGAGGGCGGAGCAAAGGCAAAACCTTTGACAAGAGTCTCAGATTGCTTGGGAAGGACCCATAGGAGGAAGAGGCAACTGTGGAAGGCAGGGCACTTCAGTCCTCACAACTGACTCATTGGGGCAAGATCTACCAAGAAGAGCTGCTGGGCTCGCTAGGCCTGAGCTGTTTTGTTTCTTTGAATAAAGAGCTAACTTCACTGATGCCATGTGAGTTACTGCAGACGCCTGCCCTGACACTGGGGAGTTTTCGCCTGGCTGAAATGTGTCCTTGAACTTTGGCAATGCCTCTTGCTTGTCTGGATGGATGATAGAGATGGATGGATAGATGGATGGGTTTGCGGTAGAAACAAGCCTACTGCGCAAAGGTAAAGTTTCCATTCCTTGCTCTGCCCATCTTTGCTGCTGCTCTAGCCCACAGCTGGTGCATGGACCTCATCTGACTGCCCAGAAGAATGTGAAAAAGGTTCCCCTGATACAGGGATTGTACTGTACGCATATATGTGTGTGTGTGTAAAGGGACCCCTGAACATTAGGTCCAGTCGTGGCCGACTTTGGGGTTGCGGCGCTCATCTCGCTTTATTGGCTGAGGGAGCCAGCGTACAGCTTCCAGGTCATGTGGCCAGCATGACTAAGCTGCTTCTGGCAAACAAGAGCAGCGCATGGAAATGCCGTTTACCTTCCCGCCGGAGTGGTACCCATTTATCTACTTGCATTTTGACGTGCTTTCGAACTGCTAGGCTGGCAGGAGCAGGGACTGAGCAGCGGGAGCTCACCCCGTCGCAGGGATTCGAACCGCCAACCTCCTGATCGGCAAGTCCTAGGCTCTGTGGTTTAACCCACAGCGCCACCCGCGTCATATATATATATATATATATATATATATATATATACACAATGCAAAGTACTTCAAACTAGCATGAACTTTGGCTGCATCATGCAGGAATCTCCGCAATGCCTCCCTGTTGTGAAGGAGGGCGAATGACCTCCAGTGACTTTTGCAACCTGCTCAACGTCTGACTCAAACCAAGAGAAAAAGGAACACCCACGTAAATCTTGCTCTCTCATTTGGAAAGGAATCGAAAATAAAACCGCCAGTATCATAATGCCATTGCACTAATCTGGGGTGTGACTGCGTTTGGAAGACTGCGATGGTTCTGGATGCCTCACCTCAAAAAGAATATTCTGGGGTTCGGAGAGGTTCAGGAAAGGGCCACCAAAATGATCGAGGGGAGGAAAGGTGAAGAAAGGTTGCAGCGTTTGGGGCTTTTAATTTAGAAAAAAGGTGAGTTAGATGCGACATGATAGAAGTTCATTAAATTATACTTTGCATGGAGAAAAGGGAGAGAGGAAAGTTTTCCCCGTTTCTCTCATAGCACTAGTATTCAAGGAAACCCAACGAAGCTGAATGTTGGAAGATGCGGGACAGATAAAAGAAAGAATTTCTTCACATGCCACATAGTTAAACTGTGGAACTCGCTGCCACAGGAAACAGGGGTGTTCACCAGCATGGACGACTTTAAAAAAAGATTAGACAAGTTCATGGGTGGCTACTAAGCCATGATGGATATGCTTTGCTTCTACAGTCAAGAGCATGGGTAGGCAACCTATGGCCTGGGGGCCGGATGTGGCCCAATCGCCTTCTCAATCCAGCCCGCAGACGGTCCGGGAATCAGTGTGTTTTTACATGAGTAGAATGTGTGCTTTTATTTAAAGAGTATCTCTGGGTTATTTGTGGGGCATAGGAATTCGTGTGTGTTTTGTTTTGTTTTTTCAAAATATAGTCCAGCCCCCCACAAGGTCTGAGGGACAGTGAACCGGCCCCCTGCTGAAAAAGTTTGCTGACCCCTGGTCAAGAGGCAGTAATGATCCTGAATAACAGTTGCTGGAAGCCACAGGAGAGAAGAGGACTCTTATGTTTGGGTCCTGTTGTGGGTTTCGCACAGGCATCTGGTTGGCCGTTGTGGGAACAGGATGCTGGACTAGATGGGCCATTGGCCTGATCCAGCGAGCATCCTCTTATGCAGGCGTCCCCAAACTTTGCCCTCCAGATGTTTTGGGACTACAATTCCCATCATCCCTGGTCCTGTTAGCTAGGGATGATGGGAGTTGTAGTCCCAAAACATCTGGAGGGCCGAGTTTGGGGATGCCTGCTCTTATGTTATCATGTTTCAAAATTAATTGCTCCAGTGGAGTGAAGCAATTCTGGAGCCTGCCCTCCTCCATGAAGTCCAACTTCAGCAGCAACAGACAGAAGCCCGGCATTTGTGAATTATGCAACTCTGCACACTGCGTTATGAATCAGGGCACTTCGGGAAAATGCTCAAATGCTGAAGTAGCTGCGTTAGTAGTGTGTTGCGTATGTAACACACTGTCCTTTCTGCTGCACTTCCGTGTACAGCTGTAGAATCGTGTTTCTTCCTTCCCTTACTGCACAAGCTCTTACTGGGGGAAAAGGGGATTTTTTTCCTCCCTTGCTACATTCCAGAAGAGGTCACAGTAGGTCAGAACCAGAAGAATATCTGTAGCAGACGGAGATAAACCAAAGAAAGCCTCATTGGTATTTATGTATGTGACTAGGTAAAGATAAAGGGACCCCTGACCATCAGGTCCAGTCGTAGCCAACTCTGGGGTTGCGGCGCTCATCTCGCTTTATTGGCCGAGGGAGCCGGCGTACAGCTTCCAGGTCATGTGGCCAGCATGACTAAGCCACTTCTGGTGAACCAGAGCAGCGCATGGAAATGCCGTTTACCTTCCCGCCAGAGCGGTTCCTGTTTATCTACTTGCACTTTGACGTGCTTTCGAACTGCTAGGTTGGCAGGAGCAGGGACCGAACAACGGGAGCTCACCCCGATTCGAACCACCGACCTTCTGATCGGCAAGTCCTAGGTTCTGTAGTTTAACCCACAGCGCCACCCGCGTCCCTCATGTGACTAGGTAAAAAAGGTAAAGGACCCCTGAACGGTTAAGTCCAGTCAAAGGCAGCTATGGGATTGCAGTGCTCATCTCGCTTTCAGGCTGAGGGAGCCGGCGTTTGTCCGCAGACAGCTTTCCGAGTCATGTGGCCAGCATGACTAAACTGCTTCTGGCGCAATGGAACACCATGACAGAAGCCAGAACGCATGAAAACATCTTTACCTTCCCGCCGAAGCGATACCTATTTATCTACTTGCACTGGTGTTGTTTCAAACTGCTAGGTTGGCAGGAGCTGGGAAAGAGCAACAGGAGCTCACCCCGTCGCGGGGATTCGAACTGCCGACCTTCCGATCGGCAAGGCGAAGAGGCTCAGTGGTTTAGACCACAGTGCCACCCACTCCCCTGCTGTATGTGACTACAGCGGCAAGGATTCTCTGTGCACAGAAATAGAAGGAAGAGATAACACCCTCAAAGGAAGAAAGGTTGGTGAAAATACTGGAATACACAGAGATAGCAAAACTGACGGCACTGATAAAGAGAAACAAATTTAGAATCCTTTAAAGAGGACTGGAAACCCTTTCCAGTTTTTTTAAAAAAGTTATTTCCCATATGCGAAGACCACAGCAGGATTTGAAATAGCAGAATATATTAAGAAACATGTTAAAGAGGATGAAGTTAGATAAGACAAAGCTTTAAAACGCAATTGTATGTAATTTGGGTTATAAGCCTCAATGTCACTAGTTTTGTTGAATTGGAATATAGCTGTTGAGTAACAAAATGTTAACTTTTGATATGGAAAAAGAATAAAATATTATTTTAAAAAAAGAGAGAAAAGAACCTGAAGATTATCTGTAGTAGAAAGAGATAAAACAGAGATGGCTAAAGCGCCTTTCAGGTGCTTCCAAACTACAATTCCCAACAGAGATGGCCAGTGACAACGCTGGCTTGGGCTGATGGGAGTTTGATTCGATTTATTGTATGCCTTTGCTGCTTTTAATTCAAAGGAATCCCAAAGCGGCTCACAAACAATGAATAACAATAACGTGATTGAACGTTGCAGATACAGCATCGCTCATATAGGACAATTATCAAATTGTCAGTGCAACAATTGCAATCTACAAAACACCGTTAGGAACTAGAAAACAAGCTAAGCATCACAATTACAGTGGAAGCCATATGTTATATGATTAACAAATCTATAAATAACAATAATCTATAAAACAGTGTTAGCAGCATTAACAAGAGAGCAGCTGAAAGATAAACGAAGGACTGTTCAAACTGTACACACTCCCATGACTCATAATATCTTCCACTCTATTCAGCTCAATAAAAGGTGTGTGCCCACAGAACATGTGGGATCTACCGCGCTGTTCTCCAGTACCTCACCAATGCCCCCTGTCTCCCAGCCTCTGCCACACTGTGGCCCAAGCCAGAATACCAGATTCTGCATGATTAAAAACATAATCATGAACCGCCATTTGACTAAGCAATATTTAGAACTGCATCATCCCATAAAAACACTAAAAGACACAATTGCTTTGCAAGCGCCACCTGACTGATTATAATCAGTCCAACACCACCAGATGCCTGGAAGTAGAGGCAGGTCTTAGAATAGAGAACCTCTGGATCTTCACGCAGATTTTGCTATCCAAATGATCATTATATAAAAATTCACTTATCCAAACACAAGGATTACGCACCACCGATTCAGATATCCAAACAGCTGGACCTGTGTGTAGTACTTTAAACAAATAAACAGCCTTAAACAAGCCTAACTTTCTGTGTCTCGATGTCCCATGGCAGCTGTTTCACCAGAAATCATGGTGGGAAGGAAGGGAAGAGATCAGACAAATAAGAGAGCATTTTTGCAAAGTTTCAGACAGCTTTCCAGGGGGGTTTTTGTGGTCATTTGGGGGTAAAAATTCTGTGCTCAGAAACACATTAGAAACTTCCCCATAGGAATCAATGCAAAAGGTTGACTCATAATGTGAATGCTTGCCTAACATACGATTTCCTGAAAACTCATTGTGTTTGTATCAAAAGGTCCCTGGGGTTCCAGTTTGCCTCCATTTGGGCCAGTAACCAATTGGTGTCTGCTGATTTTTGTAAGATCCAATAAAAAATGATTCCAGGTTCTTTCCCTGAGCAATAATCTGCACTGATCGGTGTCTGTTTAGCTGCTAGACACAACTTTTATGTGAACAAGTCAGCAACGGGGGTCCTGTGGCCCTTCAGATGTTGGGGCCTACAACTTCTACCGCTCCTGATTCTTGGCCATGCTGGCTGGGGCTTGTGGAGTCAATCCACATCTGGAGAGCCAGGGGGTTCCACATCCCAGTTCATCACATATCCAGTTCCGGGCGCCACAAATTAAGAAGAATATGGACAAGCTGGAACATCTGCAGAGGAGGGTGGCCAAGATGGTCATGCGTCTGGAAACCCATGCCTGATTTGAAACGGTTGAGGGAGTTTAGCCTGGAAAAGAGGAGACTGAGAGGAGATATGATAGCCATCTTCAAATATCTTAAGAGTTGTCATATGGAAGATGGAGCAAGCTTGTTTTCTCCTACTCTGGAGGGTAGGACCTCAACCAATGGATTCAAGTTGCAAGGAAAGAGGTTCTGACTAAACACCAGGAAAGACTTTATGATGGTAAGAGTTGTTCGATGGTGGAAGGGACTCTCCCAGGAGGTTGTTGACTCTCCTTCCTTGGAGGTTTAAAAGCAGAAGCTGGATGACCACTTGTCATAAATCGTATTGTAAAACCTTTATTGGCATCACATACAGTGGTACCTCGGGTTACATATGCTTCAGGTTACAGACTCCACTAACCCAGAAATAGTACCTTAGGTTAAGAACTTTGCTTTAGGATGAGAACAGAAATTGTGCTTTAGCGGCGCAGCGGCAGCAGGAGGCCCCACTAGCTAAAGTGGTGCTTCAGGTTAAGAACAGTTTCAGGTTAAGAACGGACCTCCGGAATGAATTAAGTACTTAACCCGAGGTACCACTGTACATCTTCCAAAACAAATCAATACAGAATTACCACTTCCCCAGTGGCACAAAACATTTGCTAAAAGAAAGGAGGCAGAGCAGTCTATTGTCACATCTCTTGGCCTCCAGGGAGATCAGACGTCTGCAGTGTATTTCGACGACAAAAAACCCAATAGAAATATTTAGCCACTAACTTGGTGAGCTCCTGATCATTCCCCAGAAATAGAAAATGTATGACCTCTGACTCTGGTTTACATTTAGGGAAACAGAGTTGATCTAGAATTTGCTGGCAGAGATCAGCATATAGTTTACAACTGAAAACCATATGTGTAAGGGTTTCCACCAGGTGATCCTCACATGGGCAAGTTCTTTCTCCTTCCACCTTGCCTGAGAACCTTCCACTTGTCATAAATGCTTTAGTTGAGATTCCTGCACTGCAGGGAGTTGTCTCCCAAACTTGGGTCTCCAGCTGTTGTTGGACTACAACTCCCATCATCCCAAGCTAGCAGGACCAGCGGTCAGAGATGATGGGATTTTTAGTCCAACAACAACTGGAGACCCAAGTTTGGGAAATTCCAGACTAGGGGATCCTCAGGGTTCCTTTCCAGCTCTACAATTCTATGATCCCTGACACCGAAGCCTGCTTTTCTGCATGCCCACAATGCCAGTTTTCTGGGCTGAGCACAGCTGAGTATCATGATGCAACATGCCCTTCTGGGCTCTGGGGAGGAAGGAAGGCCTGCAGCAAGCTATAAATACATAAATGGCACAAGCGAGCAACAGGCACTGGAAACCTGTAGTGCACAAAGGTTCCGTATGCACAGGGGGACCCCTTCCTTTGCTTTTCGCACAGCCACAGCCACCACTTGCACCACCGCAGGCCCCCCCCCCCCAAAAAACTTGACATGAAAACAGCTTGTCGGAAAAGGAGAGCAAAAGTGCCCCAGACCACCTCCCAGCCCAGCTAGCAACTAGCAACAGGAACTTATCTCGTGCAATACGCGGAGCCCTTCCTTATTTCTCACAGAGGAAGTATGCGCCTTGTTTAGCAAGAACGGGGCTGCACAATAGGCTGCCAAACTCTCCAAAAGTCTCACTTCGCTCGGCTGTGCACATCAGAACTGAACCTGCTTTCCCCTCTGGCATTTTCCAAGCGACATGGAAGCCAGGCACCGCTGGTGAAAGGAAGAGGCAAAGGAAGAGGGCTAGGGCACTATGCTTGGCATCTAAACGCAAGGTAAGCTCTGCTGGAATCCAGGGCCGGGTTAGCCCCTTGCCGCACAGAAACGTTGAGCGTTCTTGCACAACTCAGGGATGATGTGGTGGTTATGCTTGAGAAAAGGTTGTGGGGGGTTATCAGTTCTTTAGGCTGGTACAAGGGAGAAGCTCCTCAACGAGGCAAAAATAGGATAGCAGGCAACCACATCTCTGTATTCACCGATTCCAGTGAAAGCAGTGGGCGAAGTGGGAGCTAAACCTGCCCCAATGCCTCACACGCTTTCCTGCACAGCCTGGCTCATAGAGAGCTGCTGTATATGGAATAAAACCTTTGGTCCATGTAGCTCAGTATTGTCTACACTGATTGGCAGCTGCTCTCCGGCAGGGGGACAACCTGAGCCTCAGATGGAGATGCTGGAGAAAGAAACTGGGACCTTCTGCACAAAAGGCAGAGATGTTCTGGCACCGAGCTACCTCCCTTCCCTCACCCATCACATACAAACTGTCCCCCAAACTGGGGTCTCCAGCTGTTTTTGGACTACAGTGCCAATCACCCCCCAACCACTGGTCCTGAAAGCTAGGGATAATGGGAGTTGTAGTCCAAAAACAGCTGGAGGGCCAAGTTTGGGGGGACACTGTATTGGGGCTGGGGTGAAAGAAAAGGACAGGTGCATCTGTCAGGGCTTAAATTCCCTACAGGGGGTCCTGTGTCTCCCGCGCTCTCTCTGAGCATCCAAGCAGTGTGAACAGGAAGGAGACGGAGGAACCTTCTCCAATTGCCTTGCCCTGTTGACCTTCTGGGTGACTCTCTGCCCAGACCCTGCTTCTTTTAGATTTGGAGGGGGGAAGACAAGATAAACTACTTCTTCGCACAATGGAATTTACAGGATGTAATAATAATAATAATAATAATTTATTTATATCCCGCCCTCCCCAGCCGAAGCCGGGCTCAGAGCAGCAAACAACAATAAAAGTAACACAGCATTCTAAAATCAATTCATTTTAAAATTAATTCAAAATCAAATTAATGGCAACCATGGGGCTAGAGTTCTATGAGGATTACCAAAGGAGGGGGTCAGACTGTCCCTTGGCCAAAGGCCTGGTGGAACAGCTCTGTCTTGCAGGCCCTGCGGAAAGATGTCAAGTCCCACAGGGCCCTAGTCTCTTGTGACAGAGCGTTCCACCACAGCCGAAAAAGCCTTGGTCTGGTTGAGGCCAGCCTAACCTCCCTATGGCCCGGGACCTCCAAGATGTTTTTGTTTGAAGGCCGTAAGGTCCTCTGTGGGACATACCAGGAGAGGCGGTCCCGTGGGTACGTGGGTCCTAGGCCCTATAGGGCTTTAAAGGTTAAAGCCAGCAATGGACTCTGGTTTGGCAGGCTTTAAAGGAGCGTAAGGCTATATCCAAGGTGACCAACCCTCTTGCCTGTGCTCTGTCGGAGGCAGTGATGCTTCTGAATATCAGAATACCACTGGAGGGGAAAGGACTGTTGTGCTTTGTGGTCTGTGTGCAGGATTCCTTTGTGCATCTGGTTGGCCGCTGTGAGAACAGAATGCTGGATGGCTTGGGCCACTGGTCCGATGCAGAAGAGCTGTTCTTACCCTCTTTCCCAAATCTATTAGGCAGGGAAGGGGCTCAAAACGGAATAGGGCAAGCATGCGGGCATCAAACATGGCTGCGTCTGGGATGCCTCGTTCAGCCCCAAGGACGGAGGCAGAAAGCCATTTTATCTTGCTTATTTTAAGAAAGTCAGAAGCGGTTTGAGAGGCAAATCACTTCCCATGGTATATAATGCACACATTTTTCTTTCGTCGCACCGCTGCCTCTGGCTAAGTGGGTTTTTCAGGTTTCCGAAGCCATAAAGAAAAGCCTGCAAAACCCATTCAGCAGAGGCAAAAGCAGGGTGAATTTCCACACCACAAACAGCCCCTTTCAAATTGCCTTTGCAAATTGCAAGACATACACACAGAGAAAAACGGGTGCATTAACTTCCTGTTCCAAAGCAGAGTAAGAAGCCCTTCGGTGAACGTGTTAAATGAACAATAAAAGCCCTGCATTTCGCAGAATACTTTGCATGTCTTGACAAGGTCGCAGTGGAAGATACGAGAGGCAATTTCACTCCAGTACGTTGAAGCTGACCACTCTCTCTAGAGCCTTTCTCTCTTCTCTAAGCCCACTTTTGGCTTGGGAGAGGGAGTCCATTTTCCTGACTACCTCTGAAATGAATTACTTTTTAAAAAAAGACACTATGCATTTAAAGCACTCCCCTGCCCAAATCCTGGAGCTGTAGTTTGTTAAGGGTGCTGGGAATTCTAGGTCTGTGATGGGCAAACTACATTTCCTAGGACTCTAGGGAGGCAGGGTGTGTACACAACTGGTGGGTGGGAATGAGTTCAATGCTCTTCGGCAGCAAGTCTTGCTGAAGATCTCCTGTTATCCTTAAGGGTCTACTCTATGCAATTGGGGAGGCAAGTTTAGAAGCCCCTTTTCATCTCCTGGAGGGTCACTGTGGAGAACCTTCCACCTCAACATCAGGATTGCATCCTGCCTTGGTAGTTCCTAGCAGCCTTATATCTAACCTGGTGTCCTCCATCTGTTGCTGCAAACCCCCATCACCCCTGACTAGGGGTGGACCTGTCAATTTCTGTTCTCTCCATTTCTCATTTTCCCCAATCTGAAAATCCAGCTTCCCATATATCTGCAGCAATTTGTGAATTTTCTGTTCCTTTGAAAACTCTCGTGAAAATTCGCCAGCATTGTAGTGCAGATTTCTCCCAATAAACCCATTCCTGTCTGCCGTTTTGACTAATGGACACATTCTAGCGGGCAGGTTCTCCTGATACAATGCATCTTTGTTATGCTATTTTCACTACAATATAATATGACTTAATAGATGCAGGTAGAAGGATCATCTCCTGGCATCTTCAGGTGTCACTGAGAGAGACTCCCTTTCTGAAACCCTTTCCGAAAATGTAGACATTGCACTGAGCTAAATGTACAAATTGCCTGATTCGGTAAAGACCAGTTGCATCCTTTTTTCGTCATTTTGTTGCTGCCTTTTGCTAGTATTTTAACAGCACAATCCTAGTCAAGTTAACCCAGAGCTAACTCCCAATGGATTCAATGGGGCTTACTCTCAAGTAAGTCTGGTTAGGCTTTCAGCTTTTTTCTTTTAATTAAGAAAAAAAAATTCAGTTGACCTGGAGGGCAGGTTAATAACATTTATAAATGACGAAACCATCAATACCGCATCAGCACAAAATCCCACAGAACAAGGGAGTCCATACATACCTTTCCCCAAAAAGTATGATGAAGATTTGGAATGGAACGAAACAGTAGCTTGGGCTTTCAAGGTTACTGTGTGAGACCCTGACAGAGTAAGTAAAAGTCCCTATAGGCTGATGAAAAACCAGAGCTGGAATTTGGAACAGATGAATACACCAATTCGTATTTATTTATTTGACAAAAATTACCAGCTGATTGGTTTTAAAACTAAGTGGTTTACAAGAAATATTAAAACTGTCAGTTAAAAAGCCAGTCAGATACAATTAATAAGGTTTTAAAATAGTTAATATTAAAAGTATATCTAAAAGAGAGAGGGATTAAAGCGCATCAACATTTATGTGTCCGGATAGGTTCGCCTAAGCAAAAATATTATAGGTAGGTGTCAAAAAGCATACAGCAATAGCACCTGACAGATGTCAGTAGGCAAGAACTTCCAAAGTATAGCTGCTGCCACACTAAAATATCAAGTTTGTTACAACTGTAGAAAGCGTATTATGTTGCACGCTTATCAGTGCCTGTTCTGCAGATCGAAGCAGCTGAATGGGCTCATATGATATAAGGCGATCCTGCAATTTTAGTGCCTATCAATTTCTCATTTTTCAAATCTTCTTTCACCACATTTCAGCATGAGTTTGCAATATTTTTAAGTCCTCATTAAAAAAAATTTGCTGGCATTTTGGTGTGTTTTTCCCTAAAAGGACCGTTTTCGTTTGCAGTTTCCCCTAATACATTTTTACTTTTGTATGTTATCTTCACTAACATATGGATTTACATGCAAAATTATTAATGAAGAAACCACATGCTGGTTGTAGCCTAGCAGAAACATGTGACCAAAATTAAAAGACTTCTTACATCAAAATAAAAACTTGGCCCGTATAAGGAATAAAATATACAGGGAAAACAGAATCTTAGATCTCAAAGGAGGCAACATGGTATTGTCTCACTGCAAACACAGCTGTGTTAAACATTACATACCTGTCTGAACTGGACAACAGATATTTACCCTTTTCCATATTACCGTGAGGAACAACCACCACTAAAGAGTTCTCTAATTATTTTTGTCTGTTTCATACATTTACAGTATAACATGTAGTATTTGGTGTCTTCTACAAAGGGCTAATCTCTGGGGATTTTCTTGAATCTCCCTTCCAGAAAATTAGACTTCATAGTCCAAAAAAATCCAGGGCTGTAACTGTTTTGCAGAGAAAAAGTCCTCAAATAAGTATTTCTCTTCCCCACAGTGCGATTTTAAGCAGGCAAAGTACTGGAAAATCTGGATAAAATCATGGTGTCCGTGTATTATTCTGCAGACGGCTCTTAAGAGCTGTGCTTTAATACTGAAATGTAAGCTGCATTTACGCAGCAAAATGCATCTCTCAGTCAAGTCCATATTTCCTCAGTAACAATTTACTGATAGCTATCCGGGTGTTTGGGGAGAATGAACGAGGCTGCCCTTCTGTACACAATTCTGCCAGTTCATTTATCGAATGTCTCAGTTTTTTTAAAAAAATAAAGGACGACAGCAGCCAACATAAAATAAATTTGGAATTACTCTGGTCACATGTGCTCTTGGTGGGAGACCCAATAAAGAGCAAATAAATCTGTTCTGTATTATCTCCAACTGTTTTGGTTTCAAAACGCCCCAGATTTCCACACTGAGGAATAACCTTAGCTACAAAAAGACCTCTTAGAAGATCCCCACCATTCAATCTGGTATATTATAACACTGACTCCATGGACTTTTCAGCCCTTTAGTTTATTAGTCTGCCAGTGACTTTTTCATAGGCCATTTGGGGGTGGGGGAACAATTCCCATGCAGACTCTCTCCTGATTTACACATTTTTGTACACATTTTCGGTCAGAGAATCACAAAATTCGTAGAAGTGTGGGCTTTGAAGGCTAGCTGTGTTTCAGTCTGCATATTGCTTTGAGGAGTGCAAATTAGGCGAGTCTGTGTTAAAATCGGAACCAAGCCTCCGTCTCTTGCTGAAATTGTTATGAAACTAAGCTGTGCCTTATAAAACCAGCGCTGTCTGTTTTAATTCTTGAGGGTATGTGGATACATTTCAGGGAATGTTTTCCATCCCTCTGTGGTTCAGCAGAGAAGAAACTGAGGCAGAGTGGGAGGGGGGGAAAGAGATTGATTTAGGGAGACAGAGTATGTATTTTGTATGCCTGAGTTTGCGTAGAGTAAGTATATTGACGTCTTATTGTCCCTGGTGCCCCCAAACACACACACACACACACACACACACACACACACACACTTTTCATGCTTTGACTGCAACTTCCTATTATGCAAATACAACATCGGTGGAAAATACTGTTTTATACATCAGTTCTTGGCAACGTTTCTGGTTGCGGTTTTCGGCCACTGTTGTGACAACTTCAGGGAAGTTGTGAGAACTTAAGCAAATGCATGTGTTTCTCAGACACATGCAGAACATCAAATAATTAAGAAGAAGGATCAATGCAAAGTATGTGCCTGCTTTCTTCTTCTTCTTCTAACAAGCTACTAAATGTTAGTAAGCAAATCAGGTGCTAACCTGAAGCTTTTGCATCTGTCTTTGCTACTTTAGCTCTGAAGCTCTCGCTTTGAAGGAAGAACAATGGGGAACACTATAAGAACAACAAAAACCACGCCTGAGATAAATATCACACCCTGGCAATCTGGTAAGTGTGCTTAAATTGAATTAAATTACAATTTCGGAGGAGGAGGTGTGGGAAGAGAAAGGGAGACCAAAAATAGTTGACGAACAGCCTACATGACATGGCATGAGCAAAAAATAATAATATGTCTTTCAGAGACAGCATCAGCATATACAGTGGTACCTCAGATTACATACGCTTCAGGTTACAGACTCCGCTAACCCAGAAATAGTGCTTCAGGTTAAGAACTTTGCTTCAGGATGAGAACAGAAATCGTGCTCCGGCGGCATGGCAGCAGCAGGCGGCCCCAGTAGCTAAAGTGGTGCTTCAGGTTATGAACAGTTTCAGGTTAAGTACGGACCTCCGGAACGAATTAAGTACTTAACCCGAGGTACCACTGTAGTGGCCTCAGGCAATTGTCAGCATCCCAAACCTCCAACAAGTCCCATTACTGACTCTGACCTGGGACCCCCCTCAAGCAGGACTCAAATCATTTGGGCAGCTGAGTTGGGGAGCTGCCATTTTAACTTCCCACAAGGCCCCCACAGTTGCGGGGTCGCATTTTAATTTCCCTCCATATCACCGAGCAACACTATGACATGATGGGGAATTAAAATTGCAGCTCCATCAGAGTTTGGTCAAAACAGGGTTGGTCTTGTGGGTTTCATTAAGGGCTCACTTACCTACACCCAATAAACTGAGCACTGCCCTGATCCTAAATCTTAGCTCTTGGGTGCTTCACACTTTTGATGCATCACTTGCATCTCGCAGACCTTGGGGTCCCAAATTTCAGCAGCACCCTGTGCGACGCCAAAATTCACACCCCACCCCTCTCACCTTCCATTCTATTTCATCGTTTCGGGGTCCCTTGAGGCCCTGCACCCAGCACGGACAAAACTGGTTGCATTCCCCTAATCTGCCGCTGTATCTCATACCAAAGTCAAGGAGTGCATTTCAAACTACTAAGTGTGAAAAAGGTTTTATAAGACTTTTTTTAAAAAAAGCGCACCTTTAAGCAAAAGAACAAAGATCTTCTTTACCTTTCAATTGTAAGGTCAAGCCCGGCCTGTGGCTTGGTTGTTCCCAAAGTTTTAAGAAGTGCCAAAAAGAAAAGAAAAAACCTTTAGAGCAGGGGTAGGCAAACTAAGGCCCGGGGGCTGGATTCGGCCCAATCACCCTCTCAATCCGGCCCACGGATGGTCCGGGAATCAGCATGTTTTTACATGAGTAGAATGTGTCCTTTTATTTAAAATGCACCTCTGGGTTATTTGTGGGGCATAGGAATTCATTCATTTCCCCCCAAAAAAAAATATAGTCCGGCCCCCCACAAGGTCTGAAGGACAGTGGACCGGCCCCCTGCTGAAAAAGTTTGCTGACCCCTGCTTTAGAGAAACACACACCTGTGCAAAGGATAAGAAATAAGCAACAATGAGGACTACGTTCCACATAATGCTAAATACTGGGATGAGAGAGAAGAGAACTTGGGTGGGGAGTGGAATGGAATATCCTGGAGGCGGGCTTGGCTGCTTGACTAGAAATCTGAACAGGATCACACCACATAGCAATGTTTTCTCGCAGATCCCACTTACTTTCCATTAGTTTTCAGAGTTTTAGTATCCTTTTTGGAGTCTCTTGGGAAAGGGTTAGAGTCAAGGCTTGGGTGTGTGGAAAGGGGCTGTAATAATTGATTATTTATACCCCACCATTTAGCTGGGCTTCCCCAGCCACTCTGGGCGGCTTCCAACAAAGTATTAAAATACAGTGGTCTGTTAAACATTAAAAGCTTCCCCAAAGAGGGCTGCCTTCAGATGTCTTCTAAAAGTCAGGTAGTTGTTGTTCTCTTTGACATCTGGTGGGAGGGCGTTCCACAGGGTGGGTGCCACTACCGAGAAGGCCCTCTGCCTGGTTCCCTGTAACTTGGCTTCTCGCAATGAGGGAACCGATAGAAGGCCCTCGGCGCTGGACTTCAGTGTCCGGGCAGAACGATAGGGGTGGAGACGCTCCTTCAGGTATACTGGACTGAGGCCGTTTAGGGCTTTAAAGGTCAGCACCAACACTTTGAATTGTGCTCGGAAACATACTGGGAGCCAATGTGGATCTTTCAAGACCAGTGTTATGTGGTCTCAGCGGCCGCTCCCAGTCAACATGCATGTGGTAGGAATTGACCCTGGGCACACAAAACTCACCATGCGTTAAACAAGACCAGCAACTATGCAAGAATATCCTGCTCATGAGAGCCACCGGCTACAAAATCTGGTGCAATGGGTTGTTACAAAACCCTGACAGGCTCTTGGGTCACCTTAACTTGAGATGTCAGGGAGGGCAAGTTCTCAGTGTTCGCTTATTTGTCCCATGTCCGGTATGGAAATCGCTCCAGCGAATACAATTGGTACCCACTGTCGTCGTTGCTCTTAGTCCAGAAACAATAGGCAATTCATCACTTCCTCGCTCCCATTTGCACTGTGCTTTCTTTGCACTGAAATGAACGGGGTGGAATAGCATAATGGCAGCTTAATTTATGTGGTTATGTAAATTATATAAGTTACATGATGTCATTACAGCAGACAGTGAGATGAGCAATATAGTTTTTAGAGAGAGGTGAACTGCAGGAGAACGGAAACATTGCTGCATGTGGCAAATGCAGGGTGGAATGGAAAATGATGCCTTCTTACATTCTGAACTATGCTGTTGAGCTACTGAAATTGCCCAATATATTCAACATCATCCTGTTCTTTAATAATAAATAAATAATAATAATAATAATAATAATAATAATAATAAATTTTATTTATACCCCGCCCTCCCCAGCCAAGGCCGGGCTCTGGGTGGCTAACAACCAATAATAAAAACAAGTTGAATGAATACAACTTAAAAACAAGATTAAAATGCAACATTAAAACATTAAAATGCAGCCTCATCACAGGAGGAGAAAGGAAAAAAGAAAAAGGGGGAGGGAATCAAATTGACTCCAAGCCAAAGGCCAGGCGGAACAACTCTCTCTTACAGGCCCTGTGGAAAGAAATCAGATCCCGCAGGGCCCTGGTCTCATGAGACAGAGCGTTCCACCAGGCTGGAGCCAGTGTTGAAAAGGCCCTGGCTCTGGTTGAGGCTAATCTGACTTCCTTAGAGCCCGGGACCTCTAGGGTGTTGCTATTTATGGACCTTAAGGTCCTCCGTGGGGCATAAAAAGGTAAAGGGACCCCTGACCATTAGGTCCAGTCGTGACCGACTCTGGGGTTGCGGCACTCATCTCGCTTTATTGGCCGAGGGAGCTGGCGTACAGCTTCTGGGTCATGTGGCCAGCATGACTAAGCCGCTTCTGGCGAACCAGAGCAGCGCACGGAAATGCCATTTACCTTCCCGCTGGAGCGGTACCTATTTATCTACTTGTACTTTGATGTGCTTTCAAACTGCTAGGTTGGCAGGAGCAGGGACCAAGCAACGGGAGCTCACCCTGTCGCGGGGATTCGAACCGCCGACCTTCTGATCAACAAGTCCTAGGCTCTGTGGTTTAACCCACAGCGCCACCCATGTCCCACCTCCCATGTGTCCGTGGGGCATACCACCTCCCCCAAAAAGAGTCTTCCAGAGCAGTTTACAGATCACTGCAAACAGGACAGTTTTTGTCCTCAGGTTAACAGCCTAGAGACACACAGCACAAAAGGAAAACGTATTGGGAGGGAGAAGAAAACAAGCAAAAATGACACGGCACCAAGGATGGACTGCAAACCCCCTCCTGAATGCAAAGCGCTATGTTGTGGTCTCTCCTTACAATCTCACTTCCCGATAAATTTATGCATGAGCAAACAGGACATGTAAATGTTATCTTGTGCCTTTATGACGAAGGTGTCCTTGTTTTCTCTGCCGATAGCAGCTGTGCTGCTGGTAGAGGAGCCAGCCAAGTCAAGAGGTACCCAGCCCAACTGCTAACTGAACAGGAAGGTGACCTTGATTTTTCTGACTTCCTGTGGTTTTGCATTTCTGCCCTGCGCTATTTTTAAGCCTCAAACTATTTTTAGACTATTGGCAAGATAAAGATGTACTGCTTGTTTGACATAAGAAGATCAACGTGTCATCGTCTGATTAGATTGTAGCAGCCCAGAGGCAGGAGATAGCAGCTATCGTAGCAAAAGCTGGCCTAGTCTTAGCAGTGAACAGGGCTGAATATGTACCTGAAATGCGTTGCCAGCTAGGCTTTGGGAGACGGCATTCAGGTGCCACATAAGTGATGGCAACTAAACAGGGTTTGACAGGATTTTATGCAGCTCTTAGGTAGAGGTAATGTGGGCCTCCAATGGTTCTCAAAATAAATTTCTCTGTGCCACACTTTCAGAATAAAAATTTGCTGTCACCACACTGAATTTTTCATTGATTAAAAAAAGGAAAACAAAAAGAAAGAACTCCTAGCAGTGTTTGATTTATAACACAGAAGACAACGATTTATGGCCAAAGATGGTAGGAAGAAACAATTCCGTCAAAGGAAGATTGGCAATTAAAATTAATGGAATATGTAGAAATGGTGAAACTCACCGGAAGAACAAGAAATCAAGGAGGTAGACTTTTCAAAATAGAATGGGGAAAATTCATTGACTCTTTGAAGACGCGTTGTATACAAATTAAAACATTTGAGGGACTGATACGAACACGTGCAGTAAGAGACAATTAAGGGGAAGACAAGGGAAAATTTGTAAATATGTATGAATTGGATATGCAGTAATAAAAAGATATGAAAAAAATAACCGCAGAAAGGAGGGGAGGGAAGTCGAGGGGAAGGTAAATTAGATTTGTAAAGATTTGGTTTTTCTTGTCAAAATATTTGCAAAAGCTGAAAATGAAATATAAAATTATATATATATAATTTTATATTTTTATATAAAAAAATTATATATAAAAACACATAGAACACAACTACTTTATAATACGACCATGAGACATCCAGAAAGCAGCTACATATTCCACAATAATAATAATAATTACAGTATATTTTACTAGACTGTACTACACTGAAATGTTTACATTTTTCTTTGATTGTCCTTGAGTTTTCCCATCCTCTCCTGCCAGACCCTTTGAGAACCAGTTGGGAAGAGAGGGTTAGTGGGCAGTCTGAATAGCATTTAAGGGGTGCAGTTAATTCATTATGTTAGATTAAGATCACATCGCCAATGGGAGAGCACATGGCTTTCCCCAGAGAATCCTGGAAACTGCATTTCTTTTTAAGGGTGCTGGGAACTGGAGCTCTGTGAGGAGCAAACTACAGTTCTCGGGTTCCTTTGAGGGGACTCCATGTGAGGCAACACGGCCGTGGGAGTTCTGTTTTTTAAGTGCTAGGGCTCAACCTAGGGACATGTGAGGTAAGCAAAAATGCAAGGGAACCTTGGGCATGTGCAGAGTGCATTTATCTCCCCACTGAGTCACCACAGGGACTGAGTCCCCCCGACAACAGATATTAAAGGAAGAGCTTCCCTTTCAAAAGATGACATTTCCAGAGAGGCGTCAACATCTCTCACCAGACTTAAGTACTGGATTTGAATCTATCAGAAATGAAGTACAGTGGGACCTCAGTTTAAGAACAATCCTGTTTACGAACGATTCGGTTTACAAACTCCACAAAACTGGAAGTAGCGTCCCGGTTTGCAAACTTTGCCTCGGTCTAAGAACGGAAGCCGAACAGTGGAAGGGCACGGCGGCAGGAGGCCTCATTAGGGAAAGCACACGCCTCGGTTTAAGAATGGTTTCGGTTTAAGAACGGACTTCCAGAACGGATTAAGTTCATAAACTGAGGTACCACTGTACTAGGATTCACTTTGGCCCACATCTTCAGAAACATATTTATTGTGGGATAATAATAAGAATTTATTATTTATACCCTGCCCATCTGGCGGGGTTTCCCCAGCCACTCTGGGTGGCTCCCAACAGAGTACTAATAATAATGATCATAATAAAGTGATAAAATATCAAACATTAAAAACTTCCCGAAACAGGGCTGCCTTCAGATGTCTTCTAAAAGCCAGATAGTTGTTTATTTCTTTGACATCTGATGGGAGGGCATTCCACAGGGCGGCCGCCACCACCAAGAAGGCCCTCTGCCTGGTTCCCTGCAACCTCACTTCTCGCAAGGAGGGAACCACCAGAAGGCCCTCGGAGCTGGATCTCAGTGTCTGGGCTTAACTATGGGGGTGGAGATGCTCCTTCAGGTATACTGGGTCAAGGCCTTGGATGCACCAAGGTTATGACTGGATTCTGGTGAACATATTGACTTCATATTTTGCATCTTTCACTCTTCTTCAGGCCAAAGAAGTGACTTCCTTGCTGTCCTTGACAACTACCCTGATCCGGATATAAGCCAACCTATATTTCACGTTGGAGAAAAACTGCGTGTGATATCAGAGTAAGTACCTTCCTATTTTATTCTATTCTCAAAAAAAGAAGAAGTTTGCATTAAGTTGAAGGACAGCTGAGAAATTCACATTATTCAATGCCGAGAAGTGCAATTTTGGGTAGGCGTCCCCACCCCCTTCGTGCCACAAAAATTGGCAGCGGCAGCAAAATTGGTTTGCAGTATCAACGGTCAGGGAATATGTGAGGGTCTGAAGAGGAGACCCAAAGGGCTCCCATGAGCTACTGGAAATAAAACATACAACTCCCAAGGTTCTAGTCCATTTGAGCTGGGGGAGAAAATGGTTTCCGAACCCTATCAACGGCAACTGATTTAAGTAGTTTCCAACAAATTCCCCCTCCTCTCTATCTCCGCATGTGAAACTGAGGGGGTGAAGTCACTTTTCTTATGCGTAAGAAACAACCGAAAGTCTCTGTTTTGTAAATAACTGGGCAACAAGGAAAGCTCCGCTGTTAAGGGGTTAGCGCTCTGAGGTGTTTTGCATGGCTCAGGTGATTCAGAGGGCGTTGCTCATAACGGGCGTTTGCTTGTCTATAAAGAAATAAAAAACCGGGTGGATTTTGCTCGAATTTACCTGTTGTGTACCAATCATGCATTGGAGACCGTAGCCCACAAGCGTGAAAGTCAGCATTTAGTGGAACTTTCCTTTTCCTGTTTTGATTCTGCTGAGGCACGAAAGAAAGCTCAGGGGACTTGCAGCCCGGGCCAAAAGCTGTAACTCAAATGAGAGAATGGGCCATGGGGCTACGCCAACTTCTGTACAGAGAGCTACAGAAAATGTTACTTCCCCTATCCTTCAACAGTCTGCCTGTTAGAATCAGCGGTACAGGTGCTTGAAAGGTTTCTGCAAAGATCCCAGCTTTGCAGTCAAATATACAAGATGGTGTATATGGGATGGGACGCGGGTGGCGCTGTGGGTTAAACCACAGAGCCTAGGGCTTGCCGATCAGAAGGTTGGTGGTTCGAACCCCCGCGACGGGGTGAGCTCCCATTGTTCGGTCCCTGCTCCTGCCAACCTAGCAGTTCAAAAGCACGTCAAAGTGCAAGTAGATAAATAGGTACCGCTCCAGCAGGAAGGTAAAAGGCGTTTATGTGCGCTGCTCTGGTTCACCAGAAGTGGCTTAGTCATGCTGGCCTCATGACCCGGAAGCTGTACGCCTGCTCCCTCGGCCAATAAAGCGAGATGAGCACCGCAACCCCAGAGTCGGCCATGACTGGATCTAATGGTCAGGGGTCCCTTTACCTTTACTATACAGGATGGTATCAGGCTGACATACTCAGGG
Organism: Podarcis filfolensis; assembly: GCF_964270895.1. Taxonomy (NCBI): domain Eukaryota; kingdom Metazoa; phylum Chordata; class Lepidosauria; order Squamata; family Lacertidae; genus Podarcis; species Podarcis filfolensis. The sequence goes on along the minus strand of NC_139603.1, from coordinate 81,016,172 downwards.
CAGACCCACCGAAAACAATGGACTTGAATGAGCCACGACTTGTTTGAGTTTGTCGATTTCATTGGCGCTATTTAGTATGGATTTTTAGTTAAGTATCACCCAAAGCATTCAGGCTCTGCTAAAGTTAGCATGTGAACAATCACAGTGGCTTCATATTAACCTTAACATTTAAGCAACCCAAGGACAGTGTATTCTTCAATCTACCTCCCATATGTCCGGGTTTTCCCGTACATATTGCCTATTCAGCAAAAATCCGCCATTTTTCAGTCCGATTCCCAGATGTGTCCAGGAAAACCTGGACATATGGCAGCCCTATTTTATCCCTAGATAGCACTGTGTGTGTGTCATTCTTTGGAAATCCTTATTAATATGCTAACAATGCCATCACCTTTACTTTATTCTTTTTATTTAAACAATGTAAGGTGAGTGCAAAGGGACACGGGTGGCGCTGTGGGTTAAACCACAGAGCCTAGGACTTGCCGATCAGAAGGTTGGCGGTTCGAATCCCTGCGAAGGGGTGAGCTCCCATTGCTTGGTCCCTGCTCCTGCCAACCTAGCAGTTCGAAAGCACGTTAAAGTGCAAGTAGATAAATAGGTACTGCTCCAGTGGGAAGGTAAACAGCGTTCCGTGCGCTGCTCTGGTTTGCCAGAAGTGGCTTAGTCATGCTGGCCACATGACCCGGAAGCTGCACGCCGGCTCCCTCGGCCAATAAAGCGAGATGAGTGCCACAACCCCAGAGTCAGCCACGACTGGACCTAATGGTCAGGGGTCCCTTTACCTTTACCTTTAAGGTGAGCGCATCCTACTGAATGGTCAGCCATTCCCAAATATTTTAAAAATGGATATGAAATTAAGATTTTTGCTGTGACATGCATCTCTTGTTTACACTAGTGTGTGGCCTGGGGAGACTTTTGAGGGCCACACAGAGAGGCTTGGAGGGCCACATTAGCCGCTGGACTTGAGATTCCTCATACTTGACCTAAAGTAGCACAGAGAAATGATCTTCCTCTTGTAACGGGCATGTGGGTATTCCAGACAGATGACAGAGTTGTAAATTGCAAATCTCCGGCAGAGAGAACAGAAAAGAGGAGCAGCTGACATACGATTCGGGGGGAAGGGGGAGATGTTACCTCATCTGGAAACAGGAAGTCTCATTAACTTTACTGAGTTTCTTTTTTTATACAACGGGTGGAAAGAGGAAGTCTAGTAGTTTCACTGATGATCACCTTTATCCCTCATATGTCTGTCGGAGTTCACAACCCACAGGGATATATTTTAGACCATTTTCCCCACTCGCCTTGTTTCGCTACAATGACGGTAAATTTCAATATGCATTTCATCTCTCTCTCTCTCTCTCTCTCTCTTGCAGCGAAGGAGGCTGGTGGAGAGCCCGTTCCCTCACTACAGGTCAAGAAAACTACATCCCGGAAAAATGTGTAGCTAAAGTTTACCACGGGTGAGGAAACTCCCAGTGCTGTCTTGGCACAGCTGTATTTTGTGCATCATATAAATGTGTCAGGTAGCAGTGTCGGACTAGGATCTGGGGATCAGGGTTCAAATCGCCACTCAGCCATGAAGCTCACTATATGACCTTGGGCCTATAGTCCTAACCTGCCTTACAAGGCTGTTGTGAAGATAAAATGGGGAGAACTATGTAAGCCAACTTGGGCTCCTGGGAGGAAAAATGGGATACAAATATAATTGATAATAATCATAATCTGTATAAAAAAGCTAGACAGACAGACAGATACAGTAGATGATAGATAGATGATAGATAGATTGACAGATCGATAGATAATAGATAGATGATAGATATAGATGATAGATAGATAGATAAATAAATAGATATAGATAGATAGATGATAGATAGATGATAGATAGATAGATGATAGATAGAGATAGATGATAGATAGATGATAGAAAGATAGATGATAGATAGATAGATAGATAGATAGCTGGATAGATAGATGATAGATGATATAGATAGATAGATAGATGATAGATAGATAGATAGATAGATAGATATAGATAGATGATATATATAGATAGATGATAGATAGATAGATAGATAGATAGATAGATAGATAGATGATAGATAGATAGATAGATCGAAAGATATAGATAGATAGATAAATAGGTAGATGATAGATAGATAGATGATAGATAGATAGATGATAGATAGATGATAGAAAGATAGATGATAGATAGATAGATAGATAGATAGATAGATGATTGATAGACAGACAGATAGACAGATAGATAGATAGATAGATAGATAGATAGATAGATAGATCTATCATCTATATAGATAGATGATAGATAGCTGGATAGATAGATAGATAGATCGAAAGATATAGATGATAGATGGTATAGATAGATAGATAGATCAAAAGATAGATAGATCGAAAGATATAGATAGATGATAGATAGATAGATAGATAGATAGATATAGATAGATAGATATAGATAGATAGATGATAGATAATGTGTCAGGATATATAGTAATTTGGCTTGTGAGTCACTGTATAAGATGAACCCCTGTGTTTCTTTGTTCGCTATAATGAAGAATCTAAAACCAACTATGACATTCCCATCTTTTGACCAAAGTGGATGGAATTTACAGGCAGAGGAACCCAAACTTTTTGTGTGGAAAGCAAAATGGATTCCATCATCCCATATAAGCAGCGGGGAGAGTGTGGGTCGTCTCTTGCTCAGGGGAGCAGAACTTATTTTGCTCTTTCCTGCCTTAAAATATATAAGAGGTGGCTGAGAGGTGTAAATTTTTGCATGCACTTTAAAAAAAAACTCCTAGGGGAGTTCTGAAGAGATGGGGTGGGGGTGATAAAGAAGAGCTGTGTAGGAGTTTTTAAAAATTAAATGAGGCTTTTAACTGAAGAAAGACTCCCTACTGCTGTGCTTTAACAACAACAAAACAACCCAGAGTTTTCCAGTGCTTTGCAGGCGACATTTGGGACACCCTCAACGTCTTGCAGAGCCCGTGGACCTAGAGATAGATGAGATGGTATATAGAAAAATATACTGCTTTCTGTACAGAAAAAACAGAGGGGCAGAGCACTCTCTGATTCAACTTGGGTGGGGCGATATCGACAACACACTTCAGCTCAGGAGGAGGGCTACCCCCAAATCCTTCCAATCTGCTTCACTGTGATTCGGCTTGTGTGTTGTTTCAGAAACTGTGAATTTGATAGATTTGACTTAAAATGTGTACTGAATTGAATTTCCCCTCCATCCCTAATGATGGGCGTTGGAGTCTAGCAACATCTAGAGGAACACAGGTTCCCCGTCCCTGGTATAAATCTCTCCTAAGGTAAAGGTAAAGGGACCCCTGACCATTAGGTCCAGTCGTGACCGACTCTGGGGTTGTGCGCTCATCTCGCTCTATAGGCCGAGGGAGCCGGCGTTTGTCCGCAGACAGCTTCTGGGTCATGTGGACAGCATGGCTAAGCCGCTTCTGGCGAACCAGAGCAGCGCACGGAAACTCCGTTCACCTTCCCGCCGGAGCAGTACCTATTTATCTACTTGTACTTTGACCTGCTCTCGACCTGTAGGTTGGCAGGAGCAGGGACCGAGCAATGGGAGCTCAACCCGTCGCGGGGATTCGAACCGCTGACCTTCTGATCGGCAAGTCCTAGGCTCTGTGGTTTAACCCACAGCACCACCCGCATCCCTTTATAAATCTCTCCTACACATGCACAAAGCACCATATTTTGGGGGCATCTCTCTTGCCATTCATAACTAGCAATTTTCCAGCTACTGGGGGACGTCTACATTTGCAGTGATTTTTTTTAGAAAAAGTAGCAGTACCAAAAATACATTATATGGTACTCCCCTGGTTAAGTCTGCATTTCTGTGGACAAGGCCAGTTTGCCTTTTCACTCGTATAACCCCAGCCTCCCTTCTCCCACAGTTGGTTATTTGAAGGTCTGGGAAGAGAAAAAGCTGAAGAACTTCTGCTGCTTCCCAACACCAGAATTGGCTCGTTCATGATCAGAAAGAGCGAAACAACAAAAGGTGAGAAAATGAGGTTTTGCTTTCAACTTTTGCCACTTCTCTGCCTGATACTTCCTCTTAAGACCAGTTTAAACCAGACTTCGCAAACTTGGCGTTGTCCAGATGTTTTGGACTATGGCTGCATTCACACCATATACCAGGCATAGGCAAACTCCAAGCCCTCCAGATGTTTGGGACTACATTTCCCATCATCCATAGCTAACGGGACCAGTGGTCAGGGATGATGGGAATTGTAGTCCTAAATTATCTGGAGGGCCGGAGTTTGCCTATGCCTGCTATATACCATTAAAGGACGTTCAAATCACATTCCTTTCCTCAAAGAATTCTGGGCACTGTAGTTTGTTAAGCATTGCTGGGAATCGTAACTGTGTGAGAGGTAAACTACAGTGCCTGGAATTCTTTGAGGAAAATAATGTGGTTTGAATGCACTCGAAAGCTTCAAATGAGAGGTCCAGATATCTAGAGAACTGTATTTCCACTCAGAGACAGCTGTAGGCAGGATTCCTGGAGTGCAGGGATTAAACTAGACATCCCTTCCAACGCTACAATTCTATGATTCTAGGACAGCTTGAAGACTCAAAGAATCAGCAGCACAAAAACACCCAGTAGGGAAATGAAGTGCGGAACAGATACATTTAAAAGACCTATTTGAAGGCCTGCACTGCAAGGACCATGTACAGTTCAGCCGGAAAGAAGTTTCAGAACCACAGGGGCCACCACTGAAAATGCCCTATTGCTCCTGCCTGCTAATCTAATTGATTTTACTAGCGGTCAAATGAGCAGAGCATCTGAGGTTGAGTTTAAATATTATATCTTACCCACCCTAACCTGGGTGGAACTACTAAGAGAGCCCATTTGGCTGCTTTTAACACCAAAGAGGGCCTGTAGGCAAGGAGCAGGTCTTGAAGATATTTAGAACCTGAGTCATATTGGGCTTCAAACACTAATGAGAGCACCCGAAATTGGGCCCAGAAACAAACCAGCAGTCAATGGGCAGGATCTTATGGGTAAAAGTAGACCTTGGCATAACCTGAACCCAAAAAATTAAGAGCTTTGAAGGTTAACACCAGCCCTCTGACTTGGGCCACATTAAGGCATGTCCAATATTTCAAAAGTTGCCGCAGCTGAGCTCTCTGAGCTTTTACGTCACGTGCCACAGCAATTGTGAAAATCCAATGGTAGCAAAAAGGTCCCCAGCTATAATGAAGATTTTGACTAGGGCTGAATCTACACATATATAAAAAAAAGCTATGAAAATGCTTTTTTTAAAAAAAAAAAACATTTTAAAGTATATATTGAATTTGCCATTAGCTCACCATCTCCCTCTAGTGTCACATTTGTATAATGCACTTAAAACACACTTAAAACGTATTTGCAGCTGTATAGCTGATTCCAGAGTCTGGGGTGAGTAAAATGTAGCCCTGCCTACAGCTGCTTTCATCCCATGTTAGATGGATCTGGGATCTGGAGAGCCATAGATCCTGCAATTCCTGTGCTAGGTTAACAGTTTTTCCCTATCCTTGGGAATCCTGGGGATTTTTTTGGGGGGGGGGCTGTACCAAGGCATCCATAAAGGTAAAGGGACCCCTGACTATTAGGTCCAGTCGCGACCGACTCTGGGGTTGCGGCGCTCATCTTGCTTTATTGGTCGAGGGAGCCGACGTACAGCATGACTAAGCCGCTTCTGGCGACCAGAGCAGCGCACGGAAACGCCGTTTACCTTCCCGCCAGAGTGATACTATTTATCTACTTGTACTTTGATATACTTTTGAACTGCTAGGTTGGTAGGAGCAGGGACCGAGCAACAGGAGCTCACCCCGTCGCGGGGATTCGAACCGCCGACCTTCTAATCAGGAAGCCCTAGGCTCTGTGGTTTTACCCACAGTGTCACCCGCTCCCATAGCAGCCTATAATAAGGAATCATCCCCACGAAGCTCTATATCCAATTATTCTTTAGAGGTTGGCATGACAAGCCAAATGGGATAAAAACAAGGTGTCCTTACAGTGTCTCTATCACTCTAAAATGTCTTAACTGCTCCCGGGTTTCTCAGTATCCAGACAAATGGATGATTGTTTGACTTTTCTCCCTTCTCTAGGTTTATATTCGTTGTCAGTTCGGCACGTACAAGTGAAACATTACAGAATCTTCCGCCTGCCAAACAACTGGTATTATATCTCTCCTCGGCAAACTTTCCAGTGCCTTGAGGACCTCGTAAATCACTATTCCGGTAAGAGGGCGCATTCTGCTCAAAAACAAACAAGCATTTTCAAGCTTTCAGAAACACTGCTCACTGCATAAGTCTGCTTTAATTCATATGGTTACCTTGGCTTTTGAGTGGGGAACACGATGCACGATTGCAAATGGTAATCCCCATGGAATGCTCAGTTATTCTGCTTTTTCAGTGATGGCTGGTGGAATGCTCTGTCCCATGAGACTAGGGCCCTTCAGGATTTAACCTCCTTCTGTCGGGCCTGTAAGACAGCTATTCCACCTGGCTTTTAATTTGAATTCAGTCTGATCTTTTATTTCCCTTCTCTTCCCTCCCCCTCCCCGTTTATGAAGATTACCGACTCTGAGACCCCACAGCTAATTCTCCCCTGGCCTCCTCACTGGCCCAAGTAGGACTAATTCAGCCAGCTAGCTCTGGTGATCATCTAATGTTTATTAGATGGATTTCCCCTAAATTGATTTCCGAACTTTGAATTTTATTGTTATTCATGTTTTTATACTGTATTTTATGCTGCTTTTACAATTAAGTGTTTTAAATTTGTTGTTAGCCACCCTGAGCCTGGTTTTTGAACCAGGAAGGGCGGGGTATAAATAAAAATTTATTATTATTATTTGACAAGGCTGCAGATCCAATTTCGCATGTCAGCGTGCTGAAAGATGTGCAGAGACACAGGGACAGGATTTGCTTGCCCGTAGGTAGCGGCCATTGCATAACCATCACCCATGGGTCAAACTATGAGTCTGCAGGAAACAAATATCCAGTTTTGCAAGATGTTCTCTTCCTACGCTTCACAAGTTCGTGGATGTGCCAATATTGCGCCAAACTCTTATATGCAATCATTTCTTACGTGAACAGTGGACTTTTGGGAACTGTTTAAACTCCCCTGAAATTTAGAAACATGCTACTTTTAATTTTAGGAAAGCTGCCTTTCCTCTACTGGTTGGGCAGGCTCTGAAAGGACCTGTCTTATATTTGTGCGGATGTGGAGCTTTTAAGGTTTCTATTAATTGTTGCAGCTGGTTTTAGTGCTTGCCAGTTGCTTTCGGTGACTTGCATGAAGCACACAACTAATAAATCTAGAATAATAATACTATGGAGTCCATGTAGTTCAATACTGCCAGCACTGACTGGGACACTTCCAGCCCTGCATGCCAGGGACTGAACCTGGAACCTTTTTCCTGCTCCACCATTGACCCAGGACCCTTCGCCCTTATTTGCAGCCCCAGGATAAAAATCATAGAATTGTAAAGTTGGGTCATCTAGTCCAATCCCCTGCGATGCTGCTAATTCAGAGATTTCAAGAGGGTCCTTCATTGTGACTCGCCTGTCTACCAAGGCGAACAAGATCATGACCCAGAACTATTCAGAGCCAAAGAGATTTGGCTATGTAATGATATCACTGGTGGCTAACTATGTATGTACAGTGGTACCTCGGGTTACAGACGCTTCAGGTTACAGACTCTGCTAACCCAGAAATAGTACCTCGGGTTAAGAACTTTGCTTCAGGATGAGAACAGAAATCGTGCTCCGGCAGCGCGGCAGCAGCGGGAGGCCCCATTAGCTAAAGTGGTACCTCAGGTTAAGAACAGTTTCAGGTTAAGAACGGACCTCCGGAACGAATTAAGTACTTAACCCGAGGTACCACTGTATGGTGGTGGAGGAGACTCTTGAGAGTCCCATGGACTGCAAGAAGATCAAACCTCTCCATTCTGAAGGAAATCAGCCCTGAGTGCTCACTGGAAGGACAGATCCTGAAGCTGAGGCTCCAATACTTTGGCCACCTCATGAGAAGAGAAGAAGACTCCCTGGAAAAGACCCTGATGTTGGAACAGGGTGTTAACTGATGTTAAGAACAGTTTCAGGTTAAGAACGGACCTCCAGAACGAATTAAGTACTTAACCCAAGGTACCACTTTACCTCAGCGTATTTTGTGGCATTGCCATTGCAGGGCTAGTCTCCTCCATGCACTTCTCAGGGATGATGATGATGATTATTATTATTTATTTGCAAGCATGACACCTGTAATCTGAGCTACGTGCTGAAACTCACTGCACGCTCGCAATCTCTTGCCATCAAAAGGCAGTACCACTTCCGAGTGGCAGAATGTGCCCCTCAGAACAAAGGAGCCTTCCTGCAGGGGAAACACAATGCTAACGTTTGGCCATTAATGCCAATATCGCATGCATTCTGCATAGTGTGAAGCCACAACATTTGCCTAGAAGCCATGCCTTTTCTTAGAACTCACTGGTGGCTGACACAATGTGGGAAAGGAAGATGGCACACAGCTTCACAGCTCAGCGCTAGATAAATATCAACAGGCACCACACTTATATTTAGGTTATTTTGGTGGATAGAAACATCTAACAGCCCAAAGGCAGAGTGATAATCTCATTCTTCATCATGCATTTCAAAGCTGTTTGCTTTTTGCTTTTTTAAGTTTGCAATAGAGGATGTGAAAAAGTGGAAGAGGCACAAAGATCAACAGCTCATTGTGTAGCCAGTTCTAGCCTGTTTTGCAGAGAGAGGTTTCCCCACCCCCACCCCATACACAGAGATGCTGAATGGCCCTAGGTCACCCAGACAGCTTCCTGGCTGAGTGGGGATTTGAACCCTGCCCTCCCAGGTCCTAGTTCAACACTCTAACCATTACGCCACACTGCCTCTCTATTTTGAGCAACAAAATGAAAGAGCAGCAGAGTTCTTGCTTTACTCCAGCTGTGTTGTAAGCAGTAAGGTAAAGGTAAAGGTCCAGTCATGGCCGACTCTGGGATTGTGGCGCTCATCTCACTTTATTGGCCAAGGGAGCCGGTGTACAGCTTCCAGGTCATGTGGCCAGCATGACTAAGCTGCTTCTGGCAAACCAGAGCAGCGCATGGAAACGCTGTTTACCTTCCCGCCGGAGCAGTACCTATTTATCTACTCGCACTTTGTGCTTTCAAACTGCTAGGTTGGCAGGAGCAGGGACCGAGCAACAGGAGCTCACCCCGTCATGGGGATTCGAACCACCAACCTTCTGATCGGCAAGTCCTAGGCTCTGTGGTTTAACCCACAGCGCCACCCGCGTCCCTTTTGTTGTAAGCAGTATGGTCTGTATAAATCACAGTCACCTTTCCAACATTATCCCTGTTTTCAAGAACATAAGAAGAGCCCTGCTGGATCAAGAGGCCAATGGGTCATATCTCCCAGCATCCTCTTCTCACAGTGGCCAGCCAGATGCCTGTGGGAAACCCACAATTGGGACCCCTCCCCTCTTGTAGTTTCCAGCAACTGCCAGCTCAGACAGAAAAACATTAAGGAATTAATTTCATCTTTAATGTTTTCCCTGTAAGCTGCCCTGGAAGTTACTGAACTGAAAAGATGGGGTAGAAACATCACTAGAGAGAGCTCTACCTCTCTTTCAAATCAGAACCAGTGAAGGCGGTGAAGGTCCTGTGTGAGTGTCTGGAGGCGGTTGGAGGATGGATGGCGGCTAACAGATTGAGGTTTTGAATCCTGACAAGACAGAAGTACTGTTTTGGGGGGACAGGAGGCGGGCAGGTGTGGAGGATTCCCTGGTCCTGAATGAGGTAACTGTGCCCCTGAAGGACCAGGTGCGCAGCCTGGGAGTCATTTTGGACTCACAGCTGTCCATGGAGGCATAGGTCAATTCTGTGTCCAGGGCAGCTGTTTACTAGCTCCATCTGGTACGCAGGCTGAGACCCTATTTCCTGCAGACTGTCTCACCAGAGTGGTGCATGCTCTGGTTATCTCCCGCTTGGACTACTGCAATGCGCTCTATGTGGGGCTACCTTTGAAGGTGACCCGGAAATGACAACTAATCCAGAATGCGGCAGCTAAACTGGTGACTGGGAGCGGCCGCCGAGACCACATAACACCAGTCTCGAAAGACCTGCATTGGCTCCTAGTACGTTTCCGACCACAATTCAAAGTGTTGGTGCTGACCTTTAAAGCCCTAAACAGCCTCAGTCCAGTATATCTGAAGGAGCGTCTCCACCCCATTGTTCTACCTGGACACTGAGGTCCAGTGCCAAGGGCCTTCTGGCGGTTCCCTCACTGCGAGAAGCCAAGTTACAGGGAACCAGGCAGAGGGCCTTCTTGGTAGTGGCGCCCTCCCTGTGGAATGCCCTCCCACCAGATGTCAAAGAGAACAACAACTACCAGGCTTTTAGAAGACATCTGAAGGCAGCCCTGTTTAGGGAAGCTTTTAATGTTTGATGTATTACAGTATTTTAATATTTTTTGGGAAGCCGCCCCGAGTGGCTGGGGAAGCCCACCAGATGGGTGGGGTATAAATAATAAATTATTATTATAACCAAGAAACAAACAAAAACATTGCAAAAGGCAGAGACCATTTTGACTTGCAACTCATATTGCGCCCATTTCTTCTTTCAGAGGTAGCTGATGGCCTCTGCTGCATGCTCACCACTCCCTGCCTCACCCAACACACGAGCAGCAACGAAGTAAGGAATCAAGAACCGAGGAACCAAGAAACCCCCGTCGTGATGCGCAACAAGACCTTCTCGTGGAAGGATAAGCAGAGGTAATGTTTGGTCGGGGCAGCTGATGCCAGCCTTCCCCAACTCAGCGCCCTCCAGATGTTTTGGACTATAACTCCCATCAGTCCAGGCCCAATGGTCAGGAATTAAGTGAGTTGTCGTCCACAAAGGTCTGGAGGTCTATGTCAATGCAGATGGTGCTCTGAGATTCTGCAGCTACAAAACCCCAGTTCTGCAACTGGAATAAATTACTCTGTTTGACCAATATAAGCTTGCTAAAACATTCACGCTTTGTACGATATGTGCAATAGCGGGATTGAGTTTTGGACTACAGAATTTACACTTCTGTGCCTAGTTTATTCCTTGTCTGGTGTTGTAGACAAAAAAAAAAAAGGATGCGGGTGGTGCTGTGGGTTAAACCACAGAGCCTAGGACTTGCCGATCAGGTTGGCAGTTTGAATCCCTGCAACAGGGTGAGCTCCCATTGCTCGGTCCCTGCTCCTGCCAACCTAGCAATTCAAAAGTAGAAAGTGCAAGTAGATAAATAGGTACCGCTCTAACGGGAAGGTAAACGGAGTTTCCGTGTGCTGCTCTGGTTCACCAGAAGCAGCTTAGTCATGCTGGCCACATGACCCAGAAGCTGTACGTCGGCTCCCTCGGCCAATAAAGCAAGATGAGCGCCTCAACCCCAGAGTCGGCCACGACTGGACCTAATGGTCAGGGGTCCCTTTACCTTTAGACAAAAAAGGGGGTGCTAAAATAAATAAAGTGGTACCTCAGGTTACAGATGCTTCAGATTACCGACTCCGCTAACCCAGAAATAGTACCTCGGGTTAAGAATTTGCTTCAGGATGAGAACAGAAATTGCACGGCAGCAGCGGGAGGCTCCATTAGCTAAAGTGGTACCTCAGGTTAAGAACAGCTTCAGGTTAAGAACAGACCTGCAGAACGAATTAAGTTCTTAACCCAAGGTACCACTGTATCTGAAAAGCGGGGAGGGGAATAAAGGGGTTGGAAACTGAAATTCGGAAGACGACAACAGGCAATGGCTGATTATTTTGTTAAACCGACACCTACTCAGTGATACAATCATTTAACAATCCCTTCACACATTCTAAGTCATGTTCTCACCAAGGCCTGGTTCGTACAGTATTCTGTGGTGTGGATATCAGAGTTATTATTTTTTACAAAGGGTTGCTTGCATGATTTATGTCAAACAAAGCCTTGCCAGGGAAGCCACCTCACTTTTGTAGCATGTGTATATATGTGCATACACATGCTGTCCCCAACTTAGTTATAACCAGCCAAAATACTCTGGAAATGCTACATGGATACATTAACTTGATGGCTTGGAGCACGTGCATTTCTGTCTTCAAAAAACCAAAACGAAAAAACACACCACAATGATATCACTAGGGTAAGAAAGAAACCAGGTTTGGAAGCAGGATAAACCATTCTTCTTCAACGAGAAACCATCTCTAGTTCCAATTTCAGAAATGTTTGTGCTGATTTCCTTCGGGTCCAAATGTTAGACCAGGAGAGGACCAACATGAGTGGCACAACACAAAATGGCCTGGGGACACAGAAACCCATTTTGTGGCACATTCCCAGACCCATTTGTCTATCTTCTAGCACTGCACTAAGCCAAACTGCAAAGAAGCTAAGGCAGTTGAAGTACCTTATTCTGTATCAATATCTCAGACAATAAACAACCTTCTCCTTCTTCTTTTTAAAGATCAAATGAAGATGACAGTGACATTGTAGACATGCTTGGAATAGAGGACTCTGGCCTGAGCTTTGGGCTGAGGAACAGCATCAGTTCCTATCTTGCCCTAACTGGAGAAACTGACTCTTCTTACACGAACAACCGGAAGCAGAAAAGCAGGTCTGTCATATTACGGAACAAGTTCGAATCACCCTTCATTTATCACGAGAACCGATCCTGATAAAGCAGAAGGTGGCCAAGAAGAAACTTAAGATACTCCATGTTCAAACGACAAAACTTTTGCACTGTTGGGAGATAACGCAACCGCCATTTTGTCAGTCCACAAGAGACCACGTCCTCTGGGACAGAGCCTGGAGACTGGGCTTAAAGTGTACAGTGAAAAGCAGTAGATGCCGACTGATAAGGAAAGCTCTTTCAGAAATTGCTCTGGTTGCAAGAACAAAGAAACGTGTATCCACCAGGTGGTTCGGGTTTGGCCAGTTACTATTTCTATAGGCTCTTATCCAAGTCAATGGCAGTTCTTCCCCCACATTGCACACTCTATTTATAATAGGCGCAAGTTATACACAGCAACACACCATCACGTGCATTTTGGGTCATAGAGCTGGAATATTACCAGATCTTAATCTTCTGCCCTGAGGAAAATTATTCCAAATGTCAGGCTTTCCTCTGACCTGACCAGACCACACAAGACCTTTAGCAGAGTTCATCACACAAAGGAGCCTGCGGGATAAACAACTTCAGATAATCCAAAGTGTGGGGTTATTTTGCTTAGCAAAATCAGGTGGTACGGTCCTACCCTGGACCTCAGAATGCGGCCGGAAGAATCATTTCTTTTTTACATAAAATATTCCATGTAAGAAGAAAACTAACACGGCGAGACCAAGTCAGTTAGAACCTTTTCCCTGATGCCCTGGTTTTTGTTTTTGTTTTTTTAATGTAGAGAAAATCTACGGTTTCAAGCAAAGTAGTCCAGCTGTCGCTGTGCTTGCAGACTTGCCTAAATCAAATCAGATTAGGTTCTGCCTTATGAAATCCAGAGCCAGCATGTTTTTAGTTAATAACTAGAGTTCATCTTCAACCTCTCAGAGGTCCCAGATATGCATATATAAACTTATTTATGTGGGTGATGCCCTTGTGTAATGTAAATTGTGTTACAGCGTATGAGCCTTGAGTGAAGCTGAGGAAAACATGTATATAGGTGTAAAAAAACCAAAAAACCCCAAGTAATAAAACATTATTAAACAAACAGATTTCTGTGGGTAAAAGACTACCATATGTTTCACATACATCTGAACGAGACTAAAGCAGCTGTCTTTGGAAGAAATGGCACTCCCCCATAAGGGATGGGCGAATACATATCAATTTCTCATTTTTCCACTATTAAGTTCAATTCTCACATTTCCACATCACCTTGATTTATTTTTTTAAGCAAGTCTGCGTGAAAATTCAGCAGCATTTTAAGGTGAATTTTTCATAATATACACAAATTGACCCGATACACACATTTTAATAATATTTTGACTAATATATGCATTTTTATGCACATTTACTCTTGAATGTGCACTTTTGTACACGTTGCCCCTCTGAAGAACTGCACTGCAAAATTCAAAAAAGAGCGAATTTTGAAGGGTGACTGTGTCTCGGTTCTTGTTTTAGAAAATGCACATTGATAGATTTGCCTTTCAGTGTGAACTGAATCCAACTCCTCACCCCCTCCCACTACCACAATCTGAGAAAATTGATACTCACCATCAGCAGCACCCTCTTGAAGAGCCCAGAATCCACAGTCCCTGTAACCAGGTGAATGCTGGAAACATCTGCTCCACTGCCATCAGCTGTGATTGTAATCTGACCAGGGTCTCCTCCAAAACTTGCAATGTTTTTCTGGGTCCATTTTAGAGCTGCTTCCTGGTCCAAAAGCCCCCAGTTTCCACTTGCCGCTGTGGAACCTACAGAGAGAGTTGGGGGAGAGAGAGAAAATAGGAATGGAGAAAGATGTTATCGCTGTACTTATAGGAGATAAAGGTAAAGGGTAAAGGGACCCCTGACCATTAGGTCCAGTCGTGGCGGACTCTGGGGTTGCGGCATTCATTTCGCTTTATTGGCCGAGGGAGCCGGCATACAGCTTCCGGCTCATGTGGCCAGCATGACTAAGGCGCTTCTGGCGAACCAGAGTAGCGCACGGAAACGCCGTTTACCTTCCCGCCAGAGCGGTACCTATTTATCTACTTGCACTTTGACGTGCTTTCGAACTGCTAGGTTGGCAGGAGCAGGGACCGAGCAACAGGAGCTCACCCCGTCGCAGGAATTCGAACTGCCGACCTTCTGATCAGTAAGCCCTAGGCTCTGTGGTTTAACCCACAGCACCACCCGCATCCCTATATGAGATAAAACACAACTACAAATATGTAAAGGCCAGAACTAACTGCAGCTAATATTGATCACAGTTGTGGGTCCAGACAACATGGCAAGAATCTTCTGCAAGAGGAGAGATGGGAATTAAGAAGTCCAGCTCCCATTGTAGCTCATTCACATTGCACTAAACCATGGTTTAGTGTGACATCCGAGTGTTGAGAGGGAACTGAGAGGCTGGGACTTGAGAGAGAGCAACAAGCTGGGGGAATGGAGAGAAACAGGGCCTATGTATAAGTCAGGCTGTAAGCAGCTGAAGATGTCAGAAGATGAACAGACAAGCGGGAGAGGAAGACGCCTCAAGACAGCAGGCCGGGCAGGTGGAGGAATGCACCAAATTTCAAATCTTGGCTGGTTGTTTCAAATCCAACCTTGGTTTGCCGGTCTCAGGGGTTAACAAGGTACCTGAATATATTTTCGCACAGTCGGCAGAACAGAATCAGCATGATCATCATCATATAATAAAGAAGCATTTTTTTTATTATTATTATAAGGGAACGAAATTCCCCTGGAGTACCATGCTATTATGCTGTTTTCAGCCCACAAGCAGGAGTATGCATTTAGGCTTTTAACTCTATATTTAGGCACACTTAAAATGGCTGGATTTCAAAGCAGCTGCAGGAATAATTAACATTGGCCACGTACTTCTGTCCTCCCTGTTAACCTTTTCTCCTGCTATATCCGTTTTCTTCTGGGCTCCTGACATGCAATTTACACCCCTTGGACACTCATGCTTCCTAGATTCAAATGCAGATTTTGTACCAACGGCTGCATAGGAAATAATATTAGCTGCACGATTCCAATGGCAGCATAGAGAAGGACATGCACCTGCGTTTCCCAATAGGAGAAGTTGGGTGAACTGGCCACACAATACAATTCTCCATTTGCTCTAATCATGAAACTTATCCACGGAGGTTCACCTTGCAAGTTCATTTCTCAAAATTAATTTCAGTTCTTGATTTCTCACGTATAAGAATACAAGGCGGGCGATGCTGGATCAGTCAAAAGGCCCATCTGGTTCTCACAGCGGCCAAGCAGATGCCGGTATTGGAAGCCCGCAAACCAAACCTGAACGCAAGAGCATTTTCTCCACTTGCAGTTCCTAGCAATTATTCAGAGGCGCACTGACTCTGACAGTGGGGTAGAACAGAGCCAACACGTTCCAATTGTCCCTACGTAGCAAGGATAGTGTTATGTACTGAAGTTCTCACCCTGGGCCAGCAGGGGGATACTGTAGATAGTTATGTAAATGAAGGGTTGAAAGTGACATTCAGTGATTGGATAGTTTTAGAAAGTTGCTACAGTAACGTTGTACTGGAGCTCTATATAAGCAAGCTGACTGAGCCCTTCAGTTCAGTTCTGTCCTGGCCTGTGAATAAACAAGAGCTATTTGAAGAATCGCTGTGGCGTCTGATATGTTCACCCACAACTTAACAGATAGTGTCTTATTTTCTGGCACCAGTCCAGGGTACAATCTTGCCGCAGTTCGAGATGACACATTGGAGACTCCTCCGCTCCTTGGGAAACAGCCACAGCAAAGTGTAGAGCGTCTGCTTTGCATACAGACCGAAGCGCCATCTCTGGGGGACTGTGGGTGCCAGGCCACACACAATTTTTTTACTGTGGGTGCCCGGTTGGGCAACCCAACGCATAATGCACTGTGTCGGGACACTCCGTCCGACCCTTCTGCTGAGGCAGGGGGGCTCCCTCAGCCCCCCCCCACTGTGGTGGCGATGTGTGATGTCACACACATGCACCAGGCACCTACAGTGTTGGGTGGAATCCAGCGTGACTGCAGGCAGGAGATCAACTCCTGGCATCTTCAGGTAGGAGCGGAAGATATCTCCTGCCTGATGAAGAGCTGCTGTCAGTCAGTTCTTAGCTGGATGGACCAATGATCTGACTCGGGTAAGGAAGAAGAAGAGAAGAAAAGTTTGGATTTGATATCCCGCTTTATCACTACCCGAAGGGGTCTCAAAGCGGCTAACATTCTCCTTTCCCTTCCTCCCCCACAACAAACACTCTGTGAGGTGAGTGGGGCTGAGAGACTTCAGAGAAGTGTGACTAGCCCAAGGTCACCCAGCAGCTGCATGTGGAGGAGCGGGGAAGCGAACCCGGTTCCCCAGATTACGAGACTACTGCTCTTAACCACTACACCAAGCCAGTGTGGTGTAGGGGCAGACATAATGATAAAATTTGGGTAAGGAGGAGGTGCAAGTGTTTAAGAGAACTGAGAGACAGACAGACAGAGAGAGAGAGAGAGAGAGAGAGAGAGAGAGATGGCAGAAGGAAATACTGCTTGTAGCTCTCTGCTGGACGAAATTCAGCAGAAGCGTAGAAAAGGAGAAGGAAGAAATTTCTCAGAAATAATAAAAGGGGAAGATGAGATAACAACGAGGTGCCACAATCTATCGGACCAAGCTAAACTTAACTGTTGCCTTCTGGCTCACCACAGACCGACTCTGGTGCATTTGCTGCCATTGATTAATGCAAGAGCAGAGAAGTCTACACAAGGCATTCAACAAAGAAATCACAAGGTGTTCATTGAAATGGGAAGGTCAGGTCAAAAATAACGCTTTGCGGCTGGAAAACACAGTTGCTGGAGAGCCAAACAGAGTTGCGACACTTCCTTCTTATTCATACTCACAGAAAACTCCTTTGCAAGCTATATTTACAGTGTTAAAGCACTGAACGAGCAAACAAGGCATATATTTAATAAGTATCTTCATGACCAATAAGGACACACACTTGGGACAGTCTAAATAGGATGCTTATTTTGAGGGAGGGGGGTGGAACCCACTGGTTCCCTGGTGATGATGACACCTGCCCTGGTTGGCTATGAACTGCCATTTTAAATATCCCACAATGCTTCAGAGCACCTGAGGCATTGTAGTCCCAACTAGCTAGCATTCTTCAAGTCAACAAGAATAAGAAACATGTTCTCATTCTAGTACTGGAGACAGCTGTTGGCATCTGTCTGTCTTGAGAGACATTGGACATTGGAATGCGCCTCCGGGGGTGAAGCCAAACAACTGGAGAATCACAGCACCCACTGTGGCTGCAAAGACCAGAAACTTGTAACTGCTGTCTCTTGTGCTGTTTTTTGCTGCATTAGTAGCACTGAAGTGACGCAAGCCTGGGCAGGGTGCGTGGAGGTTCTGGTTTGCCCAGACGACAAGACCCACATCTTGGATGTGGTCCATGAGGAGATTTCACCCCTCCCATATCCAAGAATCTGCTGATGTTCTCTGCTGATTCTCCAGAGAGGAGGGGCGGTTTTCTGCTCTCTACTTATTCCGCTCCAGCCTCACATCAAAGTGTCAGAGAGAGAGAGACTGAGTGTTAGAGAGAGATTGTGTGTATAGGTAAGGTTGCTGCTAAGAAAAGCTGCAGACACTCAGTGCAGTTCAGCATTCTCGTTTAGACCTCATTTAGCTCTGTACATAGTTGTGTATTATAGTTGTAGATAGAATAAAGAAGATATTCTACAGAGCTGCTCTCCGAGTCGACAGAGCTGCTCTCCGAGTCGTTTATGCTCTGCTATATTCTGCTATATTCTGCTGTGCGATGACTGTCTTCTTGTTGGAGTGAATCCGGTGCTCACAACTCTAAGCTGTGAGTCCACAGCACTCTGACCTGTTCCTGTGCAGAAGGTGGTCTCTGGAAGTGCTACCCAGCTCGCCTAGCCCAGTCGGGGCTGAAGTGGATGAGTCCAGTTGGTGGCATTGGCTCAAGGGCGATGCTGACAGTCCAAGGGAAAGCACTAACTTGGCTGCAGGAATTGCCAGAAGGAGGCATACAAGACACCATACAACCACATTAGAGACTCTTCTCTGGATTTGTGTACGGTTTACTCCTTAGCCATTGTTCTCCTGAAAATACCCCACAAAACTAGAGGTAAAGGTATAGGTAAAGGACCCCTGACAATTAAGTCCAGTCGTGAATGACTCTGGGGTTGTGGCGCTCATCTCGCTTTACTGGCCGAGGGAGCCGGCGTTTGTCCACAGACAGTTTTTCTGGGTCATGTGGCCGGCATGACTAAGCCACTTCTGGCGAAACCAGAGCAGCGCACGGAAACTCCATTTATATTTCTGCCGGAGTGGTACCTATTTATCTACTTGCACTTTGACATGCTTTTGAACTGCTAGGTTGGCAGGAGCAGGGACCAAGCAACGGAAGCTCACCCCGTTGCGGGGATTCGAACTGCTGACCTTCTGATCGGCAACCAGACTGGAGGTAGTAGGCCTCTAAATACTAGCTACTGAGGAGCACAAGAGGAAGAAATGCTGTTGTACTCATGTCCTGCTTATGGACTTTCCATAGGCATCATGTTGGTCACTGTGGGATCATGACATTGTACTAGATGGGCCTTTGATCTGATCCAGTTTTTTTATCCAAACCACACAACCACTACACACAGCAAAGTCCTGGTGTCATCTACCGCTTGTGTGTTCAACAAGGTCTATGACCTACCAGTGCTTAGAAAGCCAAAGACTCCAACTCGGTAGTTCGCAGTTACAACGATGACATTGCCAGTTCCAGCGAGGTATGAGCCATCAATGAGTGTCCTCTGAGCCTTGACATCCTCACCACTCACACCATTGTGAAAGAACACCAGCACTGGTAGATTTCCACCCTATGATAGCAACAGGCAGAAAAATGAAATCAGTTAAAATTTGGAAAGAGTCTACAGTAGAATGACTAACGCAGTGATGGCCAAACTTGGCCCTCCAGCTGTTGTTGGACTACAACAGGACCAGTGGTCAGGGATGATGGGAACTGTAGTCCCAAAACAGCTGGAGGGACGAGTTTGGCCATCACTGGACTAAAGAGAACTGAGGTCAACCTAAAGGAGCCACAGGTAATATCCATTCATGTTGTCCCAACCTTAAGGAGTCACAGATTATGGGTGATCTCCAACATTCATTGTATTCAGAGCAGACCCATTGAAATAAATGGACTTGAATCTATTGGCATTGATGGTTCTGCTTCGAGTATGACTACCACCCAATATTGCCTAATATATTTATTTTTATTGTAAAGACTAATGAGCCCCCTCTCTCCATCAAATGGGAGTTCATGCTCAATAAAGAGCCAGGTTGTGTGAGATCCGTGGTTGGACCTCTCATCATTTTGTAATGTTAAAGAAGCTGAAGGAAGTCTTACTTTTTAATTGGACCGGTCCCATAGGGCAAGCCCTAACACTGGACACAATGGGGGGGTAGTGGATGTGTTGGGGGGGTTAGGAAGTGGAAGCACGGTGTCAAAGGAAAGAGCTGCATGTACCATTTTCTTCCATTCTAAACTTCACTTCCTTACATTTCTGCATCGGTTTGCAAATATATTTATATGAAAATCCCCCATGAAAATCCATCAGCGTTTTTCTCGTGACACAAATTTCTCCTGATATGCATATTTCTGCACACAATTTCCCCCAATGCATATAGTTAAGCGAGCAATTTCCCCTACTATCCTGCATGTTAGATTCACGAAAGTATGCAGTTTCACAAATACACACATTTTTTAGTTTCACTAGAGTTCCAAACTTTCCCCAATAGGTACCCTTTTGCACGCATTACTTGGCTGACGAACTGCGCCACAAAATTCAGAGAAGGGCTGTTTCGATGGGCTGCTGTGCCGAAGGGCTCACATATCAGTTCGAGGAGTGCAATTCATGTAGTCTCTCATTAAAAGGCAACGGGAAATTGAGTTTCTCCCCCTCCCACACCAGCAGGGGCAGGTTTAGGGCAGCACAACCAATTCTTCCACACTGGGCGCTGCAGGTCTTTGCAGCTATAAGGCAGTGAATTGAGCAGCACAGAAGGCAAAAGGCAGGGAAGGCAGCAAATTTTGACCTCGCAAAGGGTGCCGCTGAAAAGACCGAAATCTACCGCTGATAGCAGTGGCAGCCCAGTGCTGTTGTGCATGAAGAACACTGGAAAGAGGTATCCCTGATTTAGTACTTACAGTATTAGGTGGGACATAAATGTTCAAATACAAGCAGTCTTCGCTGACGGAGGAAAGAGCAGCTCCATCATCCCCTGGTTGCCAGCAACTCGCCCTGGAGACATAAGGAAGTGTTATTACGAATGGGTGTCCATGTTTGCTTGCTTTTTAAATGAAAAACACTGGAATCAGATGGCCTGCTTCCCTACCAGTGGTGGGCTTTGGGTTTTAAAATGTCTGTGAGATGCCAAAAGTTGGCTCCACCACCCCGCCTCTCGCTCTCCGTTGTCCGTCATTGTTGTGGCACCCCCTGAGGCCAGTGCCAGATTTACGTTTAAGCTAAACAAGCTAGAGCTTAGGGCCCCACTCTCTTGGAGGCCCCCGAAAAAAATTAAAGGAAAAAAACTGGATGCACTTTTCCAAAATATAAGATAAAAAACAAATAAAATAAAACCTACATACAGCAACAGTGTTCTGTGTTCTGTAGGCTCCTATGATGTAAGTAATGGTAAGCCTGCTAGCCTGCTCCCTAAAATATCACTGGTTTGCTCATTTCTATATATAGGGTGCCTGTGGGTAAAACCTCAGCGCCTAGGGCTTGCCGATCGCATGGTCGGAGGTTCGAATCCCCGCAGCGGGGTGAGCTCCCATCTTTCGGTCCCAGCTCCTGCCCACCTAGCAGTTCGAAAGCACCCCTAAGTGCAAGTAGATAAATAGGTACCGCTTTATAGCGGGAAGGTAAACGGCGTTTCCGTGTGCTGCGCTGGTGCCGGTTCGCCAGAGCAGCTTCATCACGCTGGCCACGTGACCCGGAAGTGTCTCCGGACAGCGCTGGCCCTCGGCCTCTTAAGTGAGATGGGCGCACAACCCTAGAGTCGGGCACGACTGGCCCGTACGGGCAGGGGTACCTTTACCTTTACCTTTTTACATTCTGCAGGGACTGGTTGCATGGCAATTTGTGCAAATGGCTTTAGATACCTATTAGGTCTATAAATTACCATATAGCATATATTCAACACAAGAACAGCGACAATTTGTTGTTGACAAAGGACAGCTGGACATATAAAGGGCCCCATTACCTTCAGTAGCTTAGGGCCTCATCAAACCTAAATCCGGCCCTGCCTGAGGCACATGCTCAGCGCAGGTAAATCGGTCATGTTCCCCTATAAATCTGCTCCTTCTCACAATAAGCACATATAACTAAACCATATGGATCTTCCCGCTGCCTCATCTTTTCATCCTCTCTCTCTGTTACCTCTTCTCTGCTGAAGGTTAGGACTATGCACAAACCACACATTTAAAGCACATGGCTTCTCCAAAATAACTGATTGCTTTGATGGATTAATTTGATCATTTGTTCTCTATACCTAGAGGGCTGTCGCATGGAAGATGGAGACCTGCTCCGGAGGTTAGGACCCGAGCCAATGGTTTCCAGTAACAAGAAAGGATGTTCCGACGAAAAACCAGGAAGAAGTTTTTGACACTCAGAGCTGTTCAACAGTGGAAAAGACTCCCTTGGGAGGTTGTAGATTCTCCATCCTTGGAGATTTCTAAGCAGAGGTTGGATGGTCGCCTGTCATGTATGATGATCTAACTAAGGTTCCTCACATTGCAGGAGGCTGGATGAGAAGACTTCTTAGGTCTCTTCCAACTCTACCATTCTATAGCTTTAGTACAAGGAGTATTTCTATAACATTAAATCATTTGTGCCACTACAGTGGTACCTCGGGTTACCTACGCTTCAGGTTACAGACTCTGCTAACCCAGAAATAGTACCTCGGGTTAAGAACATTGCTTCAGGATGAGAACAGAAATTGTGCTCCGGTGGCGCGATGGCAGCAGGAGGCCCCATTAGCTAAAGTGATGCTTCAGATTAAGAACAGTTTCAGGTTAAGAACGGACCTCCGGAACAAATTAAGTATTTAACCCGAGGCACCACTGTACTTGAGTATTAACAGCTCCCTAGAAGTATTTTCCCATGAGAAACACCCATGCTTTCACCTTGCCAGAGATGTTTCATATTAAGAGCACAGCACCGTTGACAAAGGATGTCTGCAGCTGAAATCAAATATATGTGGAGCACAGAATGTTTTCTGAAGCACACTTTTTTTAGAAAAATCTGGTTTATGAAACTGTGCAATATTCTGCGTGTCTTAACCGTATGTTGCTGCACACCTGGATAAACAAGATGTTGACTCTCCGGTGGGGAACAGCAAGTCTGATGTGGTTGAGTCACCCACACGACTCAGGTGTGCAAGAAATTAGGTCAGCAAAGGTCTGGGTTCTATCACCCACCAGTGACACTGTGCAGGAGGAAGGGGGCCCATGTGGTGTAGATGATCACCGCATTTTTCTAACCCCCTAAAGAAACGAGTATGAAACATCAAGCTCTATGGAGACATTTATATGATTATTTCAGCCACAAGCTGAAATAGCCCTGTATGACATACACTGTTATTTCTTCTTATAAATGCATCTCCGTGGGGTCAGAAAACATATTATGTAAGGGACGAAGAACCTGTGGCCCTCTAGATGTTACTGATGCATTCAGAAAACAATTTGCAAACCCAAACCCAGCCACTTTTGGAAATTCAGACTTCTCTGAATTTTGCAGCTCAGTTCGCCACGCCCAATAATGTGTTTATTATGCATTTATTAAAGCTAAAGGTACCCCTGACAGTTAGGTCCAGTCGCAGATGACTCTGGGGTTGCGGCACTCATCTCGCTCTATAGGCCGAGGGAGCTTCTGGGTCATGTGGCCAGCATGACTAAGCCGCTTCTGGTGAAACCAGAGCAGCACACGGAAACGCCATTTACCTTCCCACCAGAGCAGTACCTATTTATCTACTTGCACTTTGACGTGCTTTTCAACTGCTAGGTGGGCAGGAGCTGGGACTGAACAACAGGAGCTCACCCCGTCGCGGGGATTTGAACCGCCAACCTTCTGATCGGCAAGCCCTAGGCTCAGTGGTTTACACCATGCATTTAATATGGGGAAGTGTACATAAAAGTTTATTCTAAAAATATTAGTAAAAGTCACATCTAAAATGCATTATAATCAAGGAAACTGCTTTGCAAAAAACTGCAGAAATTCTTACTAAAATACTGCTGAATTCTCACAAAGTTTTTTTTTAAAAAAATACAATTTGATATAGAAATGTGAAAAACTGAATTTAAGACTGGAAATAAAATGAGAAACTGAGAGACTATTATTGATTGGGGGTTGCATTTCATTCCTGTTTAATTGCTTTTTATTATATTTTTATTACTGCTGTTTGCCAGCTTGTGCACTGTTAGCAACTAACAGGGGTGCAAGTTAACAACTAAGTGTTTGAATAGCCCTGCAAAAATCTAGTTGCACAAGCTGTTCGGAAAATATTTTTGTTGGTGTTGTGCCACTCAATTAGCCATAAAAATCCCAAACCATGTTGTTTCCTAAGGCAAAAGAGTCCAAATTGTGCCCCTTCATGGATGATAATAATAGTAACAATACAGTGGTACCTCAGGTTAAGTACTTAACCCGTTCTGGAGGTCCGTTCTTAACCTGAAACTGTTCTTAACCTGAAGCACCACTTTAGCTAATGGGGCCTCCCGCTGCCACCTCGCCACCGGAGCACGATTTCTGTTCTCACCCTGAAGCAAAGTTCTTAACCCGAGGTAATATATCTGGGTTAGCAGAGTCTGTAACCTGAAGCGTATGTAACCTGAAGCGTCTGTAACCCGAGGTACCACTGTACTATAATTGACAATCTGCTGTTCTTTAACGGTATCCCAGAACTCATTATCTCACCTGCCGTATGTTAGGGACAGCCATGGAGCTACCAGAGATACTGGTTCAAAGAGGGGGCAACCATCAAATTCACCACCCTGCTTGTGAGTACACAGAGGCATATTGAGTGGGACTTCGATCTATACCAAGGGGACTTTGATCTGCTCCAACATGGAAGCTCTCATGTTCTTACAGTAGGTGAACAAGATTACAGTTGGCCGCCAAGGTGCCAAACATCTTCTCACCGAGTTGTGGAAGCGTTCCAGGACTCCTCCCAGATGAAAGCTTGTGGCGGATGGAACCGGTTCTCGGCCACTGGAGGACGTGCATAGGGAATCCCAAGGAACTGACTGATCCTTTTCCAGCTGGAACCCACACGAATTGTTTGAGAAGTGCCAAACAAGGTTCCTTGCGACGGGATGTGGACCGAGGGAGCAGCACTTCTTTCAGCAATGGACAAGAATGCCTCTGCATGGAATGAAGGGAGAATAAATCAAACCTTTACAAATCTGCTCCCAGTTAACTGAAAGATTCCTAATAAGGCTGGGCTCCATTTGGGATGCCACTGTCAGGAGTACACGTAGGAGCCAGGACCTGTGACCAGTAGGGCTTCACAGGACTGGGGCCTTCCTAAGTTTGTTTTGTAGAGGCAAGGCGTGGCCACACAGGTGAGGCCACTTGGTAACTCACTGCACCTGGTGGCAAGAGCCGGGAAGGGATATAAGGTCAGCATTTCCCTTCGGCTCTTTGCCACAGCAACGTGTTTTCTGCCTTGCTGCATTTGGCTTCTTGCTTCTCGACCCTCGGACCCTTGACCTTGTGACTCCTTGCTTCTCAACCCTCAGACCCTTGACCTTGTGACTCCTTGCTTCTTGACCCTCAGACCCTTGACCTTGTGACTCCTTGCTTCTCGACCCTCGGACTCTTGACTTCATGACTCCTTGCTTCTCGACCCTTGGACCCTTGACCTCATGACTCCTTGCTTCTCGACCCTTGGACCCTTGACTTCATGACTCCTTGCTTCTCGACCCTCGGAACCTTGACTTTGTGACTCTCTGCTTCCTGACCCTCGGACCCCTGGCTTCTGGACTCTCATTCCTGCTCCTACCCCGCCATCTTGCCCCAGGTCCTGACGTCCTCAGCCAGGACTTTGACCCACCCGCTAACCGGACTGTGACAGCCACAAAGCAATTAAGTCTGTTTGAGAGCCTAGATCTAGGTCTAAGTCTGGTTTTGGATGGCTCAGTTGGTTAGAGCGTGGTGCTGATAACGCCAAAGTTGCAGGTTCGATCCCCGAATGGGACAGCTGCATATTCCTGCATTGCAAGGGGTTGGATTAGATGATCCTCAGGGTCCCTTCCAACTCTACGTTTTTATGATTAAATCTGTTTTAGGGCCTAGATCTAGGTCAAAGAAAGGCTTGGGCAAGCCTGAGCATAGCCCTGCAGATGCAACAACTATCTTCAAACCAGGTTTCATGGGGAGACGTCTCAGAAAGCGCTTTGAGATTATTCAATCTTGCTATTTCCAGTTAGGCTTGTTAACAAAATTCTGTTTCATTGATCCATCAGCTTATTTGGAGGAAGGTCCATTTGGAAAGAACGAAGAGTTTTCCAAACTCGACCCCTACCACACCCAATATGTGCTGTGGGTAGTCTAGTTTCTTCCACACTTATTTCATCTCTAGGCTCACAATTTGGGGGAGGGGTGGATTTTAGCCTAATGAGCACCGGTTGTGGATCCCTAACATACATTGTTCCTAGAAAGTGGCTCAAAGCTGTTTCACTCAGGAAGAAGAAATAATGGTGCCAGCCGCAAGTTGGGGTCATCACCATCATACCATTATTATTATTATTTTTAAAATCGTAGTTATTTTGTGGGTTAAAATGGTTGCATCTGCAATGAGAGGATTTTATATGAGTGTCTGGGACAACCCAGTCAGATGCATGGGGTGCAAATGTTGTTGTTGTTGTTTTCATTTTGCAATGAAAAAACATAACCCAACACACCAAAGTACCAAAGAACTTTCACCGCTAAGTTTAAAGAGTTAGAATAATAGAATTGTAGAGTTGGACTCGAACCCACAACCTTAAGACTAAGAATCTCATGCTCTGCCAACAGAGCTACCATGAATGAGCTGTTGTTTTTTGAATAGCGACTACAGCAAACTGTGAAGGTGGTACAAGCACTGCGTTGGCCACCTCACCCAGGATGCCTCACTCTGAGGAAGGACCCCCGAGCCCTTTCCTACACTGAGGCAGGGAGAAGGTGTATGGGGCAGCAGAAAGCCACTACTAATTCTACGTTGAAATGGGAAACCTGGGGGAGAAAATGGAGCCTGGAGTCTGGAAGAGGCAGCATGGGATATTGGCGGCTGATACCCTCGCTCTCATTTGCCACCTTGCATAACTAAGAGTAACAGGTTTGCAGACCAGAATATTCCCTCCTACCTGAACCTAATATTGACCCCTTTTCGCAAGGTCATTGACAGTCACGCTGGTGTACTTCTGTCAAATACTCTGCTATTAAAAGGTAAAGGTAAAAGACCCCTGGATGGTTAAGTCAAGTCAAAGGTGACTATAGGGTTGTGGCGTTCATCTCGCTTTAAGGCTGAGGGAGCTGGCATTTGTCCACAGACAGCTTTCCAGGTTATGTGGCCAGCAGGACTAGACCGCTTCTGGTACAACGGAACACCGTGATGGAAGCCAGAGTGCACCATTTACCTTCCTGCTGGAGTGGTACCTATTTATCTACTTGCACTGGTGTGCTTTTGAACTGCTAGGTTGGCAGGAGCTGGGACAGAGCAACGGGAGCTCACTCTGTCATGGGGATTCAAACCGCTGACCTTCCGATCAGCAAGCCCAAGAGGCTCAGAGGTTTAGACCACAGTGCCACCTGCACCCACTCTGCCAATGTAGGCAAATAAGAAAACACATGCCTTCTTCCTCTGACCCTTCTGCCACAGGCTTACCTTGCCTGCGATAAATATAGGTAGCTGGCTCCTTCAGCAAAAGTCGACAGTGGGGGCCTTCAAGATCAAGTGTGCAAGTCTGGGTTTCTGGATAAAACATGCATCGCATCACTGAAGGCTGTGGTTCAAGAGTAGTCACCAAGCATGACTTGTTCTTGGAGCAGGCTGTTGAGAACGAGAGAAAAGGGCTGTGAGTTAGGTGGATGGATGGACAGACAGATAAGCAATGAGAAGCACAAAGCTATTTTGATAGACCGATGAGGAGCGATATCATTATATA
This sequence comes from Podarcis filfolensis, assembly GCF_964270895.1. Classification (NCBI taxonomy): domain Eukaryota; kingdom Metazoa; phylum Chordata; class Lepidosauria; order Squamata; family Lacertidae; genus Podarcis; species Podarcis filfolensis. Next base: position 80,988,305 of record NC_139603.1, on the reverse strand, counting down.
TAGGTAAATGAATGGAGAATATGGCTGGAGTTGGCACCACCCAAGGTTGGGCATCTGCCAGGGAAGGGCCCCGTACTTGGGAAACCATTTGTGAAGGTGGAGTAAGGATCACAGAAAACAGGGTTGGCCCACTCATGAGGCAATGTGAGGCAGCCACCTCAGGCAGCAGGAGCTACAGGGGCAGGAGGTCTCAATGTAGATCTTTTCTCACCCCTTCTTCCCTGGAGGGAAGGGGGATGCCATTTTCGGCTCAGGGGTCAAAATGTCTTGGGCCGGCACTGACTGAAGTTAATGAACAAAGCACTCTTGCTGAGCGCGAGACATTTCTACAGGTATAGTCCAAGGAATTAGGCCCTCAGCAGATCTCCTCCGCCAATGGCTCAATCATAGTGTCTTACCAAAAAGATAATAATAATAATAATAATAATTTTATTTGTATCCCGCCCTCCCCAGCCAAAGCCAGGCTCACAGTGTACATAAAATCACACAGTCAATTAATTAAAATACACTCTAAAATCAATTCAGAATCAAATTAATGGCAACCATTGGGTTAGAGTTCTATGAGGATTACAGAAGGAGAGAGGAGATCAGACTATGCCTTGGCCAAAGGCCAGGCAGAACAACTCCGTCTTGCAGGCCCTGCGGAAAGATGTCAAGTCTCACAGGGCCCTAGTCTCTTGTGACACAGCATTCCACCAGATCGGGGCCACGGCCAAAAAAGCCCTGACTCTGGTTGAGGCCAGCCTAACCTCCCTGTGGCCCGGGATCTCCAAGATGTTTTTATTTGAAGACCGTAAGGTCCTCTGTGGGACATACCAGGAGAGGCAGTCCCGTAGGTACGAGGGTCCTAGGCCGTATAGGGCTTTAAAGGTTAAAACCCAGAGAAAGATGGAGAAGCAAATGAAGGAAGGAAAATATACGGACGGCTGGATGAAGACAGGTAAAGAAATATATAGATGTATTGATGGGATAAAGGGAAAAGGAAGAACACAATCAAGTTAGGGAGTGGTTTTCGAATACGATTTTGCACTCGCCTGTTAACAAGTCATGCATATGTCTATTTGTGCATGCACTCATTATCCCCCCCCTTGAAAAAACAACAACACCCAAAACTTTTTTCTTTTTTCTTTTTTAAAAAACTGCTCCAAGAATTGGTGGTTGTGCTTTCGTGACGTCACAAGCATTGGCCAATCCATGGCATTCACAGCCAGCCTATGCTGGAAATGTGCAGAGTAATTTTTTCAGAGATCAACCCAAAAGGAGCAAAATATTTGGGCTGAAAAGTACGCTTGAAAAGAGAGGACTTCCAAACTGACCCTGCTGCTCTACAGATATGACTATTTTCACCCTCAGACATGCAGACAATAAGATTCAGCTGAGTCTGGTTTGGGGTTGCTGTTTTTTGGCGTGTGTGTGTTTTTATAAGCAAAAACCCTAAATAACACTAAGAAGCAGGCTCAAAAAGCTGAATCAAGAACTAAGGCCTAGTTCCTCACGGAGATTTGGGCTGTACAAAACACAGCGATTCGCCCCATCTGTTAGATATTCAGGCAAGACTTTATTTGTTCATACACAGAAAAGCACTGCAAAACCAAGGAAGGTTCTCAGTAACGTTTATCTGCCTTGTAGACCACAAAACCTTTGAACAAAAGGAGGGCAATGCAAGACTCCTATAAAGGAAGTGGCAGGAAACAAAGCAAATAGAACTTGAGGGAACTATATTGCGCTTTTAAAAAGTTGCACAATTCAGCAACTTATTTTGCCTCCTCTGTCGATTAATTAGCAGATCCAGTTTGAAACAGTTCATCTACGTCCCTCTCCCTTTTTTAAAAGATTCAATCACCTCTGTAAATATCCTATTGAATTGTCCCAGAAGTGCTGGACCTGTTAGTGCCAAAGGTACAGGCAATGACTTTCTGAAGCACCACCCGCTTAAGTGAAATCACGTATATTTGGAAAGCCATTGGAAAAGGCCAGAGAAAAAACAATGGGATTAATAGGAAGCTTCTCACCTGAAAGGCAAAAGTCCCGGAAGGTGGCAAAATCACTGGAACCATCTCTGCTGATGTGCAGAATGTCAATTTTTGAAATGGAGGGATCGATGAGAACTGAGGCCCTGTCCACACGCTGCCAGTTGTCCAAAATCACTAGGAATCAAAATGCAGAAGAGTAAAATTCCACAAAGTATTAATTGTTATTTTCCAGAACAACATAGAGCAACTTCAAGTATCCCAGTGGTCAAATATTTAGATGATAAAAGGATCCCTTTGCCCGACTCTGGCTTTGATCTAATAATGGAACTATTCTGTGGCTCAGCTGGGCAACACAGTAAATTAGGAACAGCCAACATGGCTCCCTCCAGATGTTGCCCAAATATAGCACCCATCATCCTTGATCACAGGGAGACCAAAAACATCTGGAGGGCACCGCGTTGGCTACCCCTGAAGTAAACACACACCGGATAGAGCTTTCTCATTATGCAGAGATAATACTTAGACTCAAGACCCTTTTATTCCTGGTTCAATAAGCTTTTATGGACTGTGTTCTGGATTTGCCAGGGCATTCACAAGAGCTATTCAGTGCATCAAGGTCGCTGAAGGGAGAACTACTTAATTTACCTTACAAACACTTTTAAGAGTAACATAATAAAGGGTCCCCTAAGCATATAGGGAAGTACGGATCTGTACTCCCATCAGCCAACCCCTTTGAAAGAGGCCCTTGAGAAAGTTAGCCATGTGAATCAGATCTTTGAATTCCTTATCTCATACAATACTTATCTTATACAGTGGTACCTTGGGTTAAGAACTTAATTTGTTCCAAAGGTCCATTCTTAACCTGAAACTGTTCTCAACCTGAAGCACCACTTTAGCTAATGGGGCCTCCTGCTGCCGCCACGCAGCCGCTGCACGATTTCTGTTCTCTTAACCTGAAGCACTATTTCTGGGTTAGCGGAGTCTGTAACCTGAAGCGTATGTAACCTGAGGTACCACTGTACGATACTTAGTCCCAATGTTTTATTTCCAGAGTGAACTTTTGCAGAATCGGGCATTTCAAAAGTACACATTGGGTTTAAAAAATAATAATACTGCAATTCGTGCATTCCTCTTTTGCCTTGAAAACAACAACAAAAAGGGGAAGTTTTTCAGCAACATGAATGTAAGCAACATGTTTTTAAAGTATAATTACACATCAATTTTCTGCAGTCAGCAACTGCGTTCCAAAGCGGTGGAAGTGGTATGTCTAGGTCCAGACACAAAGCTGAAAATGACTAGTTATGCTCTTTAGAAAAAGAATAGGCTTTGTCTGGATTCCATTGTGAGCCAAATTGTCTGGTTTCCTTGATGGTTTTCAGATGCATTCATTGCAATAGCGTTCCCATTCACGATCACGTCTACTGACTCAATCAGCAAACTTGAGCAAGTCATGAAACCCCATGTACCACAATATTACGGCTACAGAGGCAAAAAAATTGCCTTCAGGCATGTTAATCGGGAATAATTCTGTGTGACTCAACTTGTCGATGACAACATGGCCAGAACAGTACATTTGGGCCCACTTGAGTCTGTTTTACCATGAAGAAATGAGTCTTATTATTTGCTTTTCGACACATCAGAGACCACCTTCTATGAAAGGGCAGAGTCTTAATGCAGACTTTGCAAATGAGCAGAAAGGCCAGGGTGCTTTGAAATAGCCATGGCACAGGGAAGATCCAACTGCAATGCTACTCACAAGTAGGCAACCATTTTGCACATTGCCTCCTGGGGAGTCTTCCTGGGAGGAGGGTGGGCAAATGTCACTGGTGAGTGGGACAAGAGGCAAAAGCAGGCAAAACAATGAATGTAAATCTTCGTACTGTAAGCCAGTTTCTACACCCATCCACACACCCCTCTGACTTCCATCCAAGGAAGAATGAAGCAGAGTTCAAGGGTACATTTCAGCCCGGCAGAAACACTCAAGGAAGTTGCAAAGCAGAACCAGGGAAGGATATGGCTTGGGGAGGTGGGTGTAGTATGAGGAGCATTTCAGGGGCCAGAGAGAAAGGCTTGGAGGGCCACATTCAGTCCCACTCAGTTGTATCATTCACATTTCATATGGATCTAAAGAAAACTACCAGTCCCATTTAGCACAAAACTCAAAACCAGATTCTGCTACCAGCGGAAGCGAGCGGCAATGCTTTATCTGAACTGAACTGTAATACCATGTCATGCTAAAGGTAGGGTATTGCATGTCTGGGCACACAGAAAATTCAACAAATGCTCCCTACAAATAGAACTGCTGCAGAATAATGGGAAGACAGACTGAACCTTTCTCCCTAGCATACTAATGACTGCCGTATGACACTCACCTAAGCCAAACCAGTCGTGTTGTTCGGACCCTGATTCTTTAGCTCATGGTTACAGGAGAGAGCTTAACCCCAAGCCTTGGTTCAGAGTGTGGGAGCGAAAAGGACTGAAGAGAAGTGTCCCCAAGATCCCCTATAGTCACCTGCCTATTAACACCCCACTAAGTCATGGCGCTGTGGTCTAAACCACTGAGCCTAGGGCTTTCCGATTGGAAAGTCGGTGGTTCGAATCCCCGTGACGGGGTGAGCTCCCATTGCTCGGTCCCAGCTGCTGCCAACCTAGCAGTTCGAAACCACATCAAAGTGCAAGTGGAGAAATAGGTACCGCTCCGGCGGGAAGGTAAATGGTGTTTCCATGCGCTGCTCTGGTTTCGCCAGCAGCGTCTTAGACATGCTGGCCCCATGACCCAGAAGCTGTCTGTGGACAAACGCCGGATCCCTCGGCCTATAGAGTGAGATGAGTGCCGCAACCCCAGAGTCATCTGCGACTGGACCTAATGGTCAGGGGTCCCTTTACCTTTACCTTTACCTTTAATGCAGTGTGGCATCACTGCAAGACCATACAGAGAAATTTACAACCACAGTGTCTTGGAGAGAGAGAGAAAGAAAAAAAGCCTAAGGTAATTTGGAAGATTCAGAACAGATTTTAAAAAGTCCTTCTTCGCACAACTCATTGTTAGACTATGGAACTCTCTGCCACAGGAGGAAGTGACGGCCACCAACTTAGATGGCTTTAAAAGGGGATTGGACAGTCTATCAATGGCCACTAGCTAAGGTGGCTCTGTTCTGCGTCCACGACTGGATGCAGCAATGCTTCGGAATACCAGTTGCTGGAAACCACAGGAAGGTAGAGTGATCTTATGCTCAGATCCTGCTTGCTGGTTTCGCACAGGCATCTGGTTGGCCGCAGTGAGAACAGGATGCCGGACTAAATTGGCCATTGGCCTGACCCAAAAGGCTCTTCCGAAGAAGGCTGATTGCCGAAGAATTGATGCTTTTGAATTATGGTGCTGGAGGAGACTCTTGAGAGTCCCATGGACTGCAAGAAGATCAAACCTATCCATTCTGAAGGAAATCAGCCCTGAGTGCTCACTGGAAGGACAGATCGTGAAGCTGAGGCTCCAAGACTTTGGCCACCTCAGGAGAAGAGAAGACTCCCTGCAAAAGACCCTGATGTTGGGAAAGATGGAAGGCACAAGGAGAAGGGGACGACAGAGGACGAGATGGTTGGACAGTGTTCTCGAAGCTACCAGCATGAGTTTGACCAAACTGCGGGAGGCAGTGGAAGACAGGAGTACCTGGCACGCTCTGGTCCATGGGGTCATGGAGTCGGACACGACTAAATGACTAAACAACAACATGACCTTAACTTTCTGGCACTGCTTTTTCCTCTCGGTGGGACAGGTGTCTCTACACACCATCCTACCCCAGGTCAATTGGTTTGTGCCTGACATGACCATGACGAAGGGACTTTCTACAGCATCCCTGCAGGTGCCTCAACTCTACACAGCTTCCATGTCACTGAGAAATTTCCCTATTCAACTCAAACCAGACTGTGCCAACCCGACCACATTTCGGTAGCTGCTTTCGTCGCATAATTGTAGCCTTCAGCGTCCAACGATGCCTGTAACTTTTATTGTTAAATTACAGGCATTCCGTGAAGATGGTTTCTGCTTTCCATATGTTATTTGCACTGGAATGCAGGAAGTGTGTCAAGAGCACAGTGGGGTTGGGTCATGAGTTATATGGGACTTAATCCCAGGTAATCCCAGGTAAGGGTCTATCCTGCCAACCTAGCAGTTCGAAAGCAAAACAGTGCAAGTAGATAAATAGGTACCGCTCCGGCAGGAAGGTAAATGGCGTTTCCGTACGCTGCTCTGGTTCGCCAGAAGCGGCTTAGTCATGCTGGCCACATGACCCGGAAGCCGTACGCCGGCTCCCTCAGCCAATAAAGCAAGATGAGCGCCGCAACCCCAGAGTCGGTCACGACTGGACCTAATGTTCAGGGGTCCCTTCACCTTTACCTTTAAGGGTCTATCCAGGACTATCCAGTGTGAAATCATCATTCCCAAAATCCAGAAATGACAGTGTTTCCCACTAACAAGTGCTTTCTGAATACTCGGAAAGATACTTTTCCATGATGCACAAAGGATTGCGCGCTGTTCAAAATGTGTGGGTTGTTTTTCTTTTCTTTTCTTATTTAGGAGAAATTCAAACCGAATTACATTTATTTCAAGAATGCGCCCTGCACACATGTTTTTGCCAGTCAGTCTAGGTGGAAAGGACAGAATACACCATGTGCTATTCCCCCGCACACCCACACCCACAAAACTCCTCTTGTATAATAACTATAATCTTGCCCCTGGGAGTACTACTTTTCTCTGCACACAAAGCTGTTATTTCATGGCACGGAGAAGCTATCAGATGTGAAATGGAAGCCTTCTGCATTCCTTGGGTGGTGCCTGTTGTGGCACAGGGCATCGGGCGCAGGGGAAAGCGAGAGCACCAGATGTTTATCTCCGTTTTAAAATAGGCTGATTATAAATAGGGCAGAGCCTCCCTCTCCGAAATGGGTACTTACAAGCCCAGTTACGCCGCATACCCATGGCCTATTTGAGGTTATATACCTGAACAATCTCAGCTGAATTACTTTGGCGCACGCTTCAAAAGGGTTTCTAAAGTAGGGATAGCCCTCCAGATCCTGTCAGACTCCAGCTCCCATCAGCCCCAGCCAACATGGCCAAAGTGAGAGACGGTGAGAGTTGTAGTCTGTTGACAACTAGAGCGCCACAAGTCCCCCCTCTGAGGTCTAAGGAAAGCTTCAGTCAAGTTACCATAGAGCCCAAATTAGTTTGCCAGAGATGAGAGGTGGTCTATTCTGGCTTGAAAGTGAAGTACCTCATAAAAACCACGGGGAGAAAGCCCTCCTGGAGCAGACCAAAACATACCCTCCAACATTTCTCTGATGAAAATAGGGGCATTCCGTTCTTTAATGATAATTTTACTACATTGGTACCCGGGGTTACAGATGCTTCAGGTTACAGACGCTTCAGGTTACAGACTCCGCTAACCCAGAAATAGCACCTCGAGTTAAGAACTTTGCTTCAGGATGAGAACAGAAATCGTGTGGCGGTGGCACGGCAGCAGCGGGAGGCCTCATTAGCTAAAGGTTACCTCAGGTTAAGAACAGTTTCAGGTTAAGAACAGACTCCGGAACGAATTAAGTTCTTAACCTGAGGTACCACTGTATTTATACCCCACACATCCTACTGGGTTGCGCCAGGCACTCTGGGCAGCTTCCAACATACAAAAAAAAATTAAACTTTTTTAAAAAACAAAAACAAAACCCTTCCCTATACAGTTGTACCTCGGAAGTCAAACGGAATCTGTTCTGGAAGTCTGTTAGACTTCTAAAACATTTGACTTCCAAAGCGCAGCTTCTGATTGGCTGCAGGAAGCTCCTGCAGCCAACCAGAAGCCGTGGAAGCCCTGTCGGACATTCGGCTTCCAAAAGAACGTTCAGAAACTGGAACACTCACTCCCGGTTTTTGATCGTTCAAGTAGCCGAAACGTACAAGTTCCGGGGCGTTCAAGAACCAAGGTACCACTGTACAGTATGGCTCGGGAGTCGGATAACTCCATACCCTCCTACATTTCTCCAATGAAAATAGGGACATTCTAAGGGAAAGTGGGACATTCCGGGATCAAATCAGAAACCAGGACAGCTTCTCTAAATCAGGGACATCCCTGGGAAATAGGGACACTTGGAGGGTCTGCCAAAGTCCCACCTAGTCTAGCCAGGCATCCTGTTCCCACGGTGGCTTGTGGGGAAGCCCTCTAGCAGAATTGGAGCATAAGATCTAGGGTTTCCACCAACTGGCATTCAGATAATATAGTACTTAGCCACCGTGGCTAGCAACAGCTGAAGGCCTTGTCCTCCGCGAATTTGCCTACTTCCCTTTTAAAACTATCCAAGATGGCGGCCATCACCACAGCTTGTAAGTGTGAATTCTGTAGTTTAACTATGGAACCACGTGTGAAGACCTGTCTCCTTTTAAGGTAAAGGTAAAGGTACCCCTGCCCGTACGGGCCAGTTGTGACCGACTCTAGGGTTGCGCGCTCATCTCGCTCAAGAGGCCGGGAGCCAGCGCCGTCCGAAGACACTTCCAGGTCACGTGGCCAGCGTGACAAAGCTGCAACTGGTGAGCCAGCACCAGTGCAGCACACGGAAAGGCCGTTTACCTTCCCGCTATAAAGCGGTACCTATTTATCTACTTACACTTCGGGGTGCTTTCGAACTGCTAGGTGGGCAGGAGCTGGGACCGAACGACGGGAGCTCACCCCGCCGCAGGGATTCGAACCACCGACCTTACGATCAGCAAGTCCTAGGCACTGAGGTTTTACCCACAGCGCCACCCGCGTCCCTTTTACCTGTCCTGAATATGTCAACAATCAGCCTCACTGGGTTGTAGTATTATGGAAGAATGGACAGGAGTCTCTTTGACCACTTTTCCCACATGATACCTAATTTTAGCCATTTCTTATCATGCTTCCCCGTCACCCAGCTCATCTTTTTTTCTTCTTCCCTAAGCTAAAAAGCCCCAAACGTTGAAAGCTTTCTTTATAAGGGAAACCCCTTGATCATTTCAGCTGTCTGAAAAAGCTGTATTAAACGTCATGAAGAGTGTGGGGAAAACCAGCATTCTTAGGTTTGGAACAAAAAAAAAATGGAGTGCCAGCAATATTGAAAAGAGGAAGAACTAAAGGTCAGAGATGCTTCATTATTTCTGTGGTGTTCTTGTTTTCTCCTTACCATTTTCTTGACTTCTGGGTAGAACAACAGGTGGACAGACAGTGGGGACTTTAGCTGTTGGAGGAGGAAAGAACACATTAAACATTATAAATGTATTTATTTGCAAAAAAAAATTATTATTATATTGGAGCACTTAAATCAATGGGATGTGGCAAAGTCCTTCTGTCCAATTATTGGTTAAAAATAAAGTGAAACGCTCACATCTGAGTGAGGCAAGGAGACCAAAACATACATTAGGAGATCCCTACTGCAGGTGACGCTGTGGTCTAAACCACTGAGCCTCTTGGGCTTGCCGATCAGAAGGTCAGTGGTTTGAATCTGCACAATGGAGCAAGCTCTGTCCCAGATTCTGCCAATCTAGCAGTTCTAAAGCACACCAGTGCAATTAGATAAATAGGTACCACTGTGGAGGGAAGCTAAACAGCTTTTCAGTGCACTCTGGTCTCCGTCACAGTGTTCTGTTGCACCAGAAGCAGTTTAGTCATGCTGGCCACATGACCCGGAAAGCTGTCTGTGGACAAACGCCAGCTCCCTCGGCCTGAAAAGCGACATGAGCACTGCAACCCCATAGTTACCCTTGACTGGACTTAACCATCCAGGGGTCCTTTACCTTTTTACCATACTGCAAGCAAAAGTCAATGGTATTTGGAAGAAGGAATTGATGCAACAACATATGCAGGAGCTGATTGGACAGGTCTTACTTTCAGTAACCTTGTTGCAGTAAAACCTATTCTATGCATATTTATCCTGTGGTGTAGTGCACATGCCAGGCTGACGTTATGTGCTTATCATCAAATGCACCCATATATTATGTCCTGCAAGGTGCTTCTCAGCCCAGCTGACATACAGAAGGTTTATTCAGCCCCCTTGTGGGCTTTCTTCCATGTTCAGCTGGCAGGTTTGCATTCAGCGCTGTGCATGCAGGTCCTGCCACAGCTGACCTCAGCTTGGGTGGTACTGCCAGTGGATTTAACCACAGAGCCTAGGACTTGCCGATCAGAAGGTCGGTGGTTCAAATCCCCGCGATGGGGTGAGCTCCCATTGCTCGGTCCCAGCTCCTGCCAACCTAGCAGTTCGAAAGCACGTCGAAGTGCAAGTAGATAAATAGGTACCGCTCCGGCGGGAAGGTAAACGGCGTTTCCATGCTCTGCTCTGGTTCGACAGAAGCGGCTTAGTCATGCTGGCCACACGACCCGGAAACTGTATGCCGGCTCCCTCGGCCAGTAAAGCGAGATTAGCGCTGCAACCCCAAAGTCAGCCACGACTGGACCTAATGGTCAGGGGTCCCTTTCCCTTTACTTTATGTCTGGTACTGCTGCCTCTCACCCTCCTCTGTTTCCTTTGCAACATCCCTCATCACTAAAATATAGATTCTTCAGGCTACATATTGCACACGGCTTTCCCCGAAGAATTCCCGTAACAGTAGTTTGCCCCTCCCAGAGCTACAATTTCCAGCACCCTTAACAAATTACAGTTCCCAGGATTATTTGGGGTGCTTTAAATACACAGTGTGGACATAACTGCAGTGGTTGTTTTTTTGCTAGCATTGTACTATAAAGAACTATACAGGGTGATAGCATAGGTATAAAATAAATACATACATAGGCAACATTTTCCATTTCTGCTTCTCCATTTCTTTGAGTAAACAAAAGCCAGATTTGCTTGAAAGGAAATCTCAAGAAACTCCACCCACCCACACAGGATGCCACTGTGGTCAGCTAGTTATACAGAACAGAGTTTCACTGCTCAATATAGTTTAAGGGTCAGTGAGAAGATGAATAAAATATAAACACTGTTTTAGGCTGAAATATGGGCGCCTACAGAAAAAGCCATCATCTGCGAGCTGGGTTCTAATTATCTGCCCCACTCTATAAAAAGGCCCAAAAGTTCAGTGGAGTTCAGCTACAAAAAAATTTAACTTCTTTACATTCCAGATTGCCTACGCCTTTGGGATATTAAGCTATACAAAGGGAAGCTTTGCTGTCTCTGCGTTAAACAAATAATTGCTTGCACATGTGCATCAGACAATATGAATGAAATCTTTTGATGCAGGAATGGGCAGGGCAGGCGACACTCGAAAGCTGGGTGAGGTGGCTCATCTCATTGAATTCCTGGCGCGATTAAATGGAAGCAATTTTCAGTTTGGGGCTTTGGGGGGGGGGGAGTGTTTTAGTGCATGAGTACATCAGCCTTCTCCAACCTAGTTCCTTTTCAATGTTTTGATCAACTACCTCAGCCAGCACAGTCAAGGGTCAGGGATGATGGAAGTTGTAGCCCAAAAAATTTGGAATGGCATCATGTTGGAGAAGGTTAATGTATGTTTATACACAAACACCTGGAAACCAGGCAGAGGGCCTTCTCGGTAGTGGCACCCGCCCTGTGGAACGCCTTCCCACCAGATGTCAAAGAGAACAACAACTACCAGACTTTTAGATGACATCTGAAGGCAGCCCTGTTTAGGGAAGCTTTTAATGTTTGGTGCATTACTGTATTTTAATATTTTGTTAGAAGCCGCCCAGAGTGGCTGGGGAAGCCCTGCCAGATAGGCGGCGTATAAATAATAAATTATTATTAGTAAAGGGAGGTAAAGGGACCCCTGACCATTAGGTCCAGTCGTGACCGACTCTGGGGTTGCAGCGCTCATCTCGCTTTATTGGCCGAGGGAGCCGGCGTACAGCTTCCGGGTCATGTGGCCAGCATGACTAATCTGCTTCTGGCAAACCAGAGCAGCACACGGAAATGCCGTTTACCTTCCCGCCGGAAGGTACTTTGCACTTTGAAGTGCTTTTGAAATGCTAGGTTGGCAGGAGCAGGGACCGAGCAACGGGAGCTCACCCCATTGTGGGGATTCGAACCACCAACCTTCTGATCGGCAAGTCCTAGGCTCTGTGGTTTAACCCACATCACCATCACCATCACCATCATCATCATTATAACACTTGTTGCTAGCGTCCATCTGTTGTCTCGAGAGGCAATGAAGTGCACCTCCAGGGGTGAGCATGGAGGTCCTGGGCTGCCCAGATGACAAGACCCCCTTCTCAGCCTCACTGATGTGGTCCAAAGGAAAGCAGAGCAATACGTTTGACACCAACTTGGCTGCAGCAGTTGCCAGAAGGAGGCGTACAAGGTGCCAATCAACCACCAAAGGGACTCCACTCTGGATTTGTGTAGGGTTCACTCACTCCTTAGCCTTTTCTTCTCCCAAAGATGTCCCACAAGGCAAAGGAGGTTTAGCATTGGAGTTTTCCTCCTCCTTCCTGGGCTGCCTTCCCAAATTGACAAGCCCCACCTGCCTCTCGCTCCCCTTTACAGCATTTGCAGAAATTGCCTTCTAGACTGTTGGACCCACTCTTGGTCTCTCCTCTCAATTCGCCAGAGCTTGTCTTCGCATGCAGCCGAAGTCCCTAACTTGCCAAAGGTTTTAGCTACCCTCACCTGGTTTAGCCAGCCAGCCAAAGCCGTTTTCCAGGGTGTGGCTGCTGGCGCATGCTGACAGCTTCTAGCAGTCACAGGTGAGTGCAGGGTAGGGACCAAAGGGGGGGGGCAAACTACCCCAGAAGAAGCATTACAGTCCACCCCCAACACGGCATATACCCCATTACATAATGTTACAGTCAAACCTTGGATCCCGAACACCTCCGTTTTGGAATGTTTAGGCTCCCAAACGCTGAAAACCCAGAAATGCTGTGTTTTTTGCTCCATAAGATGCACCTGACCATAAGACGCACCTAGTTTTTAGAGGAGGAAAGGGGGAAAGCCCCATTTTGGGGGGTATCAGCTCAAAGTTGTGCAGCTTCTTTTACAAAGGGGAAAAAACCCCTTTTTTGAGGATCAGCTCAAAGTTGTTGAGTTTCTTTGCAAAGGGGAAAAATCCTGTTTTTATGGGGCTCAACTCACAGTTCTGCAGCTTCTTTAGGAAAGGGAGCCGTTTCTACAGTTTCCAGACAGATAATCTAATCAGCCAGTCACATGTCACTGGGGAAACAGTGACAGAAACCGTCTGCAGAACATACAACAATGGAGGCCTGGGCAAGGGGGCAGGGCTGAAAAGGGAGCCAGCGATTGACCACACATTTGCTCCATAAGACACACAAACATTTCCCCTTACTTTTTAGGAGGAAAAAAGTGCATCTTGTGGAGCGAAAAATACGGTAAATGCTCCAGTTTTCGAACGTTTTTCGGAAGCCGAACATCCGACACAGCTTCCACTGAGTGCAGGAAGCTCCTGCAACCACTCGGAAGCCGCACCTTGGTTGTCAAACATTTTGGAAGCCGAACGGGCTTCTGGAACGGATTACGTTCGACAACCAAGGTTTGACTGTATATATCAAATATTACAGCGTTCATGCTGCGACTCACCTGTTCTTTGATACCAGCCAAAGGGATGGACCCTGGTTTCTTTTTCTGCAGATGTGCAATCTGAAAGCTGCCAGTCGCTTCTTAGTTCCTCACTGCATGTTTGGATTCCCAAATTGTTCAGAACCAAGCACAAGACCTTGCCTCCTGCAAGGGGAAGGAATATGCATTAATGGCGGCCCCCTTTTCTACAGATGGGTGGAATTCAATGTGGCATTCTTACGATTGTTCCGACAGTGCAAGCATTTCTGCTTATAAAACGGAACGCTCTCCTATCTCCTCCCACCACTTGCTGTTCTGGGGGCTTGTCCTGACCTCCCCAGAGCTTATTTGAGGGTGCATGGAGGCACAGGAAGGGATGGGGGAAAGCTTCATTGTGCTAAAATGACTCATTGTGCTGGCTCCTGCTGATTTGGGAGGAGGTCCAGAAATCAAGTTCAGAAAAAATGATGGGTGAGCATTTGTGAAATATTGGCTACTTCAAAGGGATGTTTTATTAGCGTATTTCAAATTTACTGCCTCCCTCTGTCTTTCAGATGTGGGAGGTCGCACATGTAAATAAATCTGCATTACATGGCACTTCTGGCAGAAAAGCATCTGGCTCTGATTGGCTGAGCTGGTGTGGCAGGCTCAGAAGGTTTTGTCACTCGAGGAAGAAAGCAGTTTGCAGCTCAGCTTCTGTGAGGGAAGGGATAGTTGTCAGTTTGGTTGGGAATCCCACACAAGATGGCCAGATCATCTTTTATTTTCCCTGCGAAATAAGATAACCCACCGCTTATAGGTTTGCAGGGACACAGAAACACACACACCTGTTCCTTGGGAAGCATTTAAAAGCCCAAAGCCCAAACAACAAGGATCAGCGTCGCAGAGATGCTCACAGTCGAAAAACCTGTAGGAAAGACAGAAAGTATTTGAAACACAAAAACTGAGATCATTTCACAACTAAGTTGTGAGCCAGGGTTCACTTCTGTACTTGACTAACAGCATGATCCAATGTATATTTACTGTGTCCAGTGGGCCTTACTCTAAGGAAAGGAGGCATAGGGTGCCTAAGGGGTGACAGGATGTCACTTTGAGCTGAGCGATGAAAACTTAACTGCAGCTGGACTGTTGGTGGGGACAGACAATCTCCAGCACATCATTCCAGTGCTCAGAAGTCTGCACTGGCTGTATAATGGTTAGTGTGTTGGACTAGGACTTGGGAGACCAGAGTTTGAATCCCCACTCAGCCATGAAGCTCATTGGGTGACCTTAATCTCTCAGCCTAACTTGCTTCACAGGGTTGTTTTGAGGAGATAGATAGATAGATAGATAGATAGATAGATAGATAGATGATAGATGATAGAGATAGATGTAGATGATAGATAGATGATAGATGATAGATAGATGATAGATGATAGATAGATGATAGATAGATATAGATAGATATAGATAGATAGATAGATAGATAGAAAGATAGATAGATAGATAGATAGATAGATACATAGATAGATGGATGGATATAGATAGATAGATTTTCACAGATTTATGCAAAAACAGGATGGAAGAAACTTATGAATAAGCACATGTAAAACTGACATGGAGTGGGAACAGAGTTATCCATCTGTGGTCTAGAAGATGGGGTTAATTTAAGCAGGAAGGAAGTAGGTCTATTGCAACACACACAGAAGTGGCTTGGTGCATGCAGGAGATACTCCGTCTGGTCCTGGTAAGGGGCTCTGAGGCCTGTCTAGTCGTCTGATTTTAGTCTCCTGCCTATACAGGACAAATCTTAAATTGCTCAGGTGAAGTTACAAAGAGCCTCGCATTCCAAAGCAAAGATGAAACATTCATACCCGTTCGATACAGTTTTTCCAGACACGTCCATCTTGTTGCTCACAGAGATTTCCGATAGTCTACGGAATGGTAGGCGGGTGTAAAAGTTCTTTATGGCGCCTTCCAGAGAGACTGCAAAACAAACAACAGCATTAGCAATTTTAAAAATATTGAAGCTCCTAGTTTGAAGCCTGCTCCAGTTCCCACTGGTCTCTTTGAGCAGGTACTTGCATTGTGCTACAGGGGCTAGAGCCACTGTAGGGGTTGCATCCCACCCACAGCTAGGGGGACACGAACAGGCCTGAGCCATGTTGTGACCACTGATTCTCCGCAACAGGAAAGCTTTCGCTTTAGGCTAGGACTTCCCTGGGCAGTAAAAGTCTTTTCTGGCTTCAGCGTGTTCTGTGACAAACAGCAAACCAGCAATAAATCACACCAAGCAAGTTGGAGTTAACTCTTTAATAGCAAAACAGGATCTTCTCAGGAATGTCAGGCCTAATGAGCACAGTAACTCATCTCTGATAGGTCTTGCCTCCATGAAGCAACTGGCATGTGACTAGAAGTCCCTGCCTCCCCACAGCTGTCCATGTCTCCTCCTCTCCAGAGTTTTTTCCCCAAGAAACCGGAGACTGCACCCGTGTGTCTGTCTTTACTCCTCCCACTTTATGCCTTGCCTGTCCTGGGAGACGAGGGTGTAGGGAAGCTTGTTGCGGCAGGAGGGGGAGACACCCTTGCCTCTTCACCAGCCGGATTCATCTCTGCCTCTTGGCCTCCCTCCTCCCCTGCTTCAGCTGCTACCTCTGATTCTGAACTTCTCTCTGCCACAGAATCTCCCAGCTCACTAAGCCCTGTTCCAGCTTCCAACATCTCTTCCCAGTGTTCTACCTCTAACCACTCATTGTCATCCCACCACCAATCCCCGGGCCCTGAGCCTTCTTCCCTTGGGGGTACTCCAGCTGGTTCCTCCCACCATTCTTCTGTGTCCAACCAGTCCATGACATTCTTATGCTTAGCTTTTCTTCCTGGCTCTGACCCTTGGGCCTGACCTCCTAGGCTCCTGCTTCCAGCTCAACAGGTGCCTACAGCTTCACCCTCAGATCCTTTCCTAGACACAATTCCTTACTATTCGTAAGGTTCGTTCCTCCACTGCGATACCTTTTTTTAAAGGTAAGGCGCTGATTCACTCACACAGAGGGTATGGCGTGGATGTGAGAGAGACACCTGCTTTTAACTCACCTGTCTTCTGATACAAAAGGTGCGGCTTCCGAGGCAACACAATGTTGCAGTTCTCAGGGACGTTGTTAATGAAATTGTCACAAAATTGGGCTGCTGGATAGAGGATACAGGGGAAGTACGTTCCAGTTGTGTCGTTGCGCATGTCAACCAACTGGCAGAACTCATCTTCTACACAACCTAGAAGAGATAAGGACCCCTCAGTAGGTTGTACTGAGAGCAGAGCCACTGAAATAAATGGACCCAAGTTAGTCATGTCCATTAATTTCAATGGGTCTGCTCTGAGTATGGCTAAAATGGGACACAGCTCTTAAACATCCTATGCTCCACCTTTGCTACAACTCCCATATTCCTCATCCCACTGAGTCTTACTATCTCATAATGTAGAGGTCCCAAATTCTCAGTAGGTTCCCTTCCCCAAATTCAATCTCTTGCTGCTTTTCCTTCTCCCATACCCAACCAGGGAGAGAAAACATCTTCTTCTCTCTTTTGGGGCCAAAAGAAAGCACCTCTCAAAATTTCCACAATGGCTATTTTCTGCCTCCACTCCTGGAAGCAGTATTGCCAGGAATCATAATATTATTAATAATAATTTATTACTTATACCCCACCCATCTGGGCCTCCTCAGCCACAGAATATTAAAAACATGGTAAAACATCAAAAACTTCCCTAAACAGGGCTGCCTTCAGATGTCTTCTATAAGTTAGATAGTTGTTTATTTCTTTGACATCTGATGGGAGGGCATTCCATAGGGCAGGTGCCACTACCGAGAAGGCCCTCTGCCTGGTTCCCTGTAACCTCACTTCTCACAGTGATGGAACTGCCAGAAGGCCATCGGCGCTGGACATCACTGTCACAGGTGGAGAAATCACAGGTGGAGAAAAGCTCTGCTGCACTCGGGTTATGCTTGAGGGCTTCCTGCAGGCATCTAGACGGCCACTGTGAGAACAGGAGGCTGGACAAGGTGGCCCATTGCCCTAATCCATCAGGGCTCTTATGTTCTTAAGAAGCAAAGGAGGAGCTGGCAAACAGCAGCAGTTGAATGGTGCGTTGCCCAAGAGATCCCCGAAACATGAGGCCACCACTGAATACGTCGTTTGTGAATGACTAGCCCCATTATCTAAGATTTCTTACGTGCAAGACACCAGTGAAGAGCCTGCTCCGCTGAATATCTGGGCTTGAAGAGCCAGTACTCTTGGGATGGTAGGGAACGATTGTGGTCGATCAGGATTTGGCTGCTCTCCATCAGAGAAAAGAGTTCCCTTGTAGAAGCTAATGAGCCCAAAGAGAAAAAGCAGAAGAGATGCTTTAATGCAGATGTCAGGGCTGATGGAAGTTGTATTTCAAATCACCTACAGTCCACCATATTGAGATTGACATATATTTTTTTGAAAAGTCTGGCGCTAACTCAAACGCACAATCCGTTTCCCTTGGTATACGTTGGCATACCTGAAAGCTGTGGCTCAGTCGGAACAACAGCGCCGTCACATGAGCTGGACCTCACTCGGGTCATCATGTCGGAATCTAGAATGAGACGGGACTCAGTTTGAGACACTTTGGTGACAAGATTGTCCTACAAGACGTTACTGAGCTGACAGACCAATGAGAACTGAGCATGCTCAGTGGCGGCGGAATGCCAGTTGTGTATTGGGGTGGGGTGGAAAACCTGGGGAGATGTGGAATGGGATGGCATACACTGGGAAAGAGCATGGCTGGAATCTGGGACAGGAGCACCCCAGACGGCAATATTTTGTTGTGGGTCCCACGAGTTGACCAAGTTCTAGCAGAATAAGCATATGCAATATTCCTTTTCAGACTATAAGAAAGAGAAGATGAGTTTGGATTTGATATCCCGCTTTATCACTACCCTAAGGAGTCTCAAAGCGGCCAACAATCTCCTTTCCCTTCCTCCCCCACAACAAACACTCTGTGAGGTGAGTGGGGCTGAGAGAATTCAAAGGAGTGTGACTAGCCCAAGGTCACCCAGCAGCTGCATGTGGAGGAGCAGGGAAGCGAACCTGGTTCACCAGATTACAAGTCCACCGCTCTTAACCACTACACCACCTGGCCGGCTCACAAAAAAAAAAAGTGGGGTTGGGCAGCAAACTGCTTACCTCTCCATAGATAAACACGCTGAAAGCTGGAGAAGGGACTGTTGGCTTTTTCTGTTGGCTCGGAAGCTGATGAAGGAAGGAAACACTATTTATTTCTGCTTACAACTATCACCTGTGTCTTAGTGCTGGCCACAGGGGTCAAACGATTTCTGCACATCTTTAGTCCCCTCTTTGTAAAATAACTACAGTGGTACCTCCGGTTACGAACTTAATTCGTTCCAGAGGTCCATTCTTAACCTGAAACCGTTCTTAACATGAGGCGCGCTTTCGCTAATGGGGCCTCCCGCTGCCACCGCGCCACCGGAGGGCAACTTCCACTCTCATCCTGGGGCAAAGTTCACAACCGGGAGCATCTACTTCCAGGTTAGTGGAGCTTGTTACCCAAAGCATTCATAAGGGTACATAACCTGAGGTTCCGCTGTACCTACTTTGCATTGATCTTTATAGTATGATGTTATGTTGTGAACCGCCCTGAGATTTACGGGCAATATACAAATTTAATAAATAATAATATATCATGGGTGAGGAACCTCAGGCCCAGAAGCCTCTCTATGTGACATTTGGGACTCCCCACAAGCCACACCCTTCATTGGCCATTTTTAGCATCCTTCTTGAGCATTTCTGCTGGAAGACATCCCTGGACTCTTTGAGACTGCCTCCTCCTTGCCTGGATGGATGGCAGAGAATGGCACACAAAAGTCTCCTGATGTACAAAGGCAAAATGTGCATTCATCCCTCCAATGCCGTTTGCCTCTGGCCCTGAACAACACTGTCATGTGGCCCCCTGAAAAGTTGCCCAGAAGAGATGGTGGCTCTCGAGCTACAAATGGCTCCCCATACCTGCCATACATGAACACTGCTTGAATAAGACAGAAGGAAATGCTCTCTGACTTCAGTCCTTTAGAGAGAGGAGGGATATATTATATTTACACTGCCCATTCCTACATCTGAGTAGCAAACAAGAACAACAGTGCAGTATAAGACTGGCATACTTACACCCTGTGAGAACTTGGCCTCCCAAACTGAATGCATACTGCGTCTTCCCAGTATTGTACTTTACTTTTTGGCAGGAATCGCCTCGTTCACGCGTCGAGCTTGCATCCCAGCTATTAACGTTGCAGATTAATGTGTCTGGGTAGCTCATCAGGCCGCATATGATGCTACCTGGATAAAGCCAAGAAAAGAATTGCAAGTTTGCAGCTCCACCTCCTTGTTGAACAATCTTGCCTTGGCCGTTATACTGTTATTTTGACACCAGCGGCCCAGTCTTGGAGAAAGGTCCCGTTTATACATCACAGCAAACTGCTGCTCTTGGAGCCTGATTCTTATCTTGCCCGGGAGCAAGTATAAAAATTATCCAAGTAAATAAATATCAGGCTCCGCTGGGATCAGGGACGGTTCCTTTATTTCCTCTATAATTCCTCCTTTTCCAATAACCAGGAGACCCTTTACACGGCTACACACACACACACCCCCGAAAAAAAGGTTGATTCCATGCCGAACTTCCATCATTTAATAACATTTAATAAATACAAGTTGCCATGAGGGAAGATTAATCACTTAAAACTTTAAAACCTGGCTCCAATTTGAGATGAGATCAACAAGACCAACCATTTCTGCTTTGTTTTGCTTGTTTGTTTGTTTAAAAATGTTCTCATTAAGTGGGATAAATGGAAGGATGACCTTTGCCTTCCACATCTGTAGCCTGAGCAGAGTTACCTCCATCAAGTATGACCTGGCTCAAGATAAACCCATCACAGCAAGCATCTTGGCTGCAGGCCTGGCGGCAGAAGAGATGAACATCGGTCAAAGATGTACCAGCTGCTGAGAGGACCAGATTGCGGTACACGCCAGAAACAACATCCTGGAAATCAGTCCTCTCAAAAGTCTTGACTCCAGCTGTCGTAAACTCTTGTCCTGCGAGGAAAGAGGGGGGACAAATAACATTTAAAAAAGGAGCTCCGCAATCCAAATTGGAGCTTCGGGGCAAATGACATGAGGCAAATACCAGGTTGCTTTTTCAAGGCTTTAGGAAGAAATAGACCTAGAACAGCTGCATCAACCTTTTGCTAGTATCTGGTTGGCCATTGTGAAAACAGGATGTTAGACCAGACAAGCCACTGGCCTGAGCCAGCTCTTTTTATGCCCTTCCGATATTATTATCTACCTGAGAGACCGGGCATTTCCACCAAGAAACAATATGTGGACAAATTGTCAGAGTGGATGTAAGGCTGTGGCCTGTATTCTAAGGCTAGATCTAGGCACGTCAAAAAAAACGTTTCAGGAAAACATGTTGTGAACCTCAAAGTGGGAAATCGCGTGGTCGAAAGACAGAACTCTGCAGCGCCATCTGGTGTCACGGTATTATAACGCATGTAAAACACGTTTTTTTACTAATGTAGCTAAGTCCTAAGACAATCCCCATATGATGTTTACTGCAGCTCCCTTCATCCTTATCCATTGGTTATCTTTGCTCAGACTGATGGGACTTGGTGTCCATCTGGAAAGTGAAAGGCTGAAGGATAGCAATAATATGAGAACACACACACATCAATAATCTTTGGTGCTCTCTTTGTTAGGATATAGTTCCGCAAAATTAGGATATAGCAGCCGCAAAATTAAAAGACACCTGCTTCTTGGGAGAAAAGCAATGACAAACCTAGACAGCATCTTAAAAAGCAGAGACATCACCTTGCCAACAAAGGTCCGTATAGTAAAAGCTATGGTTTTCCCAGTAGTGATGTATGGAAGTGAGAGCTGGACCATCAAGAAGGCTGGTCACTGAAGAATTGATGCTTTTGGACTGCAAGAAGATCAAACCTATCCATTCTGAAGGAAATCAGCCCTGAGTGCTCGCTGGAAGGACAGATCGTGAAGCTGAGGCTCCAGTACTTTGGCCACCTCATGAGAAGAGAAGACTCCCTGGAAAAGACCCTAATCTTGGGAAAGATGGAAGGCACAAGGAGAAGGGGATGACAGAGGACGAGATGGTTGGATAGTGTTCTTGAAGCTACCAGCATGAGTTTGACCAAACTGCGGGAGGCAGTGGAAGACAAGTGCCTGGCGTGCTCTGGTCCATGGGGTCGCGAAGAGTCGGACACGACTGAACGACTAAACAACAACAACAAAAGTTCTGTTCCACCTGTAGAACAGGCATGTGGTGTCCTACATGCCAGGAAATTATATTCCTGCAGATCTGTTAACTAAGGTTGTTAACAGAGAACAACTTAGGGTTTATGTACAGTGGTTACAATTGGGTTGAACCACAGGCACTACAGGTTACACAGAAAGGGGGAGGATGTTAGGATATAGTTCTGTTCCACCTTTAGAACAGGCATGTGGAGTTGTTGTATGTCACATGTCTGTTTACTTCCAGCACAGTCTGCTGGGAACTTCCGTTGTATACAGCTTTTGCCTATGCTGTTTGCTTGGACACGAAGGGAAGCAGACATGTTTTTCTTTTGTCCTGATGCTGAATAAATGCTTGTAAATATGCTTACATATGCCTCTGTCCGCTACTTCTGTTGCAAAGAGTTCTTATCTCTGCTGGCTTGCGTGCTCAGTCTCTACAGGTCTCTGAGACTTGAGTCGCAGTTTTGATGCTGTTCTGAGAACCGGAGTTTGCCCGGCTGCTGGCCGGTGGGCTGGAGCCAGCTGGGGACCTGCCAATTGCCCCCATCTCCCAAGACACATCCCAACACTCTTTTGCTCATGTTATTTAGCACATACCTTTCTTCAGGTACACTCTCACTCCATCCTTATCTTGGCTTCTCACTTTAACCAGGCAGCTGAGATGAGCCACACTGGTGGCGGCAGCATTATCCCAAGCACCCTGAACCTGTGGTCAAAAGATATGCACATAAAAATTTGTGATGGTAAACAATGAGCATTCACACTTTCTAATGTGGGTGCCCTTTGTGGGATCGCACGCGGTGCTACGGTTCCCAGGGAACTTTCTAGTAGAGAGGGGGCTGGCCTGCCTCTCAGTGTTATTATTTGGAGGTTCACGCCCAGCCTCAATAATAAAGTTTCTTGCTGGGAGGTGGGGCCAGCCCCATTTATAAATAGGGGGTGGAGCCGACAATAGCCAGGCAGTCGGCTCTGGTGATTCACCCTCCCTACCCTCCCTTTGTTTAACGTTGTCTTGTTTGCAGGTTAACTTTTTCTTCCTGTTTAGCGGGCACTGCTACGGTCTTTGACTGTTTGCTGTTGAAGGGCCGGGAAGAAATTTTCCTGCATTGGCAGGTTTTGTCTTCCCTGTAGCAATTCGTCACAACTTTGGCGGTTATGAGAGCCAATGTGGTGTAGTGGTTAAGAGCGGTAGACTCGTAATCTGGGGAACCGGGTTCGCGTCTCCGCTCCTCCACATGCAGCTGCTGGGTGACCTTGGGCTAGTCACACTTCTCTGAAGTCTCTCAGCCCCACTCACCTCACAGAGTGTTTGTTGTGGGGGAGGAAGGGAAAGGAGAATGTTAGCCGCTTTGAGACTCCCTCGGGTAGTGATAAAGCGGGATATCAAATCCAAATCCAAACTCTTCTTATGGCCTTGGGCGGAATCCTTTAGTCTTTTCTTCCCTCTTGGGGGGGCGTGAAGTGATGACTCACCCCCCTGCGGCGGCGATTCCAGGGTCCCCTCTTAAATGTGTTATATATATACATGGGTGTCACTGGCCATACACTGAAAGGTCGTCAGTGAATTACCCTGCATGTGGGGATATGGGCTTGGCTGCCTGCTACACTTACGTCTCACAGAGCACCCACATATCTCATTTACCCTGATGAGCCCCAGTTCCCCTGGCTGGGGGGCTGGGAGGGATACACGCCCAAGGCCAAAGCCCAGGTCTTCCTACATTCGGAAGTTTAATAAATTCATGGCCTAATTTTAATTCCATAACGTCAGAGTCTTTATTCCTTTCTTATGATCACTGGGGGCTGAGGCTGTTGCGCCTGCTCACGCAAAATACCTTCTTTCCAGCAGGTTGGTACACAGCCAACATTTTGAAAAACCAAAAGGATGGCTGGTATCCATCCAAGCTTCATTCCCCTGGAAGATTCATCATAAAAGAACTGTGTTCGGTTACCAGTCCAGAGGTGGAACAATTGTAGTTGCTCTCCCGAGCGCTGTACAGCTCACACAGTGTCCCCGTCCCAGCAGCAGACAAGGTGAGAAACCCACACGACTCGTCCTTCTCGCACTCTGAAAGGATAGAAAGACTCCTGGCTTAAGCCTTGCATTTAACGTTGGCCAACGAAACAGGCGTCTTCCACAGTTCAAGTTGGGTGAATGCAGTCTGTTTGTTGAGGATGTCAACTGAATGTGGCAACTGCACTGGCTCCCTTTTGTTTTGGAGCATCAAAACTACAGCGGTCAATAAAGCGTCAAAATCAAGATTTGGAAAATATGGAAACAATGAGGCGAGGCAGGATTGAGATGTAGAGATATGCTTCAGAGATCCAGACCGTGGGGAGCTCCCAAAAATTAATAATTATAATCTGGACTATAATTCGGTCTTTTTTATTTTAGTTTTTTATTTTAATTGGAGTATTATGATTGGATATACAGTGGTACCTCGGGTTACATGCGCTTCAGGTTACATATGCTTCAGGTTACAGACTCCGCTAACCCAGAAATAGTGCTTCAGGTTAAGAACTTTGCTTCAGGATGAGAACAGAAATAAGGCTCTGCAGGAGGCCCCATTAGCTAAAGTGGTGCTTCAGGTTAAGAACAGTTTCAGGTTAAGAACGGACCTCCGGAACAAATTAAGTACTTAACCTGAGGTACCACTGTATTAATTGGATGTTTTTCATTGGAAAATCAATAAAAATGATTAAAAAAAAAAACTACAGCGATCAAAACCTTTCTCTAGACTGATGCTCTGAGACTTTACTGCATAACACAGAAAAGAGATCATCTTGCCCAGGAGTTCTGGAAGATCTTCTCCTTGCCTTGCAGGCCTCCCCTCCACCGCTGGCCTGGGTCACAGGGTTGCCATATTTTGAAGAGGACACAATTTCCAACTTCTGCTTTTAACTCTGAATCGCTATGGCGACTCTCATTTTACACACCCATGAAAAAGAGGACGTGTCCTGGAAAAAGAGGACACATGGCAACCCTAGCAGAGAGGGCAGGGCCCTGATTGGCTCCAGCAACAAAGGCTGAGGCTGCAGAAGAGGTCAGAGGTCATCTTGGTTTTCTCTTAGCACAGACCCAGGTCACTGAACCTGAGCTTCCACAGCTGCCAGCCGCCATCGTCAGGACTGCAAGCAACAGCAGAAGATATGTTCTATTTTATTCTCTTGCCAGTTCTGCTGTTTTAAATGTGCATTTTATATTTCACTTTCTTTAATAATGTTTGGTTTTGAAATGTTTAAGATAAAAATGTGGTATTGTATTCTCAGTTGTTTTCTGGGTTTTCTTCCCCATTGTACATCCTTTTTTTCTATTTCTAGATGCATTTTTATCTGTTACACATGCCACTTTTACTGTGGTTTCTATGTGTTCATATTAATAAAAATGAAATAAAAATAAACGCTAACTTGGCTGCATTAAATGGGCACTCTGTACTGTAGTTGGCCTGGTTTTATTTTGAAATCTTTAAGATGGTATTTTAGCTTCTGGTGAATTACGTTGCTTTGAATGTATACTTTATATTTGACTTTATTCAGCAAAATTTTACTCTGGATTGTTTTATTTTATGTTTTAATACGTTGTAAACTGCTCTGGATTTTTTCCCCCTTAAAAATATGAAGCAGTATAGAAATGAAATTAATAATAATAATATGCAGTAAGATGGGCATTAGCAGTCAGGCAGACAGACATCTGAACAGCTGGGGAAAAGGACTTGCCCCATCATTAATGGCCTTCTTCCCTAGTACTTCTGATGCTGCCAACCTCCTCAGGAGGAGAGATGAGGAAGCCAGTGGTGAACCATCACCTCTCACCCCATTAAACTATAATTAAAGTAGTCTGCTAGGGCCCTTTGGAGTGAGACCAGACTAGAATTAGGTGTGCATCTAAGAGTCCCAAGGAAGGAAAGTTCTCAGAAAAGTTGGAATGCTTTCGCAAACTGACTTCCACTCTCTTACCTGCCATGCACTGTTGGAGCACAATCTCAGGTTCTCCTTGGGTGGTTTTAGATCCAATCGTTTCTACCTCTTCTGTCCCGAAGGAGAGCTTGGAAGCAGGAACTCTCTCAAAGCGCCTGAAGACTGAAATAAAAGCAGATGCAAGAACAGTCATATTTGATCATGACCCGTCCGTTTTGAAGCAGACATTTCAGAATGATGTGAAGGTCTTTACCAATTTAAATTCTGTGTGTTCTTTGGAGATCCAGAGAGCACGGTGGTGATGGGGTGGGGGAAAAGAAAGAGAGATTGGGGGCCCAGATCCACCAACCTGTAATTGGCTACATACATGCTTCTGAGAATATGGATATCTGCTGATTAGGTCAAGGGCTATATTAGCTTTGATGACACCTATAAACAGTTGGATGAGTTTGTGTGAAATCCAACACTCATACCTGAATAATAATAATAATAATAATAATAATAATAATAATAATAATTTATTTATTTATACCCCGCCCATCTGGCTGCGTTTCCCCAGCCACTCTGGGCAGCTCCCAATCGAGTGTTAAAAACAATAGAGCATTAAATATTAAAAACTTGCCTAAGACAACTTCAGATGTCATTTAAAAACAGGATAGCTGCTTATTTCCTTGACATCTGCTGGGAGGGCGTTCCACAGGGTGGGCGCCACTACTGAGAAGGCGCTCTGTCTGGTTCCCTGGAACTTCACTTCTTGCAATGAGGGAACTGCCAGAAGGCCCTCGGTGCTGGATCTCAATATCCAGGCTGAATGATGGGGGTGGAGACGCTCCTTCAGGTATACAGGACTGAAGCTGTTTAGGGCTTTAAAGGTCAGCACCAACACTTTGAATTGTGCTCGGAAACATACTGGGAGCCAATGCAGATCTCTCAGGACTGGTGTTATATGGTCCCAGCACCTACTCCCAGTCTAGCTACCACATTTTGGATTAATTGCAGTTTCCGGGTCAGGTCACCTTCAAAGGTAGCCCCACGTAGAGCGCATTGCAGTAGTCCAATGCTATCAGACATGCCAGTTTAATGCTACTGGAGATGTTCATTGGAACCTCTGGAAAAAGGGACTGTTTATTAAACACTATGGGGATTTTAGCTCTGTTAGAGGAATAGGGCCTCCTAACAACTGTTCGCACCCTTAACAAACGACAGTTCCTAAAGAAAATGATAACATTTCCTCACCAGACAAGTAAAAGGTATAATGGCTCCTCCAGAGTAACACATTGCAACGGGTGTTGAATTCACCACCATATAAAGGCTGCTGATTATTATTTTTCCTTCCAACAAAGCAGGTCTTTGCCTGTGAAACTTCATACCACAATAAATGCATTCGGTTTCAAGAGACTTTTGGACTCTTTCTTGATTTTTTTGCTACTACAGATTACCTAACACAGCTACTTGCTTGGAATCTGTCTCTTTTCTCCAACCTCTCTTAAACGAATGCCAGAAATTACATTAGGAGCATGTTGAGGCAGACATTCAAGAGAAGAGCAGTTGCCAGCTTGGCCTCAAAGGATAGGAGATAGAAAGTGAAATTAACCTCTCATTAAAGCAATTTAGGCCAATCACTTCTTGGCCCTCAGGATCAAGTCTTGCCAAACTTCCCAGCTTTGCCTCATAAAAGAAAGAAAGTCCACACCCTTTGCCTGAAAAGCCATGCCTGGGAATTAGAACTTTTAAAGGAGTGAGAAGTAACAGCTTCCCTCAAGAGACCGGGTATTTCTGCATCATTGTTATGGCTGACTTTAAATAGCCCTTGATCAGCAATGCCAATCTGCCAATCACTGATAAATTTATTTACCTCAGGCCTTGCATAAGAGGGTACACAGACAGCAAAAATATGTCAATGAAGGATATAGAAGCTACAGCAAATCACACATGCTCCAGTTCCAAAAATAGATTTTACTATTTCCTTCAGTTGGGACGCGGGTGGCGCTGTGGTCTAAACCACAGAGCCTAGGGCTTGCCGATCAGTAGGTCGGCGGTTCGAATCCCCATGACGGGGAAAGCTCCCATTGCTCAGTCCCAGCTCCTGCCCACCTAGCAGTTCGAAAGCACGTCAAAGTGCAAGTAGATAAATAGGTACTACTCCAGCGGGAAGGTAAACAGTGTTTCTGTGTGCTGCTCTGGTTCACCAGAAGCAGCTTAATCATGCTGGCCACATGACCCAGAAGCTGTCTACAGACAAATGCCGACTCCCTTGGTCTATAGAGTGAGATGAGTGTGCAACCCCAGAGTCATCCACGACTGGACCTAATGGTCAGGGGTACCTTTACCTATTTCTTTCAGTTAGACCAGGCATGGGCAAACTTGTTCCCCCAGCTGTTTTGGGACTACAGTTCCCATCATCCCTGACCACTGGTCCTGTTAGCTAGGGATGGTGGGAGTTGTAGTCCCAAAACAGCTGGAGGGCCAAGTTTGGCCATGCCTGAGTTAGACCTAAATTCAAGAGGAACAGAGGGATGAACAAGCAAGACAAACGGAACAGGTGAGGCTTACTTGTCTCTCAGCCTGCCTTCCACCAATCTATGTTGGTTCAATCAAAAGGCACCATTTTATCATTTTAGGGGATCTGCTGCAACTCAGTAGTAGAGCATCTGCTCTGCATGCAGAAGGTGTCATGTTCAATCCCCATCACCTTGAGGAAGGGCTGGGAATGTGTCCTTTCTGAAACCCTGGAGGTTAACTGCCAGTCACCAGTGTCAAAGCGATGATTCTTCGACATCAGCTTCGTTGGACTGGTCATGTTGTGCGAATGTCTGATTCTTGTCTTCCAAAACAACTACTCTATTCCGAACTTAAAAATGGAAAGTGTAATGCTGGTGGTCAACAAAAGAGGTTTAAAGATTCTCTCAAGGCAAATCCAAACAAATGTAGCATAAACACTGACAACTGGGAAACATTGGCCTGCGAGCGCTCCAACTGGAGAACAGCCTTTCCCAAAGGTGTCTTGGGCTTTGAAGACGCTCGAACTCAGGACAAAAGGGAGAAACGTGCTAAGAGGAAGACATGCTTGGCAAACCCTCACCGTGATCAACTCTTGCCCAGAAACCTATGTCCCCATTGTGGAAGGACATGTGGATTCAGAATTGGTCTCCACAGTCACTTATGGACCCACTGTTAAGACCGTGTTCATGGAAGACAATCTTACTCAGCTACGAGTGATAGAAGAAGAAGAAGAAAAGGAAGAAGAAGAAGAAGAAGAAGAAGAAGAAGAAGAAGAAGAAGAAGAAGAAGAAGAAGAAGAAGGGCACTGACTGATAGCAGTTCTCCAGGATTTCGGACTCAGCCCTTCAGGTTCATCCACACTTCTTTTTGGTCTGAGATTCGCTCTGCTTGTCCCATGACTTCTAGGCATGAGTCCCAGCAGGTTTGTTGTTGATGATGTTGTTGTCCTGCCACTTGCCCTGGGAAAACTCACGACTTAGCTCTGATCAGAACCAACATCAACGTGCAGAAAAACTAGATGGACCAAGAGTCCGAGTTAGGATCACTGTGTTCCTGCCTACTTTAGAAAGACCTGCCACTCCATTCTTCAGTTGCACCCCTCCTTCTCCTACTCCTAGTGGCACCTGTTGTCTTCGTCCTCCGATACCTGAGCATTAGAAAAACCCGCAGAAACAGGTAACAATTCTGGGTGTGCTACACATCAGAGCCTCGTGGCGAAATCCGCCAGGAGGATCTGAGCGAAAGCGACGCCACAAAAGAAAAGTCAGGGAGATCAACCTTTCCAAAGAATCATTTGTCTCCTCAAAGCAAAACCAGCCCATGCTAATCAGAAACAAACGGTCATTGTTGTCAGCGCTGCGGATGGCCGCAGGTGCTTTTAATCAAACCCTCATTTCTGCTTGGAAAGGGAACCCCAGGTTTGAGCCAGGAACAGAAAGCGGGTGGAGGGGAAGAAATAGCCCCGCATTTGAGACCAGGCAGAAAAAGGGCTGCAGACTTTAGGAGGAAGCAGTATTAATTATTGCAAGTCATCGTCGCCTGTGCAGCACTTCGTTCATTCTTGAAGCGCTTCATAATTTTCATCGCATTTTCACAGCAGAGAAATTAGCAGATCTCCGGAGACTGAATTTTTTTGTTATTGATTGATTTATAGTTTATTAGAACAATAAGAGATAGCAGAGATAAGTAAATAAGGGATAGAGGAAAAGGGAAAACCAACTGTGCAAAAGTACTAAGGTAAAAATCAATACATTTCCGTACATTGTTCTATAAGAGAAAAATGATGTTGTACTTCTGATACAGAGATAAGCTGTGTGGGAATGTACATTTTAGAAGACATCTAAAGGCAGACCTGTATCAGAAAGTTTCAAATGTTTGGTGTTTTATTGCCTCTTTATATGTGTTGGAAGCCGTCCAAAGTGACTGGGGCAACCCAGCCAGATAGGCAGGATATAAATACCGTATTTTTCGCACCATAGGACGCACTTTTCCCCTCCTAAAAAGCAAGGGAAAATGTGTGTGCATCCTATGGAGCGAATGCAGGGGGGAGGCAGGCGGGAAAAGCCCCCAAGAGCTGCACACAAGCTCCGTGCGCTCTTGCGGGCTTTTCCACAGGAGGGAGAAGGGACTGACTGGCCGCATCAGTCCTTTCTCCCACCTCCCAGAAAAGCCAGGAGAAGCCGCGATCTCTTTAAAGGAGTTGCGCGGCTTCTGCCGGTTTTGCGGGAGGTGGGTGAATCCCCCCCACCTCCCAGTAAAGCCAGGAAAGCCCTGCACAGCGTCTCCGGCAAGGAGAGGCTGCACGGGGCTATGGAGTCTTTAGCCCCAGGCAGCCTCTCCCGGGAGGGAGAGGCTGGAGGGGGCTAAAGGGGAAGCCAAAACAGCGAGCGGGATCCATCCCGCTTGCTGCTTTGGGTTGCTCCATAGCTGCGCGCAACCCCTCTGGCAGGGAGAGGTTGTGCGCAGCCTGTACGCTGCTCTTTGGGGCTGGGGGGGAATTTTTTCCCCTTGATTTCCCCCCCTAAAAACTGGGTGCGCCCTATGGTCCGGTGCGCCCTATGGTGCAAAAAATACGGTAATAAAATTGTTATTATTAGTAGTATTAGTATTAGTATTAGTATTAGTATTAGTATTAGTATTAGTATTAGTATTATCACCACCACCATCATTATCACTGTGCAGATCTACAAGTCTGGAAGAGAGGCTCAGGGGTCAGCAAACTTTTTCAGCAGGGAGCTGGTCCACTGTCCCTCAGACATTGTGGGGGGCCGGACTATATTTTGGGGAAGAAAAATGAATGAATTCCTATGCCCCACAAATAACCCAGAGATGCATTTTAATAAAAGCGCACATTCTACTCATGTAAAAACATGCTGATTCCCGGACCGTCTGCGGGCTGGATTGGGCCGCATCCGGCCCCCAGGCCTTAATTTGCCTACCCATGGAACTGAATGGACAAGCCAAGGGGGGTAAAGACACAGGAATTTACATCGTACCAAATTAGACGATTGTCAACACCAGAATACCAACATCCTCTTTTTGTTCCCTTTCCCAGGAACTGATAAGCCCACCGCCGTAATATTTCCACAGCAAGGGGGAAATGGGAGCAAATAGGAGCAGCTAACATACATCACTTGGAAGCCACAGACATCCCTCCTCTCTGACTGGCTGAAGCTGACGTTTTAAGTGGCCGCCGAGTGGCTAGCAGACTCATAAACCCACCATTCATGGGGACAACTGCTTGCGTTTCCAGGTTCCACCTGCATGGGATAAAAGCTTGTCTGGTCCACTCACCTGAACACTGGGAGTCTGTAACTGGGCCATCTGTTTTGGTCCAGTCCAATATGTTTCCAAGGCTATCCATGCAGAAAGATTTGTTGGTCGCAGTGTCTTCAAAGGAAGGCCTGTACTGACCGTTTTCCTCACACCGCACAGCTTGTTCATACCTTTGGCAGTCAGTGACACCTTATTTGCAGGGAAAGTTAAAGAGAGAGAGTTTGTGTGCTATTTTGTGGAAGAAATTCAAGAGCACCCTGTTAATTTAGGTTTGTACGATTAAAGTGGGTTAAAGCTCTCTATTGCCCTAGTCGACCTATGCAGAATGAGGTGGTGCAGTTCACTGGTCATAAGACGTCTTAAGACATATGCAAAATCAAAACAAAATCTTAAATATCTGAAAGGAAGGTTTACTAGAGCTCTCTTTGTCATGTGCTAGTTTATCTTAAGCCAGGAGTTTTTATGTGGGGGATTATTGAACAATATGACAACTGTGGTCTGATTGGCTACGGTCCAGAATTCTACATTCAGATTGTTCAGTTTGGTTGTATATGGTTTTTTAAAAGTTTTATTTACCGTTTATGACTAATTTTGTTATGTTGCAGTTATGCATATTTTTTCATGTTGTAAGGCACCTTGAACATGGTTTGAACTGTGGAAAGGCAGCATAGAAATAAAATTATGTATGCATGTATGTATGTATGTATATGCGGTCTCATTCTCTATCGTAGAATCAGTCTTCTACAAATGTATAGCAAATAGTGAAGTCAGGGATAAGTCACCCATTTTTAAGAAGATCACAAATTCACTGAACTATTTAGAAGGCTCCTTCCTTCTTTCTTTCCTTCCTCCCTCCCTCCCTCCCTCCCTTCCTTCCTTCCTTCCTTCCTTCCTTCCTTCCTTCCTTCCTGTGCTGTTGGTGGTTGCTATTGGCAAGGTGTGTCAGTTTTAATTTCTTAGTGCAGAAAGTATTGATCTGATGTGTAGAGATCTTTCCTCTTCTGGCTAATTCAAGAGGGTTCTGGAAGCTTCTCCATGTGAAAGAAGCCAGCAGTAGGTTCATGATGTTTGGGTTATTCCTTCAGAAAAGCTGAGTACAGCTGGCTTAAACTCTTATTTCTTTCAGTCCAGGTCATGCTGACTATAAAAGTAGGGCCAGAAGGAGCCTGGGTTTCACCTTTCTCTCTCTCTCTCTCTCTCTCTTTCTTTCTTTCTTTCTTTCTTTCTTTCTTTCTCTCTCTCTCTCTCTCTCTCTCTCTCTCTTCCTTCTGGTGTGGTGTTCTGTACACACATGGTGTTAAGGTTTAGTCTTATTATAAGTTACTGTAAGTTTAAGTTAAGTCTGCTGCAACTGGATTTCTTATAGACAGTGCCAATCCTGAATGTATTGGATTTGTGAACATTATGCTTATTTGCCTTCAGTAGCAGTGAAGCTCCACTGGATGAAATATTGACCGCCTCTGGTCTATCTTGGGGGGAATCCTGCAACGTGTTTAAGTTTTTACTCTGCTAACGATACACTGGAATCTACTCTGGATCAATATTGAGTAGAATTCTATGACAATATGTGCCATTGACATTCATTCCAATGAACAGAACGAACCCCTAAAATTGGAAATTGATAGGGGTGTGTGCAACAATATATTTTCAGCCTGGAAACCAATCTTTTCCCAATGGAAAGATACAGAACGCAGATTTTCCAAGACCCTTACAGTGCTCGGCTCTGAAGGCTCCAGTAGAGACAGTTGTTTTCCCGAGAGGACATCTGATGCAGGAGGAACTACCAGCTTGATCTTGATAGAATCCAGAGGGGCATGGAAGGCAGCCATCATTCTGGAAGGAGGTGCCTGGAGGGCAGACCACTGCAGAGGGGGGAAAGGATGTATTATTCCTATGGAATCCAATGATAATTTTAAATTCATCCAGAAGTCACAAATGTATATGCATGGGAACCATTCTGCGGCATCTGGATGTCTGTAGCTCAAAACTAGTTTTTCATTAAAACTAACCTTTGCAACCGATTTAACGATAAATTCTCAACATTTTGAATAATAAACATAATAATAATAACAATAAATAATAATGCATTTCATTTCAAGCAGTAACATTTCCCTAACATGCTCACTTAGCGACTTAACCTACGCTTTACAACAAAAGTTTGAAATACCCTCAATATCCCCATGAGGAATGTGGAAGTTTTGTCTCCTCCCAAGGATATATGTGGACGTAGCAGAAATAGCACAGCTTCATTTGTGCTTGCTTGGGCTTTTTAAAAAATATAAATGTCCAGATTATAGTGTTCTAGTTTTCCTCACTCTTTATTTAACATTTAAGAGGGCTGAAACAAGGAGGGGTGCATAATTCACTTTTGGGTGGGTGGTGGGGAGAGAGGTCTCTTGCAAAATATTCTCACACTCACAGGGAGAGAAGAGTGATGTTGTCACACAGCCAAATCTGATTAGCTGTATAGCACCATGATGTCATTATACTGGCAATGGGAACACTTGCTGTCTGGATGATGCAGCCAGCAGGAGCCCTGGTTTTTTGGTTTTTACAAAAAATATGTGCTAATTCAGCTGCTGAGAGTTGATCACAGACATTTTGTTGCCAGAGATGGGCTTGATAGTCTCTCTCTCTCTCTCTCTCCCCCCTCTCCCACTTTCCATGTAGAAAAGCCAACTGGACCAGTCACTGAATATTTCAAAGTTGGTTAGAGAACATGGTGCCGATAATGTCAAGATTACAGGTTTGATCCCTGTGTTGGACGGCTGCGTATTCCTGCAATGCAGGGGGTTAAATTAGATGATTCTCAGGGACCCTTCCAACTCTACAATTCTATGTTTCTAAAACTTTGCCCTCCAGCAGAGGAAAATGGCCAGAGAGCTCAGGAAAAACAGCCAGGGGGGTTAATCTCAGAATCCACTGTCTGGGGCGGTCACTTCACATTGCCTAATGGTAGGGCTGGCCATATAAGAATGACAGTGAACAGGGGGGAATGGTATGAAATGGTAACACCGACAGCAAAGGGGAAGAGGTCTTTCAAATAAAATAAAGTCTCCTTCTTTTAATTGAACTGTTTTATTGTGTATTTTAATTCTGAAAGTTTATATTTTAACCTTTGTGTAAACATTTTTGGCAATTTTTTTGGCACTGAATGGTATATTTAAAGCAATATATATATATATATATATATATATATATATATATATATATAATACTCAAAATAATATTTCTAAAGCCCCAATCCAACCCCTCAACCCCCGCCTTTGTGCATGAAAAATGTTAACTCACGAAAATTCAGCTCAGTCCTACCTCTGTGGTCTCTGCTCAGTTCTTTGAAAACATGAACTGGGTGTGTTTTTATTTTCACAACCTAAAGCATATTCTGATTCTGTGAATTATTTTTATATGCTAATGATGGGGAGAGGAGGGGGAAATCCAAGAAAAATAAGTCATCGGGTCATCTCCAGATGTCAGGAACTGAAGTTCCTACCTGGCAAGGCCTTCTAACTTTATATGTGAGTTTTGCGCTGGCAAGATCTCTGGGACTGAATGTCCTTGAAGCCTTATTTATGCCGAGAGCTGTTGAAGAAGGGGAAAGGCTGGAATGTCCAGGTTCCCAAATGTTCTGCATGTACACATGGCCAACAACACACTCAGTTTGCTATCAGAAGGAAGAACTGGGGTTTTTTGAGAACACTGAAAGAAAAGTGCCATTGATGGACCACAGCAGTGCTCAAACTCATGACCTCAGGGATATGACACAGGTACTTAACCTGTACCCCAAGTCCAACAGCTGGAGGACAAGCCTTGTCAGTAGGCTATGAATGCAAGGTCATCGTATTGGTACCAGCCATGAGAGGTATGCTCTCTGTCCACTCTCAGAAGCTACCTTTGAAGGTGACTTCAAAACTACAACTAATCCAGAATGCAGCTGCCAGACTGGTGACTGGGAGTGGCCAATGGGGCCATATAACACTGGTCCTAAAAGATCTACATGGGCACCCAGTACATTTCCAAGCACAATTCAGAACGTTGGTGCTGACCTTTAAAGTCCTAAATGGTTTTGGTCCTGTATACGTGAAGGAGCATCTCCACCCACATCATTCAGCCCGGACACTGAGGTCCAGCTCCGAGGGCCTTCTGGCAGTTCCCACATGACAAGAAGTGAAGCTACAGAGAACCAGGCAGAAGGCCTTCTCGGTAGTGGCACCCACCCTGTGGAATGCCCTCCCATCAGATGTCAAGGAAAGAAACTAGTATTTTCTTAGACATCTTAACACAGCCATGTTTCAGGAAGCTTTTAATGTTTGTTGTTGTTGTTGTTGTGCCCTTCAATTTCTGTTGGGCAACCCAGTCAGATGGGTGGGGTATAAGAATATTATTATTATTATTATTATTATTATTATCATCATCATCATCATTATTATCTGTTGGTCAGAAACACAGTGAGGAAGGCGCTATGTCTAGGTGCCAATTCCCTGGGGCCCTGAGTGCCCAAGCACCCACCAAATTCCCCATAAAGGGGCCGGGCACCCACAAATTTTGGCACCAGGGCCATGCACGCTGCACAGCACCCACGGTCCATGGTCACAGGGCCAAGGTGGCATTCCTGGCACTATGATATTCTGTCCCTGCTTTTCGGCTTCCTGTGGGCATCTGTTTGGCCACAATGAGAACAGGATGCTATGCTAGGTGAGTTGCCTTTGGCCTGATTCAGCTACAGGGCTGTTCTTATAGTCAGAGTAGGTCAGGCAATATTCCCATCACCATCTTACATATGATAGCCTGGACCTTTAATCACTGTGTATAAGAGGGCAGTGCTGGATTTAGGGAATGCAGGAGATTTCCCTTCACAGGGAGCCGAGCTGAGGGGGCACGACGGAAGAAGAAGAAGAAGAAGAAGAAGAAGAAGAAGAAGAAGAAGAAGAAGAAGAAGCAGCTATATTTATACAAGTACCAACTGAGAAGATCCATAAAAACATTGCTACCAAAAGGAATTACAGTCATACCTCGGGTTACAGCCACTTCAGGTTGCGTTTTTTCGGGTTTCAGCAGTTGTGCATGCACAGAAGTGCTAAATCATGCTTTGCACATGCGCAGAAGCACCGAATCACAACCCGCAAGTATGCAGATGAGCAGACGTGGGTTGCGAACGCTGCGGGTTGTGAACGTGCATCCTGCACAGATCAGGTTCGCAACCCGAGCATCCACTATATTGTGAAAATAAGAAATATTTGGGGTGGGACCAAATTTTGTCCTCACTCAGGACACCATATTATCCAAGTCTGTCCCTGAAGAAGGAATTTGCATGATAGGCTACAGCAGCTCAAATTGCTTCTTCTGCATGACTGCTGAAGTTGCAAGAACCCTGTCTTCTCATCTGGCTACCCTCCCTTTATATGAGCTTCAGGGTCAGGCTTCCTCGCAGATCCGAGCAACAAGCAGAACTGGGTTTACTGCCTCTGCCTTTACAGCACTAAAGACCAGACAACACAGGAGCCTAGTCTGCCATATTTGTCAAGCCCTTTTCAAGTGTTATCCACGGGAAGAAGGGGAGCTGTGCATTTGCACCAAAGGTCCCAACTTCAACACCATGCAGTCCACTGCCCCCACCCCAGACATCTATGCTTCGATGCAGACATATTCAATTGTTTTCACACAGGCTTCCAAGAGATTGGGGTCCCACACCTTGGAGAAATGTGGATTTGCACAGCTTTTAAGAACACCGAACACCTTCCTGAGTCTCTCAATCATTTGTTTTCATTGTCTTCCTGTAAATGTCAGCCATCTCCTCTATCTGCTCCATCTCAGCTTCCCGACATGTCAACACACTGCTTTAATCCACATCTGCTTAGTGATCTGCACCATTTAGCACCATGTGCTCCTTGCTCATGAAATGAGTGTTCCTTTCATTGATGTCTTACCATACGCCTCTTTAATTTTCTTGCCCGGCATTCCGTATTTTAATTTTACCATTTTACACTATTTCTTCTGACACAAGCAGAACGCGGCTCTCCTTGGGCTCGCAAAAGGCTAATTTCCTAATATATTTAAAGTATGGATTATGAAAAGCTCAAGGCTGCTATGTGGAAACAAAGCAAATGGCATGCACCCAGCAAATGAAAAAAGAATCTAAAGTCTTGGACACCTCTCTGTTTAATTCTTGGACGAAGAAGGGCCTGAACTCTAAGCACTTTCAAATAAAGTTGGCAACAAATTATTTAAGCATTAATCTGTCAGTTGCACCTCTGGGAAGTAGAAGATGGAAGCAGCTTTGAAGGTAGCCAAAGGAAGGCTGATCGCTGAAGAATTGATGCTTTTGAATTATGGTGTTGGAGAAGACTCTTGAGAGTCCTGTGGGCTGCAAGAAGATCAAACCTCTCCACTCTTAAGGAAATCAGCCCTGAGTGCTCACTGGAAGGACAGATTGTGAAGCTGAGGCTCCAATACTTTGGCCACCTCATGAGAAGAGAAGACTCCCTGGAAAAGACCCTGATGCTGGGAAAGATTGAGGGCACAAGGAGAAGGGGATGACAGAGGACAAGATGGTTGGACAGTGTTCTCGAAGCTACCAGCATGAATTTGACCAAACTGTGGGAGGCAGTAGAAGACAGGAGTACCTGGCATGCTCTGGTCCATGGGGTCACGAAGAGTCAGACACGACTAAACAACAATGGAGCTCAGAGAAGAAATGTTTCTGAACTTTGCTCAGAAGTGACTGATAACTGCAACACATTAAGAAAACAAAACAGATAGAAATGAAGATGGACCATACCACATCCTTGGAGACTTGGGGCAACTTCTCCAGCATTAAAAACCTTCCGGAAGCCACTCCTGCATCCCAGGCGGACTTCAGGAGATGTACCATTCCTGAGGAAACTGATGGAAGTGTCTGCTTGGAATTGCTCAGGGCCCAATTGGAGGACAAAGCCGCCACTCTTGACCAGTGCCTCAAAGCGCCCAACGAGATTGTCCCCAACCATTGCTCTTTCTATAAGGAAATGAAATACAACAGGGCATTAAAGGAGAGGTTGGTGGGAGTAAAGAATCAGGGCTCAATATTCTGCACCATTTGCAAAACACATGTGTTTGTAACACAGGTTTCCATAGACGAAAATATGTACAGCAGGATTTATAACTTGGAGATCCCAATGCAATGATTTCAGAAAACAAGATAAACAAGTCTAATCAACAGTTGAGTTCCGTTCACCTTGAAATCATTACTCCATATGGAAAGATGGGACACCAAGATTGTTATTCCTTCATTTTCTGTTTATGATATTTTGATAATAATTCTTTGTGTAGGCAGTGAACAGACTCAGATTGTCCTCATGGTGGTCCAGAAAAACTTCCAAAACAAACATTCAATACGTGTCTAAACACCACTTGCTCTTTGATACATAGGATGTACTTGATACACACAAACATACACATATAGCTGCTTCCCCACATAATCCGGTCCAGATGCATAAATGTAAACACAAATAGATAGCAGAACTGGATACTACACATAATCATTCCTCCCAAAGCCAGCTTTGGGAGATGTTTGCATTTGGTCCTCATTAAGAAAATGGGGAAGACAGATATACAAAGTCCAGCAGATTCCAAAATGGAAAATGAACGCATGCAAAATTTCTGGGAAGAGAATGACAGAGCTGTTGATGGGGTCTGGCACCTAATCCAGGCAGTAGCATTAGTCTGAGGGAAGCTGCACTTGGAATTTATGGCCTGAGTTCATGATAACCATCTTTAAATATCTCAAGGGCTGTCACATGGAAGATGGAGCAAGCTTGTTTTCTTGCTCTGGAGGGTAAGACTATAACCAATGGTCACAGGTTATTCTGACTAAATATCTGGAATACGTTTCTGATGGTAAGAGCTCTTTGACAGTTGAACAGACTCCTTTGGGAGGGAGTAGGACTCTCCATCCTTGGAGGTCTTTAGGCAGAGATTAGATGGCCATGTGTCATGGATGCTTTAGATTCCTGCATTTCAGGAGGTTGGAATGGATGACCCTCGGGGTCTCTTCCAACTCTACATTTCGGTGATTCTATTACTTTTAATGGATGGATAGTCTTTTGCTTGTGCAAGACCATAGGGTCCTTCTAGCTCTGCATTGTCTACAGTGATTTCACTTTGTCAGGTGCACCAGACCACCAGCTAATGGCCCAGTTCCCCATGTTGTACACTAGAAGTGCTGGTGCTATTACTGTTGATCTCCTCCCAGTGCTGTCACTCCCATCCCAGTAGCTTATGCCTCTGGGAATGTGGAACTAGATATATTTTTGTTAAAGGCCGATTAGAAAGAACAGAGGAGGAAAACCCTCAGTGATGATCATATTTAAGCACAACTCTGTCCCAACTGGATAGTTAAACCAGATTTTCCTCTGCAGTGTCAAATTTCAGGTTGTTGTTTTTTTCCAACATTCCTTTAGTTCCAGGGAGAAACTGAAAAAATAACAATCAACAACCTCACAATTTTCCTGGCAGTTTTCTAGCACACATCTATGAATAGGGAGACAGGAATCATTTTGGAAGAACGGGACACATTAACAGCTAAACCCACCAATGTTGTGCAAATCTGGAAGCGAAGCAGCTGGGACTTCCTCAAGAAAAGCTCTCCAGGTGATGTTCACTCCTAGACGGTCAGCAGCAAGGCACTGGACCAGCACAGAAGAATCGTCGCAGACAGGAACAGACACCAGGTGTTCAAAAGCATTTACCTTAAAAAGAAGAAGAAGCCAAATGTTTTGATGCATGACATTTTCACCTGATGGGTGTATTACAAATGGGTAGATCATGGTGGTTTTGCCTACCTAGCAAATGATGGGAGGTGAAGGGCTTAACCAAATGAGGTTGATGGCTCTGAGTGGTCTTTTTCTTTGTGTGTCACAGTTTGAACAGATAGAGACCGAAGCAGAGAGAGACTTAAGACAGTGGGTTTTTAGCAGAGGAAGAACAGTTGGAGTGTAGTTGCTCTGTGGGATATTGATGCAATATTATGCTTATGCTGCCTATTGGAGGAGTCTGCACCTTTCCACTATGCTCTGATTGCATATGGTAAACTAGGTAAAGGTAAAGGGACCCCTGAACATTAGGCCCAGTCGTGACCGACTCTGGGGTTGCGGCATTCATCTCTCTTTATTGGCCGAGGGAGGCGGCGTACAGCTTCCGGGACATGTGGCCAGCATGACAAAGCCGCTTCTGGCGAACCAGAGCAGTGCACAGAAATGCCGTTTACCTTCCCACCGGAGCGGTACCTATTTATCTACTTGCAGTGGTGTGCTTTCGAACTGCTAGGTTGGCAGGAGCAGGGACTGAGCAACGGGAGCTCACCCCGTCACGGAGATTCGAACCGCTGACCTTCTGATCAGCAAGTCTTAGGCTCTGTGGTTTAACCCACAGCACCACCCACATCCCTTCCAATAAACTAGGATATATGACAAAACACCAGAAAACTCCAGTGCTTTCTATCACTGCAGCATGTAAACAAACTGCTCTTGCAACTTCCTACCACAGGAGAGCAAATCCCTCTTTATGTAATAATTACCACTCATCCATCTAAGCTATGGGCAGGGTTTGCGACCCGGCGTGGGCTTCCTGACCCTGGGTGACACCCCTCCTTGCTTGCTGGCCATCGCTCCGCCCCCTTCCCATTCAGCCAATCAGCTGCTGGCTGGGGGGCGGAGCGAGGTCCAGGTAGGGCAGGCTCCAGCCACCCGTCTCTCCAGTTGGTCTTTGGAGAGCAACAGGTTGGGAAAGGCTCTCCTGCAAGTTTGCAGACTGTTCACGGCTTTGCTGCCTGGACCTGATGGGAATTGTAGTCTAAAACATCTGGAGGGCACGGTTTGAGGAAGCAGCTGGAGGGAATGAATGGGATGCTGAACCAGTTTTAGCCAAAACAGGGCGAGATGACAATCCTACCAGCATTCCCCATGAATTCTGAAGCGCTAAACAAGGCACATGCTAAAATAAGGCAGGCCATGTGGAAAACCTTTTATGTGACTTGGCAATCTTTAATATAATGACCATAACGCACTGGAATATGTATCCTTCTACATTTTTTGAAGCTGCCCAAATGAGCTAGGTTTTCCGGTGCACATTTGTTTTCTTAATTATCCCAAGCTCTGGAGCAGCAGATGTAAAGGAAAAGGGGGAAATGTATTTCACAATGCCCCCAAAAGTTAGTTGGTTCCGTTGCCAAACTTGACAAAAGTTGGTTCTTCGTAACGTTTAGCTGAGGACCAAATTAGACGCGATGAGGCACTTCCTCACTGGATATTGGGAAAGGGGCTATTAGTTTACTTGTGCACTGACCCGTTCACATCCACACCTATTTAAAGCACCATTATATCACATGAACATTCATGGTATCCCTCAAAGAGCCATGGGAATCACAGTTTGCTAAGAGGGCTAAGAGTTGTTAGAACTCTCCTAGGACAGTTAGGAAACTAGGGATCTGTGTGATATAGTTGTGCAAAATTCAATCTTCGACCGACTGCAATGGCTGCCAGTTGGTTTCCAGGTGCAATTCAAAGCACTGGTTTTGACCTATAAAGCTTAAACAGCTCAGGACTGCAATATCCTTAAGAATCGCCTCTCCCCATATAGAATCATAGAAATCATAGAATCATAGAGTTGGAAGAGACCACAAGGGCCATCGAGTCCAACCCCCTGCCAAGCAGGAAACACCATCAGAGCACTCCTGACATATGGTTGTCAAGCCTCTGCTTAAAGACCTCCAAAGACGGAGACTCCACCACACTCCTTGGCAGCA
This sequence comes from Podarcis filfolensis, assembly GCF_964270895.1. Classification (NCBI taxonomy): domain Eukaryota; kingdom Metazoa; phylum Chordata; class Lepidosauria; order Squamata; family Lacertidae; genus Podarcis; species Podarcis filfolensis. The sequence goes on along the minus strand of NC_139603.1, from coordinate 80,946,026 downwards.
AATTCCACTGTCGAACAGCTCTTACTGTCAGGAAGTTCTTCCTAATGTTTAGGTGGAATCTTCTTTCTTGTAGTTTGGATCCATTGCTCCGTGTCCACTTCTCTGGAGCAGCAGATGTCCTCTATGTGACATCCTTTTATATATTTGAACATGGCTATCATATCACCCCTTAACCTCCTCTTCTCCAGGCTAAACATGCCCAGCTCCCTTAGCCGTTCCTCATAAGGCATCGTTTCCAGGCCTTTGACCATTTTGGTTGCCCTCCTCTGGACACGTTCCAGTTTGTCAGTGTCCTTCTTGAACTGTGGTGCCCAGAACTGGACACAGTACTCCAGGTGAGGTCTCACCAGAGCAGAATACAGTGGCACTATTACTTCCCTTGATCTAGATGCTATACTCCTATTGATGCAGCCCAGAATTGCATTGGCTTTTTTAGCTGCCGCGTCACACTGTTGGCTCATGTCAAGTTTGTGGTCAACCAAGACTCCTAGATCCTTTTCACATGTACTGCTCTCAAGCCAGGTGTCACCCATCTTGTATTTGTGCCTCTCATTTTTTTTGCCCAAGTGCAATACTTTACATTTCTCCCTGTTAAAATTCATCTTGTTTGTTTTGGCCCAGTTCTCTAATCTGTCAAGGTCGTTTTGAAGTGTGATCCTGTCCTCTGGGGTGTTAGCCACCCCTCCCAGTTTGGTGTCATCTGCAAATTTGATCAGGATGCCCTTGAGTCCATCATCCAAGTCGATGATAAAGATGTTGAATAAGACCGGGCCCAAGACAGAACCCTGTGGCACCCCACTAGTCACTCATATGAACTGACCCGGGCCCTGCAATTATTACCCAAAGTCCTTATTTGTGTGCTTCCTCCACGAGAGGCCCAGAGGTCAGCAACACAAGAATGGGCCTTTTTGTGGTGGCTCCCTGTTTATAGAATGCTCTCCCCAGGGAGGCTGGCCTGGCACGTTCAGTACATATATTTAGACACCAGGCAAAAGTATTATTCTCCCCCCCTCCCCCCGGCCATTGACATTTTAAACTGGGGGAGGGGGGAGATTGTTTTGCTTGTATGTATTTTTGTGTTTTTACACTGTAAGCAGCCTTGTGATTCCTGGATTATTATTTTGTGTCTGACCCTTGAATTAAGGACGGTGTATAAATTAAATAAATAAATACGTTGACCCTTGGATCGGCTTGGAAAGCTGCTATGAATTATTACCATTATCATTAATATTATTGCCAAACTTAAAAATGGAAAGTGTGGTGCTGGTGGTCAACAAAAGAGGTTTAAAGACTCTCTCGAAGACAAATCTAAAAAAAAAATGTAGTATAAACTCTGACAATTGGGAAACCCTGGCCTGTGAGCACTCCAACTGGAGAACAGCCTTTACCAAAGGTGTCATGGGCTTTAAGGACGCTTGAACTCAGGACGAAAGGGAGAAATGATCTAAGAAGGCATGTTTGGCAAACCCTCATTGTGATCAACTCCCGCCCAGAAATGTCCCCACTGTGGAAGGACGTGTCGACCCAGAATTGGCCTCCACAGTCACTTACGGACTTATTGTTGAAATCGTGTTCATGGAAGACAATCTGACTCGGCTACGAGTGATCACCAAAGAAGAAGAAGGTATGAATACCTGAATATGACAAAAGCCACGGGCCTTCATCTCATCCAGAATAAAGATCTGGAATGCCCCTAGCAACTTGGAAAAGTCTGGACCACAGGTCTTCTCAGGAGGCAAGATGAGCTGGAAGTGGGTTTGAGTTTGAACGCTCTGGAACGGCTGGAGCCCTTGAAGGAGAACAAAGGAAACCAGTGTTATACAAAACACTCAGACACATAGCCTGTTCTCTCTATTATTATTTTACATACATTTTTCAATCTCCTCATCAATGGGGGCAGGAAGCCAAGAATTCAGACTGGACTAGCAGTGAGTGACTAAGACAAAACCCAGCTTCTCTCTCATTATCCATATCTAATGCTGGAACAAAGGCATTTCACGTGCAAACCTGTGCACCTTAGGAGATATTTGCACCATAAAGCTGATTAATTTTCAGGAGGACTAATGTGTAAACTAATGTGGAATTGTGGAGAAGTGAACTTTAGGCTGGAAAAAATGAGAAACCAGCACTGACGGATTCGTTCATCCCTAGTGCTAAGAATCCAGCTGCCCACTAGCTGAGGGTTACACCCAGTGACATCCTATTACCAAAAGGACTTCCACCTGCGCTATGGAATTTCACCTCTTGCTCCTCTCTCTATGAGCATCACCCCAAAAATGTTCCAGAGGGGTCAGGAGGGGAGCCAGAACCAATTTCGGGGTTGTAGAATAGCAGGGAGAGGGCAAGCAGAAGTCCTTGTGCCAACAGATTGACTTGGTTGGATCCAACCCATAATTTCTCCAGAGGCATCTAAACGTATACATTAGTCTGTGCACATTTTAGGCTAATTTGTACATGAACCTGTGTCCCAAGTTCTTTTAAGTACAGTCATAGCTTGGTTATCGAACGGCTTAGCTGCCGAACAAATCGTCTCCCAAACACCGCAAACCCGGAAGTAAGTGTTCCAGTTTGTGAACGTTTTTTGAAAGCTGAACTTCCAACGCCGCTTCCGCTTGAGTGCAGGGAGCTCCTGTAGCCAATCATAAGCCACGCCTTGGTTTTCGAATGGTTCCGGGAGTCGAACGGACTCCCGGAATGGATTAAGTTCGAGAACCAAGGTACCACTGTACCTAGCAAAAGCCCTGTTGGAGACAGAGGGACTTGCTTCTGAGTAAAGATGCAGAGGACAGAACTATAAAAAAGATCAGCTTAGGCTGTTCTGTTCTCATACAGGTTTAAAAGGCAGATTCGTTACAAACACAGCCAAAAGGTGAATGGAGATAAACTGCATGGGAGGGGAAAGTCCATTTAACCTCATATGCAAATGCAAAACGCATGTCTTCTGCTGCTATATGCGGGTCACAACTCCTTTCTATTCAAGAATGTCGACATGCCCAGATGGTTCATCACGTGCAGCCAGAAGGGTTAGTGGTGTGTGCCAAGATTCAACCCCCCCTCCAATATTTGCTTTTATTCTTCCAGGGGCAGGGGGGTGACTCAGAATGCCAAGTGGCTGGGAAGGCAGTAAGGATGGCAATAAACCTGGAGGACCAATTGCTTCCAGCAGCAGCAGAAAAATAAAAATAAATCTATATACAGAAGTCACCAAATTCTGGAGATTACGTGAACTGACAGTAGCTGCCAAGTTCAAACATCTGGTGCTCATCTGTTTAGCTCAGAGTAAGCAACTCCATCAGATTCGTCCAAAGCTTGGAGGCAAATCTCACTGAAGTCACTAGATCTTACTTTCAGGCAAACACATTGAGGATGGAGGGGCTGAGGTTTTTAGGAATTGGTGATTTTGGAAGCCACAGGCTAATCCTTTGTCCCTCCTGCGGCAGCTCAGGAGTAGCTACAGACCCAAAGCGACTCTTATTAAATTCTCTGATGTTGTTCATTTGGAGGGTGGAGGTACTAAATGCAGGGGGAACAATTAAGGATATTGGGCCACATCCAAAACTCAGGCTGGAGCAACAGAGCTTCCTCTTCCATCTGCTCCTGTAGACTTCTAAAACATTAGCAAAGGGAGCGATCTTAAAAGATAATGGACTGGATCAAGGCTTAGGTCGTACTTAGAGTAGACCCACATGGGACTTGAATTCAGTGTTACTCTAAGCAATAGAGGCTAGTCTGTTATGTATGCGGAAGCTGCTGGATGAATAAAAACTGACTCTTGCATTGAAATAGAAAATCTCCAGTCCAAAAATATGGTTCAAAAGTTTTACTCACAGAGTTTAAAACAACTTTAAACAATGAAAATTGCATTGTTAGTTGCATAATTTCTGGGTGTCTTCGCTTAGGGGGTGACATTTGGCGCGCCACCCGCCCGCGACTCCCAAGCCTACCCCGAGCCGTCAGGGGAAGGGGTGCTGTGCAGCTTTGCCAGCTGCATTCAGCCCTTCCCCCTTCATTTTGACAGCTTGGGGGAGGCTTGGGAGTCACAGGCGGGCAGCACGCCGAATGTCCGCCATGGGCGGCTCAATCTGTCCCTGGCTGCAGGGTGCGTGCACCACTCCGTGAACCCGAGCAGCTATCCTGTGCCTGGGAGGGCACTCTCTGTCGGGATCTCCATTCGACCAAGCTGATAAAGCTCATCTTCCTCCGGCCGAGTCCCCCGACGTGATTGATGACCTGAGCCTCTGATAAGGCTCCAGGCAATTCCCCCATTCAGCAGAGAATCAAAGCAGCACGCGGAAGTGATGAGATTTATGGGTACATTGCAAAGAGTTTTATTGCTAACTATGCAGACCAAAACCACATCCTCTCTTTGTGAGAGCAGAGAGCAACTGAACAACAAAGGAGCAAAAGAACAGGAAACCAGTACGTCACATCCATCTCCCGTATCCCATGAGACTTCCAAGAGTATGGAATGTGTGGAATGTAAACAGAGTCTTGTGACTCCAAAGCACTGCTCAGTGGCAAATGGAAATTAACATCCTCCGCACCCCGCCACTTTCGGGAGCGTGCCCATCCCAGGTGTCCTCTTTTATTTGTCCCCGTGTCAGTGTCAGTCTGTTGGTTAGCTTTTCTAGTAAGGCTGCTTCCCGTATGGTTTAGTACCAGTGGACCACAGTCACTCCTGACAGGTCTCTGCTCCAGAATCCCACAAACCCCCTCGACGCAATCAAAAAAGAATGGGAGCACGACGAAGGCTACAAAATAAACCCTACCCAATGGACTAAAATCTAGTTTTTTCATGGTTAATTCTCTACTAGCCACAGCCCAGCAGAACCTCCAACCAACTCAGCAAATGCTTAACTTCTGCACTTACTCTGGCAGGTCTGGGAATGGGCTGGATCTCCTAGCCAGAGGCCAGTCGCCGTATCACAGAGCAGCAACTCTTCTCCGACACTGTGGAAGCCTGGAGAGCAAATCACTCGGCATTTCTGAGTTGTCGGAGCGTCATCGGAGACACCGCAGAAAACACCACCGTTGGTGACATAAGGGGCATCGAAAGGCAGGCGGCACCGAGGACCTAGGAAAGACATCGACAGTAACAGTTATACACAAGTTGTCTCAAATCGAATTACGAAGCCGTGAGTGGCAAAAGCAGCTTAGCGATAATTCAGACCAAAGGCATACTTTGAGAGAAATGCAATCAGATTTCCTAAAAGTGTTCCCACAATGCTAACTATACACAGGACAAATCCTACGCCGTCTTATTAACAGACGAAGGCCGGAAATTACACCATGGACTGTGATCCTAGCTAATGAGAAATAGCCTAGGTGAACAAGAATGATATTGTTTTCATAAATGGATTAATCGCCTTCCATATGCGAATCTCAAGGTGATGTACAAGATACAATAAAAATGGCATAAAAGAGTAAAAAACCATGGAAAACAGCAATTATTTGTTATTATTTTAAAAACCACTGATGAAGTAACCATGCTTCACCCTATCTTCAGGGTGCTTTAGAATCTAAAATTGTGTACGAGAGAGAAAAAGTCCTGCTAATTTTTACAGCAGCTCCCAGTTCTTGCACATTCCTGTATCATTTAGGCCTGCAGGAATAGCGTTTTTGAAACATTTCCACACGAGAAGATAATCTCTTACAAACAAAAAAAGGTAGCAGAAGAATGAGATGGCTTATCAGGAACACGTCTCCCTGTTGTGCTAGCTTTCATCTTGCGAGGATCCGTGGGAGAGCATTCAGAAACTTGCTCTCTCCCACCTAACCTTTTGCAGGCTGCAGTGGTACAGTTTACTCAGCCACCTTATCATTTTTCCATCCCATTCTCCCTGCATCTGTAGATCAAGACTTCTTTAATTTCCTCTTCTGGCAAATGTGCACAGCGAGTGGGGATGTGGGTGGTGGTGTGTGTACTAAGATACGTGGCGTTAAAATCCCCAACATGTACAGCAACATGAAAATGCTGGATTTTCCTAACTAGGCTAGATGCACGGAGCAAAATGACCATCGGGGGAATCTCCCTCATACGGAACTGATTAGTTTAATGGAAACCTCATTGGACGCAATGGGCATTCCACATTTACTACTTGTCTATCTTAAGATGCCTCTTGTGATAAAGAGGATGGATTTATTGTTCTTTCCCACCCCAGCTGTCACATCTGTCGACAGCCCGTGTTCCCATCTTCAAGTCACGCCCAGAATTGCAAGTAGGCTTTTGCCTCGTTGCTGGCTTTCTCCTCAGAGTAAACTGGAAGGAGAAGAGTTTAGATTTGATATCCTGCTTTATCACTACTTGAAGGAGTCTCAAAGCAGCTAACATTCTCCTTTCCCTTCCTCCCCCACAACAAACACTCTGTGAGGTGAGTGAGGCTGAGAGACTTCAGAGAAGTGTGACTAGCCCAAGGTCACCCAGCAGCTGCATGTGGAGGAGCGGGGAAGCGAACCCGGTTCACCAGATTACGAGTCCACCGCTCTTAACCACTACACCACACTAGCTCTCCACACTGGAAGGGGTGGGGAACAAGACAAAATAAGAATCTCATACAGATCTCGGAATTGAAACCTTGGTCAAAACTGGCCACTGAATAGGATTTCGAAATTTGGATTTTTGGTGTTAGAATAACGAAGCTTCAGATTAATTGCAGGAGAACCCATAAACTCATTTCCAAAACCCAACAGATTTACAGACCCTCCAAGTGTCCCAACTTCCTAGGGACAGTCCAGGATTTGCAGAAGCCGTCCCAGTTTCTTCTTTGATCACAGAATGTTTCGCTTTTCCTTAGGACGTCCCTATTTTCATCAGAGAAATGTTGGAGGGTCTGGAGTTATGTGACTCCCGAGCCAAGGACATAAGCTGGGGTTTTTTCTGGGGGGACGGAGGGGTACGCATACCCCTAAACATGTTGTGAATCTTTGTACTTTTGTCCATTTACTGTATTTATTTTCCCCAGTTTGAACTATAAAATGGTGATTTTTGTGAGTCAAAATGAGAGTACCCCTAAACATTTTTTTGGGGGGGGAAGGACTGGACATAAGTAACTGTGCAACCTTTAGAAGACATCTGAAGGCAGCCCTGTACAGGGAAGGTTTTTAAAAATGTTTAATGCTTTATTATGTTTTTATATATGTTGGAAGCTGCCCAGAGTAGCTGGGACAACCCAGGCAGATGGGCAGGATACAAAATAATAATAATAATAATAATAATAATAATAATAATAATAATAATGGAATAGGGCATCCCTATTTTCATTGGGAAAATGTTGGAGTGTATGGATTTAAGTACCTTCATAAGTCTGTACTGCAATCAGATTTTATAGGGTTTACAAAGGGGTCTATGCCATCTGTTCAGGATTATATGCAAATTAGAATAATAGCTTTGGTTATATTGGAAGTCATTTAGTCCAAGGAAGGAGTTTGTGCCATGCATAGAATGGGAAAATAGCATACCAAGGAGAAGGTTAGGTTGAACTCTTCCCACTGAGGGGAGGGATTTGCAGGGCAAGAGAGCATTTTGACCACATCAACCTCCTCCTGTAGTCTGAAGTACTACAGTCCAGGAAAAAGCTTTATCATTTGGTTCTGCTATACATATATATATGGACTGGCTCTGAGAGCCACCAACTGGCATGTCCCCACTGGATCCAGGGAAGGGTCACCTGACAGCCTTCCAGCCAATAGCAGCTTCCTGGGCCAGCCAAGCGAAGGGAGGGTTCAAAGATGCTGCTGAGAGCCCAAGCGCCTCACCTAGCCCGGCTGGCCAGGAGGCACACATGCCGTTTCCGTCACCCAGCTTGCGCAGAGGGGTGAAATTTAACGAGGGGAGGTGGAGATTTGGGGTGTCTAAGTTCTTATGTTGGGGGAGAAACCGGAAGGGGCCACTCCCGGAATCTGCAAGTGACTAAGACGGACATGAACTTTGTGGCTATGCACTGTAAATAGTTCGCACCAATAAAACCTGTAAAAGACAGGTTACTCACGAGCCTGGTTACTCACGAGCAACCACCACCAGCACAGGACAGCAGGTCTCCCTATTTCAAGTCTGGCACTGCTTAACTAGCTTTTCAGTCAACAAGCAGAAAAGTCTCATTGTCAATACGTTCTCTGGAATCCTAAACGTAAGAACTCCTAGAACTCAGATATCTATCTATCCATCCACCCATCCTATCAATCCAGATCTGGATATATATATGTATCATTAAATTCTCAAAGTTCCCACGCAATGCAAACCCAGTGTGCAGATTGGCCACAACCGCTCCAAGGAAAGCACAAAACTGCCCAGACTTCCAATTTCACTCACGTTCGCATGAAAGCTTCTTTCCATTGATTCGTGTTCCAGGAACCTCCTCTCCGTTCTCAAAGACACACCAGCTGCTTTCCTGGTCTTCGGTCCATTGCACAGGTGAGAACCCCCCACTGCTGCTTTCACACTGAGGGATGTAACCTCGACCCATTTCCCGCAAGAGAGCCTTGGACTCCAGCATCTTGCAGTAACTGGGGCCTTTTGAAGAGGAAGAGAGAGATGGTGAAAAAGAGCCCTGTAAGGCTAGATGCATGGCTATGGGCAAAGATGAGTTGTGCATCTGGGCTCAGGGAGGAGCATTAACAGTGACTCCCCCCAAGAGCTCAATGATTGGGCAAGGATATAAGGGATTAGGTGGCCCTTGACAGACAGTGTACCAAAATATTATCATTATCATTAATTAAGTTTGTATACCACCCTCTACCCACAAGTCTCAGGGCAGTTCACGAGATAAAAATGCATCCGTTAATGGAAATAACATACAGAAATGCATTATATTAGGTAGAATTGCTGACAAAAAACATGTATACAGTGGTACCTGTTGGAAAATTCTATTTCACCTTAAGTTGCAGACGTGTGAGATTGTTACATGTCACATGTCTGTTTACGTTCCAGCACAGTTTGCTGGGAACTTCTGTTGTGTATAGCTTTTGCTTTTGACTCTCTCTCTGAGGAGACGAGAGATGACATGTTTTCTTTGTCATGATTTATGCTTAATAAATCCATAGCTTCATAGTATGTTTCTACAAACCTCACGCCACTTCTGTTTGCGCAGTATGCTCTGCTAATATAGCGTGCTCAGGATTTGAAGTCTGAGTCGCTGATTTACGTTGCACCAGAGGTCGAGGGTTCGTCACGGCTGGAAGGGCATAATCCGGAGGTCTGTTCTTAACCCGAAACCGTTCTTAACCTGAGGTGCGCTTTCGCTAATGGGGTCTCCCACTGCTGCAGCACCACAGCAGCACAATTTCTGTTCTCATTCTGCGGTAAAGTTCACAACCTGGAGCAACTACTTCTGGGTTAGCGGAGTTTGTAACCCAAAGTGGCTGTAACCCGAAGCGGTTGTAACCCGAGGTGCCACTGTACAGAGATATTTTTCTAGCAAAAAAGGTGGTGGAACTCCCTCATTCTCTTAGAATGGCAATTGGCACCCACCTGAGAGGTGCTGGAACTGAGTTCCGGAGAGTTCTGGCTGAAAAAAGCCCTGCAGGCATATTAGGAGAAAGTAACTATAACACACTGACAAGAAAAGTGCACTGAGATGCTGAAGAATTTTCACAAATGAACTGAAATTGACATGTTCGTCCATCTCCAGACCAGAAGGAAAGGTAAGGAAGGTACTTACAGTGAGCTCTGCCATTTGCATCAACGTCGCTCTGGTGAAAGGCTTCACCAGATGTTGGATCCACACACCAGGCCCTGGTTTCTGACTTCTGTAGCACAGCATAGGCACCAGTCTAGAAGAAAGCAGCTGCGTTATCGTTGCAGAACGAGAAGCCTTCTGTAAGGCTGCTATTTATCTAAGGACCGTTATCTGAGAAATGGTGGGTTGCATCTAACAAATTATCCCTTTCGCTCAAAGACTTCTGCTTACGCTATAGGATTCTGCTCTCTCTTCAACCTCAAATGGGCAGCTTGTCATGGAATTCTACTCAATATTGACCCAGAGAAGATTCCAATGTATTGTTAGCAGAGTAAAAATTTAAACACGTTGCAGGATTCCCTAAAAAATAGACCAAAGGCAATCAATATTTCATCCAGCAGAGCTTTACTGCTACTGAAGGCAAATGAGCATAACGGTCACAAATCCAATACATTCAGGACTGGCACCGTCCATAAGAAATCCAGTTGCAGCAGACTTAACTTAAGTTTACAATAACTTATAATAAGTGTGAACCTTAACACTATCTATGTACAGAACACCACACCAGAAGGAAAAGAGATAGAAAGAGAAAGTGAAACCCAGGCTCTTTCTGGCCTTATTTTATAGTCAGCATGAGCTTGACAGAAAGAGATAAGAGTTTAAGCCAGCTGTACTCAGCTTCTCTGAAGAAATAAACCAAACATCATGAACCTTCTGCTTGTTTCTTTCACACGGAGAAGCTTCCAGAACCCTCTTGAATTAGCCAGAAGAGGAAAGATCTCTACACATCAGATCAATACTTTCTGCAGTAAGAAATGCAAACTGACACAGCTTGCCAATAGCAACCATCAACAGCTCAGGAAGCGAGAGAAGGAGGAAGGAAGGAAGGAAGGAAGGAAGGAAGGAAGGAAGGAAGGAAGGAAGGAAGGAAGGAAGGAGCCACCTAAATAGTTCATTGAATTTGTGTCCTTCTTAAAAATGGGTGACTTATCCCTGACTTCACTATTTACTAAGGGGGAGGTGAATTGTGAGGGACACTTTGTTCCATCCCACAAATCACCGGGACTGGATTTATTTCATCCCTACCCAAAAACGAAATGCACATTTTCCAAAATTCAGATTGGAAATGTGCACGGTTCAGACTGCAGTCCGATAATTCCTATAAACCAGAGTAAAAATCCCCAAGGTTTCAGTGCTACTGGACTTGCCTCTGCACAGGAGGGAGCAAACAGGTCTGCTGAAGTAACATTAAACGTCAGTCCAGTCCGTCTCCAGCCAGAGATTAAGGCATTCGCTTGGGAGCGTTGACATGGCGTCTGACCTGCATTAAAGTAAAAGTCTTGGTCAGTCATGAAAGTTCCAGTCAGAATATCACCGTGCATAGTCAGTTGCTTGTTCCCCCATGCAGATGGGATGACAGCTGCAGGGACTGAAAACTAAGGATGCAATCCAGCCAAGTGTATTACCACAGCAAGTAGTTGCAAATTCAGACACACAGGGCAAGCAGTGATGAGTCAAATCCATCCCCAGAGTAACTTTGATGACTTCAACAGAGCCAGAGGGAAAGGGTTCTCTCTCTCTCTCTCTCTCTCTCTCTCTCTCTCTCTGTGTGTGTGTGTGTGTGTGTGTGTGAAATATGCTCCCTGAATCTGCACTGAAACTGACTCTCAGAACAAAGAAGTAGTTACAAAATACATCTCATGTATCATGTACAGCTCATGGCCACCAATGGAATTTCTAAGGCATGGCATTGGTCCATTGATGTGGGTCGTCTTATACATGGTTAGCAGCGGGCCAATGGGTGATCGGTGGCAACAGCCAGCAGGAGATTGGCAGCAGCGATTGGCGTGTGAATGGTTGCTGCAGCAAGGGCTGCTGGTGATTGGCTGCGGCTGCAGCAATCGGTTGTGGTAGTTACGGCAGCAGCAAGGCGTGTGTGCAACCAATTGCGGTCACACACACACACACCCGAAAAAGCTCAACAGCTTTGGGCAATTTCCTCCCCATAAAATTTTGTTGTGGTTCAAAAAAATAGGTGTCCGCTTGTACATGAGGACGTGTTATACACTGAAAAATACGGTACAGATTCCTGCCTTGCAGTGGGTTGGCCTAGATGACCCTAGAGCCAGTGTGGTGTAGTGGTTAAGAGCTGTAGACTTGTAATCTGGTGAACCGGGTTCGCGTCTCCGCTTCTCCGCATGCAGCTGCTGGGTGACCTTGGGCCAGTCACACTTCTCTGAAGTCTCTCAGCCCCACTCACCTCACAGAGTGTTTGTTGTGGGGGAGGAAGGGAAAGAAGATTGTTAGCCACTTTGAGACTCCTTCGGGTAGTGATAAAGCGGGATATCAAATCCAAACTCTTCTTTTTCTTCCTTAGGATCCCTACAATTCTATGATTCTATGACAAGGACAAAGCTTTGAAAGAGGAATACGACTTACACTGGGGCAGCTGTGTTGAGCGCGTCACCAGGGAATCTGATATATAGCGTCCTCTCTCATCCACACACCAGCAGTGACCTAAGATGCAACAAAACATATATCTAATATCTGCGACAGTCAGATTCCCTGGCGCACTCAATTGCAGTGGATGGAATTGGACAACAGGTTCGAAATAATGGAATAAATTGCACCGAACTAGCCCTCGGCATCGTCTCAATTGGTTGCTAAGCCCACAAGCATCCTTTCCTAACTTTGTGTATTTATAGATGAACTGATATTACAAAGGCACCGCTTGTCTCCATTTCTCTCTCTACCAGCGGAAGTCAATCCTGCAAAGGATGTGCTGCTTCCCCAACATTTGCAAAGAAATAAAATGCTGGTTTTGCACTCTGCCCTTCCCCAAGCGCTATGAGCAAGTCCCAGGGGGCAACCTTTTACAGGTTCCATTCCCTTGTGGTGAAAAATTATTGGCAAGAAGACCTGGTTTTCAAAAGCAGGAACAGGGAATCTTTTTTCCCCAGCTTGAGGGCCACATTGCTTTGTGAGCAACTTCTGGGGGCCGCATGCTGGTGGTAAGGTAAAGGTAAGGGTAAAAAGGTAAAGGACCCCTGGACGGTTAAGTCCAGTCAAAGGCGACTATGGGCTTGCGGTGCTCATATCGCTTTCAGGCCAAGGGAGCCAGAGTTTGTCCACAGACAGCTTTCCGGGTCATGTGGGCAGCATGACTAAACTGCTTCTGATGCAACAGTACACCATGATGCATCCCAGAGCACACGGAAACACCATTTACCTTCCCGCCGCAGTGGTACCTATTTATCTACTTGCACTGGTGTGTTTTCAAACTGCTAAGTTGGCAGAAGCTGGGACAGAGCAACAGGAGCTCACCCCGTCACACAGATTCAAACCACTGACCTTCTGAATGGCAAGCCCAAGGGACTCAGTGGTTTAGACCACAGCGCCACCCTTGGTGGAGCCAGAGGGAAAAGTGGGCAGAGCAATGGTGGCACCCTTAAAGGTAAAGGTAAGGGGACCCCTGACCATTAGGTCCAGTCGTGACCGACTCTGGAGTTGCCGCGCTCATCTCGCTTTATTGGCCGAGGGAGCCGGTGTACAGCTTCCGGGTCATGTGGCCAGCATGACTAAGCCACTTCTGACAAACCAGAGCAGCGCACGAAAACGCCGTTTACCTTCCCACCGGAGTGGTACCTATTTATCTACTTGCACTTTGACGTGCTTTCGAACTGCTAGGTTGGCAAGAGCAGGGACCAAGCAACGGGAGCTCACCCCATCATTGGGATTCGAACCGCTGACCTTCTGATCGGCAAGTCCTAGGCTCTGTGCCCACAGTGCCACCCGCGTCCCATGGCAACCCTTACCTTACCAGTGTACAACAGCTGATATACCAACTACAGAAAAGTTAGCCAGGGTAGGGAACAGAGGGCCAAATGCAGTCCTCTCCAGGCTTCTGTGTCCAGGTCTTAATTCTCCCCCATCATATCACACCCCTCACCAGTCCTGTCCAACCCCCTCCTCAAACGGTCCTTCAACAGAATCTTTTGAGGGTCAGTAAAGGAAGAGGGGCCACGGGCACTATCTATGGCCTAGGACTCCTCAGCTGTCCTAAGTGCTGCCAACTGGCTTTTTTGGCCCTCTCTCTCACCTGAGCTGTCATAACACTGGACAGGTAGCCAGTTCCCCAGCCCATCACACTGGGGGATGTAAGGCTGAAATCCCAAGCGCACGGCCTCTCCTGAGGAATTCTGGGATGCGGAGAAACTCCTCCAATAGAAACGCAAGGCTTCAAAGAAAAACAAGGAACAAAAGCACACGATCTCAGTAGGCATGGAGAGGTAGACAAGCAAGCTGCTTTCCTGCAGATTCATAAATAGCTGTGGACAACTAGACAGACTTGATTATTGTAACTCGCTCTACATGGGGCTGCCCTTGAGACTGACCCAGAAACTCCAGTGGGTGCAGAATGCCACAACAAGGCTCCTTACGGGGTCCTCGCCATGGGATCACATTCACCCAGTGCCATACCAGCTGCACTGGCTCCTGGTGGAGTACAGGATCGGGTTTAAGGTGCTGGTTTTAACCTTTAAAGCCCTATACGGCCTAGGACCCTCGTACCTACGGGACCGCCTCTCCTGGTGTGTTCCATGCAGGACCTTATGGTCTTCAAATAAAAACATCTTGGAGATCTCGGGACACAGGGAAGTTAAGCTGGCCTCGACCAGAGCCAGGGCTTTTTCGGCCATGGCACCGATCTGGTGGAACGCTCTGTCACAAGAGACTAGGGCCCTGCGGGACTTGACATCTTTCTGCAGGGCCTGCAAGACAAAGCTGTTCCACCAGGCCTTTGGCCAAGGCACAGTCTGACCCCCCCCTTCTGTAATCCTCATTGAACTCTAGCCCAATGGTTGCCATTAATTTGACTCTGAATTGATTTTAGAATGAATTGATTTTAGAATGTATTTCAATTAATTGATTGTGATTTTATGTAAACTGTGTTATTTTTAGTGTTGTTAGCCGCTCTGAGCCCGGCTTCGGCTGGGGAGGGCGGGATATAAATATTGTTGTTGTTGTTGTTGTTGTTGCATCTGTGGCATGACTTCCCTCCAAGGTCAAATGACACATTTTCTCCAAGGTGACCTGCATGGTTCTTCCCCTCTTCATTTTATCCTCACAATACGCTTGTGAGATACATTAGCTAGAGAGGCCATGACTGTCCAAGGTCACCTGGCAAGCTTAATGGCCGAGTGGGGAATTTGAACCCAAGTCTCCCAGGTCTTAGGCTCAATGCTTTAACTGCTACCTCACACATTGTTAACAGCAATTTATTAATTGCCATCTGCAACATCATCTCAAGGCGATGTACAATCAAAACGGCAAAAAACCCAGGGGGTATTTTGTTTGTTTGTTTGTTTTTAAACCCAGATACATTTGAAACAAAACTAAAACAAGACAAAATGGACACCGGTGGCAAAGTCCGATTTATCTAGCTGAGAAAGCCTGGAAAAGTGGGTGTTTGCCATGGATGTCTATTTCTTATTGTATTTTAGCCCCAGTAGCTGTTTTCCCCAGTTTCGGGAAAGGCTGATGTTCAGCAGAGCAATGCCACCTTGGGCTCCATGGAGAAAACGGTGGGATGAAAATGTCATACATACATATATATATACATACATACATACATACATACATACATACATACATAACAGCCCTCAACATCTGAAGGGTACCACATTGGCTGTCCTGGTCTTCGTTAACTGGCAATGGCTCCCCAGGGTTTCAGAAAGAGGCCTTTTCCAGCTCTTCCCCAAGATCCCATGGAGCGTCATCTTTTGCATTATTCCCCCACCCCCTGGCAAATGGGAAACCAGAACCAGCTTCTCCAAGATCCCCCAAGGGCCTGACTGGTTATCTAACTCTCCCATAAGAGTCCACCTGGCCATCAAAGGTTGAGGCCCCCCCACAAAAAAATAACATCTGTTTCACCAGATCGACAGAGACCATTCTTCCACCCTCCCACCCCCATTCCAAACATACTTGATTGCGCAGCCAGCCGAATGGCGTAATCGCTTCCGGTCAGCAACCCTTCTGAAATTGTGATGCTCGTCGACGGAGAAATATTGCTCAGGAGCTCTTTGTCTGTCAGTGTGATGCCTTTTGCTACTAAAAAACTCTGCCCCAAAGGAAAGTGGGAGCTGTTGGAGTTCTTAATGAGTTGCTCCACTTTGCTAACGAACTGCATGGCATCTCGCTTGGTGGCTTCACACTCTCCAGGGCCTGTCAGAAGGGGAAAGTATTGTTACGGGTGTAAGAAGGCATTGGTTTCTGTTCCTCCCTGTATACATTGCATGCAACGCTGTCTCCCTTCCACTGCAGTTTGCTTTCCGCTGAAAATTACAATATGCACTTCTCTGTCGGCAGTGGTTGAATTATGCTATTTACGTGATTCATTGTTTAACTTACATTTTCAGCATGTTATTCCACCTTATTCATTTCAGCACAATGGAAGCACAATGCAAATCACGGGAGGCAGGAAAGGGAATAATTTTTTTGGGGGGGAGGCTAGGAGAAGAAAGGGAAGCTCTCAGGTGAGAACAAGGAGGGTCCACCCCTCTCTGTGTGAGATAAAGGTTAAGATCTACCTTTGAGAGAGGACTTTGCATTTTCCTTTCTCTTTCTGCTTTTGCTTTTGTTTAGACTATTTTGTTTTATATTGCACTGTATTATGAAAAGCCTTCATAAAATCTTGTTTTAAAAAGATGGCTACTAGTCCTAACTTTAAATCTAACTCTATGAGCTGCCCTCAGAGCCTGTCAGCAGCCCTAGGTATATGAGTGCCATGGAAGGAGAGCTGGAGAAGGCAACTGCCATCAAGTGGCAGTCTATAAACGTGGAAAGCAGGAACATATTTTCATCATGGGAACAGTTATGGAAAGAGGATTTGAAGTTTACAGCCTGCTGTTCGTTGAAATAAAATTACAGTGGTACCTCAGGTTAAGTACTTAATTCGTTCCAGAGGTCCGTTCTTAACCTGAAAATGTTCTTAACCTGAAGCAACA
The DNA here is from genome assembly GCF_964270895.1 of Podarcis filfolensis. Classification (NCBI taxonomy): domain Eukaryota; kingdom Metazoa; phylum Chordata; class Lepidosauria; order Squamata; family Lacertidae; genus Podarcis; species Podarcis filfolensis. The sequence goes on along the minus strand of NC_139603.1, from coordinate 80,929,345 downwards.
CTTTAGCTAATGGGGCCTTCCGCTGCTGCCGCGCCGCCGGAGCACAATTTCTGTTCTCATCCTGAAGCAAAGTTCTTAACCTGGATCACAATTTCCGGGTTAGTGGAGTCTGTAACCTGAAGCATATGTAACCTAAGGTACCACTGTATGTAACCTAAGGTACCACCAGAGGCTTTTTTGTTAGGTATTATAGGTGCGGAACTACCAAAAGAAAAGAAAATACTGTTTGTGTATGCAACGACAGCAGCAAGGATGCTTCTAGCCCAGAGATGGAAAGAAGAAGAAGTACCGAAAGGAGAAGAGTGGCAGACCAAGCTGGTGGAATATGCAGAAATGGTGAGACAGACGGGAAAGATCAGAAACCAGGAAGACCAAGTATTCTTAAAAGACTGGAATAATTTTCTAACATAACCAAGAGACCACTGCAAACAGTTGAAATCATTGGCAGGAATAATGACACTTATAAAGTAATATGAATTTTGGATACTATGATTATATGACAGATAAAAAGGTAAAGGGACCCCTGACCATTAGGTCCAGTCGTGACCGACTCTGGGGTTGCAGCGCTCATCTCGTTTCACTGGCCAAGGGAACCGGTGTACAGCTTCCGGGTCATGTGGCCAGCATGACTAAGCCGCTTCTGGCAAACCAGAGCAGTGCACGGAAACGCCGTTTACCTTCCCGCCGGAGCGGTACTATTTATCTACTTGCACTTTGACGTGCTTTCGAACTGCTAAGTTGGCAGGAGCAGGGACCGAGCAACAGGAGCTCACCCCGTCGCAGGGATTCGAAAGATAGATTACATGACAGATAGTTTATATGACAGATAGATTACAGTAAAAGATGCAGGAATAAAATTTAGAATTGGAACCCATGGAAGGAAGGAAAGAGGCCTGAAGTTTCAAAAGAACCCTTTTTTAATGTTGATTATGTTACATTTGTTGTGTAAAACTAATGCAAAAATTTACACATAAAAAAAGGGGAAACAGGAGGCTGGACTAATCCGCCACAGCTCTTCATATGCCGGTCCAGAATTAATTGTAGAAATCCTCCTAGTTAAACTGCCGGTTAGGAGGAACGGAATAGCAATCAGAGTGAACTCATGGAACAAAAAGGAAATGTATTTGGCCTCAGATTCTCATTTATTCCTACATTTCCTTCTGTTTCCACTGTCTGGATATATATCCTTAGCGTTCTCATGGAGATGAGAGACTGCCACAAACTTTATATTAATCTGGTATGTAGCTCTGCAGACACAACTGTCACATATCCTGTGTCAGAGCACACCCCAGAGGACTTGGGAAGAGATTCCTAAGGACTGAGTATCCCTTGTTCACTCCTTGGTCCTTCCTCTTTAAAAACAATGCGAGGCTATATTCCCAGCCCTTATTATATGAAGGCACGTTTGAAAACCTGCAAGCAATTTCCAGCAGTTGCAGAGTCAGGCTCATGTACTTATTCCTTTGCAACGTCCACTACTCTGAGCCCTCTCAGTAACTTAGGTCATCCAAGGTCTTCCTCCGAGTCCAGGCACCCAATTCATAAAATGCAATACCACCTTGTTGAAAAGGATTCCACTTGAGCAAAATCGCTGTTCATCGTATTACAGACTAGCAGCCTCATACTTGGTGCTGCTCAGGAATTCTAAGAAACCTAAAAAATCAGCGCAGTTCTGAAAGGTTTTGTGCACCACATCAATTCAAAGTGGCACCCAACCGAATCTAAATACAGTGGTACCTCGGGTTAAGTACTTAATTCGTTCCGGAGGTCCGTTCTTAACCTGAAACTGTTCTTAACCTGAAGCACCACTTTAGCTAATGGGGCCTCCCGCTGCTGCCGCTGAGCCGCCGGAGCACCATTTCTGTTCTCATCCTGAAGCAAAGTTCTTAACCCGAGGTACTATTTCTGGGTTAGCGGAGTCTGTAACCTGAAGCGTCTGTAACCCGAGATACCACTGTACAGACAGAAACCTGATCCTTGATCTCAGGAGCCATCTTGCTAATTTGGTTACCATATCTTAAGAGGTGTCCAAATACATAGGAAACAAGAAACTCTCCAAAACATTGAGTATAGTGGGTATCTCGGTTTTCAAAGGTAATCCATTCCGTAAGACCGTCTGAGTTCTGAAACGTTCGAAAACCAAAAGCTCAATAGCTGACAGCTAGGCCTCAGGATCTTGTGCTCAGCAGAAACCATGTGGCGTGTTCGACTTCCGAGGCATGTTCGAAAACTGAAGCATTTACTTCCGTGTTTACAGCGTTCACAAACCGAAATGTTAGTCAACGGAGACTTTTGAAAACCGAGGTACCACTGTAGATGTTTCGCCCAATCCAGATTTGGTCTGGATCCCAGTCTTCACTAACCTAGTGTCCTCTGCCTGTTTGGGACTACAAGTCCCATCATGGCTGTTCTGGCTGAGCCTAATGGGTGCCAGATTTACATATAAACTAAACAAGCTATAGCTTAGGGCTTCATTCTCTTGCCCCCCACTCAAAATAAAATTCACTATTAATATAGGTAAAGGTAAAGGTACCCCGCCCGTGCGGGCCAGTCGTGTCCGACTCTGGGGTTGCGCGCCCATCTCGCTTAAGAGGCCGGGGGCCAGTGCTGTCCGAAGACACTTCCGAGTCACGTGGCCAGCGTGACAAGCTGCATCTGGCGAACCAGAGCAGTGCACGGAAACGCCGTTTACCTTCCCGCTAGTAAGCGGTCCCTATTTATCTACTTGCACCCGGGGGTGCTTTCGAACTGCTAGGTTGGCAGGCGCTGGGACCAAGCAATGGGAGCACACCCCGCCGCGGGGATTCAAACCGCTGACCTAACGATCGGCAAGTCCTAGGCACTGAGGTTTTACCCACAGCGCCACTTCTTCTTAATTGTATTTCAGTTCAACAATTACTTTGATAAAATACATATTTTGTTATGTGCAAATGGCTTTAGATACCTATTAGGTCCATAAATTGCCATATAGCATATATTCAACACACAAAAACAGCGACAATTTGTTGTTGACAAAGGGCAGCTGGACATATAAAGGGCCCCATTACCTTCAGTAGCTTAGGGCCTCATCAAACCTAAATCCGGCCCTGTTCCAAATCCTCAAGTTGGCCAAAGTTGGCATGAACATTTATAGTACAATTTAAGCGCAAAGTCTAATGACTAGGGCAAGTTACTTACAGTCCGGGATCTTGTTCACATCAGCTTCCTTTCCTTGCATTTGCCCCCTTTCATCAACACACCAGCAATTGCGAAGGTCAAAGTGTCCTAGCGGGGTGCTGAAATCGCTGAAAGATCCTGGGTAATGAGTGAGGTGTCCCTGAAGGAGCTGCCAAAACGCGAACGGCTCCAGCAAGACGTTCAGTGATGGATCTCCTGCGGTCTTGCCTTCCAGCACTTCTTGAGGAACTACATCGAAGGAAGGAAATTTGGCAAACTCTGGAAAGACCTTCTGGTGGCCGGCATCGTAAAGGATTTTGACAAAGTCTTCAAAGCTTTGCTGAGATCTCTCTTTATAGTTGAGCAGGATGCCCAACAAGTCACCGAAAGGAAGAGCCCTGCCGTTATTATTCTGGCTCATCCACCTTTGATACCACTCAAAAGTTTGTTCTGGGGGGCCATTGCATTGGACCTGCCTCCACCGACCATCGAGACCGCACTGTGGGATGTAGACGCTGGACAGCTCAGGCAGGGACGAAGGTTCCAGCAGAAGTTGCTGCACAGTTCTCAGGAAAGCCTGACCGCCTGCTAGCTGGCAATCACTTGGACCTACAGGAGGCAAAGGCAACACGGCCCGCTAAGCACGCAATAAAGAGTTGAAGGTAGCATTGCAACATTCAGTTGTGTCATTGGTCAGATTATTTCCAGAGGGTGGCAACATGAGAACGGGCCTTCTCTGTAGTGGCTCCCATTTGTGGAATGCTCTCCCCAGGGAAGTTTGCCAGATACCTTTATTATATATTTTTAGGTGCCAGGCAAAAATGTTCCCCTTCAACTGGGCCTTTAGCTGATTCTACAGCATTTTAAATGTGTTTGTGGGAAGGGGGGGGAACTGTTTTGCTATTTTGTTTAACTTATTTTCATGTTTTTATCCTGTATTTTATTCTTTGAACCGCCCTGAGATCTTATGAGGAACGAATACTAAAAGAAAATATAAGAAAATATAACAAATACTATAAGAAAATAAAAATTCATGAGGTAAAAAAAATCATTAAAAGGTATGCCTGATTAATTGGGGAGCAGACAAAAAAAAATATGGCGAGTGGCAGATATTACGTTAAAAAGAGGATTGTTTCTTCTCTCGCACATGGCTCCTACTCTGCTCCTCATGTGTGTCATCAAACAAAACCTGTATTTCCCCCTGCAGAATAATTGGCTCTATTTTTTGCAGATCTAAGAGACTGTCTAATAAATTAATGCTCAGCTAAGATTTATTCAGTCATTTGACAGACATGATTTTATCCAAATATGAATCTGGTTCACAGCAGAAGGGCTGGAACTCAGCCAGAGGGATTTCAGCACTGGTAAGCTAAAACCTGAGTGCTCACTGGAGGGGCAGATCGTGAAGCTGAGGCTCCAATACTTTGGCCACCTCATGAGAAGAGAAGACTCCCTGGAAAAGATTCTGATGTTGGGAAAGATGGAGGGCACAAGGAGAAGGAGATGACAGAGGACGAGATGGTTGGACAGTGTTCTCGAAGCTACCAGCATGAGTTTGACCAAACTGCGGGAGGCAGTGGAAGACAGGAGTGCCTGGCGTGCTCTGGTCCATGGGGTCATGAAGAGTCAGACAGGATTAAATGGCTAAACAACAAAGCTCAAGACCTGACTACTGCAATTTGCTCTGTGTGGGGCATCCCTTGGGCGTGGGTCCAAAAGCAGCAGCTGGAGCAAAATGCCGCAGCTAGACTGCTGCAAGAGGCGGGCTTTAAAAACTAAAAACACAAGAGTCTTTTAGCAAAAGAAAAATCAGAGCATGTACACATGTGGAAATACAAGATAGGGAACTTACACTGCAAGGGCTGTTCAGCAGTTGCACCTTTTCCAGGAATAGTCCTGCCTTCAGAATCGAAGCAGACACAATTTCTTCCATGGCACTGAACCGGCAGGAATTTCCCCTCCTGGGTACATGAAGGAACAAACAGATCAGAACCGGCTGGCTGGAGTCTTTGCAAGCGTTGCAGATCCTCCCTCTGCTTTTCGCATAGAGTGGGGCACCTTGGGCGTGAGCCACGGACTGTGGATCCTGGGATCTCTTTGCCACGTGAGTCCACACACCAGCAAGCACCTGCATAGCACTGAACTTCTTCGTAGTTCCCTGCTTCTGTGCAAACTGGGACAAACAAACTGTTGCCTTCCTCTGCGCAGTCTTTGGATCTCAAAGCGATCCTCGCGACGTCACCCAAATCTTTGGCGATGCTCTCGGGGACTGAAACCACGTGTTGCAAAAACACAAAGAACTCTGGGGCTTCAAGGAGAGAAGCTAGAGATCTGACGGCATTCTGGTTATCCTGCAAATTGACAGTGCGGCCAAAACTGTCTACGAGAGGCTGGCTCAGATTGAAGCTCTCCGGTGGGATTTCCAGAGAAAGTCGTCGAGCCAGCTCACTGAATCCACCGCTCATCCCTCTCTGCTGGAAATACTGGTCCAAATTAAATTTGCCATTGGGGCCAAGGGCTCCTGTGAAGTTGAACTGGACTACGTTCTTCAAGAACTTCCCGCCAAACAGGTTTTCTTGGAACCGCTTGGGGTTGCCGGTGAAGCGGAGGGCGACGCGAGCAAGATCTCTCGAAGGAAACATCCCTCCGATAGCTTCGCTGATGGTGGATTCCAGGGCGAGCAGCTGAGAATCGCTTGGTTTGTCTATGATGGAAGACAGCAGGCCAGAATCCACAAACAGCTCCTTGAATGATGGAGGACAAGATCTTGAGGACTCGGCTATCTGCTGTGGCTCTTGAGCCGAGGAGAATAAATGGTCCTGGCCAAAGCGTCCAATGGGGCCATAAAATAACCTGGAGAGAGCTCGCTGTCTCTCAGAGGCACAGGTAAGTTCCTTGCCTAGACAAAGGAAAAGATGCTGCAGATGTAATACAGTGGTACCTCGGGTTACATACGCTTCAGGTTACATACGCTTCAGGTTACAGACTCCGCTAACCCAGAAATAGTGCTTCAGGTTAAGAACTTTGCTTCAGGATGAGAACAGAAATCGTGCTCTGGTGGCGCGGCGGCAGCAGGAGGCCCCATTAGCTAAAGTGGTGCTTCAGGTTAAGAACAGTTTCAGGTTAAGAATGGACCTCCAGAACAAATTAAGTACTTAACCCGAGGTACCACTGTAGTTGTCCAAGCTGGATTACTGGGAAGTTTTCCAAAGGGAAAACATTGTGGAAGGGGTGTTTCTATGACTTTAAAGCTCCCTTGTTATTTTTGCAATCATGTTTTATTGGGTTGTTTTTGTTTTTATTATGCATTTTATGTTTTTATATTGTGATTCCCCCCCCTTTGAATCACCCTGAGACCCGTGGGTATAGGGAGGTATACAAAATTAATAAATAACAATATGCAATAATACTTAAATGTTGCTTTTTTGGTATGCTATTGTATTTGCTATTGTGTTGTTTTGCTGTGCTGTTGCAAAATCGTTTTTACATTGCTCGCCTTTGAATGCATTCCTGCTTTCTTTGTGGTCAGCTGCTTTGAGCATTCGTGTGGAAAAGCGGTATACAAATGAATTGAATGAATGGATTTTGATGTGTTTTCTTAAGAACATAAGAAGAGTCTGCTGGGACAGGCCAATGGCCCATCTAGTCCAGCATCTTGTTCTCAGGGTGGCCAACAAGATGCATTGCGGAAACCTACAAGTAGGACCCAAGAACAAGAGAACTCTCCCCTCCTGTAGCTCTCAGCAACTGGTCCTCAGAAGCACCTCTCTCGCCCTGACCTAGCCACTGTGATCCATGCAATGGTCACCTCCAGACTGGATTACTGTAACTCACTCTACGTGGGGCTGCCCTTGAGACTGACCCAGAAACTCCAGCAGGTGCAGAATGTCGTGGCGAGACTCCATACGGGGTCCTCACCGTGGGATCACATTCACCCGGTGCTATACCAGCGGCACTGGTTCCCGGTGGAGTCCAGGATCAAGTTTAAGGTGCTGGTTTTAACCTTTAAAACCCTATACGGCCTGGGACCCTCGTACCTACGGGGCCGCCTCTCCTGGCATGTCCCAAGGAGGACCTTACGGTCTTCAAACAAAAACATTTTGGAGGTCCCGGGCCACAGGGAGGTTAGGCTGGCCTCAACCAGAGCCAGGGCTTTTTCGGCTGTGGCTCCAATCTGGTAGAACACTCTGTCACAAGAGACCAGGGCCCTGCGGGACTTGACATCTTTCTGCAGGGCCTGCAAGACAGAGCTGTTTCACCAGGCCTTTGGCCAAGGCACAGTCTGACCTCCTCCCTCCTTCTGTAATCCTCATAGAACTCTAACCCAATGGTTGCCATTAATTTGACTCTGAATTGATTTTAGAATGAATTGATTTTAGAATGTATTACAATTAATTGATTGTGATTTTATGTAAACTGTGTTACTTTTATTGTTGTTAGCCGCTCTGAGCCCGGCTTCAGCTGGGGAGGGTGGGATATAAATATTATTATTATTATTATTATTATTATTATTATTATTATTATTATTATTATTACTACCCCCATCTTTGGAGACAGAGAATAGCTGTCGTGGCTAATAGCCACCAACAGCCCTTCCCTCCATGAATTGTCTAATTCTCTTTTAAAGCCATCTGGGTTGGTGGCTTTCACTGCCCACATTTGGGAGTGACTGCACTGCATTAAGAAGTATCTTCTTTTGTAAGTTCTGTCTACCTAAACTGTATAGAAATTTATTTATGTATGCTTCTACAGTGGCAAGAATGCTACTTGCCCCCAAATGGAAAGAAGCAGAAGTCCCAGCAAAGGAAGAATGGATACAAAAACTTACGGAATATGCAGAAATGGCAAAACTTACTGGAAGAATAAGAGATCAAGATAACAATTCTTTTCATAAAAGAATGGAAATGGTTTATTGAATGTTTACAGATAAATTGTAAACAGATAAAATATTGGCAGGATTATTGTATTAACCTGCAGTTTCATAAGAGTATGTATTTAAAGAAGATGACTAAATGAGCAAATTACTGTATTTTTCGCTCTATAAGACGCACCTGGTTTTTGGAGGAGGAAAACAAGAAAAAAAAATATATTCTGAATCTCAGAAGCCAGAACAGCAAGAGGGATCGCTGTGCAGTGAAAGCAGCAATCCCTCTTGCTGTTCTGGCTTCTGTGATAGCTGCACAGCCTGCATTCACTCCATAAGACGCAAACACATTTCCCCTTACTTTTTAGGACGGAAAAAGTGAGTCTTATAGAGCAAAAAATACAGTAAGTTAATTTGGATATGCAGAAGATATTAAAAATAAATTTTTAAGAACCTTAGAAAGAGGGGGAAGGAAGTCAAGTTTTGAAATTCAAAATGTATAAACTTGAAGTGTGTGTGTGTGTGTGTGTGTGTGTGTGTGTGTGTGTGTGTGAAGTACAGCCGTACCTTGCATCCTGAACGCCTTGGTACTCGGATGTTTTAGCTCCCGAATGCTGCAAACCCAGAAGTGAGTGTTCCGGTTTGTGAACGTTCTTTGGAACCCAAATGTCCGACGGGGCTTCCGCGGTTTCTGATTGGCTGCAGGAAGCTCCTGCAGCCAATCGGAAGCTGCGCTTTGCTTTCTGAACATTTTGGAAGTTGAACAGACTTCCGGAATGGATTCCTTTCGACTTCCAAGGTACGACTGTATCTTCTTTTATCTATCCTGTTCTTCAGAATGAAGCACAGGCCAGATAACCCAACAGAGCTGTTCTAAGGCTCTAGTTTTACATACCACAGGATAAACGCTGCCCTTTCTTTCTTGTGCCAAGAAGTTCTTGCCCATTGGCATCCACACACCAGCACTGCCCATCCAGCTGGCACTGGGTCGACTCATAAGCTCCATTATCATCACAAGATGGCCTGTAACTCTGTTCAAAACGAATGGCGGTGGATCTTTCGGTTTCACACTTGGAGGGACCTGCGAAGGAAACAGGAGGAAACGATGGGAGCTAATCAGAATGATTTGCACTGACTTCTGTGTTCGACCAGCAATCAATCCCTAAAGAGCTTAGAACCCAATTGCTTGTTATTTTTATTTACATATTCATAACTCCACTTTCGCTTAAGATATCACAGGGCAGTAAACAGACTAAAAATGCAGTATTACAATAAAAATATCAAACACATCAGCAAGACCCGCTTGGCAAAGAATCTCATGTTTGAATGGTTTGTCTGAATAATAGAGTTTTTAGAAGGTGCCTAAAAGCAACCTCTAGTGGCAAGGAGTTCCATAGGGCAGGTCTTGCCACACTAAAGTCTCAGCCAAACCTCAGGACCACCAAAAGTGACCCCATGAGAAGAACTCAGCAGTCGAAGTGGAGGGTAAGAAAACAGGCAGCCCTTACTTTGCAGTTAGGGTGAATTAGATGGAAAAGGTCACTTACAGTTTATGGAGTTCAAAGGTTTAGTTCACACAGGAACTATTTAGAGGATGAGTGAAGATGAGAGAGGGAAAATAACAGGCATACTGTCCAGAGCCAAACAAAATGGCTCAGCTTTTAGAGGTGGTTAATTAAGACAGAGAGGCTTACAAACAAGTGGCGGCTAGATTGCTACACAAACCCTTATGTGGTATAAACTAACACAGGCATTAACTAGAAGTTCAGGAGGAGGAAATGTATTTGCTTTCCTCCAACACTCTGGGCTTTTGTGAATTTACACAAAAACTTTGAAGTTGGTAGCCTACTGGTAACTACAGTATAACTAACTTCAGGTGATGTGCTGCCTCTTTTCTGGAGACGCATAAATAGCCACCTGCCAAAGACCATGTGTCAATACTTCATCTCCTAGTGGACAGCAAACAATATACCCTTCCTGGTGCTGCTGACTACAGCCCCCATCAGCACAGCTGATGGCCAGGAAAGACAGGAGCTGTTGTAGTCCTGTTGTAGGTTAATTCTGTGTCCAGGGCGGCTGTCTACCAGCTCCACCTGGTACGCAGGCTGAGACCCTATCTGCCTGCAGACTGTCTTGCCAGAGTGGTGCATGCTCTAGTTATCTCCTGCTTGGACTACTGCAATGCGCTCTACGTGGGCTACCTTTGAAGGTGACTCGGAAACTGCAATTAATCCAGAATGCAACAGCTAGACTGGTGACTGGGAGTGGCCACATAACACTGGTCCTGAGAGATCTGCATTGGCTCCCAGTACGTTTCCGAGCACAATTCAAAGTGTTGGTGCTGACCTTTAAAGCCCTAAACGGCCTTAGTCCTGTATACCTGAAGGAGCGTCTCCACCCCCATCGTTCAACCCGGACACTGAGGTCCAGCGCCGAAGTCCTTCTGGCGGTTCCCTCATTGCGAGAATTGAGGTTGCAGGGAACCAGACAGAGGGCCTTCTCGGTGGTGGCGCCCACCCTGTGGAACGCCCTCCCTTCAGATGTGAAGGAAATAAGCAGCTATCTTATCTTTAAAAGACATCTGAAGGCAGCCCTCTTTAGGGAAGTTTTTAATATTTAATGCTGTATTGTTTTTAATAATCGATTGGGAGCCGCCCAGAGTGGCTGGGGAGGCTCAGCCAGATGGGCGGGGTATAAATAATAAATTATTATTATTATTATTATTATTATTATTATTATTATTATTATTACTATTATCTAGTAGCATCTGGAGGGCTTCAGATTGATTCCCTTTGTTTAAATTTAGTGCATTCAAATTACCACGCCTTACAGTCTTAGGTTCTACATACATCTGAATCTGCCAGTTGTAGCCAATTGAACTCCCAGAAAGCGTCTCTGCAGGATCCTGTACATGCTGGTTTCAGCGAAAGAGGGAACAGGCTCCAGCGATGCAAAAATAGTGTCATAAACATTCTCAAGTAGCATTTCCAGACCTGGAAAGGGAAATAGTATTGTAAGTACCAGATCATGTGCTGAGATATTGCCCCCCTCCACAAAAAAACAAATCAACCATGAAGGTAACATGCCTAAAACAAAATCAGTTGTTCTCTTTTATAAAGCTTCATTTGCACAACAGAGCTCCCTGTTCTTCTCTAGTTTCCCAAACCATCAAATTCCCCTGTAGAAGGCTGGGGGCCCCTCCAGAGCAGATTTTGGGGGAGGAGCAGAGAAAACCCATTGCTCACACTGTGCTGGATGCATCCCATAATTCCCCATGTTTATAAGAAAAGCAACAAAACTTTATACATTTGGCACATGCTAAAAGTCTTCTTTTTTTTACCCAAGCCTTTTCTGACGGACGCGTAACTATATTCATTGTTCTTGGTTTCATTCATCTGTATAGAATATTGTTCTTGAGACTCAAAGTTTGTATGTAAACCTGCTTTGCAGTGTATGTATTGATTTCATGGCACAACCACCTGGCTATGCCAATTTAAAGCGTTATATAAAGAAAGAAAAATTTCAGCATGTGCAATTAGAAAACAACCACAGAAAGATTCTAAAATCTGAACTCTGAGACATTAACATTTTGTTCTTCTTAGTCAAGTTGGCAGGAGAGGGAGCAGGTTTGAGGTGTTAGTGCTGAAATTTTCGGCTGTGAGATCTGAATTTTCACACACACACACACACACACACACACACACACACACACAAAACCCAGAGTTCCAAAGTCGAATTTGACTATCTCTTCAGCCATTTTGAATAATGGGGATTCGCCACATGTCAAATGATTGTGCAAAATTTTGTATTCAGCAAAAGACCGGACTCAGCGAACACCTACCAGTATCCTCCAGCTCTCGCCCAAGACTGTCAGTGCAGTAACAGTACCCAGAGACTTCTGGGAACATGCGGCTGAAGGATCTGAATGTCAAGAACGCTTCTGAGAATCTAGAAGGAAAATCAACATGCATCACAGGAGACATGGCAACCCCTCTCAACACTTCTACACCCCATCTGATTTTGAGGGGGAAATGGCATTAAGATACTAGATTTGGGTTGGTCAGACATGCTAAACCTTCAAGGATCCATCTTGGGAAGTAAATGAAATGAGCTTTGAAGGACACAATCACCAGATCCTGTATGAACAGAGAGTTTGGTGGCAATGTGCCAGAAGATTTGCCCCAGTACTTACTGGTTTGCCCAATCTATGAAGATTTTGCAGCATTCTCATTGAAATATTTACATTTCTCAGTTGGGAGATTGAGTGGTTATTTGATTAACTTTTTATTAGGATGCAGGTCCTCCCTACACCTCTAAAAAAGTGCCTGTTCTGCCTTTAGACCAGCAAATTTAGGGATAAAAGATTTTGGAGGTGTTAAGTTAAATTCTCCAGGGGAGCAAACCCTTATCTGACGGAATATCTGGTTTTCATAATTATTTTAAGTGCATCATGCATTTCATTCTGTTTTTATCTTTCGTAACGGCTTGGGCTAAAAAAAATGAATAAAGATTAATAATAATAATTGTCTGGTTGTGGAATCTTGATAGTTAGAGAACACCATCTGAGCAATTTAATCTTTTGGGGGTTATTGCAAACCTCACTCCCTTCCTCACTGCAGCTGACACATTCAAAGAAACTCATATCATTACCAGAGCAAGACGAAACACCATCTCCCATAATGCTGGTCCTGCGGTCTTCTACAGTTGCTGAAAGAGCAATTCATTTCTTTGGTTTCCCCCCAGTTTGGATTGATTAGAAAGATCAACTTCATTCAGCCAGCCGTGGAGGCTGCAACATTTAAGGCTTTCCTGCCCTCTAGTGTCATCTGTGACTTTTAACGTATTTTCTCTGTGCCGTTGAGTGAAAGAGCTCTGCTGAGTTCACTGAGGTCAGGGATGGTGGCCAGATGTTCTTGGGCTCCCATCTGCCCCAACCAGCAAGGCCAATGGTTGGGGATAAAGGGAGTTCTAGTCCAACAGAATTATTGTGCTGGAGGTGACTCTTGAGAGTCCCATGGACTGCAAGAAGATCAAACCTCTCCGTTCTTAAGGAAATCAGCCCTGAGTGCTCACTGGAAGGACAGATCCTGAAGCTGAGGCTCCAGTACTTTGGCCACCTCATGAGAAGAGAAGACTCCCTGGAAAAGACTCTGATGTTGGGAAAGATGGAGGGCACAAGGAGAAGGGGACGATAGAGGACTAGATGGTTGGACAGTGTTCTTGAAGTTACCAACATGAGTTTGACCAAACTGCGGGAGGCAGTGGAAGACAGGAGTGCCTGGCGTGCTCTGGTCCATGGGGTCACGAAGAGTCAGACATGACTAAAGGACTAAAAAACAACAAGAAGTCCAACAGCAACAGGAGGAGGAGCACAAGTTCTCCTTCCTTGACTGCATTTTCCACCGGTCCCAGCATCTCGTGTTCTTTCCACCAATGTCCCAGCCCTGGAAAGTTGTGCCATCTCTCCCACAACACCCAGGCTCTTCGTGGTCACAGACCAACCATGAGGGCTAGAATGCCTTCCCATATTTACTAAAGTAGCAGCATGTCTCCTACCTGCTAAAATGGTGAACAAGGTCAAAGACCATCCTGTCCGTTGTGTTGATAAACTTGCACTGGACAGGCAGGAATTCTCCATCAGCTGAACACTGGGGCGGGCTCTTTTCTCCAACGTTGTGCAGGATGCGGCGGTCTCGGATCTCACATTTCCTAGGGCCTGGCAAGCAAAAGGCATAGGGGTTTGCTGAGACGTCACCTTCGTACATGGAGTCTTTGTGGGAGGGGAAAACACTCTTGCAGATTTCATCTCATTACTACAGAATTCTTGTTCTTGCCATCTGTCTGTCTCGAGAGCCAGTGGAGTACGTCTCCCTTTTGGGACGCAAGCCTGGGCAGTGTGTCTGGAGGTCCTGGGCTGCCCAGAGGACAAGACCCCCCCCCTCAACCTCACTGACGTGGCTCAAAGGAAAGCAGGGCAATACATTTTGCACCAGCTTGGCTGCAGGAGTTGCTGGAAGGAGACGTACAAGATGCCATCCAAACACCTTAGGTTTACTCCTCAGACTTGTCTTCTCACAAGGCAGCAGAGGTTTAGGATCAGCGTTTTCTTTCTTTTAGATGGGCTACCTTCCCAGCCCCATCTGCCCCTAACTTTACAACACATGCAGAAACTGCCTCCTTGACCACTGGGAGACCACTCAATCCACAAGAGCCTGTCTTTGTATGCAGAGGAAGTTCCTAGCTCACTGAGGGTCTGAGACCCATCAGCTACCCTCACCTGGTTTAGTGGGCCACTCAAAGCCGTTCCCGGGGTGTGGCCGCTGTCACATGCTGACATCTTCTAGGAGCCACAGGTGACTGCAGGGTGGGGACCAAAGGTGACCAAGCTGCCCCAGAAGGAGCATGACATGTCCCCCACCAGAACGACCCCTCCCCTAACACCCCATAGTAAAGGTAAAAGGGCCCCTGACTATTAGGTCCAATTGTGACCGACTCTGGGGTTGCGGCGCTCATCTCGCTTTACTGGCTGAGGGAGCTGGCGTACAGCTTCCAGGTCATATGGCCAGCATGACTAAGCCGCTTCTGGCAAACCAGAGCAGCGCACGGAAATGCTGTTTACCTTCCCTCTGGAGCGGTACCTATTTATCTACTTGCATTTTGACATGCTTTCAAACGGCTAGGTTGGCAGGAGCAGGGACTGAGCAACAGCAGCTCACCCCATCGCGGGGATTCGAACTGCTGGCCTTCCGATCGGCAAGTCCTAGGCTCTGTGGTTTAACCCACAGCGCCATCCACGTCCCTCTATCACCCCATACTGCGCTGCAAACTGGGATGACCTCTGTTTAAAATCTTGATTCTGCTATGAATAGTGGCTGGCTGGAAAGGAAGGAAGGAAGGAAGGAAGGAAGGAAGGAAGGAAGGAAGGAAGGAAGGAAGGGAGGGAGGGAGGGAGGGAGGGATGATCCCATTTTAACAGAACATGACTTACATTGCTTGGGCTTCCCTCTCTGCCTCGTGCCATAAACCTCCATCCCTTCAGCATCCACACACCAGCACTGACCCAGGCCAGAGTCACACTGTATGGGGTCAAAGTCACCGGAATCCAGACATTGCGGGATGTAGGATGCTGTGCTGCCGTTGACGACCCGACCAAGCAGGATCTGCTGCTTCTGCAGCTGGCAGAAGGATAAACCTATGGCAGGGAAGAAACGTTATTAAATCTGGGGTATTTCCAGGCTTTGAGATACCACCCCCAAATTGTCCTTATTGTCAGGAGTGGCCATGTGGCCCTTGGAAGTAGGGTTGCCACCCGTCCCTAGGAAAACAGGATTGTCCCGTTTTGTTTTCTTTTTTTGTTTTTTAAAGTAATTTTTTATTGTTTTCCTTACATATTCTTTTCCAACAAACCATAATAAAACCATACATTCCCTTTGACTCTGCCGAGTCATGACTCCCTTCCCTCCCTACAATTGGTATATTTAACCCCTTTCTATTGCGCACATCATTCTCATAATAATACTATTATACATTGGAGGTATTATGTCAATCCTGCTAGTGTCTTAACCTCTTTACAATTCTTCTTTAAATATTCAGTAAATTTACTCCAATCATTTTGGTATCTTTGATCTTCCTGGTTCCGGATCCTCCCTGACAGTTTGGCAAGTTCTGCATATTCTGTCAGCCTCACCTGCCACTCCTGGATAGTTGGTATGTCTTGTATTTTCCATCTTTGGCCCAAGAGGGTTCTTGCGGCAGCCGTAGCATACATAAACAGATTTTGGTCTCACATTTTAATTTCTGTTCCTATAAAGCCTAATAGACACGCTTCCGGTCTTTTGGGGAAGGTATACCTAAATATTTTTTTGAATTCATTATAAATTGATTCCCAAAATTTTTTAACCTTGTCACAGGTCCACCACATATGGAAATAATCCCCGTCTACCTTTTTACATTTCCAACATTTTCTTTCTTTTTTCCTATACATTTTAGCTAATTTTACTGGCGTCAAGTGCCATCTATACATCATTTTTAGCAGGTTTTCCTTTAGAGCCATACATCCTGTAAATCTCAAACCCTCCTTCCATAGTCTTTTCCACTTTTCCAATTCAATATTGTGCCCAATATTGATCGCCCATTTTATCATTGATTCCTTTACTTCTTCGTCTTTTGTATACCACTCAAGCAGTAAACTATATATTATAGATAAGGTTTTCCCTAGGATTTATCTAGGCTTGCCCCTTCTTTGGACAAAAGTGCCCCCTGTCCCATTTGGGCTTCAAACAGGAAGCCTTTCCCCCCATATCTGAACTCAACCAGACAAAAATGCCCTTTGCATCACTGTTGATGTGGCTGAAGAGGAGCCCAGTCAGGCACTCGTGACAATAAAGAGAATTAAACCTTGCATGGTTTACTCACAAGCTACTGAGGATCCAGTCTGCTTGCTCCCTGCTATTTCATCTCCATTGCCATCTACACACCAGCAGGAAGTATCTTTCTTTTTGCACTGGATGTTCCTGGTGGACAAATGATAGATTTCCAGTGTCATCAGGTAGTAATAGCTGCCCATCAGAGGTTCTCGAGCTTCATCACTGCAGATGAGCCCGAGGGCTGTCACCAAGTTTTTAATGTTTGAAGTTTAGGGAAGTTTTTAATGTTTGAAGTTTTATTCTGTTTAATATTCTGTTGGATGCTGCCCAGAATGGCTAGGGAAACCCAGCCAGATGGGCGCAGTATAATAATAATAATAATAATAATAATAATTATTATTATTATTATTATTATTATTATTATTATTATTATTATTATTACTATTCACCTTCAAAAAAGTTACCTGGCCACATTATAGCATGAGTGAAACCCTCCTGCACCCTAGGGACAAATGTAAGAGGGGTTGAGGAAAACAAGACAACAGTCCTGTACGTGGTAGAATAGGCTGTACCACTTTGCAATGTTGGCGGCAGGGAATCATGTTTTAGAACGTAAAAACGCAAGGCTCATCGCAAGTAGGGAACTTGCACAGCTAGAAGGAAGCCAGGATAAAACCTCTCTCCCTGGTATGACTGGAGAAACATTACTATTGGGATTTTATTTTACTGTAGAACTCTTTTATTAAAAATGGCGTCTCCTACCAGTAGCCCCGTGTGACACAGTCTGCACTTCCGTCTTAGGATAGGGATTCTACCAGCTTTCTACTGTTCATATGCACCAGGCCTAGGTGATAAACCTTGGCAAGCTAGGCTGGGAAATGGAGCCATGGGTCAGTGGCAGAGAGCATGATTTGAACGCAGGAGGTTTAGTCTTCATCCTTTGCATTCCATTTCATTCATTCATTCATTCATATACTACTTAATGCCAAAATAGACTTCTAAGCAGCTTGCAAAATATAATAACCAATTGCACAACGGTAATTAAAAATGTGCAGTTATTAAAATAGAAATACAATAAAATAATAATGTAAAATCATTAACATATAAGCACCCATAATCAAAACATGCAGTAAAACACTCCCTTTAAAAGAGCGCCATGATTAAGGCAAGAGACTCGGGTAGAGTGATCAAGGGAACACCTATGTACATATGTAAACAGGTGCATCTTCAAATGCCGGCGGAATGCCAGTACAGATGGGACATCTCATATTTCAGCAGGGAGAGGGCTCTACAACACCAAGGCCACCAGTGAAATATTCTGCCTCTATGTCACCCCAACCTGATCTTCATCAGGCCATGGTAAGACTAACCAGGTACTATTTGTTCATCTTAACGCCCTTATATTGGGACTCAGCATCATCGTCTTCCTGCCTGAAACGTCTCATCATACTATAAGCTCATTACCTGAACCGGCCATCTTCCAAGCACTGAGGGACGTAGTCTTCACCTTCTTGAAAGGCCTTTGCCCTTTGAAGCTCACATGGGCGAAGAGGTTGGCTTTCTGCCTGGTACTCTGAATGCAGGAAGAATGTGCACAATTATTGGGGCAGCTGATCCCAACTTCATTCCAATAGAGCTGTTACACCTTTTGCCCACCATCCTACAGCAGGAATGGGAAACCTGTGGCTCTCCAGATTTTGGTGCACGCCAAACCCCATCAACCCCAGTCAGCATGGCCAGTAATTGGGGGTGTTGGGAGTTAGACTCCCAGCAACATCTGGTGGACCAGTTTTCCACATCTTGCTCCTATGGCCGGTTGAAGGATGACCTTATCCCACAAAGGACATGGTTTCTATGCCTTCAAAAGACAGGAATTGAGAACCTGTGGCTGTTCAGATGTTGTCGGACCACAGCTCTCATCATCCTTGATCATTGACTGCTGTGTGGAGCTGATGACACATGACCCTTTGACATTGATGATCGCAGGTTCTTCATCTTTGCTGTACCTGTTCCAGTCCTAACATTTCCTTCTGCCTTCCCCGGAAGAGTGGACCAACGGCAGTAGCAAGTCCATCTGGCTATTCCGTTTCTCAAAATACATTGTCTTCTGCATCCATGGACTTTTGTAATGGCGACATTACAATTCCTGCAAACCCACTTTGACTGCTACGATCCTTTCTCCTCCTGTGATGGAACTCCTATTTGGGGACTTCCCTGGCTTTTTTCTGGCCCATGTAGGACCAGTCTGGATAGTTAGCCTTGGTGAAGATTTGACCTTTTCATCCCCCAAAAAACTTTTTCCAATGAAATGAGGCTGCATTTTAATGTTTTAAGGTTTTAATGTTGTATTTTAATCTTGTTTTTTAAGTTGTATTTCAATCAATTTGTTTTTATATCGGTTGTTAGTGGCCCTGAGCTCGGTCTTGGCTGGGGAGGGTGGGGTATAAATAATAATAATAATAATAATAATAATAATAATAATAATAATAATTACGGTCACATGGAAGTTGGAACAGACTTGTTTTCTCCTGCCCTGGAGGTAGGATCGAGCTAATGGCTTCAAGATGCAATAAAGGAGATTCTGACTAAACATCAGGAAAAACTTTCTGAGAGTAAGAGCTGTTTGACAGTGGAATGGACTCGCTTGGGAGGTTGTGGACTCCCCTTCACTGGAGGTTTTTAAACAAGTTGGGTGGCCATCTGTTGAGGATTCTTTAGCTGCCATTCCTGCATTGGATTAGGCGACCCATGAGGTCTCTTGCAACCCTACAATTCTCATCAGTGTCAAACTACAAGTATGCATGCAGTTGATGCAGTTCTTGGTGTACAACGGTACACAAATAATTAGGAAAATGTAGGTTAAGTGTACTTACTTTCTACCCTGTCCCCAAGAACTTGGGCTCACAGTAGCAGCTTCTCAGCAATCTTCATATCTAATATCCTTTTCTACAAGTGTATACTTAAAACGGCTTTTGCTATCTCTGTGCTTCTTTTTTTATTATTGGTTTTCACATATTACATTACAATACAGATATTCCAAAGCCAACACTATTTCCTCCCCATCCCCCCATAATATTTACTTTTCTATTTCCTCAATCCACCATATTATTCTTTTCTCCTTCCTCCCACTTCCCTCCGCCCTCTCTTGATTTCCTCCATATTATACACTTTACAATAATCTTTGCATTCTGCAGTCTTCTTAAATCATCTGTATATTCTTTCCTTACTAATTTTTCTTCCATCCAGGACTTCACATTTTAATCTAGGCATACTAGCATAAGTTTTTTTGAGCAATATTTTGCCATATATTCATCAAAACATTTCCACTCCTTTTTTAATTTTTGATTTGACTGATTTCTTATTATATCTCTGTACTTTTAATTCAAACACAAAACCTATACCATCCGGGTGTTTGAAGCGACGTTCATGCCTACGTCACATTCAATTTGTTTTTAATGCACAAATTCCATATTTTCAGCTAAAAGGCATTCTTAGAAACTACAACTAATCCAGAATGTGGCAGCTAGACTGGTGAATGGGAGCGGCCGCCAAGACCATATAACACCGGTCCTGAAAGACCTCCACTGGCTCCCAGTACGTTTCTGAGCACAATTCAAAGTGTTGGTGCTGACCTTTAAAGCCCTAAACTGCCTTGGTCCAGTGTATCTGAAGGAGCGTCTCCACCCCCATCGTTCAGCCCGGACACTGAAGTCCAGCTCCAAGGGCCTTCTGGCGGTTCCCTCGCTGCGAGAAGCCAAGTTACAGGGAACCAGGCAGAGGGCCTTCTCGGTAGTGGCACCCTCCCTAACCCTCCCATCAGATGTCAAAGAGAAAAATAACTACCAAAAGTTTAGAAGACATCGGAAGGCAGCCCTGTTTAGGGAAGCTTTTAATGTTTAATAGGTTATTGTATTTTAGTGTTTTGTTGGAAGCCGCCCAGAGTGGCTGGGGAAACCCAGCCAGATGGGCGGGGTATAAATAATAAATTATTATTATTATTATTATTATTATTATTATTATTATTAGCAGCAGCAGCAGCAGCAGCAGCAGCAGCAGCAGCAGCAGCACTGGGGGATTCAAACCAAGCTCTCGCCACCAGCCAAACACAAGTCGCCCATCCACCAGTCCAGCTTTTGAATAGGGAAAGGCAAAGCCTGCATTCCTATTTTTCTAAAATCAAGAGACACCTGTAAGCAAAGGAATGAGGGAAGCGTCACTTACCAAAGAGGTCGGCAGATGCTGTATTAACGAAGCAAAGCAGAGTGATGAGACGTAAGGGCCCCATTGTGGGGGACAGCAAGACTGAGCCCCTCTGAGCAGGTAGAGGGATCTCGCTCAGCCCACTCTTTTGGACCAAGCTTTTATAGCAGATGCTGCTCAGATACCTTCAGCTACGAAGTGGAAGACTGGGCACTAAAGTGGGCTAATGACGCACATTTTGTTTCACAAGGGCCATTGAGTTGGCCCACTCCCACCTGAGATTTCTTCCTTGGTTTCCCTCCAAGCAACTTGAGTGTTTTCCCCCCAGCCACTTAGGAAAAAAGGACAGATCTGGAGAAGCGTCACATGCGAAAAGCGCAGGGTTCACAGGACTCAAATGAATCAGCAAAAAATGAGAACGGGTAACAGCACAATGCATACAACTGGCATATGGTTTAAACCACAGAGCCTAGGACTTGCCGATCATAAGGTCGGCGGTTTGAATCCCCGCAACGGGGTGAGCTCCCATTGCTTAGTCCCTGCTCCTGCCAACCTAGCAGTTCTAAAGCACGTCAAAGTGCAAGTAGATTAATAGGTACCGCTCCGGCTGGAAGGTAAACAGCGTTTCTGTGCGCTGCTCTGGTTCGCCAGAAGCAGCTTAGTCATGCTGCCCATATGACCTGGAAGCTGTACGCCAGCTCCCTCGGCCAATAAAGCGAGATGAGCGCCGCAACCCCAGAGTCGCGCACGACTGGACCTAACGGTCAGGGGTCCCTTTACCTTTACCTTTGGATCCAGGAGCACAATCCCAATAATTCAGAACGAAAGACCACGTGCCAATTGCATCTTTGTGGCTTCCATTACTGAATACTTAGTACAATAGAGATTCAGGGCCCACTGAACTTGCAATCCTTCCAAGATGGCCATGGGTCCTTGCGTGTGGAATGTGCACTGATTCTGCTCCCATTGTTAGCTTAACACAGAGCTTTCCAAACTGTGTGCTGTGACATGCTAGTGTGTAGGTGTGTTGCCCGATCTTCTCCCGGGGCAGGGAAGGGGGCTAGCTTAACCTCTGGTTTGCTACTAAAAGTGAATTACTGTGTCGCGAAATGATGCACGTCTAAAAAGTGTGTCACTTGGGAAAGCTCTGGTTTAATATTTCCCAGACCAAGACACACATCAGGTTTCATATTCACATGAGAAGGGGAAAACCCAGCTGTAGGAAAACTCCGAGCGATGACATGGTTCTGGTGGAAACTGTCCTAGTATTTTCCTGCAACTACAGATAATGCATTTCACTGGCTTTAAGCTGCTGCTTTATAGATTGAGTCAGACCACTGGTCCATCTAGTTCAGTGTTACTTAATGCAAGGTAGTAGTGGATCTCTAGTGTTTCAGACAGGAAGCTTGCTCCAACTCCACCTGGAGATGCTGATGACTGCATCTGGAGCCTTTTTAATCCAGAATGTAGCAGCTAGACTGGTGACTGGGACTGACCACCTGTCCTGAAAGACCTACATTGACTCCCAATACGTTTCTGAGCACAATTCAAAGTGCTGGTGCTGACCTTTAAAGCCCTAAACAGCCTCGGCCCAGTATACCCGAAGGAGCATCTCCACCCCACCCCACCCCGGACACTGTCCTCTGAGGGTCTTCTGGTGATTCCCTCACTGCGAGAAGCGAAGTTACAGGGAAGCAGGCAGAGGGCCTTCTCGGTAGTGGCGCCTGCCCTGTGGAACCCCCTCCCATCAGATGTCAAGGAAATAAACAACTACCTGACTTTTAGAAGACATCTGAAGGCAGCTCTATTTAGGCAAGTTTTTAAGGTTTGGTGTTTTATTGCAGGGATGTCCAACAGGTCGATCGTGATCTCTACCAAGCCCACGAGGTTTTGGTAGATTGCATTCGATCTACCTGGCTCCCTTTCCTTAGCATTGCTAAAACGGACTCATGCCCTTCCCCCCCCTCCAGCATTGTATGATCTCTGGAAGGGAAGACGGAGCTTTTTCTGTGGTGCTGTTTTGATCCATAGCGATCTTTTTGTGAGTGACTTTACCTCTTTGTCCCTTGCCTTTAAAGGTAAAGGGGCCTCTGACCATTAGGTCCAGTCGTGGCCGACTCTGGGGTTGCGGCGCTCATCTCGCTTTAGTGGCCAAGGGAGCCGGCGTACAGCTTCCGGGTCATGTGGCCAGCATGACTAAGCCGCATCTGGCGAACCAGAGCAGCGCACAGGAACGCCATTTACCTTCCCGCTGGAGCGGTACCTATTTATCTACTTGCACTTTTACATGCTTTCGAACTGCTAGGTTGGCAGGAGCAGGGACCGAGCAACGGGAGCTCACCCCGTCGCGGGGATTCGAAGCACCGACCTTCTGATTGGCAAGTCCTAAGCTCTTTGGTTTAACCCACAGCGCCACCTGCGTCCCTTGCCTTTAACCCCCCTCAAAAACAAAACTTCTCTCCTCCCTAAAACAATTCAACAACTTTGAGCTGAACCCCCAAAAAGCGGGGGTAGACCACTGCCCGTTTTTAATTCTGGAAGTGTCTTCTGCAGTCTCTTGGGAGTCTCTAATTCTGCAGTCTCTTGGGAGTTGGCCACCCGTTTTATTGTTTTTAATATTCTGTTGGGAGCCGCCCAGAGTGGCCGGGGGGTGTGTGGTGGTGATGAATAAATGAATGAATGAATGAATGAATGAATAAATAAATAAATAAATAAAGCCAACTATTTTCTCTAAGACGTCATTAAGACCTTCCCACTTTGATTAGGCCCTAGCCTAGAAAGCCATGCAGAGTATTTTAAGCATTGCTTCATGAACACATTTTAAAGCTTACCCAAAATGTGAGATACACTTAAGACATAGCAGAAGCAAGAGTGGGCATCAAGACTCAGCCAAAAGTCTCTTGGTACAGTGGTGCCTCGGGTTAAGAACTTAATTCGTTCTGGAGGTCCGTTCTTAACCTGAAACTGTTCTTAACCTGAAGCACCACTTTAGCTAATGGGGCCTCCCGTTGCCGCTGCGCTGCCGGAGCATGATTTCTGTTCTCATCCTGAAGCAAAGTTCTTAACCCGAGGTACTATTTCTGGGTTAGCAGAGTCTGTAACCTGAAGCATCTGTAACCCGAGGTACCACTGTATATGGATTTTTAAATCCAATGGAGGAACTTCTGTAAACCTCAGCAAGAATCATAGAATCATAGAGTTGGAAGAGACCACAAGGGCCATCGAGTCCAACCCCCTGCCAAGCAGGAAACACCATCAGAGCACTCCTGACATATGCTTGTCAAGCCTCTGCTTAAAGACCTCCAAAGAAGGAGACTCCACCACACTCCTTGGCAGCAAATTCCACTGTCGAACAGCTCTTACTGTCAGGAAGTTCTTCCTAATGTTTAGGTGGAATCTTCTTTCTTGTAGTTTGGATCCATTGCTCCGTGTCCGCTTCTCTGGAGCAGCAGAAAACAACCTTTCTCCCTCCTCTATGTGACATCCTTTTATATATTTGAACATGGCTATCATATCACCCCTTAACCTCCTCTTCTCCAGGCTAAACATGCCCAGCGTCACTCCATGTGAAGGTCACTCCATGGCTTCAAGGCAAGTGAGAAGTACACTGGTGGAGCCAAACTGACGTGTTTGCACCACAATGACCTTGTCCCACCCCTTTCTAGTACGCGGCAACATGGCTCATGGTCAGCTGAGTGCTGCCAGCCTACCACACCATCTGCCATCAAGCAGGTCAAATGACTAGGCTAGACAGAGCAATAGCCTGACTCATCACAAGGGAATTCCGTACTGCAAATTGCAATTGTTACACAAACTGCACATTTCTCAACCTCCTGAAAGGCTTTGGCAAATCGGATGATCTGTAAATTGAAAATAAAATGTTAAGCAGGCCGTGAAGAGTGAAAGGATGCAGAGTATGCAGAATAGTTTAATAAACAGCTTTACATACAGTACCTTACATATAGAACAGTGTATCTGCAAATTTAAATACATTTTTTTTTTAAAAAAAATGTACAGTGGCTTGTACTCTTATCCCGGGGGAACTTCAAGTTTATGGCCTGTCATACAGTTCTCGTATGCTTTTATACATATCACCAGCACTGAAATTGCAAGGGAGGCGTAAAGAGTTCAAGTATCGTGCTGCCGTTAGTTACACAACCTCTTCTGAACAGTCAATATTTTAAAATTTTGCATTTCATTTCATTTTCTTTTCTTTCTTTTTTACAAATTTCAAAACCTGTACATACATTATTTTCATCTTCTTCATCTCTTTCTCTCTTTTAGAAACTCGTGTTAAAAGGCAACGTTTTAAGTATTTTGTCACCAAGGTCTTAGTCTATTGCAATAAAACTAGACTTGTCAATATAAATATGTCTCTAGATTGTATTATGTATATGATTGCCTGTATGTGTGTATCACACCAACACACAGAGAGACATATACACATAATAAAAGGTGTATTGTAGCAGTGGCTGCAGCAAAATTGCAGATGAACAGAAGTGAAGTGAAGGCTCTGGACTCGGTGCAGAAACAATAAAAACAAAAACCGCACAGCAACTAGGTTGACTTTGGTTTCACAATGCTTTGCAAACTCATAATTAAGCGTCCCTAACAGATAGTGAAGAGTTATTCTCCATTAGAGGCGCTCAGTACAAGTAATAGGTTTTTTGCCATATCCGCTCTACAAGGGCAGCTACCAACACTCAGATTTTGATTCATAGGGAGTGATCCTGCAGGCCACTCAGGGCAGGGGTCGGCTACGTTTTTGTGGCATGGGCTGGTTCACGGTCCCGCAGATGCCGCGATGGGCTGGAGCGTGCATGCACGCGCAAATGCTATTTCCGGCGCTCCTTCTGGCGCACAGGAGGCATGCACAGCTTCCCAATGGGTGCAGGAGCTTCCTGCAGCCAATGGGAAGCCAGATAGCATCGAGGAAGGCGGTTCCCACTCTGCTCCGCGCTGGTCTAGCGTGCTGCATGGGAGCCGACTGAGCGAGCGGCGGTTAAACGACCTCCATGGGCCGCTTGTGGCCCATGGGCCTTAGGTTGCCGACCCCTGCTCCAGGGTTACAAATAAGCATGGGAAATGTTTATTTGGAAAAAATGACAACAGGACAAGCTGACCCATTCCAAGCTCCTTGGCATGCAACACAAGTGAATCCCATCAGGAGACACCTGCACAGATGTTGCAATTTCATTGTGCTGTTCCCCACCTCCCAAAGGGTTGTCTGCAAAAACAGCACCAAGTCATGGTCCCATCGGCGTGAGGATTTCTGCAGGCCTCCCCCACTTCTCACCACACCCCTCTAAATCTGTTCTAGGGATTCCCAACCCATCAGAGCAGATTTGGGGACGATGGATGGGAGAGGAGGCAGGTGCAAGTCTTGCTGCAACAAATGGAAATTCTTGCACTGGCGGGACGCATTGCTCGGATGCTGCCCAAAATCTAAAAAAATGTTAACATGGGAAATGGCCCGATTTCACAGCCCATCCGCTGGCATTCTGAATGTTCTGGTCATTCCTCAATCCAGCTGAGGAGCAACAGTAGTTCAGAGAGCTAATGCTAAGCAGTCGTCCAGGACAAAAAAAGTTCTTTAAAAAATGCACTGTAGCCCTGAATACTGTTGCAGCTAAACGCAAATATGATTTAAGTACAATATTGGATGGTTTGCTGGCTGGCATTATGGAGGACTCTGCTAGGGGAGCAGGGGAAGAGGAAAAGGGAGCAACACACAGCAGACGACTCTCATCCTCCCATTTCAGTGGTTTTCGAAAACTTTATTTGGCACTTCTGACAATTACCCTCCCCATACCTGTTTCTAACAAGGAGCGCAAGATCCCCGCAAGGAAGGTTTAGTTTTAAAAAATAATATTCGTGAAGAGGCCACCACAGAAAACAGTCTCTCTTTTTTTCTTTTTTAAAAAGGGAAGCTAGTATTTTTCATTTTCCTGGGTAATATTTGTTGCACCAGGAAAAACAGGCATTGGCTCCATTTTACCTATCCTTCAAGATACCAGGGGGGTGCAAATCTTTCTCTACTATCACACTGAAAGAAAACATTGCGCTTTCATTCCTTCTCCAACACAGCTTCTTAATTTTCCCCCCCCCTTAAGGAAACACCAGTCTGAAGATTTCCCCGACATGGCCTGTGGGAACATCCTGGCAGGCCATATCGTGTGCCCCTTCCTTGATGCTTTCCTCCTCTTTCCCCTTTTCTCAAGACCTTCGGGATAACGGGACATCCAGCACAGAACAAAGGAATAGTGTTCAAGCGTCTTTTTATTTTCGTATTTCACCCCTTCGTCAGTCTCGCGAAGAAGTGCAAGAAATCCATTGTTAAGAGCCTATCTGCGTATTCCTTTCAGCTTTCGCTTTGTCATACGGAACAAAAGGTTGCTATTTGCTGGACTTTCCCCATGTCAGATATGAGCTGCTTGATCCGGCGCTTGAGCTGAGGCAGCCGTGCAAGGGGGTCCGGCGGCTCCAATTCCCCGGTGAAGTCAAGCCAGCTTTCTAAAACTGCACAGACAAAAAGAGATACGAGCGCAGTTAGGGAGAGCAAGACGCAGCAATATTTAGGCTTGGTTCCGGAGTCGCACTAAACCGGGAAGCCCCCAAGCTTCTCAGCATTCTGAGAATAATCCTGATCCCTTTTCTGCTCTGGGACAGCTGTGGGGAGATAGGAAGCACCCACTTCTGGTTTCAACTAACTGTATTGTGTCATTTAATCTGAACAGATCGCAAATGGACAAACACAGGGCATTCAGCTATTCTCAGTTGGTTAGAGCATGGCGCTGATAATGCCAAGGTTGCAGGTTTGATCCCCGTCTGGGACAGCTGCATATTCCTGCATTGCAGGGGGTTGGTCTAGATGATCCTCAGGGTCCCTTCCAACTCTACAGTTCTACAATTCTATGATTCCTAGAGCTGTCAACCAAACTGAATACATCCCATCGTTCAGCCCGGACACTGAGGTCCAGCTCCGAGGGCCTTCTGGCAGTTCCCTCACTGCAAGAAGTGAAGCTACAGGGAACCAAGAAGAGGGCCTTCTCGGTAGTGGCGCCTGCCCTGTGGAACACCCTTCCATCAGATGTCAAGCAAATAAACAACTATCTGACTTTTAGAAGACATCCGAAGGCAGCCTTGTTTAATGATGTTTTGTTGCTTTATTATTATTACTCTGCTTGGAGTGGCTGGGGAAGCCCAGTCAGATGGGAGGGGTATAAATTTTTATTAATAATAATAATAATATTATAAGAGACTTGCTCAAAAAGTGATGATTGTGCACCTTGCATTGCACATTATGCACCAGTTTCTAAACATGTTACCATTCCAGAAACTTATTGCTTTAAGATAGTTACCATCCACTTCCTTTTCAATCAGGTCCATTCTGCTAGCAACTTCGTTCTGTACGTTCTCTATGTGAGTGAGGAGGTTTAGCTGCCACTGAAGATGGGAGTCCACATGTTCTTCGGCTCCTCTTTTTTCATTAAATACAAACACAGTGTTCCCTTCAGCCAAATGCCTCTGTTTGATATCCACAAAACAAAGATTGGGTGGGGGGGGAGAGAGAGTGGAATTAGCAAAATGCGTAGTCACAATTTAAGGCTGTCTCTACACCACACCTGCCCACAGATACAGCCTGATTGAAGATGCTTCCCTGTAGCTGCAGAGTGAGATTAAACAAAACCGCTGCTCTTAAATGACACAGCATAACAAGAGCGCATTGGAGGTGATTTGTTGAGGACTATACAACTACCGTGGGACGCGGGTGGCGCCGTGAGTTAAACCACAGAGCCTAGGACTTGCCGATCAGAAGGTCAGCGGTTCAAATCCCCGCGATGGGGTGAGCTCCCATTGCTCTGTCCCAGCTCCTGCCCACCTAGCAGTTCGAAAGCACGTCAAAGTGCAAGTAGATAAATAGGTACCGCTCCGGAGGGAAGGTAAACGGCGTTTCCGTGCGCTGCTCTGGTTCACCAAAAGCAGCTTAGTCATGCTGGCCACATGACCTGGAAGCTATACGCCGGTTCCCTCGGCCAATAAAGCGAGATGAGCGCCGCAACCCCAGAGTCGGCCACGACTGGACCTAATGGTCAGGGGTCCCTTTACCTTTACCTTTATACAACTACCGTATAGGTTAATACAACTTATAATAATGGCTGTAAAGCAGCACTACACATTGTAAATCATATCCTCGTTAATATGCACTTGAAGTTCTCCAGCAAAATATGGTGGTAGTAAAAATGTAAGACACAATCCAGCAAATGGATTATGGGCACCTGTTTTCAAAATTTTGGTGAGAGTTAAGCACATGCTTGAATTTTCCCAGTGAAATCAACAGGACCTTAAAGAGTTAGCTCTGGCTAGCAGGTTATTATTATTATTATTATTATTATTATTATTATTATTATTATTTAAGTGACATACTTCTAGACATCATATTTGTAAGGAACGGCCCAGCTATCTATGATAAAAATTTCACAAGGCAATGGGGAGTCTGCACAGACTTCCAGTGTTTGTTTGTCAGAGATTGATATTTTGGTGAGAGAAGAAAGAAAGAAAGAAAGAAAGAAAGAAAGAAAGAAAGAGAAGGAGGCTAGCAACTAACATTTAAGTTTTGCACATTTCAAAGGGAGTTTGTGTGGTACTATAAGAGAAGGGGATGACAGAGGACGAGATGGTTGGACAGTGTTCTCGAAGCTACCAACATGAGTTTGACCAAACTGCGGGAGGCAGTGGAAGACAGGAGTGCCTGGCGTGCTCTGGTCCATGGGGTCACGAAGAGTCGGACACGACTAAAGGACTAAACAACAACAACATAAATTCAAAATGTTGGTGCTGACCTTTAAAGCCCTAAACGGCCTCGGCCCAGTATACCTGAAGGAGTGTCTCCACCCCCATCATTCAGCCCAGACACTGAGGTCCAGCGCCAAGGGCCTTCTGGCAGTTCCCTCCCTGCGAGAAGTGAGGTTACAGGGAACCAGGCAGAGGGCCTTCTCGGCAGTGGCGCCCTCCCTGTGGAATGCCCTCTAGTCATATGTCAAGGAGTTGAACAGCTATACAACTTTTAGAAGCCATCTGAATGCAGCCCTGTTTAGGAAAGTTTTCAATACTTGATGTTTTATTGTGTTCTTGTATCTCCTGGAAGCTGCCCAGAAGGGCTAGGACAACCCATTCAGATGGGTGAGGTACAAATATAATTATTATGTCCTGTACAGTCCATGTGCTGCTATGTGCATCTGGTACATAACTGTAATATGTGTAGATAGATAATTTATTACGGTCAAAGACCAGCTCGCATAACACAATAAAAACAGTGTTCAGAAGGATAAAATATACAATCAGAGCAGATTGCAGCAATAGCTCATGAATTAAAATTGAGATATATACATACACCCGTACAACTGAGATTTGGGCTACCATAAAAACTGACCCTGAGACACCCCAAAGGGCGACTTCAGCATTTCCCTAGTAAGCTATTTTATTCTAGAGGATGATCTGTGCGGTGTAATATGTGTAGAAAAATCTTTGTGCTCAACACAGCTCTCCATGCACTGTTGATCAGTTACAGAAAAAGATAAACAAGTTTCAGGTTTCGTTGATTCAAGTCACCAGGTGAAGTACAATGAAAATTAAAAGTGCTAGGTAGAACGTCAAGGTTCAGCTGTTGTTCGCTCTCAACCTACCAAGCACACACAGAACTGGGCTCTATAGCAGATGACCACAGTTGCAAAGGTCACTAATAAAGGCATAGACTTTTAACCCCAACGGTGCATTATAGATTAAGTACATATTGCACCATCATTAGTACTCCTTCAACTGGGCGGACAGGCAGGAAACTGGAGCCTGGGAGGCAGTTCTTGCACACATGGACTTTGGGGAGAGCATCAGCTGAAAAACCGCTATGGATTTGCAAAAAAAGCTGAAACAGAAGACCGAGCAACTGTGGAACTGCCTGTGAACCGAGCAAGTTTTAGCAGGAAGAGAAATAAAATGCAGGAAAGGAAGTGGAAACTACATCTTTTAGGAAAAGAAAAAATCATGATATTTTGACCGCTGCTGCCTACAAACAAACAAACAACAAAACACTGAGCATGAGTTCCTAAAATGCCAAGCTGGAAATGTAACTGTCGAGTAACAGAAGAGAAATTTTGAAATGAGTTTCACTCCTCTTACTCGAGTGGATTGGATGGGGGGAGGCATATTGTGAATAGGAAACAAGTCTGGATAATGTAGTTTTATGCGTTAAGTCATGGAGGCAACCTGCAGTTGGGGAGGGACACAAAGGGAGCAAGAAGTAGGGAGATATGGCTGTGACTCCGTTGCTTGAACTGCTTCTATAGTCAAGGAAATGCTTTCTGATGCGTCCAGCCAAAATTTATCTCTGTAGCGTTATCTATTGTTATCACTGTTACAGTGATCGTTAATTCAACTTCTGACCCGCCCCTCACCAAAAGGTCCCAGGGATGGGCTACAGCAATCTTAAAAAGCAAAATTAAAATCAGTTTAAAAGCAAAAGCAATCAAAATAACAGCGTGGGTCCTAAAACTATGCATTTCAGGTGTCAGAAGGCCAAGGTAGGTAAAGAAAGGCATCTTCAGCATGTGATGCACAAGCATAAAACTTCCCAAATCAAATTCTGTCCTTCTGTCCAGTGCTGGACCAAGTGCCCGACCTGAAGAATTTGGAGCAAATGATTCAGCAGAGGAAACACAGCCCAGAATAATTAAGGAGATAGTACAAGAATACTTGGCTAGTTTAGATGTATTCAAGTCTCCAGGGCCAGATGAACTGCATCCAAGAGTATTAAAAGAACTGGCAGATGTGATCTCAGAACCACTGGCAGTCATCTTTGAGAATTCCTGGAGAACAGGCGAAGTCCCGGCAGACTGGAGGAGGGCAAATGTTGTCCCTATTTTCAAAAAGGGGGAAAGAGAGGACCCAAATAATTACTGCCCAGTCAGTCTGACATCAATACCAGGGAAGATTCTGGAGCAGATCATTAAGCAAACAGTCCGTGAGCACCTAGAAAGGAATGCTGTGATCACCAATAGTCAGCATGGATTTCTGAAAAATAAGTCATGTCAGACTAACCTGATCTCGTTTTTTGACAGAATTACAAGCCTGGTAGATGAAGGGAACGCAGTAGATGTAGCCTACCTTGATTTCAGCAAGGCATTTGACAAGGTGCCCCATGATATTCTTGTAAAGAAGCTGGTAAAATGCGGTCTTGACTATGCTACTACTCAGTGGATTTGTAACTGGCTGACTGACCGAACCCAAAGGGTGCTCATCAATGGTTCCTCTTCATCCGGGAGAAGAGTGACTAGTGGGGTGCCACAGGGTTCTATCTTGGGCCTGGTCTTATTCAACATCTTTATCAACCACTTGGATGATGGACTCAAGGGCATCCTGATCAAATTTGCAGATGACACCAAACTGGGAGGGGTGGCTAACACCCCAGAGGACAGGATCACAGTTCAAAATGACCTTGACAGATTAGAGAACTGGGCCAAAACAAACAAGATGAATTTTAACAGGGAGAAATGTAAAGTATTGCACTTGGGGGAAAAAAAATGAGAGGCACAAATACAAGATGGGTGACACCTGGCTTGAGAGCACTACATGTGAAAAGGATCTAGGAATCTTGGTTGACCACAAACTTGACATGAGCCAACAGTGTGACGCGACAGCTAAAAAAGCCAATGCAATTCTGGGCTGCATCAATAGGAGTATAGCATCTAGATCAAGGGAAGTAATAGTGCCACTGTATTCTGCTCTGGTCAGACCTCACCTGGAGTACTGTGTCCAGTTCTGGGCACCACAGTTCAAGAAGGACACTGACAAACTGGAACGTGTCCAGAGGAGGGCAACCAAAATGGTCAAAGGCCTGGAAACGATGCCTTATGAGGAACGGCTAAGGGAGCTGGGCATGTTTAGCCTGGAGAAGAGGAGGTTAAGGGGTGATATGATAGCCATGTTCAAATATATAAAAGGATGTCACATAGAGGAGGGAGAAAGGTTGTTTTCTGCTGCTCCAGAGAAGCGGACACGGAGCAATGGATCCAAACTACAAGAAAGAAGATTCCACCTAAACATTAGGAAGAACTTCCTGACAGTAAGAGCTGTTCGACAGTGGAATTTGCTGCCAAGGAGTGTGGTGGAGTCTCCTTCTTTGGAGGTCTTTTAGCAGAGGCTTGACAACCATATGTCAGGAGTGCTCTGATGGTGTTTCCTGCTTGGCAGGGGGTTGGACTCGATGGCCCTTGTGGTCTCTTCCAACTCTATGATTCTATGATTCTATGACAGCATTGACCCATCATTCCAGCTGCTCTTTCCAAGAAACTTTTAAATATTGAAAAATTGTCAGCATTCTCCTTTGCCCACACCCTCTTTTCTCTAGGCTGAAGACACTAGACTTTTCTCCTCTGATATCTGAAGCTAATTTTGCCTTCATAAAAATTGCCAGAAGGGCAGCCAGGATATCTTGCCACAGCAAAAACAAGTTAGGAGTTATGATGCGCTTAGGAAATAACCAAAATAAACACAGCACAAGTTTTTGTGGACTAGGACACTTGTCTTCAAACTGGTGGGTCAGGATACACTAATGCAGGCTGGGTCTCCGGCTGTTTTGGGACTACAACTCCCATCATCCCTGGCCACTGGTCCTCCAAAGCTAGGGATGATGGGAGTTGTAGTCCAACAACAGCTGGAGAAACCCTGCACTAGAGGGGCATGGCCTGATCCAAGGTAGGTTGCAACAAGAGGACTACCGCCAAGCAAATATATAGGAAAAAGTTAAGAAATGGGTCCCCAAATGCATGTTTGGGTTAAAAGGGGGTCCTGTATCTGAAAAGGTTGAAGATACCTGGACCAGAGTCTACTTCAGGCATAGGCAAATTCGGCCCTCCAGATGCTCTGGGACTACAATTCCCATCATCCCTGAGCACTGGTCCTGTTAGCTAGGGATCATGGGAGTTGGAGTCCCAAAACATCTGGAGGGCTGAGTTTGCCTATGCCTGGTCTACTTCCATCAGAGGCAACAATAACTTTTTTAGTCTTTAGGTGCTATGGGATTCTTTGTTGCTTCTGCCTTCACGCCTAACCCCACTTACCTGGGAGTAAGCCCCCATTCCCATTGAGTTACTTCTGAATAGTCATGGTTAAGATTGCACTGTAATTCTTGGAAGGTTGCACAAACAAATGGGTAGTTTTACCTGATGGCTGAAACCATCTTCTTTAGATGAATATTGTAAACAGTTTTTATCCTCTAAGGGAAGCTCCTGATCGTCTTCAAAACTGCTGGTGTCGTCGTCTGAGCTTATAGGATCAGTCATCATTTTGCAGTCCTGACTGTAACTCTGGGGTTTCTGGTAACTGTGCTCACTCGTAATGTACGTTTCCTCCATCTTCTGGGGTAAACTAGGGGGCTCTCTATGGTTTTGACCATGATACGTCCTTTCAGGGGGGTTAATGGTATCTGGCACAGCCAATACCCTTCTTTCCACTCCAAGAGTTATTTGGTCTGGATCCTTCCGCACACCTGTGCAAGCCCACAAATGAAGGTCAGGATGATGCTTGTTCCTGGGGAGAAAAAAACGAAAGACAAAGGGGTCAAAGTGGTAGAGAAACGAAGTCGATTTCAGCAGTCTGAAGAGGGGATCTGTGTTAACATTTTTTATGAAAGAGATTCGGGTGAGCAGTTCCACGACATGTGAAGTCTGCAGTGTTCACAAGTCCATCAAGTGGAACCAAGTTTGTCTCATGATACACATAAGTCGGTTGACGTGGGGGCGGGGGCGGCAGGGGAACTGGCTCAAATCTCCGTACGTCAACACTTCTGTCTCCACTTATGGAGGCAGCGAACCAGAAAATGTCCGGTTCGACGCCTGAATGCAAAGCAGGGCCTTTTGTCTTTCTGGAACTCAATCTGACGTGGCAAAAGGGGCGGCTTGTCAAAACAAATTACCGAAGTCCTGCAATGACCAGGCATGCTCACCTGAGCACCCAGAGACGGTACAGCTGAACAATGTGACACTGAAATTGCAACACATTGTCATTCCTCGTGGCAGGACCATGTCACCTCTGAGCGTTGCACGGACCTGGGCACTTTGTTCTTCTTAAACAAATATCTAACGGCGATAACAGCTGGTCGAAACCATCAGGAGAAGCTATGGTAGGAGAGCTGAGCACCTCCACATCAAAACTGGCCCCAGTAAAAAACCAGACGCATTCCTTTCAGGTATAATCACAAACGATATTCCTGACAATCAAAGGAAAGCATTCCTTTACGCAATGACAGCTGCCAGGATGCTTATAGCAAAAAATTGGAAAGGGAGAAAAATTCCAATGAAAGAATGGCAAATTAAATTTTGTGAATATATAAATCTGGCAAGACTCACAGCATTTTTAAGGGGATAATCGGACCAGAAATTATTAAAAGAATGGGGATGTGCTAAAGAGTATATGAAAAAACATTGTTCTGGAGTAAGCATATCGGTATGTAATGAATGATGCTTTACAAGGTTAAAGAAAAAGGAAAATGGTGTAAAAAGTATAAAGATAGAAGTAATCTACATTAGACACAACAACTTAGAAGGAGTAAAAATTTTAAAACAAAGGAAGGAAGTCAATATGTGTATATGTATGTAATGACTACATTAGAATGAAGATATGGTTTTATTTGTAGATGTGTGCTTTTTCTTTTGTTTTTTGTGTTCTGTTTTTCTTTCTTGTTTGCATAGTTTTATTTTGGATTCAATGTTTGTAATTTTTGTTGTAATTTTGCACTGAAAATAAAATTTATAAAAAATAAAAAACTGGCCCCTGCTCCCCTGAAACCATTCTATCCCTGCCACGCAACTACCCCAATTTTTAAGTGTCTGATTGTTCTACCAAGGTAAAGAGAGAATATCCCTAAAAAGCAATATGCAATACCAGAAGGCAGGCTTACTTTAGTATCCCAATCTTCAGCTGCAGCCCGCGCAGTATTTCTGTAACACCATACACGTCAGCCAGGAGGTGGTGCGTCGACACAATCTTTTTGGCATTCAAATGAGAGTAGTTCTCTTTTAAAAACGACAGACCACACATGTGGCCGTTATTCAACCAATCTTTATCGTAGAGATATTTGGCACTCCATCTCTGACCTAGAGACAACGAGGGATTCAGATCTTATTCTCTTGCCACCGTTTTTTGTCTTCTATCAGAGAGCGAATAATGCAAAAGAGTGGGTGCACAGGTGTGTATTTGCACAAGTGCCACCACAGCTGCAGTTACAGGCACTAAGAAACCATGCCCTCCGTTTAATAAACAGACCAACTAAACACATTCATAAACCCATATAGGTTTAAAACTCATAAACAGGAGAAGAAATGCATGAAGGGGCCCTCAAATGGATGTCAACATTGGTGCCAGGAAGGCTTATGGGCTCTTACTATAACTTGGGTAGGTTCCTATCACAGAAGAGATTTGCCTGCCTGACCAATCACCTGGTTTTGCAACTTTGGGATGTTCCTGGGTCTGTACCATGAAGCCCCATTTGTGGTCGTTTTGAGGTGTGGTGATTTGCCAAATTTGGATCCTGAGCATCTTCAGGATTTGGAACACCAGGGGAAGAATTAAAATGGCAGACAGATTGAATTTTTTTCATTTAATTGTATTTGTTTTATTCTCTTTCATTGGGGCGTACTTTAAAAAAAATTAATCTGCCTGCAGCCTTTGGGCATACAGTGGATTATAAATCATAAATAGAGCGAGAGAGAGGAAGCATTGCCCTGGTGGAAGGGTAGAGAGCCTCCGACCCAAGGGCCTAATTTGGCCTGTCAAACCTGTTCATTTGGCCCACCAGGCCATTTGGCCAAGCCATACCCACCTGCCACATCATGCCATTATATTATTATTATTATTATTACTACTACTACTACTACTATTACAGTGGTACCTCTGGTTATGTACTTAATTCGTTCTGGAGGTCCATTCTTAACCTGAAACTGTTCTTAACCTGAAGCACCACTTTAGCTAATGGGACCTGCTGTACCGCTGCTGTGCGATTTCTGTTCTCATCCTGAAGCAAAGTTCTTAACCCGAGGTACTATTTCTGGGTTAGCGGAGTCTGTAACCTGAAGCGTATGTAACCCGAGGTACCACTGTATTATTATTATTATTATTATTTATATACCGCCCTATACCTGGAGATCTCAGGGCAGTTCACAGAATAAAATCAAAATATAAAACCACGAAATACAGTGGTACCCTCAGGTTACATATGCTTCAGGTTACATATACTTCAGGTTACAGACTCTAACCCAGAAATAGTGCTTCAGGTTAAGAACTTTGCTTCAGGATGAGAACAGAAATCGTGCTCCGGCGGCGCAGCAGCAGCAGGAGGCCCCATTAGCTAAAGTGGTGCTTCAGGTTAAGAAGAGTTTCAGGTTAAGAACGGACCTCCGGAACGAATTAAGTACTTAATCCGAGGTACATAATCAAAATAAAAACACCCCCCCCAAATACCCACATTTTAAAAGGGCATAGGATCCTCACGGCTTTTAAAGTAAGACAATTAACAAACCTGGACAGGAGTCATATCATCCAACTCCCCACCCCTCCCCTGCCTTAGATGCTTATAAGGGTAGAATATAGCATTGCAGAAAGTGTCACGCTTCCTTGAATTTACTGACCACATCACAAAAATCTCCCCTCTGTATCTCTGTAGATGGAAAACTAGCATGTTGGAGAACTGAGCTAGAACATTTCATCCTGAGGTGCTGCCTTTCCCCAGACAGTTATTTGGGGGGCATGTAGCGCACCTCCTGAAGTCTGAGCAACAACTGCACCATGGATTTCTGCTGACTGCCAAGGCCAGATCCTAGACTATATCACCACAAATGCTGGCTATAGAAACACAGCCTTAAGTGTGTGGGAAATGGGAGCAGTGGCGGTTGTGTGAGCTACTACAGGGGCTTGGAAACGCTGGGGCTTAGCTTGAAAATTTGCTCCTACCAGGTGGGTCCCTGCAAACGTAGCAGATGTATTGCTCCGGAATGCTGTCTTCCAACAATCCCATGCACACGCTGTGCTGCCAACACAGGCACTCTTCACACTGTGGCGGTGATTCAAAGAGAAAGGAAATAATGCATCATAACGTGAGAAGGAATTTCAGGTCCAACCCTCGCTTGGTTAAAATGACAACAACAACATGCAGTCATGGCTGGTGGAAACTTTGGTTCAAAGTATCTAAGGAGGCACCAGTCTCTGGATGCTTTGTCTAGAAAAAGGTAAAGGTAAAGGGACCCCTGACCATTAGGTCCAGTTGTGGCCGACTCTGGGGTTGCGGCGCTCAACTCGCTTTATTGGCCAAGGGAGCCGGCGTACAGCTTCCGGGTCATGTGGCCAGCATGACTAAGCCGCTTCTGGCAAACCAGAGCAGCACGCACAAACACCGTTTACCTTCCTGCCAGAGCGGTACCCATTTATCTACTTGCACTTTGACGTGGTTTCGAACTGCTAGGTTGGCAGGAGCTGGGACCGAGCAACGGGAGCTCACCCCGTCACGGGGATTCGAACCGCCGACCTTCTGATTGGCAAGTCCTAGGCTCTGTGGTTTAACCCACAGCGCCACCTGCGTCCCTAGCTTGTCTAGAAAGACGGCTTATAAATACTGAAACAAATAACGGTTAGCGATAAAGAGAACCAAGGACCGTCTCTCACTCATGTTTATTCCACATCTGATTTCTCAGAACCTGCTCAGACCTCAGGAAAACTGCTGACCCTCAGAGTAGATTGCCTGGAGTTAGAAGGGCCAATGGCAACTCCAGTATAAGGTAGCTTCAGCTAGTCCCCATAAATTGCATGATACAGAACTCTTAGAATGGTCTCTGGCAGAGGAAAATGTATTAACTGTGCCATTGTGAGAATTAAAAATATGTATTATCTCCCCCACCTCCACTGGGGAGCTCCACAGAGACTGAATGGAGGCGCAGTGCTAATTCAAACCTGAATCATACCATTCTATAAGGTTTTTTAAAAATATATATCCCAAAGGGAAAAAAGTTCTGAATAACTGGATAAAAAATTCCATAGAAAACTGTACTGCGAGCAAACTCCTTACCTGAATCATGAACCCATTTTCCTCATCCATTTCACAGATACACCTGACAATTTCATTGAGAGTGTCCTCCTCGTCCTGAGATTCTTCAAAATTGGTTGAATCAAAGTCCTGATTGTACTCATCGCCACTCAGCAGCAAGCTCTCGGTAGAAGAGTCGTCTAAAAACTCCATATCAGAGAGGTCTGAAATTTGAAAACATTACAGAAAACAATACAATTTGGCAAGTGGGTAGCATTGGATTACGGTAGATTGTGTGCATTTGGAACAGCAGACATTCAAACTTCCTCTTTGGATGGACATTGGTATGATGCTGTACTCACAAAAACTGCCTACTTCAAAAACAGAGTATCAATCTTATTATTTTACAGGTTAAAAAGATTTAATACCCCCCATGCTTTCATTCAGAGATCTTCCAACTCAGTTTACTATAAAGCAGGAACTGAAATATAAAACATCATTACACAGTAAAACACCAGTAAAAAAACCCACAAGCAGTAGTGCAATCAAAACGGAAAGGACTGGGATTTTTATTTATTTTAGTGAAGTCTTTACCCAGTGCCCAGAACTTGTAAAATGCAACACCAGGTAAGCCTTCCTGGGGAAAGCATTCCAGATATGGAGGCAACAAAACTGAAAAAGCCTTCTCCCTATTTGCCACCTGTGTGATGGGAGCACCGACAGAAGAAAAATAGGGGTGTGCATTGCTGTTGGGAAGCATTTTTTAAACAATAGTAGCCAAAAGAACAAGCTAACTTTGCTGATGAGTTCACTGGATGAGCTCAGGCAAGCTACTACCAAAAGATGTGGCAAAGACATCTAGATAAGGGTTGGTTCCCCCCCCCCCCACATAAGCAAAGCAAAGCAATTAGGTTTATAGAATATATAAGGGCATGCCAGCTACGCTGAGTATGTGTGTTCAGAGGCAGAATCTCTGAAATTATGAGATGCTGGAGCAGAAAAAACAGGAGATGACAATCTGCAACATGTCCTTTTTGCAAGATTCCAGAGGCATCTGGCTGGCTTAGGGAAACAAATGGGGACAGGCTACTTTTAGAGGGCTGTTATTAGGTTTAGGGTGGGAAATCTACATGAAGCACTTGGCTCATCTGAAGAGTCCTTTATAAAGAAAGAAAAATTACTCTTCAGAAATGCAAAAACAAAAAACTGATAGCTAAATCAGCACATATTTGGTTAATTCCTCAATTTAAGCAGAACAACATACAAGACAGGAAACCTACTTTCACCACTAAGGTCGACAGACAGAATAGCCCTTGGGTACTGATAGGATGTGTTCTTCTCCACGGTTGTGCTCCGTAGTGTCAGTGAGCTCCCAGAAGACCTAGTGAATGGAGAGGAGCACCTGTCCAAGTACTCGAGAGAACTATCGTCAAAATCTGAATAATCTGCAAAGTAATCACAAAACACACCACATGTTATCACTGTCTACCTACATCAAGATGGTTTTTGCTAACACACACACACACACACACACACACACACACACACACACCAAATATAAAAGGTAAAAACAAAAACCACCTTTGCTTAAAAAGTCACTCCTTTTAGCACTGTATCCACATAGTCAACAAAAGAGGTTTAAAGACTGTGTCAAGGCAAATCTTTTAAAATGTAGTATAAACACTGACAATTGGGAAACACTGGCCTGCGAGAGCTCCAGTTGGAGAACAGCCTTTACCAAAGGTGTCATGGGCTTTGAAGACACTTGAACTCAAGATGCAAAGGAGAAACGTGCTAAGAGGAAGGCACGCTTGGCAAATCCACACCGTGATCAACTCCCGCCCAGAAACCAATGTCCCCACTGTGGAAGGATGTGTGGATCCAGAGCTGGCCTCCACAGTCACTCACAGACTCACTGTTAAAATCATGTTTATGATTTTACTCCGCTATGAGTGAAGAAGAAGAAGCACATAGCTTCTAAAACTAACAAACAGGAAATAGCTACCTTAAGCAGATTCACATGGTTTTAGAACACTGCTAGCCTCCAACAGGCATTTCTGGATATGTTTGCACATTCAGGTAAGAAGTGATGAATTACAGCAGCATGAGTCACTTGCTCTTCCCTTTCCTGTGCTGTAACACGCAAAAATGAAACTTGCAAGTTTCCATTACAAGATGTATGAATTCTTGTATGGATTTCATACATCTTCCCATACGGCAGGTGTGGAAATGCTCCCTTCACACGTTACCCAGATGCACAAGTGATTCCTGCAATAACTTCTCACTCCTGTGAATGTGCAACGCAGGTCTGTCGCAGGGTTTTCACTCCAGTCCCTGATCACCAAATCTCAAGATGCCAAGATGACTGACAGAGATGTTTATGAGCAGCACATTCAAAGAGCAAATGCCCAAGAATAAGCACTTGATCGACATCTCACGTGTCAAATACAGAGGACACAACATGTTACTCTTGCATGTAACGCTAAGCCAAAGTATGGCTTAGCATGAATGAGCAAACATGTTGGTGCACATTTAGAAAACTATGAGTGCATAGCTGAGCCACAGTTTGGCTCAGTGCTACATCAGAACCTTAGCTCCTGGTTTGTCATGCTCCAAACAAACCATGATACCACTTCTCATAATGTCAAAATCAACATCGTGACATAATATAATAAAAACGTAATTTTTCGGTTGACCACCAAGTCCAGTATGTACAAAATACAAGTCCTATATAGTCAGTGATGTAGTACATTCTTTTCTAATTTCTTCATCTCTCTTGTATTTTGTATTTTTCTGGTATCTAATTTTTGGGAAGTAGTTCTAGGAGATAACTTTGTGATTGTTACTATACGGCCTATTACGTTTACGTGTGTTTTCAATTGGATTTGCTTAATATAGGCATAGGGCCTGGATGGCGCTGTGGGTTAAACCACAGAGCCTAGGACTTGCCAATCAGAAGGTCGGCGGTTCGAATCCCTGTGACGGGGTGAGTTCCCGTTGCTCGGTCCCTGCTCCTGCCAACCTAGCAGTTCAAAAGCACGTCAAAGTGCAAGCAGATAAATAGGTACCGCTCCGGCAGGAAGGTAAACGGCGTTTCCGTGCGCTGGTCTGGTTCGTCAGAAGCGGCTTAGTCATGCTGGCCACATGACCCGGAAGCTGTACGCTGGCTCCCTCGGCCAATAAAGCGAGATGAGCGCCACAACCCCAGAGTCGGCCACAACTGGACCTAATGGCCAGGGGTCCCTTTACCTTTACCTTTAATACAGGCATTCTGGTGATTAATGGTTTTGTAATTTGCCAAACAAACCATGAACAAAAACCAAGGTTTGTTACTGGCTTACCATTTGCTGGTTTGTTTATAGAATAACAAAGCATGAGCCCAAGCTTGCATGCAATACTAAGCCAAACCATGGCTAATGTCCTGGTAGAAACAGAAGCAGCTGGACCTGGCAAAGGAGCAGAATGGCTATAATTATCTAAATAGGCACCAGCCTGCCTGTCCTTCATGCTAGGCCATAGATTGGCTTAGTGTTGTAGGTGAATGAGGACACTGGGGCATGATGCCAAAAGAGCAATTTGGTCAACGGGCAGTATCTCAACAGATCTAATAAACACATCCTGAAGCAACACTGGAGCAATTTATGCTTAAAGCTCATAATGCATGGAGATCAAAGTAGCAAACAAAGTCTGAAACAGCAGGCAAAGTCTTTAGCTAGATTTACTATATTCTAAACTGTACCATGCTGCTTTGATTTCTTCTTTTTCTTTTTCTTCTTTTTCTGTTTCGACTTGTGATCTTTCTCCTTCTTCTCCTTCCTTTCTTTATCCTTCTCCTTCTTTTTACCTACATTGCAAATGGCAAGGATCGTTATTAAACAAAGGGCATCAGTGTAAAACAAACGCAGCCTGTTCCAAGATTAGGTCATGTGCTTCCAGCCACCTGAGAGTGGAACTGTTCGCTTACAACAGTACTTATGCCTATTTACTCAGAGGCAAGCTCTACAGAGACATACTGGGCTTACTAGTAAGCGTATTTAGGATTGGAGGTGAAGTGGCCAAATGTTTTCGATTTTCAAAGAAGAGGGAGTTTTAAGAGATGAACCAAGAACTGAGCCTTGCAAAAAAAAAATATCTACAAAGGCAATGAAATTTAATGACAATGACAAGTCGTAACTCAGAATTACATAGTTCAAGGTTAATTGTGTTTGAACGAGAGCAGCTAGACAAGGAGGACCTGACTGCAACAGCACTCTCCTCACCTGCAATTCCTAACAGCTGGTATTGAGAGGCATGCTGTCTCCAACAATGGAGCTACGCTACATATATCTACACCACTTCTACAAATTTATTTAATCCACTTTTAAAGCCATCTAAGCTGGCAGCCTTATGGGAGCAAATTCCATAGTTTAACTATGTTCTGTGTGAAGCAGTACATTCCTTTGTCCTGTGACCCCTTAAAACCTTAAAAAGCATTAACAGGTGAAAATAATAATAATAATAATAATAATAATAATAATAATTACTATTATTTTTTTATATATATATAAATATATATAACAGACAGGCTACATTCCTGCTTTCTCAAGCTACAGTTTTGTTTTTGCTTAAAAATTTTTTTGTCCATACCAAGCAGCGACGAGCATCTGTCTTCCAGCTTCGTTTTTCTCTCCGTTTTCAGCATTCCTGCGGATGTAAAAAAGGAAACAGAAGCTTAGCAGAACACTGCTGGCAACAGTGTGTTAAGTCTCTTGGTGGCAAGCACTAGGGACTATGCTTTAGTTCAGTTATACTGCTGGATCTGAAAAGATTAAACGACGGAGGATGAGAAACAAGGAAACGAATCGAAGAGAACTCACATTCACTGTTCTCTGAATAAGAGATGTAAGTGGGAGATATTTATATCTGTTGTAAAAAAAAAACGAGCATTTGCCATGCTAACGAAAAGGGGCACTGAATTATGTTACTCTGAAATTTCCATTTCTAAATTAGCTGTGGCCTCTGTGTATGACTATGATCCATTTCGTATGTGATTCTCTGGGCTAAAGAAGCTGCTAGAGATTATTATCTGAATACGTTTTGCACAGAAGGTAGAGTAAAGAAGGTGTTGCGAACAGGATGAGAGGTCCTGACATTAAAGAAGAGATGAATTCTCCAAGCCAGCACAGTAACCAACTTATCCTCCTGCATCTTTTCCTAATTCTTTGCATCTCAAGAATTCTGTGAGGCCTGAACAGCACTGAGAAGACAGATGTGATTTACTTTTAGATAAAGGGCCAGCAATCTTTTTAAGCCAGATTTTTTGAGAAAGTGCCATGAGAATCTCCCATTCCACTTGTCTTCCCCCCCTCCCCCAGAATTATTTGTTTCCTGAAGTAAACTTCAGCTTTCATGTATTGCTTTGCTTCTGGAAAAGACCGGCACAGTTTATTTGCAGTCTCCTTATGTTGTATACATTGGCAAATCATCATGCTTCCATTTCAGAAAACTGGGTGTGGCTGGGTTGCCACCAACCACGCAGAGCAGTATCAGAGATTTAAGCTGTTTCCAAAATGGTTGCTTCCGAAGATAGCTGAATGAAGGTGTAAGGAGAACCATCGCTAACTACAGTGGGTGGAATCCGACTAAATCACTGCCCGAGTGGAA
Source organism: Podarcis filfolensis (assembly GCF_964270895.1). Lineage (NCBI taxonomy): Eukaryota > Metazoa > Chordata > Lepidosauria > Squamata > Lacertidae > Podarcis > Podarcis filfolensis. Next base: position 80,885,049 of record NC_139603.1, on the reverse strand, counting down.
TGACTTCTGCAAGCACAACTGAACTTCCCCTCCCTCTCTACCCGCCAGAACAGATTTGGGGCAGGGGGTGCGAAGAAGAAGGAGGGGAAGTTCGGTGCACACAATGACTTAGTTAGATACAACTCTTAGTGACAAGGGGTGGCCCAAACATGGCCATAACTAAAACAGCAAATAGCAGGGCCCATTTCATTCACAATGTGGATTGAAAAGTGGACCCACGCACTAAAACAAGAGAATTCAACCAACCTCTCCTTACAGATAAGTGTACCTGAATGATACACAAACACACGCTCGTCGCATTCACACAATGTATTTCCTATATGAGTTAACGTACTCTAAACATACACAACGACAGCTGCATGGACGTTGGCAGCCCAGAGATGGAAAGAAGACAAAGTCCCTACCAGAGAAGAGTGGCAAATTAAACTGTTGGACTATGCTGAAATGGCAAAACTGACCGGGAAGCTCAGAAACCAAGAAGACCAAAACTTTAATAAGGAATGGGAAAGATTTATAATTTATCTTGGAGACCACTGTAAGCAGATGAAAACGTTAGCAGGACTGCAATAACACTTGTTGTGTAGCAAATATAGTGGAGACAACGGAGTAATATAAAATATGGACTACTGAATAATATGCAGTTGAAAGGGTTGACAATGGGACTTATGGAGGGGAGAGGGTGGGAAGTCCAGAGATTCAGAGGAACCTTTAACTTATACTTGAAAAATCAAATAATTTTTTTTCAAAAAAAACCCCACATACTCTAATATACATCTAGACAGCATCTTAAAAAGCAGAGACATCACCTTGCCAACAAAGGTTTGTTTAGTTAAAGCTACAGTTTTCTCAGTAGTGATGTATGGAAGTGAGAGCTGGACCATAAAGAAGGTTGATCGCCAAAGAATTGATGCTTTTGAATTATGCTGCTGGAGGAGACTCTTGAGAGTCCCATGGACTGCAAGAAGATCAAACCTACCCATTCTTAAGGAAATCAGCCCTGAGTGCTCACTGGAAGAACAGATCATGAAGCTGAGGCTCCAATACATTGGCCACCTCATGAGAAGAGAAAACTCCCTGGAAAAGACCCTGATGTTGGGAAAGATGGAGGGCACAAGGAGAAGGGGACGACAGAGGGCGAGATGGTTGGACAGTGTTATTGAAGCTACTAACATGAGTTTGACCAAATTGTGGGAGGCAGTGGAAGGGAGTGCCTGGCGTGCTCTGGTCCATGGGGTCAGGTCACAAAGAGTCGGACACAACTAAACAACAACAACAATATACATCCAGAAATGTTCTAAACGCAGTGGCCTATAGCATTCTGCATGACCTAATACACTCTTGAAAGCCGCTGACAAACGTTTTACCTGATGCCACTGGGGCTACTCTGCCATCAGTCGCCGCTTTAGAAGAATGGCACAACACCATCTGATTGTCTTCCTTCTCTTTAATGGGGTAGTCACTGCGGAAAGCAGCCTCCGCAGTTAACAGCGCCGACACATCCAAGTTGCGGCTTAAGTCAAGAGGGAGGCAGAGTCCGCGCTTCTCAAGGGAGACATGAGCAACATTGGGAACTACATAAAAGAAAGAACAGGATATTAAACGACAGACAAGCACCGCGTTCCTTGAGGTCGCTGAGTTACACACCTAACGTGGCACAGATCTCGTCTATTAGCCAGAAGCTCTTGTCTGGCAGGACATGTCTCGCGAAGGTCCTACGTTTAACACTTGGGATTCTCTCTGGTTCTTTACTTTAGACTGAAATACATTACCCTCCAGTAATGCTGGCGGCTGATTTGGGGCACTGATGGAGAACACTTTTTTATCAGTGACTGGAGAGGGAGAAGGAACTTTTTCTAGTGAACCATGAGGCAACGAACCAGTCGCTAAGCGCTGTGATCTTCTTCTCCGCTGGCTATTTTTGAAGGATCTAAGGGCACTCACTGGCTGTGATGGACCTAAAAAGAGACCTTGCAATGTTCATGAAGCAGACACAGGTCATCATCTTACTCTAATATTTCTAAGGAGGTCATAAGGCGCTTGCCTTAAGTGGTTCCCCATCTATCACAGCATCGCTCTTTACAAATAGAAAAATGGGGGATACCAGGAGACTAGAGGAATGGTTTTTAGCTTCAGTTAGTAGAAGCAGGCTTTTAATGAAAAGGCTTGCAATGGGGGGGGGGTCCCTTGTGATGGAACAAATCTGGCACAAAAGGTCATAGGCAGCACTAATATACCTAAGCTCCCTGATACATTTGATTTCTGACTCTCTCACTTCCTTCTTAACTGCTAGGAGAAAATTATAAACCAGCGATGCTGAACCTGTGGTTGTCTGTGTGTTGTTGGGGCTTCAAACCCCCATCAGCACAAGCTGATGACCAGAGATGATGGGAGATGGAATCCAACAACAACTAGAGGACCATAGGTTCCCTGTTCCCACAATAGGATGTTACAAATAAATGCAGAGTATACCATTTCTTAACATTCCTGAAGCAAGCAAAAAATGATAAACTTTCTGATACAAAACTGTTCCATTGTTTTTGCAACAATGCAATATCTGCTGAATGCCCTCTGTGGGATTGCAGGGCCTGGTAACTTTTTGGCAACTAATATTAACTTATTTGTTGCGCGAGCCTTTCGGTTAGGTTTTGGAAAAGCGCTCATGTGCCTATTGTTCTTTTACTTCGGTCTGAATGTACTAGATCGGTTAAAATCCTGTGTCCTTCACTGTTGCTTTTTATAGTTATTTAATAATTCCAATAGCATGTCAGCCACCTTGGAAAGAAGGTGTGTGCACACGCATGTGTTCCAGCTTATAACATCCTTGAGAAATTAAGTATGGTAGGTTTGATAATGCACTAAGCAATCGTTAGTTAAAACCAGGGGGTAAGTCAACATGCTTGCCAGGTGCTGTGGACTAGAACTTCCATTAAAACACAGGTGCCTGGCGAAGGATGAATGACAGAAGCCATATGTAATACAGCAAGATCTGGAGTGCATCGTATTAGCCATGCCATTGAAAGCCATTATTATATCACTGATTCAGTGGATCCCAATACTGGGCCTTTGGATTCAGAGTTTTAGAATTTTGCTCCTCACCCACTTCCTCCAACGCTACCACTAATACAGCAAGCTGTGTTTGCTATGCATATTGAAATGATCTCATAATCATGCGGATGTGAGTGAATTATGCTGGATTTGATTTATACACAAGTTATGCATAGGGAAGTTCCCAAGAGGAATGAAGGGTCCTTTGTTTTCCTTTGGTCAAATTCCAGGATTTTTAATTTTTTTTTTTTGAGGGGCGGAGGTTTACAATGGGTTCAAATTCAACCAAAGCAAAGCACTTTGCAATCTCACTGATTTCAGTGGAAGAAATTCAAGTCCGTGGTTAACTCTTCTGCTGAAAGCAACGGGACTGCAATGGTTTGGAGGAAGTGAACTCAGCAAAGTTAATTTCCACATATCTACATTCAAGCGATCACTTTAAAAGCTCGCACCACAAAGTCTAATTTGAAAACCTACCTCCTTTCAATGGCTTTCAATGTGTAATATATACAGGGGACTTTATGTTGCGCATTTTTAGCTTCTGTTGTTCTGCTCTTTTATTTATTAATTTTTGGAATGGATTCTTCTTTCATTTTATATATTGTAAACAACTTTAGATCCAATGGAAGCCACTTTATGGAAAATGTTTCTCAAAAAGCAGTGTATAAATTAAAATAAACACAGCTTAAGAAGCCTCATAATTGGAAAAAATATATATATAACCCCCAGGTTTAAAAAGATTGAGGGGGGGGGAGACCTGCAAAATGCTCAACTCTCTACAAAAGCTATAACTATGGTTTTCAGGTCTACCACAATAGCTGCAGATTGTTAAGAGGGATTCCCTTTACAGTGCTATCTTTGCATTGTTAAAAGGCATAAATCATCCTCAGTGAAGGTTACTTACCGACATCATGTGCAATCGCAACAAGTGTGGACGGCAACATTTAATGAGGGAAGATTTAGAGTGTCATTGACTGATGAAGCGTTTCAGTGCAAAAGGGGGCAGGGGGAGAGAATTACATTTGCACAAGCTGTTTCCCCCTTCTCAATTAATTAGCAGCACAATCCAACCAGACGTTAGGTGCGTGCAAGTCCCTTTCAAATCAGCGAGACTTGTTAAGTAGCTATGGCTGGATCGTAACATTCAGCGGAAGATAATTTTAACTTGGAGATGGAAGAAAGCAGCCCTAGGAAGTTTTGTGTGTGTCATTCTTCATTTCCCGGAGAGATGCAAAAGATCTAGAGCAGCGCTTGACAGAATCCCCCATTCTCTACTTTACCGCTGACAAGGGATTAAACCCTCTGGCAGGGAAATGTTAAATGGTACGGTCTGAAAAGGGGGGGGGGGCAGAAGAAAGCAAGCATTATCTTCATCCATTTCCCTACCAAAGGGACTTGGACATTTCTAAATTGCAAACATTTCGCTGATCAGTTTTCTTGCAGTTTTGTACATTCCTGTTCCCCCATCTAAACCAGCCTCCTTTGGACCCTCATCCCAGGGACTGAAACCTATTTTTTTGTTTGTCGTCTATAGCACTAAAAGTAAGAGGAATTGTCACACAGAGAGCAAGAGCCAGTAGGTCCAGCAGGCAAATCATGCCAGTAGATTTTCTCAAGGATGAGGGTGGGGGGGGGGGGACAACAACAACAGCCAAAAAAAAACAAACACCAACACCACACAAGAATGGCTCATCTTCTCTTTGAAGAATCAGGGCCTCCAAAGCAGATCAGCTGTAGCCTTTGCTGCTCCGTGTAACATGACGAGTTGCGCTCTTGCCATGAATTTCCGCCATCATACAAGTGCCATACTGTGTGTGTTTGATATTTCAGTCTTGGAAACAAATGGGTTTACCAAAACAAAAAAACAAAAAAAAAAGCCCCACACACAAAAAAACCCACAAACACACACAACCCAAAACTTCCAGGCAACCATATAGGAAAACTTTTGGAAGCGGCAAAAAGAGTTGGTTTGGGTTTTGTCTCCTTCCTCCTTTCAGATGACCGATGTGCAAGGAGTTTCCAGTACTGGCTACTAAGGATTTGGTGGTGGGGGATAACTTCAGTGGTGAACTTAATTGCATGTACTATCCCATGTCACACTTGCATTCCACTCTCCCAGCCCCCCCAAACCCAGTCTGTTATAAACAAGTCACATTCAAAAGGAAAGAAAAAAAAAGGAAAGAAAAATAACCACCCCAATGATGATTATTTCCCAATATGACTGTAATAGAAGTAATTATGGTATGTTTTAAAATGTCTGTGCTCACTAGTTTTATTTATCACAGAAGAAGGAAGCTGGGAGACCAGGGTCAAATCCTCCACTTGTATTAACTCTGGGGAAATTGGTGATTTAAGGGACTTTATACACCCTGCAGAATCTCCAGATTCTTGTTTGCATTTCTTGCTGCGAGCCTTTCCTGAAGACAAAGTTGAGGGCAACAGTGCAGATTTCTGAATGTTGGCAGAACTGCTAATATCAGCTTCATTTTTTTTCTGACTTTGAGGCTTAGGTGATATCTCCTGAATAAATAATAAGAAATTGATACTTTTATTGCAGTTTCTTCATTGCAGCTCTTGTATTCTATTTCGATTTATTTTTTAAAAGCAACTTCAGTACTTAACAACAGCACATTTTCAGAACATTCCCCCCCCCGCAAATAAATAATAATAATAATAATAATAATAATAATAATAATAATAAACAAAGTTAAGAAATAAGCAAGCTGAAACTTTAAAAAGGGACTCAGCCAAAGACCACAATCCCAATCCAGTGAACTGCTCCAGGGTGCAGGAACCAGGATATGCCCTTGTAATTTCCTTTTCTCGATTCCCCCCTCGTTTCAACAGAGAAAGACTGATCCCCACATGCAGTCCAATGCATGCGTGGATGGGCTCACTCTCTATAGAAAGGGGGGGTGGAATCTACACCTGCAGCCTACTACACATGGATCTCTGGATCAGGATGTGAGGCCGTAAACATGTCTTCAGTTCTCATAAACTGAACGCGTAGTGGCTCTTCAATCATACTAATACATTCGACAAAACCATTTTTTTGCCACGTTTCTGCAGACACCATTACCATAGCAACTTTGCCGCTAATTCTTCAAAGCACTAACCCCCCACCCAGCCCCTAGAAAGCAAGTATTCTGCTTTAATTTTTGTCAGCCCCAACAGCTTACAATTAGGTCTGTGGTTGTGGTGTCCCTGATTCTCTGCAAATTCAGTTCAATTTTAAAACAAGACATGAAGAGTCTGGCAGTGTCCCTTTATTATTATTATTAATATTATTAATTATTAAAAAACAACAATGATTAAGGATTTCCACCCCCGAAGTAATCTGAATGTCACCACATTTATTTGCATTAGGATATCACCCGCTTTCTCCAACAACAACAACAAAACATAACAAAAGCGTTGCAGGCTAATTAATTTGGAAAAAATCAAAGCATACTGCATTTTCGAACATGTGATTGTCTGCATCGTATTTTTGTCCAATAAACGTAAAGGATAATTGTGTCAAGACAGACCTATCTATGTTTAACAAATACTAGCATTTTAGGTTTGTAGCTACTTTCCCACATGGAGTTAAAAATGATTTTCCATCTGGTACGCAAGATCGCTGTGCAAGTAAAACCTTTCATCAAACCATAGAAGAAATTCAGATTATGTGTCACCGCTTTTGGTAAAAGCAAACAAATACAGCTGAACACCACACAAGAAGAGTCGCCACACTCCTAATATGCAAAAGCGTTCTCCAATTTTCAAACCTTTGTATACACAAGTAATGTAATTTTGGTATTGACTGCTTTCTCTTCCGGTGGTTCTGGACATTCAGAGTAAGAGAAGAGGAATGGACAACTTCTAAACTGAGCCATTTTTTATATAAACGTGCAAACCAGCCACCCAAGTGGGTACAGACATTTTTCACAAGTACATTAAGATTAATGTTGCATTTGGCATTACGGATGAAAGACAGGATAGGGTGGGTCTGCAAACGAGTATAAAGTCCTTAAGTTGTCCACCACTCGTGCTCTAGACACTAAAAAGCCACACTGGAAGTACCACATAAGAGCCTGGTGGTGTGAAATGTCCCGTCCAGCTACCAATGAACCAGCAATTCATGCACATTGAGAGTATAATTTTTTCATGTCCAACAAGGATTTGAAGGATTGCAGAACATATCTAGGCTGATTGAGAAACTTATTTACCAAAAATTAATTAGAGCCGTAACTTGTAAATAAATGATTTTATTGTTTATCTTCACATGTGTGAAAGACATCACTACAGCAACCATTACTTTCAAAGTTACAAAATTATTTAAAACAAGGTTTTAAAACTTGTTCTAATAAGGTGCTTAACCTCTTAACAAGGACAAAATTAAACATTAGAAAAAACCTTAAACGAATGTTACTCGTTCATCTAAGCAGTTGTTGCTCAAAAGGAAAGAAAACATGGCCCAACCCTAATACAGTTAAATAGACTACTGTACCTGCTTCATGTAACCTGAGGGTTTAGGGTTAAAACAGTTGTAAACCAGAAAAGGGGTGGGGGGATCAGCAGCCTAATAAGACTGCTGGCCTGAAATTCTCCTCTGTATTACACTTGGGGAAAAACTGAGCCATAATTTAACCATAAATGTTATCGCTGTAGACAGCTTAGCCATTGCAAAGTCATTCTGGCCCGAGACAGATTAATCCTGGCTCCGCTCAAAATACAAATTGGGAACCAGACTCATGAAAGAATGCTCTCCCTCCTCCATTCCTTTCCCCGAATTAACCACAGTTTAGAGTCATATATGCACTGATGCAGACCGTAACTAACATGTACTGGGGTTTCCTATAACCATGGTTTGAAAACCCACTTAAAACCATGGTCACTTGGGTTCAAAAGGAACTATGGTTTGCATTTATTTTGGTGCAACTTTAAACCATGGCTAATACTAGGTGGGAAGAATTGCTTTGAGGTGCTCATATGTCTGGCTTCCAATCTGTATGCCTTTTTTTTTTAAAAAAAATTATTATTATTTTGCTGGGAGCCAGTGTTACATCTGCCCAAGACCTCTAAGGTTTCACTCCTCAGTCGTCGTTTGTTTCAACGGAGCTAGTGGCTAACTTTAAAAAGGTGTGCAAATTCAGAATTTTCCCTACCAAAAAAGAATGAGTAGGGGAAGCAAAAAGCTCAAGTTTGGTTTCCCGTGAGAACATTTGCTAATAACTAAACAATTTATAAAAGAGAGTCCACATAACCAAAGTGTTTGCAAAGACACATTTCATAGGCTGTTAATTTGAAATGCTGACAACAAGCTGTAGATACGCAATTGTAAACTTCCGACAGAAACAAAAACCAGCCATGTTTCGTTTAAAATACACAAGTATTTTGTTGCTACAGAACCAAGTCGGCAAAACTGAGATAGTTTCAATAGTGGCTCTGCTTGGTAAGTTAAGGTTAGTGCTGCACTGTTTGCGGAAGAGTCATCAGGTTGTCAATCATTCCATAACTTATTTTAATTGGGGCGGGGGGGCGCATGTCTGCATTGTAGAAGGAAACTGGCTGCAATGCCCCAAACTATTTCCTAAGGGGCAGATTCATTGGGATGCCACAAAAAAAGATTGCTTTTCCATTATGTGTTGCCAGGCACATTTGGTGAGAAATAGTCTGTCTAACTCCCTGTTTCTTGCATACTGTGGTCTTGGTATATGTGGGTTTCTCTGCAGAATCAAATCCAGGTTTTGTAAGGGTGTGGAGCACTTGGTGTGGGCGTGGTTAAGAAGTGAGCAAGAGAAGAGGGCTTAAGGGGCTGGGTTTTCACATTTTGAGTGCCTTCCAGCACCTCTGCTTTTATGATGCCTACAACTACTTGATCAGCAATTTGGGGGCTGCAGCCTTTATCCTTAAATACGCGAGAAGAAAAAGGTAAGGGTGGAACTACATGTTACAAAAAACACAACGCTGCCACTGGAAAAATACTAATTCCTATGCTGAGTCTCGCCCCACACCCGCCAACACAAACACACATACCTTCCATAATGTCTGTTTCACTTACTGCATGTCCTGATGTCACTTGCAATGTGTTTTTCCCCCTACTCTTGCAGGGAAAGCACACGACATCAGGACAAGGGCTACAATGGCAAAGCCTTCAAATGGTGGGTCATGAGTCATGCTCTAAGTGCCACCACCACATTACTTTTTGCTTGTACAACTTTGGTTTTTTTAAACAAAAAACCAAAGTGGAAAAGGGGGTGGGGGTGGGGTGGACAGTAGGTAAAGCAGAGGGATAGGGAGACAGGAAGTGAAAAAAGAAAAAGAGCAAGAACAGTAAAATAAATTAGAACTGTGTCCATCTTGCAGACTGGAGCTAAACAAGAGTTCTGGATGCAAGGAGTTTGAAGGCTACTAGGCTAGATGTTATGGAGGTGACTCAATAGAAGCCTGCCATTTTTAGTGGCAGCCGTGTGTTCTTTGAAACATGCAGTACTGCCTTAAGAAGCTGCAACGCATAGCAACACATTCTCAGCTCTTAAGCAAAAGTAAAAATACATTACGGCAATGCATTGACACCGCAGTGACTCAAAAAGGGCTGTTAAGACCTAGTCACAATTGAACCCTAGTTTAGGGATCGGGAGAAGTTGTGGGATCTCTTTCTCTCTCACACACACAAACATTTCCCTTCAAACATACAAAGTGAGTTAAGGAGAGTATCAGATCCATTTTCATCTAGTTTGGGAGTCACACAGCTCCAAAGCCAGTTACAGAAGGGCAGGGGGAAATTGACTTCCGGTTCCATGGCCCAATTCCTAAATCCAGGCTCAATGGTGAAATCTGCACTGGCCGTTAAGTGAAAGCTGCAGATACCATAATTAATGCGCTACCAAAACCAGCACAGGTTTAATGAGGGGAAAGAGTGGAGAGGAAATGTAGTTGCCTATATAGGTTACTTCCTTTGACCCAATTATTTAACGCAATATGGAGGTATGTTTCAGAAAAGGGTTGGGGTTTGTTGTGAGGGGGGAGTGGTAGACGAAAAGCACTCTTCTTAAAAGGGGGGTCTTTTTTAAAAAGTAAAAAGAAACGAACTACCCACTAGACAACAAAAATCCACATTAAAAACTATATTAAGGCTCTGATCTGAATAAATTAAAAAGCTGTATAGATTTAGGGCTCTCTTTAGCTACCTTTCGGGCAGAATTAACTAACACAGAAACACTTCCTTGATTCATTCTTGCCTGAAATGTGCTGAACGTGGTAGTTTATGGGAAGGTGAACAGGAGTCCAGGGAACAACCCACATGCACCTGTGACGTCATCCTGTGGGTGTCTCCACCCACCCACAAGGGAAGCTGCCAGCAACTGGGTGGGTGGGGTTGCAGTCTATGTGGCCAAAGTGAGCATAACACCAATTCTTGTCCGCCTTCACTTCCTGTTTGATGCACAGGCTTCAAAACAGAACAGGAAGTCACAGGCACCATCATGCAATGGGTCTGTAAGTGACTCCAGTATGGCTTTTAGTTTACGGGTTCTGGCCAAGCAAAGGCGCACGTGTATAAACCCCGGGCGGAATCACTGACCAGAGCTCTACTTGCGGGGGGTGGGGTGCTGCAGGTAGAGTGACTTTAGAGGATTGCCCTCTTCTTCAAGAATGAGCGGGCAGGCTAGGTGAGCTATGTTGGCTCTGTTGACTGGGAAGCACCCAGTTCAAAGAGCTGCAAGCTGGAAAGAGCTTGGTTTTAAGCTGGAGACTGAAATTCTCCCTGACAATATGCCTACTCGTGAGTTAGGAGGCTGGGTAGCAACCACATAGGGCATGGCAGGCTACCTGCTTATGGACAGACATTCTTCTTCTGTTTCTGCATCCAAATTGCAGACCATGAGAATGTTCTGAAGAAATGGAATTTAATAAGCACGTAGGGGCTTAGAAGAATAGTTTGTCCTTCTCTGTGTGCACATGCCTATAAACTAACATATCTAGCACATTTTCAGATACAGGCTCATTCCTGGAAGTCATTCCTATGTGTCAACTAATAGCATAAAAGCAGCACCTACGACTGTGGTTACTTATCAAGACGTGTTAATAGTAGGCACAGCCATGCACAAAATGTGCGACCGGAGAAAACTCAACGGAGTGGAACAGGCTGGAGACAATGCGGCCATCCTCCACTTTAGATGTGGACTCAAACCAGACCCCTAAGATATTTTTAATGTCTTCTTTTTTCCTCGTATTTATTAAAAAATATACATCCTAGCAAAAAAAGGTATGGCTCATTGAACAGTTTCATAAAACACATACAAGTTTACAACACCAATTCTTACAATAGAAAGGAAACTTCTTACAAAAGAAGTTCTGGCAGATGTAAAAAAGAAACCCCAAAAAAACCCTGTGTCGAAAAGCACAAACTGAATTTGTGTCAAGGGTCTTCTAAGCCACTTGTGGGCACAATTCCAGCTATATTGAAACGGTACCTGGGGACAGACATCTCTGAGCTTTCGATTCTCGGGATGTTCGCCTATGAAAATAAAGGTAGCCACGATCTGGGACATCAAGCTGTCTGATCCAAAAGTCCATACCACAGAAGTCAAGCCCAGACTTAAATCTGAACCTGCTTCCATGCTATGCATCCTTAGGATCGCAGACTTACTTTCATTAACTCCATTTATGCAGAAGTGTAAACATAATTCTTTAGTCCCCTATTTACTTTCTGTCTGGCAGAGCAACGTTAACATCATGGACCTGATATTTCCCATGGTACATTCCAGTAGGACCCTTGCAAAAGAATCAAACTCTACAATTTCATACCTGCTCCAAGACTGGAGCTGCTTGTTTGTTGCCTTCCTTTTTTTCAGCACCATCAGCGCTGACGGCTTTGGATGCCAACAACCCTGCAAAAGAAGAAGGAACACAGAGATAGGATTGTTTTGAATTCACTTCTGTCTACTTGACGACAAGTATCATCTTATGGGTGGATCTGAGTAGACTCCGTCTACATGCTTTATGGAAACACAAGGTTTAAACGGCAAAGTCTGATGCTTTATTACTGACTGGTAGTTTTACGCTGTCCTGACATTGGCTTTAACAGAACCCTTGGTGCCCAAAGCCTTCTCTATATTCAGGTAAATGCATGCAGGCTTCAAAGTGAGGAGGGAGCATTCACTCAAGCCCTGCCATCAACATGTCTGCACCTGCCAACTCTGCTTCCGAGCTTCAGCAGTTGAGAGCCAAGATACGAAGGGAGATGCCAACTACATTCAGCTGAATAAGCTTAGAAGCGACCTGTGATTAGGAGCCTTGTTTTCCAGGACCCCTGCTGGACGTGAGAACATCTAAGAACATGGGTAGGCAAGCAAAGGCCCGCGGGCCAGATCAGGCCCAATTGCCTTCTGGATCCGGCCCGTGGATGGTCCAGGGATCGTCGCATGATCGCCAGCACACGCGTTCTTTCCCTCTCCCTTACACAGGGGCGGCGCCTCCTCCCTCCCTCCTCCTGGCTTCTCCCTGCCCTGCCTAGAGGAGGAAGGGGGCTGGGCTTTGTTGATGCCAGCAGCAGCAGCAGCGCACGAGCGGCTGCCATTCTAACCAGCCCCTCTCCGGAGCCCTTTCACACGCCGCTAATCGTCCCTCCGCCACTGCCACCAGCCCCTGCTGCTCGAAAGACACAGGTAAGCAGCCAACAGGGCTTGTGGTGCTCTTGCATCAATTTTTCCCCCCAAAATATAGTCCGGCCCCCCACAAGGTCTGAAGGACAGTGGACTGGCCCCCTGCTGAAAAGGTTTGCTGACCCCTGTCTAGGAGTGTGAGAAGAGCCTGCTGAATCAGGCCACTGGCACATCTAGTCCCAGGCCCTGTTCTCATAGAGGAGTAATAATAATAATAATAGTAATAATAATAGTAATTTATTATTTATACTTCCCCAGCCACTCTGGGCGGCTTTCAACAAAATATTAAAATACAGTAATGCATCACACATTAAAAGCTTCCCTACACACGGCTGCCTGTACATCTGGGATACTGGGGTCAGGGCTTGCACACATGCCCTCGACCCAGTTCAAGCCTGCATGCATTCTGATAAAACACGCGAATAAGAGTTCAAGGATCTTACTAAAATCAGACTTAGTATGTTCTCCAGCAGCAAGACCTGGGTTTGACTAAGGCCGCAGGAACCCTCCCAGGCTGGTTTCTTTCTTTTTTTAAAAAAATAGTGACCCACAGAGGAAAGTCTTCTCTTCCCTATACACCTACTGCTACTGCACTGCAGCTGCAGTATGAGCAAGCACACATGAATTCCACCTGCCAAAGCAAATTTGTATTTGCACGTTAGATGTCACTGGGCCCTTCTCACATCACTTGTTTTATAGCCCTTTGTACAGTGATGTAACAGGTAAGCAGCATCTAATTATAACTGCTGCAACAGTCAATCACAGGTAAAACTGCTGTTTTTATTCAGTGAGACAGAGATACAGTGGAACCTTGTGTTTTCAAACTTAATCCATTCCAGAAGACCATTCGGCTTCCAAAACATTTGAAAACCAAGGATCAAAGGGCTGGCTGAAAAGTCAATAGCAAAAAAAGGAAAAAAGTCTCGGGAAGCCGTTCGACTTTCAAAAATCGTTTAAAAACAGAAGCGTTCACTTCTGGGTTGTCAGCATTCGGGTTCCGAATTGTTCGGTTTCCGAAGCATTCGACAACCGAGGTTCCACTGTAACTGAAATGAATAATGACGTATTTCTTTGTTGCTCATAAAATCTGTTAATCAGTAGTCAATCAGAGTTTCAGTTGAATTATAAGGTTTGTAATAATAACAATTATTATTTGTTATTTGTACCCTACCCATCTGACTGGGTTGTCCCAGCCACTCTGGGTGGCTTCCAGCATATATAAAAACATAGTGGAAGTGTAGCTTTAATGCAGACTTGCAGATGCTGTCATACTTATGCATGATACAAGTAAACCTTGACCTTGATTAAAAGTATAAGGTTAATAAAAGCAGAGAGAGCAGAACACATTTATATGCTGCCTTCCAAAATATATTTGGATGGCCATGAAGTCAGTTTCTTATTATAAAGCAACAGGGTTTATGTGGTTTTCAACTTGAATTAGAAAACCCAGCAGGCAAGATAACATTTTGGCCTCTTTTTGATGGAGAAAGGCAAGCCAGAAGCCCAAAGCAATTAAACATGCTTTTCAGCTGAGCCTGCTTGTAAGTTTCCCTAGGTTTCTTCTAATCAACAGAAAATTCCAGTCGTGAGGAACAGCACTAATTGTTTATTTGAAATAATTTCTATCTTGTTCTTTCTCCTTAAGGAGAACTGAGCGGTGTATATTGAAAACAGTAACCAAACATGAACAAGCAGTGAAGTGGTAAGTAACCTGATCCCAAGCCATTTAAGGATTTATAAGGTCAAAATCAGAATTTCGGATTGGCTCGCAAATGAAGAGGCAGTCAGTGAAGTAGGGGTAACATGAACCCTCCTATATCCCAGCCCCATAGAAAGCCTGGCTGCAACATTCTGAACCAACTCAAGTTTCTAAATGGTTTTCAAACACAGGAGCCCCACAGAGCATGTTACAATAATCCAGGGGAGAGGCAACTTTAAGGCATGGATCACCATAGGGTCAAGAAAGGGATGTAGGTGGCAAAAACAAAACCCTATTCTTAATTATGCAAAGGTCTCCTGGTCACTGTCAAGGCCTGAAAAGCCAGGTCTAAGGCTGGGTCCAAGAGAGCCAGAGTATTTGGAGGGAGAGCAACCCGTTCTCACTGTCATTTCTTAAAACGTGGTTTCCAGAAATTTAACGGAGAGTAAGGATTAGACGAAGTAAACAGGGGCATGTCAGAAGTGACTAGGCATTCCAAGTAATGGAATCCCCTCCACGGTTCAACATATTTCTAACTATAGTACAGGATGTGGAGGGCAAACATCACTTTCATATCTTGGCTGCTACTGAGGACAGAAAGCTGGACTTGATACACTTTTCGTCTGATCCAGCAAGTCGGTTCTTATCCATCTAAAGAACAGCTAATCAACATGGCAATATGATCAATGCCACAGACATACAAAAGATCCCATTGTCTCCTAATACACACTTGAAGAGCACCTTATGTGAAAGACCCAAAAGCACAAAACCAATGAACAATTCACTTTTCAAAGATTTAGAAAGCTCCCCGACAATGCAAAATAAGCACAGCATGTGAGCATTTACACAATGCAGCACCTTAGAGTAGAAGTATGGATATTTGTAACAAACCAAGGCAAAAGCAGCCACAATGCCAAGTCTTAAAGGAGAGCTTACCAGTGATCTTGTTAAGCCGGGCCCTCTTTGCCTGAAATGAGTTGCCTAGGTTATTTTTCCTCTTGTGCGCCAATGCATTCTCTGCCTGTGCAAAGGCAATCTTTGGGACGTCCACTAGAGGGAATCCTGCGTTTATAAGAGATGAAATCACAGAATAAGGTCATATTTCAAAAAACCTTGCCCAAACACAAATATATTGTGCAGCACAGTAAGACATTCTGAAAGAATATTCAAAAGTGTCCAACAGCTTTATCTGATTTTTTAAAAACATGGAAGTTCTTCTGCTTGCAGTTGCTGTTTCATAAATCTAAGCCACCCGGGGAGGTAATAGACAGATTACTAACACCCACCCACACAGTCTACTTTTTCTGCGACAGGGTGGGGAAGGATGTATAAAAATTTAGTTGTACCAAGTGTCTCACTGGATGTAGGCTGCTCTTCCTTCTTCTGAACTTCCTGGACAATTGCTGAGGTTGACGTTTCTTCCTTCTTTGAAGGAACTTTAAACCACTTTCTCTCCTCTTTGTCTTTATTGCTGTTCGCGCTGGTCCGAGGTTTAACTCCCGCTTTGTTTTTGGCAGCGGCCACCGCCGCAGCTTTGACCAGAGCGATCCAGTCCTTTCGCCGCGAAGGAGAAAAGAGGGAGAGAACAAGGGGGTGAACTAGGCCAAAATGAAATCCAACTGTGACTAAATGGGTCTTGGGAGAAAGGGAACTTTTTTCATGTTAAATGCATTTTTATAGATTGGCGCAATCCACTGAGTTTTCCATTTTCCATGCAAACTGAAAGGAAATATATACCCGTCACATATTTTGTACAGGCTGCTACGTAACATATAGCATGTACACATGCATGCAAAAAAAGAGAGAGAAGCAAATTTTTTTTTGGGGGGGGGGGGGAGGCAGCAGCTCTTAAAGCCGAAAACACCAGTTTAGCTTAGCCGTTTTTCTCCCTGGCACTCAAAGATGCTAATCATATTTCTTAAGCATCTATAAATTTGGCACTGTACAAACCAAGACATAGAAAATATGCTTTATACTAGGTCAGACTATGTGTCCAGCTAGCCTAGCTACGTCTATTTTGACTGGTAGAAGCTCTGCAGAGTCTCAAGGAACTTTCACATCACCAGTGTTCAGAATGAACCTAGAACCTTCTGTATCAGTGACGTACATTTTCAAGAAACTGTAAACTGGGGGGGGGGGATCCTATTCCAGGGTAATTTGTGTAGGATAATATTCAGCTTGCTTTGGAAATTTTTCTTATGTCCTAATTTGGCATGTTTTCTCACATTTTGTAAACAAAGCTATAAGTTCTGAAACTGCCAAACCGGTGTAATATTGCATTTGCGAATGGCATATGTTTATTGTTAGCAATGAATTTAGGAAGAAGAAAATGTTCTGTGGAAAAATAAATTTAGAATTTAAATTCTATTTTTCTTCCCCACCAAAACATTCCTGTCCTACAGGCAAAACAACATCTCTTATGATTCTATCGTCTCAACTATCTCCTCGATTTGCTAAGGTTAGTGCTCAAAAAAGGGAAACATACTTTGATAACTTAGCTAGGTTTTCCCTTAAAGCAAGATTACTGCATCCCACTGCAACATCATTAATTTCTCCCCAGGCTTTTAAGCTGTTCTTTGAAGGAAAACATCTGGAGCAGTTAGTGATAAACTAGCATCTCCTCTGTTCCATGACCTACTGTTTTGCAAGCACTACAGAGATCTGAGAATCTTTAAAGGTGGAATCAAGGGCTTGATAAACATAGCATGTGTAGCCTGCACATGGATGTACCCATAGTACATGTAATCTAAACGCTCAAACACACCTTGCATGAAGAAAGAAGTTTTATGGGTGGGATTATTTCACACGGAGTTCAATCTCTGACAAACTGGCTGCATGTTATTTTTCCAACACCACATCAAGGGAGAGCTTTATTTTACAACAGCCACCTTCACAAGATCAGCTTTGCAAAGAAAGTTTCAGACCCACAGTAAAGCAGACAGCAGTCTGCTTTGCACATAATGTTAAGCCATAGTTTAGTTAAACTTCTGAACCTAGCTCCAGCAAATCTTGAATTTCTGGCAAAATAACACAACATGAAGTCATGGTTTCTTGTTGGCTCACAAACCATGGCTTGTTTTTAGCTATGGTTTGGCACTACTTAACAGTGTTGCTTAACCACGGTTTGTTTGATTACCACACCTCAAGATGCTTGCCAAGCTAATTTCCCAAGCTTTGAAGAAATAAGCCGTGGCTTGTATGCTTATCTGACAGAGCACCCAAGGTTTGCTGAACAAACCACAGGGAAAACAAACCACAGCCAGTGATTCCATGCCTTCCAGACACTTATTCCCCAAACTAAAGCTGTGTCACATGAGAGCTATTTTACAGAATGGCAGCATATGTATTTAGGTGCCATCTGAGTGACACTGAAGGCAGACTAAATTACCATTTATGTTTATGGTCCTAAAGTCTATTAATTAAATATATCTGAATAAAAGCAGCCAGGCTGAATCAGACTTGACAGTCCACTTCTAATCGACTACCCTGTTTCCTATAGCTGCCTGTCATATGTCTCACAAGCAGGGCATGAAAGTGACAGCACGTCCCTGCTGTTGCCCTCCAGTAACTGATATTGAGTGGCAAACTGCCTCTAAGCAGAGACCATAGCATTCAAATCTGCTTTTATTAGTGTTCTTTCATTTCTTTTCAATTCAATGTTTTGCTACACAGTCATCCTGAGACACAATTTTCCGAATGGGGAGCATGATACTGGAACGATGAGAAGAGGGGTAGGTTAGTAATGGAAAGGAAGACTGAAAACAAGCGACTTGATGGGAAAACATAAGTTTTCCTGGCAGGTGGGATGTGTGTGTTATTTAGAACTACAGGTTTTAAGACCTGTATGAGAGACCTGCTCCTAGACTCTTATTTGGGAGCTACACACACTCAGCATATCTCTACCATTATTCTTAAAAATCTGCTAACATATCCTCTTCCTGCAAATGTTTGGCTTTATCACCTTTCCACTGTCTTTAAATTAAAAAAAAAATGTACATTTAAATGCAAGACCGGGGAAAAGGAAACAACTGTTAAGACACTATAATAGCAAGTTTAATCAGAAAATAGATTATACTATCTTTAGAGTTGGTGGCTGATAAAAGTCATCTAATAACCATTCTCTACATGGCCAGCCGCAATAAGGTTTCATGGTGAATCTGCATACAAGAAATCACTATAATTAACCCTCAGATAAGAGTTATCATACTGTTTGAAGTTGCCACATTTCCTGTGGGATTATGTCAAAATCAATCCAGAGCATGATAGTAACTGCATGTTAAATCTGCATGCAAACATCAGGATGCTATGGAACCAAAACCTTATCTCACCTGTTCATAGGGTTATTTCAAAAACCCACATATGTCACTAAGGCAGGGAACCTACAGCCAATCCTAGCTCCACGACACATATATCTATACAGCAACACATTTGTCACATTCACACTTTACATATTTAGGCATACGTCTAAGTGTAATTGGAAAGCTGCCTATAACCAGCCACTGGCACAGGCTACTTAACTACTATTTTGGCTTCTTATATTCATAAATTCTCTCAAAGTCTAAGGCTATTTAGAGTATAGGCAAGCTATTGCATAGCTTTTCAGGACAAACGTGAACTGAATTTAAAAACAAACAAACAAATAAATAAATAAAATTTGTTTGTGGGAGTTCTGGTTTCACTTTGATTTTGTGAACTGAACTAAAAAAATGTCCAGCATTAATTTTCCATGCTGGATAAATCAATAGTTTTTCAAATTGCTAAAGTATTTGAACTGAAATTTGTTTTTTGAAGGGGCGGGGGTAGGGAATAAAGCATACCTAACGTAGCTTACATTTTATACTTAAAAAACTCGGCTTGCAACAATTTGCAACTTAGCTTGCCAATTATTTCTACTGGAAAACTTGTAAATATTTTTAAGAGATGGCAAATCAATACAAACACTTCCTTAAACTGTTTAAATTTTAAAGGCACTAAAGAGCTGTGCAATTACATTATATATGCATGCATTATTCCCAATGACAGCCACCTGAAAAACATTACTTACACCTTTGGGGCTACCAGGTTTTACTGGTATTCTATCCCCTGAGTTGAATCCAGGCTAATTTATTTAGCTTCCACTGAAATCAACGGAACGAGCCAATTAATGACTAACTTGACCAACTGATTTCAATGCGACCTGCAATCAGTAACTCGGTTTGGATACGACCCATTCATTGTTATGAATGGATAAGGTTGCAGCGAGACCACTGCTGGATCAGGTCAAAGGCCCAACTAGTACAGCAACCAGTTCTCATTGTGGCCAGCTGCACACTTGTGATTCCTAGAAACAGGTATTCAGAGGCAGTATAGAAAACATGGCTGTCATGGCTAGTAGACATTGCTAGCCTTATCTTCCATGTATCTGTCTAATTCCCTTTTAAATTCATCTAAGCTGGTAGCTATCATCACATGGGAGGGAACTGCCTTGTTTAACTATGCACTGTGTAGAGAAGTACTCCGGCATAATCCTATGAAACAATGCGTTTTCTGAAATGGGTTATTTTCTGTATGAAAGCACAGCAGTGGGAAAGTTTGTGGGACATTTCCACTCCATTATCAGTGGCTAGGGAAAAAGGTCATGTCTTATATAACACTGTCCAGAATTCCAGCTGGTGGGTGATAGTGATCTTGCACGTGCTTTTCCCACCTATGTATTAAGAATCTGTGCTCCAAAATTAAATGTATTCAGATATGCTCATAATTTAGATGCCCCCCCCAACTGTGAATTTTAAAAGAGCTGCATTACGCAGGGCAAAGAGTTTCCCCTCTAAAAGCTGCAAGGAGCCACAAGCCTGACCTCTGGCACCTGTACCTTTATAATGCAAGCATCTGCAGAAATGTGCTTGCATATTAAAATATTTGCCTTCTGCACACACGCACACAAAATTATGTATGGCAGAGTAGCCAAAAAGCAGCATGAATTCACAACACTTCTCTTGAATGTTACAATGAGTTTGTGTGCTGCGTTGGAATGGGAAACCAACCACACAAAGTAAGGAAGGAGATACCTTTTGAGGAGCAAATCTCTGTAGAGAATTGTGCAAACCTGCAAGCTTCCTGACAGTTATTTGCAAAGCTTGGGTGATCTGACCACACAAAACTGATCATCTACTTCTCCAGATCATCTATTTCTCCACCACTTAGCATTTCTTTCCTACCTCCACCATCCCAGACATCTCCAGTGACCCAAACAGCTAGCCAAGAGCTGCATGTAATAATTTTGATTGTTTGCAAAATCTGAAAGCTGCTACCGTTGAGTCAAAGCACAGGAAACTGTGTAAGCAAGGCACAGAAACCATGAACACTATCTCAGAACCTCAGAGGCTGTACAAAATTCCTTTGTCTTAAGATAAAGCTACTACTTTATTTCGTTTTCTTACGTTCCTAACCCACCTTTCTTCCACTATGGAGAACGAGGTGGCATACATGCGAATCCAAGGTCCTCCACCCAGGCACTGACCAGGCCCAAACCAGTTTCACTCCACTGTGGTGGTCTAAGCAAATTTTGCTAGAGGCACAATTCAGAACCACCTTTCAGCTTTACAAGTGAGAAAGCAAAACAAAAAGCGACATTCCACCACCAACAGTTTCATCAGTAACAGATAGCTACCTTATTGTCACCTTTCAGATGCTTGTCCTCTACAAGAAGCTTTCGTTCTCGCTGGAAACATTATGCCTACCTGAAACATCATCCATCCTGGGCACACCTGAACCAACACTGGACTGCTCGCTCTCACCTTCTGAGGATCTACACAGCTCTGCCCCACCTCTCTGACAGCTCTCATTTTCCACCTACTGTCACCTCTTCTGCTGGTCCTGGCACAACCGGGTTTTCATGGCTTCTCCTCAGCTTCCGTTTCCTGTGTGCCAAGAGCCCTCCCTCTCCTTCAAGTCCCTCAAAACTCACTTCATGTGGATCGTTATCCGTCACTAATCTCAGCTCCGGCGCTATCTGCTGCCACTCACGCGCCTAATTATATCGAAGATAAAACACAAACATGGAAACAGAAAGAGACAAGTTATCATAAACGTCTCTCCACCAGAAGACTCCCGTGCGCACATCTTTCATAATACCTCGTATCCCTCCCTCAAAAATATCTGTCTCCAAACTCAACAGTTTAAATCTTTTTCTAAATAAGAACATAACCTGCAAAATCTATGCAGTTAATTCGCTTTGCCGTGCCCACCAGTCATGGTTTGGGGCCAACCAAAGTCAGAAAATCAACAGTACCCCAATGCTAGAAAACTATTGGAAGAATAATATTTTCTTCTGCAAAATTAATACAAGGTATTACAACTTCTACATTAAGTGACACAGGGAGAGAAATTTTAACAACGAATAGTATTTTTGTTAATTGGTGGCTTATATATCTATGTGTATATTGTTGTATCACTCATGTAGTTGCTCTCAATCAAATGCAAGAAAATTTCTGAGATTGAAATGAGAGAAAATAGGTGAGGAATCTAAAAGTGAATACTGAAATGCATAAGCATGCAGTTTTAAAGGCTCAGACACTACACCCAACCAAGTTTAATCCAAAAAAAAACACCCCATTTCTGTTGGATACATACATATTGTTGGACACAAATGTATCTAGTGATGGTACATTTGCCATTTCATTTCCATATTGCAACTAAATGATATGAAGCTGCAAGTTGAAAATAGTAGACAGAAAAGTAGTATTTTTGACAACATAGCAAAAACAAAATTTTGCTGCGTTTATCTATCTGAAATGCTCCATCACAAAATGATTTGAAAGGAATTCTGTCCAACTTCTCCTTCTGGTTTTCTTTTATACAAGTTTCGCGCTGTTGGACCACATCCTAATCATTTAAAAGTCCTCCTCCTTCAATAATTTTTTTGCTATGGCTAGTTGCACCCTGCATTATTTTACAATAAGGGCTTACTTCACGTTCAAAATTTCCCACAGCTCTATGATGATAACACATTACGCATAAACAACATTTTTATTGATGGTGGCTCTACCACTGTGCAGATCACACGTGCATCTAAGATGGAGCACGTTCTCGAGAACAGAAAGCCTTGTTTTGACCACATGTTTTCAAAAACTAAGAGTGGCTATTTTCCTGCGTTACGCATTGGGGGCCCATGCAATTGTACCACACAGGTTTGCCAAGACAGTGGTTCACAACCTACAACCGCGGAATGCAGCCAACATTACATTGCACAGATGCACGTGAAATACAAGGACCTACTATTTTGACATCCCGTGATGTTCAAGAGATGTTTGAACTATGGAACATTTTCAGAATCCTGCCTCAAAATGGGTGCCGCTCAACCCTGACCTCATCCCCCTGCTCAGTGCTGCTGCCTCTATCACCATTCGCTCTGCTGGTTTGGGTGAACTTCTCGCAGCGCTGCAGTGGCACTTTTGGATGGAAGCCAAGTAAGCTTCAATCTTTTTGTGGGAAAGTGCTGTATTATACTCCTAAAAATGCAAGCCCTGACACCGACGTCAAGCGCTTCACTGCGGGGAATCTAAGATGAGATCCGTCCACTGAAGAGGGGGTGAGTGACTAGTGGGGGCAACATCTAAGCTATTCCCAATACGGAGGTGCAGTACAGTTGCTCCTCGAATTTCATCTAAAATGAAATTTGAAGGCTTCTCCACAGACTAAACAGATCAGGAATGCTCTGAGAATCCAAGAGACTTTTGCTAAGTGTTAACAAAATTTCTCAGAGGCACTCTTCACACTTCTAAATAGCCATAAAGTTTTGCTTAAGGGATAACTCAAAATTTGTAAGTGGTTCCTTACATATGAGAAAGACTTGGGGAAGACTGCACATCATCATGACTCATTCTATGCTAAGATTTTAAAGTCAAGCCAATCCTGATGAAACGGAAGTCCCTGCATCAGGACTGCTGGCAACCATTTGATAATCCTGTGCTGTTATGCTTAAGAAGGGACCCCATTCTGCAGAGAAAACATAGGTGAGGGGTACAAACCCTCTAGCTTTCTCCCTTTTTTTTAAGCACGCATTAAAAAACACTGTATCTGAAAGACACCTGGAAATTCCTTCTTTGCCCACTTTAGGTTTGCAGTTTGGCTGTGTGGACATTATTCCATTAATCATGTCAGAGCAAAGAGTTGTACTCAAAAAATGGGCGATGACAAACGGTGTTTAACTTTCTGCTTGTTACAAAGACATATTTTATTGGAAAGCTCAGCCCAATAGTTCGTTTTAGACAAAGTGAAATTTCTAAAGTATGCTTCAGAAACAAAACGAACCTAGCTTTGCTCATCTTAAAAATGCCACCAAGAAAATACTAAACAATAATAAAAATTAAAAACCCCAGAATGCAAACTCTGAATCGTTCTCTCTACCCTTCCCAAGGAAGATTGGTCCTTATTTTCCAAGCAATGACTACTTGGATGTTGTGTATCTACTGCTGTAGCTATGCAACTGAGCAGGCAAAATTTTCACTTTCCTGGGGAAATATTCCACAGTGTCTTGAAGGCCCACATTAAAAAACAACAACCCAGTTCACTCTTAGTGCACTGCCTAAGTTCAAAACCTAGATATGAAGATAAAAAGCTGCCTCGTGTCAAGTCATATCATTGATCTATCTGGCACAATTTTTATTTACTCTGATTGGCAGCTGCTCTTGCAGGTCTCAAACAGAGGTCTTTCTTTACCTGTACAGTTATGATCTTTTGACTGGGCATGACAGGGAAAGAAAAGGGACTGCTCTATACCAGTGGGCTAAACCTTGTTGTACTTTTGAATGCCTGTGTAGACCTTCTGGTGCTGGCAGTGGTTGGCAAACTGTAGTTCTACATAGGTAAGCAAAACTTCAATAACCACAACTAGAACATATCCTAGTGTCCACATCTACCATGAAAGGCAGCGGAAATCCAAGGACAGCAAAGAAGGAGAAATATATTGTGTGGGTACTATATCTGCAGACCAATGTCATGCACACTTCTAAACCAAGCAACAAATCAGATCCCCTTCAGGACGAGTATTCCCTAGCAATCTCCAAGCAAAGGTGGCAGGCTGGAAGGTTTAGCTCCTCCCTTGACTCTTCTAGATGAAGAATTCTAGGTAGAACCATGGCAGAGATTTCCTTCCCATGTGACAGCTATGTGTGAGAACCATCTGCCTGCTGAAAATGCCAGGCATAAGCAAGGAGAACCAAATGCCAGAAACTGCCTAGCGAGAAACAACGGCCTTCCACTGGGAACTTTTTTTTTTAAGGCACACAATGGCAAGCAAGGAAAGAACCCTTCTAATCAAAATGCTAAATTCTAAGGATTGTCTGATGTTAACCACCTTGCAGACTTCAGCCAGAGTGATTAATAGTTGGTTAGTGGGATAACATAGTTTCCTCACTTTCCACCTGTGGATGGAAAACAAGTAACTGGAAATACAGAATCTGGAGGGTCTGATCACGCTGGATAGATGAATCAAGAGTGAAGGGGTGTGATTTATATTTTCCACAATTGGACTTATACAGCTTAGAAGCTGCTTTGGCAATTAAGCAGTATATGAATAAATAATATGTAGTGATAATCTAACATGGATGTTCACTTACCTGACCTTTGGCATCTTCTGGCATAGATTTTATATGCATTCGTTTAAGACACCGAATCACTCCATCGTAAAACTGTACAGTAAAGGTTCCTAGAAAAAGAATGATATGGAGATAAGGAAGTACATTTTAAGCTACATATTAGCACACCACCTCAGAGATGTCACATGGTGCTATACCAAAACTAAAGGTAAAGGACCTCTGGAAGGTTAAGTCCAGTCAAAGGTGACTATGGGGTTGCAACACTCATCTCGCTTTCAAGTCAAAGGAGCCGGCGTTTGTCCACAGACAGCTTTCCAGGTCATGTGGCCAGAAGGACTAAACTGCTTCTGGCACAATGGGACACCATGATTGAAGCTAGAGTACATGGAAATGCCATTTACCTTCCCACCGCAGAGGTACCTATTTATCTACTTGCACTGGTATGCCTTTGAACTGCTAGACTGGCAGAAGCTGGGACAGAGCAACAGGAGCTCACCCTGTCATGGCAATTTGAACCCCTGACCTTCTGATCAGCAAGCCCAAGAGGCTCAGTGGTTTAGACCACAGCACCACCCGCGTCCCTCATATACCAAAACTACAACAGCATTAAACAGGCAAGATCAGCGATGAAATGAAATTTCAGGAAATAAAATTTCAATTGCCAAACCATAGCAGCATTAAACAGGCAAGATCAGCAATGAAATGAAATTTGGGAGAAGGAAGCCATGGTTTAACTGTCTTTGGGATAAGCAAACCATGGTTTAGCATTATGCATGAACCAGTCCAGTGACAAATCCAGGATTGTGAATTCTTGAATTTTTCAGACATGCAACCCAAATAAGATTTGCAGAGTGCAATCACAAATTACCTGGATTTTACATTCATTCATGTAAAAAGATGAAAGTACATTTCTTTTATTGGGATTCTATTATTAAATTCATTACAAATTTGGGGCCAGCAACTGCTAACAACAGTCACCTTCCATGAAGGGTGGGGAGAATTAACCAAAGATGCACTCCATTTTCAGACAAAGTGTGATTGCTGCATGTATATCTCGGGTGGAAATAATGTCTGCCAATGAATACTGGATGTAGTGACTTCAAGTTAAAACAAAACAAAGCACTTGTGGAAATGGGAAATGGAAACAGTAGACCAGATGAAATTTTTGGTTCAAGCCAGTAGGTTAAATTATACATACCTTCTTTGTTAATTGCTTCAATCTTTGCAGGATAATATCGACAGTCTGTCCAACGAGCTAGAACCTCTTCTCCAGGTTGAAAATCCTGTTTTAAAAGGTTTAACAAAATAGTGTGTTAACATGACTGTAAATGTATTCAATGCTAGCATATAGAAAACTTAAATATGCGAACAAACGATATGGAAGATCTAATTTCTCTGCTTTCCACGAAAGCGTGTTTATTATTATGACCCAAGACTTCCATATGAAGATATTCTCATAAGGGGAGAGATAAACACTTACAATAAATTCATCATCATCTTTCAGACCCTCTTTCCTCAGCGATGGCCGTTCAAGGGGTCGCAACCGATTGCTGTCCCAATAAATCCATTCATCATAACGATGACTCCAGCGCTCAAAGTGGACAAGCATCTTCCCCTCTTCATAGTCTATCTTCTCAATGCGTGAAGGATACCTTCAAGAAACAAAACAAAAGATGCTGTTTCGGTAGGCTATAACCTCTGTATTTCAACGTGCTAAAGACTCACAGGCCTGTTTGGCTGCGTATATAATTTTCCATATGAAGGGTTAAGAGAGTTCAGGCTGAAACTGCAGTAATTCAAAATAGAAGGCATCATACATCCCAGATCTACACAGCCAGTTGCACCCCCATCATATGCACCAAACACAAATACTACTGACAGCATAAATATTCAGAATATTTTTGTACAACCAGAAAGTTTCTGAAATTACAGGTAGAAACATGCACTAGTTAGCTATTTGGGTTAGCTCTGTAAATGGTCACAGGACACATACAGCCTACCCCTATATCTTTCATTTCTCCACCCCGAAGAACTATCCAACTAAATTAAGCATGAACACAGCCAGAGTAGCTGTAACACTGATGATTGGAATAGATAATGTGTACAGCCCATACAAAGGACAATCCTAACCATGTCTACTCAGAAGTCAGTCCTGTTTTATTCAATGGGACTTGCTCTCAGGTAAGTGGGGTTAGGACTACAGCCGTAGTCTCATAAATATGGCCATGGCTTGAATCAGAGATTCACAATACAGTGCTAACAGTGGGAAAATGCTACAATGGTTCAGTGGCGTTATTAAGCCGTATCAATGGATCTTTCCTCTCTGCCCTCACTCACTGTAAATGAATACAGTTGTACCTCAGAAGTCAAATGGAATCCATTCCAGAAGTCTGTTCAAATTCCAAAACGTTCATAAACCAAGGCATGGCTTCCGATTGGCTGCAGGAAGCTCCTGCAGCCAATCGGAAGCCACAATGGACATTCGGGTTCCAAAGAACATTCACAAACCGGAACACTCACTTCCGGGTTTGCGGCATTTGGGAGCCAAAACGTTCGCTTTGCAAGGCATTCATCAACCAAGGTACGACTGTACTTCAATTAAGCATAATGATGGCTAGCCATGATGGTTATGTGGTACCTTCACAGACGGAGGCAGTATGCCTCTGTACAGGCACCTGTTGGTGGGAATCACTAGCTGGAAGAGTGCAGTTAAACTCAATGTCTGATTAAGGGCTTCTGATAGGTATCTGGCTGGTCACTGTGAGAACAGGATGATGAACTAAATGGGTCTTAAATATGATCCAACAGGGCTGTTCTTAGGTAGTTTCCCATTACATGAGAACAGGGGAAATACAGTTACCAGGTTCAGAACCTGGCCCTAAAACCCATTCCAAACTCTGATTTCAGACTCTGATTTGTCAAAAGCTATTAGCCATAGTTTACCAGTTCAGGCGTAACAGAAAACTAAGCGTAATTTACCCAATTAGGTATACAGTGCACTAAGAAAGGAGGATGGAAGGCGACGTAGGAAAACAAGAGTTCAGGGTAGAAAGTTCATTTACATTTCAGCTTAATAAGCTGTATGTATGCACATCAAAAATGCGCCACACAATAGAAAGCCGTTAAAAAAAACAAACACGCTTGGCAATAGATGAAAACAAATGTTGCAATAATATTGTGGAAGATTAACCTTGCTAAACAACCATGCTGTCTAGAAAGCATTAACATTTTAAGTAAAAATATGTGGTTCAATGGTTTTACAGCAGTATTTTTCAATGGAGTGGGTTCAAACTTTTAGCTGCTAATTAGCAGATGAACATGGATGTGTGGACCAGCCCTGTGTATCTTAGGGAATTATGCAAATTCTACTTTTTTGCCTATGCAAGCTTTTAGAATTACACAAAGATGTGCTAATATTTCCATAAAGCATCTCTTAAGATACTACTTTCTGAAAAATGTTAATCACAGGTGCAAAAACACACAAAAACCCTGAAGCAGAACATCCCTGACAATAAGAAGGTGTTTCTCAATGATGTCTTGACACATACATATATTTGGGTAATTTCCTTCCATATTCATCATGTATGTCAGGTCTGAAGTTCCTAAAGGAAATCTTTTATACTTGCAAAACATCTGATGCACCATAGTACTGACATCAAAGGTAGAGAGTGCAAAACCTTTACTTTTTATTAGCAAGAATGTCTTACAGATGTGTGTGAAATGTGTCTGCTACTGTTCCACAAGATATTGCCCAAAGTGGTTTACAACATACTGAACATCAGCAGCAATAAACAATACTGACAATGAAATTCAAACTGTGACCAACAATTACAAATATCAATATTTATCAGCAGCAGCCAGAAAAAAATGTCATTAATTCAACACATACTATCAAGAAATCTCAAGCTAAAACAAGAATAAAGCAATATAAAAATATATATCAAATGAAAACTAATCAGGAGACAGAGAAAAACCCATGGAATCAATCCCATACACACTGACCAGGGAGTAAGTCCCACTGAAGTGTATGGGGTTTTTTTTCTGAGAAAACATGTACAGTGGTACCTCGGGTTACCAACTTAATTCGTTCTGGAGGTCCGTTCTTAACCTGAAACCGTTCTTAACCTGAGGTACCACTTTAGCTAATGGGGCCTCCCGCTGCCACCACTGCGAGATTTCTGTTCTCATCCTGAAGCAAAGTTCTTAACCCGAGGGACTATTTCTGGGTTAGCGGAGTCTGTAACCTGAAGCGTCTGTAACCTGAGGTACTACTGTACAGGGCTGTGGTGTAATACAGAACTAAAATAGAGTACAAACAAGATTGTATACAAATTTATTTCACTAAGGAGGCTGTATCAAGGGGGGACGGGGCTCCTCCACAATTAATCTACACTCTATAGCTGGCAGTCTCCATCCCAGCTTTTACCTGGGACTCCTCTCTCAATCACTTCACCATCTCTCACCTAGGATGAACAAACCACCGGTCTTCCTTCAAACCACAACATGCATAGCCCCTTGATATTCCTTCGTCTCTCTCCCAACACCCTTTCAAGGCAACAGCATATCAGGCTCCATGGCAGATGAGCGGGAAAGGACGGGTGAAAAGGCTCAGCCTCTTGATGTTACTCAGACTTCCTCCCCTAACTACCACCACCCCAGCATTTTAGGTTGCCTATTGAGATGTATTCATGCTGTAGTTAGGATTCTTCTGAGCTATCAAATTAGCAAGGATGGAAAAAGACAAAGCAACTAAGATGTCATTTTGTAAATATAAAGTTGTATGCCAGGATTGGTGTACAACTGTCACTGCCCCACAAGACTTTTACTGGTCAACGTGCCAATACACCCTAATGTTAACTCTATGTGGCTTGCAAATGGAAGAAAATGAATTAAGTTTATCTTCCGGGCTACTCTGTGCTGAATCTTACAAACCATAAGCAATCAGGAGAGTAGCTATAAGCCGATCTTTATGTAAGATTGCACACAAGACTTTACACTATAGAACATTTCAGTTCTGCCTTCTTAAAATTTACAGTAAGCCTATTATTTATTTACTATCTTCCTTTAACATAGTTATTTATTCAGACAACCACCTTTCTAGTGCATAAATCATTTTATCCCTTTTACTGGTGGGGTAACTAAGGACTACAACAATCTTGGCCAGAAAAAGTTACAACCAAACTGCATCCTAACTTATCACGATTTAGAGATCCAGGAATCAGGTAAACAAATCTATTAAATACATGATAACAAGCACACCCAGCCTCAACATCCAGCCATCCCAATTCCCTAAAATGGCATAGACTTCAATAACTCCCTGCTCCTTGTGCCAAAGTCACTCCATCTTACTAGACCTCATTCATTTATAGTAAAAAAATAACAACCCAACAACAACCCTCCATACAGCCATAGTCAGCTTCTGGAATATCCTGAGAAGCTATTTCTTTGCTGTTGAAACCAGTCCCACCCCCGCCCGGTGCCTAAAAATACTTAACAAACTATATCCTACACATAGCTCCACCTGTGCAGGGGATGTTTTTTCACTCCTCTTCTTAACATATTCAATAGATGAGTGCGCACAGATACACGGCTTGGGGAATTTCTTTCGAATATGTGGTTTATGAATACCCAAGTAAGTAAGTAAGTAAGTAAGTAAGTAAGTAAATAAATAAATAAATAAATAAATAACATTGGGTCTAATAACACTTCTTCACTGGAATTATGTAAAACAGAAGTAAATAATGTGATGCCCCCCCCCCCCAGAGCCTGTTGGACTATAAATCATTCTAGACCAGGGGTTGGCAACCTAAGGCCCATGGGCCACAAGCAGCCCATGGGGTCGTTTAACTGGCCCATGGACCCCCGCTGCCTGCTCGGTCGGCTCCTGTGCGCCGCAATAAACTAGTGCGGAGCAGAGTGGGGAACGCCTTCCGCGATGCTGGCCGGCTTCCCATTGGCTGCAGGAAGCTGCAGGAGGAAATAGTGGAACCACTGCATAACAGTGTCCCCAGCTCCTCTAGACAGTTCAAAAGGATGTCATGGTCGACGGTATCAAAGGCCGCTGAGAGATGCAGCAGAACTAGGAAACAGCTTACACCTGTATCCCTAACCCACCATAGATCATCGGCCAGGACGACCAAGGCAGTTTCAGTCCCATGATGAGGACTGAATCCCAATGGGAAGGGATCCAAATGGTCCGTATCTTCCAGGTGTGCCAGGAGTTGTTCAACGACCACCCGCTCAATCACCTTGCCCAGGGATGGAAAATTTGAGACTAGTTGATAGCTGGCCATATTGACCAGGTCCAAATATGTTTTTTAAAGAAGCGGTTTAATAACCGCCTCTTTCAGCGGGTCTGGGAAGGCTCCTAGTTTTAACCACAGTATGGATCGACTCACGAACGGACATCGGGAACGGATTCTGTATGTGAGTAGAGGTTCCACTGTACTGTTTCCACAAATTGTTTCCAAGATCAGAAAGTGTGGGGACGGAAAGGAGGCTTATACCTCCAGAGAATCTGATGGTATTGACTGAATCACTCAAACCACATAACTAAGTTTAGCTGATGCTTCAGTATAAAAATAAAATCAACCTATAGGTAGTAGTAGTAAATAAATGAAATAGCAAATAAAGTAGTAAATGAATTTTGAGAAAACAAAAGCATGCAAGAGGCTTTGGGTATAGGAGCTTCCATTCACCTGATGTGTGAGAAAACCAGATTTTTTTCCCCTGGAAGCAATACATAGATATCTATTCAAGATATTAACAGCACAGTATTAACCATATCTACTCAAAAGCAAGTCCTACTGAATTCACTGGGATCTACTTCCAGCTAAGTGAGGTTAGGATAGCAACCTTAGTAAATAAGCAAGGATTTATTTTAACTGAATTGTTTTACGTTAATGTTTCCTTTTAAAGCAAAATGTGCTATGTGGTTTATAATCAAAGAAAAACAAACTGTAAAGATAAAAGAGACACCAAAAAGAACTGGCTCCTAGTCTAAGAATCGCAAGTCCAACACTGGGCATAACAGTTGAATAGCAAAGTAAATTCAACCCCAACATTTTGAGACACCCCCCCCTTTGTTTTTACACAGTAGGAACTTTAGTGGGCTACACAGTAAACTCTCTTCCTTCTCATTCACAAGGTAGGGTAGAGGCACCTTTTCATGCCAGCTCCATTATACATCTCACAAAGCTGTAGCGTTAACAATGAAACAAATCTTATTGAAATAGACTGTAGAGGATGGGGGAGTACTTCAGTGATGATGCACCAAGAGAAAAAGGTAGAAACTTCCATCTGTCTAAGAATTTAAAAATGACACCAATCAAAGCCTAAAGCATAAAATTAGAACAGTAAAATATGCATAGCAAGGGAAAATTGACTGTCCCTAGAAGATCCTTTGTTAGGAAAGCGTATGAGAAATCTATCCAAAATTCTTTATGGTCATGGGTCCCTTCCTACCAAAAAGTGCTCATGTCCAACAGATTTACTTTTAGTAGGATCTTCAACATAATAACCCTCTACTCTACAGAAACACTTCAAATTAACTGTGTAACACAGGCATGTCCAAAGTCCGTTTCAGGGGCCTAATCCGGCCCCCGTGACAGTATATGTCCTGGGGGTAAAATCCTAAAAAAAAAAGCTCAACAACTTCAATCCTAAAAAAAAACCTCAATGGCCCTCACACATGTTCACTTCATCAAATCTGGCCCCCCTTTGTTTGGGCACCCCTGGTATATAACAGCTACATTCCAGCCTGATGTACTGAGCTAGATGGCATGTCCTAGATGGCGTGTCCACACATGCAGGGCAGAATCCAATATCGCATGACTTCTGGTTGTGTAGGGGAACTCCTTCCCCCTGCAGTCCCCCACGTCTCCAAAATCTAAATCTGAGGATCTCCCTCAACTCTCCAAAGTAATTTTAAGGATGTGTGGAGGTATGCAGGGGAAAGGAGAGGAAGGTGAAGTCCTGTTGCATGAGCAGACATCCTTTCCACTCGTGCGTGGACAGCCATGAACACAACCTGCAGTAGAAAAACATAGTATCCAAGACTGGTGAAGTGAGCAGGCAAGCTAGAAAAGCATAAAGATACCCCTGACCGTTAGGTCCAGTCGTGGACGACTCTGGGGTTGAGGCGCTCATCTCGCTTTACTGGCTGAGGGAGCCGGTGTTTGACCACAGACAGTTTTCCGGGTCATGTGGCCAGCATGACTAAGCTGCTTCTGGCAAACCAGAGCAGCACATGGAAACGCCATTTACCTTCCCATCGGAGCGGTACCTATTTATCTACTTGCACTTTGATGTGCTTTCGAACTGCTAGGTGGGCAGGAGCTGGGACTGAACAACGGGAGCTCACCCCGTCGCGGGGATTTGAACCGCTGACCTTCTGATCGGCAAGCCCTAGGCTCTGTGGTTTAGAAAAGCATAGAAAGGTGAGGGGAAAGCAGAGCCTTTGCAGGGCATTTAAAGAATTTGGAAGGGCCTGATGTGGTTTAGAACTTGCAAGCTGAGGTACAAAACTCTATAAACAAATCTCTCATGGTCAACATGCCATGTCAACTATGAGCTGTGTATTAATCTATCACAAGATTGAATCTTGAGTATCTAGAGGTCTTTGGTAGCTCTCTGCAAAAGATAAGCAAATATGTAGTATGCTATTTGTTTCTCAGTGCAATGGCAGAAATTACTAAAGGCAAGGGGGTAAACTGTTCAGGAAGCAATATCATTCATTCCCACTTTGTTTCAAAAGGGTAAACACACCAACATAATTAGTTACTTATGAATTACTTACTTATAAGTAAGTACTTATAATTAAATTTATAAGACACCCATCGGCATAAAACTCGCAGCCCCATGTACATTTTAGAACAGCAAAAACTAAGAGACATACAATAAAATCAATATGAAATTGCAAAAGCATCAACTACAATCAATATAATCCATCAGAAACCATAAAACAACCACAGTGCATCTTTGAGTGCCTGGGAAATTAAAAGGCTTCAAACTGGTGCAAATATAACCCCCCCCCAAAAAAAAGCAAACTGGGCAACAGGTAGGATGCCTGGTGAAAGCACTCAATCTACGAGATGCCACAACTAATGTCACCTGCCAAAGCATATTTCTGCATTAGAACCCTATAACTAAGAAGTGCCACATATTTCATAAGGTAAACTCTCATGAGTGCATAAGAACCAACTTTATTTCATATATCTCTTACATGTGCCACTTCACACAGGGAGATGGAGAACAGGAATTTGCCTAATACAAAGTCAGGCCACTGCTCCATCTAGCCTGGTATTGTCCTTGGTGACTGGGGCAAAATTTCCAGGGTAAAAGCCAGGGATTGAACCTGCGAGGTGCTGTACCACTGAGCTTCAACCTTCTGGGTAGGAAGAGGAGAAAAGACGAGGTGTCATCCAAGTGACTTGGGCCTCCCAAGAATAAGGCAGTCCAAGGGATGCACATCAGTAATGGTTTATTAAAACCAAAATAGCCCTCTTCGGGCATCGTTCAACAGAGCCAATCTGCTAAGAAAGGGAGCACACCAGCTCTCCCCCATTGCCCTCTTAATTGGGAGGGTGATGCTCTGAAGCAGGGAGATAGCTATCCACTAATCCCCCACATATATTAGAACACTGGAAACAGTGATGGGGCATAACTACCATGCTTGTTTCCCCGACTGCACGTTGCCACCCCCCCTTTGATGTTAATGTAACACTGAAGAAAAAAATCTAAAGGGCTGGTATCCAACATATATGTAAGTAGATTTTATTAAAGACCTCTGTTTCCATACTCAAGCCTACGAAAATCAACAAATCCTTTATGCTATACAAATAAGAAAATTCCTGCAAACCAGACCCTTCCTGCTGCTTAGTTCCAATATCTGATCTATTTAATTTCCGCCAATTTACAGCCACAGCTATTTTTTTGCACTGTGTTTTTTATTAATGTGGGGGTTTTTTTGCCTCAACAATGTTATGAGCAGCTATGTAAAAAGTATCTTAATAAATAAACAAACAACCCCCTCCTAAAGGCAGAAAGGGAAGGAAATTTGTCATGGGTTGAGAACACATTCCAAAGTCTCAGGGCAATCACTGTGGCTGACCACAACTAATACACTGAAGTAGAACCTGATCTGAAGACTGCAGATGGCACAGAGAAACAAAATATCTGGGTTGTGAGCCTCAGGCTGCCTAGTTTTAAGAGTTAAAACCAGGCCCACAAATTGGGCTAGGAAACAAGCAGAAAGCCAGTGCAACTGGTACAGCACAGGCTGAACAACTACTCATCTCCCAAATTTCATTAGGAAACAGACAGCATTATTATTCACCAGCTGTAGTTTCTGAGTGATCTTCAAGGGCAGCTCCAAATCTTCCAACATGCCACCTTCAGTGCAACTCTAATAACTTCAGTCTACCAAGTTAATGATTCCAGATACAACCCTATGAAATCTCATTGTCCATATCCATAAATATTGCCTATTATCTAGTGTCAGGGTATAAAGGTGTTATTTGCTGAATTGCTAGTAAGGAATCTCTCATAGGAGAGATAAAACACATTCATGTGACACCAGAATCCACCAGTACACTTTCAAACAATCAACCAACATGTAAACCTGTGGTTTATTTTAGTTGTAAGAACTATTTTCTGAACAAGTTCTTTTCACAAATTGTCCCGGTACCTTAACAACTCTTTTTGGAAGAAGTGACCATATTTTAAGTTAGTTTATGAACAAGGAATGAAAATGCATATAAATGAAAACAGAAGTTCAAGGCACATCCATCATGCATCACGTGTGAAATAATTTCTGATCTAAGCCAGGCACCGTTATCAACTTCCATACCATTTTTGAAGGTAATCAAGTGCTTCCAAACGAGCACCGATCTCAAATGTGATCCCAGGACGATTTGGAGGCTTTCTGCTCATCTTGACAGCTTCTACTCCTCTCTCCTCTTAGCTGTAGAAAGAAAAAGAAATAAAAGGTGTTATTGCCACAGAAAATATTGTTTAAGGTGATATTCCTGTATTTGTCCTTTAGACAGTTGGGTCGCAGTCAAAAAAGCAGCAAATCGAACACTAAAAGCATTATCTTATGCATGTTTACTCAAATGTCCTGATGAAGATAATGACGCTTACACCAAGGTGGGTGGGTGACAGATTGCAGTCTTAACCCAAAAACTGTAGCACTGATTAGTTCCTAAAGTCTGCTGGCTAGTGATAGGGCAATCATGTAATGCTCACTTAACTAGTGTATTTCTTAAAGCAGGAAACCACATGAGTTTACACTATGGTGTTATTATCTTTGTCAATTCAGAAAACTGAATGCAGAACACAAACCTCACCTGCTTAGGGGGCCTCAGAACTGATACATGTCACTCTCCAATGCTTGCTATCTACTGCATATACAATCCCATACATATTAAACCAGCTTGCCACAGAAAGGGTTCCCGTGGCAGAAGGTTGCACTTAACTCAACAGAATGGGCAAAAGTTGAAATGTATGTATCTCTAAGCAAGATCTTTCACTGAACTGTTACTGTGTCAATGACTTAGGTGGAATGGTGCAAGCACTCAGAAGGTATTGTAGTCCTCCGAGTCCACCACAGGAGATCCTGTAGGAACTTGGATTCAGAGGGTCCAGCAGAACCCAGTTTTCCTGGGAAGCCAAACTCCACTATGCATTACCTAAGGAGTCATGGCAAACAGTGATCTCCAGGTCCCAGTTGATACTAAGGGCAAAGACTTCTAGACAAAGGAACATAGGGAGCTGTCTTATTCCTAGTCAGAAATTTGCTCAATCTAGTTCACTATTGTATATATGGGCAGTAGCTATCTAGGGTTTCAGAGATGGAGCAGGAGCCAGGAATCGAACCTGGAACTTTCTGCATGCAAGAAAAATATCTTAACACTGAGCCATAATCCTTGTCCTCAAAAAAGAAAGAAAAGACTACAGCCCCACTCTTTATTTAATGTAACATTCTCACCCTTGCCTTGGCCTAAGCACTACAAGAAGTAAAACCACAGTCCCTACCAACCTGAACTTACATCCCAAATGTGCTTTAGAAAAAAGCAGTGTATGTTTATAAATTAGCCCATATTTCAGACATTGGCTTTCTACCTATGTCAATTTGTGCAAAAATCATCCAAGCTAGAAAGGAAACTCCACTGTTAAAAACGCTCTTTAGGGATAAGTGACAATGCACGCTTTAATTTTTATTTTTTTTTAATAGAGATCCTCTTTCTAATAAACAATCCTTCCTTATTTTATTCAGCCTGGTTTTTAATAACCCCCAATACCTCTCTGGCTGCAACTCCAATTGTATGTGGCTAAATTCACGGCCACCTACACAGCCTCTGGCCAGATGAAATTTCCCACAAATATATATTTATGCAAAAAAAAAAAAAATACTTCTGGGAGTCCCAGAACTATCACAGCCACTTAACATTTATTCTTTTTAAAAAATGAAAACCATCTTTAAGATAAAAACGAAAAACTGCCTTTGACATAGTAGAACATGGCATACAAATTAAGAAAGAGCAGCGCAGAGGGTCTTCCCTAAACAAAGAGTGGAATTCATTTAGGGCGAATGGGGGGCAAAACTATCACATTGGGCACTTGAGGGCATGCGCAGAATGAAAGGGGGGACACAAACCAAATTCTGTCTTTGCTCAGGGCACCTATTACCAAAGTCCTCTCG
Source organism: Podarcis filfolensis (assembly GCF_964270895.1). Lineage (NCBI taxonomy): Eukaryota > Metazoa > Chordata > Lepidosauria > Squamata > Lacertidae > Podarcis > Podarcis filfolensis. The sequence goes on along the minus strand of NC_139603.1, from coordinate 80,847,378 downwards.
GGTTACAGTAACCCTGCAACTTGCACTCGCTTACGTGTGCATTACAGTGTTACCTCGGGTTAAGTACTTAATTCGTTCCGGGGGTCCGTTCTTAACCTGAAACTGTTCTTAACCTGAAGCACAACTTTAGCTAATGGGGCATGATTTCTGTTCTCATCCTGAAGCAAAGTTCTTAACCTGAAGCACTATTTTCTGGGTTAGCGGAGTCCATAACATGAAGCGTCTGTAACCTGAGGTACCGCTGTATTCTTTATTGGGAAACTGGAAAGGGTGTGAGGGTGTCCCAGGGGAAGAAAACCCAGTGCATTTTGACTATACGCGGCGTTTGGCTTTAACCACGAACCCTGGGGGAGCACCTCATTCTCTGCACTGATATTATGCCGCCTTTCTCCCCCAAGGAGCTCAAGGCGGTCCTGCTCTCCGTTTTGTCCCCACAACAACCCTGTGAGGCAGGCCGGGCTAACCACCCGCCCTCCTTCTCCCTCCCGCGTAAGTTGCGGGCTCGAAACCCTCCGCGAGCACCGAGCAGGCCGCTTCCCCCCACCCCACGGCCTCCCTTGAGAGGCGAGGGCGGGCCTAGAGCGCCTCACTCGCCGGAGGACGGGAGGCGCCGCCACCGGAAAGGCCCCGCTCCGCGGCCCTGGCCGGCCGGCCTCCCCTGTCCGCGGGCGCCTCCGGGGCAGGTCCCTGGCGCGGGTGCGGGCGAGGGGGAGCCCCTTCGCGGGCCTCGGTTCTCCTCCACCGGAGGCCGCGGCTAAGGCGGCGCTCCGGGGCCTGCCCGCCTGCGAGGCGGCTCCGGCCTGTCCTTACCCGCGGGCCGCTACCAGGCCCCGTCGGGGCAGCGCGGCGTCCCTTCTCGCTTCCCCCGGAGGGAAGGCCCTCAGCAGCAGCAGCGCCGCCGCCTCCGACCCGCTTCTTCCTCCTCAGCGGGACCCATCGCCAGTCTCCTCCCGGCCCCGCCTCTCGCGTCCCAGCGACGGCGCGCTCGCGTCACTGCTGCGCGACGCAAGGAGACGCCGTCTTCCCCTCCCCTTCCGCCACCGTCATGCGACGCCAACGCAGACAGAGGGAGGGAAAGAGCCAAAGCGGGCAGGTCACCGCACGGCGCGAAGGTGCTATAGAACACTTCCGGCTGCCGATCGAAGGCAGGGTGGTCAAGCTGTGGACTGAGGGCATAGCCAGACATGGGGTGGGGGGGGGTTGCTGGTTTTTAGTTTTTGTTTCAATAAATGCCTGCGCAAGCGAATGGCGCGAGGTGTTTTGGGGGAGGGTGGCGGTGAGTGGCGGAGCTTTTGCCGCCCCACTCAAGTAGAGGCGGTCGAAAGGAAACCGGGGGTTGAGGCTGCCCGCGCCGCGCTTCTCCTCCTCTGACCTCTTTGGCCGTGAGCTGGGAGCCTCGTGTGGAGGCGTCGGATTGCATGCGCTGGTCGGGTTCCCGCGTTGCGCGCAGGCGAGGAAGGTTTGCAGGCGAGGGAGATCGGCGTTTGAAAGCGGCCGGTTGCTTCTTTTCGCCTCTAAAAGTTTAAAGCGGCCAAAACACCTTGAGGTCCTTGAGCGCCTAAGCTTTAAAGAAGAGTTGTCATCATCGTTATTTGTATTATAGATTAATTTATACCCTGCCTTCCTAGGCAGGGATTCAAGGTGACCTACGGGAAGAAATAAGATAAAAAAAAATTCCTTCCAGTAGCACCTTAGAGACTAACTAAATTTGTTAATGGTATGAGGTTTCATGTGAAGAAGTGTGCATGCACAGGAAAGCTCATACCAATAACAAACTTAGTTGGTCTCTAAGGCGCTACTGGAAGGAATTGTTTTATTTTGCTTTGACTAGGGCAGACCAACACGGCTACCTACCTGTAGGTAAAAATAAGAATTACTGAAAACAGTACAGTTAAACATAGGTAGAACTATGAGCATGCACACAAATAAACATTTTTATAAACATGCACACATATAATTATTTAAACCATGCCAATAATTAAAGTGGTACCTCAGGTTAAGTACTTAATTCATTCTGGAGGTCCGTTCTTAACCTGAAACTGTTCTTAACCAGAAGCACCACTTTAGCTAATGGGGCCTCCTGCTGCCGCCGCGCCGCCGGAGCATAATTTCTGTTCTCATCCTGAAGCAAAGTTCTTAACCTGAAGCAATATTTCTGGGTTAGTGGAGTCTAACCTGAAGCGTATGTAACCCGAGGTACCACTGTACAATAAAAGCAGAATGGCACTAGCCCTTTCAATAGAACCATCTTCTGATGAAGGGTGGTGTACAACCTTAAATAGGTAAAAAGGTAAAGGACCCCTAGGCGGTTAAGTCCAGTCAAAGGCGACTATGGGGTTGCGGTGCTCATCTCGGTTTCAGGCCGAGGGAGCTGGCATTTGTCCGCAGACAGCTTTCTGGGTCACGTGGCCAGCAGGACTAAACCGCTTCTGGCACAACAGAACACCGTGACGGAAACCAGAGTGCATGGAAACGCTGTTTACCTTCCCGCCTCAGTGGTACCTATTTATCCACTTGCACAGGTGTGCTTTCAAACTGCTAGGTTGGCAGGAGCCGGGACAGAGCAATGGGAGCTCACCCTGTCATGGGGATTCGAACCACCAACCTTCTGATCAGGAAGCCCAAGAGGCTTAGAGCTTTAGACCACAGTGCCACCCATGTACAAACTTTAATAATACAGTGGCACCTCGGGATACATACGCTTCAGGTTACAGACTCCGCTAACCTAGAAATAGTACCTCGGGTTAAGAACTTTGCTTCAGGATGAGAACAGAAATCGTGCACCGGTGGCCTGGCGGCAGCAAGAGTCCCCATTAGCTAAAGTGGTGCTTCAGGTTAAGAACATTTTCAGGTTAAAAACACAAAAGAGAAAAAAAAACCAAAAAAAAGCAAATAAGAAAAAAAAGAGAGGGAAAAAAAGAACATTTTCAGGTTAAGAACGGACCTCTGGAACGAATTAAGTACTTAACCCGAGGTAGCACTGTAATAATAATTAGAAGAAGTCCGTTCCAAAAGCCAGCGGAAGGACAGCAAGGAAGGAGCCAGTCTTTTCGGCACAAAAATATAGTCAACAGCTGATTTTGAGGTAGGTAAACAGGTGAAAGATAGTTTGTATCAATTTGGTCCAACCCTGATGGTGGAACTGTTAAAGCTATTGGTTGTAACCAGCTAAGTTTTACTCAAAATAGATGTGCCAGTATTAATGAATCCAAGTTGGTCATGCCCATTAAATTTCAATGTGTCTACTCTTAAGTCGGAGTCACACTGACTACAACCTTAACAATTCCACCAGGCTATTCTGACTTCACTGCTAAGAAGAGCAATAGCTTTTATCAGTTTCACTTTCTGTTTAATGTAGCAGCAACAGTGGACAAGTGAAAATGCCACTGCGGTTGGTGAAGCAGTATTCGGCAGAATCACCAGCCACTCCTCCATCCTAAGGCAATTGGACAACAGACAGTCTGCGCTGCAATTGTGCTTATTTTTAAATTGCATTTAATCTGAAGGGTGGGGGTGATGACAACATGGAAACCTTGGAAATGTAGCAGTTTGGGAGAATTTTGGCTGAATAAAACTGTGAGCAAATGGTGTCAATAGCAGAGAAGCAGGTTGATGTGGAAGCACCCAAAGTGAATGACACTGTTCCTTTCCTCATGACACCGTTTGCTTTTTGTTCATCTGCATGTTTTCTAATTGCCATATGCTTATGTTGAGAGCTGGCGTTTCTGGGGTCGCGATAGGGCTTGAGGAGAAATTTGATTCAATCTGAGGGCGAATCCACCTAATTCACACTTCTTGAAGGAACGCACCAACTGAAACATCCTTCAAAATGTGCACATCTCTAGATTCTGCAATGCATTTCCCAACCATGTAACAGATATAAAAAAATGCATAGGCTAGGTAAAATAGCATAGAAATGTACATATTGGAGTAGAATTACATTATATTAGGGGAAACTGCTTGCAAAAATATGTAAATTAATAACTTTAGCAGAAACTGACATTAAAATGCCAGGGAACTTAAAAAAAATTGCAAATTGTGAAAAACCAAAATAAAGTCTGGAAAACTGAAATTGTCATTATTCACCCATCCCTGGGCAGCAATGATTCTTTTCTTGACAGGTGGCGGTGGGCATGAGGGAGTGGCATATGGAGCAGGGCACAAGACAACAAATGCATGCATGTATAATATCACTTTATTTCTCAGATTATCTCTCCCCTCACACCACTCTCACCGACACCTGTTTTGATAGTAACTCATCCAAACCAGGCCTTTCTCTTGGACCTAGTGAACTGCTCATCTACCACCTCCCACTGTTTCTGAAATTTGTTCTTTGCCAAGAACAATGCAACAAGCAAGACCCTTCTATTCATAGCTGAAGATACCTTAACATCTGAATTCTCCAGTGGGCTACTCTCTAATCTGCAACGGACTCTTCAGAAAGAATGCTTGTGATGCGAAGCTAGACTTAGCAGGAAACATGACCTCATTCTGCTTCTGTGCTTCCTATTGCACAGTCTGTTTTCAAAAGGAAACAAGCAAGCTCTTCAGTGCTCTTTCGAAGACCCATTGCTCTTTTGGCTGCAGGAAGCAAGCGCTAACAGGCACTCAACAGTTACAGTCCACAGTCTCGCCTGTTGGATGGGTAAGCTGCTGGTGGAGTCTCACCAACTGGCAAAATGGCTCTTCCAGGTCTGCAAGATTTTTTACCATGTCGGATGCTTTCTTGATAGCAATATTGTAAGAAAGGGTTGCTTCAGAGGCCATTAAGATGGAAACTTTTTAACTGCAGAGAGAAAAGATTTAAGCGGGATACACAAGTCGCATCAACTGCAATGCTGTACGAAAATTTGTGCAAAGATGTGGCAGATGTGATAAATATTTGAGTAATGTGCATGTTTATTGGGAAATAAGTACAGTTGTTTTCGGTGAGATTTACCACCAGGAAAGTGTGCACCCCAAAGCAGTTTTATATGGTTAGCGATGTTGTTTTCTTCTTCCTTTTTTGTTGTTGTTGTTTTTTTAAGGAAAAAGAATCTCAGCTTTCCAAGATCAGACTTTTATCTGTCACGGTAAACTAAAGATGCTGACATGCCAAGTTAGTTTTTCTCTCTCTCCCCCCCCCCCCATCATATGACCTAGTTCCCATTGTAAATGCTTGCGGTGCAGAGTGTGCCATGTAAATAAAGTAGCCTGGCTGCCAGTTGAGGGGCATTGTTGGTTTAGAAATCAGTTTTACTTAGTAAGAAAGGTGATCAGAACAGGCGAAAGAGGGGAAGCAGCTCCTGCACACTTAACAACTGTGCAGAAGAGTGAACTTCACTGCTGATATTCCCATTTCTGCGCTGCTTTTCAAGATGCAGGAGAGGAGACATGTCCTCTTTTGCTTCTGCCCACCTTATCAGGAATTACGCCCTCCAACTTGGCTGTTTGCAGCTCAATACTATAGGTGTCTCCTCGTAAGTAAGGCCCACTGCAGTTTATGTGACACTTCCTGCTCTGTGTGCCTAGGGGTAAACAACCTTAACAGTATGTGGCTTCAAGCATATATATCTATCTGATTTTATTTTATTTTAGAATAATCACAACCCACTTCAACCAGTACCATTTAAATCCGTGTACAAAATGCTGGCACTGATCTTAATATGAAAATTGAAACGGGGGCAAGGATTCCCCTCATTCTTTGCATGTTTGGTGTAAATGTGAAAATTAAAGGGTTACTGGGTTTTGTCATCTAGCAATTTCTGGAGGGCTGCAGGTTCCCCATGTCTGAAGTACAGTGGTACCTCGGGTTAAGTACTTAATTTGTTCCAGAGGTCCGTTCTTAACCTGAAACTGTTCTTAACCTGAAGCACCACTTTAGCTAATGGGGCCTCCTGCTGCCGCGCCGCCGGAACATGATTTCTGTTCTCATCCTGAAGCAAAGTTCTTAACCCGAGGTACTGTTTCTGGGTTAGCGGAGTCTGTAACCTGAAGCATATGTAACCCGAGGTACCACTGTATAGAATTGTTCTGATTGTTGGTTTTTAAAACAACAGGGAATCTTAGGGCACCTTAAAGACCGACAGATTTGTGATGGCATTGTGGTTTGCGAACTATGGTCCCCTTCATTCATCATGTACAGTATCTGATGGTGGATTGTGGTTTATAAAAGGTTATGCCATAATGCAGGGCTGTTTGCCTCAGTGGCTCTCCTTTCAGCACCAGGTCCTTGAAAGGTGTGTGCATGTGAAACACCACTTTGAAAGGAATTTCAGACAGACCAGCTTTAGTTATCTTCCTCCACTTCTGGCTTTTCAAGGACACAGTGCTGAAAGAAGCATTGTACAGAGGGGACTAAACAGCAGCCTCGGCTATCTTCTCTATAACCTGGTAAACTTAATGGGGATCATGGTAGAGGTTGCCACCGGTCCTGTATAATATAGGACCATCCTGTGTTTCAGTGGAAAGTGCTACGTCCTGTATTGATGCAATTTTTGTCCTGTATTTCAGATCTTCTCTCCCTCTGCCAAGTTAGGGGTCCTCTCCAAATGCATGTGCTTGAAAGGGTGTTTGAAAGGTCATGCATTTAAACTCTGGGTAGCCAAGCACAGAGAGATTTACAGATTCATGTTTATGTGTGTGCGTGTGTGTGAGGGACAAATTCCAGAGGGGCCATCCTGTTAGGCTGCAAGAGATTGTAATGGATTGTTTTGAAGTCGCTTCAAAACCAGATTGGGGTGGTCCACAAATTGCCCCACCCTGTATTTTGCCAGAACAAAGGTGGCAACCCTCGATACAGGATCACTACAAAGGCCAACGGCAGGGCTGGCCCACTCAAGACGGTGTCCTCAGATGGCAGAAACCCAAGAAGCGGCAACCTTGCAGGCACCCTGCTACCTGCTGTAGCAGCAGCAGCAGCAGCAGGTTTCCAGCGAGATCTCACAGAAGTCTCGCTGGATCTCATGTGCTCCGTGAGATCTTGGTGGAACCCAGCGTTGTCGCCATTTCGCAAGCACTGCCGCACAACCCAGGTAAGGGAGGCTGCGGCAGCAGGGGAACACTGGCCATCAGGAGAGGGGACTGGACCACCCTGAAGGATCCCCGAAGGAGACACTAGCCCCCGCGCTGGGCAACTTACCTGTGGAGTCCTCAAAACTGATCCTGGGCTTGGAAATATTATGTTTGTACAGTGGTACCTCAGGTTAAGTACTTAATTCGTTCCGGAGGTCCCTTCTTAACCTGAAACTGTGCTTAACCTGAAGCACCACTTTAGCTAATGGGGCCTGCTGCTGCTGCCGCACTGCCACTGCACGATTTCTGTTCTCATCCTGAAGCAAAGTTCTTAACCCGAGGTACTATTTCTGGGTTAGCGGAGTCTGTAACCTGAAGCGTATGTAACCCAAGGTACCACTGTTGTTATGTACTGAGTTGAATAGGATCCAAACTGCAGCAGTCTGATTGGTCCTAGAACAATAGGATCCAAAAGGCAGCAGTCTGATTGGTCCTAGAACAATAGGATTCAGAATGCAGCAGTCTGATTGGTCCTAGAACAATGCAGCAGTATGATTGGTTGGCAGAGTCACTTTGCGACTCTGAGTATATTTCAACTGTACTATGTGTTACTATTGTTGTAAATAAAAATATGCCCTTTTCCCTTATGGGGTATCCAAGAGCCCATATATAGTCCTTACATAGGTTCCCTGTTGGTAGGAGAAAATAACAGAGGCCAACCAGAGAATATTGAGAAGCAAAGCAGCTAGTAAGCTTGATCTTTATTGATCTGTTGCAACAGGGTGCTCCCCTCACACGCAGGAAAGGAGGAGGAACCCCAAAAATGCTGTGCAAGGGCTTATAAAGACTTTTGAAATTCCCATCCTCTAGATCAAGACCACCCCCAGAAACATTATGCATACATCACAGAAGGGGTGTAACCTAAGACCACCCCTCAGATACATCCCACCTACATCACAAAAATTTCAATGTTGTTTTTCTCTTGTCCTTGTTTATCTCCTGTCTGGCAGGTTACTTGATTGGATTTCCTGGGGAGCCTGGCCATTCTTTAGTAGTGGTAAAATACTTATTTCCTGGGCCAGGTCACAGGCTCACACCTTATTCATATCTTAAATGTGTCCTTAAGACAGGATTTGTGAGGAAAGAGACAACGGGGAGACTTTTCCAGGTTGACCTTGCAGAGAAAACATTTGGTCAGTTTAGGAATCAAAATGGTTCCAGGTTGGCCTTCCTGTGTTGATCTATGTATGTGCAGTTATGAACATTGCCATATATCTAAGGCCATAAAATTCCTATCACACTATCAGGGCCGTCTTAAGCATATCCGGCGCCGTGGTGCAAAGATCCCTCTGGCGCCCCCCGGGAACTCCAAAACAAGGGAGGGGGTGGTGGAAAATGTCCTCTACCGCCCCAATCCCCAGCATGGTGGCGGAGATCAAGCAGGAAAATGTGCCGGCGGACATGCTCTCCAGCATCAGGGCGCCCGAGAAGGCAGCCTGGGAAGGCTGCGTGCTGCCTTTCGCCAGGAAGCAGGAGGAGGACAATGACCGGGAGCAGAGCTGTCTTTAGCAGATACAGAGGCTTGGGAGGGAAGCTGTACGCAGCTTCCGTCCTAATAATAATAATTATTTATTATTTGTACCCTGCCCATCTGGCTGGGTTTCCCCAGCTACTCTGGGCGGCTTCCAACAAAGATTAAAAATACATTAAAATGTCACACATTAAAAACTTCCCTAAACAGGGCTGCCTTCAAATGTCTGGTATATCTCTTTGACATCTGATGGGAGGGTGTTCCACAGGGCGGGCGCCACTACCGAGAAGGCCCTCTGCCTGGTTCCCTGTAACTTGGCTTCTCGCAATGAGGGAACCACTAGAAGGCCCTCGGCACTGGACCTCAGCGTCCAGGCAGAATGATGGGGGTAGAGACACTCCTTCAGGTATACTGGACCGAGGACGTTTAGGGCTTTAAAGGTCAACACCAACACTTTGAATTGTGCTCAGAAACGTACTGGGAGCCAATGTAGGTCTTTCAAGACCGGTGTTATGTGGTCTCGGCAGCCGCTCCTAGTCACCAGTCTAGCTGTCGCATTCCGGATTAGTTGTAGTTTCTGGGTCACCTTTGAAGGTAGCCCCACGTAGAGCACATTGCAGTAGTCCTAATCCTCTGCGGGGATTGCCCTCCTCCTGCGGAGGCTTGGGAAGGAAGCTGCACACTCGCCAGCCATATACTTGGCGGGGCACAGCTGGTGGGCGTGCAAGGAAAGGGGAGGCTGCTGGCAAAGCTGTGCAGCTCCCCCACTCTCTAAGGTGCCCCTGAGACGCAGGCGCCCTGGCGCAACGAACCACTAACACTAATGGGAAAGACGGCTCTGGTTACTATAGGTGGGATCTGAGTTAAGCAAAATGCCCTAAACCAAAAATGTTATCTTTTAGTGTTGGCTTTATATTATCCTTTTCATGGGTATGATCCCTGCCTTAACAGCCACAAGGCACTGGGACTTCCCATTTCTCACCCATGCATTGGTCCATAGGGACTTAGCTCAGTTGGTTAGAGCATGGTGCTGATAATGCCAAGGTTGCAGGTTTGATCCCCGTCTGGGACAGCTGCATATTCCTGCATTGCAGGGGGTTGGACTAGATGATCCTCAGGGTCCCTTCCATTCTATGATTCTATAACCTTTTCGTAAACACTCCGCCTGCACAGGGGAGGGCTTCCTCGTATATGTATACCTTTAATTGTATCAAAAATTATATAAGAATACATGTCAGTGTGTTATTAATTCTAGAGAACCCTCATAAGCAGATATATATGTGCCATAATTATTTTAAAAAATAAGTACTTTTAACCAGTGTTAGAAACTCAAGATATGTCAGCTAGGTGCCAAATGGCTCCTTAAACCAGGGTTACAGTCGCCAAAATGGAATGCCTAGTTGCCATTTTGGAGCCAGACAGCTCAAAGGTTGTATTTTTTCAAGGTGACTTTTTGGTTCCTGAAATTCATTCTGATTGTGCAGATAAAACATAGTGGATAGAATGCTACAGGATGTGTTGCTAGTGTGTGAAAACAGTCAAGATCCAAGAATCCCCAGGCATGAGCCGCCAGATTTCGGAGACACCAGGTCACTTGGTCGCAAGTGGCCGATAGCCAGGTGCAAAATGCACCCGGTGGCTGGCAAATTTCTAACACTGCTTTTAACCGAAATTCTCTCTTACGGACAGGCTTAATGCCCTGTTTTGGCAAAGCAAAAGGAGAAGGAACGCGAGGGCTTTCTCCAAAGTATTTATAAGGCAGCAGCTAGACCTAACCCCAGACCCCCATTCGCTGGCCTCCTCCTCCTCCAGCTTCAAAGAACATGAAATCGACAAGGAAGGCAGCGCCAAGCATGACAGCTTTGATTTTAACATCAAGGTCCAACGGGAACTGGATCCCAAAGTTGTCAGTATCGGTGAAGAGCTCTTTCACAATGCCAGTCCAGTGCTTAGAAATCCTCCCGACAGCCGTCTGTTCATCCAGCGACAGCACCTCAAAATGAACATCTTCACAAAAGCTGCATGCTATACAGGGCCCGGTGATTTTAAGGACATCCTGTTGGAGTTCATTTTGGATAGTGAACTTAGGCAGACAGGGATCCCACGTCTGCTTAATATACCCAACGGGCGTGCCTGGAGGGGCATGGACTTCAAGCTCTTGCAAGCAGCACGGAAAACAGCAGCTGGAGCACCGGAGAGGTCGCTGGAGCTCAATCACTTCCTGGCCCACGTTGTCCATGATTTTAATGGTAAATGGCCGATCCATTCCACAGCAGAGTCGCGTGCAGCAGTCAGTATCTTCGGCTGCAAAGTAGATCCTTTGCCCCCAAGCATTTTTCACTTCATACCTGTTGCTGGTTTCAAAGCCAATTATGATTTCCACAAGCTCAATCTTTTGCTGAATTATCATCTGATCAATCTGGCTTAAATATTCCAATCCCGGGGGGCAGTTGGGAGGCGGAATTGGAGCTGGCATCCACACGACACCCTGAAGTGCCTGACCGTGAACGGGATGAGCTCCTGGGGCATGTGGAACATATCCGTATGCTACCTGTGGTGTAGGGCCACGCTTGGGGGGTTGTTTTGGTGCCATTTCTGTGGGTCCGCGTGAATCTGTTGTTTCTTGAGGAGCTAGGCCATGTTCTGAGGGTGCCTCTTTGCAGTTAGTGGGCTGCCCAAGGAGGAGGAGATTGTTTTGTGAAGGACGGTCATCCAGGTGGGCTGAGCCACCACCTGGAGGCTGAAATAATGCAGCCCATACAGAGTTTTAACCACATACTACACATCAGTGGGCCTATTGTTGAGTCACGATAGAGAGGACAATGGCAACTGCAACTATCAGTTCCGAAGCTGTACCCATGAGGCAGCGGTGAAGAATATTTCCTTCTTTTTTTAAAGGGTCATTGAGCTCCACCACAAAAACCACCTGTGGGCTGGGGCAGCCCCAACCAAGCCGGCCCAGTAATAAGATTCAAGAGTCCCGGTTGTTGCGTGCTCAAAGTCATCTCCTGTTGTGATGTGGCGTGTGTGTGTCTGTGTCCCTCAATGAATCCTGGCTGCCTGCAGCAGAAAAGTTTAACCTGAGGCATTCCAGTGTTTGGAGGGCAGGATGAATCTACAATACCCAGGGAGCAAAGTTTAGTCCTTTTGAAAAGGCAACAACTTTTAATTCATTGTGTGATACCTTCAGGCAGCCTTCTCAATGAGGTTTCTGTTATGTACTGAGTTGAATAGGATCCAAAATGCAGCAGTCTGATTGGTCCTAGAACAATAGGATCCAGAATGCAGCAGTCTGATTGGTCCGCAGGAGCCACCCAATCCAACTCCAGGTGGAAGTGAATCCGCAACCTGATTGGCCTACAGGAGAATCCCAGAATTAGCCAATCACGTGGGGCCCATTGTGTAAATAATGTATATAAAGCAGACTTGTCGGGGGAACTTCTGTTCCTCACTACTATGGGCTGAATAAAGAGCATGAAATCCACACTCGACTCTGAGTATATTTCAGTTTCCTTCTTGCTTTTGTTCCTCCCTCTTCTTCTTCTCAGCCAAACCCACTCTCACCTTTCTCCTCCAGCCTCCGTTTTGTATTCAGATTCCTCTCCGCTGTCGCTCCCTCCATTCCACACTTGGCTTGTATTCCTCCATCTCCCTCTATTGCTTTGGCTCTGTGTCCTCTTCTGATAACTCCAGGTGATTCAATAGCCTGTCGCTATTTTCTGTCCATGGCTCCCTAGTCTCATGACACTGCTCTCCACTGCTGCAAGCCAACTTCTGGGTTGGGCTGCAACATCCTGACTCTTGCCACAGAGACAGAAAAAAGCTACCACACCCACTAGAGTCTGTTTCTGCTCCAGACTCTCATGGGTACTAGCAACCAACGCTACATGTTTTTGAAGGGGAAGATATATTCTTAGAAGTAAAGGTTTGGGCAGGTAACATTGAAAGGGGGTCCAGATGTGGCCCATAGGCTGTGGGAGTTCCCTACCCCAGCTGTATGGGAAAGAAAGTCAGAAGTTAGATAGGGATATTCCATAGATGAGTGCAGGGGGCATGCCAGAAAACCATAATATGCAGCTGCTGTCACACAATTTTGCTGCTTCAGAGGAGTTTGGATCAAGAGCTACTTACTAATGGGTCTTTTGTTAAGTGGTGGCAGTTGTCATTGCCAACAGGAGACAGTGGCAAGGAAGGACTTGCAAAGCAGTTCTTGCCTTGCTGAAGAAGTCCTGCAAAAATTCCTTTATTGTTTCCGTTTTATCCCGATTGGAAGCCAGATTAAACATTACACCCCAGTCCAAGACTGTTGCTCACTGAGGACCTGAAGGGAAATAAGCCAGGCTCAGCCACTGTGAGCTTTTAAAAATAAGTGATTGGACGCTATGACCTAGGAGAGTATGTACCATTGTGAAGGTGACTGAAGTTGTTCATCTGCTTCCATTATGGCAGAGGCTGGAAAACCCTCTGGTTATATGGGGATATACAGCACTGTAGCCTCTCTTTGTGGCAATTTATGGTGAAGGAGAAAGAAACCCAGGTTGAGACTGAGAGGCACAGGGCAATAATAGATTCAGAGAATTGTAGAGTTGGAAGGGACTGTGAGGTCCATTGAGTCCAACCCAGGCAATGCAGGAATCTCTTCTAGATCGTACATGACAGGTGGCCATCCAACCTGTGCTTAAACTATCTGAACTATCAAGACAGTTCTTCCTGATGTTTAGTCAGAATCATCTCCTTTCTTGTAACTTTAATTCATTGGTTCAGGTCCTACCCTCCTGAACTTCCCCAATGGCCACTAAAATAGAAGAGGCACCCACACTCTCACCAAGCCCAACACTTCCCAGACACATATTGAACACACAGTGGCACTCCACACACAGCTAGCTAGTCAATAATAACCATACAGAAATACTAATAGATCTGACAATTGATGCCAAGGGACATCAGACTAGGAGGTACCTTCTGCATAAATATGCCAGGTGTGACTCATACACAGAAAAATACATACATTTAATTGTTGTTGTTTTTTTTAAAAAAGTGTTTCCATTTCAATGCATTATGAATTCTAGAGCAGCACCCATAAATTGGAATGTCCCACCACGATAGGTGCAAGAGCTGCAGCCGCAATTCAAAAATAAGTAGTTTTAACAAGAAGCCCTCTTATTCGCCAGCTTAACGCTCCATCTTGGCAAAGGAAAAGTAGAAGTAGCAACACGAGGGCATTTCTTCGAAGCAGCTTCCAGGTCTATTGTCAGACCCCCGTTCTCTGCTGCCCTCTTCCTGCACATTCAAAAAACATGAAATCCACCAGGAAGCAGGCCCCCAGCAGGACAGCTTTCATTCTAACATCAAGGTCCAACGAGAACTTAATTCCAAAGTTGTCGGTATTGGGGAAGGCCTCTTCCAGAAAGCCAGTCCAGTGCTTAGAAATCCTTCCAACCTTGGTCTCCTCGTCCAACAACATCACCTCAAAGTTCATATCTTGACACAAGCTGCACAGTACACAGGGCCCGGTGATTTTAAGGACATCCTGATGGAGTGCATTTTGGATTGCAAATTTAGGCAGAAAGGGGTGCCATGTCTGCTTAATGTACCCCACAGGGGTGCCTGGAGGGGCATGGACTTCAAGCTCTTGCAAGCAGCACGGAAAACAGCAGCTGGAGCACCGGAGAGGTCGCTGGAGCTCAATTACTTCCTGGCCCACATGGTCCATGATTTTTACTGTAAATGGACATGCCGCTCCACAGCAGTTTCTCGCACAGCAGTCTGTTTCCTCAACTGCCAAGTATATCCTTTGCCCCCAGCCATTTTTTATTTCGTATTTGTTGCAATTTTCAAAGCCCATTATTATTTCCAGAAGCTCAATCTGCTGGTGAACGACTATTTGATCCAAGAGACTTAAATATTCTAATCCGGGAGGACAGCCGAGATCTGGAATGGTTGCCCGCATCCAGGTTACAGCCTGGGGGATGCAAACATCACCCATTTTTAGCTTACAACAAGATAGGGAAGATCCATAAACTCCGGGATAACCTTGCTTTATGCTCATCAGCTCTCCTGGATAAAGTAGCTCATCAGCGCTGTTCTGTACACCGTGTCCAGGCATTCTCACTAGTCTGGGGCCAGCTTTTCTAACTGCTGTGGGGAAATGTTTTTGTAGCGTTTTTGTGGGTCTGTGTTCATCTGTTACTTTGGGAGCCATGCCAGGCTCTCAGTGTGCCTCTTCACCGTTACTGGGCTCAGGTTGCTGCCCAAGGAGGTGGGACTTACTTACTTATTTATTTTGCAACAGAGGACCATTCAAAGGATGTGAGTCTCCAACCAGGAGGCTGGAATGATACTAAGTTGAACTAAGTTCTAAACATCCATGGACCTATTGTTGAGTCACAGTGGTTGTGTGGACATTGAACTCCCCCAGAAGTCTTAGGGTTCTCCAGAACCACACCAGATATCACTGGGAAACAGAGTGTGCAGCACACCATCATCCCCTTCCCAAATCTGTCCCTTGAAGCCAACTTCAGATGGAGGGGTCTCTGTGACGTTCCAGTGTTTGCATATAATAACGTATGTACTGTACATTGATAGCAAATAAGGTGATATTGTAATACAGTGGTACCTTGGGTTACAGACGCTTCAGGTTACAGACGCCACTAACCCAGAAATAGTACCTCGGGTAAAGAACTTTGCTTCAGGATGAAAACAGAAAACGCACGGTAGCAGCAGGAGGCCCCATTAGCTAAAGTGGTACCTCAGGTTCAGAACAGTTTCAGGTTAAGAACGGACCTCCAGAACAAATTAAGTTCTTAACCAGAGGTACCCCTGCAGTGGTAAGTATAATAATAGAATTAAGGTAATGTTAGATAGGGAAGGGGAGAGAGTGAGCTGGAATGGAGGATTGGCAAAGAATCTTGAATGCGAGGGAGGAGACATTTGAGAGTCAGTTGGAAGTTTAGCCAGTTGGGATATGAAGCAAAGTTGGCTAGATGAGTATAGGAGCAGCAGTAATACAGCAACTGCTACACTGGAAATAAAGCAACAGATAAGATACTGGGGTGTTAGCTACCATAATGCTTATGTACACAAAATCACCATCATTTTCTTATATATGAATTTATACCCCACCTGACAGGGACTCTAGGGCGCTTCTGTGGGTTAAACCACAGAGCCTAGGACTTGCCAATCAGAAGGTCGGAGGTTCGAATCCCCGCGACAGGGTGAGCTCCTGTTGCTCGGTCCCTGCTCCTGCCAACCTAGCAGTTTGAAAGCATGTCAAAGTGCAAGTAGATAAATAGGTACTGCTCCGGTGGGAAGGTAAACGCCGTTTCCGAGCGCTGCTCTGGTTCGCCAGAAGCGGCTTAGTCATGCTGGCCACATGACCCGGAAGCTGTACGCCGGCTGCCTCGGCCAATAAAGCGAGATGAGTGCCGCAACCCCAGGGTCGGTCACGACTGGACCTAATGGTCAGGGGTCCCTTTAGCTTTACCTTTAAGAATATTCTGCCTCTATAAATGCAAGAGCTGCAGCACCAATACAAAAAACCCCTGGTTTCAACAAACAAAAAAACCCTCTTGTGAACAGGCTTAAGACTCCATCTAAGCAAAGCAAAAACAGAAGAAACCAGAGGACTTTCTCCAAGGCATTTATAAGAGGTAGCCTGGCCTAACCCCAGACGCCCATTCGCTGCCGGCCTCCTCCCGCGGATTCAAAAAACATGAAATCCACCAGGAAGCAGGCCCCCAGCAGGACAGCTTTCATTCTAACATCAAGGTCCAATGGGAACTGGACTCCAAAGTTGTCAGCGTCAGTGAAAGCCTCTTTCAGAAAGCCAGACCAGTGCTTAGAAATCCTTCCAACTGCTGTCTGTTCATCCAGTGACAGCACCTCAAAATTAATATCTTGGCAGAAGCTGCACACTATACAGGGCCCGGTGATTTTAAGGACATCCTGATGGAGTTCATTTTGGATAGTGAATTTAGGCAGAAAGGGGTGCCACGTCTGCTTAATATACCCAACGGGTGTGCCTGGAGGGGCATGGACTTCAAGCTCTTGCAAGCAGCAAGGGTACAAGCAGCTGGAGCACCGGAGAGGTCGCTGGAGCTCAATTACTTCCTGGCCCACGTTGTCCGTGATTTTAATTGTAAATGGCCGCAATGTTCCACAGCAGTTTCGTGTGCAGCAGTCGGTGTCCTCAATCGCCGAGTAAACCATTTGCCCCCAAGCGTTTTTTACTTCATACTTGTTGCTGGTTTCAAAGCCAATGATGATTTCCAGAAGCTCAATCTGTTGATGAATAATCATTTGATCAATCTGGCTTAAATATTCCAGTCCTGGGGGGCAGTTGGGAAGTGGAAGTGGAGCTGGCATCCAAGTTATAGGACGTGCATATCTTTGACCTGAAGAGAAGAAGAGATTGGATTTGATATCCCGCTTTATCACTACCCGAAGTAATTTCAAAGCGGCTAACATTCTCCTTTCCCTTCCTCCCTCACAACAAACACTCTGTGAGGTGAGTGGGGCTGAGAGACTTCAGAGAAGTGTGACTAGCCCAAGGTCACCCAGCAGCTGCATGTGGAGGAGCGGGGAATCAAACCCGGTTCACCAGATTACGAGTCCACTGCTCTTAACCACTACACCACACTGGCTCTCACTGACCTGGGGGAGCTCCATAAGCTCCTTGAGGACGCTGGGGTGTGTTCATTAGCGGTCCTGGATAATGTGGCCCAGGGGCTTGTTGACTGTCCCATCCTGCATTGCCTGTGGTGTAGGGCCAGCTTTTCTATGAGCTTGCGGGGGAAATTGTCTTGGTGGCATTTCTGGGAGTCTGTCAACATCTGTTTCATTGGGAGCTATGTTGTTCTCTCAATGCACTGTTTTGCAGTTACTGGGCTCGGGATGCTGCTAAGCAAAGGGGGAATGGTTTTTGAAGGAGGACCATTCAGATGATGTGAGCCTCCACCTACAGACTGAAATGGTATAGCCCATATACAAGTTGAACTAAGCATCCATGGGCCTGTTGTTGAGTCACAATGGTTGCAACTGTCACTGACGATCCTTAAGCTGGACCTATGAGACAGCACCAAGGAACTTCTCTCTCTCACGCACACACACAAACAAATGTTTGCATCCATTATAAACATCAAGTAAACAAATAAAGGATTTGAATGAAACACTGCATGTCAAATTAAGGGTACCTGATTTCCCTCAGGCTTGCAAATGAATAACTGATTTCCCTCTGGCTAGCATGGCTACAACCATTAATCAGTAAACACTGTGTAAATGTTTGCAAAGTAATAATTTAGCACCGTCGTGTGAATCAACAATGCAATCCATCAGATGATTTGCCCATGATATGACTGTTAATCTACATTTGGCATTGCTAATTAAACTGTTTGGGTTTTGCAGAAAGCAAGCCCCACTGGCACAGGAAAGAAGTAGCTGAGAAAAATCAAAACTTATTGCAAATGGAAGCTGGAGATGTGTGTGTGTGTGCGTGTGTGTGTGTGTGCGTGTGCACATTATGCCTATTTATGGATTATGTAACGCCACTCATGCAAATGGGGTTTTACAGAGTAGAAAAGAGAGGCTGAACTATAACATGATACCCATTAATTTGCAAATAATTTTGTGGGCCAGCTTGGACCAGAAACTATTTAGGTTGCATCGCACACTTTTATACCATCCAACAAACTTATTCTATGGAACCGGTCTACCGACCCTCTTTCAGGTGCTCCTGCTTTTGGAGGTTAGGTGGATAACTACTAGAAAAAGACCTTCTCTGTAGTGGCACCCAAATTACCCACAAGCTGCTGCCTTATATTATGTCAGACCATTGGTCCATCTAGCTCAGTATCCTCCATTGGTTCAACTGGTGAGTCACCAGGACCCACTACTAGATTGCAACTTGATCTAAGGTGAGGCACAGCAGTAGTACTGCCACCTTGCAAATATACGGTAATAATGATGATGATGATGATGATGATGATTTGGCTAAAGGTGGGGCCCAGATATGAAAATGTTGAAGACTCTGTTGAAGACAGTGGCTCTCCAGATTTTCTGATAGGTCTCCCTTTTCAGCTCCACCTGGAGATGCCAAGGATTGAACCTGAGACTTCCTGCAGATGAACCATGGCCCTACCTGTATCTACCTAACACCTCCTTTGCCATCTTTTAAGCACAAGCCATCTCTACCCTGCTCTGGATGGCTGTTGGAGTACAATCCTAAACATGCCTACTCAATCAGAAGTGACCTTCATTGAATTCACCTTGCCTTATGAATGGTGCATGGCTGGTCCTTCCACCTAAATGAGAGAGGGAGATAGATAATGCGTATATTTCATGTGCATAATATCTGCGAAAGGATATATGGCTTCAGCTATGCATCTTGTCCCTGAGGAACAAATCACAACTGACCATTCTGCTTATCTGCTCTCTGCTTTAGCAGGTTCTCCACTGCTTGAAAAGGAGCCCAGGGAGAAGGTGACATCAGAACTCATCACACCCAGGTTACTTATACATTTTTATATCACCAGTCTACAACAGTACTAGAGATGGTATGCTAAATGCACATGTTGCCCGTCCTTATTTTCCCTGGGCCAAATCAAATGTCGCAATCTCCTGCTCATGGCTGCTACCAAAAAGCCATTTCCTATGCTGGTCACTGACGTTGTGGGGGGTGGGATGTAATGTTTAAATGTATGCATTAGGAAAAGTAATGTTTCACTCATGCATATGCCAGCGCTATGCATGGATAACATATACTACAGGGCAAAAAAGCTGTATTTTGCAGTAGTGGAGCCTGAGCTTTGCAACTTCCTCCCACAAAGATCCACCTGTTGCTGTTTAGTTGTTTAGTCGTGTCTGACTCTTCGTGACCCCATGGACCAGAACACGCCAGGCACTCCTGTCTTCCACTGCCTCCCGCAGTTTGGTCAAACTCATGTTAGTAGTTTCAATAACACTGTCCAACCATCTCGTCCTCTGTCGTCCCCTTCTCCTTGTGCCCTCCATCTTTCCCAACATCAGGGTCTTTTCCAGGGAGTCTTCTCATCTCATGAGGTGGCCAAAGTACTGGAGCCTCAGCTTCAGGATCTGTCCTTCTAGTGAGCACTCAAGGCGGATTTCCTTAAGAATGGATAGGTTTGATCTTCTTGCAGTCCATGGGACTCTCAAGAGTCTCCTCCAGCACCATAATTCAAAAGCATCCATTCTTTGGCGCTCAGCCTTCTTTATGGTCCAACTCTCACTTCCATACATCACTACTGAAAAAACCATAGCTTTAACTATACGGACCTTTGTCAGCAAGGTGATGTCTCTGCTTTTTAAGATCTACCTAGCACCATGTAAAGACCTGGGAATTCACCCAAGTCTTGGATGTGGTAGGATGCCAGGTGGAATGCTTTTTGTGGCTGTGATTTACTTGCCTTGTTTTATGCTGTTATCTTTTGTGTTGTGTGTATCTTATTGATACCTACTTCAGAATTGTTGCTTGAAATGAAAGAGCAGGTCAGAAACATTTAAGATAAATAATAGATGCCATGGGGCTGGGCTATGTCTAGGTGGGTTGGACAATGTAGAACAAGTTAGAGCCACTTGATTGATTGCTCAAGGAAGCAGCGATGAATGGGTAGCTCCACGTCTAGTCTGTGTCAATTTTGCATGTTTTTATTCCTTCTATCCCGTTTCTACATTAATACGCCATTTTTAAAAACCTACATGAAAACCCATACTCATATTTTTAGCATGGTTGTCTCATTTTTTGATATATTTTCTCAAAAAATGCCCGTTTTTGTGCATTCTAGTACATTTTGAACCCATAACTATTTTGCTAAATTTTGGAAAAGCACGTAGGGTAATTTCACTTGCCCTGGGCATTATAACCCCTTGGAAATATCATGTGTATGTTGGAATGTAATTATACATGCCTTAGTATAGATACCAGATAAAAGCAAGGTCACTGGTCCATCTGGCTCAGAACTCTCCACATCAGAGGTAGGGAACCTGTGGCCCTCCAGATGTTGCTAAATGTTTATATATTTTCTGTATAAATAAGTAACAATAAATCTGTTCGTCGTAAATGTTCCACAAGGCTTCTTGTTGCACTAACTGCAACAGACCAACAGAACTACCCGCTCGGGAACTTGCTGCCTTGTGGTCTTCTGCCAGATGTCTGAGTAACAGAATTTTTGCTATTATTGTCATAGATGCACAGATGCTTTCCTGGACCACGAGACCTTCTACGAATGTTGCTCCACCAACCCCTGCACAGGCTGTGTCTTGGCTTGTCGCCGGAGCCCTCGGCTTCTTACTAATGGCTACTACTTACTCACAGAGGACAGTTTTCTGTCCGATGAAGATGGCAACGTCACGCTGAGTCTATCCCAAACAAGTGTTACCTATAAAGAGAAATTAGTTAGGTAAATGTGATCTCGTGTATAAGTTCTATTGGAGAAGCAAGTGCCTTCCACACATTCTGCAAAACCAATGTTACTGAGTCCTGTTCAGTTACTTTCATGCACCATCTCCCTGCTTATAGGAGGCCTTTTCAAAGGAATTAACTACTATATAAACCAGCCTATGAGTTCACTGTTATGGTTTGCTGCCTTTGGTAGCTTGTTGAGAATCTATATTCTTTACAAAAGTGCAGATTAGGAGTGGAGAACCTTTTTCAACCCGAGCAACTTTCACTCATAATTAGCCGTCTAGGGATCACATGCCAGTGGCGGAAGAGGCCAGAGGGAGAATTGAGTGGGGCCCAGGGCAAGAGTGTGTGACTTTTACCATTGTACAACAAACTACATTCCAGGCACACAAAAGTCAGAGGTCTCAACATACAGACATCTTGGATCCAGGCAAGAAAGAGATACAATCACAGCTCAGTGACAATTCAATACCTGTAAAACACTTGAGGAAGACCCAGAACAGGGGTTTGGGCTGAAGAGAAGTGGGAAACAAAGAGAGCACTGGAGGGCTGCATTTGGCCACCACATCTGAGGTTCTCCACCCATGGTGCAGATTCCCAAGAGATAAATCTTGGTTCTCTGCTCTGAATCATGTTGCTGTTGATAACAATGAAAATTCACCATCAGTAGGACAGTGCTTTGCAAGGGCCATTAACAATAGAGACCTCTCTGCCATGGAGCTTACAACCTAAATTCTGGCAGGGAGGAATAATAATAGTAATAATAATAATAATTTATTATTTGTACCCCGCCCATCTGGCTGGGTTTCCCCAGACACTCTGGGTGGCTTCCAACAAAGGTTAAAAATACATTAAAATGTCACACATTAAAAACATCCCTAAACAGGGCTGCCTTCAGATGTCTTCTAAATGTCAGGTAGTTGTTTATCTTTGACATCTGGTGGGAGGGCGTTTCACAGGGCGGGGGGCCAACACCGAGAAGGCCCTCTGCCTGGTTCCCTGTAGCTATGTTTCTCGCAGTGAAGGAACAGCCAGAAGGCCCTCGGCGCTGGACCGCAGTGTCCGGGCAGAACAATCGGGGTGGAGGCGCTCCTTCAGGTATACTGGACCGAGGCTGTTTAGGGCTTTAAAGGTCAACACCAACACTTTGAATTGTGCTCGGAAACATACTGGGTGCCAATGTAGGACTTTCAGAACTGGTGTTATATGGTCTCAGCAGCCGCTCCCAGTCACCAGTCTAGCTGCCACATTCTGGATTAATTGCAGTTTCTGGGTCTCCTTCAAAGGTAGCCCCATGTAAAGCGCACTGCAGTAGTCCAAGCGATAGATAACCAGAGCATGCACCACTCTGGAGAGACAGTCCGCAGGCAGATAGGGTCTCAGCCTGCATACCAGATGGATCTGGTAGACAGCTGCCCTGGGTACAGAATTGAAAACAGGAAAGAAACAGGAAGGAAGGAAGGAAGGAAGGAAGGAAGGAAGGAAGGAAGGAAGGAAAGAAAGAAAGAAAGAAAGATGAGGGTAGCAGAAGAATATGTGTAAAACTTAATTACATGTAAGTTAAGTACTTTGTTTCTGTTACAGATGAGAACTTAATGGGTTAAATGCTTCATAGGCATTTGTAGATCAGTTTTGTACTAATGTTCTGGTTTATTTTTTTGTGCCAGAATATTTCGGAGAAGAAAGAGAATCCGCCGATCCCTTGCTAGTTTGTTCAGTATTGGAGCCTCTAAATCATGGTTGAATAGCACCACTATTGACTTACCTCACGTAGAGGATGCTTGGTTTGATGGAGACATGAAGGGGGACGCCAATGAATATGACGACACTGGTGAGCATTGACTTTGCTCAGGAAAGCCAGCAGCTATTCTAATAGGTATTGTACTTAAAGGAAGATTTGTGACAAGGCACAAACATCTGTGCTTACGATACATGTTTTTCAATGGTTTTTTTACAGGTACCGTTGATGCTGCTTTCAATTGCAAAGCCCAAAGGGCAGAGAGACACAGTCTGGTACAAAAGAAGCCCTCTTCTTCGAAAGATGCAACTTGGACAAAACCCAGAAAAGAGCAGCATTATTCACCTACTTGTATCTTTCCCCCAGCAGAAGAAGAGTACTTCTATGAAAAATCTTTGGACTGTTCAAGTGAGTTAAACCCTTCTCTGTGTTACAGAGCTCTCTGTTTATGATATGCCTTTCCTTGTACAAACTATCCTGGGTTTTAAGATTGGCATGGGAGGTTCTGCCTGTCATGCCTTTGATGACTGCAGCTTGGGGGGCTGCCACATGAAACAGAACCTTCTCAGTGGTGGCACCTCAGCTGTGGAACTCTCTCCCAGTGGAGATCTGGTTGCCACATATGTCAGGCTCATTCTTGCAGACATTTGGTACATACTTGACATCTTGTTATCTGCTGCTTATTGCTGACCATCATGGTGTATTTTGCATTTGTGGTTTTAGAACTGGGATTTTAATTGTTTTTTATTTTTGGTTTTTATGAAGGTTGGCAGCCACAGTATGTTCTGTTGTGAGGAAGAGCAGGATAGAAGGGAAATAAATCCACAGCCCCACTTATGATCATTAGAAAGAAAGAAAACAAGCAGAAGTTGCTAGGAACATGCTCTTTATTAAAAAAAGCCCAAGAACATAATAACAGTAGCTAAGATGAATACTTTGAATACATTCTGTAACATCTGTCATGTCGTATTTGGTGGGCTTAAAAAAAATCAGGAGGATTAAATCAGCTTAATTATGGCCTAATTCTCCACTTACATTATTATGGCTCCAGGAATGCCTGAGCTCTGCAATATGTAACCTCATTTATACAAATGCTTTGGTGCACTGTTCATTCCCTATCAGTCATTCTTTACCAAGGCCTTGCCTGTACTAGGTATTTTGTGCTGGTCAAGGTGTGATCTAGTCCGGAACAGGTCTTCTGGATTAAAGCTAGCACAGCACTGGAAATTTCTCCTTCATTCTTTACAATCCTTCTTCATTGATTAATGAGAAAAAGGAGCATTAAAACATCACCAAAGGGGATATAACATTTTGGGGAAATGCTCACAGGCGAGAAGCAGAGTTTTAGCTGCCCTTACCTTACTTCTGGGGATGCGGGTGGCACTGTGGGTTAAACCACAGAGACGACTAGGACTTGCCGATCAGAAGGTTGGCGGTTCGAATCCCCGCAACGGGGTGAGCTCCCGTTGCTCGGTCCCTGCTCCTGCCAACCTAGCAGATTGAAAGCACGTCAAAGTGCAAATAGATAAACAGGTACCGCTTGGCGGGAAGGTATACGGTGTTTCTGTGTGCTGCTCTGGTTTGCCCAGAAGCGGCTTAGTCATGCTGGCCACATGACCCAGAAGCTGTACACCGGCTCCCTCGGCCAATAAAGCGAGATGAGCGCCGCAACCCCAGAGTCGGTCACGACTGGACCTAATGGTCAGGGGTCCCTTTACCTTTACCTTACTTTTGAGGTGGCCAAAAGTCTCTTCTTTCATTCTACAAATCATCTCACCAACAGCCTGTGCTCTGCAGCCTTTTTCAGGGGCCCATGCTACAGTTAAATTCCAGGGGAAGATATAATGAAAACTCCTTGTGGAAAAATGGCATTAAGGGGTGGAAGGGACCATGGCCCAATGGCAGAGCGTATGTTTTCATAGAATCCTAAGACTGTAGAGTTGGAAGGGATCCAGACGGTTACCTAGTCCAACCCCATGCAACGCAGAAACCAGAGTTTTGGATGCAGAAGCTCCTAGGTTCAGTCTCCAGCACCTCCAGGCAAAAGGGACAGGCATCATGAGATAGGAAACACCTCTTGCCCAAGACCCTGGAAGGTAACATTCTTGCAATAACTGTTTCTCTCTCTCCCCCTCTCTCTCCCTCTCTCTCTCTCTCTCTCTCTCTCTGTGTGTGTGTGTGTGTGTTCTAAATAGAGCCTTTTACAGTAAGGCATGACCTCTGCCCGGTTATCGTGCTCTCCATGTGTTTGATCATTTCCCTCTGCGTAAGGTAAATCTGAATGTCTTTTTATATATAGCAGCACTTTCATCTATAATGCATTCAAAGAGTTTTTCAAAGAAGCTATATAAACTGTCCTTCGGCAAATCATGTGACCAGACATGGGAGCTCAAGGGTCCTTTGGATTAACAGCAGCCTCTTGGTTCTGTTGAATGGAAAATTCAGGCAGGCTTCAAAATCAGTTTGTGAAATGATACCATAGTGTGTTGCTCTAGTTTAGGTTGAACTTTTTTTAAAAAATCGAATACTAATGAGTGGCATATCCAGATGACCACCCACTTCCTATTTAGCCATTTAACAGAAAACTGATCTCCAAGTAGAGCCAAATGAAAGCCATTTTGATGCCCACTTATGAACTAGTGACCAGGGTGAATTTCTGGGAGAGATTTGGAGAATGCCAAGCTGGTTGTTATCTTGGCTCCTGATGTGAAAAGCCACCAGCTTAGCCTGACCTTGTTGACAGGCTCTTGAGTTCATGGCTGGAGGGTGAATGAAACACATAGCTGTCATTGCTCTGCAGATCTCCCTGCCTGATTTAATATTAAGATGATGTGACTTTGACATAGAAGGGAAATGAATTAATTATATTTGCATTGGTTATTGACTATTTGAGCCTTTCCTGCTCTGAGCTTTTTGATCCATCCTGTTTTATTAATATTCAAGAAATACGCTTATAATAAAAGACTAAAATAAGGAGAGGTCTGTGGTGGGAATATAGTGGGAGGACACTATCTTTTTGAGTGGGTTTGCACTTAAGTGAAGTAGGTGAAACTGGAAGAGGCCTCTGGGTAGGGAGAGGACTCAGCTGTAGAGAAGCTGTGGCTTCCTTTAACAGAGACTCCTCATTCTGTAAGTACTTCATAAACTTTACCTTATGTATAAAAGGTAAAGGGACCCCGGACCATTAGGTCCAGTCGTGACAGACTCTGGGGTTGCAGCGCTCATCTTGCTTTATTGGCCGAGGGAGCCGGCATACAGCTTCCGGGTCATGACTAAGTCGCTTCTGGCTAACCAGAGCAGCGCACAGAAACGCCGTTTACCTTCCCACTGGAGCGGTACCTATTTATCTACTTGCAGTTTGACGTGCTTTTGAACTGCAAGGTTGGCAGGAGCAGGGACTGAGCAATGGGAACTCACCCCGTCGCGGGGATTCGAACCGCCAACCTTCTGATTGGCAAGTCCTAGGCTCTGTGTTTTAACCCACAGCGCCACCCGCTTCTCAATACCTTATGTATAGGGACATCCTAAATTCTGAAAGTTATTAATGTAAGGACAACACACTAGGGAATTGCTCTCTCTCGGGTAGGACATCTCTGCCTCTGACAATGTGCAAGCCTTTGAGGGGCATCTCAAATTGGATTGTTGTCATATACAGTAAGCCCACAACTCACACAAAGATTGCATTCTGGGGGATCACACCTAAGGGCAAAATTGTGCATAGTCAAAACACATTGTGTGCAATAGCAGGTAGGAGTGATAAAGTTTTTTTTCCTGGGACCCCTGCCCCCATTCCCCCTTTTTAATTTTTCTATATTTTTTTGCCAAGTGATTAAAGCTGAATACGCACAAGTTAAATGCACATAAGTTGCAGGCTTAGTGTAATACCAAAGTAAATGGTGGTGTGAATAAGGTGGGCTTGCAGGGTCCCATGCTCAAATCCAAATAGGGTTTGAGGTCAAAACTGTTTTGAATGTCAAGAAAAGCATATGGAGAATTCATCTGAATTTGGGCACAGTTCCTTACCCCACAAACAGTCCCCATACAATCTTACTTTAATTTATAGTCTATTCTAATTCAATTACACTGTAGCTTAAATTTGAATTTTAGCAATGTTGTTCATTTTTAAAATGATTTGCAAACTGCTTAGAAGCCGCCTGGGCATTTAACCAGAATATAAACAAATAAATAATGCTTAATATGTGATTTATGTTGATTCTTGTCGTTTCAGATTCTTTCTGGGAGGACTGTTTACAACTCTGCTGAGCTTCTTGCTGTTGATCATCATTTTAATTTGTAAGCAAAAAATAAATGTTTATCCTTGCTACATGCCGGATGATTCCTACATTGCAGGGGGTTGGACTAGATGACCCTTGGGGTCCCTTCCAACCCTACAATTCTATGATTTGTGGGATTGAGGGTTCACCCAGACTTCCTTTTGGCCACGTTTTTAGGCACAGGGCCAAGCTTTAAAGCTCTGTGCCTGAGTGGTTTTCTTTTTGTCCCTGCGCATTCCCCGGGAAAACCCCCATTTTTCCGCTGAATTGGAGCAAATGGCAAAGGGCTTCCCCATGGATTGCCATTTGCCATTCAGTGGTAAAATGTGGGTTTTCCCAGGGAAAGCGCTCAGACAACAAACAAACCACTTGGGTATGGAGCTTTGAAGCGCAGACCCACACCTGGAAAGTGTGGCACAAAAGTCTGCATGAGTCCTGACTGGAGGTACCTAATTCTTCTGAAAACAAGTGTGTGCTGTGCCCATTAAGCAATCATCATAATCATCTATATTTTATTTTTAATAAAACACCAAAAGAATAGGTTTATGAACTTATTTTGCAGTGCTGTTTCATACCTATTTCACTGCTAATTTGGACTTCATAATAATTTCTTAACCAAGATATAAAACTTCTCTAATCATATTTACCAAGATGTTTATTTCCATCAACTTACAGACTGCTGCATGACTAGGAATCAACATGCCTAAATGATTGTGTCTTAAGTTATACTGACAAATGTGAGAATGTTAGATGGTTTTCAGCTGTGTAATACTTGTCATTCTTTCCCCTTCTTCTATCAGGTTCACTGGCACTTTTGTACTAGTCCCTTCATGGGACCACCTGTCAGTTCATGTGATCTGCGGAGAATAATCATCCTTTCCCTTCAGAATCTTGTTTGTTTCCACATTCTTCTGGAATCCTTGCCTAAGCTACCTGTAGGAACATCTGCAATTTTTTTTTGTTTTTTTTTAAACCACATGCCTTCAAGCTGCACCAAGGATACAGATGAAAAAGCATTTTGAGGAATGAGGATTCTGACAGCATCTCACGATTTTCAGGATTTAGGAACTGGTAAAAACCCAAGCTGGGCCAGGACATTGGGTTGGCAATTAAGGTAAAGGTAAAGGACCCCTGGTGAAAGGCAACTATGGGGTACAGCACTCATCTCACTTACCTTGGCAGTTTTAACACATGAGCCAATATGCACCCTCTTTGCTGATCAAACTGCTAATTTTGGAAAGTATGGAGTGCCCGAGCAATGAATGGATGCTGCTAGCAAACTAGCCTCATCCTATAGCTATGTGTGCATTGCATGGGAAAAACAGTCAGTGGTAGGCAAGTGACCTTTAAGAAATGCTTGCCCACTATTTCTGATGTTCTTGTTGGGGAACCCAGAGAGGCTTCCCCACACAACAGTTTGAAAACTGCTGCCCTCCCTTAATCCAGTGCGGGACTGTTTGTTCACTTTGTTTGCCAGCTTATCAGTTGACAGGATACGTCCAAACTGATTTTATGAAAGGTTCATGTTTGATTACCTGCATCCAGTTTTCCAAACTGGGTTGGGAGTAGAGATGGGGAAACTCAAGTTCAGACTTCCCACTCAGGTCTGGAGGGCCTAGAAGGTACCATTGTCTCTCTCAGAATATGCCTACCTTACAGGGCTGTTGTGAGGATAAAGCACCACTCTGAGTTACTTGGAGGAAAGGCAGGATGTAAATAACTCAGTAAATTAGAATAAATAATGTCTTGCATTCAGTCCGGCTGTGTCACTCTGATTCCCTGCACCATAAATTTCTTGGTCAAGAAAAGTTCGGGATTTTTGTATCATTTGTGCACCTTTCTTACTTGCAATACTGTATAAACTATAAGAGCAAATCACCACGTTTTAGTGATACTTATAATCAAGGCACCTAATCCTGAAACCTATACTGTACTTGTATTTGAACACATATTTTACAATAAAGTTTTTGATGCACATTAGTGCAATTATCATTATTTTTATGTTGCAGATACACTTGTTATTTTGAAATCTGAAGTATGCATTTGGGAAGAAATAAATTGCTTGGTTCCAAGTTTGTGGGGCAATGCAGAGCACTATACATTCAACTTGGTGTGCAAAATTGTGGCAGGCAAAAAGGTTGCATATGCAACCATCTACCTGTCCATCTGCTTTTCCTCATCTTCCATTATCCTATTACTCATCTGCAGTGGGGCCATAGCTCAGAGGCAGAACACATCCTTTGAGCCCTCAGGTTCGATCCTTGGCAAACACCAGCCCAAAAGCAGTCTCAGGGAGTAAGCGCTAGGAAGGCATCCCTGCAAAAGACCACGAGGAAGTGTTCCCTGCCAGACAGATGCTAATGACTAGTGCACATAGCTACTAACTGTTCCCTTTTTTAAAGGGAAATTCCCTTATTCTGAATAGGATTCCTCGCAAGAAAAGGGAAAAGTTGACAGCTATGCTAGTGCACTGTATTTTTGTACTTTCAGTGTTTCCAGGCTGTGACGCTTTATGGTTTACATTTTCGGTTCTTTGTTTTCTTTGTGTTATGCTTGCACTTTTTGTTTTGTTCACACACACACACACACAGAAAGCATTGTAGAAGTTAGACCGATTCTCTATAAAGTGCACCTTGAGCCACCAGATGGTGCAATTTTACAGCTGAGTTTGTTGTTTTTCCTGCAGGTATCCTCCATGTGAACCCAAAAGCGCTAATCCCTTCCCTCTCTGCCACAACTGCCCCTTAATAGAGGTATGCTGCTTCTGGACCTGGAGGTTCCATTTAGCTGCCATGGCCAATAAGCCATAAAAGTCCCGAGGGCCCTGAATCAGTCTAGCTGTGACTATGGGCAGTGAGTTCCATAGGTTTAATTAAGTCCAGGGAGTTCCATGTATGGATGAAGAGCAACCTAGAAACTGAATAAAAAAATAAAATAAATTTGAACAGCTTCAGGCCCCAGCGAAAATGTTCCTCTTCAACCAGGCCTTCTGTTGATCAACATCCTATGTCCTTTTAATTGCGCGCATGTGTGTTACTGGCTTGTTTTTAATTACACATTTTGTGTTTTTGTTTTGCATTTCATGCTGTGAAATTCCTCCTTGAGATCTTTGGGTGAAGGGGTGGTATACAAATTTGTCAAACAACACTTGTTGTTGTTTAGTCGTTTAGTCGTGTCCGACTCTTCGTGACCCCATGGACCAGAGCACGCCAGGCACCCCTGTCTTCCACTGCCTCCCGCAGCTTGGTCAAACTCATGTTGGTAGCTTCGAGAACACTGTCCAACCATCTCGTCCTCTGTCATCCCCTTCTCCTTGTGCCCTCCATCTTTCCCAACATCAGGGTCTTTTCCAGGGAGTCTTCTCTTCTCATGAGGTGGCCAAAGTATTGGAGCCTCAGCTTCAGGATCTGTCCTTCCAGTGAACACTCAGGGCTGATTTCCTTCAGAATAGATAGGTTTGATCTTCTTGCAGTCCATGGGACTCTCAAGAGTCTCCTCCAGCTCCATAATTCCAAAGCATCAATTCTTTGGCGATCAGCCTTCTTGATGGTCCAGCTCTCACTTCCATACATCACTACCGGGAAAAGAATAGCTTTAACTATACGGACCTTTGTTGGCAAGGTGATGTCTCTGCTTTTTAAGATGCTGTCTAGGTTTGTCATTGCTTTTCTCCCAAGAAGCAGGCGTCTACTTCCCTTTTAAAGCCACAGTGGGGCATTGTTTAGCATGCCTTACAACCCAAGCGAAGCCATTTTCGAGATTAAAATGCTTATTTCGCGAAGCGCAGGTGAGCTCGTGGCTTGATCCACGCCGCATTCGTGTTGCTCTATAATGTTGGCGTTATCCATTGTTTTTTAAGCCGCTTTGAGATTCATCCGGCACAGAAATACCGGCAACGTGGGAGGGCTGTTCCCGCCGCGGGGGCAGTAAATTGGGGACGCAAAAGAGAAAAGATTCTTCCTGCCAAAGGGGTGCGAACCCAACCTAGTGCTGTCCTACACTTCCGGCACAAAACCGAACTGCCTCCCCATTTTCTAACCCCCTCCCCAAGTCCAGATAGCGAGCCCGGGGCTGGCTAGGCATTTCCTTGGCCTACAATGCACCCCCCTCGCCCCTGTCGGCTTGTCTGTGCATTCGCGTTGCTGGGAGCCAGCTCTGGAGCCTTAGAACACAAGCGTGGGCAAAACCCCCGCGAGAAAAGCCACTCGGCGTCCGGAATTGTACGAAGAGAGTTCCATTTCCCCAGCCCTTACCTCTTTAGCCGCCGCGAGGAAAGAGGAACGTAATATAAACCGCCGGGTAGGCCCCGCCTCCTGCGCTCGGTTGCCATGGCGACGGCGTCAGCCGTGAGGAGGAGGCCGCCGCCGAAGCAAAGCGAAGGCCCAGTCAGCGACCATGGGGCGCAGTGAGTCCCGCTTTCCTCGCGTCTTCGCCGGCGGGGTGGGGGGGAGGGGGGTGCGAACCGCTCGGCGCCGAGCCTGAGGGAAAAATGGGGCGGAGGGTGTGTGTTTTTTTTGGGGGGGGAGGGAGAAACCCCGGAACCGGTTTTCTCTGAGAGAACAGCCTTGCGATGCCTTCAGAGCAGGACCTCGCCGTGCATTTAGAACGCGGCCAGCCGTCGTTTGTAACGGTCGCTCAAAGCACGTGACCCTGTCCCTGCCCCGCGCGCAAAGCCTCCTGGGAAATGCAGTTCCCACGCCCTTCCCTCACACCCCCTGCGCCTCGTGGCTCCTGGTGTTTGCTGCCACCTCTCGCCTGTCTCTGGAGCATGTGCAGAGAGCAGGGAGCGTTCTTTCTCCCCACACCGTAGCTAAACAGCTGCATAACCTTTAGAAGACATCTGAAGGCAGCCCTATATAGGGAAGTTTCTTCTAATGTGTCGTGTTAGCTGGGCAGGTCCCTATTATTATTATTATTATTATTATTATTATTATTATTATTTCTCAGAGAGCCTGGGGCAACCCAGTCAGATGGACGGGTCCCTATTATTATTATTATTATTATTATTATTATTATATCCCAGAGTGCCTGGGGCAACCCAGTCAGATGGACGGGTCCCTATTATTATTACTATTATTATTATTATTATTATTATTATTATTATTCAGGGCCGGATTTAGGTTCGATTAGGCCCTAAGCTACTGAAGGTAATGGGGCCCTTTATATGTCCAGCTGTCCTTTGTCAACAACAAATTGTCGCTGTTTTTTATGTTGAATATATGCTATATGGTAATTTATGGACCAAATAGGTATCTAAAGCCATTTGCACATAACAAAATATGTATTTTATCAAAGCAGTTGTTGAGCTGAAATACAATTAGGAAGAAGTATATTAATAGTGAAATAATTATTAAAATGATTTTATTTTATTTGTTTTTTATATTTTGGAAATGTACATCCAGTTGTTGTTTTTCCTTTAATTTGGGGGGGGGGGTCCCTAAGAGAGTGGGGCCCTAAGCTATAGCTTGTTTAGCTTATACGTAAATCCGGCACAGTATTATTGAGGAGGCATTTCTCCCCAAGCCAAGAGCATGTGCAGAGAACGTTTCTCAAGCCAAGGGGGAATGACTTTGAAGACGGTGGGCCTGAGCATGTACAGAGGACATATTCCCGTACAGGGAGCACGTGGAAAGGGGATGCTGAATAAGCTAAGGAGGCAAGGGCACCTGCAGGAAACCTTTTTCAGCCTGCGGAAGGGGAGCTCATCTCTGTGCATATGCAGAGGGCATTCCTGGTTCTGACAGCCCAAAAACATGTGCAGAAGGGATTTCCAAGTCAAGAGCATGTGCTCAAGGGGGCAGCAGTGGTGGTGGTGGGGATAGTTGCCCCCCCCAATCAAGTAAATAAATAAAAATACTTAACTAAAAGTAGAAATTGTAGAAAGGTTTAGACATATTTTTTCTGAGCACTTCGGATCAATAGAAAGTAATATAAAACTACTGAGTGCTCACAATGTGCTCCCCCGCCTCTACCCCTCTCTCATAGTGAATAGACTACAAACTTAAGTAAGGTTAAACGCTTTACTTACGGTAACCAGAGGTCTCATTCATGCATTGTTCAGCGCTACAGCAAAAACAACACAGGCAAAAACTTCTGCAGTACAAATTGCAACAGTTCGTTTCAAACATGGAGTCTGGCACTCGGGAGCCCCAGTCTCATGTGCCTGGTCAGTTGCGTGGTTCAAAAAGAAGAGAAAAGAGAGCAAAAGGAATAGGAAACAAGCCTTCCTCCCTCCCTCCCTCCCTCCCCCAAAATACGGGAGCATGACCCAGCTGAGCCTTCTCTAGAAATTTACAGCTTTGTGGTCTTTATTTACTAATTAGCATAGACATGCACTGTTAGGTTTAATTGCAAAATCTCCCACAAAAACAGCATTGGAATGTATTCTTTATGAGATCAGTTCTGCACATCATTTAACCAAGCTGATGTTGTTTTTTCCTGTGATGAAATTAATTTCCCCACAAAACACATATTTTATACACCACAGAAGTTCTCAGGTTCACTCACCAGGATCTTCAGGTAGAACTAGGAAAGCATCCTGTCTGAGACTCTGGAAAACTGCTGCCAGTCAGTGTCAACATTAATGAGCTGGACGGACCAATGGGCAGCTTCTATTTTTCTATGCTACTGCAAGAAGTATTGCCTTAGAAAAGTATCAAATGCAGAAGTGAGAATATAAAACCCACTTCTGGCTTTGATATCTTTCTAAGGCAATGAATGTGGCCTTACTTTATGGAAGGAATTGCTTCTGTATTTACTATGATATTTCTTTCAGTCACAGAAGAGCTAGTTAGACAAAGGGCAGAACATAACAACTGTGAAATCTTTTCCTTGGAAGAAATTTCCTTACACCAGCAAAATATAGAGAAAATAGAACATCTTGACAAATGGTGCCGGGATTTGAAAATTCTGTATCTTCAAAATAATCTGATCCCCAAAATTGGTGAGTAAACTCAGTGATGTATTAATCTGTCTGACAGCTGAAAATGGTCTAAGATGATATTGGGAGTTTTAAAAGGGATAAGGTGTTCAAGGCCCATAACGTTTTAAGAAGAGAAAACAGCTTTCAAAAACTCCTTTCTGTTTTGTCCTATACAAATAGTTCACAAGCTATAACCAGGAAGTTGTTCATTAATTTACCTTTCTGCTTCCTCTGAAACTTACAAATGCGGTGAGTAAATTGTGTATAGGGTCACTCCCTTAATCTCAAGAAGCTGGTGTAAAGCAAGCTGTCATTTTAAGCCAGCATAGAGTGATGCCAGATCCAAAACTCCTTCAGGAGCAAGCCTTCTGCCTGCTGAGCTGGTTCAAGCCTATCAAAAAAGAAAACAAGCCTTGTCTTACACTTCCATTTTTTGCCAGGTCATATGAGCATCCTGCTTAAATCCCTGCTGCCTGTTCCTGCTCCCAGAATGCTGCTTTTGGGGGACAGAGATCCAATCTCATTCTTAGCAGAGCCACTGTCATCTCAATTCCCCTTCCATTTGAACTGAATTCATTCACTAGTCTTCTAATTTATTTGAATGGAATGGTAATGCTTTGATTCATCCTCTTAAAAATATAGAGAGAGGTGCAGAAATGAAATGAATAATAATAGTATTAATAACACTGTGGTCTTTTGGCTTCTTGAATACTTTTTTTTTTTTGCCTGTTTTAATTTCTGCTCGGTTGGTAATTTAAAAACTATTACTGTATCTTCTTCATTAAGCCTAATCTTGCAGATTGACGTGATCATTAATAAATTCTGTTTCAGAAAATGTTAGCAAACTGAAGAAACTTGAATATTTAAATTTGGCTTTAAACAACATTGAAAAAATTGAGAATTTGGAAGGTAAGATCTTTGCCTTACAAAAAAAAATATGTAAGTCATGCTTGTTAATATGGAAAAGGATTCATCTTTTTATGATAGAGAATGGTACTGCTGAAACCCTGCTGGATTCTGGGCACACATGGATTTTCTGTTTCTCGGAAGCAGATATTTATTAACTTGTCTAGGTTCAAGTTATTGAACCTGTCAACAGAAGGAATATCAAGCAGAGATGTTTGCATTCAGCAAGTGGAACAAACTTTATCCAGCTTGAGACACCTCCTTGAATTGATAGGTGATGCTCAATAGAAGCACTTCCATGCCAGGCTTATTCATTAGTCTGGGTGAGAAAGAGACCTGCTCTCACTTTAGTTTTGTCTGCAGGGGATCCTTTCCCAACAGCCTGTGACATCAAAACATTGTACGTGATCTTCACACATAAGTCCTTCAGCCCACAGAATTTTGTTGATACGTTATTTGAGTGAGTTGGCACAACACTAGATTGAAGCTTTGGAGTACAGTGGAACCTCGTGCTATGGATGGGATCCGTTCTGGAGGCCCGTCCATAACACAGAACTGACGCAAGTTGAAGCACTGTGTCTGTGCATGCGCATGGTGTGATTTAGCTCTTCTGCGCACGTGCGAGTGGCAAAACCCCGAAGTAACTCGTTCCGGTACTTCCGGGTTGCCGTGGGACACAACACGAAAACATGTAACCTGAAGTAGACGCAACATGAGGTATGACTGTATTGTGCTTAAATAGTCATGGCAATGTATTTCGAGTGATTGCCCAATTCTCCAGTGCGGCAGTTGGACTGCTGAACTATGCAAGCTAGCCAAAGGGTAGCTGTGCAGTCGGACTGGTTAATCAAATATCTTCTGTAAGGCTGTGCATTTAAATGGTGGTAAGATTAATTTAGGGCCAGTATATTCTAGTATGCCTCACCCTCATCTCTAGAAATGGATCCTTGGCTATGCTGTTTCTAGAATTCTTAGGGTTAGGGGATGACTTGATTTTGAGAACAAAATGTGAGCTTCTAACATTTCAAGCATGTCACTGTTTCTCTCCCACAAAAAGCAGGAGGCTTCAGGGGGAGAGTTTTATTGTGAGGAGAAAGTGCTGGAGACCTGTTTTGTTTGTTTATATAATGTGCAGGTTGGGCAGATGGAAAGCAGGTGTGCATGCAAGCAGACAGGAACATAGCTTAGTTTCACCCTTGGAAGCTCTGCTTTATGTCTGAAATCTCAGAGAGCTACTGCCAGCCAGCGTAGATGCTGCTGGCTCAGTGATGTCCTGACTCCGCCATACCAGGTGGGAATAGAGTCAAGGCCAGCCAGCCTTGAGTAGATCCAAGTGAGAAGCTTGCTCCAACAAAGGCTGGAGGTAAACAGGCTTTTATGAGTACTTCCCTCCACTCTGCCCTTTCCAGGCTCTAGTCCTTTGGCCTGAAGACTATGGATCTTAGAGGGTTGTCTCCTTGGCTTGAAGACAAGTGCCTCGCATTCTTTCTGTGAACTCCCACCTGGTGTGCAGACACAGCAGTGCAGGAGGGACTAGATTCCTCCACCGAGTCAGGCTCAGAGGACGGCATCTGTGAGTTTCCTGACTCAGGCTCTACAAGTTCTCGACCACCAGCGTAAGGTTCCATGGGCTCCAAACCATCAGCCTTGAGAACCAGGTCCAATTCCCCAGCTGGCCATGCAGCAGCCCTAGACTTGGCCAGCTCTTCTGACTCTGACTCTGAGCTGGAGGCTGTGGCCATGAAAAATGAACCAATGATCTGGCTCAATATCAGCTTCATATGTTAATCTGATTGTGTAGGAGGGCAGCCATTTGAAAACTAGCACCTTTAATAGTCGTGTAGAAGAGGGGACTTCAGCAGGTGCAGCTTGCATGATATGCTTCAGGGCTGAAATCCACTTTTCTATACATCTATTAAAGGTTCAGGAGCCCTGTCCACCTTTTCATCTTGTTATCCCATCTTTCAGCAGAGTAAATGAGATAATGTAGACTTTTTTGGGAGTAAGTTCCACTGAAAACTGTGGAGTTTACTTCTCAGTAGACCTGTGTAAGATTGCAGTGTGAGGCTGTGTTCTACATCCATTTGCCCAAAATTAAGTCTGACTGAGCTTAGGGGGAGTCACTTCTGAATGTTAGTTACATTCTTCACAGCACAAGCCAGTTATGAAAGAATGTGGAAAAATCACAGACCAATTTAGCAACCAATTGCAGGAGAAACATTCAGTGTGCAAGGCAGAAGCATATTGCTGTAGCTAGAGTCTCTTTAAAAATGGAAACTGATAACAGCCCAAATGAATGCTAAGATTAATCAGAATATAAATGAAGTTCCCAGTATATTATTGCATATAACTCTGGAGAACTACTGTTTCTCCCTTCTGATTTCATCCTGCTTTTCTGTGAGACAACTGTATCGACGAAAGAATTTCCACCTTGGAAGCTCAGAGTTGCAAAATTAACCCTCTAATCATCTGGGTCACATAAAACTATAAATCTTAGACGTATTATATATAATCTGATCGATTTTTGTCCCTTTTTTGAGATGGGGTCAGCCCTAAGCTAAGCACCTCTAATAGATTATATCCTATAAGAACACGTCTACGATCAAAGGAAAGCAAAAGTTCCTAGTGACCACATGTAGAGAACAGGAGGGAGCAAATGGTCTAAATACAGGAAGCAGGTGCAAGACAGAAATGATAGCAATTACAGTTCTGTACTATTCCCTCTGCTACAGGAGTGTTAAGGCTAAGATTTCTTGTATGCTGGCTGGGCAAAGCAACAGTCCAGCAAAGGGGCAATGTTTCAGGGCAAGGTTGCTAAAATAATTTAAATAATCCTGCTGTATATGATCCGGAAAGGTATCAGCTCTAAATGGGATTACGCACTAGCAAGTCAGTAGAGAGACATTAATTGTTCTGTTTATTTAGGGCTACAGATGTGTTCTTGTTAAGGCTATTAAGATGAATAAATAAATAAAGATAAAATAAATACTTATTCACACAGTACATAGTTAAACTGTGGAACTTGCTCCCACATAGGGCAGTGATGGCCACCAACTTAGATGGCTTTAAAAGAGGATTAGAGAAATTCATGTAGGCGAGGGCTATCAATGGCTGCTAGTAATTATGCCTGTGCTCCACCTCCACAGTTGGAGGCAGCAATGCTTTTTGAATTTTCTTGAAAGACCTACATTGGCTCCCAGCACGTTTCTGAGCACAATTCAAAGTGTTGGTGCTGACCTTTAAAGCCCTAAATGGCCTCGGTCCAGTATATCTGAAGGAGCGTCTCCACCCCCATCATTCTACCTGGACAATGAGGTCCAGCACTGAGGGCCTTCTGGCGGTTCCCTTGCTGCGAGAAGCCAAGTTACAGGGAACCAGGCAGAGGGCCTTCTCGGTAGTGGCACCCGCCCTGTGGAACGCCCTCCCACCAGATGTCAAAGAGAACAACGACTACCAGACTTTTAGAAGACATCTGAAGGCAGCCCTGTTTAGGGAAGCTTTTAATGTTTGATGCATTACGGTATTTTAATTTTTTTTTTTTTAAGAAATATTTATTAAAGTTTTACAAAAACAAATATACAAAAACACATAATAAAAGAAAAAAAGAAATAAAAATAAACACACAGAAAAAATAAGAAAAATTAAAAATAATTCCATTTTTCATAACTTAAAACTCATTTGCTTGTTTCTTTGACTTCCTCACACCTCCTCTTCTTGTATTCCCATTTAAATAATCAAATCAGCAAATCCTTACCCTCTTTCATTTATCTTATCTCTATAACTTAACATTTTATAACTCTGTATTTTCATCCATTATCAATTCATTTTTGCATATTCTTATTAACTTTGTTGCTAATACCACTTATTTCCAATCCAACATCATTTTAATTATGTTTTTACCTATTTATAACCCTTTTTCCATATTCTCTTAAAGCATTACAGCTGGAAACCACTTAATTTCTATCCAACATCATTCTAACATTCATTAATTTTGGTATTTTAATATTTTGGTATATTTGGTATATTTAATATTTTGTTGGAAGCAGCCCAAAGTGGCTGGGGAAGCCCAGCCAGATGGGCGGGGTTTAAATAATGAATTATTATTACTATGATGATGATGATGAGGAATACCAGCTGCTGGAAAACACAGGAAGAGAGGGTGCTGTTGTGCTTGAATCCTGCTCATTTCCCACAGGCATTTGGTTGGCCACTGTGAGAACAGGATGCTGGACTAGATAGGTCAGAAGCAAACTCTGCACGTAGTTCTCAATTTTTACACATATCAAATGAACATCATCTTTAATTGACTCTTCTGTTTTATAAGAAGTCTGAGTTAAAAACAAGCACACTTTCCTAATTTTTAAGATGTCAGTTGTCTTCTTAGAATCTGACGTTTTTGTTTGTGAATTGAAAGGCAAGCAGGAGCTGTGTCCCATGATGACTTGGAGGTGAGAGGGTGTGCTTATTAAATGAAGAGTTAATAATGATTTTTTTTTAAACCCTCTCATATTTGCCAAATAGGCTGTGAAGAATTGGAGAAGCTGGATTTGACAGCTAATTTCGTTGGAGAATTGTCCAGTGTTAAGGCCCTGAAAAACAACATACACCTTAAAGAGCTCTTCCTTACCGGAAACCCCTGCACTGATTTTGAAGGTTATAGGCAGTTTGTCGTTGCTACCCTTCATCAACTCAAAGTACGTCTCATGTAAAATATTAACTGCAAGCACCTTTGTGTCAAGGGCCAGGTTAATCCAACACACTAAAGCAAAATATAGATTAGAGATGTAGCATTAATTTGGTTCATTTGTTTTACCAGTTGAACTCAGTAGGGCTTAAACACGAATTAATTAATTCAAAGTCTTTATACTTTGCCCTTCCTCCAGATTAGAGCACAGTGTGGCTGATAATACAACATGCAGTATAAACAGTAATATAAAACAAAGCAAAACCATATATCCAATGTAAGAACAGCAGCGTTCCACTCTAACCAGTATCCATCACTATCAGGTTCCAAAGGCTGGGGCAAATAATTATGTTTTGACCTGTTTTCTAAAAATGGCTAACGTAGAGAGTTGTTGTATAGGTTTGCATTGTATAGGTCTCAACTGTTAATCAACTAAAAACATGCATTTGATTAATTGGGCAGGATATAATTTCTTAATTATTTTTAATACATGTGCTTATAAATATGCATATTGCCAGTACCATCCTAAAAGAGGAACATAGGATGGATTTCCTTCTCTAAGATGATACCTCTTCCAACACATGGATGCATGATCTAAAAATAAAGGCAGTATGCTTCTTAACTATGGTTTTTAACCAGGGGCAAATTTTGCATATTTTAATCTTTTCACCTGATGTTTACTAGGCAAGATGAAAAGAAGGAATTGGTAAAAGTCAAGTTTATGACCACTGACTGACTTGCTTTTGATTTTTCCTGGAGCAAAACATAGCTGTACGTACACCAGTCTTGTTAATAGTTTGTAAAAACTAGTCCACATGTAATTACGTTTTAGACTCTTGTCTAAAACTTCTATTTCCTTCATGAAGTTAAAAATGATTTGCGTAAAGTAGCTTTAAGAAACATACACAGTGTGGCATCAAGTAACCTCCACAATGACCCAGTTCAGGTATAACAGGAAATCATACTTTGCTGTGATGTGAAAGAGCCACAATAAACCACTTTGGGTGTACAACTCTGGAAGAGTTTGCAATAAGCCAATGTGATCTTTGGCCTGAAGAAGGTTAGTCACCTGGGCTATAGTTTGCTGAGGTCAAGTATGATGGAGAATCAGTGGGTAGTTTTTATTTCCATTGTATACTAAAATGGATTTAATAAAAATGATTGAATGGGGGATGGATTTCTTTGGTGTTTGTATTGAGCTTTTATTTTGTTCCCTCCCTTTAAGTTTTTGGATTCTAAAGAGATAGGACGTTCAGAGAGGATTCAGGCTTTACAGAGCTACCCTGAGGTAGCAAAACAAATCCAAGAGCAGGAGAAGGCCTACCTGATTAAAAGAAGACAAGAAAAAGAAGAGGCACAGAGAAGGATACAAGAAAAGCAGGAGAAGAAGAAGAAAAACGAGAATCAAAAGAAATATAATCCAGGATACGATGGACGGTGGTACACAGACATCAATAACAGCATGTATGTGTTTTTATTAGCCTATTTTATATCTTTCTCTTGATACAGATTTTTTTTTCTGCCCTGGAAAGACTTATGTATAGCATAATGGTAGGCTATATGTCTCTTTAGGTCACACAGGGCTCTCATGTGCTGAGAATCTCCATCAGTATCTGCCCTGCCATCTGAAGCAAAATGGGTGCAACCTGGAGAAATGGCCTTCTCTGTGGTGGCACCATAATTATGGAATTACTTCCTCTATGAGACTTGCCTGGCATCCACATTGCTAAACTTTAAGCGCCTGGTGAAAACATTTTTATTCCCAGACTTTTACATTTTTAGCTGCCACTTTCAATCATATTTTATTACAGTGTAATGCATGCCATAAATATTATTGAAAAGCGGGGTATGATTTAAAATTAATAAAGTTTCAAAGATACTTTGTGTGCGTGTTGCTTTTTTCAGCCCATATTCTGTAAGAGAGAAAGAGAACCAGCAGAAGGCTGAAGAAGGAAATGAATACCGTGATTTAGTGATAAAGGAAGATGATGAAGAAGAGAGAGCCTTTTGGGAGGAACCTGTGCCTCATACTCCGGAGGCTAGGTTAGAAGCTCACAGATATATTGAAGAAAAAAATAAAGCAAAAGAAAACAGGTATAATTCTAATGCACTTTTGCCATGTTTGCACTGATTTTCACTTATCCACAATACCAAATATTGTTAATCTTTGCCCCTTCTATCTCAGCGACATTCAGCATCGCTTAGGTCTAATGACTATAATCTGCACAACATCTTTATTGCAGAAATAAAAAAGTAGAGATAGCTGTGTGGGACTGTAAGGAAAGATCCAGAATCCTTATTAGGGCAGTAACTATTATGCCACAAAAATATTGCAGATGTTGCCTATGAGTGTCTGCTGTAGATTGTACCCATATAAATGCCCCGTGGTACCCTGCAGTAGTTTAAAGCAGTGGTTAAAGCAAGGTGCATGGTTACAAGTAAAAGTTAAGGTAAGTGAGGTGATGCTTGAGTACAGGAAATGGTAAAAGCTTGGAAGTGATCTTCCTCCAGTAGAGAAGGGGATCTGTGGGTGGATTGCTTCCATTCGCTCCACTAGACGGGACTAATCAAATTCTCTCATGAGACTGGCTGAGTGGTGACTGAGCCATGAAATCTCAGGTTCAAATCTTGTATCTGTACCAGAATTGCACTATGGTTCTGCCCAGGTCGTTGAGTAGTTTAAAATTTATCCCAGTGTTGCAGGAGCTACTCTTAGATAAGATACTCCCATGTAGCTGGGAGAATAGGCAAGATGTTCTCCTTCAGCACCGGTGTGTTTGGTGGGTGGGAAATAATACTGGCCTACTTTGCAGTGTCTTTGTGGAGGTTCCTGAGATAATGAATATGAAGCACTTCATATACTCTATGCTCTAGATCTGCACTGGTTGCCTATTTCCTACTGGACCAAGTTCAAGGTCTTACTATCAGTATATTAAGCCCTTAATACAGAGGTTTTCAACCTTTTTGTTTTTTTTTAAAAAAATGATATTTATTCAAAATTTCATCAATACATAAACAAAAACAAGAAAAACAAAAAGAATACAGCAAAAAATAAAACAAGAAGAAAAACCAAAAAAGAAAAAAGAAAAGTACAAATCTCAGATTACAACTTTTCATTTGCTTATTTCTTGAACTTCCTCACACCTCCCTTTTTGTATTCTAGTTTAATTCATTTATTCCAGCAAATTCTTCCCATGTTTCTCAATTTTAATTTTAATAATTAATCTTCACAATCTATCTTATTTATTAATTCAACATAACCTTTCCATCTTTTAATTTAATCTGTTATTCAATTTACCTTAATCTCTTTAACCTTATCTTATCTTAAAAATCTTAAAATTTCAAAGTTTACGTCATA
The DNA here is from genome assembly GCF_964270895.1 of Podarcis filfolensis. NCBI lineage: Eukaryota > Metazoa > Chordata > Lepidosauria > Squamata > Lacertidae > Podarcis > Podarcis filfolensis. The sequence continues at coordinate 80,804,554 of NC_139603.1, read as the reverse complement.
TTCATTCATATCTCCTTAAATCATTTCTGCTAAAGCCAATTTAGTTCCTTTCCGGCATATTCCCTGGTATTTCATTAATGTTGCACTAATTCCAAAATTAACAAAAGAATTTCCCTTGATATCTCTAATTTTTATCCAACGTCCCTTCTTCCTGGTTTCGGGTCATGTCAGTCCTTTCTGTCCATTACATCCAGTCCATCAATCTGGTGTTCTTATGTCCGAGGCCCTTAAGTCTCTTCTAGGCCCCTTCTGCACATTTTCTTGTCCTTGTTTGTGCTTACGCACTTCTTTGTCTGTTGTTGATTTCTTGGGGAGTGGGTCTCCGGAGGGTTCCAGGTTTACAACCTTTTTGAGTCCATGGCTCCCTTAACCAACTACATTCTTTCTGCAGCACTTCTGTAGGGCTCAGGAGCCCAGTTATGTCACCCGTTGCCTGTAGAAATGACAGCCTCTCACCCTTTTTTAAATACACTCCCTTGTGGAGTGTTCCTTCAGCCACTTCTCCTCTCCCCTGTCCTTGGGAGTCCTTCGGGCAGATGCTGCTGTTGTCCCTGGTCTCTGAGCTGCCCCCCACCCCGCCCCAAACAGAGGTGCCTCCCAGAGGCACCATTCGCATGCAGAGCTTATAGCCAGGGCTGCTGCAATAAACAACTGTGCAAGCTTTTGGGAGGCAGGGACATGAGAGGGCATCAGAGGAGGGAGGGAAGGAAAGAGGGACAGATCCCAGTGTTGCCCGCGGCACCCCTGACCATCATTCAAGGCACCCCAGGGTGCCATGGCACACAGGTTGAAAACCACTGCCTTAATAGATTGGGGCCAGTTTACTTGCAGGATTGCTTCACCCCATATATGACCACTTGGTCACTTTGATCTGCAGAACTGGCACTGTTATAAGTTGCACATACTTCTCATTCAGCACCTGTAAGAAATCAGTCTTTTAAGTGTGGCAAAACCTATGCTTTGGAACCTATCCTTTCCTCTTGAAATCAGGCAAGCATTTTCACTGTACTTTTGCAGACCCATTGCACAAAATATATGTGTGTGACACACTCTCCCTGTGGGAGGGCATAAGCCTTTCAGTTTTAAAAAACACTGACTTAAGCATATGGAATACAGTGGTACCTCTAATTGTGTACTTAATCTGTTTCGGGGTGCCATTCGCACCCTGAAAAGTCCGCAACTAGAGCGCCTCTTCCGCGCATGTGTGCAGCGCGATTGAGCGCTTCTGTGCATGCACGAAGTGCGCAGATCACTTCTGCCCATGCGCAAAGCGCACAGATCGCTTCTGCACATGTGCGTGTGGCAAACCCGGAAGTAAACACTTCCGGGTTTGCCGCATTCGTAAGCTGAAAGTCCGTAACGAGCGGAACGCAACTAGAGGTACCACTGTATATTCCAGCGTGCTTATATTTTGCTAAGGGCAGGAGGGGAAGATTTTGCAGATAGATTGGGGGTTAGACTATTGCAGTTCTATTTGCAGAATATTTGCTGGCTCCAGTGCTCACGAAGAAGCAGCCACCATCTCTACATTAGAACTCGTTGCGATAACCATGCATGACTTGCTTTCAAAGTACCATGGAGAGCTCCTCTTTTTAAGGTTCCATTGCATGCAGTGAAATCAGCCAAGCACTCCTTCTTTACAATGTTATTCATGCACCATGTTCAAACAGCAGGGGCATAGGCACCTTGGTTATAAGTATACCCCTTTGGGAGTAAGTTTCATTAAAATTAGGTGCTTAAGACTAGCATTGACAGAGCAGTTATTTGGAAATAGCATAAAATCCTTCTGTTTGGATTGGCATTTATTATCCAAGAACTGAGCCAATTGGGGGATGACAACATAACTGACTGCAGTTTTAACTTTGTTTGCATTTCTAAAGTAGAGCAATATGCCAGGTGTCCTCCTTGCATTAAGCAAATGTTTTTGTGTTTTATTTAAAAGCTAGTTCACACCCAAAAATCTTCCTCTTGCCTTCCCATTTCTGTCTTGGTTACCTTGAAGAAAGGATGAGAAAGAGAAAAAAAAACAATAAAATACTGAAAATCCTTTCCTCACTTTTCTTTGTTAGAGAGCAAACCAAGAAAGAGAAACCACCGAGGACTTTAATCACTCCAGAAGGAAGAGTTCTGAATATAAACGAACCTAAGTATGTAAGGAGGAATGATCACTTGGGTTGTGCAGCCTTTTAGTGATGGAATTGGTTAAGTTATACACAGTTTTGAGAATTTACCAGAAATTGTTGTGTCAGATTCTAAAATCTCATGATATAAATGTATATGCACATATGAATTTTCCATATTTCCCCAAATCCATATGCTGCATACACTTGTTTCAAGTTATGGAGAATTTTTGAATAGACATCAAGACCCCACACTTAGTTCCTCCAGTCCCTTAGGTAGGATTTCCACATTAAAGACGATCTGGCCTTTGCTGCTTTTCTTTATTCAGATCAAGTAAGTTACAAAGAGAATGAATAAATCTTTGCTGCGTACCTGAGTGCCATGAGAAGAAAGAAGAATAGTGGCAGGAAGGAAATATTGATGTTTACCTACAGTGTCTCACAAGAAACGCACCGTTTTATCGATGTCTCTGCTTTGCTGTAAAAATGTGTTGACAGCTGCACAAAAATAGGAGTAGCTTGCTTGTGTGAAGACGTCAAGTGTGTAATATCTTAAAATGTTGTGTTGACAGATCGGAATTATGGTTCTGGGAGCTACAGACATATTGAAGAAAGCTCTAGAGCCCCAGAGACTCGTGTTGTCAATAGTTACTGAATGATATGTACTATCGCCTTCTTTCAATGGATTCATATTGAGGGCCAGATTTTTATAAACTGTTAAGCAGGTTTGTGAGAAGCAGTAATATTCCCCCACCCCCAACCTGGTGCAACTCAGTTTCACAACATCATTTTAATGCAGAGATGGGGAATCTTTGACCCTTCTATTTGCTGGTCTACAATTGTTCCTGGCCAGTGGACATGGAGGTTGAGGCTGATTTGAGTTGGAGTCCAATAATATGGTTCCCCATCCCAGTTTGAATGCATATGAAAAATGTTGGATTGGTGAGATCGAATTATACCAAGGTTATTATAATTCTTAGCCTTTAAATAGCACTTTGGAGCATTCCAAAGGTTTTACAAATGGTGGGCAATATCCAACAGTGTAGCTCCATTTGTGCAGAGATTTCTCTTTGTGCCATGAAACTTCCCCTCCCTCTTCTCTCCCTGTGTGTCCTTCCTAAATGTGCTCTGGAGCGTTAGGGAAACCTTTCCAGAACAGATTTAGCGGGTATGTGGGAATTGCTTGAGGAGAAGGAAGGGAAGCTCCATTGCACAGCCAAAAGTCCTTGACTTTCGTCAGATACTGCCCATTATATTAGCTTACATTGCAGAGTGGGGGTTGAGACTAAGAAAATAATGGCGTCCCTAAGGCTATCAAGAGGCAAGATACAAAACAATTTTTTAAAAAGAATTATCAGTCTCTTAGTTACTATACTAAACCCTCACCCTTCTCACTCTGGTGTTCTAACATCCCATGTGATAACCTGACCTGTACTGGATGGAAAACACTGAAACCAAAATGAGTTCAAAACAGATCTATCAGAGCTATAGAGAAGGACCATGTTTTGCATGAAGTCCCAGGTTCAGTCCCTGGGTATCCAGTAGTTTCTGTGTGAGAGACTGGAGCACTGCACTGGTCAGAGTAGACCAAAATGGGCCAGATGGCAGATTCATATGTTCCTATCCCAAATTCTTGTATCATCTTATATACTTATTTTCTCAATTGTTTGCTCAAGGATTTCAGTTTGTAGAATAATGCATAGCTCAGTAAAGCTTTTTGAAATAATGGGACCTGGAAAGCACTTTGCAAAACAAATTCTGTTCCTGCTAGAAGAATAATGTTCGACCATCACCCCTTCTTGTTTGTTTTTGGCCAGCAGGTGTCTCTCTTCCAGCACTGATATATAGTTTTGAATTAAACTGACCTCGTGTCACTCATGAGCAATAAACCAGAGCACAGTTTGTGTGATGTTCTGTAGGATTCTGCAGATATGTTAAAAGAAGGATGTATGTCTTCGTTAATGCTAAATCTAAAGCAACTAGCAGTTGAAGTCTGCACATTGTTTCTTTCAATTCTAGTAATGTGCAAATCTTTTTGCTATTATTGCTAGGCTTCCTTTCTCTCTAAAAGATGATGAAGCAAACAACCAATTCATCCTGGATCTTGCTGTTTACAGGTCAGAAAAAATCACTATATTTGCACTGCTGCTGTGCCTGCTTTTGGACACTGCTGAATGTTATTAGTTACTCAACTGTTGGCTGTCCATTCATACTTTCATATGCACAATGGATGGTATTAAATTGGCTATGTGAAGCAGCAAATATTATATTGCGCATGTTTGCCCGTTTGTTTTCCGTAACTGGGCCAAATACCAGTGTTGTGGGAGAAGGGAGAGTTTTGACATCAAGGAAAATGCTTCAGGACAGAGCATTAGCCCACTCACACAAGCCTCAACCCGAGTCATTCTCCCCCAAGGCTGCTTTTAAAAAATGAAATAAAGAGATGGGCGATCTGAAGGCATCTCATCTACTTTGGCCCTTAGTGCAAAGGTACTGAACTGGATTTCATTTGAAGGTTTGGTGCAATTTCATCAACCCTTAATCCAGACAGGTTTGTTATCTCACTACAGCAGTAAACATTCTCACCTGTGGTTTCATGCAAATTGAGACCCAGTCTATGTTGACTGTTGGGTCTGCCTGTATTCTTCTATGGGTGATTTGCTTCTTGGGTTTGAATCTTGTTTCAGTCACTCGAGTGATATCACTGTTCTCTCTCTCCCCTTCCCCTTTGGGTCTGGTCTGAGTAAAAGTGTCGAATGCAACCATGCGACTCTTGGTATAACATGAGCCATGCTAGGAGGGAACAGAGAGGAGTTTAATCCTTAGGAGGCTCATAAATTAAGGAACTACTAAACTAAATGGACTCATTTCCCTCCCCATTTCAAAGACATCTAGACACCTCCCTACTTGATATTGATGTACAGCCTACTTACGTCCGAGTAATGATCAAGGGAAAGGTTAGTACGCTTTGCTGTTCTTGCTTTTATTTTATGTTTTTCAGAAGTTTAATTTTGACTCTTTTCCACTTCCTAATATTGGCTCCTTCAACATGTCAATGTTCACTTGTTCTATGGATGTTATTGGCCTGGTGGGAAGAGTTCTAGGAGTCAAGGAGGAAACCTACTATTACCTCACCCTTCCAGTCTTATCACTTCAATCTGGGGGACTCAAAGAAGGCAAAGAAAGCCTGCCCTCTTTCTTCTCCCTTCAGTTCCTTCTGGGTTTCCACTCTGAGACCCAAGTCTAATGAACCCTGATAGTTTTTGCATCTCATGATGTCAGTGAAAATGAAATAAGGTGATAGGCACCAAGACATTGTGGCAAGAAAAGGCTTAGTCTGTTTGTTATTTGCCATGCAAAGTTGCATTTGCACTCATTTTCTTGGCTGGAGTATACTTCTTAGGTAACTTTTGGAATGCAGCTTCACCATACTGCATCAATTACATTCAGGTGGGCTACCTTAACTTTTGAAATTAGCCATTTCGGGAGTATTATGCAAAAGCAAAATTGGAAGATATATTTAACTGATGATGTAGAAAGGCCCTAAGATGGGGAGTCAAGTTCCCCTTCCATGCCATTTTTGTTCTTGCTAAAACTTTTATTTGGGATAACTTCAAGTTGAGTTATCATTCTAAGAGCTGTAATATATCTTGAATAGAGAGATGGAGCATTTTTTAAAAAATCCCTGTAGATCTTGCATTTTCTTCATTTTTTGATTTTAAAAATGCCAGTGCTGCTAAGCTAAACATTAGAAGCTCTATTCGTAATCATACTACTAAATGCAGATTAAAAATTACTTTCAGTCTAAAATAGACTAGCATAATTATTCTCATTTAGTTGCCAATATAACCTAAGTACCATGCTATAACCTTCTTTAAAATGTCATACATTTCACTGACAACACTGAAGGCATACGTGTATGTTTGAAGGCACACACACACACTCACTCACTTATCATACTTGCAACGTAAATGAGGACTGTTTAAGATGCAAATCACCCGTTAGGATTGGTATTAATATATACCACAAGAGAGATTTAAGTCAAAAAAAATCCTCTCGGATCAAAGACATGTTATTCATATAACTGCACGTTTTTCTATCTGGGTCACAAATGCTTTATTCTTCCTGATTCATACTTCACATCCCTGTAAACCCACAAAAATAAGTCTGGTAAACTTATGATTTTTGTAGTATCTATATCACAAATGGTGTAGTTCCTTGTCTGTGTGTTTTGGGTTTTTCAGGCGTTTCAACTTGTGCTTCCTGCAGAAGTGAAGCCAGATAACAGCGCTGCTAAAAGATCTCAAACAACTGGACATTTGGTTATCAGCCTACCAAAGGTAGGGCAAGATGTTCCTGCGATGCTCAGAATTCAGTTTTGCCTTGGATCTGCTTGCCTGCACATTCTTCTTCCTCTCCCCGTATGTTCTGCCCTTGAGGCATTGCAAAACTCAGAGCAAAATGTCCCCCAGGGCACAGTGCTACCGCCAAAGTGGAACAACATCAAACGTGAAAGACTGGATAAACAACATAGCCTCCGAAAAGAAGAAACATGGCAAACGAGCCTCAGTTCTGAGTGGACTGCCTCTTTAGTAGCACCTTCAAAGCTAAGCCCATGCTGTCACGATGCTGATTCGATGCCTTGCCTGTCTCTGCAAGCATTTCAAGGCCTTTTCACAACATGGTCTTTAGGGCAGAGCTTCCCAAACTGTGCGTTGTGACACATTAGCGTGTCGGCTGCAGTGTATAGGTGTGTCACGCAAACTGCGCTTCTCCTGGGGCTGGAAAGGGGTTAGTTTAACCTCTGGTTTGCTAGTGAAACTCTATTACTGTGTTGTGAAATGGTGCATGTCTAAAAATTGTGTCACCAACATGAAAAGTTTGGAAAGCTCTGCTTTAGGGACTTGAGATCTTGCTCTCTTAAAGAAGCATTGGCAGAAGCAGTGATACCTTTTAGTAGACTAAGGATGTAGGACGCTGCCTTATAGCAAGTTCAAACTATTTGTCCTGGCCTAGTTTTGTCTACTACCCAGCATCCTTTTTCCTGGAAATGACAGGGATTGAACATGGGATGTTCTGCATCCAAACAAAGCATGTTCTCAGCCGCTGAGCAGAGAGCTCATCAGGAGCGTCATTTTCCAGATGGATGCGGACCGCAGAGTGGAACTTTGGTCTGGCGTTTTATTTAATTATTTTATTGCGTATCATACTTGTAACATGCAATTAAGTGGTTGTGCCTCATCTTTGGGACGCTTTCCCCACAGCAGATAACAGGAGGCACCTTCGTTGGTGACATTTAGGTGTCGGGTTAAAAGCTTTTTATTTAATAAGTCTTTTAATTGTGTTACTCTTTTACAGTTTTTCTGGTTTGTGGGTTTTAATGGCTCCTTAATGCTTGTTCTGCTGGTTGCTCTTGTTTTTATTGCCTCAGTTCTCCAGTATCTTCATTGCCGATTTTACTTTATTTCTTGCAGCTTTTCTATACATGAGTTCAGACATGCAAAGTGTTCAATAGACGCCTGAAACCGGTGGTTGCCAATGTGGCTGTCCTACTGGTAGTTTTGGACTACAACTCCCATCACCTCTGGACATTAGCTATAACAGCTGGGACTGATGGGAGTTTGAGTCCAACCTCATTTGGAGGGTACCACGTTGGCCACCCCTGCTTCAACAACAAATGATTTCTTATTTTATTTTCTCGTGTGGGTATTTTTGAACTGGCTGTAATGAAAATTAAATAAAAGCTAAAGTTATGGAAAGCAAAATTTTGCTCCAGTAGCAGGTTGCACAGCTGCAATTTGTATTCCTGGTCTGGAATACACACAGAGGCAAAGACAGAGATGGCTGTGTAGCGTTTTAACTGTTCTGATGTTGAAAACTGCTCCCGAGCTGCTTTCAGGACATGTTTTCTTCCCCTTGAGCCATGAATCCTTATAAAGCTAATGCATCAAGATGCTGGCCTTTTCTCCCACACCCCTAAGTTATTAACGGAAGGCATTAGCAAGATAGTGTGTTCCTTCTTTACTTTTTTTTTTTACGTTTGTTCTTAAATCTTTTTTTAAAATATGACTCCTCTGCTGAGATATATGTAGCCAGTCTCCTTCAAGTTCATACCATCTGTCTTGTCTTGCTAGGCCTCTCATTAATTCCAATGGTGCATCTGTAATGACAGGTTTGCAGCCTCATCAGTAGCTGGAATTGTGCCTGAAATGTTATTCATTTGACCAAAATCCACTTCTCCAAAACATTCAGAATACACTTAAAATGAATATTTATCACACTTCTAAATAATAGAATCATAGAGTTGTAGAGTTGGAAGGGATCTCAAGGTTCATCTAGTCCAACCCCCTGGAATGCAGTAATCTCAACTAGATCATACATAGCAGATGACCATCCAACCTCTGCTTAAAAACCTCTTGTGGGAGTCTGTTCCACTGTTGAACAACTCTTACTATTGGACAGATCTTCCTGATGTTTAGTCAGAATCTACTTTCTTGTAACTTGAAGCCATTGGTTCAGGTCCTGTCCTCTGGAGCAGGAGAAAGCAAGTTTATTCCTTTTTCCATGTGGCAGGCCTTCAGATATTTGAAGATGCCTATCATGTCTCCTTTCAGTCTCCTCTTTTCCAGGCTAAACATATCCAGCTCCTTCAAGTGCTCTTCATAAGGCTTGGTTTCCAGACCCTTGATCATCTTGGTTGTCCTCTCTGCACATGTTCCAGCTTCTAATATCTTTCTTAAATTGTGGCACCCAGAACTGGACACAGTACTCCAGGTGCAGTCTGACCAAGGCTGAATAGAGCAAGACTATTACTGTTGATGCAGTCTAGAATAGCATTAGCTTTTCTTGCTACTGCATCACACTGTTGCCTCAGGTTCAGCTTGTGGTCTACTAAAACCCCGAGATCCTTTTCACATGTGCTACTGGCAATCCAGGTGTCCTCCATCTTATATTTGTGCAGCTGGTTCTTCTTGCCTAAGTGTAGAGATACTGTGGATAGCAGCCACATGCCATTGCAAGTGTGTTCATAAGTAAACTTCACTGAGAGATTTACCCCCAAGTAATCATGCATGGGACATGGGTGGTGCTGTGGGTTAAACCACAGAGCCTAGGACTTGCCGATCAGAAGGTTGGCGGTTCGAATCTCCGCGATGGGGTGAGCTCCTGTTGCTCGGTCCCTGCTCCTGCCTACCTAGCAGTTCAAAAGCACGTCAAAGTGCAAGTAGATAAATAGGCACTGCTCCGGCGGGAAGGTAAATAGCGTTTCCGTGCGCTGCTATGGTTTGCCAGAAGCGGGTTAGTCATGCTGGCCACATGACCTGGAAGCTGTACGCTGGCTCCCTCGGCCAATAAAGCAAGATGAACGCCGCAACCCCAGAGTCTGTCACGACTGGACCTAATAGCCAGGGGTCCCTTTACCTTTACCTTTTAACCATGCATAGGACTGCAGCCCACAGGACAGGACAATTGGCAAAGGTGTCTGGGAAGAAAAGTCTACAAGGAGGGAGCCTTCACGGAAAAGGCCTTGTCTGCAACTGCCTCTGACTTCACTGCCCGAGAAAGGGCATCCACAGCAGAGATTCATAGTGATCTCTGCAAATGAACAGGCTCATCCAGAAGAATACCTTGATAACTTGGAGGCCTGAGGAATGACAGGTGAATCTTTACAATGCAGTGATGTACCACTGCCTTGCTGTACAATACAGAGAGCTGGTATAGGATAGGGCTGAAAGTCTGAACTGTAAGTCAAGACACCCTTGGTCCAAATGTCAACTGCTGCAAACTTAACAAGTTCTGCTAGGGTCTTAGATACCCCCCCCCAGTAAAATACCACTTTTTTCCAATATGGAACTCAGTCGGTGAATGTTGCCAGGATGGTTAACAAGATTAGGACCATTAAGAAGCAGGAGTGAAGTATCAGCATGCTTTCAAGGTTTGTAGAAGTACAAACAAATTCCAACCAACCCCTCACGAAAAAAACAAGCCTAAAAGTCCCAAAATACAGCCAAAAGAGGACTGAGTATGCTAAATAGCCAGGAATGTAGATTGACAGTTGGAAAACGTTAGAATGGGTGGAGAGGAGGAGAGACTATGGAATAATTTATCCGGAGGGAACGGCCGGCTAGAACAGTGAACTGGAACACTCCTTTTAGAAGGAATGATGTACTGCAACATTTTGTTGCTTGTGTCACTTGCAAAGAATAATGCCAGTCTACCTTAGATAGTTGATGCGTGTCTTACAAGTATGTAATGTGTACTGAACTCTCAATTGCGCCATACAAATATGTGTCAAATAAACCTAGTGTCTGGAAAGGAACCTTTGCTACGTTCAGAGCTGGTCTTCTTGGCAAGCCTTTGCAAAAGTGTAGGGTCTCATATGTATTCACTACGCATATCTGAGGACTCTGGATCTATGGTCATCCAAAGTGCACATGCAGCACAAGAATAGTAATTCCTCAATTGTATTGATTCATAAGCATCCTGTTTGAAAGTTCTTACATCTCAGTGCAAGGCCTACATTGGATAGCTTGTTAATTTTGCAAAACTCCTCCAGCTTTTCAGAACTTGCAGTCCTTTAAAAAATAAAAAATAAAATATTGCCTTTCTAGTGACCTTGTGGTAGCAAAGATCCTGAAGAGAATAAATTTCTGCGTCAAGTAAATGAAAGCATTTCATGTTCCCGGACACACTTTTATTAAGTCTGAAAATTAATGTCCTTCCTTCTTCCAAAGCAAGTAATAAGGGCAGCAAAAGGTTTTAGACAAATAGAACAGGACATTTTTCATCACGAAGCTAACCAAAAGGGAGACTTTCAAGTTTTTGCATAGGGTGGGTTTCCATAGACATTTTATGTTTCACAGAGTCAGTGCAAGTTGGCTTCCTGAGTTATGTATGTACTCTGCTGGTCTACTTCAACCCACTTTTCAAAGCATTTTATAAGTGTGCTGGGTTGAGATTGAAAAATGCATTGGTCCGTTGGCACACTTATTTGTGGTATGGAAAGGTGAAAGTACATAAAGGATTCACAAACCATATAATTAAGAAAAAATGTATAGAGTATGGAATCAGTATAAAAATTTATTGGAGAAAGACACCACTTTGGCTTTCACCATTGGAAGACATAGTGGTAAAGAAAAAGAATATGATGGAAGGTTGGGCAACTTATAGAAATTTATTAAGAGAGGAAGGAGGAGAGTTTAAATTAAAATAATTTAAGGAATTATCAGAAATGTTAACAACATGGATGCAACATCATCACTTGAACAAAATATTTAAGAAAGATAGGAAACAAGGGTTTGGTGAACAATTGGAGAGAGGCCTGTTAGAATGTAATGTTAAAGTGCTGTCTAAAATGTGTAAGATATTATTGGAATGGGAGACAAAGGATGAGCAAGTAAAATCTTCAATAATACGTTGGGCAATAGATATTTGTTATAATTTAGACATTGAAACATGGGAACAATTGTGGAATATGGATATAAATTTTAAGAGAAAATCATGAAAATGTTATATAGATGGTATCTAACACCTAGTAGATTGGCAAAAAATTATAAATAAAAATCGAGTAAGTGTTGGAAATGCAAAGAAAAAGAAGATACTTTTATCATATGTGGTAGTCTTGTAGTAAGGTTAAAGCTTCCTGGGAAATGATGTATAATGAATTGAAAAAGATATTTAAGATAACATTTGTTTAAAAAAAACACAGAAGCTTTTCTCTTGGGAATTATTGATGTAGAACTACCCAAACAGTATAGAAATTTATTTATGTATGCAAATACAGCTGCAAGAATGTTACTTGCCCCAAAATGGAAAGAAGAAGTCCTGACAAGAGATGAATGGATACAAAAACTTACAGATTGTGCAGAAATGGCAAAACTTACCAGATGAATAAGAAATCAAGATTTCAGCAGCATCAGGTCTGCTAGCTTTGTTGTTTTTCATTTGGTTAATAGCTGTACACAACTCTCTCATATTTGGAGATACTGCATGCTTATCTCTAATCAGCTGCCCAGATAAATTTGTGACCATCCTTCAGCTCCTCCATGATAATATGACAGCAAAAATCACAGATTACAGTGGCTCTTAAAGTGAACCATTCACAGTTGAATCAGGTGTTATACAGGATTGTGTTATCGCCCCAACTCTATTTATTATTTTAATTGCCACGATCCTACACATTTGTCAAAGGGAAACTCCCCACCGGAGTAGAAATCATATATCGAACAGATGGAAAGCTCTTTAACTTGAGTAGGCTGAAAGCAAAGACTGAGGTTACCATAACTTTCGTCATAGAGCTTCAATATGCTGATGACAACATAGTTTGTGCACACTCAGAGGATGAGCTCCAAACCATTCTAAATAGCTTTGCAGAAGCTTACGAAAAGCTTGGTCTATTGCTCAACATCCAAAAAACCAAAGTACTGCACCTGCAAGCAGAAAACAACTCCCCTGCAGCGCCACAAATCCAACAATGGTGTAACATTGGAAAATGTCAATCACATCTCCTGCCTGAGATACTATTCTGGGTTAGCAGAGTCTGTAACCTGAAGCGTCTGTAACCCGAGGTACCACTGTATAAACACCAACAATTGGGGAACACTGGCCTGTGAGTGCTCCAATTGGAGAACAGCTTTTACCAAAGGTGTCATGGGCTATGAAGATGCTCAAGCTAAGGATGAAAGGGAGAACCGTGCTAAGAGGAAGACACGTTTGGCAAATCCTCATCATGATCAACTCCCACCTGGAAACCTATGTCCCCACTGTGGAAGGACGTGTGGATCCAGAATTGGCCTCCACAGTTACGGTCTCACTATCAAGACTGTGTTGATGGAAGACATTCTTACTCAGCGACGAGTGATCGCCAAAGAAGATTTGTAAGAATTACCCCAAACAAAGGAGCTGATGAATCTGTAGTGAATCTGTACAGAATCACTATGGGGGGAAATGCATGAGCAGCATTTCAGAGTTGCGGCCTTCTTTGTTTCTGATACCAGATGCCCAGTTGATGACAAAGGAAAACATAAAAAATGAAGATAAATGTATCCGAGCAACATCAGCTTTCACAGCTGTCCAGGTTTATCATCCAAAAAAGCAAAGTTCAGCAGATGCATTGGTAAGGAATGTTGCCGTACCCATCTTTTGATCAAATTCTTAAGGAGGCTTGCAACAGATTGCAGTGATTTAAATAAAACAAGAACCAGGATATACACAGATAACCCAGCAGCCCTTAGTTTTCTGGCTGATGGATGGGGAGAGTGTGCAGTTCCCACTGGGAAACCAGTTGTAGTGCAGAGTTATTCCTGGCTGGGAGGGGGGGAATCAACTCTCAGCAGCTTCTCCTTCTCTGTCTGATGAAGACGACTAGGTTGGTCTTGACCTTGCCATTATATTCTTCCTGAGAGGCATGGGGTTTGACTTCCCAGTGGTTTGTGGTCTTCTGGCTGATGGGAGCAGCTGGCCAGAATGTAGGTTTGTTCTGCTTAGCAGCCCTAGGACAACTTGGAGCCTAGTGTTCCTTCTAGCAGAGAGGTGAAGCAAGTTTCCTATGTTTGCTTCCCTGCTGGCTGAAGGTTGGGCTAGACTTCCTCTTGCTATTCTGTTCTTCCTTGGAAGTAGAAGATGTGATCCCCCAGTAGATCTTTGATGGATGGGACCAGAGTATGCTTTCTCACAGTTCTGCAATACTGTTGTTGTTGTTTAGTCGTGTCCGACTCTTCGTGACCCCATGGACCAGAGCATGCCAGGCACTTCTGTCTTCCACTGCCTCCCGCAGTTTAGTCAAACTCATGCTGGTAGCTTCGAGAACACTGTTCAACCATCTTGTCCTCTGTCGTCCCCTTCTCCTTGTGCCCTCAATCTTTCCCAACATCAGGGTCTTTTCCAGGGAGTCTTCTCTTCTCATGAGATGGCCAAAGTATTGGAGTCTCAGCTTCAGGATCTGTCCTTCCAGTGAGCACTCAGGGCTGATTTCCTTAAGAATGGATACGTTTGATCTTCTTGCAGTCCATGGGACTCTCAAGAGTCTCCTCCAGCACCATAATTCAAAAGCATCAATTCTTCGGCGATCAGCCTTCTTTATGGTCCAGTCTGCAATACTAGGCAAACTAATAGGCAAATTTATTGGTCTTCAGACGCCATTAATAAACTAAATATCTAAAAATTAATGGCAGTTGAACTCTGAAAATCCAAACCTATAATTCATAACAAAAATATACAATTTCCACCATCAAATTGAATGATCATTGACATGCTGGTGCTCTATAATTCTGGGAACATTTTGTGCAGCTATCTTCAGAATTTGCATAAAATATTACTCAACTTGGAAGTCCAGAACAGTTTTTGCATTAGACTCAGAACATAAATAGCATATTCTTTATCAAACACACAATCTAGCTAAAGCGGAGCACCTCTAGGTCTCACTGATTTAAGTAAGAGAGAGGGTGAAGCATAGGCATAATTCTGCCATTGAAATCATTGGGTTTTAGATGTGCTTAACTTTGGCTGCATTGTGCTCCATGATTTTTAAAGAATACAGAAGGTTTGGACCTCATTCTTTCTGAATCATTGTCTGCTTTAGGCAGCAAATATAAGTGTGTGTGTGTGTACACACACACCCTTTATTCAGAAGATTTTATTTATTTTCAGTGCCTGGAGCTGAACTGAGATAATTTGTGCTCCCTAACCTTGATGTTCAGATATGGTGGACTGAAATGTTAAATAAACACATTTTACCTGAAGTATTTGTGTTTATAAAATTTTCTATCCTACAGAAAAATGCAACCTAATGATGAAACCAATATACTTTTCTTTTCAGGCTAAAGAAATAATTATGGCTAAGCAAGACGTATCCACTTCTAAGAAACCCTCTGACACCACTAAGCTTCAAAAAAATCTAAGAAGGTAATAGTTATGATTTATCTATCTAGCACCTCAGTTTTTATATATGCTGGAAATGGGTTTTTCAGTTGCAAGGATATTTCTTCTCATGGAATGCACAGTTGTATGGAATAACAAAAATAAATATTGATTTTTTTGAAATAAAGCTTTATGTGGAGCCTTGTCCAATGCCTTTATAAACGTCTGCTCTGGTGGCCAACCCGAGAAAGTTCTTACAACCGCAAGTCAGATTTATTCCATTGACTGTCACTTGGCCTCTTCTACAGCGTTATGAATTGAAGCTCAAATTCTTGATCAAGAAAGGACTTTGCAGGTTCTTCACTCT
Organism: Podarcis filfolensis; assembly: GCF_964270895.1. NCBI lineage: Eukaryota > Metazoa > Chordata > Lepidosauria > Squamata > Lacertidae > Podarcis > Podarcis filfolensis. The sequence continues at coordinate 80,789,212 of NC_139603.1, read as the reverse complement.
GCTAAGTGATATTTCCTGGGTGCCTGAACAACTTAGGAAGAAACAAGTCATCTATTTGAATTCCATCTCATTTAGTTTAGGGCTATTAACGGCTGAAATTTTCAAAGTTACTGATCAACAACACAAGGCAGCATAGGCTCTCATTGGCAAGGAGGAAAGGATGATATTTGTCTTTTGTGTGCTGAACAAAGGTAACATTCTGCTAGTGGACTAGGAAATCTCTGCACTAGATCATGTGTCAGAGAATCATAGGATTGTAGAGTTGGAAGGGATCAGGAGAGTCATCTATTCCAACCCTCAGGAATCTTAACACACATCCAATTTGAAACTATGCCTGACCCTGCTTAGCTTTGCAAATGTGCTAGCAGTTTACTTTCTGTATCACTAGCTGGAGAAAGATGAGCGTTAACACTGGGGCTGGAGGGACAGTTCATAGTGGACCATCTTTTTGGTGAAGGATGGGATAAAAATACTTTAAAATCAAAATCTACCAGAATCAGAGAATTGTAGATTGTCACCACCATCATTTGTGTGCTTGATATTGGACTCCCTTACATGTTGCTGAAAGTTTTGTAGGGCACACTCAGTTTCTGTAGGGTACTGGCCAAACTCTCATTGCTTCACATGAACTGACTGCACAGCCAATAATGTCTCTTTTGTCGAACCTGCACCTCGCAGAGAAAAATCAGTAGCTTTTGATTATCTGTCTCTGAAGGAGGTTGACCATCATTATGGATCTTCTCACTGAGGAACTGAGATAAATAAATGAGGAAGTCCAGGATCCTTGGAACCCAGGTTGAGAACCACTGCTTAGGCAAATGCCTTGTGGGGAAGTGATTTGATAACTGTTTAGTTTAGCATTTCTTGTAAAAAAACCCAAAACCCCTCTGCCAGCCACTTTAGTTCTTCAGGTTTCTCATCTAAAAAAGCAAAGCACAATTGATGAGCTGGTGGGGAGTATTGTTGTGGGAACTGTACCAGGAGCTTCACCTCTCTCTTACACACACAGAGAGAAGATTCTTGTAAAGCAGACTGGGTGATTCTTGTGGGAGTCAGTCTTAAGAGTCTTACCTTCAGGGTGGTGCTGACCCAATGGCTTATTTGCAAAGTCAAGCCTCTCCTCTTGGCGTCAGTTGCAAGGGCTTTGAGGAATAAAATTTATAGGAGCAAATGTTCTGCCTGGTTCTGCATGGACAGCTTAACATGGATTGGAAGATCTGGCAGTGGGAGCTTGGCTACTTAACAGATCGCATAGACGTTTCCTCACACCCAAAGGTGGATGCTGGAATGGATGGATTCAGAGAATTGTAAAGTTGCAGGGGGCCACTAGGAACTTCCAGTCCACCCCCTGCAATGCAAGAATCTTTTGCCCAATGTGTGGCTTGAATCCATGACTCTGAGATTAAGAGTCTCCTGCTCCATCTTCTGATGGGACGCTTTTGGTGGTTAGTCATACCCCTGCGATTCATTTTGGCCTTTTCCAAGGACCGATTCAATTGTGTGATTAGCTCTGCCCTGTGGAACTCCTTGCCAGTAGAAGTCCCAGTAGAATTCATCCCCGCCTTTTTTTTTCTTTTTTTTCTAAAAAAAGTCTTCTAAAAACAGTCTTGTTCAGACAGGCCTTTGGAATGTTATTTTTTTAAAAAAACAACAACCAAACAACCAGTATTTATTAATGTTTTCATTGATGTTCACATTATATTTTTATGTTGTACATCACCTTGCTATATTTTTATGAAAGTGCAGTAGATATCTAAATAAGTAAATAATAATCCCTTTTATCGTTGCTCCATTTTAGCAAGGACAATTCCTAAACATGTCAAAGAGTTGGCGTGAATCTCACCCCCCAGTAACCTGAGAGCCTCCAGTAGGAACACGGGCAGATTTTTAAAAACTTTAATTAATCATATTTATGACATGTACTGAGCTTAGGGAACAAGGTGACCTAGACAACATGAATTGTGACTAAGACCTTGTTTCCCATGATTGATGTCTTCCTCTAAATAATACTTGTAAAGGCATGTTCTTCCCGATCAGACCCTGATTTTGAAAGTCATAGGTGTCCTTGCACTTCCAGTTCAATGGATGTTCTTCAATGGATGTTCTTCAGACTGCTGCTTGATTGCAAGAGTCAGACAGGCTCATATCATATGCCTTTGTCTTAAATATCTATTTTCCTTGTGTAACAACTGTACTAAGACATTTTCAAAGACCTAGATGGGAGCCTAGTCCTGTGTTCATCTGCTAGTAAACACTGCCAGTCAAACTACTGTTCTATATGTACAAATAGCTATACCAAGTCAGGCAAGATTCCTATAAAATCAAATTGGGGGGGGGGGGGGAGAGAAAGAGAGCACAAATTCTGGGCCTGAACTGGCATGTCTGCTTGTGCTGTCGGCTTGTAATCTTTTTATGGTCTCATGATTACTCTCAGTTAATAGCAATAACCTCACTGGGTGTAAAGACGAATGAGAATGACTGTAATGCACTTAGAGGTATTAAGATCGCTACATAAATGGCAAGAACCACAGAGCACTAACATTTCATAAATGATATCATTTAAATAATAGTGTAGATTTAATGAGAGGCTGTGGCTTATACAAAATCCAGCATTTCATAGACTTCAGCTCCGACAAATTCTCCAGGGACTGCAATGGCAACCTGTTGCATTTGGGGAACAATTCAAATTATCCGTTGGAGGGAAGCCATAGCTCAATTCTGGGTTCAATTCCCAGCATCCCCAGTTAAATTATCTGTGTCTCAAGTCTTCAGAGGTGCTATAATACTGAATACTAGAAAAACTGCACCAATGGTCTCACTCAGTATAAGGTAGCAGCTTCACATAGCTGAAATATATTTTGAAATATAGATTATCTGCATATCCAGGAAACAGATTCTCTCTTCCCCATGATATCACAACCATAATCATTATCATCTGCTTACAGGCAGATAAACAAATTAAGGGGAATAAGACCCAAGGGAGAAGGACTTGCATAGAGAAAAAACCACACATTGTGCTTGCAAACTTATGAGCTCTAGGAGGCCTCTCCTTCTCCAAAGCATTAGACCTCCCTCTCTGAGAATGGAGAAAAAGAGCTCCAACCTTAGAGAGGAAGATCTGATGTTAGCTTCCCCCTTCCCACTGTCCTAGCAGCTTGCACTCCATAGAGCAGAAAACTGGGTCCACTAGGAACACATTGGGGGGCATGCCAAGGGAGGACATGGTGAAGGCTTAGATCTGAAGGATCCAGTGCCTTTTCAGTCCCCCATCATGCCCCCAAACTGAAGACTGAATTACTCCAGCCCTGGAGCTGGTATAGCTCACAACTGTTTTATCTCCTCCCCATCAAGGAAAGACAAAACAGGAAGCAGGACAGAGAATTGCAAAGCACCCTCATTTCTACCCTGCCACTATGCAGCAGATAGACTGCCTTCTGTTTCCTCCAAGGCTAGTTTTAGTATTACATGGTAAATGTCCTTTTCAATTAATATTCTATCACAACATTAAAGAGTGGCCAAGAACATTCTTTTGGTGATCGGTCTAAATTTTCATGATCTTCTAGACAGAACCTAGTACATTCATTTTCACATGATAATGAAGAAACAGTCATGGACCTCACTTTCTTTTTAATACGGAGAGAGTGGAGATGCCCTGCTCAGAACATCATTACAGTGGTACCTGGGGTTAAAGACTCTTCAGGTTACAGACTCTGCTAACCCAGAAATAGTACCTCTGGTTAAGAACTTTGCTTCAGGATGAGAACAGAAATCGCGCGGCGGCAGCGGGAGGCCTTATTAGCTAAAGTGGTACCTCAGGTTAAGAACGGACCTCCAGAACGAATTAAATTCTTAACCAGAGGTACCACCGTATTCGTCAATGGATTTTCACTAAGTATCCCACAAGGTTCTGTGGGGAAAGGACAGAACTTGCAAGAAGATGTTTGAATTTCTTGAGGCTAGGGAAGAACTTCTTTTTCAAGAAAAGACACTCTTTTCTCCACAGGAGGTTTGCAGGTAAAGGAAATATATTTCAACGCTGTTAAAGGCATGAGAACTGAAGCCAAACGAGAGTTCCAGCCTTCTTCAAGTAGGAGAGAAAAATCAGGTTGTTCTCAGCTGGGGGATACCATTGTTCTTTGGAAAGATGTGTGATGGCCTTTGAATGCTGCCCCCCTCCCAATACCTGGCATGCTAAAAGAAAAAGCTTGGCTCTGAGCTTCCAGGTGCTTGATATATAACACCTCAGAAGTGCTGATGTTTAAAGACTAGATGTTCCAGCAGGCTGCTCATGTCTGCAACGAGGCAAAAAATTCAGGCTGGTTTGAGAGGTGGGTAGTAAACCCAGGTGTCATTGCAATTCAGCAGCAGGTGATGTAGCCTGATTTTGTAATCACAAGATCAGTTAGCTTGACCATTTTGTGTGGGGGGCAGTTAGAAGAGAAGAAGAGGAGTTTGGATTTGATATCCCGCTTTATCACTACCCGAAGGAGTCTCAAAGCGGCTAACATTCTCCTTTCCCTTCCTCCCCCACAACAAACACTCTGTGAGGTGAGTGGGGCTGAGAGACTTCAAAGAAGTGTGACTAGCCCAAGGTCACCCAGCAGCTGCATGCAGAGAAGCGGAGATACAAACCCGGTTCACCAGATTACGAGCCTACCGCTCTTAACCACTACACCACACTGGCTTAGTAGACATGCCACAACAGGCCCATTCCAGACAATTATACTGCAGTACTTTGGTACGTCCAGAATTTCCTTGGGCAGTGTGGGGTGGGATGGGAGACGATTGCAGTTCCTTCCATGAGACTTTGTCATATCACGCATCATCTTCCCATGTTTTAAAAGGCCTTGAACTTCTGAGCATCGTAAAGCTTCCAGTAATCTTTTCAAAGGAAAGTACCTGAGCCTTGAGGTCTGAATTATGACCGGCAATGAACATTGCTGCTTTTGATTTTGTGTGCTTTCTGCGTCTCCAGAATTGTTTGTATATAATGTAATAGCAGAGATAAGTACGTATATTGCAAGTAGACATAAAGTCTATTGAACAAAGTAGAACCCAATTCAGTTTCCCTGAGTGACGTTTCAAGTGGCTAGAAAGCATTGAGGCCCTTTTCACTGTGGTCTTCTGGCACCATTTCTAGATGATGGACAGAAGCTCCATTGTGAGTCAGGGAAGAAGAGCGCTGGGATGGTGTCTTTTATTTTGCTGCTGCTGTTACAGATAATAAATGCTCTTGCCCTTGGAATCCTCTCTCGCCTCTGTTTTTCATAACTTAGAACATGTTCACATTTAAAAAAGAAAAAGTAGGAGGTAAATTTGGAGGCGGCAAACCCCTTGTCTATTTGGTTTTATCTATACAGTGGTATACATCGCGGGACGCGGGTAGCGCTGTGGGTTAAACCATAGAGCCTAGGACTTGCCGATCAGAAGGTCGGCGGTTCGATTCCCCACGATGGGGTGAGCTCCCGTTGCTCGGTCCCTGCTCCTGCCAACCTAGCAGTTCGAAAGCACGTCAAAGTGCAAGTAGATAAATAGGTACCGCTCCGGCAGGAAGGTAAACGGTGTTTCTGTGCACTGCTCTGGTTCGCCAGAAGCGGCTTAGTCATGGTGGCTACATGACCCGGAAGCTGTACGCCGGCTGCCTCGGCCAATAAAGCGAGATGAGCGCCGCAACCCCAAAGTCGGTCACGACTGGACCTAATGGTCAGGGGTCCCTTTACCTTTACCTTTACACAGTGGTACCTCAGGTTACATGCGCTTCAGGTTACATACGCTTCAGGTTACAGACTCCACTAACCCAGAAATATTACCGTGGGTTAAGAACCTTGCTTCCGGATGAGAACAGAAATCGTGCTCCGGCGGCGCAGCGGCAGCAGGAGGCCCCATTAGCTAAAGCGGTTCTTCAGGTTAAGAACAGTTTCAGGTTAAGAACAGACCTCCGGAACGAATTACGTACTTAACCCGAGGTACCACTGTATGTATGTATATATGTATGTATGTATGTATGTATGTATGTAAGTAAGTTCAAATAATCTGTATTGGAATGGCAAAGATAAAGATGAACATGCAAGGTGCTTGTAGATATGGCTCATATATGGCTGGGCTGCCTTTACTCATGAAAGGGAGCAGGTGGTGCTGTGGTCTAAACCACTGAGTCTCTTTGGCTTGCTGATTGGAAGGTTGGCGGTTCAAATCTGCGCTATGGGGTGAGCTTCCGTTGCTCTGTCCCAGCTCCTGCCAACCTAGCAGTTCGAAAGCACACCAGTGCAAGTAGATAAATAGGTACTACTGCGGCAGAAAGGTGAACAGTGTTTCCATGTCCTCTGCCTTCCGTCACAGTGTCCTGTTGAGCTAGAAGCGGATTAGTCATGCTTGTCACATGACCCGGAAAGCTGTCTGTGAACAAATGCTGGCTCCCTTAGCCTGAAGGCGAGATGAGTGCCACAACCCCATAGTCGCCTTTGACTGGACTTAACCATCCAGGGGTCCTTTACCCTTTTTACCTTTACCTTTACCTTTTACTCATGAATACTTTTCTTTCATATTTGTGTTAATATTAGGCATTCCTATCCCAGTCCCACCTTTTAATCCTGTGGCTTCATGAGGTGCCAGGCCTTGTCCAAGTTCAAAGACAGTCTGCAAATGGGGTCAGATTCTGGCAGATGTAGACAGCACTAAGTGCAGCTTCTGAAGAGACTACATAGCCCTACATGGAATGCTTAACAGTTGTCGATCCCTTAATGTTAGCATCTTCTTATGAGTACAGTAGTACCTTGGGTTAAGAACTTAATTCGTTCTGGAGGTCCGTTCTTAACCTAAAACTGTTCTTAACCTGAGGTACCACTTTAATAATGAGGCCTCCTGCTGCCGCTGTGCCACCGCCGCACAATTTCTGTTCGCATCCTGAAGCAAAGTTCTTAACCTGAGGTACTATTTCTGGGTTAGCGGAGTCTGTCACCTGAAGCATCTGTAACCTGAAGTACCACTGTAGAAGCATTTTCGATGACTCCTACAAATGGAGCCAATCTCTCCTGGTAAAATTTAGGATGCCAGGATGGGCAACAGCCCAGGGTGTGTGCAGTTGCCAATGCTTCACCAAGCACATTGTCTGTGTTGTCCTCAGGTTAAGAAAAACACTGATCCAAGTAATTGTGATAAGATGCTAAGGACATCCTTGTCTTGGACTCTAGTTTAATTATGATATCCAGATAGGACTGGATAATGATTTCAGATAGTATGGGGAAGTTATGCCCAGACATGGCATAAATTTGTCAGGGATTACCAAACAGCTATTGTGGTTCTCTTCCCACCCCCACACAATTGCTTTCCAAACTTTGCTAAACAAGTCTTTCAATTTCTGGTTCCAAAAATTGGAATCAGAGTTGGTTAAAAGCATTTTGCTTCTCCCTATTGTTTTGGCTTTGCTCAGAGAAGTATGGGGTTGGATGGTTAGTCTAGAATATTAAATTACATGATAGATGCAGAGGTGTGGTTGTAGAGTAAGTGTTTTTAGAGGACTAATAATCTGAATCAGAATCATAACACATTCTTGCAAATGAGCTGGGGAGACAGCAGTTAATTACCTCTCAGAAATGTCCATTTGTAGTGTGTCTACCGTAATATTAAATCCACTTTATTAAACTTGAACAGCATGAAAGATCTGTACGGCTAAAGTCTGTTCAGCAAAAGAGGGGGATGATTGAGCCTTTCTCACTAAGGGTGAAACTAAATGTGATGTTAATTACATGAATGCAATTAACTTGCAAGTTTCTGTTTTGTTTGGGTTTTTTTGTTATGCATTCTGCAAGTAGCTGCTGAGTAGCCTCCAGACTGGGCAAGAGGGAAGGGAGTACTGAGGGGAATTTAGCTTTTTTTGTCCTTGCAAAATAACTTCTCGACAGCTCCTATTTGCATGCCTAGGAGAATCAGTGGGAGTTTCCCTTGAAATGCAAATACTTTTTAAAGTAGTTTAAATCATAACAATGTGTGAAAAGCACCTAGCTTTCTCCTTTCGGTGTCTTCTGTTTCGTCATTTTGGCCAGTGAATGACCTTTCACAATCCTTCAGTGGAACTTCATGATTGTTTGTTCTTTCTAGATAGAGAGAACAAGCAGTTGTGAAGCTCCGCTGAGCAGTGACTCTGAGAATAAATACATACTGCATCCAGTGGAAGACTTCATTTTTTGTTGCATTTCACTCTGGGCTCTTTGGCTGGGGAGATGCTTCAGATGAACAGTCGGCACTGCTAGATAAAATTGAAGTATCAGTGTCATCCAAGGAAAAAGAATGCATGGTTGCTTTTTGAACACCGTAAAATTGAGTTCTGTTTGCATGTTCCTGGCATCTATATAACTAATTTTTTTAGTCACCTAGTCAATATGTAACTATTTACATGTCTTGGTGGCCTTTGAATTTGTGCATTTATGAATTTTCTTGACTGTTTTGCATTGCCATTTTGTCTTTTCTCATTGGTTGCTGTTGCTGACACTGCTGGACAGCTCCCCTAACCTGGCTTGGGATGCTGCATGTGGTGCTGTGGTCTAAACCATTGAGCCTCTTGGGCTTGCCGATCAGAAGGTTGGCGGTTCGAATCCCCACGACGGGGTGAGCTCCCGTTACTCTGTCCCAGCTCCTGCCAACCTAGCAGTTTGAAAGCATGCCAGTGCAAGTACAGTGGTACCTCGGGTTAAGAACTTAATTCGTTCTGGAGGTCCGTTTTTAACCTGAAACTGTTCTTAACCTGAGGTACCACTTTAGCTAATGGGGCCTCCCGCTGCCACCACACTGCCGCCACACGATTTCTATTCTCATCCTGAAGCAAAGTTCTTAACCCGAGGTACTATTTCTGGGTTAGCGGAGTCTGTAACCTGAAGCGTCTATAACCTGAAGCGTCTGTAGCCCTACCACTGTAAAGGAATGGGTACTGCTGCAGTGGGAAGGTAAATGGCGTTTCCGTGCACTCTGGTACTCATCACAGTGTCCTGTGCTCCAGAAGCAGTTTAGTCCTGCTGGCCACATGACCCAGAAAGCTAGCTGTGGACAAACACTGGCTCCCTCGGCCTGAAAGCAAGATGAGCGGCCACAACCCATAGTCGCCTTTGACTGGACGTAACCATCCAGGGATCCTTTACCTTTAACTTTTACCTTATGCAAGGAGACCATCCTGAAATGTGTGATGTAGTTTGTGTGAGCACCATTTCTGTTCACCCCTTTTTTAGTGTTGTTCTTCCAGCAGTAAGTAGTGTGTGGTTATGACAGCAACCGTGTCCTGATTGGCCTGGTGGCAGAAAGGCCTGTTAACTGGGCCAGCTCCATTCTTCCCAGTTGCACAGCAAGATGACAACCCAAGCAATGGAACTGTACTGGAGTGGACTGGGACACGCTTCCGTATATGTGTAGTCTGTTTCGCAGCAACTTTGAGTTCATATTCTATGCACCGAGCACTCCATGTACATACTTTCCTTGCTGCATTGGCCCTGACAAATGAGAATAGTGAATGCTAATCTGTTGAATGCTGTTTTAATTTTGTTCGGGGGTGAAGGTGGAACTCTTTGCAGGAGACGAGTTTAGGTACTACTGTTTTTTACTGTACAGTTTTGAATCTCATTACTTAACAAAAGGACATAGAAAAGCAGCCAACTGAAATAAGCACGAACTGATATAAACATACCATTCAATTTAAATAGCAACTAATGTTTTGTTTGTTGTCAACAAAAGGTTTGGTTTTTATCACTGCTTTCCAGCATTTTTGTGTAATTGGGATGTTGAGAAGGATAAATTGCTGGATTGAAGCAAGTGAGATACATCTGCAATGAAAATAATGCATTTAAAATAGGTGCTTTTTCAGAAGCTGGCAAATTATACCTTGATGCATATTCTTGGTGCAAAGTAAGTAACTGGATTAAAATGAGTTTGAAAAATATAAAAATCAGTATTTGTAGACCTTCTATGTATTACATCGTATATAGTTTACATATGTGAGTAAACCTATGAAAACACACACACAGTTTGACCTGTCCTGGTTTTAGAACCATTCTTGATTTAACATTCTTGATTGTGAAATTGTTGTCTCTGGAGATTTGAAGAAGCTACAGGATGAATATCTGTCTGTCTTGGATAAAATTGTCCAAATCCTGCTAACGTGGATAAATCTTAGAAGTCTTTTCCAAGCGAAATGTCTTCTAGTCCATTTTATGTTAAGATAAAATAATGCATATAACTATTATTATTATTATTATTACAGAAATGAGTGTACAGAGAAGCTGGAAGTGGACCCTAGCAAGTATTCATTCCCTGATGTAGCAAACATTGTCCAGGAAAAGGATAGGATTGGGCAAGGGCCTATAAGGCTTCAGCGGCAGAAAACTGTAGATGCTAATAACATGAGCTTTGATGATGACCCAGATGTTCCTCCTTTAATTTGAAAGATTGATATGGAGTTTCTTTTGACTTTAGAACACCATAGACCTGTCTAAAGATAAGTGCCTTGCCTTTTAGCTGATTCCCTTATTCTGTTGTACAAACAAATGGATGTGCTTCTCTATAAACCCATCTACTTCAGCTGTCTCTGGTGGTAATTGAAATCCCTGTCGGAGTGGAGTTCTGCTTTACTAAACAGCACATCAGTTCCAAATTGCACAGGCCTTTTTTCACATACCATGCTTTGCCAGCATTCTTACATCAACCTTGGAGATGGTGTGAATTGTTTTAGGGGTCTGAAGCAAATCTCTCTCTCTTGCATGTACTGAAATTGCCTCAAGACTCAAGGCCAGGCTTGTTCTACGCAGCTGAGGTGGGGAGGGGGACAGGAGGCAAGGCAAATCCATGTTGTATCTTTTCCTGCAATGGTTTAGAAGGGAAAGAGAAAATTTTGATTGTTGTTCCAAAGTTCAGAGTCAAGGGGACAGTGGTGAACAGTTTCTAGATGTCGAGCACTCATCAGAGTCCTAGCCAAAGCACCCAGGTCAATATTTTTTTGAGCTAGTGGGATTCTGACCAAATACTGGAAATGGGTATGGAAAGATGGCTGCAAAGATGGGTTGTAAATGGTTGGGATGGGTGACTTAGCTTGGGATAGGTGAGTTAGCTTGGGATGGGTGAATTAGCCTGCCTAGTTAGCTTTGTCACTCCAGCTTTCTCTTCTCTCTCTCTTTTTCTCTCCCCCACAATGCCCTCCCTCCCATCTCTGCTTCCACAAATCCTACACTGTGTCTCCGCTGTTCCTCTGGAAAATCACTATGAAGATTGTTATTTACTTCTACAAAAGTGCACTAATTCCTGAACTGTTAAGTGAGGTGAAGGAAGTATTGTCGCTTTCCATGCTGCAGCAGTTGGCAACTAGATAGGCCAGTGACCTAATCCAGTGCAAAACACCTGGGGGGGGCAGCCTGGCCACAGCACACATTCCTCATCTTTTTTCCCTTCATGCATCCCCAATCCTAGGCAGCGACAGCATTGCTGAGACAACTCACAGACAAATGGAAGTGGTTGGTCATAATCCCTCCCTTCCCTTCCCTTCCCTTCCGTTGTCCTCCACCACTTCAGATTCACAGGGAACCGTACAACATGCCCGATGTTTTCATATCAATGGGATGAGTGAAGATTAAGCCCAGGGGGGTGAAATCATCTGTATGGCTGCTTAGCAACCACACAAACATCTTCTATGCTTCCTGCTAACCTAGATACCAAAATGAACACTTGTGTGGTTGCCTAGCAACCATACTTGTGATTTCCACCCCCATTTCACTTTCCCCTACCTTTCTAGATTACCTTTACTAGCCCAGTTGAAATGAGCGGAACTGTAAAGTTGTGCAGCTCCTGCTGCTGCTGGCCTTCAAACCATGACGGCAGCATCCCTGGAGGTGGGAGGGGATAGGGGCAGTGGACAGCATCAAACTTGCCCATCCTGTTGGCGCAATAATGCTGCACGTACATTGCACCCTCCCAAAATCTGCTCCAGAGGGTTGGGGAAAAACCCAGAAGAGTTTAGGGTGTGTGGAGAGGAAATGGGGGGAAGTCTAGTTGGACATGCAGAAATCCTTGCACTGGTGGGAGGCTTACTACATTGGATACAAACCATAACCTCACCCCCTTTTTGCTCCAATATCACCCTGTGGCTAAGATTCTGCTCATGGGGGAACCCATTGCCAGTCCTCTGCCTTAGCTGGTTGCTAGGCATGCTAATAGGGCAAAGATGATGGGGAGCATTGGATTGACTTCTGCAGATCTCACAATGTCTCCTAAAGGCAGGGGGAAAGCATTGCCACTTTGCCTTGTGTCCTTGGTGCACTCACAGTTTTGGACATACTACCATTAGCAATCTGAACTGAAGTATTGGAACAAATAGGCCAATAAGCTAACTCAGTTTGCAACAGTTATAATTTCCTGCAAGACTTGGCCTGATTCTCTCTGAAGTGGTATACCTGTGTCAGCAGTGCAGCATCTGAAGAGGGCAAACATCACTCTTCCATGTCTGGGAGAAGTATTTTAGCTTATCCTTCTTCCTGACGCTCCAGTTTTTATTGTTTTGTCCAACTCAGAGATGCAAGTGATCAGTTTGTGCAACACATCCACAGAAGAAAGATGGGATATAAATGTAATAACACATGGAAATCCATGCACCCAGTGCAGTGGACTGTTGCCTGTTCATGCCACAATAAATAAAGCATTGCAACGCTATCATTTATTTGAAGCTTCTTAGTCTTCTGGGATTTAGGAAGTCATCTACTTTTCAGGGTAAATCACCTTTGAAACATCTTTAACTTTTTGTTGGTTTTGTTGGTATCAATTTCCTACTCAAAATGTTTTGCATTTTCATTAAATCCACCTGTGATGTTAGGAGGGATGGTTCCTGCTGTTTGCAAGGGATGAGGATATACACTCCCAAGAGGAACTCATCAGCTCCTTATTGGTTAATGAATTTTAAGGTGTTGCCTGAAGGTAACCTTGGCATCGCTTTCTGTCAGAACACCTGCTGAAGGCCAGCTGTTAGTTGTCAAAGCAAGGCAAGGACCAGACCTGTGATTTCACTTCTGTGGTCAGGTCTACTTTTAACTTTTTTTAATCACTTCAGAGAAGAGTATTTGGCACATTGGGAAGGACCCTGGAAAACTGGGAGCAGACATCCCCCGGAGCCTTACAGTACATATGCAAGGGACCACATTAGCCTGCTTGCCCTTCATTCTCAAATAGTTAGCAAGGTCAGGTAATTGCTGAGACCCTGCTGGTTCAAGGGAGCTTGGACTGCATGTTCATTGCAGGTGAGAACAACTCAGAAGCAGGCATGAACTACTGGAACGGTGTAGAGTGATGCCAAAATGCTCTGCCCCATACTGTCAATAGGTCTTATCAATGGGTATTAGTCATGATGGCCATATGGAATCTCCATGTTTATGCCATTGAACCCAAGCCACTGGGAAGAAACACAGGAGAAAGGTATTGCCTTCAGACTCTACTTGTTGACTTCCTGGAGGCATCGGCTTAGCCGCTGTGAGAAGAAGGAGGGTAACTGAGACCTGTAGTTTTCCCTGAGCACGTGCATTGTGTGCAGAAGGTCTCTGGTTCAATCCCCATCTCCAGGTTGGGCTGGGGGGGGGGTGGAATTCCTGTCTGAAACCCTGGAGAGCTGTTGCCAGCTAGCATCAGCAGAACTAACCTAGATGGACTGGTGGTCTGGCTTAGTGTAAGACAGTGAATGGGTTCAGTCTGATCCATGAAGCTTGCGTTTTTAGGGGTCTCTAAAGTCTTTGGGCTTTGCTGAGTCACATGAGACATTTGATGTTATTCTTCCCAGAGGGCACCTTCCCTTTTCTACGGAAAAACACAATAGCCTGGGACTCATCTCTATGGCCCCAAGAAATACAGAGGTTGCTACTGCTCTGGAACACACATCAATCAGTCCATTTCATACATTACTCCAGAAACTGCTTCTCCATACCTTTTTCTCAAGGCCTCATAGTAGCATGTGGAAACAGGAAATATGTGTCCTGGGCCAATTGTACTTTTCCTTCCCAGAATGCAGTTGCCCTCCCTCCTGGCTGGGTCATTATCGAGCGGAAGGAACCATGCACTTGGGTCAAGCTATGTAGTTCCAGTTTCCAAATGTTACCATGGCACTAAGGGATGAAATTACAGGGAATCATCTCCCAGGTTGCCACAATAATGTGTGAGGGCTATCGCTTTGAGGGTTCACATCTCCTTGGTTAAACCCCGACATGAAAACCTAAGATGCTACAAGTGGTCAGTCTCCAGTACGTAAACAGAACAAGACTGAGCATTGGTTCTGTCATATCCCACAAAGGGAAGACTTTTACATTAAAATAAATTACATCAGCATTGGGGCTCTGCATCTTGCAGAAGAGCGATAAAAATAAATGTAAACAAATAAAGCATCCTATAAATCTAAACACAATTCAAATAACGACATATCTCTCTGTGATGTGTCTTCTCTAGCGAGCATGAATAAAGGTCAATGAGGAATGATTGATTGTGTTTTTTCAATGGTCGCTGGTCTCCCACCAGATTTATTGCCGCCAGTCTGTGAGGTGACTCAAGCCTCCTCAACTTGCCCTTGAAAGGGTAATGCAAAAAGATGGCATGTCATTTTAAAAAAGCGCTCTTTTACTCACGGAAACTTGCACCATTTCTATGTGAAAGGATATTGTAATCCCAAGATGACTTCACTTTCTAAAAATAGCTCCTGTGTTGGAGCTGCAAGGTTTGATTAATGAAGATGAGGAGGACAAATTAGCAGTAGATAACCCTCTGAAGGCAAGCGCTGGAGGTGGGGGTGGTCTTGAGCGTGACCCGGACTGTCTTTACAATTAGAAAATCAGAACTGCCTAGAACGATCCTTTCAAGGATATTTGGGGATTACGACTGCTGCAGGGCATGGCTGTCGGGCTCTTACTAGAGATTTTGTCCCTTGGAGCATAGTTGTAAACCACACTTCAATGAAGAAGGGCAGCAGAGTGATACGAGACATAATACTACAATTACATTAATCTGTCTGAACAATGCAGTTTTAAAAAGACATCTAAAAGAAAATGGGTACGACACTTGCCTTCTTTTACTGGTCAGAAGTTTCCACAGGGCAGGACGTGATACATTACAGGCTCAGTCCTTAGTGATGACCGACCGAACTACAGGGGCACTGGGGACTACCCAAAGGGTCCCATCAGAAGATCTCAGTGATTGAGCTGGAACATAAGGAATCACATGGTCCGTATGTAGGACAAAGCTGACCGCGTAATACAGTGGTACCTCTACTTGCTTTCACCTCCGGTTATGTATCCTTCGGGATAGGTATGTGGCAAACTATGTGCCGTGCGCATGCACAGAAGCACTAAACTGCACCATGCGCAGAAGCGGCATCTCCGGTTTCGAATTCCTTAGGGTGCGACCAGAGCTCCGGAATGGATCCCATTTGCAACCGGAGGTACCACTGTAATATGTCAAGAGATTGGTCCTTTGAAATTTGTACAGCATTTCACTGAATTTTGCAGTGTAGTTCTTCAACCAAAGAGTATGTACAGAGATAGCATTATACTCGAGAGAGATGTGTGTAAAATGCACATATTATGGAATATAGCGCAAACATGAATGATATGGAAAATTGCTTGCAAAAATGTGTATTATAGTCATAACAATATTTAAACATGTTTATTAGGAGAAATTTGCATTAGTGATAGATATTCCTGAGTATATTTTTTAAAAATACAAATCACCGCAGAAATGTGGAGAAGAGAGTTTTTGTACTGGGAAAATCAGAAATACAGACAACCAAAACTGATGGTTTCCTCTGTCCCTACTCATGAGTAAGTCTGCTAAGGCTTGGGCTGCATGGGTAGTTGCTGAAGCTTTGAGGGGGAAGAAAAAAGAAAGCATTTGCCAAGAGAGAGCAGAGAATGTTAAAACTGGCCTAATTCTCTGAAAGGCCCATTTTTTGCTCAATTTCGGCGAGCAAAATGGCTTTGTTTAAACTTCCAGTAGAAACCATGTCATCCATTAATCTCCTTATCGGATGCCTTCAGTTTCTGCGATATGAAATATATATATGAAATCTTTGAAATGGATCCTGCTGGATTATGAAGAACACGAGATGCGTCTAAAGCATTGCAGTGGGTTTAGCTATGTGTCTGGTTCTCTCGGCTGTGACGTGCAAGAGATATATTTTTAATAGCTCTGCATGCAGAGTTGGAGCTGGATAAAAGGGAGCTCTTGTGCTGCTCTCAAATACTAATTCGACAGCTCTTGCTCCAAATGCATCTCACTGCCTGGTGACAGCAGTTCAGTCTCGCTAACACCCTCAATGTATTCAGCTCGGGTCCCTGATGCTATTTCTGACTCCTGTCTGTGAGGCAGAAGCGGGTACTGTTGCTTTGTAGTTAATTAAAAAGACCTACGTTCTCAAGTGCAGATCTGCCTGGTCTACAGGCACAACATGAGGAGCCTCACTTGATGCCTTCTGGTCCTTTTCTGGTGGTGGCACTTTTGGAAGGGTATAAGATAAGGTCTCACTGGTAAGGAGCAACCCTAAGGAGGAACAGGCAAGAGGTTCAGAGGCTACTGCAGTGAGTAACAGTTTCTGGAGAACTACTGCCTTCATCCCCTGTTCAGAAGCTTCCCAGAAATATGTGATTGACCACAGTGGCAATGCCAGCCCTATCTTGAGGCAAAGTGAGTAGTGGCCTCTGCAGGTGACAGACGCTGGAAGTGATGTCAAGGTGTTGGGATGATACGGCTGTGCACCTTCCTAAGCTAGTCAGTTTTCCTCAAGCACAGCAGACGGCATTGTTCCACCACCAAAGTGGAAGCAAGACTCAACTGTTGGCCCAGCTGGCTTCTGTGAGCGACACAGAATGGCATGTGGGCACCATCTTGTTCTTCATCCCTGGCAACAAAATGTCTTGAGCCAACCCTGCACTGTGGGATGCATGATGCGGAACTATAGATGGATCTCTGCTCTTTGGTGACATAGAAGTTGTGCATGGCACATGGAGAGAGTGGAGATGGGTGTCCCCAGTGCTTCCCCCCCCTAAAAATAAATGTTTAGGTGTACTCTCATTTTGACTTGAGACAATCACCGGGAAAGGAAATGAAGCCACCATCGGAAGTGGTAACAACAAAACTGACCAATCACCATGCTAGAGTCTAACTCCTACTTCACACATTAAACGCTCGCTTCCATCTGAGACTCAGGAAGCACCGTGACAGGAAATGAGGCCACCATTGGGGGTAGCAGTGGAACTGATGATTCACCGTGCTATTCAATGGAATTGACGATTCACTGTGGTAGAGAAGAAAGTAAAAATTTTAAATCATGTAGTTTCTTCTCCCGTTAGATTCACAAAATGTTTAGGGGTATGCATACCCCTCCGTCCCCCCCAGAAAAAGCACTATGTGTCCCTATACCTTCAGATGCCAGAGCTCCCTGGGGTTGGGACATTGTTCAACACCCACCTCTGATTCTGCAAGTATTTTTTTTTTTAAATCCTTTTAAATGTCCGTATAGTAAAAGCTATGGTTTTCCCAGTAGTGATGTATGGAAGTGAGAGCTGGACCATAAAGAAGGCTGATCGTCGAAGAATTGATGCTTTTGAATTATGGTGCTGGAGGAGACTCTTGAGAGTCCCATGGACTGCAAGAAGATCAAACCAATCCATTCTGAAGGAAATCAGCCCTGAGTGCTCACTGGAAGGACAGATCGTGAAGCTGAGGCTCCAATACTTTGGCCACCTCATGAGAAGAGAAGACTCCCTGGAAAAGACCCTGATGTTGGGAAAGATGGAGGGCACAAGGAGAAGGGGACGACAGAGGACGAGATGGTTGGATAGTGTCTTCGAAGCTACAAACATGAGTCTGACCAAACTGCGGGAGGCAGTGGTAGACAGAAGTGCCTGGCGTGCTCTGGTCCATGGGGTCACGAAGAGTCGGACACGACTAAACGACTAAACAACAACAACAACAACAAATATTTGAAAACCCTCATGATATGCGCCCCCTCTCTTTATTCTTCAGTCAGGTTTGCATGCAGAATTCTTAGGACACCTGCTCAGTTCAGCCAGCCATTTAATTTCTCGACTGATATATGTAGCCTACTATTTATCTACTTGCACTTCGATGTGCTTTCGAACTGCTAGGTTGGCAGGAGCAGGGACCGAGCAACGGGAGCTCACCCCGTTGCGGGGATTCGAACCACCAACCTTCTGATCAGCAAGTCCTAGGCTCTGTGGTTTAACCCACAGCACCACCCGCATCCTGGTTTGCTTACCCATGGTTTAATCCATGATGTCTAAAGGAAGTGGCAGAGAAGCCGTTCTGTGAAATTGTGCCCGTGTTCTTTGCCAAGCGTCTAAATGCCATCTCTAAAAATTAATAGGCATATAGCTCAGCATACGGCAGCCTTGGCACAACTGCTAATGGTGAGGAAATGAAAGATGAGAAACAACTAAAAAGAAACACGTTGGCTCCAAGGATCTGCAAGGGTGCAGATGCTTCAACGGTCCTTGCTTATCTGGGGCAATCTCCATTTCCTAAATCGCGGTTCCTGCTTTGTCCTGTGAAAAAGATTCTGCAGGTTCCTTGGAAAGGCTTTGCTGGTGCAATTTAACATTGCAGGGGATCAGTCTGTCAATGGCTAATAGTTGTGATGACTATAAAGGTTCTCATGCTGTATACTATAGAGAAACCTTATTGGGGGGGACAGCAGGAGAAGGCTATTTTCCTTACGTCCTGCTTTTCTGGCTTCTTGAAAGCATCTGGTTGGCCACTGCGAGAAACAGGCTGGGAAACAAATCCAATGAAAAGTACAGACCCTCCAAGTGTCCCTGTTTTCCAGGGACAATCCCAGATTTACAGAAGCCATCCCGGTGTCTGATTTGATCCCAGAATGTCCCGTTTTTCCTCAGGACGTCCCTATTTTCATCAGAGAAATGTTGGAGGTTATGGAGTTTTGCGACCCCTGAACCAAGGAGATAAGTAACTACACAGCCTTTAGAAGACATCTGAAGGCAGCCCTTTGTAGGGAAGTTTTTATTTTTATTGCATTTTTTATTTTACAAACAATAACAAAAAAATCAAACAGAACACAAAAAAATATCCCCTTTGACATCGCCTCCTTTTGTGGATTATTATTTTTCATCTGCATCTCCTCAATAGCTCCAATTATTATAAATCCTTAATCAATCTGTAATTCAAAATTTAAGTTTTCCGTCAGTCCTACCAATGGTTGTAGTTGTCTACAATAATTTTTCAAATGCATTATATACTTTCCCCATTCTTTATTAAAGTTTGATTCTTCCTGGTTCCTGATTTTTGCTGTGAATTTTGCCATTTCAGCATAGTTCATTCATTTTATCTGCCACTCTTCCTTGGTTGGGACTATATCTTTCCATCTCTGGGCTAGCAAAGTCCGGGCAGCTGTGGTCGCATACATAAACAGATTCTTCTGGTACTTCGGAATCTCTACACCTAAAATTCCTAAAAGAAAAGCTTCTGGTTTCTTAGAAAAGGTTATTTTCAACTTTCCCCCACCCCCAACTCATTAAATATCATCTCCCAGAAAGCTTTCCCCTGTGTAAGGAATTTTTAAAAAAATGTTTAATGTTTTATTATGTGAGCAGTGAGCAACCTGGCCACCAAATTCTGCACCAGCTGAAATTTCCGAACTGTCTTCAGAGGCAGCCTTACATATAACATGTTGCAGTAATCTAACCTAGAGGTTACAAGAGGATAGACAACCATAGTTAGGCTATCCCTGGCCAGATAAAACAAGACAGTCCCTACCTGCAGGTTTACAATCTAAGAGACCTACAGTGAACAAGGGAAAGGGGACAGGGAGAGGAAAAATCAAACTCAGGCATCAGTTTTTAAACAGCTGTTCTTATCATGACGGGCTGGCACAGTTCAGTGGAAAAGGTACCCAATGCAGCTAGGTTTTTTTTTGACAAAGCCAATGGAATGAGCCCAGCACCCTATCTCTCCCACTGAGGCAATCAGATGGAATGGCTGCCCCAATGGGCCAGTTGAAGGAGAGGAGTTGTTGAGATGATGTTCATGCCTAGTTATGTACAGTAGAGCTCTGCTTCTGAATGACTGAACTGGGTAGCCTGGATCCTGATCTATGTTTAAGCACTGACTTGCAAAATGAAACCTTTGGGGAATAACCGAGCCCAGAGTCTGAGCGCTGTGTCTGAGAGTGGGAGCCAAAGCAGTGGGTGACATGATGGCTGATGTGGTGCTCATTGGGATGAATCACTGCAGCATACTGGAATGAGACGGCAGAGTGTGAGGCAGTGGTGAGGTCAGCGCAGAGCAAGTGCAACGGCGGAGCCCATCCATCACCCCTGCTAGAGTGTTTGCACCATGCAAACTTTGCCATCATGGCGGCATCCTTCCCCCTCTCCATCCAGGTATGCAGCAGCAACTCAGCAGATCAACTGAGCAACAGTGGTGTGGGGTCAGTGGACTAGGAGGACCAGATTAGTCCCCTAAATGTTCCAGGTAAATTAGAGTATTAAAGTATTAAAGCCTGGTGCCTCCTTCCCAATGCCTAGGAAGCTTCTGTCTGGCTTAGGGAGGGAGGCACGATGCTTCACTGGGGCCCAAGACACCTCCTGCCACCTTCCCAATGCCTGCGCAGCTTTGGAAAGGAAGCAGCAGGGCACCAGCATCGTGTCAGAGGCCTGGCATCTCCCTTCCAAAGCCCAGGAAGCTTCTGCCCGGCTTAGGGAGGGAGGCAGGATGCTTACACTCGTGATGTCAGGACATCGCAATCATTCTCACAAGCTAACACTCTGGACCTAACTTTGAGAGCCAGTGTGGTGTAGTGGTTAAGAGCGGTAGACTCGTAATCTGGGGAACCGGGTTCGCTTCCCCCCTCCTCCACATGCAGCTGCTGGGCGACCTTGGGCTAGTCACACTTCTCTCAGCCACAAGTCTCTCAGCCCCACTCACCTCACAGAGTGTTTGTTGTGGGGGAGGAAGGGAAAGGAGAATGTTAGCCGCTTTGAGACTCCTGAAGGGGAGTGAAAGGCAGGATATCAAATCCAAACTACTACTACTACTACTACTACTACTACTACTACTCTTCTTCTTCTTCTTCTTCTTCTTCTTCTTCTTCTTCTTCTTCTTCTTCTTCTTCTTCTTCTCCCCCCAACAAACAATTTCACTGCATGCCACTGCTACCCTGCTGTCTGCTTCTAGCTGTAACCCTCCAGAAGTTCTAGTTACAGGTAGGTAGCCATGTTGGTCTGCCGTAGTTGAAACAAAATTAATTTTTTTTTCTTCCAGTAGCACCTTAGAGACCAAGTTTGTTATTGGTATGAGCTTTCGTGTGCATGCACACTTCTTCAGATACACTGAAACAGAAGTCACCAGAACCTTCTATATAGTGAGAGGGTGGGGAGGGGTATTACTCAGAAGGGTTGTTGGACTACAACTCCCATCACCTCTGACCACCGACTATGCTGGCTTGTGTTGATGGGAGTTGGGAGTCCTACAATATCCAGATGGCCAAAAGATGGCATGGCTTCTGCTGTTCCACACTCATGCAGAACCCTGAATAGCCAGATCTCTAGTTACCAAATAATGCTGTTGGACCAGTAATTGCTGGAATTTTTAATTTTTTAATAATTATTTCCAATGCAAAAATTACAAACATAAAATCCAAAAAACAAAGCAAAGCAAACAAAACCAAAACAAAACACACCTACAAAGAAAACCATGCCATCATAATAATCTTTACGTACATATACACATATTGACTTCCTTCTTCTGTTTGGAGAGGAATTTTGGAGAGGAATTTTTTTTTTGGCACTCTGTTAGGAAGGAAATGCAGAAGGGTTCTTTCGAAGCCTTTCTGGGAGATCTGGGAAGCTTCCTCCTTGCCTGAAGCACCAGAGCTGGCCTCCCACTCTGTTTTCCCTCTTGCCATTCTCAGCGCTGTGCAGCAGAAGGTGACTGGATCCGTGGAGAACGCCCTCCAGAACGCACCCTCCTTGCCAGCCTGTCACATAGTGCTACAACGCGCCTCCAGTTTTAAGCATCCAGTCTCTCGTTTGGTACATCCCTGGAAGGCAGTGGGCACATTATGTTCAATTAATCCCTTCTCTGTCTGCCAAGAGGGAAGCATTGCATGGTGCAAAGGGTCCATCTTTACCTGCCAGTCCCAGGTTGCCAAGGCTTCTTCAGCCTCTCTGCTTCTGGATCGGTGCAGCCAGAATCCAATCGGTAGGATGCTTTGAAGCCCACGCTTCTCCCCAGTTGTGCCACCAAGCAGAGGCAAATCCAGGTTCCCTTGTGCCCGTGGCAAGAAGCTGTATCAACACACATCCTTTGCTCCCTTGGCACGGACCTCTATTGGCACCCTCATCCCTTGCACCCTTGCCAAGGAGATGCATTGGTGTCTCCAAAGCCAGGAGAGACCATGGACCAAAGTTTTCGTCCCTGTGATGGCCTGGGACTCGGGCTCAGACTCTGAACCAGAGGAGTCTCAGTCTGCACTGGATCCTTTGCCTCAGGCATCA
This sequence comes from Podarcis filfolensis, assembly GCF_964270895.1. Taxonomy (NCBI): domain Eukaryota; kingdom Metazoa; phylum Chordata; class Lepidosauria; order Squamata; family Lacertidae; genus Podarcis; species Podarcis filfolensis. The sequence continues at coordinate 80,766,686 of NC_139603.1, read as the reverse complement.
TCTGCACCAAGTCTGGGGCCTGATCCTGAAGAGCCCTGGTCTGCACAGGTTCCCCTGCAACAAACACCAGCTGGGCCGAGTCAGGGGCCTGAGCTTGCCCTGGCTCCAGATGCGGGGATTACCTGGTTGCCTTCAGCTGGGCCATCACTTACAGCTGCTCCACTACCGGTTGGTTCAGAGGAGGCTGAGGTGGCCTCTGGGTCTAGTAACCCACTGACGTCTCCCGAGCTTCAGAGACTCAGGTCTGAGAGAAGGAGAGACCTGAGTACTCGCAGGAGGAGTGCTCACCTTTGGGTGAAACAGGGAGGTGAATTGCCGGGGGATCAGGACCGGCCGTTACCCAGACAAAGATAATAGGCTGTCGGACCCCACCCCAGGTTCAAAGGTAGCCCCACATAGAGCGCATTGCAGTAGTCCAAGTGAGAGATAACTAGAGCATGCACCACTCTGGCGATACAGTCCACGGGCAGATAGGGTCTCACCCAGTGTACCAGATGGAGCTGATAAACAGCTGCCCTGGACACAGATTTGACCTGTGCCTCCATGGACAGCTGTGAGTCCAGAATGACTCCCAGGCTGCGCACCTGGTCCTTCAGGGGCACAGTTACCCCATTCAGGACCAGGGAGTCCTCCACACCCGCCCGCCTCCTGTCCCCCAAAACAGTACTTCTGTCTTGTCAGGATTAAAACCTCCCTTGTTTGTTGATTCCTTTTGAACGGGAAAGTGTTCTTTTACTAATATATTGCTTGTCTTTCTGTAGTGACGGCAGAAATCCATAGACTCATGCCTGTCCAAAAGATGGCATACATGGTCCTCCTCTCCCCATTGGATCCCCACAACAATCCTGTGAGGTAGGTTGCACTGAGAGACAGTAACTGACTCAGGTTCACCCACTGAGCTTCATGGGGATTCGAACCCTGGACTTGCAGGTTCTATCCCAGGACTCTGGCCACTACACCAGAAGAGGTGGCTTTGCGGGAATCCGTCATAAAACCACAAATATGAAAAGGCAGCAGGGAGGCAAAACCTACAGATGACAGCTCTGGAAGATGTGCAAGGAGCATGTCAAGAGTCGGGTTTCTGCTCTGCGACTCCTTCTAGCTTTTGATGCTAGAGTTACGCTGTGTGCCCTTCGTCCCTTGTTTGTTGATTCCTTTTGAACGGGAAAGTGTTCTTTTACTAATGTATTTATATTGCTTGTCTTTCTCTAGTGACGGCGGAAATCAATAGACTCGTGCCTGTCCAAGAGGCCAAAATGCATCTTACCGTGCTTCAGATATTGAAACCTTTGTGCCAGAAACTTGTGCTGTTCTGCATGGCTGCAAAGATACAATCTGTACCAGCTGCAAGAACTTCATTATCAGAGACAACAAGGTGAGTTGTGTGTCAAGACTCCATAGCCACCCCCTCATTGGGAAATAACTCACACAAGGACACGGATATTAGGTTTATGTTATTGGGCAAATTTGGCCACAACTTTGATTACAGAATGTGAGCGGTATTGGCTTAGGCATTGAATGGAGCCAACTATATCTGACTCCTGCCCGATGCGCAGGAAGTCCAGTAAGGGTAAACCACCGGAAGGGGGAGCCCTGTCGATGCAAACCAACTCAAGCTCCCCCTGGTGTTCCTGTCGAGGTCATGTCATGGCCCTAGCCCTTGACCTGGGCTTCAGTCAAGATCAACACCCCCAGATTCCTTTAACGGAATACCCTTAAGCTTGGAGGGGCAGGTGATGGCCACACCTCCCCTCCCCCACCACAAGGTCAAATAATGCCTAACTGCAACCCTAACAAAGTTGTGATGATTGCTACGAGGTAGGTGAGAACCACAAGGCCAGCACCAATTTGCCAAGTGGAAAAATTCCTACCAGCCGAGGTCCATAGCAAGGCCAGTGCCTAAACCTACGAAATAAGGAGGGAGGGTGATTGAGGAAGCGAGCCAAAGAGGAAGCCCTTCAGCTCACGCCTCTGCTTTAAATGGTCCTGGCCACGTAGCCCCGCAGTGGATTGGCTAGCTGGGCTCTGACGTGGCCGGGATCTCTCGGTCAATGGGGGACAAAGTCCCCCGCCCCCGGTGGGAAGTGGGTGGCCATGCTGTCCACCGCAACTCCTCCCCACTGGGAAGTGGAGCGGATTTGTAAAAGTGATACATAGTAGATCCATGCAGAAAGTCATTGCAGGAGCTAAGATCATAGGCTTTGTAGAGTTGGAAGGGACCTCGAGGGTCATCTAGTCCAACCCCCCTGCAATGCAGGAATCTCAACTAAAGCATCCATGACAGATGGCCAGCCAAACTCTGCTTAAAAACCTTCAAGGAAGGAGAGTCGACCACTTCCTGAGGGAGCCCATTCTATGGTCGAGCAGCTCTTACTCTCAGAGAGTTCTTCCTGATGTTTAGTCGGAATCTCCTTTCTAGGAACTTGAATCCATTGAGATGGAGAAATCAGTCCATTTTGGTTTCCATCTTCAGTTCAGTTTTCCACATCAGTTAGTTTGTGATTATTATTTTTTTAAAAGTCCTCCTGAAAATTCAAGAGCATTTTAGCACAAATTCCCCCTAATACGCACTTTTTTTTTTTTTTGCACGGAATTTTCCCTGGTACCATCCAGTTTTGCATGTTTATTGGTTTGTGTTTTTATCTTCTTGTTTTTATTATGTAATTTATGTTATGAACCACCCTGAGAGCTACAGGGGAAGGACAGGATACTACTTCTACTAAATGATAATAATAGTTAGCTCTGGTCTCTGAGAAAGAAAGGGAAGAAACCTCCAGGTGTATGAGGAAAAAAATTGTTTTTTTTATTCCTCTTGATGCATTTTGAACCAAGTTCTTCCTCCGGGACCTTCTGGAATGGCAAGTTTCAACCTGGTGAACCCTTTGTTGCATGGGTTTGATCATGGACTGAAAATTGTAAGGGAAGAGTTACCCTGAGGAAGAACTCTCTTCAAAATGCTTTGGGCCTTATACAACATTTCCCCCTTCCTCTCTGTATGATTTGTTCTTCCTGTGTAGTTCTTTTGTAGTTCTGTTCTCCGGGCAGGTTGGAGACTTCTCTGATTTTTCAGGGCCAACCCGATGCATTTTGCTGCCTGAGGCAAAGGACCAAATGTGCCGGTTCATGTACAAAAGCCAAGCTTAATTTCGGCAATGGCAACGGGCTAGCTTAGGGGGTGCAAGAAACACACAACCGTGTCCTCCACCAGTCCCTTGGGATCTGCCGTCTGAGGCAGCCGCCTAACTCTGCTTGATGATAGGGCTAGGCCTGGCTGGCTTTCGGTTTGTGTCCAGGGCAGCTGTTTACCAGCTCCATCTGGTACACAGGCTGAGACCCTATCTGCCCGCAGACTGCCTCGCCAGAGTGGTGCATGCTCTGGTTATCTCCCGCTTGGACTACTGCAATGCGCGTTATGTGGGGCTACCTTTGAAGGTGACCCGGAAACTACAACTAATCCAGAATGTGGCAGCTAGACTGGTGACTGGGAGCGGCCGCCGAGACCACATAACACCGGTCTTGAAAGACCTACATTGGTTCCCAGTATGTTTCCGAGCACAATTCAAAGTGTTGGTGCTGACCTTTAAAGCCCTAAACGGCCCTTGGTCCAGTATATCTGAAGGAGCATCTCCACCCCCATCATTCTACCTGGACAATGAGGTCCAGCACTGAGGGCCTTCTGGAGGTTCCCTTGCTGCGAGAAGCCAAGTTACAGGGAACCAGGCAGAGGGCCTTCTCGGTAGTGGCACCCGCCCTGTGGAACGCCCTCCCACCAGATGTCAAAGAGAACAACAACTATCAGACTTTTAGAAGACATCTGAAGGCAGCCCTGTTTAGGGAAGCTTTTAATGTTTGATGCATTACGGTATTTTAATATTTTGTTGGAAGCAGCCTAAAGTGGCTGGGGAAGCCCAGCCAGATGGGCGGGGTTTAAATAATGAATTATTATTACTATGATGATGATGATGATGATGAGGAATACCAGCTGCTGGAAAGCACAGGAAGAGAGGGTGCTGTTGTGCTTGAATCCTGCTCATTTCCTACAGGCATTTGGTTGGCCACCGTGAGAACAGGATGCTGGACTAGATAGGTCAGAAGCAAACTCTGCACGTAGTTCTCAATTTTTACACATATCAAATGAACATCATCTTTAATTGACTCTTCTGTTTTACAAGAAGTCTGAGTTAAAAACAAGCACACTTTCCTAATTTTTAAGATGTCAGTTGTCTTCTTAGAATCTAACGTTTTTGTTTGTGAATTGAAAGGCAAGCAGGAGCTGTGTCCCATGATGACTTGGAGGTGAGAGGGTGTGCTTATTAAATGAAGAGTTAATGATGATTTTTTTTTAAACCCTCTCATTGTGAGAAGCCAAGTTACAGGGAACCAGGCAGAGGGCCTTCTCGGTGGTGGCATCTGTCCTGTGGAACACCTTCCCACCAGATGTCAAAGAGATAAACAACTACCTGACATTTAGAAGACATCTGAAGGCTGTTCAGGGAAGTTTTTAATGTGTGACATTTTAATGTATTTTAAATCTTTGTTGTAATCTGCCCAGATGGGTGGGGTATAAATAATAATAATAATAATAATAATAATAATAATAATAATAATAATAAGGTACCCTGGTAACTGCCTGAACTGTCCAACCACCCGACCCCAGATTTATTTATTCCTTTTTCTCCTGGTTCTACAGAGGTCTTGGAGGATACCATATACAGGAGCAAGTGGCAAGCATCAATATGAAAGGAGGCAATGATAGGGCAGGGGTCAGTGCCTCAGGCCTGGGGGCTGGATGCAACCCTCCAGGCCTCTCTATGCACCCCCTCAGAACACACCCCAGGCCATGCCTGTTCTGCCCCCCATCTGTCACAGCGCTGTCAGGCGAGAATTTTCTCTGCCTCCATGCTTCTCTGCCTTATCTCTGCTCCCAGGTTGGGGATAGTTTGCAAGGAGAGATTCCCTTGCTTAGACGCTGGCTGTCTCGACACCTGTCCTGCCCCGAGCACCGGCAACCCACGCTATGCCCCTGAACCATAATATATTATTCTTGAAGTCTTAAAACCAGAGGGCAGCTAGTACTGGGCAATTTTTTTACCAGCAAACACTTTGCAGAGCTGCTGGTTAGTTTTTTTAAAAGAGCCACAAACCAAGATGGCTGCCTTTGCGAAGGGCTCAGTTGTATTTATGAGGTAAGAAAAGAAGAAGTCATCAGCTTTCCAGAGTAGGGTGCCAGAGCGGAAATCCATCCATCCATTCTCTTAATTGAATTTAAAGATAATTTCCCCTTTATGCCATCTAAAATTGCTGGTTTATTTTCCTAGCAGCAGTCACGAGGCCGAAAATAATAATGAATCAATTGTGAGAGGAATATGAGTTCCAGCTGCTGAGATATTGCAAAGGAATGAAACCAATAAATGCCTTGATATATAAAATAGCCATGAAGGATCAATACTTGCTGAAACTGGAAATTACTAAGAGCAGACCCACAGGGCAAAAGTCTTAAACAATATTGTGTCCCGAGGGGCAGTGATAAGAACTTCTTGCATTTGGCTCTGTATAGTTAACTCTCCTCAGACTAGGATATGTAATTGCACTGCAAATCTTACTCAGAAATTAATTTGCACCTTGGTTTAAGGTTGATGTAGGTGAAAATGTGAATTTTCCAGAAGTGTGTGTGTGTGTAGTAATAATATTTTTTTTCCATATAGAAAGTTACAGTTGTTACTCAATAATTATATTCCAATTCAGCAAAGCTAGTGACTTCCTGCTCACCCACCATTGCTGTTTCTAACTCAAATTACATACAATTGCATTTTAAGGTTCCATCTTACCTAATTTCATCCACTCTAACATGTTTCTTAATGTATTCTGCTGTTTCCTTACACTTCAGACCCTGCTGTGGTCTTTGCATATGGGAAACAACTTTTTAAAAAGACTAGAAAGGGTTTCCAGTTTGGATTTGATATCCCGCTTTATCACTACCCTAAGGAGTCTCAAAGCAGCTAACAATCTCCTTTCGCCTCCTCCCCCACAACAAACGCTCTGTGAGGTGAGTGGGGCTGAGAGACTTCAGAGAAGTGTGACTGGCCCAAGGTCACCCAGCAGCTGCATGTGGAGGAACGGAGACGCAAACCCGGTTCACCAGATTACGGGTCCAGTTCTCTTTAAAGGATTCTAAATTTACATCTTCTATCAGCGGAGTCAATTTTGCTATCTCTGCATATACCAAGAGAACAAAGAACACCTCTTCTAGAAATTGCGGTGCTCCCAATTAAGGATCACACCGCCTTCCGCCCCTATTAATCTACCTCACTCCTACGTCTTGTAATCTGAGTTTGTACCCTCTGTGCTTTCTGTTCTGCCACTTTCTGAGCTCTTCTTGACCTTGGGCTGAGTGGAGGAATGCTGTCTAGAGACTGTGAATCTGTTAACCCTCTCTCTCCCAGTGTTTCTTCTCCTAGCTGTTCCCCATCCAGTATTTCCCAGCTTCTGCCTTCTGAACTACGTCCTTCTGCAAACCACTGTTCCAAATCTATACTGTGGGAAGATTCAGGATTCTGAGCAGGACCAGGGGGACGCTCCCACCATTCCTCCTCATTGCAGCCCTCCCAGCACGGTCCCTGACCATCATTTATAACTCATCACGTAAAACTGTACTGTCTGGCATATTTATGGATGGGTATACGGAGGATCCCATCCATGCAGGGCGCATGGCAGGAATCTGCATGGATGAGCATCTGCTGAGGATTCACTCCCACCCAACCTGCTGCAATACAGGAGCAACTCACCTGTTGGGGGCAGAGCACAGAAATAGCCTCCTGGCAGTGGTGTCACCGCTGTTTACCAGGAGGGCGAATGGGCTGTGTTGGTGACTGGTTCAACACACCTCAACCAGGGTGATGTCCTTTTAGGATTGAACCTGGGACGTTCGGCATGCAAACCTGGTGTGTTCTTCCCATTGATTCAGGTCCTCTCTCTCCCACTCCCCACAAGACTCCTGAGCACAGACATATCCAGAACAGTGTTCAAATAGTTTTATTTATTTATTATTACTTATTACATTTGTATACCACCTTTAGGGATGCTGGTGGCGCTGTGGGTTAAACCACAGAGCCTAGGACTTGCCGATCAGAAGGTTGGCGGTTCGAATCCCCGCGACGGGGTGAGCTCCCGTTGCTCGGTCCCTGCTCCTGCCAAGCTAGCAGTTCGAAAGCACATCAAAGTGCAAGTAGATAAATAGGTACCACTCCAGCGGGAAGGTAAATGGCATTTCCGTGCACTGCTCTGGTTCACCAGAAGAGGCTTAGTCATGCTGGCCACATGGCTGTACGCCGACTCCCTCAGCCAATAAAGCGAGATGAGCGCCGCAACCCCAGAGTCGGTCACAACTAGACCTAATGCTCAGGGGTCCCTTTTCCTTTACCTTTATACCACCTTTATCTTCCAAGAATCTCAAGGTGACTTACATGGTTCTCCTCCTCCCCATTACATCTTCAAAACAACCCTGTGAAATAGGTTAGGCCAGTGTTCCCCAACCTTGGGCTCCAGCTCTTTTTGGACTACAATTCCCATCATCCTTGACCACTGGTCTTGCTAGCGAGGGATGATGGGAGTTGTAGTCCAAAAGCAGCTGGAGGCCCAAGGTTGGGGAACACTGGGTTAGGCTAAGAGATGATGACTGACCCAAGGTCACCCAGTGAGCTTCATGGCTGAGTGGGGATTTGAACCCTGCTCTCCCAGGTCCTAGTCTAACACTCTAACCATTACGCCACCCTGGATCTCAATCATAGAATTGTGGAGCTGGTTGGGCCATCTAGTCCAACCCCCTGCAATGCTGGAATCTTTTGCCCAATGTGGGGCTCAAACCCACGGCCTTGTGGTTAAGAGTCGCATGCTCTACTGACTGAGCTATCCAGCTCTGTGTATTTACCCAGGCTTGTTTTGAGTCACAATCGTTCTGGGCGGCTGCTTGGCTATGTCTTTAAAAGCAGCTGCTGAAGACGGCTTGATCAGCAGCGAAAGAAACAAAATCCAGCCACTACAACGGAGCCATCTGGTGAGGAAGAAACGGGCAGATGTGCACCCCCTTCCTTTGCTAGATTCCAGTTCTCCCATTCTTCTGCAACGCCTAATATTTTTCACCCCACTGAATACCATTGCATCTGGCTTCCAGTAATTTGATTGCCTCTCCAACTTGATGGATGATAACATCCTTAATTCTGATAGCTGCAACCCATTTTCCCTCCCCCTCCATAAAGTTCAGGGAGCAGACTCTGATATTAATGATACAGCCTCGTGCTTCGTATGCAGGAGGTCCAAAATTCAATCCCCAACATCTCTAACCTCAAGGACTCCAGGTAGGAATATTAAGAAAGACTTACCGGAGACCTTGGTGAAACAGGGAAAGCAAGAAGTGTGCTCTGAACAGGTTATCACAGTGTGTTCTGATCTATAGGAAGCTGGCTTGTATTGAGTCAGACCGCTGATCCACCTAGCAAAATATGGTCAACACTGACTGGCAGCAGATCTCCAGGGTTTCAGATAGAGTCCTCTCCCAGTCCTACCTGGAGAATTGAACCTGGGACCTTCTGCATGCAAAGCAGATGTCCTACCATTGAACTGACAAACCTAGACAGCATCTTAAAAAGCAGAGACATCACCTTGCCAACAAAGGTCCGTATAGTTAAAGCTATGGTTTTTCCAGTAGTGATGTATGGAAGTGAGAGCTGGACCATAAAGAAGGGTGATCGCCGAAGAATTGATGCTTTTGAATTATGGTGCTGGAGGAGACTCTTGAGAGTCCCATGGACTGCAAGAAGATCAAACGTATCCATTCTTAAGGAAATCAGCCCTGAGTGCTCACTGGAAGGATAGATCCTGAAGCTGAGGCTCCAGTACTTTGGCCACCTCATGAGAAGAGAAGACTCCCTGGAAAAGACCCTGATATTGGGAAAGATGGAGGGCACAAGGAGAAGGGGAAGACAGAGGACGAGATGGTTGGATAGTGTTCTTGAAGCTACCAGCATGAGTTTGACCAAACTGCGGGAGGCAGTGGAAGAAAGGAGTGCCTGGCGTGCTCTGGTCTATGGGGTCATGAAGAGTCGGACACGACTAAACGACTAAACAACACCATTGAATTACATCTCTTCCCATTGGTACCTGCCGATGACCAACATCCAGGCACAATCAATACATGAAGGGAGGAGGGAGTTGCTCTTGCTGACCTCATCCCTGAGTGCCACACATTCATCAGATCTTCTGTGCAGAGCCTCCATGGATGTTGGTTGCCTTCATGAGATTATCGTCCAGTGAAATTATTGTGTTACATACAAATGCTGGCGAAAACATGCAGAAGTTAAATCCTACACCACACAACCGAAGATGATGGAAACACAGCCCAGACAACATCAGTGCTAGACCACATCAGTTCAAGGGTTCTTTGAAATAGTGATAGCCAGACCCACTCAGATCTACTCCAGTATTAATCCAGTGATCCAGCCTCTGAACTGGGCATGAAACAGACTGAGGCCTGTTGTTATTGTTGTTAATTAAATTTCTATACCACTCTTCATCTGGGGATGACAGGGCAGTTTAAATATTAAAATGCAAAAATACATAACAAACTCCCTCCCACACATACAGTTTAAAAGGCCGGAGATTGGGGTTTTATTTTTTTGTCACAATTTTTTTATTGATTTTCATACAATTTAACAAATTCAACTCAGTTTCCATACAATATTCCCTTAGCATCCTCACCCTTACTTCCTGGATGCTTCTGTTCAAATCCTTTTATCTGCTGCCTTAAATGTAATACAGCGGTACCTCGGGTTACAGACGCTTCAGGTTACAGACACTTCAGGTTACAGACTCCACTAACCCAGAAATAGTACCTCGGGTTAAGAACTTTGCTTCAGGATGAGAACAGAAATCACACGGCAGCAGCAGCGGGAGGCCCCATTAGCTAAACTGGCACCTCAGGTTAAGAACAGTTTCAGGTTAAGAATGGACCTTAATTCCAGAACGAATTAAGTTCTTAACCCAAGGTAAAGGTAATGGTAAAAGGTAAAGGGACCCCTGACCATTAGGTCCAGTCGTGACTGACTCTGGGGTTGCGGTGCTCATCTCGCTTTATTGGCTGAGGGAGCCGGCATACAGCTTCTGGGTCATGTGGCCAGCATGACTAAGCCGCTTCTGGCGAACCAGAGCAGTGCACGGAAACGCTGTTTACCTTCCCGCAGGAGTGGTACCTATTTATCTACTTGCAATTTGATGTGCTTTTGAACTGCTAGGTTGGCAGGAGCAGGGACAAGCAACGGGAGCTCACCCATCGTGGGGATTCGAACCACAGACCTTCTGATCGGCAAGCCCTAGGCTTTATGGTTTAACCCACAGCGCCACCCATGTCCCAAGGTACCACTGTACTTATTTCTAGAACATATGTCGTACATTAGATTCATTTATCATTCTCATTCCTTTGCTTATATTTCCAGCCCTGCCTGCGGTTTCATTTGACTATAATATTTCCTCAGAGAATCCTAGAGATTGTTTAATTAGTCAGAGGCCTGGGAGAAGAGGGGTGCTTTTGACTGGTGCCTAAAGATTTGACATGTGTCGGAATCAGAGGGACTCAGTTTCATCACTGGTATAGTCCTCCTTGCCACCTCCCACCTTCACCTTAGGAGAATAGTAAGAGCCCTGTTGGATTAAAGACCCATTTAGTCCAGCATCCTATTCCTAAAGTGACCAACCAAAAGCCCAGAAGGAGCAGAACCTGAGAGCAACACACTCCCTCCTTCTGCTTCCTGGCCACTGGCATGCCTAGGCATATCACCTCTGGTTCTGGAGGTAGACCAGAGCCATCATGGAGAGCAGCAGTCAATAGCCACGTCTTTCAATAGTTTGTCTAATCCCCCTTTAAAGCTACCCAATTGAGTGGGCATCACAACATCTTGCTGGAGCAAATTCCAGGGCAGAAATCTGTGCTGTGTGACGTCCTCTTTCCCTCTGCAAAGCTGGACAAAATTGGTGCGTGAGTCACAAGCGAAGGACTCCAGGGAACATGAGCTCCCAGATGGCTTGGGGCTCATCCAAAATAGAAACAGGGAGTGGGGTGGATATGGAAATGTCCCCCTAATTTAAGAATTTGATGCATCTCTAGTTAATTATAATTTATATAGTGCCATCTGAGTACAAGGGGCCAGGTCCCTGCCGTTGAGTAGTTTACTATCTAATACAGTGGTACCTCGGGTTAAGAACTTAATTTGTTCCGGAGGTCCGTTCTTAACCTGAAACTGTTCTCAACCTGAGGTACCACTTTAGCTAATAGGGCCTCCCGCTGCCGCTGCACTGCCAGAGCACGATTTCTGTTCTCATCCTGAAGCAAAGTTCTTAACCCGAGGTACTGTTTCTGAGTTAGTGGAGTCTGTAACCTGAAGTGCCTGTAACCCGAGGTACCACTGTATTTGACACAGGAAGCAAGAAAGGGAAGGATAGCGTAAACAGAGAAGTGATGGGTCAGTTGCACATGCTTAGGCTTAGTTAGAGTCTGAGGTAGGGCATGAAAATGACCGTATCGTTACGAACTTGGGAGAGCCAGCCTGGATAATATCATTGGGTCCCTTCCAGTCCTGTGTTTCTCTTTATCCATGGTGGGATGATGATGATATTCATGTCCACACCATAAAAGCAGTGTATAGCTGCTTTGCAGGACATCTTTAGTAGAAATGTCTAAAGAGTAAAACCCTACACCATGGGTAGGCAAACTAAGGCCCGGGGGCTGGATCTGGCCCAATCACCTTCTAAATCTGGCTGGCAGATAGTCTGAGAATCAGTGTGTTTTTACATGAGTAGAATGTGTCCTTTTATTTGAAATGCATCTCTGGGTTATTTGCGGGGCATAGGAATTCGTTCATTTTTTTTTCTTTTTCAAAATACAGTCCAGCCCCCCACAAGGTCTGAGGGACAGTGGACCGGCCCCCTGCTGAAAAAGTTTGCTGACCCCTGCCCTACACCAGTCTGAAGTAGAGTTCCTAAGATGGTGCCTTGTACACCTCCTTCTGGCAACTCCTGCAGCCGAGCTGGTGCCAAACATATTTGCTCTCCTTTCCTTTGGATCACATCAGTGAGAACAAGGGAGAATCTTGTCATCTGGGCAGCCCAGGACCTCCATACACACTGCCCAGGCCTGCGCCCCAGAGAGGTCACAGCAGTTTGACTTCACCCCTGGAGACACACTCCATTGTTTCTCGAGACAGACGGAGGCCAACAATAAGTGATGGTGCTCTCTGGGAAATAGGGGGTTCTTCCTGGATAAAGAGCAATAGGCTAAAGGAGAGAGTTGGGGGTGTGGGCTGGGCTGATGCTGGAAGCTAGACACAGAGTCATGTCAGCTCTGTGATGGATCCGAAGCTGTGGCTTGGGGGCTTCTCTGTAAACCTAATGGAGAAGCAAGATTTGTTGGGGAGTTAATGCTGTGAGCCCCTCCATCCTATGCTTAGGTTGTGCATAAAGTTAAGGTAAAGGGACCCCTGACCATTAGGTCCAGTCGCGGACGACTCTGGGGTTGCGCGCTCATCTCGCTTTAGTGGCCGAGGGAGCTGGCGTACAGCTTCTGGGTCATGTGGCCGGCATGACCAAGCCGCTTCTGGCGAACCAGAGCAGTGCATGGAAACACCATTTCCCGCCGGAGCGGTACCTATTTGTCTACTTGCACTTTGATGTGCTTTCGAACTGCTAGGTGGGGAGGAGCTGGACCGAACAATGGGAGCTCACCCCTTCGCGGGGATTTGAACTGCTGACCTTCTGATTGGCAAGTCCTAGGCTCTGTGGTTTAACCCACAGCGCCACCCGTGTGCCTTGTATAATTGAAACCATGTATCTTAAAGACACCACAGTCCCTTCTAACCTTCATTCCAAGAAAGCCAAAACCTGGGTTAAGTGCAGGCACCCCTGGAGTCTCCAAGCACTCAGAGTCTGGGATAGCACACAATGGTCATGGAAGACGTCATGGAAAGGTGGAATTGAGGAGGGATCTGAATTATGTTAAGACCAGTGTCCTGGGATGCAATTCCAAGCATACGAGGCAGCAAGGGAGAAAGGAAGGATAGGTTTGGACAGTGGAAGGTGGCTGAACTTGAGGAATTAAGATCACAGGCATTGATATAGGTGGGTAATAATAATAATAATAATAATAATAATAATAATAATAATAATAATAATATATTTATACCCCACCCATCTGGCTGGATTTCCCCAAAGGCAGCACCTCTGCTATCTGCTTGTTCTACTCTGCTATCTAGGTGTGTGTAGACAGCAATAATAAAATAAATACAATTGCTAACTAAAAATAGCGTACAATCAGAGTGGCTATAATTTTCAGAATAGCTTTAAGAATTTGTTTCTTTATGCATAGTGAAAAAATATCTTTGCAGTCTGCTGTAGACTAGCATTTTTCTCCAGTAAAAGTAATTTGGGAACAACCACAAGGATGTGTGTAGATTTATCTGTCTGCAGTCTACAAGTGGTTGATGGGATGCCCTGTTCTGTGGTCAGCGCTTGGGTGCGACAGCCCTTTCAGACCTTCCCAAACCGCTTCTGATTCAATATTAGGAAAGGCTGAGGTGCGTGTGGTTGGTGGAGCATTAGTCAGCCGGGATTACGTTTGCATCTTGCTGAAGAAATGTTACCTTGTGTTCTTTTATCACCAAAACTGATAATAAGATCATCGTTTTGGCATCGATGCTGCCATTTGTTATTTGGATACGGCGGCGGGGGGGACGGGACGGGGAGATAAGGAAAAATTAATAATTGGCTGGCTACATGCAGAAAAGCCTACGTTCTGCTCTGATGCACTACCCGCCATCTGGCAGCCATGAGATGTTGCTGGCAATGTATGGGCCATCCATCTAGTTTGGGAGCCACGGTTCTTGATAGCTTTCTTTCCCCATTTCCAATCCATCCTTTGAGCCATAACATACATTTATTTGACACTGATATTGGTTATATACATGAGTGCAATAGGAGAGTCCCAGGAATTATGGTTTATTACCCGACTGCCTGATTTGCTCCCATGCATGTTTACTCAGAAGCAAGAACTCAAGGAAGAAGCCCTAAGCCTACTAGCAGAGAATAGGCTTCACTTGCATGGAAAAGATTCTGTGGCCAAACCCCAGCTCCTCAGAATGGCAGAGTTGGATGAGACCCCAATGATCATCTAGTTTCTAGTCCAACCCTCTGCAATGAAGGAATATGCAATTGCCCCATACCTGGATCGAACCTGCAACCTTGGCATCATCTGCACCACACTCTAACCAACTGAGCTATCCAGTCAACTGAAGGACTTCAAGTAGAAGGGTCAGAGCACTGCCAGTCCATATAAAGCCCAGAAGTAGCCAATGTGGTACCCACTAGATGTGTCTGGATTACAATGTCCATTATCCCCGACCATTGGACATGCTGGCCAGGGCTCGTGGGATGTTCAGCAACATCTGCAGGACACATTGGCTACCCCAGGAAAATAATAATATTGCTGGCCCAGATGGGCCATTAGTCTGAATCAGGTTTTTTCTTTCAGTGGGCTCAGCTGGAATTTCCCCCAAGTAAATGTGCACAGGGTTGCATCATGCTGTGAATAGACCACAAAGGGCAGTTGATGGATTATACACCTCTATCTAAGAACATGTTTTTGCTTTTTTGTGTATGATTACATTCTAGCTCAATTGGTTAGTTAGAGCATGGTGCTGGTAACGCCATGGTCACAGGTTCGATTCTCCTATGGACAGCTGCACATCCCTGCATTGCAGGGGGTTGGACTAGATGATCCTCAGAGTCCCTTCCAACTTCACAGTTCTATCATAACAGGTTCACATCCTGGCACCTCACAAAAATGAGGGGAGGGCACTCTGCATGTCCCTTTGCAAATTCAAAAGAGGGCACTCTGCATGTGCTTTGGGGCACTCTTTGCAAATTCAGAAGAGGACCCCTACGTGTGTTTTAGGGACACTTTCTCGCAAATCCTCCTCCTATGACCGAGCCCTGGGAAAACAGGCGTCATCACAGACCGTTCTGAAAATCGTACCGATGAACGCGGCTCCTTTCGGGATCCAGAAGCTGCAGCTGTGGGCTTTTTGGGAGCGTTGGGAACGAGGCAGGGGAAGAAGGTGATCGTGCAGGTGTGTGTCTGTGTGTGACGCCAGCACCCCTCCCTCTCGCAGCCTCCCCGCACCTCCTCCCAGCCCGAAAGCCGCGGGGAGTCCCGGCAACCCCCTAGCCTGGCCTCCTCCTCCTCCCGTCTCTTACCAGAGCCAAGGCTGGAACGGAAAGAGAGCGCCGCGAAAACAGCCAGCTTGGCAGCGCGATCGCCGCTGCTGCCTCTATCGGAGAGAGGGGCAATCCCTCGCGCCTGGTTCTGGGGGATTCACACCCACCCACCTCTCCCTTTATTTTATATTTTTGCACCCATCGGCAATCGCGATCATAAAAGGTGGCGGGTGGAGAGCGCGCGCCAGCCTCCTTTCTCGCCGCCGCTCTGTGCGCAATTACGCGCCGGGCGCTCGCCAAACTGGGCAGGAGGAAGAGGAGGAGGAGGAGAAAGAAGAGAAGGAGGAGCCGGTTGAGGCGCTGCTGCGATTTGCTGGCTTCCCATCTCTACAATGGACCACGCCCTACGGTGAGGTTGGGCAGGGCTGGGCGGAGAGAGAGAGAGAGAGAGGAGAGAGAAAACTCGCTCCCTGGCTGGCATCGGAAGCTGGAGCGCGCGAGGAGGGTCGGGGGGCTGCGCCGGGGCTCTCATGCGTCGGGCTGGGAAATAAACCCTGCGATGAGCTGCTCGCCCCTGCCCGGCTGGACCAGGTGTTGTTGCCGCTGCCAGCTTCCTCTCTCTTCCTCCTTCTCCTCCTCCTCCCATTCCTCCGGAGCATCCTCGCCGCTGATGCCTCCTCGGTGCCTGCGGAGCTGATGCCCATCTCCCCTGGGGAGGCGATGACCTGACGGAGGATGTGATTCCCTCGCCCTGCCTTTCCTTCCTTCTCCAGCTCTCCCCCCTCTCTCTCCTCCCTTGCCCTGCCCTGCTGGGGAGGGGGGAGCCCTCCCCTCTCCCTCCCCCCCAGAAAATCGGAGGGTGGGCGCAGACCATGGCCTTTGGCTCCCCGCGGCTGCTGTTCCTGCGCACCCCTTGCTCACCTCTGAGGACCAGGGCAGAAGAAGAAGGAGGAGGAGAGGAAGATGGGACTAAAATCCAGGAAGGCGGCGGCGGCGGCAGCAGCAGGAGCATCGCCGCCGCTACCACCTCCAGGGGCTGATGGTGGTGGCAGCGGCGGCCACGTCGGGGACGAGAAGAAAGTGGGGCTGGCCTCTGGGGACCTGGAGCAGGGCGCTCTGGCTCTGGGCACCGGGGCAGACAAAGATGGGACCCTCCTGCTGGAAGGGGCGGGCAAGGAAGACGGTGGCAAGAGGTCCGCGCAAGGGATTGGGCTGCTGGCCAAGACGCCGCTCAGCCGACCCGTCAAGAGGAACAACGTGAAATACAGGCGGATGCAAACTTTGATCTACGACGCCCTGGAGAGGCCGAGGGGCTGGGCGCTGCTCTATCACGCCTTCGTGTGAGTCGCTGCTGGCACCCCATGACACCTGGGCGCGCGGTTGATGGATTGCTTGCGCGATGGGCCAGGATAAAATGTTCGGGGGGTGGGTGGGTTGGATGGGACCAGGGGTGAGGAATCATGTCCATATGGGTTGGCATTCCTCAGTGGGATGGATATTAGGAGGGGGGGTGTCATTTGGTGGGCCGATGCCACGATGCCAACAACAACATGTTTCTGGTTGGGTTCTAGCAAGCTGCAGACCCAGATCCTGGAACGGAGAGCGTAGCTTTAGGGCCGTTTCCCACGTTATGTGGCAGCACACACGGGTTTGCTGCAGCAAAGGGGTGTGCAGACAACCCAGCCGGGAGTTGCACTTGATCCCGGGCTCCCAGTAAGATGCACGTGTCTGCAAATCCACCTCGGTGGTGTTTTGCGTTTTGTGCTGAATGTAATGTGTGAATCAGCCTTTGGGAAGGCTCGTGGCACGCATGTAACGCTCAGAGATGCTTCTCATTCACGTGCCTCTTTTACCCAAAAGGGCTCTTTGCAAGAAACCGTGGTGGTTTGTAAGGGCAGAAAAACACGCTGGTAAATAAATCTGAATTGGTGATGGCGGGTTGTGGGTTATCGGCATAGGAAAAAAAGCATATGAATTCTGGGTTGTTGGGGAAAACGCGTGATAAGAATTTGCTTTCTGAGGTGGACTGATCGCTATCAACAGCTAGGGTGCGTTTCGATAACGGAGTTAAATTGTGGCACTAGGTGATCGGCTGGGTTCTTTTCCTGCAAGATAAAACCTTCCACGATGTTGGATGATGGAAGCTCGTTGCAAAGATAGAAAGCATGGCTTTATTTTCTTCCTGTAAAAAAAAGGGGGGCACTCTGAGCCCTCGAGAGATGCAACGCCTGAAGATGTGAGGGCTGTGATAACGTAATGTTATCTTGGTCACATGGAAGAGAACATGTTTTCCTGAAAGTCGAAAGCGCTCAAGGTGTTGTGGGGAATTTGCCATAGAAACAGGAATGTTTGATGATCTGGCTGTGGTGCTTTATCATTCTAGTCTAGGCAACAGCCTCATGGAAACTTGTTGTCAACAAAAAGAATTGCAGGCGGTTGTTTGGGTCCCTGTGTGTGTTTCTCCGGGAGCAACACTTGTGCTCTTTTTTGGGGAGGGGGGGCGATATGATGTTCTCTGGGGAGTTTGTAAAAAGGCACGTAGATTGAAAACGCTGCTACAAAGACGCTTCTCTAGATGAGTTGTGAAAAGGCTTATTCGTTTTTTAAAAAATGAGATGCCCCTGAAACGCACCTCTGCAATTAAATATGGAGATGAATAAGCTTTTTTCTGTTTTTAAGGAAAAGCAAGATCAGCGAGAAATTAAAACAACAAGGACACAACACTGCTTTAGCAGATCGGACCAAGACTCCACTTAATACTGGATTTTCTTTTCAGCGCTGGTCAGCTGCACCACATCCACAAACTGGGTGTGAAGGTGGTTACTGTCTGCACCTGCTGTTTGCAGGTATACTTCCCTTGGGCATGGAGGTTCTCTATTATGAATCGTGGCATACTGATAACCCACCATACTTTTATTTAAATATCGAATTAATTGATAGTGATCAAGAAGGTTTCTGTGCATTACTAACAACTCGAACGTTTTGCAGTGTGGAGAACTTTGCAAGAAACAGACTTATACCAAGGGCATGGGTGAAATGGAAGGGTCACACACCAACTGTATTCCACAATATAAAAGCTGGAATATCCCCTAGCAGCCGAATGGCATCTTTAGTGACTGGGGCCACACCCACACCATGGATTTCCCAAAGAACTCTGGGAACTGTAGTTTGTTATGGGTGCTGGAAATCATAGCTCTGGGAGGAGGCGAACTACAGCTCCCAGGATTCTTGGGCAAGGATGTTCTTTGAATGTATGGCGTGGCTTATCGTGCCGTGGGCTTTTGTGAAATAAATAAACCAAAAATGCGAAAAGGGCAAATGGAAAGATGACGACTATATCTCACTTTTAGTATGGGTACATTTAGTATGGCTTTCCTGCGTAAAACCAGTAAAATGAATAGTCACGAAGAGTCGGACACGACTAAATGACTGAGCAACAACAACGGCTATGGAACAGGGCAGGGCCTGTGCAGAGAAACCACACGTATTTTTACAGATGTCAGGCCAGTGCAGTGGTTGCAGTGTTGGACTTAAAGCTGAGAAGGTGTGGGTTCGAATCCCGGGTGGGTAACCAAGAACCCTTGTCGATCTTAGACCAGTTGGTATCTCACAGTCAAGTCTGCCTCACAGGGTTGTTGTGAGGATACAAAGGGAAGGAGACTCACTCTTAGGTCCTTGGAGGCATGGTGAGATGATGATGAAGATGATGATGATATTAACAGCCACACCATAAAAGCGGTTTATAGCTGTCATGTGGGACATCTCTGGGAGAAGAAACGGCTAAGAAGTAAAACCCTACACAAATCCGAAGTGAAGTCCTTAAGACAATTGGATGGTGCCTTGTATACATACAGTGGTACCTCGGGTTAAGAACTTAATTCGTTCTGGAGGTCCGTTCTTAACCTGAAACTGTTCTTAACCTGAAGCACCACTTTAGCTAG
This sequence comes from Podarcis filfolensis, assembly GCF_964270895.1. Taxonomy (NCBI): domain Eukaryota; kingdom Metazoa; phylum Chordata; class Lepidosauria; order Squamata; family Lacertidae; genus Podarcis; species Podarcis filfolensis. The sequence goes on along the minus strand of NC_139603.1, from coordinate 80,747,490 downwards.
TGGGGCCTCCTGCTGTTCTCATCCTGAAGCAAAGTTCTTAACCCAAGGTACTATTTCTGGTTTAGCGGAGTCTGTAACCTGAAGCATATGTAACCCGAGGTACCACTGTACTTCCTTCCGGCAACTCCTGCAGCCAAGCTGGTGCTGAATGTCTTGGTCTGCTTTCCTTTGGACCCCATCAGCAAGGCCGAGGGAGGGGTGGTCTTGCCCTCTGGGCAGACCACGACCTCCATATACCCTGCCCAGGCTTGTGCCCCAGAGTGGTCACTTCCGTGCTGCTAGCGCAGCAAAAACAATGCGGGAGGCAAGAGTTACAAGGTCTCAGCAGCCACAGCAGGTGCTGCGATTCTCCAGCTTTTGGCTTCACCCCCCCAGAGGTGCACTCCGTTGTATCTTAAGACCGACAACAACAAGAAATACATAGCCCTGTTTGTAGTGTGGGCGTTCCAATTGGTCTAGAGCAGTGGTGGGGAATGTGTGGCCCTGCAGATGCTACTCCCATCATTCCTGACCGTTGACTGTGAAGGTTGGAGCTGATGGGACTCCACCAGCACCTGAAGGGCTGCAGGTTCTCTTACCCAACCTAGAAAATGTTGCGGAGGGGCATATAACAGTCCCATGAATGAAACTTAAGAGGGCTTCAGGGGTTGTGAGCAGGGGTGTAGGAAAGGGGGTGGGTGAGTCGCCCCAGGTGCCATCATGGAGGGGGGTTGACAAATTATCAAGGAACAATTACTGCCCTACTAGAGCGGTTCATTTTTTTTTTTAATGCCTGCTCCAAAGGTCTTATCTTACCACACTAGGGATTATATAGCTATATAAGAAATTTCATGCATATCAGTTAATAACTTGACCCTCCTCCATGAAAATAGCTGTTTACTTGGCCATTTTCCTATGTCGTGAAGGCTGAAATTTCAATTCAGTGGAGCAGGGTCAAGATATTAACTGATATGCCTGAATCTTCAGATACTACAGGTTCCACATAATATCTGCACTGCATTGTTTCCTGTGACAGCACCTGCACTTTGGAACTCCCCGCCTATTGCAACAAAGCATGTGCCTTTGCTAGACTCTTTTTGGGCACCAGCTAAAAGCATTCTTCTTTAGGCAATCTTCCTAGATGCTTAGGAAGTTGAAGTAATTTTAACCTTAATATTTTAGCTTTTGTATGTTTTAAAGTAGGATTGTTAATTTTTTTTTATTTTACTGCTGTGGTGTTTTTTTTGTGTTTTGGTAAACCACTTTGCAGGTTTTTAAAAAAAAATTTATTAAATAAATAAGCAATAAATATAAATAAAATAACACGAGCCAAAACACAATCTACCCTGTAGATTTAAGGATCTGTCCATAGTTGCCTACTTGTTATCAGAGGCCCAGAATCCACATTCCTTTGTGAGAAAAAAATGAAATAACGTAAAACCATTTTTGCAGGCAAAAAATGAATTTTAAAAAATCAATGTGTGGGCGGGGGGGGGGGGGGGTTCTGTGACCAGAAATTTCTGTGACCAGAAATTTTCCTCACCAGGTACCACCTGACCTTCCTATGTCTCTGGTTGTGAAGTGATGTGAGATTGCCTGGGGATCGTGCATACACTACTCTTGAGGGGCAGCTTGGTCGGTAGAGAATGAGACTTAATCTCAGCGCCATGGGTTTGAGCTCCACCTTGGGCTAAAGATTCCTGCACTTCAGGGGGAGGACTTTCCCAAACTTAGGTCTCCAGCTGTTTTTGGACTACAGCTCCCATCATCCCTAGCTAGCAGGACCAGTGTCAGGGATAATGGGAATTGCAGTGCAAAAACAACTGGAGACCCAAGTTTGGGAAAGCCTGGACTCCATGATCTTCATGGTCTCTTCCAACTCTACAATTCTGTGATTCTGCTCTGAGCTCTTGTGGCAGAGACTGTATAAAACTGACCCCCAAGGAAGAGCGGAGACTAGAGGGTGGAGCAAGGCAGGTGGAAGGAGGCCTTGCCTGATGGAGTCTCTCCCCTCATTGATCCAAAGCAGGGCCTCCTCGGTGGTGTCCACCTGTTTGTGAAATGCCCTCCCTGTTGAGGTGTGTCAGTCTCCCTCATTATTAACATTTGGAAGGGATCTAAAAAAACCCCCATTTCTCTTTTCCCCAGGTGTTTGGTGGCTGAAAGGGGCTGTTCCAGGTAATCTTGAAATTATTAGCCATGAGGATATGTGACTATTGTTAAATGTTCTTGTGTGTGTGTGTGTGTGTGTTTTGCAGTAGTTTTGTTCTTTGCCACCATTCATTTGGGATAAAAAAGTTAAAAAAACTAATAGGGTGGTGCTTCGCATCTGCAGTTTTTGAGTGCTTACAGTCTACAGAAAGTTCGGCTGCCTGATTAATCAGCGTCTTTAGTTAGTCGATGAAAAGTTTTTAAAAATAGATTCATGCAACCGATGAGTAGCCTTGGAATAAAGAAACCGCTTGCAGTTCTGTCTTGCATGTAGGACCCGCTATGCTATCCCTTTTCCCTAGGAATACTTAGTGTGTTATATTTTGCTAATACTTACTTCATACTCACCACGGCTAAAATTCTCTTGCTATTTGTCTATGTCTCAGCTTGAATATTTATTACTGGAGGCAATGATGCACTTCCTTATTTTGGCAACACTTCATGGCTGGGGATACACAAGTTTTATGTTTAATGGAATCTTTTAAAACCTGTTTTACGTAAATGCTTTTTAATCTTTAACATGTTCTGTGAACTGTAGCTCAGAGTAAACCCAATGGAATTAATGGGCATAACTTACTTCTGTTGATTTTAGCGGGTCTGCTCTCAGTAGAACTTAGTTTTACATAGATGATAGCTAGATAGCTAGATAGCTAGTATTCCTTTTATGTTTTATATTGCACGCTTGTGGACAGTAGTGCTGGGTGGTGGAAAAGAATAATTTGAAATATTAAAAGGAGTAGAAGAAAATGTTAAGAATTGCATTGCTGAATCCGTCCATCTAGCCATAGGACTGTATAATGTATGGAGTTCTAAGAGACCGCAAGAAGTCATCTAGACCAACCCCATGCTTAATGCAGGATCCACAATGCAAGATGCTCCTGGCAAGCTAGTTGGACTAGTGGATCTGACTTGCTATAAGGCAGCTTCCTAAGTTTCTAGGAAAGCCAGCAGATTTGGGACATGCTCTTCATTACCTTAATATCCCTTACTTTCCTGGAAACCTCAGAGCAGCGTATATGCAACTCCAGTGGTCTCCGCAAAGGAGCTTTTGCTGTGCCCCAAGCATGTGACTGAGCCCTTTCCATTCTGCTGAGATACTCCGACTTGCTCTGAAAACCTTTTAATGACATGCCGGGGTCAATGTATTATTAATGGTAGCAGCTCTGTAGAATTAAGGGTTCTGATGTTGCTCTCCTGCAATTTTTTCTTCTGCTTTATACAGTTTAGGCTATGGAAGGCGGCAGGGAAACATAAAAAGCATCTTGCTCAAAACAGTCAGAGATTTCAATCCCCCCCCCAATTATATTTTATTAAGTTTCAACATTTCAAATATGTACAGTCAAAGGACATTTTCACCCCCCCTCTTATTTTTGTTGACTTCTCACCCTTTTTCTCTTGGAATTGTTGTTTCTTCCTCTTCTGCCACAGCCTATCTATCAAATCACAACCACAATATTATAATCCAATTGCTTCTTTTGTTCATAGCTCAGATTCTGCTCCCAAGTTCATCATACTGTAATATTCCTTTAAATAGTCCGAAAGGGCATCCATTCTTCCACAAAACACTCATTGTTAGATTCGCTTAATTTTGCTGTTAATTTTTGACAGTTTCGCATAGTCCATTACCTTATTTATCTGTTCTTCTTTGGTGCGAACTTCTTGCTTACATTTCCACAAAGGTTAGAGATTTCAAATGGCCTGTATGCAACCAGACAATAACTGAGTACAGTGGTACCTTGGGTTAAGTACCAGCGATTGTGTCGCTGCTCACCCTAGTAATAGGGTTGTCAAATTTGCAGATGACACAACCGTGATTGGGCTCATCCCTGAAAGGGAGGGTGAAACGGATTATAGAGATGAGGTGGAGCGGCTGACAAAGTGGTGCAGAGCTAACAACTTGCTCATAAATACAAGGAAGACAAAGGAGCTTGTGGTGGACTTCAGGAGACAGAAGAGCAATATCCAGCCACATTTGATTGATGGGGTCTGTGTGGAGAGGGTAACAACGTTCAGATTTTTGGGCATTGAATTACAAGAGGATCTGTCCTGGACTGTCAACACAAGGGGGCTTGTGAAGAAGGCGCAGCAGAGACTGTACTTTTTGAGAATTCTAAGGAAAAACCATCTTCCGCAGAAACTGCTGCTTGCCTTCTATCACTGTGCCATTGAGAGCGTGCTCACTTATGGCTTATGTGTGTGATACGGAAGCTGTACTACCCAGGACAGGATGGGGTTGTGCAGAGTTGTTAAGGCAGCAGAGAGCATTGTTGGCTGCCCACTCTCCACCTTAGAGCAGATTTATGCCACAAGGTGCCATAGGAAGGCACTGGACATAGTAAAAGATCCATCGCATCCTGGTCACTGTCTCTTCGAGCTCCTGCCGTCGGGACGGAGATACAGGACAATGAAGACAAGAACGAGCCGTCTTAAGAACAGCTTCTTCTCCAGAGCGATCTCGGCCCTGAATGGGAAGCCTGGACTTTGAAAGTCATCTAATCTTCCTTGCTGTACTATACTGTATTGTTTTAATTAGTGTTTTTATGGAGCAGTCAAGTAATTTCGTTGTCCCTGAGAGGGGGCAATGACAATAAAGATATTATTATTATTATTATTATTATGATGATGATGATGATGATGATGATGAACTTAATTCGTTCCGGAGGTCCGTTCTTAAGCTGAAACTGTTCTTAACCTGAAGCACCACTTTAGCTAATGGGGCCTCCCGCTGCTGTCGCGCCGCCGGAGCCCGATTTCTGTTCTCAACCTGAAGCAAAGTTCTTAACCTGAAGCACTATTAACCTGAAGCACTATTTCTGGGTTAGCGGAGTCTGTAACCTGAAGGGTATGTAACCTGAAGCGTATGTAACCCGAGGTACCACTGTAGAATAATCCAGTATAAAACAAATCCAAACACCAAGGGAAATATTTCTAAGCAACATTTTGCTTTCCCCAGTCGGCAACCTGGCGTCCAGAGATCTCCACGTGGTTGCAAATGGACCCAAGTCAGACGCAAATTGCGCCTGACTCCTGGCTAATTTCTAACACTGGTCCTGAGCAGGGATGCCTCTGCCCACTGAGTGGGCATGCATGTCCCCACAAGCCATTCCTGTGCACAGGTGGGCGCGATAGTTATTGGTACAGGGTTATTGGCAGCTTCTTGCTCTCCCCATCTGAAATGATGTTCATATTCCACGGTGCTTTTGGAGACATGCCTCCTTTTCGCTCTTCTGTTTTACACTCGGAGATAACACATCACTTTGGCATCTTGTCATAACAAGCCAGCGGTGGGTTAACCAGGGGTGTGTTGCAACTGGCTGTTTCGCTCGATCTAGCCTCTAAAAGGAGGAAAGCAGGATCTCCGCTGCTTGAGGTCGAAAGGATCAGGCACTCGGATGGGAGAAGGAAAAGGAACTGGCCTGTAGAAGCCAAAGCGGAATGAATAAAAATAAGAGCTGGTTTTGAACGGCAAAGGTGACTCATCCATGCAACAGACAATTAAGAGACGTGGTTGTTTCTCCATTTCTCGTCTTCCCAGCCAGCCCTGACGCCTTTGGAAAAGGCAAATGTATCTCTATCTTTTCTGCAGTCCCGTTGCACAAGTGCAGAACGTGACACGAGATTTGCCGCCCTGAAAAAAAAATCTGTTTCCAGGTTGTTGTTGTTTTTAAAAAGGCAAGTTCCTAGCCGTCAAGGTCTCTGAAGATGAGTTTGAAAGCATATGGAAACTGGTGAAATCTGAGAGATCCTGCTGAGGTCGGTTCCCTGTGGGCTTCTGTGCTAACCTGGGTTGAAGAAAGTGCCTTGCTGCAGCCCTGGTGGAACTCGGCCCATGCTTCCAGCCTGGTCGTCGCTTTGCCTTGCGCATTGTTGCTGCATTAGCAAAGGCCCTTTCTGCTTGGTTTATTTAGTTTGGTTTTAATTATTGATGCTAATACTTCATGTTGCGCTAATAAATATTCGGCAGTGTGCTGTGTAAGAGTAATGAAGCCTCAGCAATTTGGGATCTCAACCACAAACTTACTGCTATTAAATCTCTGCTGCAAGTTGGAGCAATAGCCAGAGTATCCCCCTTCTCTCTCTGTGTGGTTGTTTATGTGTGAGAGAGAAACCATGCATTATCTGCAAGGATAACACAATCTAGGACCCCAGTGTGTGTGCTTGTGTGTAAACTCTGTGGGTTCCTGAGGCCTTGCTGTTTTCTGCAGGAAAGATATTTACATGCAGCCCAACATTTTGCAGATGAAAATATAATAATAATAATAATAATAATAATAATAATAATAATAACAACAACAACAACAACAATAATAATAATTTTTATTTATACCCTGCCCTCCCCGGCCAGAGCCGGGCTCAGGGCGGCTAACACCAGTAAAATTACAGTAAAAACATAATAGGGAGGGGGGAAACCAATTTAAAATACAGGTTAAAATGCAATTTAAAATGCAGCCTCATTTTAAAAGTAGCCCATAGGTCAAAACCATTTGTTGTTGTTTAGTCGTTTAGTCGTGTCCGACTCTTCGTCACCCCATGGACCAGAGAACGCCAGGCACCTCTGTCCTCCACTGCCTCCCGCAGTTTGGTCAAACTCATGCTGGTAACCTCGAGAACACTGTCCAACCATTTCGTCCTCTGTCGTCCCCTTCTCCTTGTGCCCTCAATCTTTCCCAACATCAGGGTCTTCTCCAGGGAGTCTTCTCTTCTCATGAGGTGGCCAAAGTACTGGAGCCTCAGCTTCACGATCTGTCCTTCCAGTGAGCACTCAGGGCTGATTTCTTTAAGAATGGATAGGTTTGATCTTCTTGCAGTCCATGGGACTCACAAGAGTCTCCTCCAGCACCATAATTCGAAAGCATCAATTCTTCGGTGATCAGCCTTCTTTATGGTCCAGCTCTCACTTCCATACATCACTACTGGGAAAACCATAGCTTTAACTATACGAACCTTTGTTGGCAAGGTGATGTCTACTTCTCAAGATGCTGTCTAGGCCTGTCATTGCCCTTCTCCCAAGAAGCAGGCGTCTTTTAATTTCGTGGCTGCTGTCACCATCTGCCGTGATCATGGAGCCCAAGAAAGTAAAATCTCTCACTGCCTCCATTTCTTCCCCTTCTATTTGCCAGGAGGTGATGGGACCAGTGGCCATGATCTTCGTTTTTTTGATGTTGAGCTTCAGACCATATTTTGCGCTCTCCTCTTTCACCATCATTAAAAGGTTCTTTAATTCCTCCTCACTTTCTGCTATCAAGACCATAAGGGGAGGGAAAACATAAGGGTCAGACTGAGTCCAAACCAAAGGCCAGGTGGAACAGCTCTGTTTTGCAGGCCCCGAGGAAAGATGTCAAGTCCCACAGTGCCCTAGTCTCTTGTGACAGAGTGTTCCACCAAGTCGGGGCCAGTACTAAAAAGGCCCTGGCCCTAGTTGAGACCAATCTAACCACCTTGCGACTTGGGACCTCGAAAATGTTGTCATTTGTGGACCTTAAGGTCCTCTGCAGGGCATACCAGGAGAGGTGGTCCCAAAGGTATGGGGTCCTAGGGGGAAACCTTGCAATACTCCTGTTCTCATATCAAAGGCTGCCCTACCTTATTATCTTCTAGTAATTTGGGCAAGGGCTGTAGGTCAGTGGTGGAGCTTTGGAGGCAGAAAGTCCCAGGTTCAATACTTGGTATCTTCAATAAGGACTGGGAATGTCCGCTGTGTGAAACTTTAAATAGCTGCTGCCGGTCAGTGTAGACAATATGGAGTTAAAAGAGCCCATGGCCTGACTCTGGGCTCATGCACATTTCTGCTTCTCCCGGGCCTAGAATGCCTGGATCCAAGTGATTTTCTGCTTGTCCCATGTTTCTAGGCGTGGGTCTGAGCAAGTCTGCCTTTGTCCTGCCATTTGCCACTGGAAAACCCCTTCTTTAGCACTCCATCGGAACAAACAGCAATCCGTGGAAAAGTCAGTTGCTGTTTGTCCCGATTCAGTGCCAAACCATGGGTTTTCCTGGGGAAATCAGCAGGGTAAATGAAGTTGTGGCTAAGTCCAGAGTGCAAGGCAGGTTTTTTTGTTTTCTGCTACTGTGTCTCTTGTATGCCGCATTAATTTACCCTGCAAATGCCTGTCTTCTGGTCGATTTAAAAGCCAGGAGGGACATTTTTTCCTCTTGCTTAAAGATACGTTTGGAAAAAAGTAAGTGTTTACTAGTGCACTATAAAGTGTTTACTAGTGCACTATTGCAGTTTGGAGGGACATGGGTGGCGCTGTGGGTTAAACCACAGAGCCTAGGACTTGCTGATCAGAAGGTCGGCGGTTTGAATCCCTACGACGGGGTGAGCTCCCGTTGCTCGGTCCCTGCTCCTGCCAACCTAGCAGTTCGAAAGCACTTCAAAGTGCAAGTAGATAAATAGGTACCACTCTGGCGGGAAGGTAAACGGCGTTTCCGTGTGCTGCTCTGGTTTGCCAGAAGTGGCTTAGTCATGCTGGCCACATGACCTGTAAGGTGTACGCTGGCTCCCTCGGCCAGTAAAGTGAGATGAGTGCCGCAACCCCAGAGTCGGCCACGACTGGACCTAATGGTCAGGGGTCCCTTTACCTTTATTGCAGTTTGGAACAAGCTTCAGCGTCTGCAGTGTGTGGCATGTCAAGCTGCGCACTGCACATCGCCTTAATTTTAACTTAAAATGCACATGCCCATCTCTTCCTTGGAGTCTTTTTTAAAAAATCATTTTTATTGATTTTCCAATTTAAAAAATCCAATTAATATAGCCAATCATAATACTCCAATTAAAATAAAAAACTAACATTAAAAAGACCACAATTATAATTATTAATTTTTCGGAGCTCTCCATGGTCTGGATCTCTGAAGCATATCTGCCCTGCCTCTCCTCGTTGTTTCCGTATTTTCCATATCTCGATTTTGACGCTTTATAATTCTCTGTCCCCGAGTCCAGGATTCTCAATCATGTCAAACATCATATTTTCATCCGTCGAATACAGATTTATTAGTACAGTGGTACCTCGGGTTAAGTACTTAATTCGTTCTGGAGGTCTGTTCTTAACCTGAAACTGTTCTTAACCTGAAGCACCACTTCAAGCTAATGGGGCCTCCCGCTGCCGCCGTGCCACTGGAGCACGATTTCTGTTCTCATCCTGAAGCAAAGTTCTTAACCCGAGGTACTATTTCTGGGTTAGCAGAGTTTGTAACCTGAAGTGTCTGTAACCTGAAGCGTATGTAACCCGAGGTACCACTGTATATATTCCCTTCCTTGGAGTCTGACCTTCCGGCCCCTGGGGAAGGAGCTGCTCCCTGAAGAATGACTCAGCCAGGGTTAACTCTCCAACCCTGGCTCAGTTGAAAATAAGTGGGCAGAACTTGCTGTGGCATTTGCCCTCCTAGGTGTGTGACATCATACTGGGTTCATAAGGAAAGGGTTAACTAATTGTAAAATGACTAACCAATGGGAACCCAAGGGGAGGAGTTAGAGTTAGGGTGGTTGAGAAGTCAGTCGGGAGTTAGAGAAGAGACAGAGAGGATAAGTCTGTGGGTTGGGCTAGTCTGATGTGAGAGAGCGAGAGAATCTGTTAAGAGGGTCAGTCAAACAGTTGATATAATCAGTCAGAAGGCATTAGGAAGGTATAGGCTGGTAAAGGAACTAAAGTTAAGAAACTGACAGGAATATTATCTCAGAAACCATAAACTTGTTAATGGTTATAAAATAAACTTGTTTATTTGGTTCACTTTTAACAACTGTCTGGACTCAGTGTTTTACCCGAGAGTAATGGGTTGGTGGCAGTGGGGAAGCGAGCACAGTGGTGGCACAGGGATCAATAGACCGCTAAACGTCCGGGGACCCTGTGTGATCGCCACAAAGGCTTTCATAGCTCCCTCTCAGTTTCTTCTCTTCCAGGCTAAACATATTCAGCTCCCTCAATCGTTCCTCGTAAGGTTTGGTTTCCAGACCCTTGATCACCTTGGTCCTGAATCATTAATGGGAAGACATGTACACAAATCATGATGAATGCTCATTGTCATATATAACAAATCAGAATAGATGCTTAGTAAAGACCAGACCTCTGTGTGAGCAAGCAAATCAGGACAAATGCTCAAGAAAAGGTCATCTGGAGGGAGCGATGTCGAAAGGAAGCGATTTCCATTCTGACCTCCATTAATCACAACCAGCACTGATTCTTGGTTTCCACCTTATACTAAGTCCACTAATTAAAATAAGTTACATAATTTACATAACTTGCGTTCATTTCAATGTAAAACAAATGTCAAAACAGTGCAAAACAGCCTGTCATTAAGTGAGCACAGTGGTGGCACAGGGATCAATAGACCGTTAAATGCCCGGGGACTCTGTGCGATCGCCACACTTGCCTATCCTGGCTTAGCCAGGGTACAACTGTTTGAGCTGAGGCTGGTGTAAGTCCCCCAAAAGGGACATTCCAAGGGTGGGATTGTGTTGTTTATTTTTTTTTTTTGTAAGCTGCCCTGACCCTTTTTTTAAAATGGAAAAGCTGGGCTATCAGAGCCACTGAGAGCCAGTGTGGTGTAGTGGTTAAGAGCGGTAGTCTCGTAATCTGGGGAACCGGGTTCGCGTCTCCGCTCCTCCACATGCAGCTGCTGGATGACCTTGGGCCAGTCACACTTCTCTGAAGTCTCTCAGCCCCACTCACCTCACAGAGTGATTGTTGTGGGGGAGAAAGGGAAAGGAGAACGTTAGCTGCTTTGAGACTCCTGAAGGGGAGTGAAAGGCAGGATATCAAATCCAAACTCTTCTTCTTCTTCTTCTAAATTGATAAATTAATAACTAGAAATATAGGCATGTGGCAGTAGGGCATCAAATTATGTCCTAGCAACTCCCAATGACATTGTTAGAGAAAGTTGGATTAGGAAAATTCACGGGCAATAAGTCTCATTGTGGTGTTGCTTTGATATTGATGAAATGAAGTATTCAGTGCTGAGTAAAAGGAAGGTGATGTCTATTTTCACCACTGCGATTCCTTTCTTGCAGGCATCTGACTTCACCCACTTTGGAACAGAGGGCTGGGTTTATGGGGCCCTTTAGATGTGACCCCAGAAAGGCAATTCGTACATTTTTATTATTATTGCCATTGTACTTTGATACTGCACATTTTTAACAAAGCCACGGGCATTGCTTGCCTCAAAATTGCTTCTGGCGTGGAAGAAAATTAAAAGGGAGAACCTCAACTATTAATAACTTTGAAAAGAAAATGGGCGAAGAACCATTAAATATGTGTCACCTCCAATTTCATTTTGGAGCTATCTGTGTGAGACTGATCGGCTCGTGCCTGGAAGAAAGATAAGACGCCCAAGAACTTTGGAATAAGACTGCACAGCACTGACTACAGGGATCAGCTGCACTTAAAAGAAGAAGAAGAAGAGTTTTGCCTATAAAGCAACATATTAAATTTAATTCAGCCTCTTCTGTTCCCCAAACCATTGATGGCTACAAGCCTATTCCTACTTATACCTGGGGCTAAGCTTCATTTAAGTCAGTGGGATTTAACTTTTGAGTGTAAATGAATATTATAAGATTGCACAGTTAGACTCCTGTGCATGCATGCTCAAAAGTAAGTTCTATTTTGCCCCAGTGACTTACTCCCAGGTAAGGCTGCAATCCTTATATCATGATCCTCTTCAGTTCAGAAGCTTTAGCAAAGTCACTTAACTAATGCAGCTGCAGCCCAGAGAGAAAAATCTTGATAGCACTTAACTGAGGAGACTGAACCAAGCAGTGTATACTTTGAAGAGAAATAAGCAGGGAGATTTGGTCTTTTCTTTGTGGGCCTTGTACATCACACAGAGGCATTCAACCAAATATACAGAAGAAAACTCCCTCAGAACTGAACAGCCAATCAGAGATGTGCTACCTCAGTGGAGCTCATGCTGCTCTGCCTGGTTGCTAAGCAACATTTCCACACACACCCCTTGGCTAGACTTTAAAACCGTTAACCCTTACATTACAAAGGGAATGGCCCATTGAAAAGCACTCTTTGAGTGTGGGCTCCAAACAGCTGTGAATTAGTAATATAGGAATCTGCTGTGTAACTTCAGTCCATTTTTGTCTGCACTGACGAGAAGCATCATTCCCGGCCCTACCAGGTGATGCTGAGGACTAAATTTGGGGACTTTTTTTTGCATGCAGAACAGGTGCTCTCTTGAACCTACAGCCCTTTCCCGTAGCTGCTATCCACCTTGCTGTTTTATCACCTAGCCTGCCTTTAGCCACTTCGCTGAAATATCACAGGGGATTTTGTTAAAAGCTTTGCTGAAATCAAAATAAATTCCACCCGCAGCATTCTTACAATCCACAAAGTGAGTAACCTGATCAAAGAAAGAGATAAGACTAGTTTGGCAGGATTTATTCTTGCCAAATCTGTGCTGACTTCTACTTTATCGCAGTTTTGCTATCAATATGTTTGCAGACTGACTGCTTTAAAATCTATCTGAGTGCCTTTCTCGGTCTGGAAGTTAAACTGATTGGGCTGGCGTGTTTTAAATCTCTCTCCTCCCCTTCCCCTTTTGACTTATTCTTTACTATTGGGGTAGGAATTGGCAACCCTGTCTTTGTCCCCTCCCCATAGGGACACAGATGTATGACATCGGCAAGGAGTCGCCTTAATAAAACCTAGGACAATATCTCAGTCAGTAGAGCATGAGACTCTTTAATAATAATAATAGTTGTTGTTATTGTTTAGTCGTTTAGTCGTGTCCGACTCTTCGTGACCCCATGGACCAGAGCACGCCAGGCACTCCTGTCTTCCAATGCCTCCCGCAGTTTGGTCAAACTCATGCTGGTAGCTTCGAGAACACTGTCCAACCATCTCGTCCTCTGTCGTCCCCTTCTCCTTGTGCCCTCCATCTTTCCCAACATCAGGGTCTTTTCCAGGGAGTCTTCTCTTCTCATGAGTTGGCCAAAGTATTGGAGCCTCAGCTTCACGATCTGTCCTTCCAGTGAGCACTCAGGGCTGATTTCCTTAAGAATGGATAGGTTTGATCTTCTTGCAGTCCATGGGACTCTCAAGAGTCTCCTCCAGCACCATAATTCAAAAGCATCAATTCTTCAGCGATCAGCCTTCTTTATGGTCCAGCTCTCACTTCCATACATCACTACTGGGAAAACCATAGCTTTAACTATACAGACCTTTGTTGGCAAGGTGATGTCTCTGCTTTTTAAGATGCTGTCTAGGTTTGTCATTGCTTTTCTCCCAAAATAATAATAATAATAAATTTTTATATATTTATTTTGCTACCCACTCTTCCACCTAGTGGGATACATGGCAATTTTAAAACAACCCCTAAATCAGATCGCAAGCATGCATTTCCCACTGTTGTCAACCAGTAAAGCAGGAACTCACAACAGAATGAGTGTTTTTTTTCAAGTGGTGCTGAAAGCTTGTCAAAGTCAGATTTTGCTCAGAGGGGAGGGAGTTCCATAGGCGGGGAGCCACCACCAAGAAGGCTCCCCCTGCAGTTCATTGCACCACCACTAGGAGGCCCTTTCCCCATAGCACACGGGCAAATCTGTAATGTTTGAGCCATTCCTTCAAGCAATCTTCTGATAGAGGCATCCGGAATAAATGCAGCGCTGCATTCTTCCAGAACTCCGGGATGCAATAGAACACCTTTGCTTATTAAATCCCCAGTTCCCTCTTTCGCTGTCATATTGCATTATGAACTGCTGCAGTTTTTGCTGAATAATGATATTTGCTTTTTTTTTTTGTGGTGCTGTCTCCCCCTGCTTAGTGCTGCTGTTTTCAAGGTTATCCTTTCTCAAACGGTACAGCGTGGGGACATTTTGCACCCCCCAGTGGAAACTCTGTGAGCGGCTAGATCTAGCAACCAGTGCTGGCTTAAGGCCGACACTCCAAAACCTCCTGGTTTTCAGGCTCTGTGTTGCAATGAGCATGACAGGGGATTGGCGATCTTTCGATTGATCACTCTGATCCACTCAGAGCCTTCAAGTGTGTTCCAATGCACACATGCACATTGCTGATGGAGCTTGCATATGAATCAACACGCCATTAAAAGTTGCTATTTTTACCATCAAAACAAAATAAGAGGTAGATCTTGAGCACTGGCAATAGGTTAGGGATTGCACCATCATCTCTCAGAGACATTAGACTTGTGGAATTAAGCACTGCTAAACTTGATCAGTATCAACTTTGGGCTTTACTCCCAATTCCCATGGAAACAGATATTGGTTGTTACATCACCACTTTCTCTGAAGCAGAGCTAGTAAACAGGAACCCAAAATCTAGCAGTCCTTGCTCGCAGACTCCTCATTTGGGTCGCTCTCATCCGGTCATTGCCCAGCTGAAAAAGGACCACAGCTTCAATGGGGCTGAAAATTTGCAGAGGGAGGGAGAATTGGACTTTGATGAAGTGTGATCTCTGAGTTTGGTCCCCACTTCCCATTAGAATCCTTTCAGAGGCAAAGAGGAAGGAAGCCAATTGTGTTTGACCATCCCATTAACTTTTCATTTTTTTCCTCATTAGGCAATGCCTATTCATTATTCATTATTAGATTTATATACTGCCCTTCCTGTGACACTCACAGGACAATTTACAGCATAAAAATACAAAACGAAAGACAAAATAATAGCATAACAACAACAAAACCCACCCAGAAACACCCCTCCAAAAACACATTTAAAAGTCCATAGACCCCCCCCCCCAGCCAAGATCAGATTTATTAGGTAACTGGGTGCTGCTTAGGAGTTGGCATTGGGGCTCTTCTTCTTGCCAAAGCCAGGCACAATGTTGACAAAGTGGCGTTTGTATTTCATGCGCCTCTTGGCATGGCCAGTCTTCTTTTTCTTCTTCTTCTCTTGCTTAGCAACCTTTGGGGTCTGGCCTCTCACTTTGCCAGCACGAGCCAGGAAGCCATGGACTTCACCACCCAGCATGCGTGCAGCAACCTCCAGCATTGTGAGGCCACTGATGCCACACTGCCCAATGACGGCATCGTCTTCCAGGGGGTCCTTGGAGCTGGACCTCAGTGTCCGGGCTGAACGATGGGTGTGGAGATGCTCCTTCAGGTATACTGGGTCGAGGCCATTTTGGGCAGGGGTCAGCAACTTTTTTCAGCCGTGGGCTGGTCCACCGTCCCTCAGACCATGTGGTGGGCCAGACTATATTTTGAAAAAAATAAATGAATGAATTCCTATGCCCTACAAATAACCCAGAGATGCATTTTAAATAAAAGGACACATTCTACTCATTTAAAAACACGCTGATTCCCGGACTGTCTGTGGACCGGATTGAGAAGACAATTGGGCCACACCTGGCCCATGGGCCTTAGGTTGCCTACCCCTGATTTAGGGCTTTAAAGGTCAGCACCAGCACTTTGAATTGTGCTCGGAAATGCCAGTGTAGGTCTTTCAGGACCAGTGTTACTGTATGTGGTCTCGGTGGACACTTCCAGTCTATGATGATTTCAGGGTCTGGATTGGTTCATATGGGATAGGAGAAGATGCTAAGCAATTTGCCTTGTGTGGTTCGAAACTCTTTGGGAGTGGCTCCTGTGCTTGTGAGGCAATGTCAGAATGCAGATAGATGTCTTTGAGCAAAACTCCCCTAGTCCTTTTGATCCTTTTAGTGCTGAAACTGTAGCCCAAAGGATAGAGATGCATTTTTCTTCTAAAAATTGTGATGTTGAACTTGTCTGCACAGATTATCTTTCTCTTTCCCGGTTCACTCCTTGATCTTCTCGCTGCTAACATAATAACATGTTAATACACCTAATCTAAAGAAATAAGAGCACCTAGACTCTAAAGAAAGCATAGCAGTTTGATACACTGTTTGATACAGTTTGATACAAGTAGAGAAAATAGAGGGGGGAAATGCAGAGTTTATCTATCGTGGCTCAGGACTGAGTTGTCCAGCAACTGCAGTGATCTTCTCTGAGCACGCCAGTGTTGAGATCAATACCAGAGGTTTGGGTAAGTTTTGCAGGCCAAGACTCCTCTTGGGAGTCACAAGCTCTGCCCAGCGCGGTTGCTTTGAGTTTAGACTCTCAACCAAGGAAACTAGGCAGAAGAACTCTTATTTTTACATCAGGCCTCTCGCTCTGACACATTGTGCTGTGATGTTCCTCGCCAAAAGATGCTGCATGAGTGGGTGTGAAAATGAGATGACGTCTGAAGCGCAAAGCAAGGTTGAAAGCTACGCTTTAAGTCTGCTTTTGATTCTCATAGGCGTGTATGTATTTAAAAAGGGGGGGCAGATATGCTGTTGTGAGGACAAATGAGCAAGGGTAGGAAGATCTCCTGTCACCTTGGGGAAAGTTCAAATTCCTTCGCAAGACGGGCACCTGAGATGCTACCCTGTTTAAAGTTAAAGGATAGCTCAGCTGGTTAGAACATGGTGCTGATAACACGAATGTCGCAGGTTCGATTCCCCTGTGGAATAGCTGCATATTCCCTCGTTTTAGGGGGCTGGAGTAAATGATCCTAAAGGGTCCCTCCCATCTCTACGATTCTATGAATAATAATAATAATTTCTTATTGAAAGCCAGTGTGGTGTAGTGGTTAAGAGCGGTGGACTCGTAATCTGGTGAACCGGGTTCGCTTCCCCGCTCCTCCACATGCAGCTGCTGGGTGACCTTGGGCCAGTCACACTTCTGTGAAGTCTCTCAGCTCCACTCACCTCACAGAGTGTTTGTTGTGGGGGAGGAAGGGAAAGGAGATTGTTAGCCGCTTTGAGACTCCTTCGGGTAGTGATAAAGCGGGATATCAAATCCAAACTCTTTACAGACAGGCACTTTTGGCGCGGTTTCAGTTTGCCTAAAACGTGAGGAAAGCAATTTTTTTGTCCTTCCGCTTGAGATTCCAAGCTTAATTTGCACCTCAGTGGTATCTGCGTTTGGCAGGAGCAACTATTCCTTCAGAGATAAGGAGGACCTTTCGTTCAATGGCTATCTATTGCGCGCAGAATGCTTTTGGTCAATTGCTACCTCTTTGCATCTGTCGGCAAGACGGCTTGAATTCTCCGTGAGCTGCGGAGGGGAGGGAGTAATGATCCCCTCGTGAGCCATTGGTCCAGTTCATGAACCAAAGTGCTGGCTTATCACTCCTGACAAGGGCAGGTGATGGGGACATGACAGAAGGGGTGGGGCCAGTGTGTGGGGCCATGCTCTTTCCCCTATTGGGATACCAATGGCACAAGGGCAGAGCAGGGGGCAAGAGTGGACAACCTCAGGCCTGAAGATCAAGTACATATTTTCATTTAATAACTTTTTATTCAAAATTAAACAAAACATATTATCCAGAGAAATATCATCCTTATTTCCTCGCCCATTTTTCCTCCCTCCCCCCACAGAACCCACCCACCCCCACCCCTGACTTCCCTCAGTTCCAGTCTTTGATTTCTCAAAAAATGCTGTTTTCTTCATGTTACACAGTTGTATAGATCCTCAAACTATTTAGCTGATTATTATCAATAAAAAGTTTGTGAATGTTTATTCAAAACCAGCCAAGGTGTCCAGTTCGCTTTGTTGCGTCTTCAAATACTTTGTAAAGGGTTCCCATTCATCTTTAAACTCACAGTTATCCTTGTCCCATAGCTTGTATGTCAGTTTTGCCAGTTCTGCAGAGTCCGTCAATTTTTCCTGCCATGATTCTTTAGTTGGGGTTTCTTCAGTCTTCCATCCTTGTGCTATTAAAACTCTCGTGGCCGTTGTCGCATACATGAAGATGTTTTTCAACATTTTTGGCAGATTTTTCCCTACAAAGATCAAGTACATATTTTCAAGCATCTCTGTTTGGCCCATGGGACTCTCCTCAGGCCAGATCTGCCACCAGCCTCATTTCACGCCCTCTTTGAGTGTTTGGCTGGACAGTGGCCTTGGACTCTGATGAGGCCAATTGCTCACCTGGATGGAGGACCGAGAGGCTTATGAGTAGAAAGAATAGCTCACTGGTTCCCAAATTCCACCCCAAACCCCATGGACCACTTACAAATTACAGTGGTACCTCGGGTTAAGAACTTAATTCGTTCTGGAGGTCCGTTCTTAACCTGAAACTGCTCTTAACCTGAAGCACCACTTTAGCTAATGGGGCCTCCTGCTGCTGCTGCTGCTGCTGCACCACCAGAGCATGATTTCTGTTCTCATCCTGAAGCAAAGTTCTTAACCCGAGGTAATATTTCTGAGTTAGCGGAGTCTGTAACCTGAAGCGTATGTAACCCGAGGTACCACTGTAATGGAGGGTCTTGTCAAACCACTGGATGATTTTTCCTGCATGTTGTATCCATTGCAACGCACCATTCAATATGCTGCATGCTTGCTAATTGTATTTTATGGCTTCTTTTATTTCTGACTGACTGAATTTTATTCATAGCATCATAGAATTGTAGAGCTGAAAGGTCATCGCAAAAGTCCTCCAGCCCAACCCCCGGCAATGCAGGAATCTCAACTGAGGCATCCATGACAGATGGCCATCCAGCCTTTGCTTAAATACCTGCAGGGAAGTAGTAGTAGTAGTAATAATAATAATAATAATAATAATAATAATAATAATAATAATAATTTTTATTTATACCCCGCCCTCCCTAGCCAAGGCCGGGCTCAGGGCGGCTAACAAGCAATAATAAAAACAAGTTGAATGAATACAACTTAAAAATAAGATTAAAATACAACATTAAAATATTGAAACAGTAAAATATTAAAATGCAGCCTCATCACAGGAGGAGAAAGGAAAAAGAAAAAAGAAAGAGGGGGAGGGAATCAAATTGGCTCCAAGCCAAAGGCCAGGCAGAACAACTCTGTCTTACAGGCCCTGAGGAAAGAAATCAGATCCTGCAGGGCCCTGGTCTCATGAGACAGAGCGTTCCACCAGCCAGTGTTGAGAAGGCCCTGGCTCTGGTTGAGGCTAATCTAACTTCCTTAGGGCCCGGGACCTCTTGGGTGTTGCTATTTATGGACCTTAAGATCTTCCGTGGGACATACCGGGAGAGGCGGTCCCGTAGGTACGAGGAGTAGAGTCCACAACCTCCAAGGGAGACTACTTCACTGTCGAACAGCTCTTACTGTTCAGCTCTTACTTTCCATATAAGCACATTTCCAGCATTAGCAAATACACGTGTCAGCAGGTGTTTCCCCTCAGATGTTTCCCCGATACTTGATTTCGTCTGCGTCCCTGGTCATGCTCCAGCCAAGCATTATGTCTAGTAAACAAATCTGTGAGAGGACAAACAGTCAGGGGAAAACCCTGTCTTCTAGCCGAGAAAGCAAAAGGTCAGGGAAAGCAAACGTAACCCTCCTTGACATAGTGTTGCATGTCTGGTGCAAGGTTTGCCTTTGCAAAGCGGAGCTTTACCTCCACACAATGTAGTGAACTGCAACGTAAGAAATGGAAGGAGCCATAAAAATACAATTAGAAATCAACATGGACGTTCAGTGCAGTGGACGTGCCGTCTCCCGTCTTCAGCCACAAACATACAGACGCACTGTTGTCCACCTTGCTAAAAATTTGCATCCATTGCCCCGCCCACTTTTGCCTCTGTCCCCACCCACCCCTTGCATGTGGCCCTGGGAAGATTGCTTAGAAGGAAATGTGGCCCTTGGCCTGGAAAAGTTTCTGAGTTAGAGGTGAAGAGCCTTTCTCACTCCTGGCTTTGAGATTCTTGCAGACTCCCTGGCTAAGATTCTATCCGCTTCCCTCTGCCAGCATCTAACCTATAATTCTGGGTTACTTAAAAAGTGATTACAGTGTAGTTGCCGGCATAAAAGCTGTCAGCTCTGTCTAGGGAGATGATTCCCACCCACCCTCCCCAAATAATTGATATGCTTGGCATTTTCCCACAAGTCCTTTTTGGCTCTCTTAGTCTCTGGCTCTCCCAGAAAGCAACTAGCTGACTACCTAAAACAAGAGCAGGGGAAATAAGGCCAAGATTCCATTAACCATGAGATGGCGATGAACAGGTCTAGCCTATGTGGGGTGGGCTTGCAATAAAGGGGAGCCCCTCTTCTTTCTAGTGAAGGCACTGCACTGCCGGGGACATAGCTCAGTATTGCCTAATTTGGCTGGTGTTGACTCTCCAGGGTCCCAGGCAAGCGTTTTCCCCATCCCTATAAGGAAATGCAGAGTTTTAGAAATATCTAAATATCACATATGGCAGACCCTCCAAGTGGCCCTACTCTTGTGCTCAGGTCCTGCTAGTGGACTTCCCACAGGCACCCCCCTGTAGGAATGATCGCTGGGTTGTGGAGCACACTCCCTCTCACAGATAAAGCCGCAGCTGTCTGAGCATCTTGCCCTCTGTCTAACCTTTTGCGATCTTAGTAGTCTGCTGTGTCCTGTCTGTGACCTTTGTCTCTGAGACCTTTGTCTCCTTCGTCATACATTCTGCAAGGGGAAAACGACGCGGTGGAAACAGGTGCCAAAATAACTTTGTACCACCCCACGATCTCGGGACTGGAAGATGTGTAAAGGTCACAGCCCAAAGTATCTGCCTGAGTTTGCATATTGTGCCAATAAAAGGAGCCTCCACAAAGCTAGCTGACAGCTTGCTTGTGCACAGCTCACTTGCATTACCAACTCCTGCCTCATGTCCTTCACTTCACCCCCCCTTTCCCCAATAGCTTAGCTGTTAGAGCATGAGACTCTTAATCTGAGGGTCATAAGTTCAAACTCCACGTTGGGCAAAAGATTCCTGCATCACAGTGGGTTGGATTAGATGATCCTATTGGTCCCTTCCAACTCTACAACTCTATGACCTGGGTAGCCACTGTGAGAACAGGATGCTGGACTAGATGGGCCTTTAGTTGGGTCCAGCAGGACTTTTCTTATGGGCCTCCTGAGGCCATCACCTTATTTTGTATAATGATAGGGCCGGCCCTGAGTTTACACCTCTGTTTACACTGGCTATAATATATACAGTCATACCTTGGGAGCTGAATGCCTTGGCACTCATACGTTTGGGCTCCCGAATGCCACAAACCCAGAAGTGAGTGTTCCAGCTTGCGAAGGTTCGTTGGAAACTGAATGTCTGGCATGGCTTCCTTGGCTTCTGATTGGCTGCAGGAGCTTCCTGCAGCCAATCAGAAGCCGCACCTTGGTTTCCGAACATTTTGGAAGTTGAACGGACTTCTGGAACGGATTCCATTTGGCTTCAAAGGTACGACTGTGTGTGTGTGTGTGTGTGTGTGTAGGGAATAGCTTGAAACTTCTGAATTGAGACCAGGGCTTTTTTTCAGCTGGAACCCACAGGAACTGTTTGAGCGAAACCCTGGGCTTGCCCTACTTTTAGGCAGAGGTAAATTCTTAGGCAGCGGATTTCAGAGCAGAATTAAAAGGCAGCAAATTGTCAGTTATTTAGTTTATTACAGTTTCATGTTCCCCACCCCTGGAGGAGCTGCCATTTGGATTTTCTGCTCTGGCCGTCAAATTGATTGGTGTCTAACTTCTAAAGGCATCAAAGAGCGTCAGAAGCCTGCCTGAACGAGAGCACCTTCTTCTCACAACTTGTGGTGGGGTGGAGAGAGAGAATCTATGCTCCTGCATCCAGACATTTTTAATTCTCTGCCAAGAAAAGATGGAATCCTCATCTTATTTTAAATTATTGAATGGAACTAAATGTTCACATTATCGCATACTTTGCATAATTTATTCAGCTTGTGCTAGTTATGGGAAGTTGCAAGGAGCTAGTTTCGCTACTTAACCGTTACGTATCAATAAATCAGTTTCAACTCATTCTGGTCCATTGGCAATGGAACTTTCAGCCATTTCAGCTCAGCTTCTATTCCCCCTGGAGTCTGGATCTGCTGCAGCCATCTCTGTCCTGACTTCTTTCTTTTGATCTTCAGCTCTTTCTTTTTTCCTCCAGCAATCTCTATTTCCCCTACGGGGGAAAAGGGTGAGCTGCTGGGGAAGTTGGCAATGTGAGTGACGATTGATGATGACGACTATTTAATTTCTGTCCTGCTGATTAAAAATATCTCTAAAGTGGTGTACAGAAAACTGAAGCAACAACAGACATCTTAAACAAAAGTATCACAAAAACACACAGTTACATATAAATGTGTCAATACAACATGACAAATATATACGCAATTCATTCATAGTCATTTTCCTTCTGACACACCTTCTCTCTCAGCCTCTGGGTTCTCACCCAGGGTCCAGACAAACTCTCAGCTTTCTCTTGCATGACCGTGAATACACATGGCGCCAGGAAATAATTAAATACTTGATTTCAAACCTAGAAATGGCGGGAGAGAGCTGGAGATTCCTTGTGGCTTGTGGGAAGTCCCTTCTCGGAGCCCAAATAAGACATCAGTGAGGGCAGAGGAAGCCTCAGAGAGACTGGAGGCACAGAGAGGCTTTGTTTAGGCTGCTCAGCCTCCCTGCCTAACAGCTTGCGTGCGAGGTAGCGCAGCGGTGGCAGCCGCTCTCCCTCAAAGCCTCCAGCCCCAGAGCTTCCATTCTAGTTGTGGATATTTTTAGATTTTGGGTATGGATTGAAGAGGGAGCAGAAGAGAGGGCTTTGAAAGGGTGTTTAGAGCGTCCTTCCCACTTTACATGATTTCACTTATGTGCACGGGGTGTGTGTGGAACATAAACCCTGCAGAAGTGAGGAGTTGCCTGTAGCGAGCTACTGGGCCTCGCCATTATGCCGTACAAACATGGATGCATGGCAGGACCACTCCCAAAATGTCACATAAAAAGAGCTTTGCTGGATCAGGCCAAAGACCCATCAAGTCCAGAATTCTCTTCTCACCGTGGCCAACCAGATGCCTTTGGGAAAATCTTAGGAAGGGGTCAGCAAACTTTTTCAGCATGGGGCCGGTCCACTGTCCCTCAGACCTTGTCGGGGGCCGGAGTATATTTTTGGGGAAAAAATGAACGAATTCCTATGCTCCACAAATAACCCAGAGATGCATTTTAAATAAAAGGACCCATTCTACTCATGTAAAGGTAAAGGTACCCCTGACCATTAGGTCTAGTCACGGACAACTGGGGTTGCGGCGCTCATCTTGCCCTATAGGCCGAGGGGGCTGGCGTTTGTCCTCAGATAGCTTCCGGGTCTTGTGGCCAGCATAAGCAAGCCGCTTCTGGCGAACCAGAGCAGCGCACGGAAACACTGTTTATCTTCCCCCTGGAGCGGTACCTAATTATCTACTTGCACTTTGACGTGCTTTTGAACTGCTAGGCTGGCAGGAGCAGGGACCGAACAATGTCGTGGGGATTCGAACTGCCAATCTTCCGATTGGCAAGCCCTGGGAACCTTCTGATTGGCAAGCCCTAGGGATGCCACCTGTGTCCCTTTCTACTCATGTAAAAACACGCTGATTCCCAGACCATCTGTGAGCCGGATTTAGAAGGCGATTGGGCCGGATCCGGCCCCCGGACCTTAGTTTGCCTACCCATGCTCTTAAGCAAAAACTGAGCACAGCAACCTACTCCTCATTTGTGATTCCCCAGCATACTGCCTCCAACAGGGGAGGTACAGCTTAGCCATCTTGGGTAGAAGCCACTCATGCTCTTTTCCTCCATGAAAGGGGACTGTCCTCCTTATCTACATCCCAAGAGCAGGGAATGTTGGAAAACCAAGCTCTCTTTTACAGAAACTCCCTCCCTATTATCCATCTCTCCAATATTGCCTGGTAAGAATTCCTTGGAAAGCAGTTAGAAATCCACGGCTGCAGTTCTTTCCCCAACCCCCCCCCCCCAGCATGCTCACAGAGTTCTCACGAGTCTCAATTTCAGGGCCATTGTGTCCGAAGAAAAAATATTTTCCTCGCTGAAAGCAAGTGATTCGTAGTCGGGCAGCCCTGGGAAAGAGCTGGTCAGAATTGGCCTGTGGGGGATTTTCAAGGGAATGTTTGCAGCAATTAAAGACCTCTTAACTGAGAACAGATTTAGGCATTTTTCTTTCTTTTTAAAAAAGCAAGACGGAGTTTATTAACTATTTTTCTCCCTTCGCTGTTGTTTTTAAATGGTAAATATGGATTTGGCTTTTGGCTTGCTGAAACAGAGAGGCAGGCCCTTTGTTAACCACTGAATTGGATGACAGATGGTGCTTCTATTGGTCCGTTCATTTTCAGATGCAACTTTGTTTTTAATTTTTTGGCACTAGGTCAAAATAAATTAAATTTCAATTGAGCCTGGAAACGTTTATCAGTACTTTTGTACAGACGGACTTGTGTTGCCCCTCACGAAAGAGCCTTGATACTCACTGCAATGTACAAAGACCTTTTATGCTGACCTTCTCAATATGGTCCCCTCCATGTGTTTTGGACTACAACTCCCATCAACCCCTGTTCATTTGTATCTTACGCAAGAAAATCTTTAATAAAAACTTTACTAAAAACCCTCCCACTAGCCCCATGGAATTTCTGGAGTTCCCCAGACAGGAGAAATCAGTGTGTATTTGTGCAATAAGCATGTGCTTGTGTGTGGCTCCGTGTATTGGGATCCAATATTTTCCATGTTCTTAGAGAGTCAGTGTGGCACAGTGGTTAGAGTGTTGGACTAAGACCTGGGAGACTAGGGTTCAACCCCCCACTCGGCCTCACTGGGTAACCTTGGGCAGGTCTCAGCCTGACCTACCTCACAAGGAGGGGGGTTGTTGTGGGGATTAAAATGAGGAGATGGAGCTCCTTGGAGAAAATGTGGGATATAAATGAAATAATTTTTTTCAAAAATGCTTATAATCAGTTTCAGCACTGTTATGCCTTGCCTCATCACATGGTACCCTTGGGCCCAGCAACTTGGGCAAGGCCTACCACCATTGCTTGCTGGTGCACCCTTTATTAATTTTATTTTTGAGGTACTCAGTGCTATGTGGCCAAGTAGCTGCCATTTTTACTTTCCCATCCTGCCTCTGATGGTAGGGCCACTCCAGGGAATTGTGGGGTACTGAATGGGCATCTCCCACCATTGGCGGCCATCTTAATTTCTTGTGGTGTGTTGGAGTGATGCAGGGGCATTGTGGGTAAATCAAAATGGCACTTCAGGGAATTGTGGGGTACTGAATGGGCATCTCCCACTGTTGACGGCCATCTTAATTTCTTGTGGTGTGTTGGAGTGATGCAGGGGCATTGTGGGTAAATCAAAATGGCACTCCAGGGAATTGTGGGGTACTGAATGGGCATCTCCCACCGTTGGTGGCCCTCTTAATTTCTTGTGCTGTGTTGGAGTGATGCTACCTCAGGGGCATTGTGGGTAAATCAAAATGGCACTTCAGGGAATTGTGGGGTACTGAATGGGCATCTCCCACTGTTGACGGCCATCTTAATTTCTTGTGCTGTGTTGGAGTGATGCTACCTCAGGGGCATTGTGGGTAAATCAAAATGGTAAATGACACTGTGGAGGCCCACTGGCATAGGAGGCGCCCCAAGTGCCAAGCCATCTTCCTTCCTTCAAGGAAGCTGAACCTGTTGTTGTTTAGTCGTTTAGTTGTGTCCGACTCTTCATGACCCCATGGACCAGAGCACGCCAGGCACTCCTGTCTTCCATTGCCTCCCGCAGTTTGGTCAAACTCATGCTGGCAGCTTGGAGAAAACTATCCAACCATCTCGTCCTCTCTTGTCCCCTTCTCCTTGTGCCCTCCATCTGTCCCAACATCAGGGTCTTTTCCAGGGAGTCTTCTCTTCTCATGAGGTGGCCAAAGTATTGGAGCCTCAGCTTCAGGATCTGTCCTTCCAGTGAGCACTCAGGGCTGATTTCCTTAAGAATGGATCGGTTTGATCTTCTTGCAGTCCATGGGACTCTCAAGAGTCTCCTCCAGCACCATAATTCAAAAGCATCAATTCTTTGGCGATCAGCCTTCTTTATGGTCCAGCTCTCACTTCCATACATCACTACTGGGAAAACCACAGCTTTAACTATGCAGACCTTCATAGGTCCTTCATAGGACCTTCATAGTCTGCTATGTTTGCACAGCGCTTTTAAGGGTTCAAAGGGTTTCACGAGCATTATCTGCTTGTGATCCCTACAGCCTGGATAGCTCAGTTGGTTAGAGTGTGGGCACTGATAATGCCAAGGTTGCAGGTTCGATCACCGTATGGGGCTGCTGCATATTCCGGCATCACAGGGGGTTGAGCTCTATGATCCTCTGGGTCCCTTCCAACTCTACAATTCTATGACAGATCTAGCATGGTTTCCCCACAAAGACACCTGGGAATTGTAGTTCTTTGAAGGAAGTGATAATTCTTTGCCAAAGTCACTTTTGTGTCCTCCCCGCTCCAAGAACTGCAACTCTCAGGGTTCCCTGCGGAGAAGCAATTATTCTTAAGCCAGTTTAACTCCGCAGAGTTGATATTCCCCGAAGCCCTCTTCACACATGGGGCTTTAAGCGCACTCTCTTTCAAATTGGCTCGTAATATGATTGTAAAACCTATAGATCTATTTGGATTGCAAATGCCTCTCTTGCGCTTCCTGTTTTGCTTTCACAGCGGTCTCGCATTTGCATGGATTGCACCAGAGAGGCTCGGAGGCAATTTAAGCATCGCGTGTGAAAATGCCCCTAAAATTTCCAGAGCACATCCAGTTACATAAATGGCAATTTGGCTCGATAGCGATACAGCTTTCCTCCTCCTCCTCATCTCCCCATCCCCTTTAAAACCAAGACAGAGATTATTTCAACAGTTTTAAGACAGCCGGGAGTACAGAAATGAGCATGCAGGGATAGTTGTTAGGTAGACACGTATTTTCCCAGCAAATAATCTTTCAAAGAAGGAGGGGGAAACCTTGGACCCAGAGTCCAAATGCGGCCCTCTGATTCTCCCTATCTGGCTCTTGGGATCCTCCCCAGCTGCTCCCCCACTCCCCCTGAATTGCATCCCCATTGATGGCATGGCTTGAACTGACATTGCCTCTTGCTTACCCGGAAGGAGGGTAGAGCTACTGGTGTGTAAGAGACTGTAGAGACTAGCCTGATTTCCAAAGAAATTCAAAAGTTACATTAATCGTTCCACCCACTTTTGCCTCTGGCCCTGCGCAGGTTTACAGCGCAGAAGTCGGTTCTCAATTAAAATACGCAGTGACATTAAAATACCCCCAATTAAAAGATATAATGAAGCAAACAGTTCAAATACATAATGGTTAAAATGTTTAAGAAACAGTTGACACAATAAAACCACAAGTAGTAGTAGTAGTAGTAGTAATAATAATAATAATAATAATAATAATAATAATAATAATAATTTATTTATACCCCGCCCATCTGGGTTTCCCCAGCCACTCTGGGCGGCTTCCAACAGAATATTAAAATACAGTGGTACCTCGGCTTAAGTACTTAATTCATTCTGGAGGTCCATTCTTAGCCTGAAACTGTTCTTAACCTGAAGCACCACTTTAGCTAATGGGGCCTCCCGCTGCTGCCGCGCCGCTGGAGCACGATTTGTGTTATCATCCTGAAGCAAAGTTCTTAACCCGAGGTACTATTTCTGGGTTAGCGGAATCTGTAACCTGAAGCGTATGTAACCCAAGGTACCACTGTACAATAACCTATTAAACATTAAAAGCTTCACTAAACAGGGCTGCCTTCAGATGTCTTCTAAAAGTCTGGTAGTTGTTTTTCTCTTTGACATCTGGTGGGAGGGCGTACCACAGGGCGGGCGCCACTACCGAGAAGGCCCTCTGCCTGGTTCCCTGTAACTTGGCTTCTTGCAGCGAGGGAACCGCCAGAAGGCCCTCGGTGTTGGACCTCAGTGTCCGGGCAGAACGATGGGGATAGAGATGCTCCTTCAGGTATACTGGGCTGAGGCCGTTTAGGGCTTTAAAGGTCAACACCAACACTTTGAATTGTGCTCGGAAACGTACTGGGAGCCAATGTAGATCTTTCAAGACCAGTGTTATGTGGTCCCGGCAGCCGCTCCCAGTCACCACTTCAGCCGAACGTTTGGCTAGACAGGTGTATTTTCAAGAGCTGGCAGAGTGCCAGTACTGATGGGGTTTCTCCTATTATAAGGGCATGCAAACTTTCTAAGGTTTCCCAGAAGGGAAATGTGGATCTCAGGTTGAAAAGGGTTTTCCCCTCCTGCTCTACAGGAAATAATGTGTGCCACGGTCATTGCCTGCTAAAGGGAGTTCCTAAAGCCTTTACAGACTCTCCAATACCTGGCAAACCTTTCTCCCTGAAAAGGATATCTCTGGAAAAGAGTGAGAGCAGAGAAGACAGGGAAGCTTGGGGAAACGTGGGGAAGTTTTCATTTTCTTACCCTCTCAAAGCACAGATCAACCCAACTGAATATTCAGTGGGGCTGGTGACTGCTCAGTCATTCCATCTATCTGGTGATGCTGTTTGCCATTTCAGCACCCAAGCTGCTACATTATGAGTCTTTGGTGATGTCCCCCCCCCAATTTATTTATTTATTTATTTATTTATTTACTTACTTACTTACTATGAATGTTTCAATACATATATGCAATCTTTACATAATGATACATATACATGATATTCGTAAATTCACATTTTCACATTTCATTATGTACCAACATTTATCCATTTCTTATTTCTCACCCTGTGTCTTCCCTCCACCCGTGCGTGACTTCCTTGTTATCATTTTGTAACTTTATTATTGAGATTGTAATTCTGTATCTTAATAATTAAACATTCAATCTTATATATCTGCTTAGCTTAGCTTAGCTTTGTGAAATCCGTCTATACATATCAATAAATTCTTGTTGGAACATCTTTTGGTCATGTGTTCTTCTACACATTTCCATTCCTCTTTGAGATTTTGATTAGATTGCATTCTAATTGTTGCCGCCATTTTTGCTAATTCAATCATTTCAAAAAAAAATTATGTTGCCGATTTTTCAATGTTGGTGCTTCTTCTGATTTCCAATTTTTTGCAACCAATAACCTTGTGGCGGCTGTTGCATATAAAAAGATTCTCTTTGTATCTTTGGGGATGTCATTTGTTATAATTCCTAAAAGGAATGTTTCTGGCTCTTACCAATTGTTACAAAGCTCTTACCAAAGCTCTTACCAATTGTTGTTTTAAACATTTTTTTTCAGTTCCTTGTGTATATTTCCCCAATTTGTATTTTTTTTTAATCACATCCCCAGTCTTTGGTGTTGTTTTATTTAAGCTCCTCATGGTGCGGCGGTATGCGTTTCCTCCTACAGCTTTTTCAAGGTACTGACAGGGAGCTGCTAAGCATTGCCCTTGGCTGGGGCTGCAATGTTGTTGTTCAAGTCGGTAGCGCTTTTCCAAGTGCAAAACACTTCAACAGACAGCATCCTATTCTCTCACCCTGTTATTTCCTCACCACCAGCATGCGTCACTAATCCAATCATGGCAAGATCTCCTGCGACGCTTTTACGAACATCCCATTGCTTCTGAAGTGCATCTTTGCAGGGTTTGTGTGTGTGTGTGTGCGTATCTCACCTTGCCACTCACTGGTAACTACTTTCTCGCGCCCTCTTCAGGGAGTCTTACAATATGGCTGCTCGGGGCCAGCCCAAGACAATTTCCTACCTGAAATGAAGGACAAGAGGCCTCTGCCATTCACAAATGGAAGCTGTCTGGACTGGCAGTTTAATCTTCCTTCAACCCCAGTTTACTGGGCCTCAGAAGAGGCGGTGTTGGCAAGAGAGGAGGATGGTTTTGGGGAGCTCAGCAGGAGCAGCTGGAGGCTGCCGTTCCTGCTCATCGGTATTTGCTACCTGAGGCAGTTGTCTCATTTCGCCTAATGGCAGGGCTGGTCCTGTTTCTGTTAGAACCATATATTTTGGTTGTTGTTTAGTCATTTAGTCGTGTCCGACTCTTCGTGACCCCATGGACCAGAGCACGCCAGGCACTCCTGTCTTCCACTGCCTCCCTCAGTTTGGTCAAACTCATGCTGGTAGCTTC
This sequence comes from Podarcis filfolensis, assembly GCF_964270895.1. Classification (NCBI taxonomy): domain Eukaryota; kingdom Metazoa; phylum Chordata; class Lepidosauria; order Squamata; family Lacertidae; genus Podarcis; species Podarcis filfolensis. The sequence continues at coordinate 80,717,483 of NC_139603.1, read as the reverse complement.
GAGAATACTGTCCAACCATCTCGTCCTCTGTCGTCCCCTTCTCCTTGTGCCCTCCATCTTTCCCAACATCAGGGTCTTTTCCAGGAGTCTTCTCTTCTCATGAGGTGGCCAAAGTATTGGAGCCTTAGCTTCATAATCTGTCCTTCCAGTGAGCACTCAGGGCTGATTTTCTTCAGAATGGAGAGGTTTGATCTTCTTGCAGTCCATGGGACTCTCAAAAGTCTCCTCCAGCACCACAACCATATATACCTCACATTTAAAGAGAGAGAGAGAGAAATTCAAACCCAGCAAAAGGAAAACCCAGTTTCTGTTCCAAGGGCAGCTTATTTATGTAATCTGTATAAACGATACAGCTAATTGTATTTGCTGCAAATTAATCCGATCAGCAGAGGCGTGCTTATTTGGCATAATATGCCGGCCAACCCTATGCATGTTTACTTTGAGCCATTTCTCGTTAAGTGCAGTGGCCCATGCTGACAGTAAGTGTGAATAGAATTACTTTGTTGGTCGTGGCTGAGGAACAAAGTGCTACAGGGGACTGGAGCCCCTCCCCTTAACCTTGATTGAAAATAAGACAGGCTGTTTTTGCAAGACTTTCTGTACAAATCCCTGGGACAGCCACTTTTGGAAATGTGAATGCTTGCCGTTCTGGGCATCCCATTTTCTAAAGGGCATCATCAGGAACTGAGGCAGATAGTAGTGACAAAAAATGAAGTTCTAGGCCAGGCATAGGCAAACTGGGCCCTCCAGATGTTTTGGGACTACAACTCCCATCATCCCTGACTCCTGGTCATGTTAACTAGGGATGATGGGAGTTGTAGTCCCAAAACATCTGGAGGGCCGAGTTTACCTATGCCTGTTCTAGGCCTAATAGATAAAAGAAAAATGGAGAAATTGCCAGGTCCTAATGGCCTCCACCTGAGAGTTCTCAAATAACTCACATGTGAAAATGCTTATCTTCTAACAAAAACATGTAACTTGCCTCTCAGATCAGCCTCCGTACCTGAGGACCGGAAAGTAGCCGTTGTAATGCCAGTTTTCAAGAGGCGATCCGGGGGAGATGCTGGAAATTACAGTGAGTGTAAAATCCATGCTGGGAAAGCTGGATAAAACAACCACACATATAGAACAAGCCCTGCTGAAGCAAAGCCAGCCTGGCTTCTGCAAGGACAAGTCCTTTCTCATTAACCTATCATTGTTCTATGAAACTCACTCCCACAAGCGGATTGGACAAATTCATAGAGGTTTAGACAAATCATAGAAGATAAATTTATGAATCGCTTCTAGTCCTGTCAGCTGTGCTCTGCTTTCATGGTTGGATTAACTTTCCATGGCCTTTTAAATGTGTTTGTGAGTGGGATGTTATTGGTTTCTGTTTATGCTTTATTATGTCTTTTGTGTTCTCGTTTTGTATTTTTATGTTGTGAACTGTCCTGTGATCTTCGGATGAAGGGTTGTATACAAATTTAATCAATATTATTAATACAGTAATACTAATTTGGCCAGGTGTGGGGAACATCAGACTCAAGAGCTAAATGCTTTCTCCAAACCTCCCTGACTGACCTAAACCCCTCACTTCTCCTTGCTTTGTATCCCAAGTGATTTTGCCTGGCTGTGTCCTTAAACTCTGGTCCTGCCTCTTGTTTGTCTGGAAGGAGAATAGAGAGAAGGCTCTGTAGAATGATACTGGCCTACTACTCAATGATGCAGTTGACATTTGTTGCTTCACCCACTTTTGTCTCAGGTTCTGCCTGTTGGGATATTCCGTTCCACCTTAAGAACAGACGTGTGGAATTGTTGCATGTCACATGTCTGTGTACACTCCAGCACAGCCTGCTGGGAACTTCCGTTTGTGTATAGCTGTTGCTTAGGCTGTCTTGTTTTGGGCACAAATGAGATCAGACATGTTTCCTTCTGTTGCGTAGTGTTTACTCTGATGAGTAGCGTGTCCTAGCTTCTGAAGCTCGGGTCGCAGATTCATGCCAAGGACTGGAGATCGCCCAGCACACCAGCCAGTGGGCTGAAGCCAGCTGGGGGCCTGCCAATTGCCCCCGTTTCCTTGGTTGCATGCCAACACTGCCCACCCTTGGCATACTGCAGGGGGTTGGACTAGGTCAGTGTTTCCCAACCTTGGGTCTCCAGCTGTTTTTTTTCCAGACTACAGTTCCCATCATCCCTGAACACTGGTCTTACTAGCTAGGGATGATGGGAGTTGTAGTCCAAAAACAGCTGGAGACCCAAGGTTGGGAAACACTGGACTAGATGACCCTCTTGGTCCCTTCCAACTCTATAGTTCTATGACTCTATGACCCTCAAAGTGTTGCCCAGAAGGGAATGGGGCAGACTTCGAGCTGACAAAGGTTCCTGGCTCCTTAACTAGGACACAATCCAAAACTCTCTTAAGACCTGCAAGATGGACAGTTTCTGGGTGTCAAATTGATTCACCAACCTCCTTCTTTCTCACACTCTCTGTTCCCAGAATATCGTGAGGAGGGAGGATGAAATCTGTTAAGTCCTCATCGAAGTCTGGAGTTCAAGAGCATTTATTTCCCCATGCCTTCTCCACATTTGCGTGTGGGTGATGGGGAGAGGGCATGACAGGTGACAGGGTATTAGCACCCTGAGCAATGACCCCATGCACCACCCACTCTTTGCTTGGGCTGTTGCTTTTCTCCTGCTCCCAGCTCCCCGTCGCAGTTCAGGCATCATCAAGCCTTCTTGGACGCCTTGAGTTCTGTTGAATCATCACCACTGCAGTCTGTGGGACTTTCGTGACACGATGTGCAAGCGAGCGAGTGAGCTGGCTAGAGCATGAATCGCGTCTTGGGCCGTCTTGCCAAATAGGCACAGGAACACATGTTGAGCGATTGCACAGTTCTCTGATGTGGCAGTTGGACGGCTGGCATATACAAAGCTGGCCAAAAGGTAGATGGGCAATTAGAATGAGGCCATCCAATATCCTCTGTAGGGCTATATGCATACAAACAGCTACAAAAGCTTATGAGGAGCTCGGCTCTTCTAGTGCGCCTGCCTGACTCCCATCTCTGTAGAAGTGGACCCTCGGGCTACTCACTTTCTCAGATGCTTCCATTAAACTTCATTTTCGGAGAACATCTTTTAGTCGGTTAGAGCCATGGCACAATCTGAGCCTCTCTCCATTTCCAAAACCAGTAAGAAGTTAGCTGATTTTCAGGGGTGAAGAGTAAAGGATGCTACAGTATACCAGGATGGGATGTCTTAAGTGGGTACAACTGAAGTGTAACAGTGAGTGGGGCCAATTTTATTTTCTTTTTTTGATAGTATCCCATTTCGGAAGGTTTCCAGCAGGCATCCGGGTGGCTGCTGTGTGCATGGGCTGATGGACTAGATGGGCCCCTGGCCTGATCCAGCAACCTCTTAGTCTCTTCTTATAATGTGGGACAGCTCGTGCAGTGTGACCGAGCTTTGGCACTCAGCCACAACTTTTATCCATCCCTCACTCTTAGCATAGTTGTTCCTACTGCCTTAATACTCTCATGATTGACTCGCTGAACTGGAAGGAAGCACAGCGACTCCCTTATTCCACTCTGCAGGAGGAGAATCACTGCTGCCCTTCGCTCCATCCCTTGCGCAAAGGACGCCATCCATCTCGTCTAGCTGCAGGGTCTTAATTTAGCTGTCGGTTCTGCCACTCACCGAAATCAGGCCCTGCGTGGCTCGTGCTAAGGATTTGAGGCAATTTTTCACAGCAGCTGGCGTCGCATCGCCGCCCTCCCTGAGCTCCCAGCCTGCCTACAGTGGCATTTCCTGCCTCCCAGGACTTCTCTTCCAATTACCTGAGCAGTTCATTATAGGTTTCGGTGTTGGGGGTGCTTTGTTTTCTCCCCTCCCTTTCTCCCCCACTCAAGTGCAAACACAGCACTAAATTGCAGCCACCTGCAGGTACTTGAGAAGGAGAACAGGGACAGTTCCTGCTGGATGCTTGGGGAGAGTCAATTACACCGTGCATGATTAACAACAGCCCAGGTAAACATTGATTTAGAGAATGATTTGTCAGCTGACACCTTTCTGTGTGTGGTGTGTGGCCCATCAAGGCTGCGGTGGGGAATCAATGGCAGACACCAAACCAAAGTGCTGAGCTTGGAAGTCTTGCAAGAGGAGGTTGACTGGGACACCCAAAAGATTTCAGAAGGAGAAAGTGTGTGTGTAGGCGTGTATGTGTGTGTCTCTCTGTGTGTATTCCCTTTGGGGGTTCAATGTTGAGGCTCAGACTTTATTCAGTCCAGAAAGCCTGTGAAAGCATGTCCATTAGAAGAAGAAGAAGAGGAGGAGGAGGAGGAGGAGGAGGAGGAGGAGGAGGAGTTTGGATTTGATATCCCGCTTTATCACTACCCGAAGGAATCTCAAAGTGGCTAACATTCTCCTTTCCCTTCCTCCCCCCACAACAAACACTCTGTGAGGTGAGTGGGGCTGAGAGACTTCAGAGAAGTGTGACTGGCCCAAGGTCACCCAGCAGCTGCATGCGGAGGAGCGGGGAAGGGAACCCGGTTCACCAGATTACGAGACTACCGCTCTTAACAACTGCACCACACTGGCTCTCCTATAGAACAGACTATTTAGGAACAACACCTCAACTTGGCTATTTTATCCTCTGCCCAACCATCTTCTGACACCCCATCGCCTCACCATCTCTCATCCAGCCATCTCTCAACTTTGGCTGAAAGAATTTGCATCTGCCAAGGGCATGACAAGTGTTTGGAAGAGACTGGCACAGCAGATGCTGGAGGATTTGTGTATGCGGAATGTGAACGCAACTTCTTAATTTCGCCTTGCGATTAATTAGACCTGCAGCTCCGAAGAACATACTGGCTGCACGGAATTGCCTCCGCCTTTGGTAAATAGCAGCCATGCCTAGATCTGAATTCAGCTGAGGAGATCATGTGCTTATAAATATTCTTGATTGCATCCTGTATTTAGCGGATCGTGAGATAACTATTTACATAACACCCAGGAGAGTAAATGATGTGGCTTACTTAGTTTCCCATTAACAACAATAATCACTCTAGCCAACATACTTTTCTCTCTGTTTCAGCCTAACCAAAGGCCTGTCCTTCAAGATCAGATGTGAGCTGACAACAAAACACAGTCCATGGGCATGCTGTTTTCTTTGTGGGCTACTCCTTTGAGTACAGTACAATATAGGGGCACGATTCAGTCACCCACCTCTGGTGTCAGGGACTGGCTGGATGCAGAGGAATGGTGGGAGGCAGCAGCTGGGGAACCCCGAAGGGAAGAAGGCTCAGAAGCTGGGAATTGGTGGTGGGAAGACAATGTGTGGTCAGAGGGAGAAGAAGGAGCAGATGGAGGGGGGGATGATGGAAGCTGAAGGGGCAACAGAGTTTAGTGAGCAGGAAGAGGCTGGGTCAGAGAGCAGTCCAGAATCAGAGGCAGAAGCTGAAGCAGGCGAGGAAGGAGGCCAGAAGACACAGGTGAGGCAGGCTGGTGAAGAAGCCAGGGTGTTTCCCTCTCCTGCTGGGACAAGCACTCCTCGCTCCTGGTCTCCCAGAACCAGAAGAGGTTTGAAGAGAGAGGAGCAGAGACAGGCATGGTGACTGTTATGTACTGAGTTGAACAGGATCCAAAAGGCAGCAGACTGATTGGTCCTAGAACAATAGGATTCAGAATGCAGCAGTCTGATTGGTCCTAGAACAATAGGATTCAGAATGCAGTAGTCTGATTGGTCCTAGAACAATAGGGTCCAGAATGCAGCAGTCTGATTGGTCCACAGGAGCAACCCAATCCAGCTCCAGCTGGAAATGAATCCACAACCCAATTGGCCTACAGGTGAATCCTGGGATTAACCAATCACGTGGGGCCCATTGTGTAAATAATGTATATAAAGCAGACATTCTGGGGGAACTTCCATTCCTCCTCACTACTATGAGCTGAATAAAGAGCATGAAATCCACTCTCAACTCTGAGTATATTTCAGTGACATAGTCTCAAATTCATTGGGAAGGACCTAGGGGAGGAGGAGACTTAGGGAACTGTGAGAAGGCGGGGACCTTCAGTCCCCAAGTCTGCCTCATAGGGGCCAGATCTACTGGGATGAGTTGCTGTGCTCACTAGGCCTGGCTTCCTGAGCCGACCTAGTTTCCTTGAATAAAAAGTTAACTTCAGTGGGACTGCGTGATTTATTGCTGACCTGACACCTGCCCCTGACATCTGGGAACATTTGCACACATACTCCATTGAGAAGCGCCTGTGCAGGACTCCTATGAACCTGCCTTATGCTGACTCAGACCTTTGCTTGAACTCGCTCAGCATTTGTCTGCATTGACTGAAAGTAGCTCCTCAGGGTTTCCACCATGTGGTCCACCACTGAGCTATGGCCCTGGTCTTGGTGTCTCTCAGCACAGTCAATACAGGTGTGCACAGATCACTGTCTGCTAACAATTGTACTTGATGAGAGGCCTGTGTACCTCTAGCCTGGAGTTCAGAGATCCTGTCCCCAAGTGTGATTGTCTTGGCAGTCAGGTAAGAAGAATAGCAGGTAGCATGCAAAACACTGCCCTGACACACTAATCTGCCTGGGAACAGAAGAAAGAGCAGACACATGTCCTTTCCCCACTGGCCAGTGCAACTGCAGGAAGCAGGGGGGCCAACTTGAATAAAATATTGGGGGCCAGGGGCCAGGTAAGTCCTGCCCCACATAATCAATCACATGACACGGCACACACACCCCGTTTGAATGGCAGTACCCATGAACTTGGGGCACGGGTGGCGCTGTGGGTTAAACCACAGAGCCTAGGACTTGCTGATCAGAAGGTCAGTGGTTTGATTCCCTGCGACGGGGTGAGCTGCCGTTGCTTGGTCCCTGCTCCTGCCAACCTAGCAGTTCAAAAGCACGTCAAAGTGCAAGTAGATAAATAGGTACCGCTCCGGCCGGAAGGTAAACCGCATTTCTGTGCGCTGCTCTGGTTGGCCAGAAGCGGCTTAGTCATGCTGGCCACATGACCCGGAAGCTGTATGCCGGCTCCCTCGGCCAATAAAGCGAGATGAGCCCCGCAACCCCAGAATTGGTCATGACTGGACCTAATGGTCAGGGGTCCCTTTACCTTTACCCATGAACTTTGGGAGCCCCTGGCCACCTCAAATTTTTTTTGGGGGGGCTGAAGGGACCTTGGTCCCCAGAAGTTGGCTTCTATGGCAATAAGCCTCTGCCTCTTACTGAACACCCCAGAGCATGTCTGAGGACTTAGGGTAAATAGAAACAGAGATCAGCTAGAAAGTTAAGCCTTCAGTTGTGGAACTCTACATTGAGCCACCCCACATGCTTGAGTCCAGCTATCACATTGGATAATAAGGCTGGATGTTAGGGGGAAGAAATGATGATGATAATTTATTATTTAATGTATTTACTTCCTGCCTTTTCCCCACACTGGGATTCAAGGCAGCTTACAATATTTGAAAACAGCATGAGATTTAAAATCATTATAAGATACAAAAGGATATAGCTAAAAGCAATAACGAAAACACATCAGAACACATTGAGAGCCAGCAAATAAAACCCAGTCTGCCCTGACAGCGGTCCGGTGATCAGTATTATCTGCGCCTCAGTTTCCAAAGGCCTGTCTGAATATGAAGGTCTCCACAAGGATAACCATCAGGAATGCTTGCCATGGCACCAGGGCAGCCCCAACCTTGCCACTGCCTTCCTGGTAAGATGCAGAAACACTGGGGCTGGGAGGATGGCTCTGCCCCACTGGGCTACTGGTGAAAATTCCATACAACGCAATAGCTGTGTGTCAGTGGTTCCAAAGTGGGTGGTACTGACCCCTGGGTGATTACTGGGGGGGGGGTGTGCTAAGAGGCAAGGGGGAGGCAGGGCCTGTGTAGGTGGCTACCAGGCTCTGAAAATCTGGTCTGACTGGATCAAGTTCATCTGTTTCATTGAATTAATTAAACCAAAGAGTTTTCATTGGATTCTGAACAAATGTGCAATTAATTGCTACTGTTTTGAGTTGTGTTGTGTTGTTATCTTCCGTAGTGGGCTGTGCAAACCGCTATTCTGAATAGTGCTTTTTATAGGGTAGGGGTCATTGGGGAAGAAAATTTGGGACCCACTGCTGTATACGAAGGAAGAAGTCAGGCAAAATCGCAGGTGGTCAGCACCATGGACAGCTCACTGTGTGGCTGCTATTAATTGTCTACAAGAGTTTGGGGAGTGATTCATCTGGCTGCAAATGTACTTGAGTTCATGATTGTCTTCAGTAAAGTAAATGTAAGAGTTGGTGCAACAAAGCTGTTTTCATTTATTTTTTGCTCTATAAGACTCACTTTTCCCCTCCTAAAAAGTAAAGGGAAATGTGTGTGCGTCTTATGGAGTGAATGCAGGCTGCGCAGCTATCACAGAAGCCAGAACAGCAAGAGGGATTGCTGCTTTCACTGCGCAGCGATCCCTCTTGCTGTTCCGGCTTCTGAGATTCAGAATATTTTTTTTCTTGTTTTCCTCCTCCAAAAACTAGGTGCGTCTTGTGGTCTGGTGCATCTTATAGAGCGAAAAATACGGTATTTGTTCTGCTCCCCATAGGCTCCTCCACTGACCCACCTGCTTCTGCCATAATCCACGGGTGTGTGGGTGTGGGTGTTACTATATCAGGAATAAAAACTCCGAAAACTTTGGGAAAGTGTTCACATTCTGCCCCAACATCACAAACTGCCTAAAGAGAAGAAAGGAAACAAGTTGGCCTAGAAAGTACTTTGTTGCTGAGCTTACTGAACTGTGAGAACTTTCTTTGTCTCCCCTTTCGAACCTTTTCCAGCACTAGACAGGGGTGTGTGTGTGTGTGTGTGTGTGTGTGTGTGTGTGTGACTTGCCGGTGTTCCATCTATCGACCAGGCTCTGCAAAGTTCAGAACAACAAGAGGCTCTTAGGTTCTGGCTGGGCCAAATGAAGTCCACAGTCTTCTAGTACAATTATGTAAGCTGCTTAACTGGCAACATTCTGAGCTGCGGGGCAAAGGAGAGGTTCCTGTTACAACAGCCTTTGCTGGAGCAAAGTGCAGCTGGCTGAGAAGGGAGCTAAGATGCTCGAAGGCAGCCTTCTCCAGCCGGGTGCCTCCCAGATGTTTTGGAGGGCAACCAGAGGGTTATTAATGGCTACTAGCCACAACGGTTCTGCTCTGCCTCCACAGTTGTAATGCTTCGGAATACCAGCTTGTTGTTCTTTCCCAGTAATCTGGTGGGTTATTTTTGACTGCCTGCATTATTTCCTTCCATTTGATTTCTCATTGTCTGTAATGGAACAATACACACCAATTCCAAGCTGCTGTGTGCTGCCTATATTTTGTTTTTCCTGTTGTCAAACTGTAGGTTCCTCCTCCTCCTCCTCCTCCTCCTCCTTGGCTTGATTAAGGTTCTAGTTACTAACAGACCGTATTTTAATCCTCGCCCCGTGAGGCATATTTACAGTATTTATCCAATTGCCTTCTAAAGCAGGTTCACAGCGTGGTGTACCTAATATATATTTAAATATCTGAGTAAAACACTGTCAGCAAGTGTAAACCTTATAAAACAGTAAAACGAACAACAAAGTCAAGTACAGTGGTACCTCGGGTTAAGAACTTAATTCGTTCTGGAGGTCTGTTCTTAACCTGAAACTGTTCTTAACCTGAAGCACCACTTTAGCTAATGGGGCCTCCTGCTGCCGCTGCACCACCGGAGCACGATTTCTGTTCTCCCATCCAAGTACTAACCAGGCCTGACCCTGCTTAGCTTCTGAGATCAGACGAGATCGGGCGTGTTCAGGGTAGTATGGCCGTAGACTGCGATTTCTGTTCTTATCCTGAAGCAAAGTTCTTAACCCGAGTTACTATTTCTGGGTTAGCGGAGTCTGTAACCTGAAGTGTATGTAACCTGAAGTGTATGTAACCCGAGGTACCGCTGTCTAAAGCCATTTAGGGCTGATATCCAGCTGTGGGCTGCCTGGTTGTGAAATAACCACCCTGCTAGTGGAACCATGGTTCTTAGTGCTGTGCAGTAGCCAAATCCAATGGGTACCTTGCGCTTGTGCAACATATTGCACAAGCAACCACTGATATTATATTGTCTGAGAGTTGTCATGCTCCCACTGTTGGGATCCTCTTCAGATCATGACCTGGAATCCCCTGGCCAAGGCAAACAACACCCACACCATGCTGTTAAAACCCTATGGTGACAAAGTAACTGTCATGGCTCCCCACAAAGAATTCTGGGGACTGTCATTTGTTATGGGTACTGAGAGCTGTTAGGAGAACCCCATTCCCCTCACAGAGCTTGGCTGTGAAACCACTCTGGTATTAACAGCCCTGCTGGAAATCCTGCTACCACACAGAGTAGACAATGAAGAGCAATGGGTTTCCTATGTGGAAAATTATGTTTCTAGCCTTGTGAGGGAAGGAGAGAAACCTCAGTGTGGTGTGGTGCTTAGAGTGATGGACGAGGACCTGGGAGGCTGGTGTTCGAATCCTCACTCAGCCATGAAACTTGCTGGGTGATCTTGGGCCCAGTCACTGCCTCTCAGTCAAACCGAGACCTCATAACACTGGTCCTGAAAGACCTACATTGGCTCCCAGTACATTTCTGAGCACAATTCACAGTGTTGGTGCTGGCCTTTAAAGCCCTAAATGGCCTCGGCCCAGTATACCTGAAGGAGCGTCTCCACCCCCATCGTTCTACCTGGACACTGAGGTCCAGCTCCAAGGGCCTTCTGGCGGTTCCCTCACTGTGAGATGTGAAGCTACAGGGAACCAGGCAGAGGGCCTTCTCGGTGGTGGCACTCACCCTGTGGAACGCCCTCCCACCAGATGTCAAAGAGAAAAACAACTACCAGACTTTTAGAAGACATCTGAAGGCAGCCCTGTTTAGGGAAGCTTTTAATGTTTAACAGACTATTGTATTTTAATATTCTGTTGGAAACCACCCAGAGTGGCTGGGGAAGCCCAGCCAGATGGGTGGGGTATAAGTAATAAATTATTATTATTATCACTGCCTCTCAGTCAAACCTACCTTGCGGGGTCGTTGTGGGGTGAGGTGGGGTGAAAACCATGTATGCCACCTTGAGCTGCTTGCAGAAAAGGGTGGGCTCCAGTAAACAAATAAACCCCAGTGTAGTGTAGAGGTTAAAGCTATGGGCTGGGAGACGAGGGTTCGAATCCCTGCTCAGCCACTGCTTGGGCCGCTCGCTGCCTCTTGGCCTAACCTACCTCACAGGGTTGTTGTTAAAAGGTGGAGGAAGAGAACCACTTGAACCACTTTGTGCTCCTTGGAGAAAGGGGAGATATAAATGTACACTAAATGAATAAATAATAAACACCAGTATGCATTTATAAATAGACAGCACCGGATACATATTTGGCCATTTTAAGCTCTCGTTTTAGCTTCTTCAGCAGATTGAGGCTTGGAAAAAAAGTGCCCCAGTTTCTCTGGATGGTGATCGTTGCTCCTGCTCCCTCCCTGCTTATCTCTGCACTTGCTGTGTGTCAGCCCAGATGCCTGCTAACAAGCGTGCGGTCTCGCGCTGTCTCGCCTGCCCTTTGATTTTGGCTCAGGTTCCACCCCCGCACAGCAGCCTGCCAAGCAGAATATCGATTCCAATGTATCGAACGAGTTGGGATTCCCTTCTCCCTTGCTCTCCCTCTCGGCTGCTCTTACTCCCTTTCCCTCCGAGCAAATAACAAGGCGTTTTCGAAACGGTAAGGGATGGGAGGGGGCCGAGACGCTGGAGGTGTGGAAACGCGCGAGCTAATCTGACAAAAGGTTATCAAATTCTAACGGCGTCTTTGCGACATAGTGGGTTTTCATGAGGCAAGCCTCAAAGCTGGCACCAGATAGATAGTGAATTTTTATAGGTGACAAGTGCCCAGTGCAGTTTGGCAAATTTGCCTTGTTTGAGGGTGGCTGTCCGTGCCAAGGAAGGCAGAATAGAGTTAATGCTAAGAACAGCAGCCCAGTTCATTAAAATCATTAATCGCACGTGCAGAAACATTTAAAAATTCATAGTAAATAAAGCAAGGGACTGATCATTTCTATGCCGTGCATTTTTTCCTTGGCAACGCACAAGTTCAGGAGGTTTGTTTTTAAAAAAACCGCAGGAGCCGGCTCCACTGGCAAACAGCTCATACTGTCAGAAAGTTATTCCTGATGTTTTGTCAGAATCTCCTTTTTTGTAACTTGAAGCCATTGGTTTGAGTCCTACCCTCCAGAGCAGGAGAAAACAAGCTTGTTCCTTCTTCCACGTGACAGCCCTTGAGATATTTGAAGATGGCTATCATATCTCTTCTCAGACTCCTCTTTTCCAGGCTAAACACAACCAGCTCCTTCAACCTTTCCTCATACGTCTTGGTTTCCACACCCTTGATCATCTTGGTCACCCACCTCAGCACACGTTCCAGCTTGTCAATCTGCTTCTTAAATGGCGGTGCCCAGAATTGGACACAATCCTTCAGGTGTGGTCTGATCAAGGCAGAATAGAGCGATACTATTACTTCCCTTGAATCGGACACTATACTTCCATTGATGCAGTCTAGAATAGCATCAGCTTTTTTTCTTTGCTGCTGCATCACACGGTTGACTCGTGTTAAGTTTGTCATCCACTAAGACCCCTAGAACCTTTTCACATGTACAGTAGTCTTTCACATGTGCAGATAAGTCAGGTGTTCCCCATTTTATGAAAGCCAATAACTTTAATAATAATAATAATAATAATAATAATAATAATAATAATAATAATTTATTATTTATACCCCGCCTATCTGGCTGGGTTTCCCCAGCCACTCTGGGCGGCTTCCAACAAAACACTAAAATACAATAACCTATTAAACATTAAAAGCTTCCCTAAACAGATGTCTTCAGATGTCTTCTAAAAGTTTGGTAGTTATTTTTCTCTTTGACATCTGGTGGGAGGGCGTTCCAGAGGGTGGGTGCCAGTACTGAGAAGGCCCTCTGCCTGGTTCCCTGTAACTTGGCTTCTCGCAGTGAAGGAACCGCCAGAAGGCCCTCGGCGCTGAATGTCAGTGTCCGGGCAGAACGATAGAGGTGGTGACGCTCCTTCAAGTATACAAGACCGAGGCCGTTTTTCAATGGCTTTCATTTAGTTTCTGGGCCCTTAAATGCCACAGGACTGCAATACCTCAAGCACTTCCTTTCCCCATTTGAAACAACCTGGTCCTTGCAATCATCATCTGAGGTCCTCCTTTGTGTGTCCCTTCCCCAAGAGGTCCAGAGGATGGCAACAGGAGAACAAGCCTTTTCTGTAGTGGCTCTCCATTTGTGAAAATCCTCTCTCCAGGGAGACTCACTTGGCGCCTTCATTACACATTTTTAGGCACCAGGAGAAAACGTTCCTCTTCTCCCAGGCCTTTGGCTAATTAATCTTTGGCCTTTTAATGGGACACGGGTGGCGCTGTGGGTTAAACCACAGAGCCTAGGATTTGCCAATCAGAAAGTCGGCGGTTAGAATCCCCGCAACGGGCTGAGCTCCCATTGCTCGGTCCCTGCTCCTGCCAACCTAGCAGTTTGAAAGCACATCAAAGTGCAAGTAGATAAATAGGTACCACTCCGGCGGGAAGGTAAACGGCGTTTCCGTGTGCTGCTCTGGTTTGCCAGAAGCGGCTTAGTCATGCTGGCCACATGACCCTTTTAAACTGTGTTGGTGGACATTATTGTTCCATGTGTTTCTGTGTTATGTAGTTTTGTGTTCCTATACCGTGAACCACCCTGTGATCCTTGGATGAAGTGCACCGTATAAGTTTAATAAATAATAACAATCATCTTTCCTATTCATTCCGAGAGCCGCCTTCCTTTTTCTTTCGATTATGAAAGTCTGCCAGGTTGGCAACCCTGGAAGGCATCGTGAAGCATATGCGTCGTGTAACCTTGAAGTGCCACCTCCTGCTGCTAATGGCATGATGTTGTTCCCGGCCTGCTCAGCCTCCAGAAAGGCTCAGAGGAGTGTATAAAGATGAATTATTCAGAGGTTGCCTTTCCAGCTCCATAAGCAGAGTTGGAGATGAATTAACTTTTCATGGCTGATCATAAATCCGGGAGTAATGGCGAGGGTATCCCCGCCGTACGGAGCTATATATAGCTCATGCCTGCAGTAACGTGCAAAGAGTAAACAGAAGAAAACCTCAGAATGGAGGAAACTTGGGGGGGGAGGGATATGTCTGGCAAGGATATAAATCAGCCTCAGAAACAGGCAACCCACCTTCTCAATCTCTCTGCAACCATTCTTACATTACTGCAGGGGCAGATTTTGCATCACAGCCATTCATTGTTTCATCCAAAAAGCCCTGCTCTTAATTCAATTGTCATTCTGACGTCACTGCTGGAGCAAAAACCTGAATTAAGGAAGTGCACATTCTCACATTTTCAGCCTGGGTTTGGTTGTTTTTTTAAACAAAATACAGTGGTACCTCTGGTTGCGAACAGGATCCGTTCCGGAAGCCTGTTCACAATATGAAAAGAGCACAACCCGCAGCGGCACATCTGCGCACGCGCGGGTTGCGATTCACCGCTTCTGCGCATGCGTGTGACATCATTTTGTGCTTCTGTGCATGCACGAGTGGTGAAACCCGGAAGTAACCCTTTGCAGTACTTCCGGGTCGCCACAGGACGTAACCTGAAAGAATGTAACATGAAGCGGACGTAACATGAGGTATGACTGTAATCAACAACCAAAGCACAAAATAAGTGAAGCCAAATTGCAATGTATCATAATATTCCTCCATCTTGGCTGTTGTTCTTTAAATCAGGAACAGGAATAGAGGTGTCCAGATGTTCTTGGGAACTCCAGCTCCCATCAGCTGTAGCCAGCATGGCCAATGGTCAGGGAAGATGGGAGTTGTGGTCCCACAACATCAGGAGGGACACGAGCTCCTTATCCTGACTCTAAATCAAACAATTATCCAAAGCCTACAGAAATATCCCACCCCTCCCAAAAAATATCATGATCAATTTCGGCTTGCTCCAGTCTCTGAGTGGTCTACAGAATGTGATGATGATAAATAATAAAGATCCTTGGTGGAATATAAATGTACTTTAGAGGCAGATTTAGAGCACCATGGCTGGTTCGCCTGCACAGGGCTCAAGGGCCAAGGTGGGCACCTTTTCTACCTCCTTCCCAAAGTCTAGTAAGTGCTGGCCTTTGGGAAGGAGGCATGAGGGCTCTGACAGGGTCCTAGAGTCCTCCATCCCCCTTCCTGAAGTCCAGTTAGCACTTGCCCACCTTTGGGAAGGAGGCATGAGGGCTCTAGGAGCCTGCTCTGAGCCTTCTTCCCTTGTTGGTTCCCCAGATGGTTCATCCCACTGTTCCTCTGCATCCAACCAGTCCATGACAGTAGGGCCAGAAGAGGCCATTGTATGAAACCCATGAGAACCGCTGCCAGTCACTGTTGGAAATGCTGGGCGAGATGGACTAGGGATCCTACTCAGCAGAAGGCAGCTTCTGATGCTTCAAATGATGTTCCTATGCTTTAAATCAGGCGTGGGGAACCTCAGGTCTGGGGGCTGAATGTGGCCCTTGTTGTTGTTTAGTCGTTTAGTCGTGTCCGACTCTTCGTAACCCCATGGACCAGAGCACGCCAGGCACTCCTGTCTTCCACTGCCTCCCGCAGTTTGGTCAAACTCATGCTGGTAGCTTTGAGAACACTGTCCAACCATCTCGTCCTCTGTCATCCCCTTCTCCTTGTGCCCTCCATCTTTCCCAACATCAGGGTCTTTTCCAGGGAGTCTTCTCTTCTCATGAGGTGGCCAAAGTATTGGAGCCTCAGCTTCACGATCTGTCCTTCCAGTGAGCACTCAGGGCTGATTTCCTTCAGAATGGGTAGGTTTGATCTTCTTGCAGTCCATGGGACTCTCACGAGTCTCCTCCAGCACCATAATTCAAAAGCATCAATTCTTTGGCGATCAGCCTTCTTTATGGTCCAGCTCTCACTTCCATACATCACTACTGGGAAAACCATAGCTTTAACTATACAGACCTTTGTTGGCAAGGTGATGTCTCTGCTTTTTAAGATGCTGTCTATGTGGCCCTTAAGGCCTCTGTATCCAGCTCTTGGGACTGTCCCCAGCCGCCCCCCTCTCCCCAGACCACTCCCATCACCAGATCTCCTTTTCACCCTCTTGGTGTGTTTCTGCCTGGATGAAATATGTCCTTGGACTCTGACAATGACTCTCACTTGCCTGGATAAGGTGGAGAAACCAGCTTGCTGTCCAAAGCTAATATGTGCATCAATTGTTCCACTCACTTTTTGCTTCTGGCTGAGTTCGCTGCTGGCATGCGGCCCCCGTGAGAATGCCTAGCAGGGAATGTGGCCCTTGCTTTTCTCAGCTCTGCTTAAGTGAAGAGTAATAATAATACTGGGGAGATCCAGTCTCAGTCTCTGACGTCATCTTTGTTCCAGCTCACGGAGGGAGAATTTCCTTCAGCTATGCTGCTGAACCTATCACACTTTGTTTTCTTTCTTTCTTTCTTTCTTTTTCTTTCTTTCATTTTTTAAAAAAATCTCCCTGTAATTGGTGCCGCTCTGGGGAATTGCAAATGACTGTCTTGAGCGATGACATGTACAGGAGGGAAACTCTGAAGTTCCTTTTCTTCCATCTGGCCTTTGAAGTTGTTTGCAGGTTCCCTGCTATCCTGCAAATGCAATTAATCTTTGACATCTGGCTGTAAATAAGGCTATATTTAGTGCAGCGAGAAAGGCGGGGAAACTCAATTAAGGCTCGGGTGAGTAACTGCTGACTTGCAGAACAGATCCTCTTCTCTAGGTGGTTTTCAAGGAGGTAGAAAATATAGCAAGAAAGCGGCGACTGAACACCCGCAGACCAAGCCCTGGCCCTCCCGAAGTCACTGTGTGGCCGAGGAAAAACTCTAAAGACATTAACAACTGCCTCTGTCTCCATCCCCTTATGCCTTAATCTGGGGATGACTGACAGTGTTCATGGAATCATTTTACCTGCTTTCTCGGTAGCTCTGCCAAATTTTAATCACAGCGTGGGAACAAGGTTGTCTACGGTTTCACTCATAAGGAAAAGGAAAAGAGAGGAAAGGAGGCAGCTACCCGGTTGCAATTCACTTGTCCTGTACATGTCTACTCAGAAGTAAGCCCCATTGAGTTCAGCAGGATATGCTTTGGAGTATCGCCGTCTAGGAGTGCGCCGTTCAGTGTCAGCGGATCACCTGGGTGTTAGTCAATGAACTGAGTCATTAATTGAATAAATTTCCACAAAGTTGCAAACCAAATGGAAAACAACCCCTCCCCCCCACATGTGTCCTAGCAGGAAGCATTTGAGAAAATTCACATTCCTTTGTGAGAGTTAAAGGGGGGGGAGGTGTCCTTTAAGGTGATGTGTACCGGCTGCAGATCTTATAAATACCCCAGTTAATTATTATTTTTCAGTTGCAAAAGTAGATGCAGAAAAGGAGGAAAACAAGTGAGAAGAATTGGAGTGGCAGTAGGTCAAGCACGAAGCTTGTTTCTAAACGACAGATGCCGCCTCTCCCAATAGTTTCTGAAAGGTTGCCATTTTCTACGAAAGGTGTTATTTTTCTGTCTTTCCGTCTGCCGCTTGAATGCAATGAGTTAATTTTGCAGAAATTACACATTCTTGGCATTTATTTCTCCACTCATTTGTGCTCTGCACAGTTCTCTACCCTCTGATGATACTGTGCATACTATACTGTAGCTGTGCTAATGGTGTGCGCAGTCATTTTAGTGAGGAAGGAGCAGGATGTGTGTCCCTCTGGGCTTGTGTTCCCACCCAAAAACACTCTCACCCCATTGCGTTTCCTTATGCAAAGCGCCAGATATGTGTTTGTCCTTGAACTATTCTTACTATCAATTTTTGAATTCATATCTTGCCCCTTTCTCCCAAGGATCCCAGGGTAGCAAAGAGAGAGACAATTTAAGATGGGGTCAGCAACCTTTTTCAGCCATGGGCCAGTCCACCATCTCTCAGACCATGTGGTCAGCCGGACTATATTTTTTGGGGGGAAATGAACAAATTCTTGTGTCTCACAAATAACTCAGAGATGCATTTTATATAAAAGGACACATTCTATTCATGTAAAAACACACTGATTCCCAGACCGTCTGTGGGCCGGATTGAGAAGGCAATTGGGCCGGATCTGGCCCATGGGCCTTAGGTTGCCTACCCCTGATTTAAGACCAAAGCAAAAACCTTCTAAAACAGATTGAAATGTTCTAAAAACCAGTTACCATTAAAAGCAGTTAAAACGCTTAAAGACACTCTTCCATCCAATTCCATGCAACATTGCAATATTCCTCACGACAATTCACCAGCATTTTAGCACGCATTTCTCCTAACGCAACACATATTTGTGGCTGACACACACACTTTTGGAAGCAATTCCCCCCCTCAAAAAATGCATTTTCCTATATTGCTTTTTTCACTAATATGCGGCATTTCACTAATATATGCAATTTTTGGACTGCTGTGCGTATTTTCTGGACACTTTTCTGTTTGTTGTTGGAGCAAAGCACGAATTTCAAAGGATAGCTGCATTTTGGGTTGTGTATTCCTTCAGGAAGTGCGAATTAGGTGGGTTCATGCTGAAATGCAAAATGCACAGGCAAAAAGAACAGGGAAGGGTCATAGCTCACTGGTTAGAGTGTCTATCTTGGATGCAGAAGGTCACAGGTTCCAACCCCAGCATCTCTAGGTGGGGCTGGGAGAGACTCCCTTTCAAAACCCTGGAGATCTCCTGCCAGTCAGTGCAGAGCAGGGGTCAGCAAACTTTTCCAGCAAGGGGCCAGTCCACTGTCCCTCAGACCTTGTGGGGGGCTGGACTATATTTTTTTTGGGGGGGGGGTGGGAATGAGCAAGAGCATCACGAGCCGCAGTGGCTGCTTACCTGTGTCTTGAGAGCGGCAGGGACTGGCGGTGGCGGCAGTGGTGATATGGTGAGTGGCGCTCGAAAGGGCTCTTGAGAGCGGCTGCTTAAAATGGTGGCTGCTTGAGCGCTGCTGCTGCTGGCACCAACAAAGCCCATCCCCCTTCCTCCTCTAGGCAGGGTGAGGATAATAATAATAATAATAATAATAATAATAATAATATTTATTTATACCCTACCATTCCCAGTTCAAAAAGGACTCAGGGTGGCTAACAACAAATTTAAAACACTTAATTGTAAAAGCAGCATAAAATACAGTATAAAAACATGAATAACAATAAAATTCAAAATTCAGAAATCAATTTAGGGGAAATAAGCATTAGATAATCCCCAGAGCTAGCTGGCTGAATTGGTCCTACTTGGGCCAGCGAGGAGGCCAGGGGAGAATTAGCTGTGGGGTCTCAGAGCGGGTGATCTTCATAAAAGGGGAGGGGGAGGGAAGAGAAGGGAAATAAAAGATCAGGCTGAATTCAAATTAAAGGCCAGGCGGAATAGCTCTGTCTTACAGGCCCAACGGAAGGAGGTTAAATCCTGAAGGGCCCTAGTCTCATGGGACAGAGCATCCCACCAGGTCAGAGCCATCACTGAAAAGGCCCTGGCCCTGGTGGAGGATAGTCTGACTTCCTTAGGGCCCGGGACCTCTAAACTATGGTTATTCATGGATCTTAAGGTCCTCTGCGGGGCATGCCAGGAGAGGCAGTCCCGTAGATACAAGGGCCCTAAGCCACAAAGGGCTTTAAAGGTCAAGACCAGAACCTTGAACCTGACCCTATACTCCTCCGGGAGCCAGTGCAACTGGTAAAGCACTGAGTGAATATGCTCCCATGGCAGGGACCCCGTGAGGAGCCTCGCTGCAGCATTCTGCACCCGCCAGGAGGAGGGAGGGAGGAGGCGCCACCGCCTTGTGAGGGAGAGGGAAAGAACGGACGTGCTGGCAATCCATGCAGCGATTCCCGGACAGTCCGTGGGCTGGATCCAGAAGGAAATTGGGCCTGATCCGGCCCCCGGGCCTTAGTTTGCCGACCCATGGTGTAGAGAGTACAGACCTAAATGGATACATGGGTCTGACTCAGTAAAAGGCACCTTCCTATGTCCTTGTGTTCTCCTCCATTCCTAGCAATGTTATTCTGCTCTCGCTTCGCTGCTCCCCCCACCACCTGCACGGTATTTCAGATTCTTGCAAGCCTGTCCTTCTTTGAAAATGAATTTTCGCACTTGGCTAGAGTTCCCTTGAAAAAGTCCCGTCCCCCGCTATTTCATTTTCTTTTTGGCTGCTTGTCTAAGGCATCTTATCTGACAAGTTGCTAGCCAGCTGACTGCACGTAGCAGAGATAACGTCTAGCCTATTGCTAAAGTCCAACAGAGCCTATTTGCTTGTAAACACAAAGGGAAAGGCGAACGGCCGTTTGCCCCGATTTAGCGTGAAAGAGTGAGTTTTCGCGGGGGAAGATCCAGAGCTAAGGGGAAAAAAGGTCGTTCGGACACAGAAGTTTAAAGTGTGGACTGTGCCTGGAAAGAGCAGGGCAAAATATAAGTGTGAGTGAGCCCCAAGTTAGGTCCTTTCAGTTCAGTGAGTCTACTCTGAGTAAAACTTAGTTGAATGCCATTGTATCATTCTAGATGCTCCTTCCAGCAACTAGCAGGGGCATGGATCTGGGCAGAGACAGATTTAGGGGAGTGTGACCAATTTCTGACCAGATTTAGGGGAGTGTGGCCAGTTTGGGCATGGAGCAACTATGATATAGAACAGAAGGCAAAAGGCAGAGGTTGCAGAATTTTGGTGTTGCTGAAATTTGAGACCTCCAGGTCTGCCGCTGATCTGGGACATGAATACAGTGGTACCTCAGGTTAAGTACTTAATTCGTTCCGGAGGTCCGTTCTTAACCTGAAACTGTTCTTCACCTGAAGCACCACTTTAGCTAATGGGGCCTCCTGCTGCTGCCACGCCGCCGGAGCATGATTTCTGTTCTTATCCTGAAGCAAAGTTCTTAACCTGAAGCACTCTTTCTGGGTTAGCGGAGTCTGTAACCTGAAGCTTATGTAACCTGAAGCGTATGTAACCTGAGGTGCCACTGTACCTGAATGGCTTGCTTCAGGATGAGAACAGAAATCGTGTGGCGGCGGTGCGGTGGCAGCGGGAGACCCCATTAGCTAAAGTGGTACCAGTGGCGTAGCGTGGGGGGTGCCAGGGGTGCCGGCCGCACCGGGCGCAACATCTGGGGGGGCGCGAGTCCAGAGGGAAGGGACAAGTTCCTTCCTCCGCCGGGCTCCCTGCCGCCGCCGCCAGCCTTGCGCCCTAGCGCGCGCCCCCCCCCCCGCCGCCGCCGCTGCGGCTGCGCTCCACTCACTGCTCGCAGGAGGAGCAGCCGCTGCAGCAGCGCCGACGCCGCCACCGACGCCTGGCCGGGCACCGGCAGCCTCCGCACCCCGATGCCGACGCCGGCGCCATCCCCTCGGCCCAGCCACAGGCGGCGGCTGCTTCTGCCGACTGGGAGGGAGGAGAGCTCCGAGGGGCCTCGACGCGCCCTGCCCTCCCCAAAACCCTCCGAGAGGAAGCCGGCGGGCGGGCAAGGGTCTCCCGTCGGAAGGGGGCGCCGCTGGCTCCAGCTCTCAGCGCAAGTCTCAGCCGCGGGGGAGGGGGGGCGAGGACGGAGCTCGGCTGGAAGCCCCCGGACCCGGCCGGGAGGAGGAGAGGCGCTCGCCAAGCCCGGATCTGGAGCGCCTCGGAGCGCGGGCTCCACCTACAGCCCAAGGAGAGGAGGGGGCGGGGAGGCGCCCGAGGGGAGGGGGCTTCGGCTGCCTCGGCCCGCGGGGGCTCCGCAAATAATAAATTTAATAAATTCCTGCTGAGCCTTTGGGGGGGTCTTTGGCTCCTTCGCTCGCCCCCAGCCCCAGTGGCGTAGCGTGGGGGGTGCAGGGGGGCCGGCCGCACCGGCCGCAACATCTGGGTGGGGCGCGCTCGCACTCGAGTGCTAAAATCCACGGGTTAAGGGGCGCAAATTACTTGCCTTGCCCCGGGTGCTGACAACCCACGCTACGCCACTGAGTGGTACCTCAGGTTAAGAACAGTTTTAGGTTAAGAACAGACCTCTGGAACGAATTAAGTTCTTAACCTGAGGTACCACTGTAATAGTAATTTGCCTACAGCTTTCCTGTCAGGCATGCTTCAGCCCAAAGTTACCGAGTCAGCTAATTAAATTACTGCTGCTTATGTCTAACTTGGAACTGCTGAATTAGGGCATGCAGAACCAAGAGGTATTCGTTTCTTGCTGTAACATCATCACATCTCTCTGGGGCTAGGCCCAGGCAGTTTTGGGTACAGAGGCCCGCTGGGATCATTCCCACCTGGCTCTGCGCATAAATGGAGCTGACGATTTGGTAGGGGGAATTTTCGTACCTGAGTGAAATATTCAGCCAGGCCTCTGGGGCATGTGGCCTCATTGCAGCAGTGCTGAGCAGTGAAACTCAACAGATGCCCTTGTGTCTCTGTTGGCCAGAGTATGCCAGATTGCAATACTTTCCCCCCTTGATCTGTAAAAATCAAAACACCCCATGATACTATTATCATGGGTGTGTTTCACAAGGAGCCATTTTTACCTTCAGGGAGTCTAATATGTAAGCGGAACATTTCACAAATGGCTTGGAGCAAATGACAGGTATCGCTGCTGATCATACCTCCATTTTCATAGTGTGAAAGCAGGAGAGGGAAGGCTTCAAGCTTGCGGGATCTTATTTGCATTTTACTATAACTCTGAGATGTACCAGCTAGAGCCCAGCTGTGCAGAAGACAAACGCCCAGACCCTCCCAAGTGTCCCTATTTTCCAGGGACAGTCCCAGATTTACAGAAGCCGCCTTGGGTTTTGCCTCCATGGAGGCGCAGGTCAATTCTGTGTCCAGGGCAACTGTTTACCAGCTCCATCTGGTATGCAGGCTGAGACCCTATCTGCCCACAGACTGCCTCGCCAGAGTGGTGCATGCTCTGGTTATCTCCTGCTTGGACTACTGCAATGCGCTCTATGTGGGGCTACCTTTGAAGGTGACCTGGAAACTACAACTAATCCAGAATGCGGCAGCTAGACTGGTGACTGGGAGCGGCTGCTGAGACCACATAACACCGGTCTTGAAAGACCTACATTGGCTCCCAGTACGTTTCTGAGCACAATTCAAAGTGGTGGTGCTGACCTTTAAAGCCCTAAATGGCCTTGGTCCTGTAAACCTGAAGGAGCGTCTCCACCCCCTTCGTTCAGCCCAGACACTGAGATCCAGCGCTGAGGGCCTTCTGGCGGTTCTCTCATTGCGAGAAGTCAAGTTACAGGGAACCGGGCAGAGGGTCTTCTTGGTATTGGCGTCCGCCCTGTGGAACTCCCTCCCAGCAGATGTCAAAGAGAATAACAACTACCAGACTTTTAGAAGACATCTGAAGGCAGCCCTGTTTAGGGAAGCTTTTAATGTTTGATGCATTACGGTATTTTAATATTTTGTTGCAAGCCACCCAGAGTGGCTGGGGAAGCCCAGCCAGATGGGTGGGGTGTAAATAATAAATTATTATTATTATACAATAAATATAATTTGATCCCAGAATGTCCCGCTTTTCCTTAGGACATACCTATTTTCACTGGAGAAATGTTGGAGGGTCTGGAGTTATGTGACCTCCGAGCCAAGGAGATAAGATACATCCTTTAGAAGACATCTGAAGGCAGCCCTGTATCAGGAAGTTGTTTAATACTTAATGTTTAATTATGTTTTTATATACGTTGGAAGCTTCCAGGGCTTTTTCTGAGCTCACCAGAACACAGTTCTGGCACGTCTTAGGTAGATACCATTGCCATTATAAGAGAACAAGTGTTCATGGTGAATTTCCCGAACCCCACCACCAAATTGTGGGAGCTGTAGTTTGTTTAGAGTTGTCAGAGTTGTTAACACACCTGCCAACATTTCACAGATGAAAATAGGGACATTCTATTCTACACCAGGAAGCTTCAGGAACATTTGATGATCTCCTTCTACCGGTCAACAATAGAAAGTGTCCTTTCATACTGCATCACGGTGTGGTAAGCTGGTTTGACATCAACTGATAGTAAGTGCCTACAGAGGGTGGTGAATACAGCACAAGATATTATGGGCTGTCCCGTGAATCCACTGGATGAAATAGCGGAAGAACGTTGCCTCAGGAGAGTGAGGAAAATTCACACCATGGACATGCTATGTGATCTGATGGAGAATTTGGGGTGACCCAATGCAAAAATCCTGAGGATCCATGTGCTTTTACCACCTCCCTCCCAGGCAGCCTCCTTTATCTCTAGAGTCCCTTATCTCCCTCCCGATCCCTTGCTGATCAGCTGCTCAGCAGCTTTGTTTCAATATCCCCTTGTTTGCCTTAGTGTCATTTCCTTAGCTGGAGCAGTATTTTGCTCCTCCTTTTCTTCTAATTTCTCTCCTCATTGCTTTAATCTTCCAGTCTCCTCTCCTTGCAAGTTCGCTGTCTTTACCTCCCCCCTCCACAATTTGCCTTTTGCCCCTGGGCAATTCGACTCCAGGGACCACACATTTGCTCCATAAAACGCACAGACATTTCCCCTTACGTTTTAGGAGGGGAACAGCGTGTCTTATGGAGCGAAAAATACGGTATTTCAATTTCAATTTCTGATCTGTCACCTTGAGCCAATTACAACCTCTCAACCTACCTCGCAGGATTGTTGTAAAGGAAAAATGTATGAGGGAAGAGATCATGTACAAGAAGAGAGAGAGGGAGAGGAAGGGCCTGGTCTCCAGCAGCTGCCCAAGAGAGGAGGTTGGCAGTGGCCATGGAGAGGCAACAAGAAGCTCCCTTGCAGTCGCAACCGCCTTCATTGTTGTTACTCAGGACAAACACCTGCTCATCCTCCTCCCAGAGCTTGGCACTGGTGCTGCTAGCATGGGAAATCGGGATATTCCTGGATCAAATCAAAGAAGCTGGGATGACTTCTGTAATTCCAGGACTGTCCTGGGAAAATTGGGACACTTTGAGGGTACGTCTTAAGAGCCCTTCTTTCCCCACCTCATAGAGCTACAATGCTCAGAATGGTTTAATAACCTCTTCAGAGGGAACTCTGGTTCCATAGCTGAGTGGGGATTTGAACCTGGACATCCCTGGTCCTGGTTGGGCACTATAACCACTATACCGGACAGCCCTCATCACCTCTAGTGGCTCTCAGCTCTCGTGGTATGTGCTGGTGTGACCCAAGAGTCCTGGACAATTCCTCATTGTTCACCTTAATGCACTCTCCAGAATTGCCTGCAACACAGAGAAGTTCTACTGCCGTGGAATCATTGTAGAAAAGCTTCCTTGACAGTAGAAAGTTTGTAAACCTCTGATCTGAAGCAATAGCTTTAGAAATATCGTCATGGCTATCACATACAAATGTGACTCTCCATGGGTGATATTCTTACGCCGTTTAATGCTTTGCAGTGTCCACACAAATTATGTCATTTCTACTCTCTCCCAAGAAAGCTCAGCAAGATCGTTCAGCTTTTTTAATTATGATTAACGTCAAAGTCAATATTAGGGTGTGTCAACAAACATCACGTGGCTCTAATCGTGAAGCCTGAAAAAGCAAGGACCAGATCCCGGAAGCCTGGATGCTGTTCTGCAGCAGAACATTAGCTTTGATCTAACAGAATGTCAGACTCTGTTTCTTGGCTGTGAGTGAATGTACTCAGAGTTTAAAGGGGAAAAAATCCTGTAATTGCTGAGTTAGCGCGTCATAGCTGGAAATGGGTTGACGGTTGTATTACGTTCACATTGAATATGAGTACAGATTTCCCCACCAAGTTCTAGGGTAACTTTCTCCTAAACAATACACATGTGCTCGTAATTTTTCAGTTTTTATTAAAGGTTTTTCATAGTTAACAAGGGTTAATTGGCACCAAATTATGTCAGTTGTATCAAAGAAGTTGATTTCCAATGAGGGGGGTTGTGTGGTCCATATATATATATATATACACATACATACATACAGTGGTACCTCGGGTTAAGTACTTAATTCATTCCGGAGGTCCGTTCTTAACCTGAAACTGTTCTTAACCTGAAGCACCACTTTAGCTAATGGGGCCTCCCACTGCCGCCGCACCGCTGGAGCACGATTTCTGTTCTCATCCTGAAGCAAACTTCTTAACCCGAGGTACTATTTCTGGGTTAACGGAGTCTGTAACCTGAAGTGTATGTAACCTGAGGTACCACTGTTTATAGAGTTCTTGAATCACTGCCTGGAGAATAGAGTTTTCCTCTGGACTAGAAGTGGGAATGCTCTTTGTTTTTTCACTAAAATCCTGAGATTACTCCCCAACCAGAGCCATGTGGTCATACTCCAAGGATTAATAAAAAAATTAAAAATGTCCAGTAGCACCTTATAGTCCAACTAAGTTTGTTCTGGTATAAGCTTTCGTGTGCATGCACACTTCTTCAGATACAAAAAGCTTATACCAGAACAAACTTAGTTGGTCTATAAGGTGCTACTGGACAATTTTTTATTTTTTTCATTTTTATTTCGACTGCGTCAGACCAACACGGCTACCTACCTGGATCTAGAATCCAAGGATTAAGGAACAGGATGAAGAGGAGAGACAAACCATTACTGAAGGAAATGGCTATAGCAATCTCTGCATTCCATAACCAGCCAAACACCCTACTGAATAAGAATGTGATAGGTCACCTATACACGGGGAAACAGCAGAACTGGGAAAATGGGAGGAGCATTCTTCCCCAAGATTCCACCCCAAGCTTTTCTTTCTCCCCACTTCTGGCATAGACCTACTTTGATGAGAAATCAGAAGAGTATACTGTTGCATTCGAAATCATTCAGCAATTGAAGTAGCTCAACACAACAGATGCTTCAAGTGGTTCCCACTAATTCAGCTGGAAATGCAACTTACACTGGCTTCTCCAGTCTCACTAGTATTCAACCCCTTATGACAAGCATCTTTTGTACTTAGTAGAGCAGCCTTCTGCTGCTATGACCTGCTGCAAATGAGATGCATAGCCAGGCAGCTGCTTCCGGAAGCGTTCCTGAGCAATGGGCAAAAGGCTGCTCTTCCAGCTGAATTTTGGGGAAATCACCTGAAGCATTCCTTGTCTTAAGGTATTTCAATTGCTTTTCTTTGATTTGCTCATTGCAAAGAGCTGAAGGTCTGTAATTTTTGATAATAATAAACCTGGTTTGCAATTTGTTGTTGTTTAGTCATGTCCGACTCTTTGTGACCGCATGGACCAGAGCACGCCAGGCACTCCTGTCTTCCACTGCCTCCCGCAGTTTGGTCAAACTCATGCTGGTAGCTTTGAGAACACTGTCCAACCATCTTGTCCCCTGTCGTCCCCTTCTCCTTGTGCCCTCCATCTTCCCCAACATCAGGGTCTTTTCCAGGGAGTCTTCTCTTCTCATGAGGTGGCCAAAGTATTGGAGCCTCAGCTTCACGATCTGTCCTTCTAGTGAGCACTCAGGGCTGATTTCCTTAAGAAATTTCCTTCATCATGGTTTGCAATGGGGGTTGAATAATTTCGATTGCAACTGCACACACACACACTCAGCCTTGCCACTGTAACAGGACGTGATTAGGTTTGAGGAAACACAGGAGAATCCATATCCAAGTGCTGTTGCAAAATGTTTTTAATTCAATTTGTCGTCATTAAGTCTGACAAGATGAATTCCAGCTGTGCAGCTATTGAATAAGCATCTTGGGGAGATGGATTGAGAGACGTTCAAGCCCATGCATCACGGAGTGACAGATTTCCCCTCCAAGTTGTAGTCCATGGATGAAGGGGCAAATTGCCTTTAATGTACTGTGCACAAAAGTACAATATTTCACCTTGACGTAAACTCTGCTTTATGTCATTGGGGGCCATGCCGTTGCATTGGACAAAGGGGAAAGATGCAGTTGCCCCAAGTTTGGCATGGCTTGGTCCTTGATGAAGGACAATGGACCCAAGTGGGTTATTGGACTACTTACTCTTTGTGAACAGCCACTTACGCATCTGCATGAGCCATGTCTACTTGCAGTGAGAGAGGGGATTTTGCTTGGAAGTCAGGCTAACGTGGTTCAGCGTACTCCCAAGTGGGATGTGAGAGCTGGACCATAAAGAAGGCTGATCAACGAAGAATTGATGCTTTTGAATTATGGTGCTGGAAGAGACTCTTGAGAGTCCCATGGACTGCAAGAAGATCAAACCTCTCCATTCTTAAGGAAATCAGCCCTGAGTGCTCAATGGAAGGACAGATCCTGAAGCTGAGGCTCCAATACTTTGGCCACCTCATGAGAAGAGAAGTCTCCCTGGGAAAGACCCTGATGTTGGGAAAGATGGAGGGCACAAGGAGAAGGGGACGACAGAGGACGAGATGGTTGGACAGTGTTCTCGAAGCTACCAGCATGAGTTTGACCAAACTGCGGGAGGCAGTGGAAGACAGGAGTGCCTGGCGTACTCTGGTCCATGGGGTCAGGAAGAGTCGGACACAACTAAACGAATAAACAACAACAACTCCCAAGTGTGCTTAGGATTTAGCCTTCGATTGCTTATCCCAGCCTGAATGTGGAGGGCACTGCAGAAGGGGAGCTTAGTTACCACTGGATAACTCAGTTGGTTAGACTGCTGTGCTGATAACATCAAGGTTGCAGGTTCAATCTGTGGGAATGTTCAGGAATGCACGAGAGGATATATTGTCTGATAATGCCCTTTCCAACTTGTGTTAACAAGTTCACAATTTAGCAGAGTGACATTCCCCTTTTAAACTTGCAGCAGATGCGTTTGCTCAAGCTCGCTAAAGCCTCTATAATAACTGTTCTGGTATTTTCCCTTTATTCCCTCATAAAAGATAAGACACGATACAGTCTTCTATAAAAGTATAAAAAGGTTTACTCACACATCATTCTGTTCACAATAGGATCCCAGAAGGCAGACTTAGCTTAGAAAAGTAACATATACCTGGAAACTATCTCATAAGAAGACAGTCCCTTTGTCCTCTCTTGGCTGGAAGCCAAGAGGGCATCTTTGGCTAAGCAGATGTTGCTTCTTCGATGCATGTAGTCAAAGAGAGAGAGATGGCGGCCCTGCCCTGTGCTTTTGTCATTACCTGCACAGGTGAGGCCACACCCACCTCTAGTCACATGCAAAGGAAGTCTGTCCCAGCCCAGAAGGAAACAGGAAGTTTATCTGCTGGCTGGACAAACATTCCTCCCCATGTGTTCACTCTACAAATGTTGTACTTGACTGCTCTTGTGTTTCACATCCCACACAATCCCCATACAGGACAGCTGCATACTCCTGCATTGCAGGGAATTGGACCAGGGGTGTAGGAAAGGGGGCAGTGGGGCGGACTGCCCCGGGTACCTTCACTGAGGGGTGTGACATTCGGTGCGCTGCCTGCCAGTGACTCCCAAGCCCACTCCGAGCTGTTGGGGTAAGGGGGGAGCTGCACCACTTTGCTGGCAGCATTCCCTCCTTCCCCCTTTGTTTTGACAGCTTGGGGGAGGCTTGGGAGTCACGGGCAGGTGGCGTGCTGAATGTCCACCATGGGCGGCTTGCTTTGCCCCCATGGGCAGCTGCAGGGCCCGCATGCCACTCCAGGTACCTGAGCGGCTATCCCACACCTGGGAGGGCACCCTCCGCACCATGCCTCCCTCGGGAGCGTGCCCACCCTGGACAGCGTGGGCATATGCTCTGCTGCTGGGTTGGACTAGACGATCCTCAGGGTCCCTTTCAACTCTATGAAATATTTTTATTATAAATTTTATTAGTAATTTCCGCACAACAACACGGAAAATATCAAAAAATAACAATACACAAAGTACACACCCTGGAAGAATCCTGTGAACTGTAGTATACCTATCACAGAGCTGTAATTTCCAATTAAGAAATTGCTGCTACTTAGATTCTTGGTGTGTGTGTGTGTTTTAAATGTTCTTTAAACATCTGATGTGTATGCAGCTGAAGGCTCTCATCCCATTGTCACCTGTATTCATTTGCCTTTGTCTGCAGGGAACTCGAGATGGGGGAGAAATCCGATTCCATTTGCATTGTAAGGCAAATTACCTAATTTGCACTTCCTGAAACAATACAGCAAGGACGAGGAACCTTTTTCGCCCAGATCTTTATCTGTCCCACTCCACAGGCCAACTCTGATAGTTAGGTGGGGCAACCCACCAGTTGCCCTCATGATGTCATTATGGCATCACATGATTGACAGGTGGCGTATCCCACCCACGTGTCAAAATCCTTTTTCGTGGTGTTCCGGAAATTGGGAAACACAGTGCAAGGGGCAGTGCCAGGCCTATTCTTTGCAAGCTGGTTCATGCTGCTCCCTTGAACCTCCAGTTTCAAAGAAACAGCACAAAGCCCTTTGCAAGCCACCCTGGGCTTCTCCCTTCAACTTTCCGTTCTGGAGGTTACAGGGAGCAGCAAAAAGCAGTTTGCGTTGGGGCTGCTTCATAGAGCAGTGCTGGGAGTGAGAAGTCATTTCAACTGAATGAAAACTGCTTTCCCCTCTTTGAGCAAGGCACATTCCTGCAGGCCATCAGCTGATCTGCTGTTGGGAGAACGTCTTGCTCCACCAGAAGAGAGCCAGTGTGGTGTAGTGGTTAAGAGAGGTAGTCTCGTAATCTGGGGAACCGGGTTCGCGTCTCCGCTCTTCCACATGCAGCTGCTGGGTGACCTTGAGTCAGTCACACTTCTCTGAAGTCTCTCAGCCCCACTCACCTCACAAAGTGTTTGCTGTGGGGGAGGAAGGGAAAGGAGAATGTTAGCCGCTTTGAGACTCCTTAAAGGGAGTGAAAGGCGGGATATCAAATCCAAACTCTCTTACTAGGAAGCCCATATTTGTATGACTTCAGGTGTAGGGTGTGTCTTCCTCAAAACAGCCTCATAACCTGCAAGTTCCCCACCACTGCAATGCACAGACAAAAATGCAGCCACCCTCCTAAATTTGCACTTCTCTGAATTTTGCAAAGTAGTTCTCCAGACAAGTAATACGTTCAGAATGCATATGCTAGGTAAAGTGTGAATGAACTTCCATGGGGCCTTTTAGAAGAAAAATGGAATTTGCAGACTGATGTGGAAAACTGGAGATCTGAATTGAAGAGTAGGAAAAATGAGAAACCAAAATTGAGAGATTCTCCCATTCCTTCGGGGAACCTTCTTGTCAGAGCAAACAAAGAGCAAATGAAACCTCTAATCTAGTATAATGTGCCTTTATGCGATAAAATTTATAGGGTTAATGTGGCTGGATAAATGTAGATTTGCTTTTCTCATTCGACCCTCCCTACATTAATTTCAGGCATTATTCTTACTAGATTGAGGGGGAAAGTAGCCTAGCGAATGAGACAGAAAGAGTGATCTTTCTAACTTTCCTTGTTTAACAGCAAATGCAGAGAAACTTGTCCTTTTCGTAGCCATTTGTAACATATGGTGGAACAAGACTCCTATTTTTATGTAGCTTCTGGACAATGGTGATAAATCACTGCCTTTCATTTGCATTCATTCCTGCCCCCCTTGTTCATCCTGAAAGCTCTGGATGGCACAAAGTGCTTTAAATAATGTATTCTTTGCACCCACCCATTGGAGAGCATAGGCTTACTCATACTTTGACATCAGCGCTAAAATGCTTCATTGCCTCAGCAAGCCTGAAACTGTAGAGGCTCCTCAGTTGCTTAAAACCCCCCACTAATTTAGTGGTTATCATACAGAAAGGAGAAAGTGCCTGGTTTGAGTTGTTAGGTATTTGAGGGCTCCTCTAGATGACCTGTTTATCGTGTATCCATCTTCATTTGCTTACACGGAGGTTAGACAGTGGCTCAATAGATCATTTGCTTGTAGAAAGGTTATATGGCAATGAGTAGGTGGTGCTGTGGTCTAAACCACAGAGCCTCTTGGGCTTGCCGATCGGAAGGTCATCGGTTTGAATCCCGCGACGGGGTGAGCTCCCGTTGCTCGGTCCCAGCTCCTGCCAACCTAGAAGTTCAAAAGCACGTCAAAGTGCAAGTAGATAAATAGGTACCACTCTGGCGGGAAGGTAAATGGCATTTCCATGCACTGCTCTGGTTTTCCCAGAAGCGGCTTAGTCATGCTGGCCATATCACCTGGAAAAACTGTCTGCGGACAAACGCCGGCTCCCTTGGCCAGTAAAGCAAGATGAGTGAGGCAACCCCAGAGTCGTCTGCGACTGGACCTAACAGTCAGGGGTCCCTTTACCTTTACCTAACAACTTTAAAGATGTGCCCCCCTTTAAAGATGATGGGGGTGGACACGCTCCTTCAGGTATACAGGACTGAGGCTGTTTAGGGCTTTAAAGGTCAGCACTAACACTTTGAATTGTGCTCGGAAACGTACTGGGAGTCAACGTAGGTCTTTCAGGACTGGTGTTATATGGTCTCGGCGGCCACTCCCAGTCACTAGTCTAGCTGCTGCATTCTGGATTAATTGCGGTTTCCGAGTCACCTTCAAAGGTAGCCCCACGTAGAGCGCATTCCACTAGTCCATGCGGGAGATAACTAGACTACTGCATATTGTTGAACTCGATATGAGGCAGCTCCTAGACTGCGGAACTAGATGAGCCTTGGATCTAAACCAGCAAGGAAGTACTTATGCGTGGGACTTGCCAACCTTCTGAGTCAGATCCTGTGTGTCAAACTTGCATTTTGTCACTCAAACATGAAACAGGCATGTGTTCAGCATTTCCCCATTCCCTTCCTTTCCTGCAACAGCAACAGGGAGGGAAGCGACCCTCCCAGAGGCCCTCCCCACTGGAAATGACTATGAGTGCCAGGCTATCTGCATGCAATACATGAGATACCTTCAGCGTGAAGTTTCTCTGTTGCTAATCTGCTAAATAAGAAACAGCAAATGTGCGAAGTGTCCCATTGCACTTTTGGGACTAACAAATTTATAAGCCACAGTCTGCTTCGTCAGAAGCATTTGCATATTTTGATTAGAAATGCGAGAACTATTCAGTGCGAAGACACGCCACGCGGCTCGGTTGTGAATATACAGACACACGGGCACACACACACAGGGTTTCGCATCATGCAAATGAAGTCTCCTGTGTTTGGGGGGTTCTGCCTCTGAAAAGCATCGAGGAAATGAAGCTGTGTAGATGGTGAGCCAATCCCATGAGCAACATCCCTATTAATAAGACCTGTTTTGAATTCTGTTCCGTCTCTGCTATTGCTGCAGCCTCCAGTGGAGAGCCAGAGTGGTGTAGTGGTTAAGTAATCTGGGGAACTGGGTTCATGTCTCCGCTCCTCCACATGCAGCTGCTGGGTGACCTTGGGCCAGTCACACTTCTCTGAAGTCTCTCAGCCCCACTCACCTCACAGAGTGTTTGTTGTGAGGGAAGAAAGGAAGGGAAAGGAGAATGTTAGCCGCTTTGAGACTCCTTAGGGTAGTGATAAAGCGGGATATCAAATCCAAACTCTTCTTCCAGTGGGGTTTCGAGCCCCATCAGGGAGAAGGAAAATACCCCTGATGGCATTTCTGGGGAAGGGCAGTTGCTTTGTGGTACAGAACATGAAGTTCGATTCCTGGCATCTCCAGGTACGGCTGGGGAAATTTGTCTCTTGAAATGAATAAATAAATAAATGAGTGAATAAATAAATAAATAAAATTTTATTTGTACCCCACCCTCCCCAGCCGGAGCCGGGTTTAGGGCGGCTAACATCATAAAACTAACACAGTACAGTGGTACCTCGGGTTACAGACGCTTCAGGTTACAGACTCTGCTAACCCAGAAATAGTACCTCGGGTTAAGAACTTTCCTTCAGGATGAGAGCAGAAATTGCGCAGCGGTGGCAGTGGGAGGCCCCATTAGCTAAAGTGGTACCTCAGGTTAAGAACAGTTTCAGGTTAAGAACAGACCACCAGAACGAATTAAGTTCTTAACCCGAGGTACCACTGTATACAAAGAACATAAAAACATACAAACAGGCAATCAATTAAAATTAGTTCAGAGGAAACTAAAATATGGACAAATGGCAGTCCAGGGGTAAAATTGAGAGTGGTTAATATTCTCCAGGGCCAACTGTTACCAGTGGTCTTATAAAGGGCCTGTGAGCGGGCTAGGAGGCCCCTTTAATGCTTGTTCTTATACAGAAATAGAAGAATCAGACTGAACCCTGACCAAAGGCCTGGCGGAACAGCTCCGTCTTGCAGGCCCTGTGGAAAGATGTCAAATCCCGCAGGACCCTGTTCTTTTGTGGGAGAGTGTTCCACCAAGCTGCGGCCATGGCCAAAACCCCAGATGGCTGCTGTTGTTAGTCAGTGGAGACAGGACCAAGCTCAGTGGACCACTCAGTAGGCCAAAATGTATAAGACAAGAACTAATGAGTGCTGGAAATGTAAAGAAAAGGAAGGTATCTTTTAGCACATGTGGTGAACTTGTAAATGCTTGATGTTTTAGTATGTTCTGACATATGCTGTGAGCCACCAGATGGGCGGGGTATAAATAATAACATCATTATGATGATGATGATGATGATGATGACGCAGGTCATGATGGTAATTCGTTGGCTGGTTGAACTGGGGAGACTTTATACATTGCTGCCAGATGCAAAGGCAGATGCAAATTGACTCTGTTCTGCTGAAAAGTCGGAGCTGTCTTTCCTTGATTTCCTCCCAACTCTTGGTTATTGTTCGGATGTGTAAAATCATAGCTGTTCCCATCATTCCTAACTAAAAAAAACCATTGTTTGGGGAAGTGTCCTGAGCAGGCAGCACATTTGCCAGCGTTATAAATGGATCCCCGAAAGAAAATTGAGTGCGCAAGAGCGGAGGGGGAAGCCCGTCAGAACTTGATTGCGTGAGTAATGCCCAAAGGTAATTCAGATTTACGTTGCTCTTTTTAAATGGGGCCTGTGTGATGTTCAGCAGGGATCCATATCTATACTGCTTCTGGATGAGGACACATGATATGTGATTGCAGATAAACATGCATGTATTTGCCACTTTGGTCTGGCAGTCTTTGGCAAAAAAAAACCAAAAAAAAAACTACAGTGGTACCTCGGGTTAAGAACTTAATTCGTTCTGGAGGTCTGTTCTTAATCTGAAACTGTTCTTAACCTGAAGCACCACTTTAGCTAATAGGGCCTCCTACTGCTGCTGCACCGCCAGAGCACAATTTCTGTTCTCATCCTGAAGCAAAGTTCTTAACCCGAGGTACTATTTCTGGGTTAGCAGAGTCTGTAACCTGAAGCGTCTGTAACCCGAGGTACCACTGTACATATCTACTTTTTCAGGCAAAGTCTCCTATTCTTGTAATGCCAGTCTGTGCAACGGTGGAAATAGCAGCACAAGAAGGACAGCCTTGCCTGCTTTCTCTCCCTTGTCATCTGCATGCCTGGAGAGTAGTTATTTGACTAGTCTCTATTAAGCAGATTAGACTAACACTTTAAAGTAATTATCTGAAGATTTCAACACTGCGGCTTGCTCTGCGATTGGATGATCATGCACTGTGTCTTTATTGAATGAAGTCTCGTTATTTGATTCCTGTTATTACTATTATTATAACTATTGTTATTATTTCTTATTAATCAATCCAAGTTTTGCAAACCCAAGCAAATGATTCTACACATTTCATTTCATTTATGAATCGCTTTCCATGAAACATCCTGAAGCGATTCAACAACAACAAAAACCCAACACCACAATTCTGTTCAAATCCAATACGGGGACTATTGCTGACTGAGACAAATGTCTCCACTTAAAAGCCTTGTTGGAAGAGGAAGGTCTTTAAAATATGTGCTTGTCTGATATATAATGGAAGGAAGGTCCAAAAGGCAGGCACTGCCACGCTGAGAGGGCAAAAGTCCAATGCTGGGATGACAAGTCAATAATCACACCAGGGTGGGAAAAGAGAGGATTTATTCAGCCAGCAGTAGAAAGGTACGGGTAGGGTTGCCATATTTCGAAGAGCAAAAAGGAGGACACATTTTCCGTCATACTTTTAACTAGGATCGCTATGACGATTCTCATTTTTAAAAAGAGGATGTGTCCTTTGCCAAGTTAATAGTCGACATTTAAAGAATGAGAGATAAATGGTGAAACTTCAGGCATTTCTTTTTTCCAACCCCCTGCCCCCGCTACATTATAATGCAAGATAAAGGTAAAGGGACCCCTGACAATTAGGTCCAGTTGTGGACGACTCTGGGGTTGCGGCGCTCATCTCACTCTACTGGCCGAGGGAGCCGGTGTACAGCTTCCGGGTCATGTGGCCAGCATGACTAAGCTGCTTCTGGCGAAGCAGAGCAGTGCACAGAAATGCCGTTTACCTTCCTGCTGGAGGGGTACCTATTTATCTACTTGCACTTTGATTTGCTTTTGAACTGCTAGGTTGGCAGGAGCAGGGACCGAGCAATGGGAGCTCACCCTGTCACAGGGATTCGAACCGCCGACCTTCTGATTGGCAAGCCCTAGGCTCAGTGGTTTAACCCTTATAATGTAAGGTATAAAGGTAAAGGGACCCCTGACCATTAGGTCCAGTCGTGACTGATTCTGGGGTTGCGGCGCTCATCTCGCTTTATTGGCCGAGGGAGCCGGCGTACAGCTTCCGGGTCATGTGGCCGGCATGACTAAGCCGCTTCTGGCGAACCAGAACAGCGCATGGAAACGCCGTTTACCTTCCCGCCAGAGTGGTACCTATTTATCTACTTGCACTTTGACATGCTTTCGAACTGCTAGGTTGGCAGGAGCAGGGACCGAGCAATGGGAGCTCACCCCGTTGCGGGGATTCGAACCGCCGACCTTCTGATCGCCATGCCCTAGGCTCTGTGGTTTAACCCACAGCTCCATCCGTGTCTTTATAATGCAAGATAGATTCATGTAAGCGTTGCCCTTCACTTTCCCAAAATGCATCTTTCCACTCTAAAGTGTTATGTCTCTTTGCTGCAAAATACCAGAGGTAAGCTTGCATTTCGAAGTTATATTGGAAAGGTCCTTTGCTGTGCTTGGCTGTGATTCAAAGCCTGGAGGTGGACAATGGGCTGTGTATTTTCTCAAAATTGAAGGCAGTGTGGGGAAAAAAAGCATTGCTGGCACACGGTGTGTTGTGAATGCTTATCTCACCATCATTTCTGCTGACAACATTTGTGGAGTTTTCTCCCCATGGATCTTCAGAAACGCATGAGAACCTTTTGACTGGAAAGGGGAAAGGGACAAAGAAACGAGTGGAAAATGTTGGCTTTTTCAGATCACGTTACGGGTTGCATTTGGGTACCATGATAAGCTTTGGTTTATTATAAGGAGATGAACCTAACCTCTACCCAGACTCATAAGCTTCCTCCTCCCTTCCCTGCCTTCAGTGTGGTTGTGCGGAGTTTGAAAGCTTCGCTTCTAATTTCAGTTTAGCATTGCGTCTATCCCTTAAACTCTGGTAGTCTTGACTATGGTTTGTTTCATAAATCATAGTTAAAGCTAACCACAGTTTGATGGATTTTTAAAGCATGACAAACCATGGTTAATTGAAAAAGGGGAGTGAAAGCTTCTAGTCTTTACAGGAAGGCCAGAGGATGATGATGATGATGATGATGATGATGATGATGATAATAATAATAATAATAATAATAATAATAATAATAATAATTTATTTATACCCCGTCCATTTGGCTGGGTTTCCCCAGCCACTGGGCAGCTCCCAACAGAATATTAAAAACACACTAAAACATCAAACATTAAAAACTTCCCTAATCAGGGCTGCCTTCAGATGTCTTCTGAAAGTCAGATAGTTGTTTATTTCCTTGACATCTGATGGGGGGGTGTTTCACAGGGCAGGTGCCACTACCGAGAAGGCCCTCTGCCTGGTTCCCAGTTCCCTGTAGCTTCACTTCTTGCAGTGAGGGAACGGCCAGAAGGCCAGGAAGAGCCAGGAAAGGACTAGGTGTTAATCAGTGCTATTTTTTCTAGAAAAAGAGGTTCTGGAACTCACCATGAACACCTCCCTCTTTCTCTTAGAATGGCAGTGGTACCCACCTGAGAGATGCTGGAACCCACCTGTGAGTGCCCCCTGGAAAAAAGTCCTGGTGTTAAGTGTTAAACCAGAGGTGAGGAACATCAAAAGTCCAGGAGCTGAGTGCAGTCCTTTAGGCATCTCTCTCAGGCCCTTGGACCTCAAGCCCTTACATGGCTTGAATGTAGCCTATCTCTGAGTTCAGCCATTGCAGAAGGGAGTGAAATGTTTTGCTGGGAAATGGCCTGGCTTCCAAGCCATCACCTGAGCAGCTGGCCTTGTTTTCTCCCCCTGTGGATCTTAACCAAGCTCTTTCCTGGCACCTAAGTTGCTATTTCGCTGAGAAGCTCATGACCTTTCAGATGTCCTGGCTGGTGGTAACTACTTTCTTCAGCGGGTTTTGTTTGACTTCTCAGGAAATTTAATAATCCCATAGCACTGAACGGGGAGAGGGGGGAACACAAAATCTGATAAGGAGCCATACATTCATTGTGGTTTCGCTTGTACATTAATGGATTATTGACTGAAATAGGTCAGATCTGTCCGTAATTATGCTTTTTGCTGCGCTTGTGAAAACGGAACCTCTCGTGTGACTGTTAACCTACATACTAACCTGGTAAACGATTTTTCCGAAAGGCATTCAAAGTCAATTTCTGTCCAGCATAGGCTGAAAATCTTTCCTCACAGATTTTTATCAGGCAAAGTTGATTATTACAAGGATGTGTTAATAGGATGTGTGGGGATCCTTTTTTCAGTTTATTGTTTATGACCAAACTTTTGCATTTCTTTGGTTCCAGTAAATTGTACAGCAAAGGTGTGAGCCAATACATGTTTACTTGGGTGTAAATTCACAAAGAATCAGTTTTAATCCAATTTTTAGCATCTAGGGTACCCCATCAGAAGCTAATGGATGTAATCCAGGAAAACTCTCCTCCCAGTAATAATAACAAACATTAATAGGACTTCAAAGGTTAAAACACATTCACATGCACACCAGCCCTGAAAGGTATGCTGGCATTTATTATGCCCATATTTCAGAAGGGTATGCGATGGAAATCCGAGGACAAGAGATTAGTAATTTGCCTAAGGCCACTATAAACATTTCCAGAAATTGCTGCAGTTTGTGTGGTCAGAAATGGAAATTGGTCAAATCAACACGATGAGTATTCATTTGCTTCATTGCTGTTCTGCAAACGATATGTAATTAATGACAGGCTGTTTCGCCCTGTTTTGACATTTGTTTTACATTGAAATGAACGCAAGTTATGTAAATTATGTAACTTATTTTAATTAGTGGACTTAGTATAAGGTGGAAACCAAGAATCAATGCAGGTTGTGATTAATGGAGGTCAGAATGGAAATCGCTTCCTTTCGACATCGCTCCCTCCAGATGACCTTTTGTTGAGCATTTGTCCTGATTTGCTTGCTCACACAGAGGTCTGGTCTTTACTAAGCATCTATTCTGATTTGTTGTATATGACAATGAGCATTCATCATGATTTGCTTGAGGGGTGTGTACATGTCTTCCCATTAATGATTCAGGACCAAGGTGATCAAGGGTCTGGATACCAAGTCTTACGAGGAACGACTGAGGGAGCTGAATATGTTTAGCCTGGAAGAGAAGAAACTGAGAGGGAGCTATGAAAGCCTTTGTGGCGATCACACAGGGTCCCCAGACGTTTAACGGTCTCTTGATCCCTGTGCCACCACTGTGCTTGCTTCTCCGCTGCCACCAACCCATTACTCTCGGGTAAAACACTGAGTCCAGACAGTTGTTAAAAGTGATCCAAATAAACAAGTTTATTTTATAACCATTAACAAGTTTATGGTTTCTCAGATAATATTCCTGTCAGTATCTTAACTTTAGTTTCTTTACCAACCTATACCTTCCTAATACCTTCTGACTGATTATATCAACTGTTTGGCTTACCCTCTTAACAAATTGTCTCACATCAGACTAGCCCAACCCACAGACTTATCCTCTCTGTCTCTTCTAACTCCAGACTGTCTTCTCAACCACCCTAACTCCTCCAAAAAACCCTCTGTGCTTAAACCTTATACACAGTTAACTCTGCCCCCTTGGGTTCCCATTGGTTAGTCATTTTACAATCAGTTAACCCTTTCCTTATGAACCCAGTATGCTGTCACACACCTAGAAGGGCAAACGCCACAGCCTTCTTCAAATATCTCAAGGGCTGTCACATGGAAGATGGATCAAGATTGTTTTTTCCTGCTCTTCAGGTTGGGGCAGTAGGACTTGAACCAATGGAGATTCCAGCTAAACTCCAGGAAAAAATTTCTGACAGTATGAGCTGTTCGACAGTGGACTCCTCCAGAAGGTTGTGGACTCTCCTTCCTTGGAGGTTTTTCAGCAGAGGTTGGATGGCCATCTGTCTGGGATGCTTTAGTTGAGATTCCTGCATTGCAGGGGGGTTGGACTAGATGACCCTCAGGGTCCCTTCCAACCCTATAATTCTAATATTTATTAATCACACACTTTTCTGTGCATTTCCCCATCACTTTCCTAACTGCAAAAAGTTCATTTTTTTATTTTAAAAAGTGGATTTGTTGCTCTAGGGAGGCAGAAAACTGTCATCCACCGAAATTCTCAGTACATGCTTGGATCTCTCCTGCAAAATAGTGACAGTCTGGGGGTGGGGCGGTCCTGTCTGTCTCACTCAACCACTGCCTTTTCTGAGTTCTTGGGATAATCCATCTTCATTTTAGTGGAGAGTGTAATTGAATAGCATGTGCTAGATTTCATGCAGTACGGAGTGCTAAACTAAACTAAAAATATGGTACAGTATGTGTCTCACCCCACCTCTCAAAGTTGAAATTCTCTGCCAAGAACAACAGAATTCTGAATTTTGCAGACTGAGCTCTACTGATTCTTACTTTGGAAACTTTAATCCTAGCTTTGTATCCATAAGGACTAGAAACCTGCTCTCTCTCCTTTTAAAAAAAGAAGGCTTAGATTGTCAGGGAGGAAGCAAAGTTGAGCACGATGTCCCATATTCTGTGCTCTCGTACAGCCACGGTGGGCACAAAAAATGAGAGGGGAGAAGATTCATTTTTCAACTTAAAAAGTTGTGTTTGCCAATTGATAAGTGCCTGCCTTTGTCTAACTTTGAGAAACACCCACCCATTCTGTAAAAGAGAGAAGCCCCCAGTTTGCCACCTGCAAATCAGTTTTTAGGGCTCGTCTTTCCTGGGTTGCCAAAACCAGGGCATCAAAGCAATATGCTGACCTGCGGAACGGCGTTGGGGTGGCGGCGGGGAGCCTTGTAAGAAATAAGTCAAGGATTTTATGGGAACATGGCTAACACTTTTTAGATCTATTGACCACATAAATCTGAGAGGCATAAAACGCCAAGTCATTATAGAGTAGTGAATCATCTCTCTCTCTCTTGGGGAGCAGATGTTCTTGGAGGCCTCTGCCCAGTCTGGCTCACACAGTGACCTGATGGAGCATTATGAAGCTTTGGCTGGCTCGAAAGGAAACTCTTTTTTTTTGAAGGATCAGCAAAGGTGTGCAAATGTACAATCAGAAGCCCAGTTTCTGTTCTTCTTGATCTGCAAGTTTGATCTGGGCAAACAAACTCGTCTGTAGAAGCCCAGTGCATCGTTTTGGAGGCAAACAGTAAAAGGAACTAGCCATATTTATCATACGTGCGAACAGCTGCCTAAATGGGCAATCCTATGGCAACAGTTGTTGGCAGTTTAGGATGCTGTTGGCTCTCCAACCCTGGCTTAGTCGAATATATGCCAGGGTAATTTGTACAGCTGGGGCTCAGCTGGCTGAACAATCCAGCCGTGGGCTTAGGCAGAGCAGCCACCCCACTACTGAATGGGTTTGGATCTGGTGTAGCTTTATGCCAGCTTAATTTACAGAGGCATGCTTTATACCAACTTCTTGTGCATTGAATTGCGTCCATGAATTGCTGACCCTCATGCTCTGTGGGTACAGAAGGACACGGTGTGGTTTATAGGAAACTCTTGTTTGTTAAACAAGCAGCTGCATAACTCATTGTAGCATATACTGCAAAGAGCACATAGCCAAAAACCCGGTTTTGAAACAACACATTTGAGCCAGGAGCTGGCAAGTGGACTCAGCCCAGGTCATGCAAAGCAAGCAAGTTTATGCTAGTTTGCTTGTTTTGCACAATCTGCAGCACAATCCGAACTGTGTTAATTTATAATCTACCCAACAGTGTTCAATTTTGTTTACTTCCGAGTAAGTGCCCATAGCAATACAGCTTTGTTCCTCCTTTGGTCTAAGTGTAAGATGTTGCACAGAGAAATGAAAGAGTCCTGTTGCTGTAACCTTCATTTCTGCTTTACTGTTTAACTAGGCATTGCCCAACAAGCAGTGCTTTTTTTTACATGGGTGGCGCTGTGGGTTAAACCACTGTGCCGCTTGAACTTGCCGATCAAAAGGTCGGCAGTTCGAATTCCTTCAACAGGGTGAGCTCCCATTGTTGGGTCCCTGCTCCTGCCAACCTAGCAGTTCGAAAGCACACAGTGCAAGTAGATAAATAGGCACTGCTCCGGCGGGAAGGTAAACGGCGCTTCCATGCGTTGCTCTGGTTTCACCAGAAGTGGCTTAGTCATGCTGGCCACATGACCTGGAAAAACTGTCTGCAGAAGCGGACAAACGCCAGCTCCCTCAGCCTGTAAAGCGAGATGCGCGCCGCAACCCCAGAGTCGTTTACGACTGGACTTAATTGTCAGGGATCCCTTTACCTTTTACTCAAGGGTACGCAGTACTGGCACCTCTTTTTGTTGTTGTTAAAAAGTGTGACACTTACTGTAACAACTTCATGGTGAGTATCAGCCCCTATTTTTCTAGGGGAAAAAAGCACTTCCGATAAGGGTTTGAAAGCTGAAGGTGGTATTCAACTACCATGTCCCATAAGAGCAAGGAACTGCACCCAGGGTATGAGAGTGGGAGAATGTTTCATTGCAGAAGGGGAAATACTTTCAGTGATGGAAGAAGAGACTTAATTAGGGTTGCTATACGTCCCGAACTTCCTGGACATAGCCAGTATTTGGCCCTCTTAAGCCAAATAGGGGAATTTCCCAGGGGGAAATTGCTGGAATGTCCGGGACAATGTAGATTTTGATGAATTTCATTAAAAATAGCTCAAAAACTAATATTTTCTTTGAGATTTTGCACACACAAAAAGCCCAGCAACTTTTGTGTCTGGATTTTCACTTTTTGAAATATGGCAACCCCTTGCCTTGGTTAGATTCCACCCTTGTTGTCTGGGTTTTGTTTTTGCTCTCAATTAAAGCTGATATTCTCCATCATACTTACACAATGTGATCCCCAAAGCCTCATGAGATATAAACTGCCCTGGGGAAAATCCAAAGATGTATAAGTGATGCCAACACAATCCTACTGGTGTAGGTGAAGCTGGAACAAGCAGAACATTTTATTTCTAACCGGTGCCCTGACAGATGGGAGGTTTTTGGCAAGCTTCCTTTGTGCTCGCAAGGGTACTTTGCCGTTCAGGTGGCAAATGAATTCAGCAACACAGGCAAG
Organism: Podarcis filfolensis; assembly: GCF_964270895.1. Lineage (NCBI taxonomy): Eukaryota > Metazoa > Chordata > Lepidosauria > Squamata > Lacertidae > Podarcis > Podarcis filfolensis. The sequence continues at coordinate 80,674,047 of NC_139603.1, read as the reverse complement.
TGCTGCCTGGCTGTCCCAGGTGCTAGACACGACGTCACACAGGCAGAATGTCTTGGCTCAGGAACAAGCAAAGAAGAAGAAGAAGAGAAGGAGGAGGAATGTTTCTGTCTGGGGAAGAGATTTCTAGCGGTTTCTGCAACTTACACTTTTGGGGGGGCGAAGAAGAGATTGGTGGCTCTGTAGGAACAGATGCTTCTTGCTGACCTTTGGATATCAGACACTTGGCACAATGTCAAGCGCTTGGGTTGTACAGGAAAAATGATGGCCTGGATCCAGTCCTAGTCCTAGTTGCCAGCTGGCAACTCCAGATAAGGACAGGCACACTCAGCCTTGCCGTGACGGCTGAACTTTGAAGAGTGAGTTTCAGTTCTGCACGCGTGCTGGTAACTTGGAACGCAATACAAATTTCTTCATTCTGGATGCCGAAGTTTTAAGATATGAGAAATTAGGAACCACATAGAGGTAGAAGGAAGTCATTAAATAAATCAGGGAGTAAAACCAGAGATTAGGCATAGATAAGAAAGTAAGAGTAGTGAGGAGAAATCAATAAGGTGAAGATAAAAGGACTTCTTACTGGAAATATATGTTTATAATGATGGTTCATATTTCTTAAAAAACTGTCTTTGATAAGATTTTTCTTTTAACTTTCTATTTTTTCTTCTATTTTCTACTTTCCCTTTCTTCCTTTTTTCTTTTCTATTTTCTTTTTGTGTAGTTTTTTCTTTCATAACAGAACAATGTGTTTTATTATGTGCAATTTTTAATGTGTAAATAAAGATAATTTTTTAAAAAAGGAATGCAACCCTGAGCATATTTTACTCAGAAGCAAATCACATGGAGATTGAGGGAGGCTGCTTTCTAGTAAGTATGTTTAGAATCTGAGGAAGAGGAAGCAGAAGTGTATAAAAATTTTGCTTCTCTCTCTCTCACCAGTGTTGTGTAGTGGTTAAGAGCGGTAGTCTCGTAATCTGGTGAACCGCGTTCGCTTCCCCGCTCCTCCACATGCAGCTGCTGGGTGACCTTGGGCTAGTCACACTTCTCTGAAGTCTCTCAGCCCCACTCACCTCACAGAGTGTTTGTTGTGGGGGAGGAAGGGAAAGGAGAATGTTAGCCGCGTTGAGACTCCTTAAAGGGAGTGAAAGGCGGGATATCAAATCCAAACTACTACTCCTCCTCCTCCTCCTCCTCCTCCTCCTCCTCCTCCTCCTCCTCTTCTTCTTCTTCTCTCTCTTTCTCTCTCTCTCTCTCACTCACACACACACACACACACACACAACACTAAAACTTGGGAGCATCCAGCAGAGCTGAATGCTGGAAGATTGAGGGCAGAGAAAAGAAAGTGCTTTTTCACACAGCATTTTGTAAAGTGGTGCAATTCTTTCCCACAAAAGATCACAGAATCACAGAGTTGGAAGGGACCCCATGGGTCATCTAGTCCAACCCCCTGCAATGCAAGAATAATGATGATGGCTACCAACTTCAATGGCTTTGAAAGGGGATTAGATACATTTGTGGAAGATAAGGCGACCAGTGCCTACTTGCCATGATGGCTATTGTAGTGTTTGCCCATTCGTTTGAAAATGTCTGTACAGGGGAGAGAGAAAGGGTTAAAATGTAGACCAATAGGAAAGCGGGAGGCGGAGCCCAACTGTTTATAAAAGGGCTTAGCCCGAGGTTTGAGTGTGGTTAGTTGGTTGGGAAAGGCAGTTGGAAAAGCAATTGGCAGGCAGTTGCAAATAGAGAGACAGTTAGTGCAGTGGGTTTGAGTGTGAGGGGAGGTAGAAGAGATAGAGACAGGATACAATAAGACTAAGAAGGTAAAGAGTAACAACGTTTGGAACATAGCTGTCAACGTTTTCCCTTTTTTTAAGGGAAGGGAAATTCCCTTATTTCGAATAGGATTCCTCGCAAGAAAAGGGAAAAGTTGACAGCTATGGTTTGGAATACGGTTAAAGTTTGTTTGTGTCTGCAATAAACTACATTCTTCTTTGTTAACATGAGAACCTGACTGAGATTAAAGTGATTTACCGGGGAGGACCTGGTTGGTGGCAGCGGATTAGTGATGTAAGGGTCAATAGTCTGTGAGACGACCGGGGGCTCCGTACGAACACCACAAAATGTTCTGCTGCCACTCTTTGAGACATTATGTTTCCAAATTACCGGTTGCTAGGAATCCCAGGAGATGAGAGTCCCGTTGCTCTCAGGTCCTGCCTGTAGACTTCCCAAGGGTGTCTGGTTGGCTGCAGCAAAAACAGGGTGCTGAATCAAATGGTTCTTCTTATGTTCTTATGTTGTTGTTTTTTTAAAAAATACATGATTTTTATTAGGTTTTCCATATATTATTACATTTCCATATAAATCCATAACTTAAGACATTGCTTACATAAAGCATCAACCTTCCACACAACTTTACCAATTTCTTCACATTTCTATTACCACTTTTTTACCTTATATCTATCTGTCTTTTAGCATTCACCTTCATATATGTAAATCAGCTCCTTATTTTCAACCAAACATTTCAACTCAAACCTACAAACGTTTTCAACTGTTTACAATTTTCTTTCAAATAGAATATAAATTTGCTCCAGTCCTTTTGAAACAGTTCATCACACCGATTCCGGATCTTCCCCGTCAGCTTTGCCAACTCCACGTACTCGACCATCTTAATTGAAGCCTTTGGTCCCCACCCTGCACTTGGCTCTCACCTGTGGCTCCTAGATACGCTGTCAGAATGTGGCAGTGGCTACACCTGGGAAACAGCTTTGACTGGCTGGCTAAACCAGGTGTCAGGGGCTGGACTGAGGAGGAATGGTGGGAGCCACCCCTCCTTTTCCTGAACCTTCCCAAGGGCAGGAGGACAGCATTGATTTAGAACAGTGGTTTGCAGAGGGGCATAGTCTAGAGGGCAAAAGCTGGGAAATACTGGGTGAGAACAGCTAGAAGAGGGAACACCAGGAGACGGACAGCTAGCACATTCAGTGTCCTTGGACAGCATTCCTGACCCCCTTCGCCTAAGACTAGATCAGGCACATCCAACAGGTAGATCACGATCTACTGGTAGATCGCAGAGTGTTCCTGGTAGATCTCTGGTCTCTCAGGGATCTCCTTCCCCCCCAAAATAAAAAGTAAAACAAAAAAGAATAAAAAAGCTCAACAACTACTGTTTCATAAAAAAAAAGTTCAACCACTCTGGCTTCCTAAGGAAAGCTGAACAACTTTGCCTTTCCCCCAAAAAAGCTCAGCAACTTTTGGTTCCTAGCCAAAAAGTTGACCATCAGATTAAGGTCCACTGTTTGACTGCGGATTCAGGACCCTAAACTGTGTTTTATATAATCAGCTTTTGATTATGTTCTGTGTCTATCACAACGCTCATTCAGTTTCTTTCATTCATTCATTCATTCATTCATATATTCCATTTCCTTCATTCATTTGCTTCCTAAAAAAAGCTGAACAACTTTGGCTTCCCAGAAAAAGTCCAACAACTTTGATCCATCCAACGACAATGGGTAGATCACTGCTAGTTTTTTTACACTGTGAGTAGATGCAGCCTCTTGGGAGTTGGACGTCCCTGGACTAGAATATAGATGAATTGGGGACGGAGGGGATGAACATGTACTGGGAGCAATGCCATTTCCAGAGAGATATGCATTCCTTTATCTGTGGCTGTGATTATTAAAGAAACTAACTGGTAAGGGACGCGGGTGGCCCTGTGGTCTAAACCACAGAGCCTAGGACTTGCCGGTCACAAGGTCGGCGGTTCGAATCCCCGCGATGGGGTGAGCTCCTGTTGTTTGGTCCCAGCTCCTGCCAACCTAGCAGTTCGAAAGCACGTCAAAGTGCAAGTAGATAAATAGGTACCATTCCGGTGGGAAGGTAAATGGTGTTTCCGTGCGCCGCTCTGGTTCACCAGAAGCAGCTTAGTCATGCTGGCCACATGACCCGGAAGCTGTACGCTGGCTCCCTCGGCCTATAGAGTGAGATGAGCGTGCAACCCCAGAGTCATCCGTGACTGGACCTAACGGTCAGGGGGTACCTTTACTTTTAACTGGTAAGAATGTTCCTTTCTTCTGATCTGCTTATTTACTGCCACCAAAGGAGGGATCCTATTCCCCGAAGCCTGACACCAGGTGTGGGTAGCCGATGGGTCTCAAACCCTCGGTGAGTTAGGGACTCTTCCTCTGAATGCAAGACAGGCTCCGGCGGATTGAAGGGACAAGACCAAGAACATGATTGTTCATTTAAAAAAGGGAAGATATGCAACTAAATGAGGCCAACCATGCTTGTTGACCTCTGGGCTTCACAGAATGCTGGGGGCAACTGAGGGTGCATCTCACTACTGTGGTGTTAGAAGGTTACCCCGTTCTCCAATGTTTCCTTGCGGCCGTTCCATTGCTACATTTTGAACCTGCAGATACATATCAGCATCTGATTTAAACTCTTGTTTTATCTCTTTGTCTCTTAAAGGGGCGCATTTCAAAGATGGCTCCATGTCGGAGATTTAAAGTCTCTGAGAGTCTTTCCTGGGCGGACATTTCTCTCTCCCTCCCCTCTGCCAGCCCATTTTATGGGATTTGTAATAAAATACTCTAAATGGCTTACTTAACGGGTCAACCTTTTTTTTCTTCCCTGGTATAATATCAAAACTGCAATTGCCAGCACATTTCAATACACCAAGAGGGAATAGTAGAAATTTACAGCTAATGAAATATTGAGGAGGGCGATTACCTAATCTGCTCCTGGGGACTTGGCAGCCAGGCACACGATAGCTGAGTGCTGTGCTGTCACTGGAGTTTTTCGGGGTATAAAAACTTGCAACATTTTGTTGCAGCGTGGAGCCCTGCAGTTCAGGGTTCCAGGGGCTCCGCTCCATCCCTCCTCCCCAGTTTTATGTTTCCGTCATAGCAGTCAACAATCCGTGAACCCTGGAAACATTTAGGGGCCCACCAGACACTTCCTGTGTGTGTGTGTGTGTGTGTGTGTGTGTTCTGCAACAACTGAATATTATTGCAGCTCAGCTTGGTAGAACATGAGATTCTTAATCTCCTTGTCATGGGTTCGAGCCCCACATAGGGCAAAAGATTCATGCATTAATAACAATAATAATTTTATTATTTATAGCCCGTCCATCTGTCTGGGTTTCCCCAGCCACTCTGGGAGGCTTCTGGATGATATAAAAATGTAATAAAACGTCGAACATTCAGGGGGGTTGGACTAGATGACCCTTGTGGTCCCTTCCAACTCTAGAGTTCTATGATTCTATGAATTGATGCAATAATAGTGCTTAAGTGGTGGGTTTATACTGGATCATCCTGCTTCATTAGTCATTCCGTGATGCTTCCCAGTGCTGCTGTATTATTGCCAGTGATTTTTCAAGAAAAAGAGATGTCAGAACTCACCATGAACACCTCCCATGTTCTCTTATAATGGCAATGGCATCCACCTGAGAGGGGCTGGAACTGAGTTTCAGTAAGTTCTGGCTGAAAAAAAAGCCTCAATTATTGCCATCTGGAGGGGATCTTTTGCCCTACAGTGCAACAATCCCGTGTATGGGAAATGCACCCGGAAGACCAAAAGCTGTATCGAGGAGTTAATGATCTGACATGGTTACCCTTCCTGCCTCTGTTCCTTCCCCCTCACATGCTCTTGCTAAGTTTTTGGATGGTGTGAGAACAGCCTTCAATGTCCTGAGAACATTGGGAGGAGGTGAAGACCCCACACAGCTGCCTTAATCAGCTGTGGAGGATAATGCTGGCTACCTTCTTTGATGTTGGACATTGTTTTGGGAAAGTGAGGCATTAGGAGGGGGTGCCTAATGGATGATCTGCACGTAGCCAGTCTTGGAAGCCACACAGGCTATCTGTAAAATCGGACGGTTTGGGCAGAGTTTCTTTGAAGTTTGTGCACAGACTGATCAGCCACAGGGCCGTGCAAACTGAGGCTACTGGGGGAGTCGCTTTGCCGCTTCTTGAGGGCTTCCAAGTGGCAGATTGAAGTGCTTGCTTGGTATGTACGCATTGCCTGCTGTTTTGGAACAAAACCTGTAATCTTCTCACCCATTTGTATATTTTTTATTGCTTCTGAACCTTACCTTTCTCACCCTGATCTGGCCACAGTGATCCGTGCGACGGTCACCTCCAGGCTTGATTATTGTAACTTGTTCTACGCAGGGCTGCCCTTGAAGCTGACCCAGAAACTCCAGCGGGTGCAGAATGCCGCGGCGAGGCTCCTTACAAGGTCCTTGCTGTGGGATCACATTCATCCAGCGCTTTACTAGCTGCACTGGCTCCCGGTGGAGTACAGGGTCAGGTTTAAGGTGCTGGTTTTGACCTTTAAAGCTCTATGTGGCCTAGGACCCACATACCTACGGAACCGCCTCTCCTGGTATGCCCCGCAGAGGACCTTATGGTCCACAAATGACAACATTTTGGAGGTCCCAAGTCACAAGGTGGTTAGGGCCAGGGCCTTTTCAGTACTGGCCCCAACAAGGTGGAACGCTCTGTCACAAGAGACAAGGGCCCTGCGGGACTTGACATCTTTCCACAGGGCCTGCAAGACAGAGCTGTTCCACCTGGCCTTTGGTTTGGACTCAGTCTGACCCTTATGTTTCCTTCCCCTTATGGTTTTGACTTTTAAAACGAGGCTGCATTTTAAATGGCATTTTAACCTGTATTTTAAATTGTTTTTTCTTTCTTATTATGTTTTTCTCAAATTTTATTGGTGTTAGCTGCCCTGAGCCTGGGTCTGGCAGGGGAGGGCGGGGTATAAATAAAATTTATTATTAGTAGTATTATTATTATTATTTAAAAGAACCACCTTGCCTTTGGTAAGACAGCTGGACAACCTCCCCACCCTGCTACGAACATTTATGGGATGAAGATTCAGGACAGATGAAGGAATGTTCTTCTTTAATCAGTTTGTACTTAAACTATTTGGGACGCGGGTGGCGCTGAGGGTAAAACTTCAGCGCCTAGGACTTGCTGATCATAAGGTCGGCAGTTCGAATCCCTGCGGTGAGGTGAGCTCCCTTTTCTCGGTCCCAGCTCCTGCCCACCTAGCAGTTCGAAAGCACCCTTAAGTGCAAGTAGATAAATAGGTACCTCTATATAGCAGGAAGGTAAACGGCGTTTCCGTGTGTGGCGCTGGTGCTGGCTCGCCAGCTGCAGCTTCGTCACGCTGGCCACGTGACCCGGAAGTGTCTTCGGATGGCGCCGGCTCCCGGCCTCTTAAGTGAGATGAGCGCACAACCCTAGAGTTGGACACGACTGGCCCGTACGGGCAGGGGTACCTTTACTTAAACTATGCAGCTCACTCCCAGAGGAGACAGCAATGCTCAACAACCTAGATGGCTTTAGAATAGGGATATCCAACTCCCAAGAGACTGCGATCTACTCCCACTATGAAAAAACTGCCAGTGATCTACCCATTGGATTGACCAAAGTTGTTGAGCTTAATTGCTAAAAACTGGAAAAAAGAAATTGTGCCAACAAAAAAGGAATGGCAAGACAAACTGTGTTTGCATATTGAATCAGTATACAAAGAGTATACTGAACTGGCTAGATTAACAGAGGCAGTTAGAGATCACACTAGATAAGAGTTTCAAAAAGCATGGGGGAAATGCAGAGAATACTTCACAAAACAGTGCCCTAAAATACACACCTGGACTTGTTTTGATTAATGTCTGCAGGAGACTTTGTGGATATTTAAGTTATAATTAGAAAAATCTTAACAATTATTCATAAAGGAAGCAGCTTATAAGAAGTAAATAAGGAGGCCAGATACAGGATAAAGGAAGTCTTTTATCTGGTTGTTTGTATTGTTGTATGTTATGCTTATTGTATTTCTGTTTTGGGGATGGGTGGGGGGTTTATGTAATGTTGTAAATAAAATTTCCAATAAAAATTAAAAACAAAGTTGTTGAGCTTTTATGGAGGGGTATCAACCAGGATCACACGATCAACCAGGATCGACCAGGGACGCCCCACAATCAACCAGTAGATCACAACCAACCTGTTGGACATGCCTTCTTTGGAAGATGATGAAACCAGTGGAGGACAAGGCTCCCAGTGACTACTACTCATGAGGGCTGCCCGCACAGCGGGAGACAGTAATGCTTCTGAAGACCAGCTGCTAGAAACCACAGGAGAGGAGGAGAGGATAGTGCCCTTGTGCTTTCAGGCTTCCTATCTGGTTGGCCACTGCGGGAACAAGGTGCTGGACTAGATGGGCCACTGGCCTGATCTTCTTATACTTTCAAGATGTGCTCACAATGTGCATGTTCAGCACTGAGGAGAAACCACTGCTCTGCCAGTCAGGATCCCTGATTGTCCAGGATTCCCACACAGGTGGGGGAGCACTCTGTGCATGCCTGTGTCCCTGTCTGCATATTGGACGCTTCTCAGTTGCAGGCCTGTCCATGTTTCCTGTTGTGAACATTACTAGAGGGACACAGAGGCAATTATCAGCAGCATCCATAATGTGCAGGCAATACAGGAACCGACTATTGCATGAGCTTATGCAGGGGATTCCCCAACCTGATGCCTTCCAGATGTTCTGGTGGCTGCACAGCTCTGCCGGCTAGCGGTAATGGGAGTTGTGGCTCAAATCATCTTGAGGGCACCAGTTTGGAGAAGAGTGATTCAAGGAGAGGGATGACGTCACCGCAGGAACTGGGGAGAAAGACAGCAATGCGCTCTTAATTACATCTTGTCATCTAGGCTTGATGGTTCCTTCCTGTTCTTCCCTCTGAAAGTCTTAGTCTAACTTATTTTTCTTTTTAAAAAAAACTTTCTAATGATAGAGACCATCCATGACCTATCTAGTTCGTGATGCGCAACCTGCAATTTCCTGGTTTTAATTTTCTTCTCTTTGCTTCTGCGGAGGCCAGTTGCTATAACCAGTGGCACAATTATATTTAACAGGTCCTTCCCCACCTCCTTCTTGACCAGGAAACACATTCTTTGCAAACTGCTGCCCCCTCACCTTCAACCATCTTTCCAGGACCGTGTGCCATTGTTGTGTGAAAGTTAGACTCCAGTATGCTGGTGAAGTCTTTGTCCATGGAATTTTCTTGGCAGGGATACTAGAGTGGCTTGCCAGTTCTTGCTCCAGGTGGATCACGTTTGGTCAAAACTCTCCACTATGACCTGTCCATCTTGGGTGCCCTGCTCGGCATAGTTCATAGCTTCTCTGAGTTATTCAAGCCCCTTCGCCATGGCAAGGCAGTGATCCATGATGACCAGAGCACGCCAGGCACTCCTGTCTTCCACTGCCTCTCGCAGTTTGGTCAAACTCATGCTGGTAGCTTCGAGAACACTGTCCAACCATCTCATCCTCTGTCGTCCCCTTCTCCTTGTGCCCTCAATCTTTCCCAACATCAGGGTCTTTTCCAGGGAGTCTTCTCTTCTCATGAGGTAGCCAAAGTCTTGGAGCCTCAGCTTCAGGATCTGTCCTTCCAGTGAGCACTCAGGGCTGATTTCCTTAAGAATGGAGAGGTTTGATCTTCTTGCAGTCCATGGGACTCTCAAGAGTCTCCTCCAGCACCAGAATTCAAAAGCATCAATTTTTTGGTGATCAGCCTTCTTTATGGTCTAGCTCTCACTTCCATACATCACTACTGGGAAAACCATAGCTTTAACTATACTGACCTTTGTTGGCAAGGTGATGTCTCTGCTTTTTAAGATGCTGTCTTGGTTTGCCATTGCTTTCCTCCCAAGAAGCAAGCGTCTTTTAATTTCGTGACTGCTGTCACCATCTGAAGTGATCACAGAGCCCAAGAAAGTAAAATCTCTCACTGCCTCCATTTCTTCCCCTTCTATTTGCCAGGAGGTGATGGGACCAGTGGCCATGATCTTAGTTTTTTTTGATGTTGAGCTTCAGACCACTCTTGGAAACAGTATATACCAGGAGGACTTTTGGGGGTGGCCTGGCCAAGCTCTTCTCATCTTATGTTCTTAGAAGATGATACATTGGCTGAAATCTAAGAGCATCAAAGTATCTGGAAAGCCAAATTATTATTGGCATTGACATATCATTTGAGCTCCTGCTGGCTGGCTGCTGGCCAATCAGCTGGCTTTCCCAGTCTCTCTGCTACTGTTGGTTTGAGGCAGCCCTTTGTGGCAAGTTACGTTGTTGGAGAGATTCCCTGATGTGCCTGATGTGTCGCAGGAGCATTACTGCCATCAGAGCTGAGCTGGCTTGGATTTATTGATCTTTCAGTCAAGGATTCAGCAAGCCTCTGCTCCAGTCTATCTTTTCGTTCCAAACTTTTCCATGCTACAGCAAGAGTTTTGAAATGTTGCTGGGCGTTTCTCGATAATTATATATATATATATATATATATATATATATATATATATATATATATAATTATTGATACACAATAGAGTAAGCTCCTGTTGCTCCATCCCAGCTCCTGCCAACCTAGCACTTCGAAAGCACACCAGTGCAAGTAGATAAAGAGGTATCGCTGCGGTGGGAAGGCAAGTGGCATTTCTGTGCACTCTGGCACTTGTCACGGTGTCCTGTTGCACCAGAAGCAGTTTAGTCATGCTGGCCACATGACCCAGAAAGCTGTCTGTGGACAAACGCCAGCTCCCTTGGCCTGAAAGCGAGATGAGCACCACAACTGCATAGTCGCCTCTGACTGGACTTAACTGTCCAGGGGTCCTTTGTCTTATTATTGCATCACAAATTTCAAAAGCAGTTCCGAGTTACAACAGATCAGCAGCCATCTTGCATTGTTATAAGGTAAAGGTAAAGGGACCCCTGACCATTAGGTCCAGTCGTGGCCAACTCTGGGGTTCCGGCGCTCATCTCGCTTTACTGGCCAAGGGAGCCGGCGTACAGCTTCCGGGTCATGTGGCCAGCATGACTAAGCCGCTTCTGGCAAACCAGAGCAGTGCACGGAAACGCCATTTACCTTCCTGCTGGAGCAGTACCTATTTATCTACTTGCACTTTAATGTGCTTTTGAACTGCTAGGTTGGCAGGAGCAGGGACCAAGCAACGGGAGCTCACCCGTTGTGGGGATTTGAACTGCCAACATTCTGATCGGCAAGTCCTAGGCTCTGTGGTTTAACCCACAGCACCACCTGCGTCCCTATTGTTATAAGAGGCACAGCCTTTTTGCACTCCAGTATCCTGTCATTGTCAGAAGCCTTGTTCTACGGAATGCTGCATCTAGCATTGAAAATAGATTCTATTTCTGGGCATTGGCCTAGCAAAGCGGGCCTTCAATTAGGGACCTTCACACAGGTGGAAAAAAGCAATAAGATGTTTTCCAGTGCAGTGAGCACTTCAATTTCATGGGCTGCTTTCACAAGGGAAAGTTATAAGCCAGAGCTGTCGAGTAATATTGCCCAGGGCTCGTATCAGTCTCCCCAGAGATCCCTGAACTGCCCTTTGTTAGCCCTTCCAAATCTAACATATATTATTCAACCAACTTCAATGCTGGAGACTTAGTAGCCTACGGCATTTGCCAACGTGAAACTCTTCACTCCTTCCCCAAAATTCCCCTCTAAATTAGGCTGAAAATGATGGTAAATAAACAAACAGTAGGACGGACAGTTCCACTTCAGACTACAGGTGGGGGAAATCCTGTTTTTGAATGCTCCTCTGATTTGAAAAAACAACCCCAAAAAACAGATGAACAGTAGCTCCTGGCAAGTAGAAGAGGAGGAAGCAAGTTCAGCTCTGTTTTCCCCACTGATGTGCTACCTTTATGCGTGTAGGGAGTTTTGGGGGTTTATTTTAAAAAACAACAACCCAGGGAGAATTCAAAAATGGTATTCTGTCGCCTGTGTCAGAAGTAGAGCAATCCACTTTCTCATCTCAACTTGACTGGGTGTGTATTCATTTCTTTGAATTTATATATTGCTTAATGCTGTAGTTTCTAAACTGTGTACAATAGGGATACAACATACATCATGAAATCAGTTAAGATTAACCATAGTAAAAAGGTAAAGGGACCCCTGACCAGTGGCGAATGACTCTGGGGTTGTGGTGCTCAACTCGCTTTACTGGCAGAGGGAGCTGGTGTTTGTCCGCAGACAGTTTTTCTGGGTCATGTGGCCAGCATGACTAAGCTGCTTCTGGCGAACTGGAGCAGTGCATGGAAACACTGTTTACCTTCCTGCTGGAGCGGTACCAATTTGTCTACTTGCACTTTGATGTGCTTTCGATCTGCTAGGTTGGCAGGAGCAGGGACCGAGCAACGGGAGCTCACCCCGTTGCGGGGATTCGAACCGCCGACCTTCTGATCTGCAAGCCCTAGGCTCTGTGGTTTAACCCACAGTGCCACCCGCGTCCCATTAACCATAGTATCAGGGGGAAAAACTCACTTAAAATACAAAGTTAGTAATAGGGCATCTCTTACAGGGGATGTGCAAAGACATATGGGGAGACTGCAGGATCAGACCCATGGCCCATCTACTTCAGCCTCCTTTCCTCACAGTGGCCAACCAGATGCCTATGGGAAAACACAAGCAGGACTCGAACACAGAATCACTCTCCCCTTCTGCGGTTTCCAGCATTGCTGTCTCCAACTTTGCAGAGCCTTCCTGACTAGTAGCCATTGTTATCTTTATCCTACACAAATTTTTCCAGTCCTCTTTTTAAGCCTTCCAAGTTGGTGGCCTCCTGCAGAAGCGAGTTCCATAGTTGAATCTTTTGCTGCATGCACAAGCTTTGAGTCTGGCAGAAGTCTTCAGCGGACAAATGAGCTCCACGATATTCCATACAGATACTGCACGCTCCAAGCCCGTAAAAGCCCATTGTCTCGCCTCTGTTGCATCTTTCGACTTTCATTTCTTATGTTCTGAATTTTTGTTTGTCTTCCGTCTCTTCTGAGGATATCAGCAGGGGGTTAATGTGATTCTTCTACAGAGTTGGGCTTCCTTAATTAAAACAACAACAACAGCCCCAAAGACGAACTGGTTGCCTTTTCCTTGCTTGTGTGACTGTACTTATTATTTTCTAGCTCCTGCTGTTATCTCCAGCAATCAGATCCAAGAAGATGATCTGATGCTGTATTTGCATCCGGACAATACTTTAGGGAGACTGTTTTTCTTTTGTCAGAATGAGGGGAGGGGAGGTTCTCTAGGCTGATTCATACTTGCATCTCGAGCACTGCAACATCACGGTTCTTTTGCTCATTTAGCGTTTGGTTGGAGTTTTAGCGCATGCAAGGAAGGTGAAATTGTGCCTCCTTGCCCACCCACAATGCATTGGGGAGGGGGATAATAATTGGGTGCTGTTCAGTCCTAGTCCTGATTGTTAGTTTCTGTTTGCCACTGTGCAGTGCCCTTGGAGTCACAAGACTCTTTTTTGCATTCCAGAGACATTCCAGACTGTTGGAAGTCTCACGGAAGACGGATGTGACGTTACTGGTTTCCTGTTCCTTTGTTGTTCAGTTGCTCTCTGCTTTCACAGAGAGAGGATGTTTCTTTTCTGTCTGCGTAGCTAGAAATAAAACTCTTAGTGATGTAGCTCATAAATCTCATCACTCCTGCTGCTTTGAAACTCTGCTGAATGGGAATGTGATTGGAGCCTTATCAGAGGCTCAGGTCGTTAATTATCATCAGAGGAGAGAAGGAAGGCTCAACCGGAGGAGTCGCTCGGACGAATGCAGGTTCTGACACTGCTTAGATCCACATGATTTCCAGCAACTGGCATTCGGACGCGCACATTGCTTGAGAACAGCATGGGTAGAAGAACGTCATTGTGGCTAGATGCCATAGGTGCCAACCTGGGGCCCTGGGTGCCTGAGCACCCACAAAATTCCCCAGGAAGGGGCCGGGCACCCACAAATTTTGATGCCAGGGCCATGCATGCTGCATGGCACCCACGGCCTTGAGCACTCACGGTCGTGGGGCCAAGATGGCACTCCTGCTAAATGCCATGTTGCAGACAAAATGGCCAAAGGTGACCACAGATTTCCCAGCCCTGGTCTAGGGAAATTGGTCCCTCAGTCCTCAGTATCTAAGTGAATTATGTACAGTGGTGCCTCGGGTTACAAACACCTCGGGTTACAAACACTTTGGGTTCCAGACTCCGCTAACCCAGAAATAGTACCTTGGGTTAAGAACTTTACCTCAGAATGAGAACAGAAATCGTGCGGTGGCAGCGGGAGGCCCCATTAGCTAAAGTGGTACCTCAGGTTAAGAACGGTTTCAGGTTAAGAACGGACCTCCAGAAAGAATTAAGTTCGTAACCAGAGGTTCCACTGTATATAGGTATATAAAATGTATATATATAGAGAGAGAAACAATATTTCAATTGAACAAAATAAAATGGAAATAAAAAGTGAATAACCAATAAAATATAATGAAGTAAAAAAGTATATTATATCACTATGTATGCAAAATTCCATATGTGCTTGTCTAGTACAGTCATATCTCATGTTACGTTTGCTTCATGTTACGTTATTTCGGGTTACGTCCTGCGGCGACCTGGAAGTACCGGAAAGGGTTACTTCTGGGTTTCGCTGCTCGCGCATGCGCAGAAGCTCAAAATGACGTCAAAACGCATGCCTAGAATCGCAACCTGCACATGCACAGACGCACCGCTGTGGGTTGCGCTCTTTTCATGTTGTGAATGGGCCTCCGGAACGGATCCCGTTCGCAACCAGAGGTACCACTGTATATAGGTATATAAAACGTTATTATTATCGAAATACATATATGATTATTTATAACCTGCTATATTTTTTATGAATGCATTCCAAGTATCGCTTAACTTGTCTGTACAAAGTCTACACCCATAAGCAATCCGTTCATAAGCTTCAATTGTTGTCATAACCTCAATCCATTGATTGAAGAGGACCACAGATTTATCTTTCTAGTGCATCAATATCAGTCTTTTGACCATAGTAAAGGCATGAAGGATCCATTTATGTTATCCATTTGTCAGATTCCATATTGTATGTATGTAATTCTAAAGAATATTTTCCTCTGAAATGTTTAACTCTTTCTGCACAGTCGTGTTAACAGAATCCAATACTTTCTCCCAAAAATTATTAAGCGAAGGACATTGTAAAAACATGTATTTCAAAAAACTTTCAAAGAAGCATTATCCTCATTATATCTCCAACCATATGCTGTCTTAGACAGTCCTTTTCTATATAAACATAATGGAATCCAGTAAATTTGAAATATTATTTTCTGTTGTAGAGGTCATAGTTTCAGATCCACAGATGCCTTTGTTACAGAAGCTAAAACACTTTTCCACTGTCTAGTTGACAAAGGAACCTCCAATTCTTTGTTCCACTCATTTCTTAAAATCTGCAAATTGAATTGATTCGTTGATACCAGATATCTATAACAAGTAATCATAGGCTTTTTAGTTTCAAAAGATTTGACCAATTGTTCCAATATCTCTGATATCTCAGAAGCTGTAAAAGCTGCCAATCCGAACAAAGTAAATGTTGCAACTGCAAACTGGGCTGCATTCGATAGATGATATTTATCTCTTAAGGCAGTCTACAGTCATACCTCGGAAGTTGAACAGAATCCATTCCGGAAGTCCATTCTACTTCCAAAACATTCAGAAACCAAGGCACGGCTTTGGATTGGCTGCATGAAGCTCCTGCAGCCAATCGGAAGCTGCAGAAGCTGTTCGGGTTCCATAGAAAGTTCACAAACCGGAACACTCACTTCTGGGTTTGCAGCGTTCGGGAGCCAAAACACAAGGCGTTTGGGATCCAAGGTATGACTGTACATGTAAAATTCATCTGCCTCATCTACCAGTTGGTTCGAAGTCAGTATACCTGCTTCCATCCAGTTTTTCCATAGTACCATCTTTTTTAAATAAATAAATAAATTAAATTTGAGTTTCCACAAAGTCAATTTAGCAACTAAGTGAACTTGACTTTTATGAAGATGCATCCCGACTGTCCTGTATTTGTCCATTGTTTCTCTCATCTCCTTCCACCATTGGATTGTTCTTGAGGCGGCTTTCCAAGTTGGAAGGCAGTCAAAGTAGCAATTAACATGTCATAGGGTTTCATTTTTTCCCGTGGAAAATTCCTTTCTCACATATTGTTCTTGGCTGGAGACATTCAGAACGCTTTTCTCTTTTGCACATTACTGCCCTTTCCTTTGGGATCAGGTGCTTTCTCCAGTATATTTCTCCATTAAATTGCACACATATGACCCAAATACATGTCCTGTGCATTAGTAACTCCCATTGATGGCAGTGGGTCTAATTTCTGAGCAGGCGTGCATAAAATTGTACTGTGGTTCATGAAGCAGAAATTAAAATAAGGCAGCCACACTAAGCAGGCTTACTACAGGGTAAGTTATTCTCGGGATGCCTTTCTACAATTCCACTGGAGAATATAAGGCTTCTCTGGAGTAAGTACACTAACAGCCAAATTGGTGGCACGAGTTGAGCTGGTGGAACGCCAGCCTTTAATCTCACGTGGGGGGTTTTTTGCACGAGGAAAAGCAGATGTTCTTTGACAAAATGATAAAATAATGGTTTCTCTGGGACTCGACAGTACAAATCTCCCTTAAGTTGTTCAGAAAGCTACAGCTGATCCATTCATATCTGCCGAAAACACTGGGTCTCCAAGGCCCCCAGGATGAAAAGGCAGTTTATATATACAGCCTTGCTATTACTTAGCCAAATTCTCGTACAAATGTCAGAGCTAGCTTGGACCTGATACATTACAAAACATCTTCCTGGTGTGCCAAGCATTGCAGGAAAGGAGACAGGTGCCACTGAATTCGGTATAGTTCAGCTGCAAAGCTAGTCTTTAGGGCAACATTCTGGACATGCATGTCTACTCTGAATGAAGTCCTATTGAGTTTGAAAGGATTTACTTCCAGGTATTTGGGAGGCTGATCAGAACCTCCCTTTTAAAGAAATTTCTTGATGGGTAGCTCTGTTAGCCTTTTGCAGCAAAGAGCAACAACAGCAGAACCTTGTGGCATTTTAAAGACGAGCAAATTTATTGTGCCGTAAGCTTTTGGCAGTTCGGTTTATCAGCTTTGGTGTTATGCTGAGTTACAGGTGTGCATGTTTTTTTTTTGGGGGGGGGGTTGGTGGCAGGAGAAGGGGGGTTGTAAACTGCAAGGTCAGAGGGAAATGGAATGCAGAGAAATGCAGGCAAAGATAATTACCGTATTTTTCCGTGTATAAGACGATGCTTTTTTGCTTTTCTAAAGGCAAAAATGGGGTGTTGTCTTATACGCGGCTAGTGACTGCAGGGGGGGGGAGGTGCGATTAATGGCAGCAGCAAGCAGGAGATTGGCAGCGGCGATAGGGCGGGTGATTGGTGGCTGTGGCAAGGCAGGCAGGCGATTGGCGGCTGCAACAAGTGGGCGGGTCGTCTGTTAGTGGCTGCGAGCGGGCAGACAATTGGGAACTGTGGCAAGGTGTGCGATCGGCAGTGGCTGTGGCAAGCGATTGGCAGTGGTGGGCAGGTAGGTGAGGAATTGGCGGAAGTGACCTCACCCCCACCCCAAAACTAAACAACTTAATTTCTAAATTTTGGGTTAAAAAAAAATAGGGGTTGTCTTATACATGGGGGCGTCTTATGCATGGGAAAATACGGTACATAATTAACAGTTGACTGTGAGGGGAGAGACTCCATCAGGCAAGGCCTCCTTCCACCTGCCTTGCCCCACCCTCTGTGTTATGTACTGAAGTTCTCACCCTGGGCCAGCAGGGGGATACTGTATATAGTTCAGGTCCACATATGCAAATAAGGGATTGAAAGTGACGTTCAGTGATTGGATAGTTACAGAAAATGGTTACTGTTGCGTTGTAACTGAGCTCTATATAAGCAGGCTGGCTGAACCCTTCAGTTCAGTTCTGTTCTGGCCTGTGAATAAACAAGAGCTGTTTGAAGAATCGCTGTGTCATCTGATATGTTCACCCACAACTTAACACTCTGCTTCTCAATGTGTATTGTATTGTTTTATGTACTGTGGCTTGCCGTGTTTTATTGATTATAGTTTAGATATTATTGTAACTGTTGAGTGGATTTCTGTTTAACTTTTATATGTTGATATTATTATTTTACACTATTCTAATGGTTGTTGAATGTTCCTTTTTTGATGGAGGTTGCCTATTTTAAAGTTATGTTTTATTATCACATTTTTGTATTGCGTTAGATTGTTGTAAGATGTACAATTTTTGTTTCTTCAGCTTGTAAACCCCCTTGAGTATTGTAAGATAGAAAGGCGGTCTACAAATTAAAAATGATGAAAATGATGAATGATAATAAAACAGCTGATGGTAACATTGATGCCCTGTCAGGGGTAAACTGATTGACATATGTAAAGTGATAAAAACCCGTTGCCTCAGTCCAGCCCACAATTATTACATTGGATCCCTTGCTGTATAGCAACATGTACAGTGGCGTAGCGTGGGTTGTCAGCACCCGGGGCAAGGCAAGTAATTTGCGCCCCCTAACCCGTGGATTTGCGCCCCCTAACCCATGGATTTGCCCTAACCCCAGATGTTGCGCCCGGTGCGGCCCGCCCCCCCTGCACCCCCCACGCTACGCCACTGAACATGTAGGTTGTCTCACATTCACAGACTCTCTTTGAGGTTCCTCAGCTCCAGAAAGGCCACTCTGAGGTCATTTACTGAGTGCCCTAGGGGGCTGAAATGCCCTCTCACTAGCTTTGAAATAGTGCCATTTCTTCCTAAGGAATTTTTTTTATGACCACTTTTACTACAACCGACTGTTTTCATGCTTTGTGCTGTTGTTTTATCTCACCATTTGTCTCTGATTTTATTATTCTCCTTTATTATTTTGCATTTTATCTTGTTTGTTGCAAGCACTTCATAGCCGCCACCCCCTCAATTGTTTTAATGCCCCCACAATCATAATTGCGCTAATACATTTTTTCTCCCACACTGGTGCACTTTTAGTGTGTGTCCTTGTCTATACATACCGAGCAAATGCACACATATAAACAGAATATATGTCGGGGCTTTATAACTCAGAGTTATCATGGCATATGATGGGGTGAGATATAAAGTTGTACCAGGGAGATTTAGTACAGTAGCTAGGTGAGAGACCAAGAAAGTTCAGAATCAGAGAATTATTACAGAAGAGTAATAATCGAAGTTAAAGCGATCTATTCCAAGGTGAGAACAGAAAGCTAGAACTAGATGAGCCTTTGGCTGGATCCAACAGGGTTTTCCTCATGTTCTTATTTAAAACATTCCCCACCCCATTCAAATATCACTTAGCAGATCCTAACCTATTCCTCTTGCCCCAGTTTTTACATCTTACACTCCCCATGTAGCGTTATCTGACTGCATCCTCCAGGAGTGATTTAACAGTGGATCAGGTGCAAATCAGTAGATAACAGCCTTTGGACTGTTGTGTAAGCAATTGTGAGGTTGTTTTTTTTTTTAGGTCAAGGTATAAAAAGGTAAAGGTAAAAGACCCCTGGATGGTTAAGTCCAGTCATCTCGCTTTCAGACTGAGGGAGGTGGTGTTTGTCCATGGACAGCTTTCTGGGTCATGTGGCCAGAATGACTAAACCACTTCTGGCGCAATGGAACACCGTGTCAGAAACCAGAGCGTATGGAAACGCTGTTTACCTTCCCGCTGGAGCAGTACCTATTTATCTACTTGCACTGGTGTGCTTTCAAACTGCTATGTTGGCAAGACCTGGGACAGAGCAACAGGAGCTCATCCTGTTGCAGAGTTTTGAATTGCCAACTTTCTGATTGGCAAGCCCAAGAGGCTCAGTGGTTTAGACCACAGCGCCAACCATGTCCCTAGGTCAAAGTATAGTTGCATTCGTGGCTGCAGTTGTGTTGAACTTCAGAGGGTCTTACTTTGAAGGAAAGCATGTGCAGGATTGGCCTGTCCTTCTTGTGTCCTGGTTGTGGGTTTCCCGAAGTAATCTGGTATACAAAGATTAAAAAGAGAAACTACATAGCTCAAAGCAACAAGGAGCCCATTTTCCAGCAGTTCTGCTCTGCAGCTTTGTTATTCAGATTTAGCACCATCTGTTTCGATTTTGAATTTTTTATAGGCGAGCACTATTGATTGCCATTTCATAGATTTTCCTGGACAATGCCAAAGTGGATTCGACACCATCATCCTTTCCTACAGAGCGAGAACTGAATTTGTTATCCATTGATACTTCTTGAATCCATTATTTGTTTCCATGTGCTCATCCTTTTGGGAAAGCATGCAGTTTGGGGGAACAGACCTAACAGAACATGATGTATCCAACGTTCATTACAGTAGTGGTTTGTGGGAGTTGTTTTTTTTTTTTTTTTTAAAAAAGTGGATCTTTTTATGAATCCCTCCTTTCTTACCTAGCGAATTACATGCAGTCCAATAGGGCAATTAGTAAATGTGATTAGGCTGTCCAAATTCTAATGGGAGCCATGTGTCATCTGCAAAGTTGTTTATCCTCCTTCCTGCAGTCCATTAGACCCCTGCAGTCCATTAGACACTCCACCCTCTCTCATTATTAGCCGCCCCTTGTTATTAAAGGATGGCTGCCTAGATAAGGGGTGGGGGGAAAAAGCGTGAAGACAAATAGCACAGATTTCTGGTACAAAGAAGTGGCTTTGAAATGAAAAGTGGGACAAAGACTTGGCAGAAGCAGCCTCAGGTTAGAACTCAGAAGAGTTCTAACGTTACAATGTGTTATGTTCAGATGCATTCAGCTGGGTTTTTCTTTCAGCCTCATTAGAAAAAAGGGAAACCTCTCTTTTAGCATAATTGGATGGCCCACATCTTGGGCCCACTTTATCACTGAAGCCTTAACCTCCTCATCCATTACTTCGTAGTCTAAAAGAAGTCTATACATTTTTGCGATGATTTTGGTTTTACTATTCAGTAGTTCTCTTTCAAATCTTATCTGCTTATCCTGTCTGAACACTTCATTCACCCGGAAGTAATCTAGCCAACTAGAAAAGTGATCTTTTATTTTCCCATAGCTTATCAATATTAGTTGACCCTCCTCCTCCCTTAATATTGTGTTATACGTTATCCAGTTCTCTTTGATGTTGTTGTTGTTGTTGTTTTAACAGTGACTGCTTTTAGTGCAGAGTTCCATCTTGGGATTTTATGTTCCAAATATCTTTTGTATTTTTCCCATAACTTATATATAGCATTTCTTATTATATGATTTGAAAAACTCCTATGCACCTTTATTTTCCCATAATTAAGATAGCCATGCCACCCAAAACGGGTGTCATGACCTTCTAGATCGAAAATATCCCAGTTTTTTAATAACCTTCTTGCTGCTGACATCTCCTTCCCCCTTGCCACAGCTTGCAACCATAGTCAGCTCATTGGTCATCTGGTTTCACTGATGAACATTTGGTGGTTTGGAATCTGATTCGGTAGCTCTCCCTCTGAGTCTGAGCTACAGCTGTCAGTCTGCATCTTCTCCCTTGAACTCCCCCCTCCCTTCTCCTTGTTCTCGGCACTCAGGCTTCTACTGCAAATTGGCTGGTCCTCCCCCCTTCCACATTCCTGCCTAATTCCCTCCACCCATCTCTCCACAATCTCCCCCTCTGTCATCAATGGAACGCAGCTGACAGTAGCTATCTGCTTGGATGGAGGATGGAGACAGATGTGCAGTGTTTTTTTTCTGCAGCTGCAATGTAGCCTACTGTACTCAGTTAGAGCTCTAACTTGTTGTAACCTTAGATCATGTGATGAAGGTATTGGGTTGCAAAATCTCCATTTTGAAGGGAGTTGCCTTTGAATCGTTGTATCCCAAACTCAGTGGAATGAGGATGTGAAATGAAGGGAAAGTAAACAGCCTAAGGGCAATGAAGGCTATGAAGAGAGAGAGAGACCTTTGCTTATAGGTCTGTTTGGAGTATTTCAAATTTTCTAAGATGCTGAACCTGTGCTGGATAGCACCAGACATTGTATGGGTATTAATATGGGTCCATTTGATGTTTTAATTCTGTTTTGAAGCCTATTGCCAGTAAAAGTCTGAATAATCTTCCTAGGGTCTTGGGCAATGCTTTATTTACAAAAGGAGTCAGTTCCTATGCTTCCAGTTGCTCCAAACTGAGCAACATTAATATCTGCAACAGTGACTGACCGCCAGGGATTGTTTATATGGCTGGGTTTGAGTTAACGGGATGATTTGCAGTACCTCTGAAAGATCCAGCAGTCGCGAATTGATGAGCGCTGAGGGGAAGATTCTTGACAAGGCCCAATGTCTGTGAGGTGATTGGCGCCATGAGGTGGGACCATTTGGCAACAAGGAGGTTTCCTAAAAAGAAGAATGAACGAGCGTCATCATAAACACTCTGCCTGTAATTAACGGAGGCAATTAACTCAGGCATGTGGCTGTGTATGTGTGTGCCACATGGGATGTGTCTGAGGCCTTTATCTTGCATAGTAATGATTCACTAACAGCACCTCTTGGCTTAGGTCTCTCTGAGCAATTGCCACCCGTTAATTAAGAAAGCCTCTAGGCACCCAGGCGAGCTCGCTAAATGTTTCATCTTTAGCAGGGGGGCAGGAAAGAGCGAGGCTTAGATGCAACCTGGGACCCCAAAGCACGTAGAGCACCACGCAGGAAATGTAAGCCAGATGTCATGGCCCCCTATTTTGGAGAAGCATCTCATGAGTGCTTTATCAAGTGTTAGTTGGGAACTAATAAGCCAGTTGGCAGTGAAACGCCAAATTGGAAGCAATTAGGAGAGGCAAATCAAAATGTCTGGAGCAGGAACAGACTGATACTGCTGGGTCAGCTCAGGTCAAGCCCAGTTTTGTCTATCCTAGGGGCGAGATCCTGTGGTCCTACTGATGTTGGTAGACTCCAACTCCCATCAGCCCCAGCCAACGTGGCCAACCTTTATGGATCATAGCTTTTGTAGTCCAGCAAAATCTGGAGGGCAACTGGTTCCCTACCCTGGCAGTAGCTCTACATGGCCTCATCATATGGACTAGAAGCCTGGGGTTTTAAAACTGATGCATTATACTTGCATTAAAGGATGGAGGAGAGAGATCAGTGTGTCTTTTGCACACTGATAGCACTGCCAAAACTATAGAGAAAGTCATCCAGGGAACTACAAAACCAGCACAACTGAAGCAAAAGGGGCTCAGACCATTGGTCCATGTCTGTCAGTATCACTATTAATCAATCAATTAAATTTCTATACTGCCCTTCATCCAAGGATGCCAGGGCAGTTTACAATATAAAAACGCAAAAAAATGCATAACATCACACCGCACAGCTCAGTCAGTAAAGCAAGAGACTTCTAATCTCATGGTTGTGGGTTTGAGCCCCATGCTGCACAAAACATTCGTGCATCACAGGGGGTTGGACTAGATGATCTTCAGGTTCCCTTCCAACTCTAGGGTTCTAGGATTATTAGGGGGGTGCCTTCCTCCATTTTTTTGGGGGGGGGTGCTTCTTGTGTGGGTTGAATGGTCCGAGGACATTCCTTGGTGAGAGGAAGAAGTACCAGGGATGGAGGGTTCAGTTCCTCCCATCCTCGGGTGAGAATCTTGGGTGGGAGGCAGCAACCTGGCTGAGAGGCCAGATCGCTATAGGGAACAGTCCATGTCTGTGATGGATAAGTGGCAATTTGTACTGTTGTACTATCAGTCGATGGATGGGACACAGGTGGCGCTGTGGGTTAAACCACAGAGCCTAGGGCTTGCCGATCAGAAGGTCGGCAGTTCGAATCCCCGCGATGGGGTGAGCTCCCGTCGCTCGGTCCCTGCTCCTGCCAACCTAGCAGTTCGGAAGCATGAAGTGCAAGTAGATAAATAGGTACCACTCCAGTGGGAAGGTAAACGGTGCTTCTGTGCACTGCTGTGGTTCACCAGAAGTGGCTTAGTCATGCTGGCCACAGGATCCAGAAGCTGTACGCCGGCTCCCTTGGCTAATAAAGTGAGATGAATGCCAGAACCCCAGAGTTGTCTACGACTGGACCTAATGGTCAGGGGTCCCTTTACCTTTACTATCAGTGGATAGTTTCATTGTCTCCTCAGTGCTTTTGCGGTACTTATTTTTTTACTGAGCAGAAGGAGTGGTTGAGTGGGCGATATTGGACTGATTCGGTGGATGGTGTGTTTGTCTGATGTTTTTTGGATGTGAGGGCTGAATGGGATGAATGATACTGAATGAGGAGTAGGTACTGAATGAATCGTGTAGATCTAAGACAGATTTGGGCGTGATGCGTATGTGCTCGTGGGATGAGTCTTGTTTTTTATGAGTCAATGCATGCCTTGGAGGAGGGCAGAAGAGGAAGGGAAGCCTTGGCGCCAAAGATGCGGAAACTGTTGCTTGTTTTGGGGGATTTTACTGCTTTTTTGCACTGTGTTGTAGCATTGCTCAATCTTCCATTGCACCACATTATACTGCTCATCTGTTTCATTGACAATGTATAAATCTATCTGCCTCTGTAGCATTTGCTATTTTGTAAACTGCTTAAAAGACCGTCTTTAAGTATTCAACAGTACAGTGGTACCTTGGTTTACGAACTTAATCCGTTCTGGAAGTCCGTTCTTAAACCAAAACCGTTCTTAAACTGAGGCGTGCTTTCCCTAATGAGGCCTCCCACCGCCGGTGCCCTTCCACCGTTCGGATTCCATTCTTAGACCAAGGTAAAGTTTGCAAATTGGGACGCTACTTCCGGATTTGTGGAGTTCGTAAACCAAATACAGTGGTACCTCTGGTTCTGAACGGGATCTGTTCCAGAGGCCCGTTCACAACATGAAAAGAGCGCAACCCGCAGCAGCGAGTCTGCACACGCGCGGGTTGCGATTCACCACTCCTGCACATGCACATGATGTCATTTTGCGCGTCTGTGCATGCGCGAGCGGCGAAACCCAGAAATAACCCTTTCCGTTACTTCCGGGTCATCGTGGGACGTAACCTGAAAGAACGTAACATGAAGTGGACATAACATGAGGTATGACTGTAGTTCGTAAACAGGGCTGTTCTTAAACCGAGGTACCGCTATATATAAATATATGGAAAAATAAAATTTAAATAATAATAAATTATTTGAATGAATTATTTAATGATAAATAAAATCATAGAATCATAGATATCACCTAGAGATCACCTAGTCCAGGCTTCTTTAACCTCGGCCCTCCAGATGTTTTTGGCCTACAACTCCCATGATCCCTAGCTAGTAGGACCAGTGGTCAGAAATGATGGGAATTGTAGTCTCAAAACATCTGGAGGACCAAGGTTGAGGAAGCCTGATCTGATACAAACTCTCTGTGATGCAGGAATATGCAGCTGCCCCATAGTAGGATTGAACCTGCAGCCTTGGCATTATCAGCAGCAATTGAGTTTACCAGCCAATCGGAAGTGTGAGGGAGCTCTGCTAAATTTTTGTCCTTCACCAGATCTTCCCACTCCCAAAGGAGACAAGACCACCTTCCTTTATTTCACAGTCTGTGAAAAGAGTGGCATCAAGGGAGGCATTTTTGCCTAGCCCTCATATAAATCACTTCTAGTGAGGTTATTTTCATGGTTTCAAGGTGGTTCCACAACACGCACCCCTCCGTTGCTTAAGATCTTCCTCGCTTTAGTTTCCGAGGAAACAAGTTTCGTTTTTTAACACTGGAAATTATTTTACACTCTCTCTGGCTGCAATTCTCTTTCTGAGAAGATGTGAATAATGTAAGATGAACCTTCGGACAGGGAGAGTGGTAACTTAGAAAGCACTTGCAGAAAAGATCACGATTCCTGTATTGCAGTGGATAGCAATTACTAATTCATGCATTGGGTCTTGATTAATTCTATACTGTTGGCTTTAACTGGAAATTGAATATTCAGACATTAAAAAAAAAAATCATGGCTTCCATTTCACAATCTCGTCCGACGTTCTGAAATATGCATCACTCAGTCGGGATCAAAGTGTAACTGACCCACTTGGAAACTTTTGGTGAGCAAGAACTTTGCCCTACACGTTCTTGGTTTTACTTTGTATAGGTGCAGATTTAAAATAGTGTGTGTGTGTGTGTGTGTGTGTGCGCGCGCGCACACACACACACACACACTCACACACTTTTTGTGTGCTTGGGAAGCTGTTTAGAATTCAGTCTGCTTGTGGAAGAAAGCAATTTAATTTCAAACAGACTTGCAAGTGATATATAAAAGCCATGAAAGGTCAGATAGATGTTTCATATTGCTTCACAACACAATGTTTTTTTCTCTTTCTGGCAGTGGATCACATGATATTGGTGCTGAGCCCAAACTAGAGGAAGGAAGGGCAGTTTCAATTCACGAGAACTGAAAGGTGAACACTATCCCATTTGGGAGAAACCCCCTGGCATGGAACATTTCAAATGTTCCAATAAACTATTAGAAGGATCCTTGATTCACTAGATTGCTTACATGAGGAAACCATAACCTTCATTCAAACAGGCTTCATTTTAGAATCATAGGATTGGAGAGTTGGAAGGGACCCAAAGGTCATCTAGTCCAACCCTCTGCAATGCAGAATTATTTTGCCCAAAGTGGGGCTCAAATCCACAATCCTGAGATTAAGAGCCTCATGCTCTACTGACTGAGCTGTCCTTGGTGACTTTGGTGTGTAGCTACATTGGATTGTCTAGGATTTCCCATGTGAGTCCTTGAGCAAACATAATTTCTAAGACCTGTTCTTAACTGTCTTTATCAATCATTTTAATGTTTTGTCTATGTTGCAAACAGCTTAGATGTGGGTGGGTTGTTTTTTTCAATCAAGTGATTTGCAAATTCTGTTAAATAATTAAATTTCCTCTCATTCTAGTGGGTTTCAGTTACCCTCGGTAACAGCAATGCGTAGCTGAATTTGATTTTCTGTATAGTGTTTTGATACAATATCATCTATCACCCAGATTGGCTGAGATGACTTGAGTAGGATTGATTTGCAGAGGGAAAGAAATTGCTACCAAAGGACCAGGAGAGGGAGGAGAGACACTGGATGAGTGCCCTTTTGCGAATCGGGAACTTTCCTTGCTGGACCTATTTCTTAAAAGGAAACACAAAATGAATCCCGGGCACCAGTTGCATGTTTATTGCAGCGGGTGGCATTTGGAACTGTCAGATAAGTTGTGAGTGCAATGAATACGCCCCCTGTTTTCTGCACGTTCATTTCCTGGCAAAGCCCGCAGCTACAAATCTGAAAAGAGTGACCCATAAATGGCGGCTGGAGGCCTGGCGGAAGATGGAAATGGCAAATGACAGTCCAACGCAGGCCTTGCTCCAAGGAACTGAGGCACATAAGCATTTGTAAAATTTGAGTCAAGAGGCCAAATGCAACCTTTTACCACTGCTTATCATGTTTTGAATTAAGGTGCTGGAGGAGACTCTTGAGAGTCCCATGGATGGCAAGAAGATCAAACCTATCCATTCTGAAGGAAATCAGCCCTGAGTGCTCACTGCAAGGACAGATCCTGAAGCTGAGACTCCAATACTCATGAGAAGAGAAGACTCCCTGGAAAAGACCCTAATGTTGGGAAAGATGGAGGGCACAAGGAGAAGGGGACGACAGAGGACAAGATGGTTGAACAGTGTTGTCGAAGCTACAAACATGGGTCTGACCAAACTGCGGGATGCAGTGGAAGACAGGAGTGCCTGGCGTGCTCTGGTCCATGGGGTCACGAAGAGTCGGACACGACTAAACGACTAAACAACAACAACAATCATGTTTGGGGGAAGCAGTCTAAGCTTATGGGAGGCCAGTGTAATTTATATTACGTTAAATTAAGCAGGCATAAAGTTATGCCCGATCTAATCCCTGTTCAGGAGCAAGGCTGCTGTGGGCTGAGCTGGCCCAAACCTGTCAGAAGGAAAAGAAGACTTTAGAGTTTGACTCGCATTCTTCTTCTTTGCTGGGTTGCCGGATCACATGTCTGAGCTGAACACAGTTAGGATGCCTGCTTGCTCAGTCACACTTGCACCACACCCCTGGAACACACCCCTTTGGGGACATAACACCAGCCCAGGCTCAGCCAACTGAGCCAGGATCAGCAAGTTATGCCAGTGTATCTTCAACTGAGCCAAAGTTGGGGCTGTTAAGTATAATTTCTTAATTGGCACTGAAATGGGAATTGCAATGTGTATTGGTGAAAGAGTTTAACTGGATGATTCCCTTGAAGATAACTTAAGAGCAAAAAGGGCTCTCTGAGCTTTGGCTGATAATTAACTACTGTTGTTTTCTGTTGTCTCTGACATGAGTGTTTAACCTTAGA
Organism: Podarcis filfolensis; assembly: GCF_964270895.1. Taxonomy (NCBI): domain Eukaryota; kingdom Metazoa; phylum Chordata; class Lepidosauria; order Squamata; family Lacertidae; genus Podarcis; species Podarcis filfolensis. The sequence continues at coordinate 80,645,892 of NC_139603.1, read as the reverse complement.
TCCGGCAATTAAGGTATTGAATTGAAATCTACCATCTTGGAAGGGTAGTGGTTGCAGTTCTTTGTTCCCAGACTCTGAGGGTAAGGATGTAAATGAAGCTCTCCAGGTCAGGCAGGAATGCAGGCTATAGGGGGAGACAGACCTCTGCTTCTAGGTCTGTTGGAATTATATCATATTTTGTAAGATGCTGAACCTATGCCTTAGACTTGCATATGCCTTGTGGAACTATCTGGATGTATCTTTGACGTTTGGGTTTTGTTTTGAAGAAAGTTCTGCAAGTAAAGTTTTATTTAAACTTATGGGCCTTGACAATGTTTTTATTTCCGAAAAGGAGTCAGTTTTCATGCATCCAGTCGCTTCACAATATTAATATCTGCAATAGAGGCTGTCACCCCCCCCCAAGCTTCTGAGGATGGTGGAACAACCAGGAATGCCCCCTCTGCTGATCTTAAGCACCTAAAAAGCTCTGTAGGGAGCAGTCTTGCAGGTTTAGGGGGGGGGGGGCTGAGTCATTAAAGGCTCGAAATACTAATATGAGCACCATGAACTGGACCCAGAAATGAACTGGCAACCAGCACAACTGTTTAAAACAGGGGTTGTATGGGATATGAGTCTAAAATATCTGTGTTTGCAGAGTCACGTCTTCTGTGCTGGGCTGAGAGTAATGTGTTCACAGGGCCTTGATAATCTCTAGTTGCTCTGTTTGCTGATAGAGGCAAGATGTTCACCGAGTGCTCAAACAGGGAATCTCATAATGATGTTTAGACCGGAGGGGAGATTTTAGACAGAGAGACACATACTCTTAATTCCCCCTCCTCCTTTAGGAAATGCATTTAAAACAAACAAACAAAATACACATTGCTGCAATGATTAAGTTAAACGGTATCAGCATCCCTTTCTTAGCCTGACAATACCTCTTTTCTCAAGCGGTTGAACTGCAGGAAAAGAGCCGGAGAAGCGTTATAGCTTGCTAACTTGCTTAGCGGACCTAATTTGTGCAGAACCATCACTCTGCAAGCTGGGCAGGAGCCCATGAAGTGCAAATCAGATTGCCGCGTCTCGGTGGCTGCTTACAAGATTACCATCCATCACGTCATGCCAGCCCAAAGAGAAAGCCGATTTCATTTGCCTGCCCTCCAAGGGGCGACATCACAACATGGCCCACCGCCTAGAGAAACCTGGATGAGTAATTGGCATGAATCACAGGCTTGGATTTCGTTTCTTGTCGGGCCTCTGGGAAAAGAAAGTGTAGCTGTTTTAGGAATGATGGCTGAAGCCGTCGCCGAAGAGATGGATGGCGTTGTTTATTTGTCCTGCGAACAATTCTGGATGTGCTAAACGTGATGCTTTTAGAGGGCTGGCCCCTTTTTATCTACCAGGAAAGCTCTTCATTTGCGTTCTCAAATTTTTCCACGTCACCCCACCCCCTTTGGTTCCATAAAGTCACCCCCAGTGCCTCCTACTCTACCTTATAAAAAGCATTATTCAGAATAGTGGTTCGCATGAACCCACTAAGAAAGATAACAATAACAACAATTTTATTATTTGTACCCCACCCATCTGACTGGGTTGCTCCAACGAATATAAAAGCATAATAAAAACCAAACATTAAATGAGTAGTAACACAATAAAATTCAGAATAATAACAATTAATTATGCTAAAGTCATTTGCCCCTCCAGTGCCCCTTGCCACCCCCTGCCTCTTAGTGCCCCATGGGAGATATAATAATAATAATAATAATAATAATAATAATAATAATAATAATAATTTATTTACACCCCGCCAATCTGGCTGGGCTTCCCCGGCCACTCTGGGCGGCTTCCAACAAAATATTAAAATACAGTAATCCATCTAACATTAAAAGCTCCCCTAAACAGGGCTGCCTTCAGATGTCTTCTAAAAGTCTGGTAGTTGTTGTTCTCTTTGACATCTGGTGGGAGGGTGTTCCACAGGGTAGGTGCCACTACCGAGAAGGCCACTGCCTGGTTCCCTATAACTTGGCTTCTTGCAGGGATGGAACCACCAGAAGGCCCTCAGCACTGGACCTTTGTTCGGGTAGAACGATGGGGGGGGAGACGCTCCTTCAGATACTGCCCATCTTGTGAACCACTAGTCTAAATTGAAGGATGGACAAGCAGAAGGGTGAACTCTGAATTGGCCAGGTCACCCTCTGCCTGCAAACTGCAGGACTCAGGGACACTGCGGTGCCATGCATTAGGCAGTCTATATCAAAATTGAATTAACCCCCGCCCCCGATTTGGGCAAATGATAGCATTTGCACTAAACACAAAAGCATTTGTTGGAAAGACATTGTTTTGTCTCATCTTAAGTTAAAGAGGTCATGGAATCACAGGAGAGCTGTCAGAGCCTGTAATAATGGGCATGTGCTATGGGCTAGTTGAGTTTTGAAGGGCCTGGATACAAATGTTAACCAGAGTTCCACAGCTTCTTCACACCCAAAGCAGTGGCGGATGGCGTCCATTGGAACTGGTAGGGCTGGTGGCCTAGAATAGGTGGAGCCCCAATGTTGATGATGAGCCAAGCCAACTCATTCTTTTTTTCCAATTTTTTTTCATTGGTTTTCCAAAAATTTTAAACAGACAAACAAACATACATCTTAACTGTACTTGATCCAATCTTAGTAACATTGTTAAGTGACTTCCTCAAATCCCCCTGGCTGAATTTCTGTGTATATCATTGTAACAGTTTTCCAAAACTTCTTTTCTCATAAAACTAACTTAATCACTTAACCTCTTTCTTTGTTTTCATTTTGACTTTAAACATATTATTCTCAAAAATTACATAATTAAATCCTAAGCCTATCTGAGATTTGCAAGTTTTTTCCATTTAAGCTATTTTAGCATATTTAACTAAATAGCCTTTGAATTTCATTCATTCCTCCTGGTAGTCCTCCTCCTTCTGGTCGCGGACTCTTCCAGTCAGGTCGGCTCGCTCCAACAAGTCCATCATCTTCATCTGCCATTCCTCCACTGTCGGGACTTCTTGTGATTTCCAATACTTAGCTAACAAAATTCTAGCTGCAGTTGTTGCATACAAAAACAATCTAACATCTTTTTTTTGGCAATTCTAAACCTATTATTCCAAGAAGAAAGTCCTCTGGTTTCTTAATAAATGTATATTTCAACATTTTTTTACAATTCATTATAAATCAAGCCAACTCATTCTAGCTTTTTCTTCATTCTCCTCCCTGCTGAGTTCTCAGTCCCCACTGAGGAGGGGGAACCTGATGGCCAGGTACACCCTCTGGACTTGGGTGTAAATGTGGAGGCAGGCTGTTGAGGGCTGGCCGAGGGCAGACTGGTTGCACATGGGCTTGGACGTGGAATAGATTTCCCTTTAGAAATATGCTGTGCTCATGCGCAGGAGCTCCTTTTCCTAGCACAAGTGGAGAATAACTTTCAGGCACATGGACAGCCTTCTGGGGGCTGCATACCAGCAGGAGATGAAAGGTGAAAGTGGGTGGAGCAATGGATGTACCTGCTTTAACGTATGAGGGGGAAAGGGCATTCCATAGTAGAGTGGCAATCATGGGAAATGCCCAATTTTTGAGTCGCTGCCCTACAATATTCTGCAGGGTGCAGTGCTACGAGTAGCATTCTCCCCGGTAATCGAAATGTTCTTACAAATCTAGAGAGGAGCAGGCAATGTGTATACTTGACCTCCTTTTGGAATGTTCCATTTGGTGGTTTAAGACTATTATTATTATTAGGAAAATATAAAGCAATATAAGGTAAAGGGACCCCTGACTATTAGGTCCAGTTGTGACCGACTCTGGGGTTGTGGCACTCATCTTGCTTTATTGGCCGAGGGAGCTGGCGTACAGCTTCCGGGTCATGTGGCTAGCATGACTAAGCTGCTTCTGGAGAACCAGATCAGCACACGGAAATGCAGTTTACCTTCCCACTAGAGCGGTACCTATTTATCTACTTGCACTTTGACGTACTTTCGAACTGCTAGGTTGGCAGGAGCAGGGACTGAGCAATGGGAGTTCATCCCATCGTGGGGATTCGAACCGCCGACCTTCTGATCGGCAAGTCCTAGGCTCTGTGGTTTAACCCACAGCGCCACCTGTGTCCCTATAAAGCAATATAGACATAATTTAAATAAAGTAAATAAATGCATTTTTGCTGGCCTGAAGGGCTGATGCTGTATACATTCTCTGGAACCTCAGGGTAGTGAATATCCACAAGTGTGGGACCAGACAAGTGTTGGAAGGATCTGTGAGGAGGTTGGGGGACAAATTATCGGGATCTCATCCTGACACTGCCCATTCCCTTTTCTCCACATTTGCATGTACCTTTCAGCTCTCTCCCTCTGTGTGCGTGCTCGTGTGTGTATTCCAATATTCTTCTGGGTGAGTGACTTAAAAAAGGAGAACTTTGTCTTCCCTCCTTTAGAGGAGAGAGTGCTTTGTGGAATGTGTGACATACCCCACTTGAAAAGGAAAAAAGGGGGGGGGGGAATCCTGACAGATTGGGCTAAACTGAGCAGCAGAAAAACACCCACTGTCGTGTCTCTGATTCAGCACACTCTGTACTCCTTTAAGATCTGCTGTCAGCTTCTTCCAAACAGCTCGCCTCTAGCTGATATTCACAGGGCAGAAGCTACCAACTCATCAACTTATCCCGGTGTCAGAGCTGGAATTCTTGGGATGCACTTAAGGGCTACTTCACACCTCATGATTTTCCCAAGGCGGTGTTTATTTCGAGCTAGGAAAATACATCCAAAGTGTTCAAAAAAACCACTGGCTTATATTTTACTTAACAGCTGGTTTTCACACGCTATAAATCAAGCCCCTGTTTTTGTATCACATCCAGTTTTCAGACTTTTTTTGCCTCCAGGGAATCCTATGCATGCAAATTCGCCTGCCAAGGAGACGCAGCACACCACAGAAGGACACAAGACACACTGGCTGGGCCAAATATCCCCTATGAATGCAGATATTTGGGAAGCTGAGGGAGCTTTGGCCTTAAACCAGGGGAACGGATGTTGGTTTCCAGTGGCAATCCACCTCATTCAGGAAGGCCAATGGTCAGGAATGGTGAGGGTCTCTCCCTCCTCACAGTTCTTTCTCTGGAAACAGCTCCCTTCTGAAGGTTCCTAGGACTGGAGGATGGGGCAAGGCAGGTGGGGAAAGCCATTGTGATCTGGATAAAACAGAGCCCCTCTCACTTCTGTACACACAACGACAGGTAGGCAGAGTAGAAGCCATTACAGTGGTACCTTGGGTTAAGTACTTAATTCGTTCCAGAGGTCCGTTCTTAACCTGAAACTGTTCTTAACCTGAAGCACCACTTTAGCTAATGGGACCTTCAGCTACCGCCACACCGCTGGAGCCCGATTTCTGTTCTCATCCTGAAGCAAAGTTCTTAACCTGAGGTACTATTTCTGGGTTAGCGGAGTCTGTAACCTGAAGCGTATGTAACCTGAAGCGTCTGTAACCTGAGGTACCACTGTACCTTCTGATGCAGTGATTCAGAATGCATAGCACGACTGTCTGTGTGCTTTGGTAGCCCTCCGACAGGATTTTTTACAAACCAAGGGCAGAGAACATGGCAGCGGGGGGGGGGGGGAGAGTCTTAATATTTATTCCCTAGCTGCAGCGATAACTCATGCTCTGGTGTATGGCATCACTTAATCACTTGTGATCTCTATAGCTCAGTGGCAGATTGCACACTTTGCTTGCATACGTACCCAAATTCGATCCTTGATGTTGCAGGTTGGAATAATAGAATCACAGAATTGTAGAATTGGAATGGTCATCAAAGACGCCCTGACAGTTAAAAGGCTCATAGGCAAAAGGCTGGTATTTTTGCACCCTGAAGAACTGCTACCAGCCAGAGTTGCGAGGGTGGAACAGATGGGTTCATAGTCTGAGTAGGTGCAAGCCTAATATCTATACCAGAAAAGAGACAACCTCTGATACTTCTTGTAATAAAGTGTTTAATTTGCTCGGTTTCGGTGATAACCCTCCTACTCTAGGAGCTATGAAGAAAAACAAGCAATATCTTACAATAAGAGGGATAAAAACACCAACACAAACATCCAGAAAAGAATCGATAAATACTGGTCTGTTAAAAGTCTACACTCCCTGAAGAACACCAATTTTCGGAGAAAGCTAAAAGAAGGCAGGAATGATTCCTGCCAAACCTCCACTGTCAGGGAGTTCCACAGGACAGGGCCTGCCATGCTAAAGGTTCGGTCCCCAGTAAAGTCCAAACCTCAGGGGCCATAGTATTCACAATATCTTGGTTGGAAAACTGCAGAGCAAAATTCAGGGAAGGGCAAAATTCGAAAGCTGGCTGTGTTCTGGTTCATGCATTGCTTGTTGTTTAGTCGTTTAGTCATGTCCGACTCTTCGTGACCCCATGGACCAGAGCATGCCAGGCACTCCTGTCTTCCACTGCCTCCCGTAGTTCGTAGCTTCAAGAACACTGTCCAACCATCTCGTCCTCTGTCGTCCCCTTCTCCTTGTGCCCTCCATCTTTCCCAACATCAGCGTCTTTTCCAGGGAGTCTTCTCTTCTCATGAGGTGGCCAAAGTCTTGGAGCCTCAGCTTCAGGATCTGTCCTTCCAGTGAGCACTCAGGGCTGATTTCCCTCAGAATGGAGAGGTTTGATCTTCTTGCAGTCCATGGGATTCTCAAGAGTCTCCTCCAGCACCATCATTCAAAAGCATCAATTCTTCGGCGATCAGCCATCTTTATGGTCCAGCATTGCTTAGGAAAGTGTAAATTAGGAAGGCTCATCTGTAAATGCAAACTGAATCAAATTTCTCCTCCCCCCAACATACGCTTAATTATCTCGTTGCCTGTTCTTGCTTTATTGAAAATTAAAAGGTTTGTAGAAGAGTCACGCTGCTCCTCTCTGTGCATGCTTGGAACTGATTGTGGAACCCAGAAGAGTTCGGCTGTAGAGGAATGGACTCAGTCTGTACAAACTTTCTGTAGTGAAAAAAAGAGGTTCTTTTTCCTGTCCTTAGAGAAAACCTCATTTCATTCAAGGCTGGATGTAGAGGATGATTCACTTACCAAGTGATTACATCCGCCCTACAGTAAGTTAACCACCTGGTAAGTGGTCATCTGCATTCATTCTTTGCCTTAGCTTTTAATGTTCCAAATCCCATGTCCCCCGTTGAGGGCGACAGACAAGATTTAGTGGGAATTTAGACTACAAAATTAATAAAGCAGCCTAGCAATAATACTCTCTGTTGGAAGTTTGATAAAACTGTCCGCATTTGCAAATGTCACGTTAAAGAGGAAGAATGCCCTTTGAAATATTAACATGTCAGCAGAGTGAATAGAAGTGTTGTATATTCTGTTGGAAATCATTGTTGCCCACCCCAGCGAAATGTTTCAGGAATATAATCAAAGCAGCTCTGGAGGAGGCTGATAGTCTCCTCCGAAGATTTCAACTTCAGACTTCTTCTGAAATATTGCTTGTTTACAGATGCTTGTTCCAGCTTCTCTGATGCTGATTAATTACTTACGGAAATATAGGATGGGAGACGTTTTTACACAGGTACAAGACACGGGTTTATGTTGCTGAATTGTAAATCAGAGTCCCGGTGACGTGAAAAGCGGCGCGTGGCTAATCCAAAGTTCACCTTCAGGAAGGGCATGAATCATCAGCTGCACATCCATCGCTCGCAATTCACATTCAGAAAAATGAATAATTGCCGAATGTGTGGCACAGAGCTACAAATCAGATGCAAGTCCTTGGTGCAAATCTCACCTCCATCATGAATTTCCCAGTCGGCCTTCTGCAAGCTCCGCTCATCCCCACAACGGCAGCAGAGGGAGGATAGAACTGATCCACCTTGTAAGGCTGCTGGTAAGACTGTTATAAGAAAAAAGAAACTGCTCCTTTTCCCTTATGGGGTATCCAAGAGCCTGTATAGAGTCCTTAAGTGGGCCCCCTATCAGTAGGAGAAAATAACAGAGGCTAACCAGAGTATATTGAGAAGCAAAGCAGCTAGTAAGCCTGATCTTTATTAAACTGTTGCAACAGGGTCCTCACTCACCACATGCAGGAGGGAGGACGAACTCAGAACCATGGTGTGCAAGCCCTTATATAGACTTTTGAAATTTCCCACCCTATAACCCAAGACCACCCCCCTGAAACATCATACATACATCACAGAAGGAGGCGGTCTACAGGATACCTGGTAATGGTCACTGATTGCATTACCTGGGCAGTCTGATGGTTAACTTGAATCCAGGTTGCAGGCTCACCCCATTCATACAAAAATGCAGCCTTAAGCAAAAAGACAGGAATATCTGAGGTCATTGGGAGAGTCAAAATGGCTTCAGGATTGCTCTCCTGTACTATTTCAGACACGTGGTTTATGTAGTTATGTATGTGTTTGCCTTGTACATTTGTGAACATTTAATTCATATTTGAGACCTTAGAATTCTCACAAGAAGACAAACCAAGTGAAACTCTTTCAGTGCTACTTCCTATGTTGGAGGCAGTAAACTTCTGAATGATGGTTGCTGGGAATCCTAAGTGTGGAGAATGGGCATTGACAGTCTCTTTTCCTTTATGGATGCATGAAGAGGGCTGGTGGGTCCAGAACTTACACAGGAGGTATAGAAAACTTATGCTGGTGGGCGCTGAAGGGACTCGGAAAAAGGGATAGCTCCCTCCATATTTTAGACCACATGAGCTTACTCCCTGGGAGCTCCTGACTAACTGGTTTTGCAGCCCGAGTGACATTGTCACAATCAATCAAATGGGTCTAGGTGTGCATGCCAAATGCACAAATCCTGTTGCTTTTTTAAGAGAGAGAGAGAGAGAGAGAGAGAGAGAGAGAGAGAGAGAGAGAGATTTGTTTGTGTGCAATAGCCTGTGTTGATTGCATTGCTATCATATTTGCCAGGCATGGATAAAAAGAAGAAGAAAAGGACCATGAAAAATGCATTTGTGCCGCCTTTTTTGCCATTTAATATTGACGATATCAGACAAATGGAGCTTGTAATCTTGCTGTGAAATCTGAAACAGTGTGCCTGGGCTCATTTGAAGAGTTTAGCAAATAGAGACAAGGATGTTGGAAGTCAGCAGATGGAAGCCGGATGAGAAATGGTGATTGGGTTCCCCGTGTTGAGATTGCAATGTATTGTTTTGTTTTGTTTAACTTTGTTTTTTCCTTTTTTCCTTTCTGTAACCCTTAAACCTTTAATAAATATTACTTTTTTAAAAAAAGAGAGATTGCAGGAGGGAGATCACAACCCAAATGCAGCTGCTGTCTTTGACACATAGAATTGTAGGGTTGGAAGGCACCCAAGGGTCATCTAGTCCAACCCCTGCTGTGCAGGAATCACAGCTAAAGGATCCCTAACAGATGGCCATACAGCCTCTGTTTACCCAGGAAAGCTGATGGTTGCCACTCACGTGCAGGGCATTTTTACTAAATCACCCCAGTTAAAGCCCTCCTTTTCTAGGAGATTTAACAATCTCCATCTCTCATCAGGGCAATTTGCTCAAATGTTATCTCATCATATTTTTTAGCATAAGATCTGCAATGTAATTTTTACTGAAGATGCCAAAATGAACTTTGAATATATGAAGAGGTCCAGTTTGGTAGATACAAATTAAATCCAATTTTTTAATCTGTGGGAATATCTATATCTATCTATCTATCTGTCTATCTATCTATCTATCTATATCTATCTATCTATCTATCTATCATCTATCTATCTCTCTATCTCTATCTCTATCTCTATCATCTCTATCTCTATCTCTATCTCTATATCTATATCTATATCTATATCTATATCTATATCTATATCTATATCTATATCTATCTATCATCTACTATATTTCTTTCTTTTACTCAGCTCACGTTTCAAACTATCCCATATCTGACCAGTAAATTATTTAACAGGCCAACTAATGACCACTTTCTTGTCTTTTGTGAATCAGACCAGTTTGAAGACATTGTGCAGTTTAATGTTCTCTTTATCACTCTTCATTTCCCTTGGGCTATATTCCTATATACTTTACAGAGTTTCTTTTTTCTTTTTAAGAAGGTAATTAGGATGATTTCAAAATTATCTGATGGAGAGAGGTTTGTTATCTATTGGGTAGTTTTTTATGCTCTAGCAAATAGAATGTTGCAGACTACTTTTTTGACTTAATAGTGTCAACTGACAAGGGTTTTTGTTTTTGTTTTTTAAGTGATTTGTGGTAACTACATCATTTTAGTATTTGATAATTTGCAGTTCTGAAAGTCGGTATGTTTTAGTTTTCTCTTGGGTTGTGTTCTTCTGTTGCTGTTTAGTGGTTGACAGTGTAATCGCCATTGGCTATATGACTGGTTGTTCACTAAGAGCTGTCCATGGTACTGATATAACCAGCCTTCCTTGCTCCCCAGACTTCTATGCAGGACCAGAGCAGGACAGGTGGCTGTGTGGCTTTTTTCCTGCATCTTGTCATTCCAATGGGTTGTAAACTGCCCTGAGCACAGTTTAAGATAGAAAGGTGGTGTACAAATTAAAAATGACATGAGGATGGGAAGAGACTACTGCAAAGCATAGCGCCCCCACCTGATGGTAAAATGGGGAGAAGCTACAATGTGCAAAGAATCTTGGTGATCGTTGTCATTGTATGAGAAGTTTCTTTGCTCTTGATCATGGTATAGAAATATCATCACCAGCTCCTAAAGTTCTCATAGTTGGGTGTGGTCAGTGAGAAGAGCTTGTGGCAGTGAGAAGGAGGCAAGGCTATGGGAAGGAAGTGGGTGGGAGAGCAGACTCCACATGGCCACACCAGCCACCTCACCAGTGCTGTTGTGAGACCCACACACCCTTCCTTCAGATCAACAGAACTTGTGGAGATCATCTGTGAAGGAACCAGTCTGACAGTCTTGCCTGCATTGCAGAGCGTAGGGCTATGTGACCCTCTAAGGCACTTCCAAATCTAGAGTTCTTGTGATTCTAGGGAGCAAGCTGGAAATGACATGCTGCCACTTGGCTCAACAATTTGGCACTCTAGCTTGCATGTGATGGGTACTGAAAAATACTCGGGAGTCGAGTGTGGATTTCATGCTCTTTATTCAGCTCAGAGTAGTGAGGAATGGAAGTTTCCCCGAACTGTCTGCTTTATATACATTATTTACACAATGGGCCCCACGTCATTGGCTAATTCCGGGATTCTCCTGTAGGCCAATCAGGTTGCGGATTCACTTCCACCTGGAGTGGGATTGGGTGGCTCCTGTGGGCCAGTCAGACTGCTGCATTCTGGATTCTATTGTTCTAGGACCAATCAGACTGCTGCATTCTGAATCCTATTGTTCTAGGACCAATCAGACTGCTGCATTCTAAATCCTATTGTTCTAGGACCAATCAGACTGCTGCATTCTGAATCCTATTGTTCTAGGACCAATCAGACTGCTGCATTCTGATTCCTATTGTTCTAGGACCAATCAGACTGCTGCAATTTGGATCCTATTCAACTCAGTACATAACAGGTACGTAATCTAAGCATGCTCATTGCTTGGTTCTCACAAGGTGGAGCCTGTGAATAGGTTGAGACGATGCTGGTCCAGCAAGCAGTTAGGGATGGAGGGAAAGATGAGCAGGAAACCAACAAGTGGTGCTTGAGTTTCAGACCTTACCTCCCATTAGTTCCGCCAGGCCTTTGGTCAGGGTTCAGTCTGACTCATTTTCTCCTTGTACACGAACAAGCATGAAGGAGGTTCCCAGCCTGCTCATAGGTGCTTATAATATCAGTGCAAACAGTTGGTAACCGCCTTCAATTTTAACCTGAAGATTGCCACTTGTCCAGTTTTAATTTTAATTTTTTTGAATTAATTGTGGGATGTATCTTAATTTATTAATTGCTTGTTTTTATGCATTGTCTTACTTGTATGATTTTAGCTGCTCTGAGCCCGGCTTTGGCTGGGGAGGGTGGTATACCAAGAACTAACTTAGTTGGTCTTTAAGGTGCTACTGGAAAGAAAAATTTTTTTTTTGTTTTGACTATGGCAGACCAACACGGCTACCTATCTGTAACTAAATTTATTCTTATTATTATTAAACAAAAGCAGCTTGATGCACGCTTTTCAGAACCATGGACAGGGCTCAGCAAGCAAAGATGTTGTTCCAATGAAAGCTCAGTCCCAACTGAGCCCCTTCGTATTTTCTGGACTTGACTCTAGCTCCATCCACTTTTTGAGGACTGCAAAGCCTTAAAGAGTCAGCCCAGCACTCTGTGGCCTCTTCATATTTTCTCACCCACCGTATTTTCCTGGTTCAGCAAACGGGATCTGTGAGGCGTGGGTCTGTTGAGTGAAAATGACAGTCCTCCAGTGTGACTAAGGATGAGGACTACAGTCATGGGTTATTGCGGACTCAGGGGTTGTCTCCTCAATCTGCTCCACTAATCCCCCACTCTCTGTGTCTGAGCTGCTGGCAATTGGGGCCATGGCACCCATAGAGTACAATATGATGCTACTGACTTTTTGCATCCTCAAAGTCTGCCCACATGGTCAAATTCCTGGGTTTTTCCCAGACAGAAAAATTGGGAAATTAGCCCACAGATAACTACAGGGCCAGAGTTGGATTGCTGCATTTTGCCTGATCAGTTAGCAGCGCTTTTGGAAACTCACCAAGCAATAGTGGCAATCCATATAATGGCCAGCTATATATGTTACGACTGATGTACAGAGGTTCTTTCATCCTGAGCCAAAAGATTTTGGCTTGAATTTTTGATGGGAGGGCCAATACTCCCAGCAAAATTCAGGGATTGGGGTGGGGGAGATTAACTGTCTCTGAAGTTCCTTCTTGAGGTCAGAACTCCCTCCGCTGAAAAAGAAGGGTGGCATCTGAACAACAATAACAATAATTCCAGTTACAGATAGGTAGCCATGTTGGTCTGCCATAGTCAAAACAAAAAAAATTTTTTTCCTTCCAGTAGCACCTTAAAGACCAACTAAGTTAGTTCTTGGTATGAGCTTTCGTGTGCATGCACACTTCTTCAGATACCATCTGAAGAAGTATCTGAAGAAGTGTGCATGCACACGAAAGCTCATACCAAGAACTAACTTAGTTGGTCTTTAAGGTGCTACTGGAAGGAAAAAAATAACAATAATAACAGCCGTCAGGAGCAATGATGATGTAATGTCATTTTGGAAGTAGTTCCTGATGGAATAATTGTACTCATCAACCACAAGGAGCTTCAGAGTGGGCAGTGTGCTCGTGTGTTGCCCCCCAAATTTCCAACACCCCCCCCCATGCATCAGCCACATTAAGGTGGGGTGATCGTGGCTCCACAACAAACAGTCATAACATGTAGATGGATCATAAGGAGGTCAAAACAATTATGGTTCTCTTTTATATATATATACATTTTTATTGGTTTTTTTAACATATCATTTCAAACAATCATATAACATAACTTCTTATCTTATACAATGTTTTAGACTTCCGTCAACACCTCTGATGATTTTTTGCTCTTTATCACTTATTCTGCATTTCTTAATTTCTCTATTGCTCTTAATTATCATTAACTAATAATTCTCCTTATAGTCTTTCTTGCAATATTTCCTTCCCTTTTTTATTTTTTCCTTTTTTATGTTTTGCAATTTCGTTACTCTTGCTTTTATTTAGTTGGGAAAGCTCTGTGGTGGATTGGCTAAGCAAGTGGCAGAAGAAATATATTTTTAATACCTTTATTAATTGGATTTAAAACAATTATGGTTCTCGATTTAAAATGTTGACCAGCAAAAATGGGAGATCAGCAGGTTTAGCTGAAAGTTACTTTTTAAAAAACATTCTTTGTAATTCTTTGGATTTGATACTCCCCCCCTCCCTTATCTTTTATTTCTTTTCTTGGCTAAGGCAGACAGAGCTGGAAAATCACTTTGTTCCTTAAGTGCATAGACATTTGCTGCCTCCCTGTGGACAAAGCACAGCACTTCCTCTTTTCCTTGTGTGGACTGGAGAAGGAGGATGTCTAAAGATTCACAAATCTCTCTCTCTTGCCCCCCCCCTTTTCCTACAAGCATCATTCTCTTTTTCCATAGATATACAAATCGATGGGTGAACACTCAAATGGCTATTACTGACCACTAGAGCCCATGCATGAAGAAAGTATGGCATAATGAGGGATGTTTTGAAATGACATTGGTGTTCTATACTGGCACAATTCTATAGTGCTAGATCAAAATTTCAGATCTATAGCCGAAGGAATGCGAACTCTCATATTGTTGTTTTTTAAAAAAACTTTTTAAATTCAAAATTAAAACAAAACATATTATCCAGAGACATATTTTCCTTATTTTCCCTCATTTTTCCTCCCTCCTCCTCCCTCCCCCCACAGAACCCACCCACCCCCACCCGACTTCCCTCAGTTCCAGTCTTTGATTTCTCTAAAAATGGTTTTCTGCATGTTCCCCAGTTGTATGGATCCTCAAACTATTTAGCTGATTATTATCAATAAAAAGTTTGTGAATGTTTATTCAAAGCCAGCCAGTGAGTCCAGTTTGCTTTGTTGTGTCTTCAAATACCTTGTAAAGGGTTCCCATTCATCTTTAAAGTCACAGTTATCCGTGTCCCGTAGCTTGTATGTCAGTTTTGCCATTTCTGCATAGTCCATCAATTTTTCTTGCCATGATTCTTTAGTTGGGGTTTCTTCAGTCTTCCATCCTTTTGCTATTAAAACTCTCGCGGCCGTTGTCACATACATGAAGATGTTTTTCAGCTTTTTTGGCAGATCTTTCCCTACAATCCCTAACAAAAATGCTTCAGGTTTTTTAACAAATGTTAAATGGAACATTTTCTTCAATTTGTTGTATATCATTTCCCAATTTTTAAAAATTACCTTACAATCCCACCACATATGATAAAATGTCCCCTCCTTTTCCTTACACTTCCAACATATATTTGAACTAGTTTTGTACATCTTCCCTAACTGCACTGGTGTCATGTACCATCTGTACATCATCTTCATGTGCGAACTCTCACATTGACCTGCCTGGGTGTTAAGATCAACAGGGAAGACTGTTTCCAGGGCTACTCCTGTCTGTGAAGTGACCCATTTCCTTGGGGAAAGAATTGAGTGCCTGGCTTGTGGGAATCTCCTGGGCAGTGAATGCCCACTTGTTTTGCAGGCAGGCCAATCCCTTTAATTGCCTTTGCATCCCAAATCAAAGGCACCCTACATTCTTGGAACAAGAGACTTCTAGAGGACTACACACTGAATGAACATCTCCTAATGTTCCGTTTCCCTTTTTTTATCTATATCTCTTCTTCTAGGTTTCTGATAGTCCTGGGTTGCTTGATTTTAGCTGTTCTGACAACATTCAAGGAATACGAAACTGTTTCAGGAAACTGGCTTCTGCTGTTGGTAAGTTCAGGTGTTTACCTGGGGTGGAAAGGGAGAGGATACTGACTTATTCTACTATTGGTGCAGATGGTGCCAGCAGCCACTGGAGGGTGGCCATCGTTGCTCACCTGGCTTCCCAATGTGGGCGTGGCTGTCAGGAACAGAGAGATAGAGCAGAAGGGGCAAGGCAGTGGGAAGAACAGTGTCATTCCAGCATTCAAGCCAACCTGATGGTTCCAACACTGCACCCACATCATGCCAACCTTTCTGCTGCCTTGCCTTTCCTCCTCTCAGTTACAGGCAGCAACATCCCTGTTGGGATGCCGAGTGAACAATGTCTCCCAGCTCTGCAAGCCTCTCCTGGGTGGCACCTTATAGGTTAACAAGTCAGCCGCCTTGAGTCCCATCAGCGAAATAGGTGGGGTCTGAATGAATGAATAAAATGACATAGGTTTCATGGGTTCTCAAAGGTGTGGCACACCACACAGGTGAGGCAGGAAAATCATAGGATTGTAAAGGTGGAAGGAACCTCAAGGGTCATTGAGTCCAAGCCCCTGCAATGCAGGAAACTCAGCTAAAGCTTCCATGACAGATGGCCATCTAACCTCTGCTGAAAGACCTCCAAGGAAGATTCAAGGGCAATAATAGAAACATTTAATCATTTCAGTGAAGTGTAGCATCTATGTATATCTATCTATCTATCTATCTATCTATCTATCATCTATCTATCTATCATCTATATCTATCTATCTATCTATCATCTATCTATATCTATCTATCATCTATCTATCTATCATCTATCTATCTATCATCTATCTATCTATCTATATCTATCTATCTATCTATCATCTATCTATCAGTCATCTATCTATCTATCTATCTGTCTATCTATCTATCTATCTATCTATCATCTATCTATCTATATCATCTATCTATCTATCTATCTATCTATCTATATCTATCTATCATCATCATCTATCTATCTATCATCTATCTATCTATCTATCTATCTATCTATCTATCTATCTATGTATCTATCTATCTCTATCTATCTATCATCTATCTATCTATCTATCATCTATCTATCTATCTATCTATCTATCTATCATCTATCTATCTATATCTATCTATCTATATCTATCTATCATCTATCTATCTATCTATCTATCTATATCTATATCTATCTATCATCTATATCTATCATCTATCTATCTATCTATCATCTATCTATCTATCTATCTATCTATCTATCTATCTATCTATCATCTATCTATCTATCTATCATCTATCTATCTATCTATCTATCTATCTATCTATCTATCATCTATCATCTCTATATCAATCATCTATCTCTATATCTATCATCTATCTATCTATATCTATCTATATCATCTATCATCTATCTATCATCTATCTATCTACCATCTGCCTGTCTATCTATCTATCTATCTATCTATCTATCTATCTATCTATCTATCATCTATCTATCATCTATCTAATATATCATCTATCTACAGTATCTATCAATCATCTGTCTATCTATCATCTATCATCTATCTATCTATCTATCTATATCTATCTATCATCATCATCTCTCTATCTCTCATCTATTGATTGATCAACCAATCAAAAGCAGTGTTCACAGCTCTCTTCAAGAGCATTGGCCATTCCTCTACAGTTCTCCACGACATATTGTTGGGAACAGGGATTTTCAACTCTGACAATCATGAAAGATCAGAAAAGAGAAAGGTTTCTTTGTGCTGATTAGGAGATGGGAGTTTCTCCCAAAATGGACCTAATATAAATGAGATTGCATGGCAAAAGTAAACTCACACCTCTCATGGAGTCTGTATGCATACTTAAGGTACACATATAAGAGGCTCATTTATAATTATATTTTGGGAATGATTGATGTTCTTATGTAGCTGCATTATTTTATACTCGCTGGATGTCCCACAACCATATTATAAAGTAGCCGTGTTCCATGTTATAAATCAAGCACTGCTAGGAGTTACTTTTTGTTTTCCAATAAAAAAATTCAGTGTGCTGTGAACAAATTTTAATTCTGAAAGTGTGGCCCAGAGAATAAAAGTTTGAGAACCATCATTCTAGAGCAGCGGTTCTCAACCTGTGGGTCCCCAGATGTTGTTGGACTTCAACTCCCATGATCCCTGAGCTCTGGCCTTGCAGCTAGCAGTGATGGGAGTTGTAGTTCAACAACATCTGGGGACCCACAGGATGAGAAAGGCTGTTCTAGAGGATGCAAAGCAGGGGTCATGAGTGTTGTGACTTGGGATGTTGTATGGCCTGGAGAAAGTCCTACGGGCCAGATAGGGGGGCACCTCCCCCCCCAGCCCAAGGTTTTCCCATCCCTACCTGACCTTACTTGCTGTCAGCAAATTTCTCCTTCCAATGATTTCTTTCAGAAGCTATGACTTTTTGCGACCCTGCGATGTGTGCATTTGGTAATATATGTTTTTTTGTTACTTGTTTCCCATTCTGCATAGGAAACCTTTGCCATTTTCATCTTTGGAGCAGAGTTTGCCTTAAGGATCTGGGCTGCCGGCTGCTGCTGTCGGTACAAAGGATGGCGAGGGAGGTTGAAGTTTGCCCGGAAACCTTTGTGTATGTTGGGTAAGTACAATCCTTTCCAGGGGATGCGGGTGGCGGTGTGATCTAAACCACTGAGCCTCTTGGGCCTGCTGATCAGAAGGTCGGCGGTTCGAATCCCGGTGACGGTATGAGCTCCCATTGCTCTGTCCAAGCTCCTGCTGACCTAGCAGTTCGAAAGCACTCCAGTGCAAGTAGATAAATAGGTATTGCTGCGGTGGGATGGTAAATGGCATTTCTGTGTGCTCTGGTTTCCATCACGGTGTCCCATTGCACCAGAAGTAGTTTAGAGGTTTAGGTTACATGACCTGGAAAGCTGTCTATGGACAAACGCCGGCTCCCTCGGCCTCAAAGTGAGATGAGAGCCACAACCCCAGTCGCCTTTGATTGGACTTAACCATCCATGGACTGCAAGAAGATCAAACCTATCCATTGTTAAGGAAATCAGCCCTGAGTGCTCACTGGAAGGACAGATCCTGAAGCTGAAGCTCCAATACTTGGGCCACCACATGAGAAGAGAAGACTCCCTGGAGAAGACTCTGATGTTGGGAAAGATTGAGGGCACAGGGAGAAGGGGATGACAGAGGACGAGATGGTTTGACAGTGTTCTTGAAGCTACCAACATGAGTTTGACCAAACTGGGGGAGGCGGTGGAAAACAGGAGTGCCTGGCGTGCTCTGGTCCATGGAGTCACAAAGAGTCGGACGCGACTAAATGACTAAACAACAACAAACCATCCAGGGGTCCTTTACCTTTTCTTTTTTTTAACCACAAGCCTTTCCATTGCAGGTTCCCTTTCCTTTGTGGTTCCCTATTGCTTTGAAGGGTCCAGCAGGGTTGGGGACTGGGTCAAACAAACCACGAAAAGCGATTCCTCACTCCCAAGGCTTTCAATATCTACCAATTCTTGTACCTGTATCTACTTCGTTCTTGAGGTTCTTGTAAAGTGCTCAAACCTTCCCATCTCTGTTTTTTAAGGAGACAAGACAGGTTTTCTTCCTTATCTGAGCAAGATCTTACTTTAATTTTAATTTTTTGCTCCACAGATATCTTTGTACTGATCGCCTCTGTGCCGGTAGTGGCTGTTGGCAACCAGGGCAACGTCCTGGCCACGTCGCTGAGAAGCCTCCGTTTCCTTCAGATCCTGCGAATGTTGCGGATGGACAGAAGAGGAGGAACCTGGAAACTCCTGGGCTCTGCCATTTGTGCACACAGCAAAGTAAGAAAGGACTGTGTGGCTGGAACAAGAAGGGCCTCAGACTATGAAGGCAGGGTCTGGGTCAGTTTATACGGGGAGAGGTGGTCTTTGAAGTACTGCGGTCCTGAGGCATTGAAGGCTGTTTCGGTCAAAACCAGCACTTCGAGTTGGGCCCAGAAACTAATTGGCAGCCAGGCTGTCAGGGATCAGTTGGCAGAGAAGGGGGGAGAGACCGGAATGTACAGAGAGCCGCCTCCTTTGATGAGCAGCTGCACTTCATCAGAGGGAGAGGTGGAGGAGCTGTCAGGAAACACAGAAAATGAGAGGGAGGGAGATCCAAAGGCTGCTATAGTAGAGAGAAAGGAGCAGCCTCCGGTGCTTAGGTTTTCATGTAAGGAGAGGAGGAAAGGGGGGGGTCTCAGGAAGTTTCTCTGCTGGAGGGGGAACAGTGGTGAGCCACTTCCGGCAACTGATAGCGACTGAGGCAGACATGCTTTCAAGAGCTCCGTACTGTACATAGTTTTGGACTTAATAAATCTTGTAAAGACACGCTGGAATCCCGGGCTCTTATCTCGGCAACCACCCACATATCACCTGACACAGGCCATAATTGGTGTTATATGGTAGGACTGCCATATTTCAAAAAGTGAAAATCTGGACAGAAAAAATCTGGACAAAAAAATGACATTTTTTTGGAGCTATTTCTGAGGAAAATCGGCAAAAACGACACTGCCTACATGGGCTGCCAGATTTTCCCTGACATTTTGCTGATTTCTGCCCAGAAACTGCTTGTGGCTGCAGTAATTTGGATATGTCCGGGAAATTCCGGCTGTATGGCAACCCTATTATATGCTCAAACCATCTCGCCCTGGTGAGCAATAACTACTGGGTCTCCTGAACTAGGAATGTCATGGTCTGAGGCCAAGACCTGGCCCAGTCAGGAACTTTGCTTTCTGTCTTACAGCAGTGCATTTCCCTCTTAGGAACTCATCACTGCCTGGTACATCGGGTTCCTGACCCTTATCCTCTCCTCATTCCTGGTTTACCTGGTGGAGAAAGATGTGCCTGAAAAAAACGAGGAAGGGAAGGAAAAAAGGGAGTTTGAAACTTATGCCGATGCCCTTTGGTGGGGACTGGTCAGTATCCACAGGGGTTATGCTGACTGAGGTTGCTTTGGGGTGGTTCGTCTGAATGTTCTGGGGTCCTTTAGCATTTTAATGCTAGCTGTTATTCAGCTTGGGTTGCATTGTGAAAAGGAAGGGAGGATGATGGAAGCTTGCAGCATCCAATTCCAGTCTCTTCAAACAGGGCTGGGAAACCTTTAACTTGCTGAGGGCCAGATCCCCTTGGAGTAACCTGTCAGGGGCCGCATGCTGGCATTGGGTGGAATGAAAACCAGAGATGGGGAGATACATAAAATGAGGTTGGGGGCTAGCCACAGGTTGCCCACCTGTACCTTAAAAGAACCAAAAAGTGTTTCCTGCAACACCTTCTGAGTTAATTGAAAATGTTATTGCACATGCATGGGGGAAATGGTGGAGGCCGTCAAGTAAAGCGAAGTCCAACTTGAAAAGATGCAGCCATGGAGGCCCCATCCTCACAACATTTAAAGCAGCATCATACCACTTTAAATAGTTGCAGATTCTCCCAAAAGATTCTGGGAACTGTAGTTAAGGGTGTTAGAATTCCTGCTCTGTGATTGCAGTCATGGGATTGTTGTATTTCACATGACGGTGTATGTTTTGACTCCACAGAGTGGGAAGTGACGGAGACAGGATGTTTATGTTACTGTGTTCCGTGAAGTGGGACTATTGTCCTTTGCTTTTTCTCTTTGCTGTCTGATGCTAGAGAGAGAGGGAGCCATGCTGCAGTGCACGGTGTGTTTATATGCAAATAAAGTAGATTAGCCAAAATGCTGAGTTGCTGAGGTCTGTTACGCAAGCTGCGAAGAATCTGCCGAGTGTGCCGATGTCTGTTGGCATCAGTCACTGTGATGTTTGGGCTGAAGAAGGCTTTTGAAGTTCCTGAACGATCGACCAGGAGGGAGAGAACATGCCAGTTGGGCATGTGTCTCTGCCAGGGTCCTACTTGAGTGCAGGACGAGCTCCTCACAAAGGGTTCTGAGGTTTGTTAGCAGACCCCTTCCAGAGTCACAGTTCCTAGAGTGGTTTAACATTCAATCTTTCATCACAGGGAACTATGAGAACTGTAGCTCTCTGGGGGGAAACAGGGGTCTCGGAACAACTCTTGGCACCTTAACAAACTACATTTCCCAGGATTCTTTGCTAAGCGGGCGGGGAGAAAGAGCCATGCCTGTTTAAATAATACTGTCTTAAACACAGGGTGTGTACGGGACTGAGGAGTGGCATTATGGAGTTGGAAAGTTCAAGAAATCATTGTCCTTGCCCATTTGTCTTTCTTACAGACTGTCCCAAACCTTCTCCCCACAGATTACGCTAGCAACCATCGGCTATGGCGACAAGACGCCCAAAACATGGGAGGGACGCCTCATAGCAGCAACATTCTCTCTCGTTGGAGTTTCCTTCTTTGCTCTCCCAGCTGTAAGTCCTGCCAGTGGCCTCGTGAGAGAAGGCGTGGGGGAACAGGTTGGCAATGGGGCGGGTGACGTCACTCCTGGTGACCCTTAGAGGGGGCTAGCTATTTCAAGTGTTCCAATCAAAGCCCCATCCCACAAAAAAAACCCCACCCAATGCAGATATCCACTGCATCCTCTCCCTTCCTCAGAAGAGGCTCTAGTTCCACCAATGGGGGCTCCTCTGCCTTCTGCCCCACACACCAGCCACCACTAGGGAGGAGCACCTCAACAGGTCTTTTGCATTTTTTGGGGTGGAGGGGGCAGATCCATAAACAGCAACACCCTAGAGGTCCCGGGCTCTAAGGAAGTCAGATTAGCCTCAACCAGAGCCAGGGCCTTTTCAACTCTGGCTCCGGCCTGGTGGAACGCTCTGCCTCATGAGACCAGGGCCCTGCAGGATCTGATTTCTTTCCTCAGGGCCTGTAAGACAGAGTTGTTCCGCCTGGCCTTTGACTTTGAGTCAATTTGATTCCCTCCCCCTCTTTCTTTTTTCTTTTCCTTTCTCCTCCTGTGATGAGGCTGCATTTTAATATTTTAAAGTTTCAATATTTTAATATTGTATTTTAATTTTGTTTTTAAGTTGTATTCATTCAACTTATTTTTATTATTGCTTGTTAGCCGCCCTGAGCCCGGCCTTGGCTGGGGAGGGTGGGGTATAAATAAATTATTATTATTATCATAACAAAGGCTTAAGCTTTGAGATGCTGCCCTTAACTCCATCACCTCTCACTGCCCAGGACAATCTTGGTTCCAACTTCCCCACCATTTTCGAACCCCAGGGAGATGCTGTCTCCCGTTTTGCCCTCGGTCTGACCTTTCCATTTTCAACAGGATGATGACGATGATGATGATTTGCCCAACTTTGCTTTCAGGGCATTTTGGGTTCAGGACTCGCTCTGAAAGTGCAGGAGCAACACCGCCAGAAACATTTTGAGAAAAGAAGAAAGCCTGCAGCGGAACTCATACAGGTTGGGATTCATCGTGCCCTCTTTGAAACACACACAGTTCACAGCTCTTTGAAAACTGCCCTCTTCCAGGTCTCGTGGCAGAGAAGCCGCAGAGGAGGGGTTGGCCTTTCACATATTTCTTTATGAAACCCTTCCAGCTTTAACGAGAAGAAAAGATCACTGTCTGGACTGAAAGTTCTCCAATGAGAACTTTTGGGGAAATTTGGGGAAGGGGGTATTTGGAGGGCAAAAGCGGGGTAGGAGTTGCCTTCCTTCTTTTGCATTTTTTGGGGTGGAGGGGGCAGGGACAAAGCTCACCAGTGCCCCTCTTGGAACCTAGTGGTCATGGGTTGGGTTTTTGTGTGGAAAGGGCAGGATTGCAGTGGTAGAGCATCTTCTTAGCTTGCACAAGTTCTCAGGTTCAGTGGCATGAGGCCTGTCTGAAACCCTAGAGAGCCTCTGCCAACCAGTGTGAGCTAAATGGGTCAAGGGAGAGCTCCCTATATTCCTATGTTCTTACCAGAATGTCATGGAATGATAATACGTTGTGGTCCACAGAGTTGGACAGATCCCTGTGCCTCTGTCCTACGTGTGGCCTAGGACCCATGTACCTACGGGACCGCCTCTCCTGGTATGCCCCACGGAGGACCTTAAGGTCCAGAAATGACAACATTTTGGAGGTCCCAGGTCGCAAGGTAGTTAGATTGGTCTCAACTAGGGCCAGGGCCTTTTCAGCACTGGCCCCGACTTGGTGAAACGCTCTGTCACTAGAGACTATAGGCCTGCGGGACTTGACATCTTTCTGCAGGGCCTGCAAGACAGAGCTGTTCTATCTGGCCTTTGGTTTGGACTCAGTCTGACCCTTATGTTTCCCTCCCCTTATGGTCTCGATTTATTGGCTACTTTTAAAATGAGACTGCATTTTAAATTGCATTTTGACCTGTATTTTAAATTGGTCCCCCCCCCCCCCCGTTATGTTTTTACTGTGGTTTTATTGGTGTTAGCCGCCCTGAGCCCGGCTCTGGCTGGGGAGGATGGGGTATAAATAAAATGTATTATTATTATTATTATTATTATTATTATTATTATTATTATTATTAGTGACCCCAAAGAGCCCTAAAACCTTGGACTGCTTGGCTGGGTCAGGGTCGGGGCAAATCACCTCTTACATCTTGTCTCATCGTCCAGCTCCTAGGCTCAAAAGCATTCGTTCACCAGTTGCATTTGCTCGTAGGCACAACATGTGCACCCAGTTGTTCCTCTTCTCCTGACCATGTTGCTCCTCTTGTGTCCCTTTAGGCTGCCTGGAGGTACTATGCTACTAATCCCAATAGGCTGGACCTCGTTGCCACTTGGAGATTTTATGAATCAATTGTGTCATTCCCGTATTTCAGGCAAGTCTTCTGCTTTGAGACATCCTCCCAGATCAATCAGCATGGCCTGTTTCATGGTTATGGAACAGGAGACCAGAGCGTTACGAAAGGGGCAGCTTTGTTGAGAGCAGGCAGAGAGGACTGTGTATCCTGTAATGTATGCATACCAGGGGCGGGGAACTTCCTGGCACCTCCAGGCCTATCTGGCCCTTGGGAATCTTCCCAGGCCATGCCCCTTCCCAGGCCACACCCTCGCAGACTGCTTTTGCCTGACTGCAATGCCTCCTTGAACTGTGATCTGCGATCATGACTGGAAGTGACTGTGTTCGCTAGGAAGGAGGGTGGAGAAATATGTGGTGTGGGGGCACGTGTGAGGAAACCTCTGACTTTGGTTGAACTACAACTCCCATAATCCCTGGTCATCGGCCATGTTGGCTCGGGCTTATGGCAGTTGGAGTCCAACATCACCTGGAGAGGAACGAGGTTCCACATCCCCATGATAAAGAAACGTTATCGCTTACCAATATGTCCCCTGAGAAGCACATGTAGGATTCTTATGGGTCAGGTGGCAGGACCAAAAGCATTTCCTGCTAAATTTAACAGCTACCTCTTTTCTCCCATTGCTTTCAATTCTCCAAAAGGAAAGAGCCAGTGGATGGGACCAGGTATGTAATCAATATCTTCAGCTTCCTATGGCCGTGCATTCATTTGTTGTATGTTCAAATGTTGTATGTTCAAAAGGAACGCAAATCCAGCCCCACTATTGTGACTTTTAACTGGTTTGTAATGGGCTAAGTAGTTTTGAGTAGTCTAAGTCTGTTTGTTTGTCCAGATGACAGAAAACGGACTGTCTGGGTAGCATAATCACGGATTAGCATTTGACCTGTTGTTGCAGTAATTATTTTAAGCAAAAGGGACATCAGTACCTTTGATCTGATATCAGAATGGTCTTAATTTGCTACATGCGCTGGCTTTAATGAATTGGCGCGTACTAATAATTCTCAAAAAGAACAACAGCGTAATTGATTTATTGTTGTTTGTTATGTTCATAGTGAGAAAAATTAATAAGCAAAAGAGAACAAATCAAAGCCGCCAATTGCAATCTCAGTTCTCCGAGTGCTGGAAAAACTGCACCACTTGTGCATGAGAACGAAGGCTTAGAGGAACCTTGAGTAAAGTAAATATGAATATTGAGGGGGGGTGTGTGAGAAGCCTCAGCAGGATAGTGACCTGAAGACCCTCCAAAAAGCTGCCCAGTCAGGATGGAGCAAGCTCAGTGGCCAGGTGATATTGTTGGGGTGGAGTAATAGGAAACCACATCACAGGGGACAGAATGGAGAACCCTGAACAGAAGCACTCCATACTGCAATATTCTGATACAGCTCCCACTTCTTCGTATCAATATCAATAGTACCACATTTGTCTTCCAACCTTCCTGGGCAATGCCATTTCAGATTCTAGGTAGAATCGCTCATTTAAATTCTCCCCAGACCTGCTGAATTTCTTTCCAGATGACCCTCGTACCTACGGAACCGCCTCTGCTGGTATGTCCCACGGAGGACCTTACGGTCTTCAAACAAAAATATCTTGGAGGTCCCGGACCACAGGGAGGTTAGGCTGGCCTCAACCAGAGCCAAGGCTTTTTCGGCTGTGGCCCCGATCTGGTGGAATGCTCTGTCAGAAGAAACTAGGACCTTGCGGGACTTGACATCTTTCCGCAGGGCCTGGAAGACAGAGCTGTTCCACCAGGCCTTTGGCCAAGGCACAGTCTGACCCCCTCCTTTGGCAATCCTCACAGAACTCTAGCCCAATGGTTGCCATTAATCTGATCTGAGCTGATTTTATAATGAAATGATTTTAGAATGTTGTATATTTTACAGTTGTTAGCCGCTCTGCGCCCGGCTTCGGGCCCATAAAATTTTATTATTTATTATTATGTATTTATGGCCACTTCCATAAGCAGCGTCAAGGACTGATTCTTAGATCATGATACAGCATAGCAGCTGTAATGCATGAGAGCGCTTACCAAGTGGACTAGCCCTTATGGGATGTGGAATTTTCATGTCACCTGTGCACATTTCTGGTCAAGGTGAGGGTGACCTATATGGTAAGCAGCCCTAAATGTTATGGCACCATGACCACATTTCCATCCATTCCCACATTGGCTACAAAAACCAGCCCCTAGTCTGCTGTTTCCCATTCATTTTTTGGTGTCTGACATGAACCTGTTTTCAAATGGGACCTGAGACAATTTGCAATGATCTGCTTTAGCTCATGTAAGATGTATTGGCACAATGTTAAATAATAGATTCTTATGCTTAGAAAACAAGCCATTTACTGCATCAACAGCATGTGGTTAGGTCCAAAGGTGTCCTTGCAGCAACAGAAAGAGTCCATCTGTTGTAGAAAGATTCTTTCCACAGGAGCTAGAAATTCTTTTGGTCCAACCCAAGTCTCCAAGCAGCAGCAGGCATGAGAAAGTGTTTTGAATGAGAACATGATGATCTGTGACTGGGATACCTTTTGGCGCAGTCACACAGCCAGTTCTCAGCTGGGAAGGTATCTCAAATCATAGAATTGTAGAGTCAGTATAGGGATCAAACCTGCAACCTTAGTGTTATCAGCACCATGATCTAACCAACTGCGCTGTCCGCATGTGAGTAATTATCGCCATATGGGACAGTTGCAGGCTCACCCTGTCTTTCTGCGCTCTGTTATGATGTTTCCATGCTGATGAAGAAAGAGAGAGATCATGGTTCAGAACCATTGCTATGGCTTGCTATTTCAAATATCTCAGGAGGTAGCTAGTTGCTCCAAAAGCACACCATGACAAAACCTCTTCTGCTTGGGCAGTGAACCCTCCCTTCAGTCTGCTATCCCCTTGCCCCCCAAAATCTGCTCCAGAGGGTTGTGTTGACCCCCAGGTCAGAGCTGGGGCACATGGGAAAAGAAGTAGGGGAGGTTCCTCATGCAAACAGAAGTCTTTGAGGTAATGGGAAGCCTCTGCTGAACACAACCCAATGTCACAACGCCTGTTATTCTTAACGTTGCATCTCTTCCCAATATTTTGTGTATGTAATCTGTGTTCCTTTGTTCAATGAGGTGTGGGTTGCAAAAGGAGGATAGCAATATAGCAAGCAACTGTGTAAGTGTAAAAATGTGATTATTTTTAGCCTTCCTTCCTGAGAAGAGAAACTGGGTCAGGGCTGAAGGACCAGACGCTCCAGTAATCCTGTTTCCATACTCATTTAATTAACGCCACGTAGATTCTCATAAGTGAACATTAACCACTCACAATGACATCTTTTTCACTTTGCAGTAATGTCATGTTTAGTAGGGAGGCTTTCTTTGGATCAAGCGTCACCAGAAAACTTAGGTACATGCATCTGAATAACAACCAAATCTTTTTTATATACTGCATGCCATTCTTGCCTGCGATATCTATCTCCTCCTTTATTTTAATTTTTGAATAGCCATTTTTACTACAGTAGTTTATCAAACCCAAAAGTGGAGAAGGGATGGAAGTGGGAGGGCGTTGTCTAGCATGGAACATGCAAATTCAATTTTCAGCATAAATGTCTAATATATATTATAAAGTAGGGATGAGGAAGCTTTTTCTTACAGCTTGGGGGCCACATTTCATTTTGGACAACCGCCTGAGGCCACATGCTGTGGTGGGCGGAGCCATGGGCAGAAAGTGGGCGGAGCAATGGAGTGTTACCTTTGTCACAGTACAGTGGTACCTCGGGTTACATACGCTTCAGGTTACAGACTCCGCTAACCCAGAAATAGTGCTTCAGGTTAAGAACTTTGCTTCAGGATGAGAACAGAAATCGTGCTCCGCCGGCGCAGCAGCAGCAGGAGGCCCCATTAGCTAAAGTGGTGCTTCAGGTTAAGAACAGTTTCAGGTTAAGTACGGACCTCCAGAATGAATTAAGTACTTAACCTGAGGTACCACTGTATCTTTCTTTGCTTTTTAAAAAAAAAAAACAATTTGTGCACACCGCTGAACTACAGCTGTCTCTAACCGGTGTGCAAGAAATGCAATACAGAAGAGGAAAAGTTAGAACTGCAAAACCAGACCTCAATTAAAAGTGTTTGCTGGAATAATAATAAAAAAAAAATCAGGAGATGCCAGAAGTTCAACAGGGAGGGAACCTGTCCAATCTCAGGTGGAAGGGAGTTCCATAAAATTGGGCCAACAATACCAGACACACAGCTCCTGGTAGCTATGAGCCATGCATCTGAACCATGGGAGACCAGGGTTCAAATCCCCACTCATCCATGAAGCCAGTCACTCCTCACTCTTAGGCTAACCTACCTTACAGGGTTGTTGTGAGGATAAATGGGGGAAAGGAGAACTATCTACACCACCTTGAGCTCCTTGGAGAAAGGTGGGATATCAATTAATTAATTCATGAAATTGGGAGGGGTGATGTGAAACCCAGAAGGTGCTCCCACCCTCAGATTATTGCACCCACAGGAGAAGCAAGGTGTAGCACAACACAGGCAATCTGGCCTCACTCCCTATTGCTAGGGCATTTCACAAGTAAGAGATTTCCCTTCCTGTGTTGCACGTTTTGGCATGAGATTCTCTGGGAGAGAAGGAATCCCCTCATCTCCTTCTCCTCCAGCCTGCAACTTCCAGCGCAGAGAAGGAGGTGATGAACTGGCCGGTTTCATCTCTCCCTCCTGCCCAACCCGGATTGCATTATGAACTGCAGGACAATGCTCCCTTTCCTTACCTTCAGAATAATGGTGGGACTTCAGGTTGAGCAAACCTGGAAGAAAACTGGATTCTGTTGTAGAACAGGGTAACATCAACTGCCATTGAGGAATTGGGAAATTTTGAAGGAGAGCCCATGATGGGAGGGGTTTGGAAGGAAGGATAGGATATATTATTTATTCATTATCCTTCCTCTTACTCACTTGAGGAAGACTAGAGTCTAGTTTAGCAGATACTGAAATGCACAAGGGTTGATGTATCCCCTTTTCCGTCTCCTGCTCATTTTGACCCACCTTAGTAGAAAGGGCTGTGGCTCAATGGTAGAGCGCTTGCCTTGCATGCAGAAGCCCCAGGTTCTGTCCCTGACATCCCTAGGTAGGGCTGAGAGCAGCCAGTGTCTGAAATTCTGCACCAGCTGCTGCTGGTTGTCATAGAACAGGGATGGGAACCGGCAGCCCTTCAGACGTTGCTGGACTTCAACGCACATGCCAAACACTACTAAACCTTAGGTTACGTTACTAGGACTTCAATGCACATCAGCCCCAGCCAGAATGGCCTAATGGTCTTGAGTGATGGTCTTCCCACAGTATTGTGAAGGCCATAGGTTCTCCATCCTTGATGCAGATAATACTGAGCTAGAGGAACCAATGGTCCACCTCAGCTTCTTAGGTTCCTTTATTTATCTTTTCCTTAGTTCCCTCTGCTGCCTCCATCTCTTTTCTTAGCCTCTAGTTGGTTTTCCCTTTCATAGCCTTGGATTCCCTTTTCTCCCTTTAGATACAAGTCTTAATACACTGGAGGTAATTTTTGGAGTCCACCAGAAGCTGATGTAACATAGGCATTTCATTCCACACCATGAGAAAGCCTTGTGGGTGCAAATCCCAATTTGCAAATTCTAAGTGGAATGGGCTTCTCCTTGATTTCTTTCCTGGGTAGTGTTACAGATCTGCCAAATTCAGTCCATTGTCTTCTGCCATTGTCACCTCTTTCCACCCTTTCCAGCAAAGCAGTTCAGAAAGAGCAGGCAAACAGACCTTCAGATGTTGAGTTGTGTTACTTTGAGGCATGGTTTCTTTGGAGTCAGGGATGCAGACGTTGTTGGACGACAACTCCCATCATGCTTCACCATTGGCCACGCCATCTGAGGTTGGTGGGAGCTGGGGTTAAAAAGCATCAGGGGGCCACAAGTTCCCCACACTTGCCTTAGAGGTTCTCCTGGGCTTCCAGAGCATTGTGTAAGTCCGTCTTACGTGTTTTTGATATCACTACCGAACAATACGCAGCTTGGTGGAGCTGAGTTCAGCCATGTTGATACATACATCTTTCTAATGTAGTAAAAATCAGAGCAAGCATGGTTGTCTTGTGTTTCCAGTGTTAAGGCTGCAAAATCTAAGAATATAACTGCTATATTTTTGTTCAGTTTTTATTGGTCTTTCACCCCTCCTCCTGCAAAAAAAAAAAAGGCTGATATATGGAGGAAGAGGCATGCTTTGCTCTGCCATTTGTTATTTAATTATTTGGTTATGAACTGCAGAATCAGACAATGAACAGGGGAGTGTCTGGTTTGCATGCTGAGAAGGAATTGCATTCAGCTGTTGCATGAGTGGTTCCAAAGGCATATTCAAGTTCCTTTCTGCTTACACATTGGAGGCAAAAGTTTGACCTCCGCTAGCCTTCCCATTAACTTTCAGATATTCAATAATATTCAAATGCTTTGTGGAGAAGCTTCCGTTGAAGACCTTGCAATGTTTCTTCTAAAGAACTTAAGTAAAGGCTGGATCATGGCTTGTCATTATGAGAGGAAGTCTGCACAACCCTTCAGCTAACTTGCACACCCTCCTTTGTGCACATGAAATTCTGCTTTCACTTTGAATCTGCCACAGTTCCTTGTTATGTCCAAACTCGGGAAACTGTGGTATGTTTTAATTGTGATTAGTTTAAACAAATGAGGATATCAAACTATATAGTTTGATAACTTGTCCTGCCCCATTTGGACATTGTGCTATTTGTTCTATTTCCCCCTGGTCCCTGTATTTACAACTGTTTTAATTTTCTCTGGGTTAATCTGTTCACAATTTAACAAGCCTGAATATCTATTAGCATGCGTTGACTGGTTGTTCCTACATAAGATAACTAATTCTGTTTAGCCCAGTTCTTCTCAGAATAAGACTCCCTCGACTCCGGCTCTATTCTCTTCCTCTTTGAGTTGACCTGGAGGTCCTAGTATAGCATTGTCTTTTCATCTTATCCATAGAGTCTCTATCTCATTCAGATTTAACCATCCATCAATACTTCTACAGCTAAGTATTTTTATCACCTGCATTTACATTTGCTGTTCAAGCTGTGTTCAAGTTCAAGGGTGGTTTACATGAAAGTGTGGCATGGATATAAGCTTTTCTGGCTGGAGGAACACCCAGCCCAATGTGGGTTGAGGTCAGAACATAGTTAAGTAATCACAGTTAAAACAAACCACAGTTCCATGTGTACATGTGTAACAGGGAACCGTAGTAAGTTCAAAAATGAAAGTGGAAACCCAGTTCCCTCCTGTGCACTAAGGACAAGGGTGTTACATGGCATGGTCATTCATGTCATCACAAATGAGTGTTTGCCATTACGTCTGATTCTGGCTGCTGTACAAGAGATGATCTAGTGGAGGGGTAGTCAATGTGTTGCCCTCTCGATGCCGCAGGACTACAGCTCCCATCATCCCTGACCGTCGGCCATGTTGGCTAGGGCTGATGGGAGTTGGAGTCCAACAACCTCTGCAGGGCACCATGATGGCTACTCCTGATCTCATATAATGGCTAAGAGCAGTACAGACATTGTGGTGAGCACAGTCAATGCTAAAAAATTGAGCTCATCTTTAGTATTGTGTGGCAAAACACGCCCATGGCCTGGTGACACTGTGCTCTTCATTTCACTGTCCCCTGCCCTGCATCATTTTTGTGCACACTAACTGGTGAACCCATTTCTCTCACCTTAGCCTCTGCTCTCCAGGGGTAATGCTAGCATTATTAGGGATAATGATATTGTGCCATTTTACAGGATTGCTCTACAGTTTACTGGAAATGACCTGTAGGTTGGGTTTTGATGGCAACTAGGCAGCTGTCTAGGGCACAGACCTCAGAGGGGTGCAGTCCTGACCTTTGAGGGGCACAATTTTATACAGTTTATTTTTAAAAATATACATTCCTGATAATATTTTACTTTTATTTTATATTTTGAAGAATTTTACCATTTCCACAAGACATCTGTTTTTGAAAATTGAATTTAGCACATATATATATATATATATATATATATATATATATATATTGGGGGTAGGTGCAAGTATTTAACCTTACCTAGGATGCAAAATAGCTTTTCCTGGGCCACAAAATAGCCTGGTGCCAGCACTGGGGATATTCCAAATGCAATGTCATTGCCAAGTATTGTCATTATTATTGAAATATCTGAAATTGTTAATGCAGACCATGCTTAATGCGTGCCTACAATTGATTATCTGTCTATTTAGGATCTGGGGCATCTAGGACTGAAACACCTCAGAACTGGCACATCCACACTGTTTATTTGAATGGAGTTGTGTGAATCGATGTCTCTTCTCTGTATTTGCTCTGCACCATTCATATATTGCTGATTTTCTTCCATTGGCTTTCTGACCTGATGGCACAACCATATTGTTCAAAACCCTATTTTGTTCATGCATTATGTTTTCTACCTTTTGGGGGCAGACTGTTGCACATATTCCTTTTTTCCAATTACTACCTGGTCCGCGGTGAACTGAGTTGCCTTGAACATGTCTAAGACCCATGATTGACTCCAGTGTCATCACACATTTGCCCAGTTGTAAAAACCTTGTTTGCAGAAAAACATGGTGGAATTAGAGTCCGGTTTGAAATTCTCCATGCTGCAGGACTCCATGTACAGCATCCATTTGCACAGTGATCATGAGAGAGGATCACATAATCCTCAAGAGTCAAAACTATTGTCTTGACGTCCAAATTAACAATCCCAGATCCAGTACAGTGGTTGTATGAGCCTAAAACAGGATGAATGCTCTGAATCATAGCTTGTGTGTTTATGGTGGAACCACAGGGTCTGCTGAAGCTGAACCATCCCACTGAACCAATTTCAGTAGACCTCCCAAGTTGCCTTCTAGAATCCCATGCAGATTATTACCAGGCCTTGCAGTGGGCATGTGGGAAAGGCAAGTACCGTCTGGAAATGTCACTTAGGCCACTCAAATGTTCTGTACAAATTTGCAACACACCCCACTGCAAACAATTGTGGAGAATGACACACACTGGAAGCATTGGCCGCATGTGTGCAGAGACCTAATACGGCACATTTGGACTTATTGAAGCCCCCCGGATCCAACCACATATACAAATCTAGGCCCTGGACCAGCCCAAGACCTTTTGCTGCCCCAAAATGACTGGACTGGGGTCAAATTCTTGCCATGCACCTGAGGCAGTCATAGACCACTTAGTCATGCTTCACCCCAAACAACCCTGGGAACTAGCCTGCTAAGGGTGCTTGGAATTGCAGCTTCATTGAGGGGTAAGCTACAGTTTCCAAGGTTATTTGGGGGAAGCCATGACAAAGTGGTATAGGAATGCTTTAAATGTAGGTGTGACCGGCTTCATTGAATACTGGTGATAGAGCAATGTCATCTACAGAGGCAGCAGGCCGGTTTAGGGGGCCTTGTAGGCAAGGGCAGAAGAAGGGTTTGGTGGGTGTGGGCCACCCCGGGTGTCACCACTGAGGGGGGTGACAAAATGCCGGGTGGCACTCACCACAGGGCCTGCAGTGCGCCTGAGCCACACGTCTCTCCTGGGAGAGATGCGGTGGCTCAGGCGCACGCAGGTTCTGCGCTGCCCAAAAGGTCCACCCACTGCCACCCCCCCCAGCTGTAGGGCGGAGGCAGGCAGACTCTGGAGGTCCCGCAGTGTGGCCCACCCCTATGGGCGACTCACCCCACCCTCGCCCCTATAGCCAGCTCACCCTATTCCTGGGCGTGCTGCCCTAGGCACCCGAGCGGCTTCCTCCGCCGCTGCTTGTAGGACACAATTCTGTTCTCCCACAGAGGGGAATGGGGCTTAGGAGACACAGCCAAGGGCTACTGCTGCTTCACAACACCTGCGATCTCAGGCTGTCTCCTCACTTGGCCTAACGGCAGGGCTGGCCCTATCTACAACTGAGATGGCCATTTCCCAGCCTATGTTGTCCATTACTGGGGATGTCTCAAGTACCTTCCAGAATGGACAGAATATTCTCCTCTATTGGCCAGGCTCCTAGTATTTATACCAGGCCTCCTAGTCAACCCAGAAGCTTCAAGCTGCCAACCCATCAAAGAAAAACACCCCTCTTCCCTCTCTTCTGCATCCAAATGAGGCTCCCAGACTTTTGGACTAGTCAGCTAAGTCAGCTTCAGCTCATGCAGTTTTCAGTTCCATCCCAGAATCCCCGAGTTTTGAGAACAATTGCTGCTTTGTCCAGAAGTTACACATTCCACTGCAAATTACAGTTGGCTCACCATTCGACAGCATCCTCACTGCTCATGCATTTTGATTGACAAACTGGAATTTTGTCCTTCCCGCAGCATTCTTCAGAAGTGCCTTCCCAGTGCCACACGGGGGTGCTGAGTGACTGAATTTGTTAATGTTGGTGGACTGGAATCACATTATGTATGGCAGATCAAAACTTCCAACCGGTGGATTCATTTAACCCTGGTGGGGTAACCTAGTGGGATTGCTTAGCAAATCGGGTATCATTGCAGGAATCCTTGCTGAAACACACCATGATTCCTTCGTTCAAAGAAAATACTAGCGGTGCAAGTTCAGCCAATAAATATGTGTGATTAATTCTTCAGTAGGGTGAGTGTGATGTTGGGTGGTCCATTGATGGCATTTTATTTGAAGACCTATGAAAACATTGATTTGTGGGTTTATACAGTCAGCTGCCATGTGGTCCTTAATAGTATCCTTCATGCATATGTTTGCTTGGGATGTAATGCATTAGGAGCACCTTGAAATGTAGGTCTGTGTGAGAGTGAGGGGGAAAATGATCCCTTTTCCTTATTTTTTTAGCCAAAAGCTGGGTCTCTTGGATCGGGTTCGTGGTACCAATACTAAAGGAAAGCTATTTACCCCTCTGAATGTAGATGCAATTGAAGAAAGTCCTTCTAAAGAACCTAAGACTGTTGCCTTGAATAATAGGGAGCGTTTTCGCACTGCATTCCGAATGAAAGCTTATGCATTCTGGCAAAGCTCCGAAGGTAAAAGGTTCACATTGATTTCTGTTTTAATTTTCCCGGGCTGTTTCACCGATCACTCTCTCCATTTTCTGAGTCCCTTTGGCTGGAGTTGAAATTGAATGTTGCACAAATGTATAATCTGGCAAAGCTCTGAATTTTCAGTTGAGTCTCTCTCTCTCTCTCTCTCTCTCTCTCTCTCTCTCACACACACACACACACACACACCCTGCTGAATTTTCAATTAGGAGGACATTTTCAAAACAGCAAAATCTTACTCGAACAAAGTTCGATCACGAGCCCTGTTTGTTTGCTTATTATCACTTTGTTGAATATTTAGATCTTGGAATGAAATTTGGTGCACACATTCGGGACACGGTTCTGTTATTTCAGGTTTTAAAAACCAGTTTGACCCCACAACCATTTTAAAGGCGGTGGGGGGGGGGTGAACTATGAGAAAACACACCTCACAAAACAGTACCTTCCTTGACTCTTAAGACATTGCATTATGAACTTTCGCATTTTTCAGGGAATCCATAGCTCAGTTCACACACACATTTTCAAGACTATCAGGAAAGGCGTACACAACACTGTTCAATATTTGCCCTGAAGACAGAGAAAAAGAAATGAGAAGTAATGTGCACATTCAGGTCAACCCGCCCCCCTGTATTTTGGAGTAGTAGTGGCCAACATCAATTCTACCTTGTGAATTTGGTACACATATGGTTTGGCCCTTGAGGTGCTTTCTTTTGCTCCCAGGTTAATTCATGTGAATACTGCCAGGTAATATGAAGAATGTTAATGTGTGTCAGAAATCCTGCTCAACCACACATGAGGTTGTATCTTCAGGGCTATCAGGTTGTTGTTTTTATTTTCATTAGGTATTTTGTGGTTTTATATCTTGATTTTATTATGTGAACCGCCCTGAGCCCCCTGGGTACAGGGCGGTATATAAATCCAATAAACAACAACAACAACAACAACAACAACAACAACAACTTAATTGGGACTAATACTTTAAGCATGGTTTTATTCAGGCAACACAGCTAATTAACAAGTGTCAAAAGAGCAGGGTTTTGTTTTGTTTTGTTTTGTTTTAGCTAAAGAAGAATGCATGATGAACTGTTAAATTCAAGAGAACTAGTTTCTGACTTCTACATTTTTGACCTGGATAAATTTGAGAGCCACGGTTTTGATGGGTGGTAACTATGGGTTTGGGCAAAGACTTCCACTTGTAAAAAGTAATATCATCTTCCTCTCCTCCTGTGGGCACCCCAGATCTGGTCTGGTCTGGGGGGTTCCACCAGACCTCCGAAGAATATTTTTTGGGAGGGGGGAGCATGGGGAGAGAATAATGGAATTTTCCATTGTGCGTGCAGAAGTCTTGTGCTACTGGGACATTTTCAATGGATACAACCCAATAATACGAGAATTTAGCTGGTACTGTAGGAGCAGCTCCACTTTGCTCTGAACTCTTCTGCATTTGCCCTTCCTTCATGTGGATTCTTCACTCACCTTTTAGATGCTGGAACTGGGGATCCTCTGGCAGAAGACAGAGGGTACAGCAATGAACTCCTCATTGAAGACATGATCCCCACGCTGAAAGTGGTCATCCGAGCTGTCAGGTAAAGTCTGTGCTTGTTGTCCTCTTTTTGCCTCAGTTTAAAATATTGGCCCGACTGTAAACCCGACCTTTGTGATGACTGCAACTAGGGGAAAACTTGGTTTTTCTCGTTTTCCCAGTCTCAAGATGCATTTAGAGCATTGCAAAATTCAGAGAAGTGCAAATCTCAATGAGTGGCTGTGTTTCGGTTTGCAAGTTGTTTTTGGGAAGTGCTGCTTCACCTTAGTTTTTTGTTTAGAGTAACGACACTATTTTTTTAATAACGGCATTATGATATTGACAGTTTTATTTCCAATTGTAGCTACCTAGAGCAGCCCGTTAGCTAGTTAGAGCAGATGTTATTGGCTATACCTCCTGCTATGTATGCCAATTGGTCACGTTGAGTGGGGCTGATGGGCGCTGGAGATGAGCCAGTGTGGCAAAGGCTGAACTATGGTTAGCACAGCAGTCTAATAAGCAAGGCTGATATTTAAACACAGATACATATGCAATCCCTTCCTCTATGAGAATGGCGGGAACTAGCCAAGGGAAACCCCAGCGATAAACATTCTCTCCTTCTACCAGAATACTACAGTTCCGCCTCTATAAGAAGCGATTCAAGGAGACCTTGAGGCCTTATGATGTAAAGGATGTGATAGAGCAATATTCAGCAGGACACCTTGACATGCTTACCAGGATCAAATACCTTCAAGCGAGGTAAGTGGCTCTGCTGCCAGCAGTGTGCTAAAGGTGTAAAGATGTTCAGCTGGCAAGGACTGGCCCAGAATTTCACAGTATGGATTAGAAGACTCTTTGGGGTTGCCAACCCATGCACCAGTGACGGCTGTAGGAGATATTCAGAAGTTACCACTTTGTACAGAAAACCCTGCCCACATTTTGGAAGGTGCTTCAACTCACCCGTCCTCTGTCTGGCAAGGGAGGAAGGCAGAGGTATATGCACATAAATTCCCACATACATCATGTCACCATGCAGTAAAGAAACTAAAGTTAAGATACTGACAGGAATATTATCGGAGAAACAATAAGCTTGTTAATGTCTGTAAAATAAACTTTTGGTTTTTTTGTTCACTTTTAACAACTGTGTGGACTCAGTGTTTTACCAGAGAGTAACTGGTTGGTGGCAGCGGGAAAAGCGAGCACAGTGGTGGCACAAGGATTAATAGACCGTTAAGCGTCTGGGGGCCCTGTGTGATTGCCACACACCCCCTCAAAAAAACCCCATAACCAAATGGGAGCTAAAGCTATTGATATATTTGGAAGATTTATAGCACACCTTTTGATTCTAGAATGTAACTGGGTCCGTGGGCCAACAACGAATGACTCACACCTGTTTCATTATGTCCTTTTATTGTCTTCTTTCAGAATAGATATGATTTTTGCACCTGGACCTCCGTCCACTCCCAAGCATAAAAAATCCCAGAAAGGAGGAGCCTTCCCTTACCCTTCGCAGCAGTCTCCAAGGTGAAATTCCTCTTGTGCACAGCTTGTTGAGAATAGACAACTATCCAACAACACCTAGAGAGCCAGTGTTGTCCATCCATCCCTGCTGTAGATTTTACAAAAACTGCAACCAACCACCAAAACACTTAAGTGAACCCTTGCAAAACCTGACCGTTTCTGAGCCAAACCAAAGAATGTTTGCACATACTTAGAAAGACACAACAGACTTACGAACTATTAACAGAGGCTGATTGAAAGGGGGCAGGCAAAGCTAGAACAGTAAGTCGTACAGAGGTGCATCGATCAGCCTCATTTGTGGATGGGCCTTTTGGTTCACAGGAGCACTTCATTATATAACATCTTGTAGCACCTTCATAATTCTATCATGGTGCCTCCTGCCACACAATTTGGGAATCAACTGAGTTGGCCATTCTGTGCTTCTTCAAAGGAGGACATGGTAAGCATTAATCGCGCAACATCTCAGCAGCCTCAGCACCGCTCAGTCCAAAAACCACATGCAACTCATTTAGGTTTCTGTGCTGCTCTTGCTCTGGGGCCAAGGAAGTAGCTATAGAATGCACTGTCAAGCAGATCAGTTGTCATAGCACCACGGACAGCTCCTGCTGAGCAGCATGCTCTGATGGGGTCTTGGAGCCTTTTGACTCCAGTCCATCTCTCCTATGTTCCGCCTCCTTTGTTGGAGAATTGCAGGTGCATAAAGGGCCAGTCCCCTGGCCTGGAGGAGGCCACTTCTCCTTCATCCAATGGCCTTCCACCATGCCACATAAGACTGGTGAGCTAGTGTGGGAGGCACTTAATTCCTTGGGCCCAGAAGAAGTGGAAATATGAGTGAAAACAACAGCAAAGGTTTTGCCTAAACTAGAGCCTTCTTTGCTTTTAGGAATGATCCGTATGTAGCCAAAGCATCGACAGTAGATCCTGAAGACCAAAGTATGATGGGCAAATTTGTCAGAGTTGAAAGACAGGTAAGGAATTCTCAGCTCTTCCCAAGTTTTCCCTATAACACCCACTTATAACATATAACATGCCTATAGCGATATATATGTATAACATGCTAATAATGATGAGATTTTGTATATCTGTTTTGTACTGGTGACCATCTTTTTTGCTACAGTTGGCTGCAGAAGATGTGGAAAGGCTTAGGTGGAGACTCCATACTTCCTTGAAGTTCGTGTTGCGTTTGCATCTGGCCTCAGTGATGCGCTGCTTTCCAGATGCACTGTTGGTCCAGCACTTGAAAGCAAAAATGGCTTCCCTCTGCCATACATGAAATACCACCCTCCTGACTGAACATGCTCACAGATTCCAAATGGCTAAAGAGAGCTATTGTTAGGGGGGCATGTACACAAGCTCTTGGTACAAACTTGCTCCAAGAGAAGATGTAGAAACTATAGGTGAAAGCTCCTCCCTCCATCACAGCCTAACATGAAAACTCTGGGGGAAAGGGCTTATCTTCTGCGGTGGAGCACATGTTTTAGCTGATTCTGTGAAATCATCCTGTTTAAAACCATAGAGAGTGGCTTCAAGTCAGTGTAGACTGTGGCTAGTCTGGCCCTGTAGATCAAGTGTGGGGAGCTGAATTACAACTCCTATCATCCCTGGTCATTGGCCATGCTTGCTGGCACTGATGGGAGTTGTAGTTGAGCAAGATCTGGGGGGGGCAGTGGTTCCCCACCCCTGGTCTAGAAGTTGCTGGGCTACAACTCCCTTCATCCCTGACTGTTGGCCATGCTGACTGAGGCTGATGGGAACTGGAGTTCCAACAAAATCTGGAGGGTCACAGGTTTCCTTGCCCACTGTCCTTGGTGGGGACCATGATCAGCTAGAAAAAACAATGGTTCCCTTCTGCATACAATTGGACTGCCAATTGTTCTTTGTCCTCCAGTCTGATGGTCTCTTCTCTTTCAGGTCCACGACATGGGGAAGAAATTGGATTTTTTGGTCGATATGCACATGCAGCATATGGAGCATCTCCAAGTCCAAGTGTGCCCTTCAAAAGAAACTGTGTCCCCAGCAGAGGATAACAGATATTCTGAACTGAAGTCCATCATTTACAAATATTCTGAGCCTTCTATTCATGAAATGCCTCCGAGTTTCCACCATGTACCGGTGAACAAAGTCCCCCCTTTTGGCTTCTCGACGCAGGGCTGCGACGTTGGCCCGCTCTCGTTGCCGTTGGGCGGTCAGAACTCCGGTAGGTGGCAGGCCATGCCGTTCTCAACTTCGTACGCTGAAAGGCCGACGGTTTTGCCTATACTCACCTTCATTGACCCCCACGTTTCCTACCGTTCCCCACCAGGAGACCTCCAGAGCCCCCACTCAGACAGAATCTCTTCCAGGCAGAAACATAGCCTGACGAGAGACAGCGACACTCCCTTATCCCTCCTCTCTGTCAACCACGAGGAACTTGAACGATCGCCAAGCGGGTTCAGCATCTCCCAAGACAAGGATGACTTCCTTTTCGGGTCGAATGGGGGCTCAAGCTGGATGAAGGAGAAGCGCTACTTGGCCGAGGGCGAAACGGACACGGATACTGACCCTTTTACCCCAAGTGGTTCCATGCCTCTTTCTTCGACAGGGGAGGGTTTCTCTGATTCAGTATGGACTCCGAGCAAGCCAGTTTAGAAATTATCCAGTGGGGGTGGGTTGGGGTGGGGTTGGAGTCACTGGCTGGCTTCTTCTTCTCGTAATGTAAACATAAACTTTGTATATCTCACTATACACACCCAAAGCTTCCTAGCTCATAAACCAACACACACACACACACACAAATTCACCAATGGCTGCAATGCATGCTGGTATTAGTGGTAGTCATCCTGCACCATTTCATACGGTCGGCTTAATGCGGTTTTCTTCATGCTGCCAAAACTAAGCGGTTTAGTTTTGAGCAATGGTTGTGCATGACTTTACACTATAAATGGTACAGATAATTTCTTCTGTGATTTTAAATAACAAAAAAACAAAAACAACCCATAGCAAAAATGGATGTTCTTCGGTATACCGAGGGCCGGGTCAACTCTGGGCACAAAAAGATATCCTAACAGTGGCACATGCTACATTTTTTGTAAGCAGAGCAAAACCAAACACTAGGTTACAGAGCAATGCCCTTTTCAATATATATATATATGTGTATGTCTGTGGAATATTCCACCCTCCCATCCTGTCTTTCTGTACGTCGGTTTTCCAGTTTGCCGGCATCACTGTAATTCATTCTGTTCATCCAAATTTCCTTTGCTATATCCCTTTTTCAAAAAGGAACCCTGAGGGTATTTTAGTCCAACCCTGTGCAAAATAGGAATCAGAGCTAAAGAATACCTGACGGATGTTTACCCAACCTTTGCTTAAAAACCTCAAATGAAGGAGATCCCAGCAACTTCCGAAGGAGTCCATTTTGCTGTGGAACAGCTCTTACTGCCCCTTTTGATAACTGAACATTCTTCATGCCCCTTCTGGTAATAGAAGTTTTATTTTTATTTATATATATATGAAATCATAGAGTGTAGGCACACTTTTCAATGAGAATTACATGTGCCCTATCACTCTGGGTTGTGGCAGCCTTCCTATCACCTTGAGAGCATCCATCTCACTAAACTTGGTGGGTTTCTGACTCCTTAAATTCCATTAATTTAAACAGGATTTTAGGTGACCAAGGCTGCATTCACGTGGCACTTTATTCCATTTTGTTTTTTAAAAAAATAATATATTTTAAATTAAATTTCCAAATTTTTTGCAAATTGACTTCAAATTATATATTGACATTGTTCATGTATGGACCTCTCACCCACACCTCCAAAATGTATTTATCCAAACCTTTTCCCCCCTGCATTATCTATCAAACCCTTATCTACTACAGAAAACCCTCTAATACAATTACTTCATCATTTTTATTCTGCTGCTCCAATCTCAAATCCTGCCTGTGATTTCATTTGCAGTGTTGTTTTTTCCAAATGATCCCTCAAAGACCTCAATTCTTATATTTAAAAAAAATCCATCATTTTGATCTCTTAATATTGCTGTCAGCTTTGCCGTTACCTCATATAGCCCATTACTTTTTAAAGCCATTCCTCCTTCGTTGGAAATGCCTCTTCTTTCCATTTTTGTGCATATAACATTCTGGCTGCCGTTGTCACATATAAATTACTTTATTCCATTTTCAGAACTTTTCCCTAACTGTTAAGCTCTGCATTGTATTTGAGCTTTCACGCAATGTGAAAACTACTTCTGGAACTATTACGAAATTATAGTGCAAGGTTAATGCTCATTTCCATATTATTTGCTCCCAGGTAGTATATAATATGGAAATGAGTGCTAAATTGTGCTATGCTTCACTACAATCCCATTATGTTCCACTACAGTTTCAGAGGTGGCTTTTGCACTGTGCGAAAGCTCAAGTATACAGGCAACTCTCCTTTTACGTTCTGAGTGAAATCCCACATGTTTGGGAAACCATTGAAAAAGCCTGCAAGGACCACAATCACTCCCTCCAAACATCCTTGCTCAAACTCCCAACTCTCCCAAACCCTCCAAGTGTCCCTATTTTCCAAGGATGTCCCTAATCTAGAGAAGCTATCCCGGTTTCTGATGTGATCCCTGAATGTTCCACTTTTTTGTAGTACGTCCCTATTTTCATTGGAGAAATGTTGGAGGGTATGGAGTTAGCCAACCTCCGAGCCATCTGAAGGCAGCCCTGTGTAGGGAAGGCTTTTAAAAAGATGTTCAATGTTTCATTATATTTTTATATATGTTGGAGGACACGGGTGGCGCTGTGGGTTAAACCACAGAGCCTAGGACTTGCCGATCAGAAGGTTGGCAGTTCGAATCCCCGCGACAGGATGAGCTCCCGTCGCTCGGTCCCTGCTCCTGCCAACCTAGCAGTTCGAAAACACGTCAAAGTGCAAGTAGATAATTAGGTACTGCTCTGGTGGGAAGGTAAACGGTGTTTCCGTGTGCTGCTCTGGTTCTCCAGAAGCTGCTTAGTCATGCTGGCCACATGACCCAGAAGCTGTACGCAGGCTCCCTTGGCCAATAAAGCGAGATGAGCGCCACAACCCCAGAGTCATCTGCGACTGGACCTAATGGTCAGGGGCCCCTTTACCTTTAACCTATATATGTTGGAAGCTGCCCAGAGTGGCTGGGGTAACCCAGTAAGATGTGTAGGGTATAAATTAGGGAATGGGATGTCCCTATTTTCACCGGAGAAATGTTGGAGGGTACGATCTCCAAAGGCTGTTGCCAGGGAATTTCACTTGCAAAGGCTCGTGGGATTGCCAGATGTTCTTTGAGGGTCGTTTTTGCCCCTTTTTGTGCCACTTCTGGGTTTGTGGTAATGCACACATGCGCAGTCGGGCATGCCTTGAACGTGTGAAAACGGAGAGATGCCTATCATGCAGAAATGAACAGTTAGGCAAACGTGAAAATGAGATAAACTGTCATGTGAATGCAGCCCCATCATATTTCATTACTTTATGGTAGCAGACATGTTTGCTGCATTTATGC
Organism: Podarcis filfolensis; assembly: GCF_964270895.1. Taxonomy (NCBI): domain Eukaryota; kingdom Metazoa; phylum Chordata; class Lepidosauria; order Squamata; family Lacertidae; genus Podarcis; species Podarcis filfolensis. The sequence continues at coordinate 80,602,260 of NC_139603.1, read as the reverse complement.
CAGTACTGACTCTGTAGGGAACAGGTCACATACCAAAGGGAAATGTGAATCTACACCACTAGGACGGACCCCCCATGGACATGCCCTGAGAAGCATGCTCTGTGTTTCAGAGATATGCTTCTCCCCTTCACACTCCTTGTAGGGAAAACCACAATACAGCAGCCAGATATTCCTCCATGGAGTGCAGGCCAGCTCTGAATCCCATTGAGCTCTATGGTACTGGAGCACATAAGAGTGATCTTACGTTCCATTGGTTTGAATGCATCCAGAATCTCCATCATTTATGATCAGTGTCCGGGGCAACCATATATTGTGCAAAAGGAGTGAAGTGCAATATTTTGGAAGACTGAACAATCTATTACCAATCGTTAGGAGAGAAAACTCCAGTGAGACACGGCTTGGTACCCTTGACAAACTGAAGTAGAGCGCTCCTCCTACTTTTCTGCTCCTCCTAATATTACAAAACCCGGCACACAGCAAAGGATGTATCCTAATCCATCAGAGATCAGCAAAAAAGTTGGCACTCTGTTTCAGTGGCACTGAAATTTCACATCACCCGTAAAATAGCCAGCTTGGTATATCCAGCCCCCCCCTTTTTTACTCTTTTGGTAGGCCCCTGTGCATCAATGAATGACCTGGTTCCCTCATGCTTCTGTTTCCCCATCTGTAAAATGGGGCTAATTATACCTCGCCGCAGAGGACTACGTGGGGCTCAGTTTGTCCATATCTGCCAAACAAGTTGAAATCAGTGGAAAGTTCATTGATATATTTCCCCCCTTTTACTACCTGTGTATGTTATGGGGCACATTCGCAGGACCATTGGTAGGAAGAGAACGGTACTCATTTACCATCTTGCAGAAGAGTAAGGCTCGCTTCAGACGCCTGACGGACTGGTGAGGCAATACATTTGGTGTGATGAGGGCAGATGCTCTTGCACTGCATACATCATGTAACATGCAGAGTGAGCATCTCTTTTTTTTGCAGAACCCCATGTGCATTGTGGCTGTATGCAATCCCTCCCCACACTTTTTAATGGGATAAGTCATGTGAATCAAGTCATTCTACATAACAGACCTTTACACGGAACACCTTTAGGAACATAGAATGCTTCCTTATTACTAGGGCTATCTAACTCAGTACTGACAACTCTGACCGGCAGCTTCTCTCCAGGATCTCTCCTGCTACCTAACTCCTTTAACTGGAAATGGCCAGGATTTTCAACCTCTGCAGGAAGAACGTGTGCTCTGCCACTGAGCTGTGGTCCATCCCTGATTTCCGTAAATGGGTGAAGGACATAGAACCATAGAATTGTAGAATTGTAGAGTTCCTGCAATGCAGGAATATGGCAGGCCCATGCCAGCTCCTCTGATGATGTCATCGTCCATGCTGTAAAAATCTGAAGCAAGCCTAGATCATGAGGTCACCTGAGCATCACTGTCGGCAGGCAACCTCTTTTGCAGGACTCACGGCAGGTGAACCATTTGTGAATGTGATGCCTTTTCCACCAGTTCTCATTGGAAAACTTCTCCCATGGACCATAATAATTGCAAGGGGGGGAAATGCATATACCATTTGGTGAGGATTGATCATGTCAGGATTTCTGGAAATTAAGGTTGGCAATATGCTACCATTACCATCATGACAACAACTCGGACTTGGCCGATTCTATATACTGGTGCTGTCTTTCACAAGTGACACGGAGGTGGAAGTGGTGTGTTTGCTGAATTTATGGTCCCATGGGAAACCACATTTTAAATGATCGTGCTTAGAAATGTCATCCATTTCCTTTCAGTTACCTGAATTCCTTTTCCCTATGGTGGGTTTTAATAGGGCATTTCTTTCTCCCATCTTGGCCATAGAGAAGCTTAACATGCCAGATCTCTTTTTTTGGGGGGGGGGGGAGCGCATGACATCTCTCACACTACAAAAGAGCCTGTAGTTGAATTTCCGAAGAGTGCAAAGCAATTAACGATTGATCACGTGGAACAGGGGCTGGCGCAGCCCACCGTGAAGAAAATGGGCCGTCCAAATCTGACAAGTGTTTCTTATTAATGCACCTAGCAGGGTTTCAAAACAGGGTGTCTGTCGTGGGTTGCCATATTTCAAAAAGTGAAAATCCAGATGCAAAAGTTGTTGAGCTATTTGGGAGGTGGGGGCAAAGCCATGGCAGCCCTAGTCTGTCGCTATGTGCCAATTCCCATCTGATCACTTTATTGTGTGTGAAAAATATGGCATCTCTACATGGCCTTAGATTAACCTTGCAAGCAGCACTGAGACCATGTGGGAGAGAATGCAAAAAAGAAAAACTTTATCAAAAGTATATTACATCCGTTGCAGGTTGGCAGAAAGGCTGATTCTATCCATGGTTGTCCTTGTTGTGGTTGCAGTAATATTTTCCTTACATATCCCACTAAGTTTAGCAAGATTATTATCCTGTTTTCATCAAGGAGTTGTGGCTGATTCAATCTGTTTTCTGTCCGTGGTGACTTAAAAAAATCAACAACGGAGCAAATCGTTTTTAACGGGTCGACTGAGAGCAGGTTTTGCATTGTTAGGCTGCTGCTGCTAAGAAGCTGCTTTGAATTGCTTCAGGTGACTGGCTGAGAAAATAGCTCAAGGGATTCAGCAACTGAACAAGTGCAATCAGGCTTAAAAAAAAAGAAAACAAAAAATGAGCTGCTTTTTTAAAAAAAATAAATGGTGGCACATCAGCTAAATAGCACTGCCACTTTGGAAACCAGGTGTATCTGCAAGAGCAGCATTAACTCATAGAATTGCAGAGCTAGAAATAACATCAAGGGTCCTTTAGTCCAACCCCCTGCAATGCAGGAATCTCAGCTAAAGCATCCTGGACAGATGGCCATCCAACCTCTGCTTAAAAACCTCCACGAAAGGAGAGTCCACAACCTTCAAGGGAGACTGTTCCACTGTCAAACAGCTCTTTCTGTCAAAAAGTTCTTCCTGATGTTTAGTCGGAATCTCCTTTCTTGCAACTTGAAGCCATTGGTTTGAGTCCTTCCCTCCAGAGCAGAAGAAAACAAGCTTGCTCCATCTTCCATGTAACGGCCCTTGAGATATTTGAAGATGGCTGATGTATCTCCTCTCAGTGTCCTCTTTTCCAGGGTGAACATACCCAGCTCCTTCAACCGTTCCTCATCAGGCTTGGCTTGCAGACCCTTGATCATCTTGGCTGCCCTCCTCTGCACACGTTCCAGTTTGTCAATATCCTTAAAATTGTGGCACCCAGAACTGGACACATTATTCCACTCATGCTCCACTCAGTTGGCAACTGAGAGAACAGATTGCTGGACTAGATAGGACATTGGCCCGCTCCAGAAGGCTCAACTTACGGTTTTTTATGTTCTTTGCATCAAAATGAATGGTGTGGATTTAATTATGTAATTATGTGAAACTCCATCACAGTGGACAATTACATTCAGTAAGATGAATAACATCAGAGGTTGAACTGCAGTGGAATGAAAACATTGCTGTAGTTGACAGACATGAGTCAAACAAATACTGGTGTTTTCTTACATTCCTAAACATTTTTTAATAATAAATTTTATTGTTTTCAAAAATTTTACATATATACTTCAATACATAATAGATTTATCTTCTTTTGACTTCGTACCCCATTTTCCATGGTGTTTTTTATCCCACCCCCTACTTTCTTTCTCCTATACCATAACATCAATATTGTATTCTTTAATTCCTTCTGTTGCCCATAATTCAAATCCTGCTCACGAGTTCATCATAGTGCAATATTTCCTTAAGTAGTCCAAAAAGGGCTTCCATTCTTCCACAGACTTGTCCCATTGATTTCAAAGCTTAGTCTAGGTTTCGTCCATTGTATTTTATAATTTGTTTGTTTGTGTGTTCATCGTTAGATCTACAGATTTGGACTGGGCAAATTTTAAAGGCAATGCGGCAAAATTGTTCCAACATTCTCTAGTTTGTTTACCTGACCACAGCCCCACCCCTCAAAGTTAGCCTCTTAGTTCTTATTTAGGTAATATTCAGGGAAGTCTCTAGCACTGATCTCAACAGAGCTTTTTAAAATGTGTGTTATGGCAGGACCATTTGTGTAGCAGGTCCAAGGTACCCATAGGATAGCGATCTAGCCAGTGCCGGCTCTGCCATTAGGCCGACTGAGGCCGCTGGCAGATAAACAGCTCTGCCATCGGCTGAAAGTGTCCTGAATTACATGAGATTGTGCAAGATCTCAAGCGATTTTAGTGAGATCTCATCCAAGTCGGGTGGGATCTCACCTGAAATTTGTGCTGATTCCAGCACTGCTTCTTTGCCAGTAGCTGAGGTGACAGGATGGATGGAGAAGCAACAGGTATGGCAGCAATGACAGGAGCTGTGAGGCAGTTGCAAGGCATCACTTCCTACTTCACCTGGATGGGCAAAGTGGGACACACCTCCCTGGATCTGGCCCATGCTCACTTCTAAGAGATGGGAGTCATTATCATCAAATTTGACAGGGCTTATTTCTGAGTAAACATGCTTAGGCTTCAGCTGGGCTCCTAAGCAAATGCTACATTATAAACTCCACATTCTTGCAGGTAGGGCTGTAAAGTACATTAAACTCATTGGGACCTGCCTCTAAGGAAATCCTCCAGCTTTTTCTGCTGAAGGCAGAAAGTGGTGGTGTTGGGTAATGTGTTTCTTTCAGCCTCAGCGACTTGTTGTTGTTTTATTTTAAATCTCCCCTCCCCACTGAAAACAATGGGAGAAAATGACCTGCACCAGCTGGTGGCTAATTGGGCTTGAAGTTCTCAGGGCTTTTATGGGGGGGGATCCAGTAGATCCAAGGCCACATCTGTCCCAGAAGGTCCCATGTACTGCTGGCCGAAACCCCGTTGGCCTTTGGATTTATACCTGCAGAATTCTCTAAACATATTTGGGGTCTCTGCCCACCAACCTGCTAGTGACACCTCTCTGTCTCATCCTGGCCAGGTTAGGATTGCGTTGTAAGGTTACTGTCCAAGGCAGTGTTCTTCAGCCTTGGCTCCCCAGACTACAACTCCCATGTTTCATTGCTGTTTGGCTACGTTGGCTGAGGATGATTGGAGCTGGAGTGCATGACATCTGATGGGTATTATGTTTGGGAAGGCTGGTCTAGGGATAGACAACTGGTGGTCTGGAAGTTTGATCCAAGGACTCCAGATTCTTTCTCTCCATAGACAGGCAAAGGACTCTGTCAAAGGGCACTTCTTGATGCTGCTGCTGCAATTATTATATTGATAAAACACACAAAGCCAGTAGGCATTGTACAGCGAGGGTGGCTAACTCTTTTGGCTACAAGGACTGCATTCAACCTTCTCCTGCAGGCCATTGATGGAAGGAGCATCTCTTAGGTCTGCAGAGATCAACTAAGGAATGGCATATCATTGCCCCTTCTTGCTGAATGATCATTCTGATGACTGGGGAGAGGCCATTTTGTATGCCCATCAAGGTGCCCACCTCAGCACTAAGTCTTGGCTGTTTTTATCTCCTTTCCCCTGCTGCTGTTGTCAAAATCAATGAGATCTTGGGGAGCCAAAAAATAAAAATAAAACCTTCTTGCAGGATCGGGGGCGGGGGCAGATCAGATTGCCAAACTGGGGGTGTTAACTAGCCTCTCCAGCTGTACCGTAAATATAAATATAGAAATAAATAAGGACAGCCCTCCTCTTAACAAGCAAAGTTTACAATCAAAATGTGTTGACATATACAGTCGTACCTTGGTTTTTGAACAGCTTAGTTCATGAACAACTTGGAACCCAAACACAGCAAACCTGGAAGTGCTGTATTTTTCGCTGTATAAGACGCACCCGACCATAAGACGCACCAAGTTTTTAGAGGAGGAAAACAAGAAAAAAAAATTCTGAATCAAAAGTTGTTGAAGAGGCTTTGTACGGCTATCCCTGAAGCCAGAACAGCAAGAGGGATTGCTGCGCAGCTCTCCCTCTTGCTGTTCTGGCTTCAGCGATAGCTGCGCAGCCTGCATTCGCTCCATAAGATGCACACACATTTCCCCTTACTTTTTAGGAGGGAAAAAGTGTCTCTTATAGAGCAAAAAATACTGTAGGTGTTCCGGTTTGCAAACTTTGCCTCAGAAGCTGAACATCCGGCACGGCTTCCACAGCTTCCAATTGGCTGCTGGACGCTCCTGCAGCCAATCAGAAGCCGCGGCTTGGTTCCCGAACATTTTGGAAGCTGAACGGACTTCTGGAATGCATTATGTTTGAAAACCAAGGTACGACTGTACATTGGTGGTGTGCATGTGTGTATCAAAGAAGGCTTTGCTTCTATCTAGACTGCCATGGAGATAAGCCACAGCACCAGCTTGTGATAGGACTAGAACCAATATTTGCTGCCCCTTCAGACATTGCTTGATTCAAAATACAATTGCCTGTGAAAAATGAATTGCTGATTGGGTACTCCAAACGAGGCTGTGGCCCCCTCTGTACTATGCATTTGAAGCACTATTGTACCACTCCAAGGGATCTTGAGAGTTTGCAAAGAGTGACAATTCCCAGAGTGGCTGAACAATCAATCCCTCTGGCCAGGGAACTCTGTGAGCTGTAGCTCTGTGAAGGGAACAGGGAGTCTCCTAACATCTCTCAGCACCCCTAACAAACTATTGTTCCCAGGGGTTGCCGTGATAGTTTAAAGTGGTATGATGATGCTTTAAATGTACTGTTGGAGCCTTTCTTTTTTTAAAAAAAGCACTTTGTAAACCCATCTCCCCCTTGCACCAACGAGCCGCCCAGTTATATGATCAATCGCGTTTTGTTTTCTAGCTTAGAGCCTTTTGTTCTTCTAACTTGTAATTGTGCCTTGCTCATTCAAATAATTTCTCCACGCTACAACAGATGCTCTTCAGATCCGGGCTGACAAGGGAAACACAACTTTTATACAAGTGGCCTTCAGAGCTCTTTCTAATATCATTTAATGTAATTTTTAAACGGTTATGTGTAATTTATATTCCAGCACTGTCCAACATTTGAACAACTTTAATATGTTGATTTCAATATGTTATATATACATATATATATATAAATATATATATATTATGCAAATAATACTTCTTACCTGTTTTTTTTAATTTATGTTCTGTCTTTAAAAAGAAAATATACAACCTGCACCACTTATTAATAAATGAATAGAAATTTCAATTACCGGTTGTGTGCAAAGAATTCATTTCAAAATGCGTTCTGACTAGAGAGGAGTTAGCTACCTTGGTCGGAAAATGAACGAGGCCATTTACAGTGTCGCATTTGCTTCTTCCAAAAGCCTTGAAAAGTTTTCTAAGTACAGTGGTACCCCTGGTTAAGAACTTAATTCATTCTGGAGGTCCGTTCTTAACCTGAAACTGTTCTTAACCTGAGGTACCTCTTTAGCTAATGGGGCCTCCCACTGCTGCCACTGCACAATTTCTGTTCTCATCCTGAAGCACAGTTCTCAACCCAAGGTACTATTTCTGGGTTAGCGGAGTTTGTAACCTGAAGCGTCTGTAACCTGAGTTACCACTGTACTGTATACTCATTCTCTCTCTCTCTCTCTCTCTCTCTCTCTCTCTCTCTCTCTCTGTGTGTGTGTGTGTCTTATATACAAACACAAACAGTCCCTCCCTCCTTCCCTCCGATGCACACCCACCTTCCTCCTTATTAAGCTTAGGGGCAACGAGGGTTTAGCTTTTATCAAGCCTAATTTCTGCAATGGTGGTCTCCTTGAATATTGTACCTGAAGATGGAGGATTATAGTCATACCTCGGGTTGAAGTAGCTTCGGGATGAATATTTTCAGGTTGCACTCTGTGGCGACCCGGAAGTGTTACTTCTGGGTTTCACCGTTTGCGCATGCACAGATGCTCAAAATGACGTCACGCGCATGTGCGGAAGCGGCGAAACGCGACCTGTGCATGCACAGATGTGCAGTCGCATGTTACATTCACTTCAGGATGCAAACGGGGCTCCAGAACGGATCCCGTTCGCATCCAGAGGTACCACTGTATTCCTTCCTTCTCCAAATTCCTGCATTCACTACTGTGAATTTTTCAGGGAATGTAGCATCACACACACACACCCCATTTGATAATATAACAATCGCCTTGCTAGATAAGACCTATGTTCTGTCTGCAGCAGACCCATACCTCTCTGAAGCTCCTAAGTAGGGCATGATGCAGATAACATTTTTCTGTTGTTTGTCCACAAGAGGTATATTGCCCCTAGAGATGGAGGCTCTACGGCTTCTTTTTTCGCTTCTTCCCTTAGCAATTGGTCAAAAGATTCCTGCTGGGAAGTTAAACTATAGCCCTGAGAAAGTTCCTTGCATAATTCGTCTGAGCTGTGCTTTCACAGAAAATGTATTATTGCCCCAAATAAAGCTTTTTGTATGCTGGTCGGAGCAGAACAATAGAGTGATTTAGCTGAGCATCGCCTTCCAGGGAGGCACATCTGAAATTGCACTGCCCCCAGATGAAATGGCCGTGTGATGTATGTCCTGCTGAAAGTCAAATTATCTCCGCATCCAAACATCAAACGGTTTGGATGGTGGCCCAGGGAACACCTTTATCTCTCAGTTAGAGAGTCTTGTGATAGATCATTCTCCCAGGCCCTTTCATTCCAGTATGATTGATGAAATATCAAGCAGCGGTCAATGGCAACAAAACCTCCAGCAGGGGAGGAAGCAGAAATCTGAGGAATTAATTTCTTCAAGTACCTCCATTGAACCTACAGTCTAGAACTGAGGCAGTCAATGTGATGCCCTCCAGATTTTGTTGGACTACAACTCCCATAATCCCTGACCTTTGACCATGCTGGGTGGGTCTGATGGGAATTGGCACCCAGTAACATCTGAAGGTACCGTGTGACAGACCCCTGGACTGAACCCAAAGAGATAAACAGCAGAAATGGACTTCACGTCTGTGTCAGGAGATTGGCCTACACTGAGTAGGACCCTGGTAGAGACACATGCCTGACTGGCATGTTCCCTCCTTCCTGGTCATTCGTTCGGGAGCTTCAAAAGCTTTCTTCAGCCTGAACATCACAGCGACCGATGCCAACCGACACTGGCCCACTTTGGGATCTGCAGAGCATGCACAGTTGTGTAACAGACCTCAGCAACTCAGCATTTTGGCTAATCTACTTTATTTACATATAAACACTCACAGAGCACTGCAACATGGCTCCCACTCTCTCTAGCATCAGACAGCAAAGAGAAAAAGAACAAAGGACAATAGTCCCACTTCACGGAACACAGTACAGTGGTACCTCGGGTTATAGACGCTTCAGGTTACAGACTCCGCTAACCCAGAAATAGTACCTCGGGTTAAGAACTTTGCTTCAGGATGAGAACAGAAATCGTGTTCCAGCAGTGCGGTGGCAGCAGGAGGCCCCATTAGCTAAAGTGGTGCTTCAGGTTAAGAACAGTTTCAGGTTGAGAACGGACCTCCGGATCGAATTAAGTACGTAACCGGAGGTATCACTGTAACACAAACATCCTGTCTCTGCCACTTCCCACTCTGTGGAGTCAAAACATATACCGTCATGTGAAAGACAAAAATCCCATGAGTGCAATGATGGAGCAGGAATTCTAACAGATCTTCAGATCTGGTAAAACCAAGCCCTTTGCATTGGGCAGAATTAAGCACATAACTGGCTGGATTCAAGCCTGTGCAGCTGAATATCCATCAAACCCAAAGCAGTCCTCTGTTTGCATAAGATAATGGTGAATCCACCATTAAAAACACCTGTCTTCCTGGGATCAGTCTGCTGTAGGCAGATCTCCCCTATCATGTGTCATCTGACAGTTAAAAGAGCCAGTGTAGCATAATGGTTAGAGTGTTGAGCTAGGACCTGGGAGACCAGGGTTCAAATCCCCTCTCAGCTATGAAGCTCACTGGGTGACCAGTCATCATCTCTTAGCCTAGCCAACCTCACAGGGCTGTGGGGAGGATTAAATGAGGAGGAGGAGAACCAGGAACACCACTTTGAGATCCTTGGAAGATAAAGGCAGTACAGTCATTCATACGTCGGGTTAAATGTGCTTCAGGTTGAGCGTTTTCAAGTTACACTCTGTGGCGACCCGGGAGTAACGGAGCGCATTATTTCTGGGTTTCACTGCTCGCGCATGCGCAGACACTCAAAATGACGTCATGCGCATGCACAGAAGTGGCAAAACACAACCTGCGCATGCGCAGACGTGCAGTCGTGTCTTACATTCTACTCAGGAAGCGAACGGGGCTCCGGAACGGATACCGTTAGCATCCAGAGGTACCACTATATATAAATGTAATTAACAACAATAACATACAGAGAGGCATGTGGGCAAAAAGATCCCTGCATTCCAGGGGGTTGGGCTAGATGACCGCCGTGGTCCCTTCCAAGTCAGCAATTCTATGCATCTGCGATTCAATTGGTGCAATTGGTGCAATGTTTCAGAAGCTGCAAATGAGGTGGGTCCGCTTAACTGAGTCAAATTCCCCTCCTGATTACACACGTGGTAGTATACGATGGATATAATAATAATAATAATAATAATAATAATAATAATAATAATAGTTTATTACATACCCTGCCCATCTCGCTGGGTTTCCCTAGCCACTCGGGGCGGCACCCAACAGAATAGTAAAAACACCATAAAACATCAAACATTAAAAACTTCCCTAAACATGGTTGCCTTCAGATGTCTTCTAAAAATCAGATAGTTGTTTATTTCCTTGACATTGGATGGGAGGGCATTCTCCAGGGCGGGCGCCACTACTGAAAAGGCCCTCTGCCTGGTTCCCTGAAACCTCACTTCTCTCAGAGAGGGAACCGCTAGAAGGCCTTCGGAGCTGAACCTCAGTGTCCAGGCTGAGTGATGGGGGTGGAGACGCTCCTTCAGGTATACTGAGCCAAGGCCATTTAGGGCTTTAAAGGTCAGCACCAACACTTTGAATTGTGCTCGAAAATGTACTGGGAGCCAATGTAGGTCTTTCAGGACCGGTGTTATGTGGTCTCGGCAGCCACTCCCAGTCACCAGTCTAGCTGCCGTGTTCTAGATTAGTTGTAGTTTCCAGGTTACCTTCAAAGGTAGCCCCACGTTGCAGTAGTCCAAGAGGGAGATAAGCAAAGCATGCACCACTCTGATGAGACAGACTGGGCAGGTAGGATCTCAGCCTGCATACCAGATGGAGCTGGTAGACAGCTGCCCTGGACACAGAATTGACCTGTGCCTCCATGGACAGCTGCAAGTCCAAAATGACCCCCAGGCTGTGCACCTGGTCCTTCAGGGGCACAGTTACCCCATTCAGGACCAGAGAGTCCTCCACACCTGCCAGCCCCCTGTCCCCCCAAAACAGTACTTCTGTATTGTCAGGATTCAGAACTAATGCAAAGCACTAACACAGAGAGAGCCATTTTCTGAAGTCAACCTCTCTTTGTTTCAGAAGGGATGTTCCTTTATGACACTAAGAGGGCCTGTCTCTTTAAATGTTGGAGAAACAATCCTCTCAATTCTACTTTTCAGGGAAAGTAATTACTGCCAAAAGTGGCTTCACATCGCACCTTGCTATGTCATCCCACTAAGGGATTCACTCCAGTTCGTGCCACAAGCACTTTTTGCTTGCCTTTCACTTCCTCCATCCCATGGAGACTGACATTTCTCTTTTTCCACCAGCTTATCTTTTAAAAACAAGGTTAGCGAGCCTGTCCATTCGCAGCCTAGTCACCTTTCATCAAAAGGAGTGAGATAACCTTTTGGCTGAGTACTATTGCAAGGGCTTTATCAACACCATCCACAGAAGCCAGGTGAGTTAAAACTAAAAGATACATAGATATGGTGAGAGAGAGAGAGAGAGAGAGAGAGAGAGAGAGAGAGAGAGAGAGAGACCCTGGATAGTTTCAACATAAATATAGCCCTTTTTGAAAAGCTTTAAAACAACACAACACAAAACCCTCCTCTAATAATGGACCAGACAGAATGATAAATGTAACAAGCTAGCTTTAAGTATGGGATTAGCGATCAAGAAAATAATTTCTTTTCTAATTTGCAGTATTTCTAATTTGCAGTATATATATAAATATTTGAAGTCAGCTTCAGATCTGAGACAGTGGCCTTTTGCCGCTTGGAAATGAGCTGAAACAGGAAGAGTTGCAAAACAAGGGATCTATCTGTGTTCTTCGCATTTGCAGTAAATCCTTGTGTATTGCTACTGATAAAAGCAGGGGGAGCACCTGATACCTTATTTGACATTACTGGCAACACACAAAAAGGAGAACATTATAAGTTACTTGTCGTGCTAAATGGTGCACGTGAACCGTGGCTAGTGTTTTTGTTAACTCGGGTTGGAGCAATGAAAAGGCACTTAATCCTGATTAAATGGTCTGACTATGGATGATCAAACAAGTTATAAATTGATATATTTGGAATGAAGCTATCTTTTCCCTGCTGAAGCTAATGGCCCAGTCCCTATCATGAACCTTAAATATCTTAGAAAATAAATGTTTTGTTGAGTTCAGGCTTGGCGTCAAAATAATAGCGTGTCATAGAAATGCTACACATATTAGCAAAACAAAATGGAAAACTTTCCTTGAATGTTCTATTTGTATGTTATCTGATACTGATTTTTTAAAGCTGAATGAAATTGTGGGTGTGAGGCTGGACTTCAAAAGTCATCATTAACAGTGTCTCTCCTTAGATGCTCAGCAATAGAAACTGCTACAGAAGAGATTTTAAAATATTAGTGATGAGCCTACTGAACAGTTTCAAAATGCAAGGGATTGTATTTTGCCAAATGTTGCAGAGTTATTTTATGTATTTATTCGCTTGCTCATTAGAGAGTCTTGCATCCTGCCCCTCCTGCGATCTGGAGCTCAGGATGGCTAAAAATTAATAGATGAATAATTATACAAAACACTGCTTTCAGTTAAACTGCAAAGTCGTAACAGCAACAATTGATCAGCAAATAGTAGCAGTAAAACTACATCTAAAAATAGCTTGCCCTATTGTGCAAAGAGCTGGCCGGAATGAAAATATCTTCAGTAGGGTTAGCCAGGGACAAAAGCAGTCTTTAATCTGGATGGGAGATCACTGGGACTTCTATGTATGTAGAATAATAATAATAATGAATTCAAAATGTTTTCTAATAAATAACAAAAATGGATTTTATCCAATGTTAGTGAAAACAGAGTAAACCTTAGTCCAGAGCTTTCCAAACTGTTCATGTTGGTGACATGCTTTTTAGACATGAATCATTTCGCGATGCAGTTCTTCAGTTTTATTAGCAAACCGGGGGTTAAACTAACCCCTTTTCCAGCCCCAGGAGTAGCGCAGGGAGTGTTCGCACAACACACCCACACACTGCAGCCGACACACTAACGTGTCGTGACACAGTTTGGAAGCTCTGCCTAGGCATTTCCATTCATTTCAGTGGGACCCCAACGATCATCTAGCCCAACCCCCTGCAATGCAGGAATATGTAACTGTCCCATGTAGGGATCAAACCTGAAACCTTGGCCTTATCAGCACCATGCTCTAAGCAAATGGGCTATCCAGGCTTTGCGAAGCTACCAAGCAGAAGAATTTGTTTTGAGGCGGTGAAGGTCCTGTGTGAGTGTCTGGAGGCAGTTGGAGGGTGGGTGGCAGCTAACGGATTGAGGTTGAATCCTGACAAGACAGAAGTGCTGTTCTTGGGGGACAGGGGGCGGGCTAGTGTGGAGGACTTCCTGGTCCTGAATGGGGTAACTGTACCCCTGAAGGACCAGTTGCGCAGCCTGGGAGTCATTCTGGACTCACAGCTGTCCATGGAGGCGCAGGTCAATTCTGTGTCCTGGGCGGCTGTTTATCAGCTCCACCTGGTATGCAGGCTGAGACCCTACCTGCATGCAGACAGTCTTGCCAGAGTGGTGCATGCTCTGGTTATCTCCCGCTTGGACTACTGCAATGCACTCTACGTGGGGCTACCTTTGAAGGTGACTCAGAAACTGCAATTAATCCAGAATGCGGCAGCTAGACTGGTGACTGGGAGCGGCCGCAGAGACCACATAACACTGGTCCTGAAAGATCTTCATTGGCTCCCAGTACATTTCCGAGCACAATTCAAAGTGTTGGCGCTGACCTTTAAAGCCCTAAACGGCCTCGGCCCAGTATACCTGAAGGAGCGTTTCCACCCCAATTGTCCAACCCACTGAGGTGCAGCTCTGAGGGCCTTCTGGCGGTTCCCTCGCTGCAAGAAGTGAAGTTATAGGGAACCAGGCAGAGGGCTTTTTCGGTAGTGGCACCTGCCCTGTGGAACGCCCTCCCAGCAGATGTCAAGGCAATAAACAACTATTTTACTTTTAAAAGACAACTGAAGTCGGCCCTGTTAAGGGAAGTTTTTAATGTCTGATGCTGTATTGTATTTAATATTCAGTTGAAAGCCGCCCAGAGTGGCTGGGGAAACCCAGGCAGATGGGTGGGGTATAAAAAATATGTTATTATTATTATTATTATTATTAGAACTGGGATGAGCTCTCAGCCCTTCTACACAACAGTCCATTCTTAATTATCCCCCACGATTTCTGTACTAGAGTGGGGGGCGAGTTTTCAGCCATCCTTGCCGATCTACTGCAGATCTTTCCCTTCTTCCCATTCCTGCTCTAGGGATCTTGGGTGGGGCAGGAGAAAAGCCCAAAGAAAAGACAATTCACACACCAACAAAACATTCAAAAGCCATGCCCCCAAAGCAAAAATTTTGACAATGAGACTGGGAATTGTCCCTGGTAAATAAGGGCTGATGGAGCACCTGGGAATAACTTGAGAAGCAGTAATGAATCTCATGGGAACTGGTATATTGCCACGGAATACAATCACCCACAAGCTCTATTTGAATAATCTTAATATATTCAAAGAGCTCCTTTCTCTTTTCTTTCTGTGTTGCTCAGTACTGCTCCTCACCAGTCTGAATGTACAATCAGAACTCTTGAATCCTGGTTGGGAAATTGCTTGGACATATGAGAAACGTTTCCTTTTATCCGTGACCATGTGTTGAACCAAACTGGTAATGACGGCAGGACGGCTGACAGACCGGTTCATTCTTCCGTGCAATATTAATAGACATCAAAGGCATTTGTCTTCCTTTTATCCTTCGTCCATTCCAAAATGTTGCAATAATGCAGAGGCTCGGGTAATTGTCCACCCAAACAGGGAGGCTATTTTGCAGATATGACACATAGCCATCCCAATGTGGGGTTTCTAATTAGGCCCAGCCATGTGATCTTCTGACACTATTTCAGCCTCCTGGAAATGTCAAGAGCAGCTCAGCCATTGGGTGTGGCTTTTTAGGGGGTTTTTTTGGGGGGGGAGCCTTCATGAAGAGAACTTCTAATTTACCATAAGAAATATGGGACAGCGGCATTGTGGGAGTTCACGGTGCCTGGGGCAGAAGCCTATTGTTCCTCTCCAAGAACATTGTTTCCTCTGATGTCGGGAGATGAGCACTGGGCTGGGCTGGGGGCTCTTGCTTCGCGCCCCCTCAAAAAGGCATTTCCAAAAAAGATACCTCTGGCAAAATTTTAATGCTGTCAGTTGGTCCCTTAACTTTCTCGCCCTGATCTGGCCACAGTGATCCATGCGACGGTCACCTCCAGGCTTGATTATTGTAATTCGCTCTACATGGGGCTGCCCTTGAAGCTGACCCAGAAACTCCAGCGGGTGCAGAATGCCGCAGCGAGGCTCCTTATGGGGTCCTTGCCGCGGGACCGCCTCTCCTGGTATGCCCCGCGGAGGACCTTAAGGTCCACAAATGACAACATTTTGGAGGTCCCAAGTCACAAGGTAGTTAGATGGGTCTCAACTAGGGCTAGGGCCTTTTCAGTACTGGCCCCAACTTGGTGGAACGCTCTGTCACAAGAGACTAGGGCCCTGCGGGACTTGACATCTTTCCGCAGGGCCTGCAAGACAGAGCTGTTCCACCTGGCCTTTGGTTTGGACTCAGTCTGATCTTTATGTTTCCCTCCCCTTATGGTTTTGATCTATGGGCTACTTTTAAAATGAGGCTGCATTTTAAATTGCATTTTAACCTGTATTTTAAATTGGTTTCCCCCCTCCCTATTACGTTTTTACTGTAATTTTACTGGTGTTAGCCACCCTGAGCCTGGCGGGGTTTAAATAAAATTATTATTATTATTATTATTATTATTATTATTATTATTATTATTATTATTATATCAACTGAAAATATTTAATGAGCCAATGTGATGGTTAGATACTGATGGGAATTATTTAATGAGCCAACATGGCAGCAAAGTATAATTAATGCATTAATCATTTTATGGCCTTCTAGCAATGAGGAAAGTTCATCATCATCACCATCATTTTATTGGTATGCCGCCTTTCCATAGTTAAAACAATGCCCAAGGCGTTACAACACGACAAGTTTTCCATAATTACCAACGTAACAAAAGTCATAAACAATAAATAAAGCACATCAAAATGGACACGACCAAATGGATAACAGTTTCCACATAAACCATAAAATCTAAAACTAAAAAAATACAACATTGATATCAATGACAATTTAAAATAACATAGATAAAATATAAAAACAATTTTAAAAAGGAGCCATCTCTGTCGAGCAGCAGCAGTCCTTTCTGGAGCCCTTGAGGTCCCACCTCAGGCCAGGTGGAGAGAGTCAGGGCAGGGCATTATAACCTTTGATTTTGTTTGAAGTTTATACTTGTGACTTAAAAAATAATAAGCCAATAAGAATAATAACATTTTTTTTAAGTCAATGACAACCAAGTAGATTAACTTTACCTTTCCACCAGAGGTACCGAGTCCCCCGTCTCTCTCTTTTCTCACACTCCAGGCAATTTACATAACTGGAAGTCAGATTCCAAAATGTCATGGTTCCCTCTGCATGGTGCTGTTAATGTATCCCTCGGGTTCCTTTGCCTCCTGTTTGCCTCCAGCTTGGGTAAGTAACATATGTGCATAGGCAAATCTTCGCAGGGCCGGCTCTGCCATTAGGCAGAAGGAGGCAGTTGCCTCGGGCAGCACGTGTTGGGAGGTTGGAAGCAGCAACGAAATGCCTGTGGTTTGTGTGACCCACAGGCTGCCTGCTATCTTGTAAGCTAGCCCGGTGCTCTTAAGTGAAGGAGGGGGACCCTATCCTACCATCAGGGTTGTAGTCAGATTCAGCTGCCTCTTGTGATGTGTCCAAGGGAACAGGGGCAATTGGCAGGCCCCCAGCTGGCTCCAGCCCACCGGCCAGCAGCTGGTCAAACTCCAGTCCTTGGTTCTGCATCAATCTGTGACTCAGAGCTTCAGAAGCCTTTCAGAAGCTGAGCACGCAAGCCAGCAGAGATAACAAACTCTTCGTGACGGAAGGGCAGACAGAGGCATATGCAAAGCATATTTACAAGCAGTTTATTCAGCATAGATCAGGACAAAGAAAACATGTTTGCTCTCCTTCATGTCCAAGAACTAGCAGCATAAAGCAAATGCTATACACAAATGGAAGTTCCCAGCAAGCTGTGCTGGAATGTAAACAGACATGTGACATACAACAGCTCCACACATCTGTTTAGGTGGAACGGAACATTAGTATCCTAACATTGCTGGACCAGTATAGTTAGGGAAGGGGCTCTGTTTTGTGCTTAACCTCAAGCAGCAAAACGTCTCAGACCACCTCTGGGTCTTGGTGTCAGCAAAGGAGCAGGCTTTTAGCAGGTAACATAATACCCATTTCATATTAGCTTGCAGACTTTCAGAGTCAAACCAATTTATGAAATGAGAAGCTGGAACTCGAATCTGCCATTCAGGCTGCAAACCTGTGTACACTTACCTGGGAGTAAGCCCCACTGGACAAAGGGGATTTTCTTCTGAATAGATATGTGCAAGATTCCACTGCCTGGGTGAAGCAACCCTGATTTTTCAGTTTAACTGCCTTTGGCTACCTGAAAAATTATTGAAGTTGTTTGTACGTTGAATGAAAAGCATCTGCTGTGCTTTTTTTTTTAAAAAAAGTTCCATTTACTAAATATAAACCAGACTTTCTGAATCAGATCCCAATTCATCAAGGGCACCTGAAAGGTTTCCAACTCAAAGCTTTTCCATTCCCTGTATCCCACCATTACCGATGCAGAAGACCTCCAAGAAGCCTTTCATCATTTTCAAGCAAGACACTCTTCAAGTAAGTTTTGTTTTGATAGATTGTGGCATGAAGCATAGAAGCCTCTTAAATATCTTTTGCAGCCGAAAGCGTGAAAGGAGAGAGCAAGAAAGTGGCGGTGCTGGCAACTGCAGGTAAGTCTTTCTGTGGAAACTCAAGGGTTATAAATAAGGGAGTGTGTTGATATAGAGTCTTGCACACTAGCCAAAATCAGAACTGCAGGAAGGGTGATGGATGAGTGTTTCAAATGAATAAATTGATATTTTCCCCCTTGCACCCCACTCACCAAAAAGGGTCCGACTAATACAACATTTGAGGGACACAGGTGGTGCTGTGGGTTAAACCACAGAGCCTAGGACTTGCCGATCAGAAGGTTGACGGTTCGAATCCCTGTGACGGGGTGAGCTCCCGTTGTTCAGTCCCTGCTCCTGCCAACCTAGCAGTTCGAAAGCATGTCAAAGTGCAAGTAGATAAATAGGTACCGCTCTGGCGGGAAGGTAAACGGCATTTCTGTGCGCTGCTCTGGTTCGCCAGAAGCGGCTTAGTCATGCTGGCCACATGACCCAGAAGCTGTACACCGGCTCCCTTGGCCAATAAAGCGAGATGAGTGCCGCAACCCCAGAGTCAGTCACGACTGGACCTAATGGTCAGGGGTCCCTTTACCCTTTACCTTTAATACAACATTTTGCCTGAGACAAATGGTGTGATTGCGCTAACCACTAGGGGTCTCTAAAACACCTTCTTCACATCATCATTGTGACTGTCTACCCAATTTGAACCAATGTATGAAACCCACCTGATTTGCACTTCTTGAACCAATACACAAACCAATACAGTGGAACCTTGGTTCTCGAACTTAATCCGTTCCGGAAGTCCGTTTGACTCCCGAAACCGTTCGAAAACCAAGGTGCAGCTTCCAACTGGCTGCAGGAGCTTCCAGCACTCAAGTGGAAGCTGCGTCGGATGTTTGGCCTCCAAAAAGCATTCAAAAACCGGAACACTTACTTCCGGGTTTTTGGTATTCAGGAGCCGATTTGTTTGACAGCTAAGCTGTTCGAGAACCAAGCTACCACTGTACACAGCTAGCCTTCACAATTCGCAGATATCCGAATTTCACAATGCAGTTCCTCAACCAAACCAGAGCACTTCAGAACTTCCTGCCTCAAAGCTTTCCAGAAATGTAAGAACAGCAGGATGTGCAGTTAACTCATGCATGAGAACAGATTCCACATGCATGAAGTTGACAGACCAGAAGTCACTTTATGTGGAAAACAGCCATATGAATTTGTTCCTTGGTTGTTTACCTGATCGTTGTTTTCTGTGTGCCATTGCCTGCTTCCAAACTGAGAGAAAACCAGAGAACTTTTCAGGTGTTACTGATTCTCACAGAGCGCCTCTGTCAATTTTGCAAAGAGGAAGAAGTCTAGTGAGGTGAGACCCAGAGAAGTAGTACAGGCATTGTACCAACCATATTGCACATAACTGTCTTGGATGTGGCATGGGTTATGCCACCTCATTATAGCCGTTGCATATGCAATCCCAAGTGCAAAACTGTTGCTGAACTATGCACTTTGAAGTGTTTGGTTTGGGCATAATTGTAACACGTAATGTCGGCACTAATAAGAAATGGTTTCTTCTTTTCCAGAGTTGCCTGCTAAGTCGGTTGATCTGGCAGCGATTAACCTGACTGAACTGGTAAATGGGATGCTAAACACAGCTCTCAAAGGTATCTGTTCCTTCCCCTTCTATTATTTGTTAGAATTCCTGCTCTGTAATTGCAGTCATGGGATTGTTGTCTTTCACAGGACGGTATATGGTTTTGTTTTGTTTTTTTTATAAAATTTTTATTGGTTTTTTAACACTTAATAGTAGACAATACAAAACAATACAAAAACAAACAAACATATAAACACGTATAATTTCTTCACATTTTTTTCCTAAACCTTCTTTCATCGACTTCCTCATACCTCCCCTTTCTGCATCCCTGTTTTGAAGTTTTCCAGCAAGCCCCAATGTCAATTTAAGGACGGTATATGTTTTGACTCCACAGAGTGGGAAGTGACGGAGACAGGATGTTTGTGTTACTGTGTTCCGTGAAGTGGGACTATTGTCCTTTGTTTTTTCTTTTTGCTGTCTGATGCTAGAGAGAGAGGGAGCCATGTTGCAGTGCTCTGTGTGTGTTTATATGTAAATAAAGCAGATTAGCCAAAATGCTGAGTTGCTGAGGTCTGTCACGTGCAAGTTGCGCAAACTCTGCAGATCCCTAAGTGTGCTGCTGTCAGTTGGCATTGGTCGCTGTGATGCTAGGGCAAAAGAAAGCTTTTGAAGCTCCCGAACGATTGACCAGGAGGGAGAGAACATGCCAGTCAGGCATGTGTCTCTGCCAGGGTCCTACTCGAGTGTAGGCTGAGCTCCTTGATTAACTACATTCAATGCATGCCCATTGGAGAATGGAGACAGGAGGTATGTTAGGGGCAGGGGCAGAGGGAAAGCAAATGCTGTATCTGTGAGCTTGGGCCCTTTCCCGAATATTCATTTGGATGTGTATATAACTGATGGGCAAGTTTTGTCTATATCTCCACAGGCAGCAAAAAGTTCTTCTCATTGCTGAGCATCACATCTTACAGCTCGTATGCCTTCCATAAGGTTTCCATAGTCGTCTACAACAGTAAGCTAATTTTTCTTCAGGGAGGAAGGGTGGGTTAGGTAAAGGTAAAGGGACCCCTGACCATTAGGTCCAGTCGTGGCCGACTCTGGGGTTGCGGCGCTCATCTCACTTTACTGGCCGAGGGAGCTGGTGTACAGCTTCCGGGTCATGTGCCCAGCATGACTAAGCCGCTTCTGGCGAACCAGAGCAGTGCATGGAAACGCCATTTACCTTCCCGCCGGAGCGGTACCTATTTATCTACTTGCACTTTGACGTGCCTTCAAACTGCTAGGTTGGCAGGAGCAGGGACCGAGCAACGGGAGCTCACCCCGTCGCGGGGATTCGAACCGCCGACCTTCTGATTGGCAAGTCCTAGGCTCTGTGGTTTAACCCACAGCACCACCTGCTAATGGGTTTTTAAAAGGTGTGGTTTGTCAATGACAATTAGGCCATGCTTTTTCTGCTTTCTTTGATGAGATTTTCCTAAAAAGGAGGATCAAAGCTCTTAATTTAGAAACAAGCAAAACATAAGCCATTAAATAAATATTTATAGAAATTATCTACCACTTCCTCCTCTAAGGAGCTCAAGGTAGTGCGCATGGTTTGCCCCTTTATCCTCATAACAACTCTGCGAGGTAGGTTAGGTTGAGACACAGCAACTGGTCCAATAAATTACCTGATTTAACAGTTCAACTCCTGAACATTGCCCATGTCTTAAATGCCTCTGCAGTGTATATCTTGTTGCTTTGTCCCCCTCCTTTTTTCATAGTATCCAACCTGAAGAATATCGACCCCACCAAATTCCCCATGAGGTACTGCTATTGCTTGAACAATAGGACAAATGACTTAACAGGTGAGTGGTGCATGAAATATATTTGCTATTGCCACCAGGGGGACATTGCCAAAATATCTGAGGGATACACCCAATACGTCGGTCTTTACTCACATGTAAGCAATATGTATGGAAGTGAAAGTTGGGCCATAAAGAAGGCTGATCGCCAAAGAATTGATGCTTTTGAATTATGGTGCTGGAGGGGACTCTTGAGAGTCCCATGGACTGCAAGAAGATCAAACCTCTCCATTCTCAAGGAAATCAGCCCTCAGTGCTCACTGGAAGGACAGATCCTGAAGCTGAGGCTCCAATACTTTGGCCACCTCATGAGAAGAGAAGACTCCCTGGAAAAGACCCTGATGTTGGGAAAGATGGAGGGCACAAGGAGAAGGGGATGACAGAGGACGAGATGGTTGGACAGTGTTCTCGAAGCTACCAGCATGAGTTTGACTAAACTGCGGGAGGCAGTGGAAGACGGGAGTGCCTGGCGTGCTCTGGTCCATGGGGTCACGAAGAGTCGGACATGACTAAACGACTAAACAACAACAAAGCAATATGCCATTGCACAGGAGTTGGGTGCCAATACTTAAAAATAAAAACGGGCAATTTAAACACACTTTTTGGGGTGGGGGGGGTGTGATGATTGTAAATCAGGTATGGAGAACATGGCAGCCCTACAGATTATTATGAACCAGGGTGGCCAGTTCTCAGGCATGATGGGATTTGCAGTCCAACAGGTGGACCATAGATCCCACCATCCCTGTCAAAATGTGTCGTTTGGCTTTTTCTGTTCCATCACTCCATTTTTGGTGGTAAAGAGATGGATTTGGGGAAGGTCCTGGACTAGAAAAGTGCTCTATTTATTTGGCTGGGTTTTTTCTTTCCAGATTTTACCGCTTTGCTAGTTGATATCGTTGGCAACTCCACCGATTCCCTTAAAGAAATTTTCAAGTCTACCTCTATTGTGTCAGGTAAGAGTCATTGCTGGCAAATTTGATGCCAAGTCCATTAAGCTTGACAACTGAAGGGCAGGTACAGGGAATGTGGGTGCCGCGCCATGGGCCCCATCTGCCGCCCTGACCAGAGGTGCTCTCCACCGCACTCACCCACCTCACCTGAGCTAAGGTTACCAGATTTTTTTCAAAGAATGCAGGGACACTTTTTTTTTGAAAAGAGAAAAAAAGATATTAAAAAATATATTTAAAAAATAATAATTAAGAAGTAATATCTTCTCTTCTGCGGTCTCCTCTGTCATGCGGCCTTCCTCTGGGCCCCAGCCTGCTCTCTTGGAGCGCTAGCAGCCATGGAGTAGGCTCGGGTTGGGTCTGGGCTCGGCCAAGTGTCCTTGCCCTCCCTGTGCTCTCCTACTTCTCCTCAGCGGTGGCAGCGGCACGACAAGGTTGGGGCTCCCCTCTTTTTTCTCCTTCCTCTTTCTCTCTCTCCCTTCTCCTTCTCCTCTCCTCCTTCTCCCTGCGTTGGCTCCAGGGTCTTCCTGGTCCCGGAGCACCGCTGGG
Source organism: Podarcis filfolensis (assembly GCF_964270895.1). Classification (NCBI taxonomy): domain Eukaryota; kingdom Metazoa; phylum Chordata; class Lepidosauria; order Squamata; family Lacertidae; genus Podarcis; species Podarcis filfolensis. The sequence continues at coordinate 80,579,141 of NC_139603.1, read as the reverse complement.
CAGTTGGCCAAGTGGCCAGGCACTCTTGCTCCCGGCTTGATTTGGATTGTGGGGGTGTGTGTGTCAGCGGTTCCCCCAGCTGATATGCCAGGTGTACCCAGTTCCCACTTGGCAGTGGCAGCAGCAGTCTCAGCAGCTCAGAGCCAGCCTGTTAGTGCAGTTGTCTCTGCCTGGCTTCAGGAGCTGCTCGCTGCCGTGGCGCCCGCCATTTTGCCTCGCCAGAAGTCCCCATATGATGTGTCTTGTGCTGTTGAACCAATCACGCAACATTCATTCCCTACTAATAAATCTACAGCACTTAAAATATAAACCCGGGGACATTAAATGAAATCCAGGGACGTTCCAGGGACAGATTTTTTTCGGGGACACATTTGTAAATCCAGGGACTGTCCCCGGGAAATGGGGACGTCTGGTAACCATAACCTGAGCAGCACTTTGAGCAGGAGCTGGGAGAGGAATTTGCTGCCAAGTGGAATTTGCTGCCAAGGAGTGGAATTTGCTGCCAAGGAGTGTGGTGGAGTCTCCTTCTTTGGAGGTCTTTAAGCAGAGGCTTGACAACCATATGTCAGGAGTGCTCTGATGGTGTTTCCTGCTTGGCAGGGGGTTGGACTCAATGGCCCTTGTGGTCTCTTCCAACTCTATGATTCTATGATTCTATGATTCTATGATTCTATGATTCTATGATTCTATGATTCTAGGATGGGCCCTTGCCGTCCTTAGCTATGCAGCATCTCCCACCGGTGGGGGAGGCGGGCAGATGGCAAGACTCATGCCAGTGCCCCAGCCCAAGGAGCCATGCACGCATGTCCTGCTGATGCTCCACAGCCCTGTCTGGCAGCAGCATTGGCGATGCATGGAGTCACAGGTTAGGAGGTGCAATACTTGCCGTGCCCTGGGAATCAGCAACCCACGCTACACCACTGCTGCCCATGCCATGCACCGGGAGCACCCCTTTTTCAGGACTTACAGCAGCTTAAGACCCACAGTGCTTGGCTCAGTCAGCTGGATCCCAATTCAGCTGAGGGTCATAGAAATGTAGATTTGGAAGGGACTACGAGGGTCATCTAGTCTAACCCCTTACAATGTGGAGCTGGAACCCATGACCCTGAGATTAGGAGACTCGTGCTCTACCAACTGAGCTGTGGAAGGAGTTAAGCTGGCGTAGCCTGGCTGAGCTGAGATCGTCCTGTTTCAGCCAAGGATCTGCTGGATCCCATCCTGCTCCTCCTGGTGGATCTTTCTATAGGATTGCTCCCTTATCCACTACACAAATTCAGGAGGGAATCAGATTTAGGCTCGATTTGCTTGGATGCTGTGTGTGTGTGTGTGTGTGTGTGTGTGTGTGTGTGTTTGTGTTTGTGTTTGTGTATGTTTAATGTATGCTACAAAGAAGTTCCAGTGAGATAATTATAAGGAGGGCATTGTTCCCTGCTGTTGCCACTTGAAATTCCAACTTGAAAGATCTTGGCACTACAACTTTAGGGATAATTTTTGGATATTTCTGTCGCAGACTTTGTGATGTGAATGGGAAAACTGATTTTTTTGTTGTTGTTCCTCTTCAATGGGTTTTAATTAAGGCAGCATCTGTCTTTCAGTGAGCCAAGGAAATGACACGGACTGCATCTATATTTGTGTCATGTCAGGCCGCACAGGTAACCGTGTAATCGCTCTTCTCTTCCCCAAATATGTTGCTTAGAAATCTGAACTCTGTATTCGGAAGAATCCTGTGCACAAAAACCCACCTTGGACTGGACCACTTCAGCCGGGGGTGTTCAGAGCTTCATTGCTTTGGATGGGGGTGTTTCAAGGCTAAATCTCTGCCCAAGCTAACCTAACATGCCAAGAGGAAGGGTTGTTGTGATGGAGGCCAATCCTTAAGGTTGAATGGGGCACTGCCTCCCCAACCTCATTCTGGCTGAAGGTATTTATAACCTGTCCAGGGTGTGGCACTAACTGAAAACATCTACCTTCATGGTCCCAGTGTTGCCTTTGATGAACTTAGCAGGAAGGACAATGGAGACGAAGTTAGAATTTAGTTGGCTGTGCTGGTTATTGACTCTAGTGCCACCTACTGTTGGCCTCCATGCATTTCACTAGCCAACACCTGGACCTTGAGCATGTTACTCAAATGCTCTTCCACTAAGCTACAGCCCTTCCCATGATTCTGGGACAAGCACTAGCCTGCTTGCTTACTGCTAACCCAGGTCATTCTCTCACCCCTTGTCACATTTGACTGAAAGGAATCCGGTTTTTATTGAAGCATCCTGAATCCATGTTTTCCCAATAGGAAGAAACCTGTCCGATTTGTGGGAAGCCATTGAAAAGTCACCGTTTATTAATTACACTTTTTCAGGAAATGTGTCAGACCTTCTGGGTAAGTGTATCTTGAATGTAACACGGAGGGAGGCCGAGCTGTTAATGAACAAGAAGCGTGTTTGAGTTGCATGAAATGGCCAGGCTTTGATCTTTGGAGGCTAAGCTTGCTTCTATCCTAAGACCCTTTAGCACTACTGAGGCATAACTTGTCAGCTGGGCACACAAGCAAAATGGTGGTACTTAATATAGCTCAATCCTATCCACCAATGTCCTTTCCCAGGGCCCAGTTCCTCCTTTAACATTTATTGCGTGTCGAGGTCCCCCAAGCCACGCTTAAATAATTCACAATTCACACATAATTTTTGTTTAAGGTTTTTGGCATAATTGTGGCCACAACTTTATTAAAATACATAAATGTGAGTGGTTGCTTAGGCATTGGTTATGACTATCTATCCCCACGCCCAGGGACAGAACTGACTTCCGGATTCCAGTGAAAGCCAGTGAGGGAAAACAATATTGAGGCGAGCATGGAGCCAGGCACCAGACCCCCCACATGCTCCTGGGGGTTTGCGTGGCCCTTAGCCCCATTCAGGGGTACAGATGAAAGAATGGCAAGCCCCTGGATTCCTTTAACAGAATTCCATTGCAGCAGCAGCATTGGAGGGGCAGGCACTTACCCCTCCACCAACCAATTTTTTAACCAATGCCTAGCCGCAACCTTACAAGTTGTGACGATTTGCTAAGCAGTAGGCAAAAACCAAATGGCATCAGCCAATCAGCCAAATGGACAAAATTCCTACCAGGCCCCTGCCCCCAAAGCAGACGACCCCATGACAGGCATAGCAAGGTCAACGCAATAGCCCTAGATTAGAGAGGGTGGGCGGGTGATCCAATGCACACAGCAAAAGAGCCCAGTCAGTGCTGCATGACTTGATTTTATAACCTTTGGTCCATCCCCCTAAATGGCAACACCAAAATTTGCCCAGTAACCCAACCGCCCAATCACTGCAGATGGTCATCCATACTAACCCGCCCAGCAACAGAGGGGTGGCCTGTCAGACCCCACCGCAACATGTGCTCTCTATGAAGGAGAACACACTTTCCCATGCAAATCCCATTCAGTATGAGCAGAGAACCTTAGGCCCAGAGGTCAATAAGAAATTGTAGACTTAGGAGGAACTACAAGAGCCATCAAGGCCAGCCTCCCTGCATTGCAGGCATGTGGCCCTTCGAAGGTTGCCTGCAAGTGAGCATGGCCCTCAAGCTGGGTGTGTGTGTGTGTGGGAATCCCCATTCCAGCTATTTGTGAAAGCTCACCTGCAGTGTTCATCATAAGATTCCAAGTTGCAGATACTGCCTCTGTTATTGGTTCCTGTTCAGCATGACCATGGGCAGGTGGATGAGTGATGAGGTCTTCTCAATCAGTTATTGCCTGTTTCCTGTGGTGTTTTCCAATGTTTGGTGGTGATGGCCATTACATTTTCTCTGCTGCAATAGCTTTCCTTTCTTTTTCTCTCCCTCCCTCAAAGGTTTAGATTTGATTCTCCCCGGCCTGGTTCCTTTATGGGAAGATGCTGACAAGGTCTTAGGTGATGCTGCAAAAGACACATGGACATTTAAAAGTGCGCAAGTATCCCTCTGTGTTTGAAAAGGCAATCTTTTTTTTATTTGTCTAACTAATCCTTTGTCTTTCAATGGGCATGGTTGATTTTAGATGTTCTTAAGGCTTTTTAAAGTACAAAATGCCTTCACTTACCTTATTGTACCGGCAATGATATCATTTTGATGGGGAAAGGAAGGTTCTCTCGCCCTGATATTTGCCATTCCTAAAAATGTTGCATTCTCTTTTTTCTGTATCACAGTTCCCAGGCTACTTTGGGGGAAGCCATGACTGTATCTGACTGTGATGGCTTTTAGCCAAGTAGTATTGGAAGCACAAAATCAATGTGTGTACTGGTGGAGACAGTGGTGTGCTTACGCATGTATGTGATTGAAATATATAGTCAAAGTCAAAGTTTATTAGATTTGTGAGGTCCATGCCTTTACAAAAAATACCATAAAACATTATTAAAAGATAAACAATAAAATTATAAAAATAAGCTAAAATTCATGCCATGCTGTCCCAGCAAGGAAACTACCCAAAAAACCTCACCATTCAGGAAAGAAGATACAGCAACAGGTTAGGAGAGCAATGGGAGGAACCTCACCATTTCCTCCAGGAACCATACCCTAGTTTTCATAGCCTTCACCACAAAGACCGCTACCACGTGAGAAATCCGTGGATCAGCGTCCACCAGTAAAAACTTTACTTGGTCCTCAGGGTTGGCTATTGATTTGGGAATAGTTTGTAACATCGCATCCCTGAAGGCCGAATAGATGGGACAATACAACATGTAATGTGTGAGATCCTCTTTGGTTCTCATATGACAAGGACATATACGCTGCTCTACTGGGATTTTTGCATATCTGCCTGACAAATAGGCCGTAGGAATGGTTTGAAAACGGGCCATGGTGAAAGCTCTCCGAAGGGTGGGGTTGGTGATATTCGCCAAATAATTGGCGCAGGTTTTGACTGATTTCAGTCGGGGAAACCAGTGGGAGGACCCTGGGTTCTGTATTTTTGTGATATCTAACAGAGCGTCTCTCTCCAGGATCCATTCCCGAACTTTGTCCGGGCTCCACAGTTTGAGAATATTAAACTCCGGTAGGGTGTATCTAACCAGGATCTCAGATAGGTTTTGACGCCAAGTGGTGTTCTTTTGAAAAGATACAAAGGCTTGTTTGGCCAATAAGGTGTTTGAAGTGTTTGCAAGGTTGATGTAAAATCGTAGGAATCTTAAGTGGGCCGATTGAAATATATATAAGCACATATATATTTATCCTCAGATGGGGCACCACTGAGGGTACCATATGTCCCAGAGGTGCGCTTAATTTGTACTGCAAAACCGGGCTTTTAGAGTTGCAGCTCCAGCCCTCTGGAATCAATTGCCAGCTGAAATGAGATAGGACTTGACATTTAGGTGGTTACTGAAGACCTTTTCCTTCAGAAGACCTTCCCAAAAGTGTGACCCAGTCATTTTTTGCAATACTGTTTGTACAACTGTAGAAATGGTTTTATTGTTTTTCAGAACTTTTTGGGGTTGTTGTTTTTTTGTATTCAAACTCATTTGTTATTGCTGTATGCCAGTTTGGTAATTTTGGGCAGTGAAGCAGTTTATAAATCTGCAAACGATAATGACATAATATCTAATCTGTATTTTATCTTCATATTTCCTAAACATATTTCAGCTACAAAGATACCTAGGTGGTCACAGACTGGTGACTGGACAGGAAAAGAGATGCCTTTCACACAGGATCCCACAATACAAAAGAGTGTTAGTCCAACAGGCTTTGAAGTATCATCATCAGAGGTTCCCTTATGGCTGCAGACTGAGGTTTCAAGAGCGTATGAGGTTTCATCGACTACAACAGCTTCAGCAGCGCCTCCTCCGACTCCTCTGGGAAACTACGACAGTCCATCAGAAGCTCCAGCAACCCTCAGTGAGTTCTGAGGATTCAGAACAGGGTGCACAGTCCATATCCGGATGGAGTTTGAGCATAAAGCAGGCAACTGCAATCCGTCACTCAGACAACCGCTTTCTCTGTGTCACATTTATTTTAATAGATTTTATTGCTTTCCTTGGAAACGCCTTTAAAACTTGCTCTGTTTCATTTCAAACAATCGTACTCTGCACAGATAACATAAAAAACGCCTTGAATATCGGCAGTTACAACGGAAACACCTAAAACTGCATTAGGCATGAAAAGATATCCCAACATATACAGCAAATCCATCTTCATATCAAAGACCAATAGCTAAGAAAAGAAGACTACCATATCCTTTCAGAGTGCCCTTCCCTCATTCTACACAATCCGTTTTTAAATCGGTTTTTTTTTCATTCCCTAAAGTATGGGAAGCTAGGGTAATTTAAATTAAGTGGGCATAACGTGTGCCAGATTCAAACTACATTCAGCAGTGGGGCTGCTGCCAGCTGAGCCAACCTAAGCCTGGCAGAGGAAAGGGAAAGGACCCCTGCCAGTTAAATCCAGTTGCAAACGACTCTGGGGTTGAGGTGCTCATCTCGCTTTACAGGCCGAGGAAGCAGATGTTTGTCCGCAGACAGTTTTTCTGGGTCATGTGGCCAGCATGACTAAACCGCTTCTGGCACAACGGAAACCAGAGTAGCACACGGAAATGCCGTTTACCTTCCCAGCAGAGTGGTACCTATTTATCTTCTTGCACTGGAAGTAGGAAAACAAACCTTTAAAATAGCATTTGAGTTCCACCATAAGTCCCACCAGGTTGCCAGTTCATGTGACTGAGCTGAACAGAGTTAAGATTCAGAGTAAGTACCCCTTGCTTGCTCAGTCCCTCACCTCTCCCCTGCAATGTCCATTTTTTCCAGGGCTTGGGCAGTTCACACTCCTGGCTCATGGGAATATTCCCAAATAACTGTGCACAGGATTGCTGCCCTTGCCTTTCCACCACAGGCAATGAAAAGACCAAGGTTTGTCCACAGGCCTCTTGGATAGGCTTCTCAGCGAGCCCTCGGGATCTGTTATTAGGTATGCCATATGTCCGGGAAAACCTGAACATGTCCTCTTTTTGAGGGCCAACATGCCCATCTGGGTAGATTTTTAAATTTTAAAGGAAATAATAATAATAATAATAATAATAATAATAATAATAATAATAATAATATTTTATTTATACCCCGCCTTTCCCGGTTCAAAAACCAGGCTCAGGGCAGCTAACAACAAATTTAAAACACTTAATTATAAAAGCATAGAATACAGTATGAAAACATGAATAACAATAAAATTCAAAAATAAAAAAACAGTTTAGGGGAAATAAGCATTAGATAATCCCCAGGGCTAGCTGGCTGAATTGGTCCTACTTGGGCCAGCGAGGAGGCCAGGGGAGAATTAGCTGTGGGGTCTCAGAGCGGGTGATCTTCATAAAAGGGGAGGGGGAGGGAAGAGAAGGGAAAAAAAAGATCAGGCTGAATTCAAATTAAAGGCCAGGCAGAATAGCTCTGTCTTACAGGCCTGACAGAAGGAGGTTAAATCCTGCAAAGCCCTAGTCTCATGGGACAGAGCATTCCACCAGGTCGGAGCCATCACTGAGAAGGCCCTGGCCCTGGTGGAGGATAGTCTGACTTCCTTAGGGCCCGGGGCCTCTAAACTATGGTTATTCATGGACCTTAAGGTCCTCTGTGGGACATACCAGGAGAGGCGGTCCCATAGATACGAGGGCCTAAGCCACAAAGGGCTTTAAAGGTCAAGACCAGCCCCTTGAACCTGACCCTATACTCCACCGGGAGCCAGTCCGGGGGTTTTTTGTTTAAATTTGGGGCGTATGGGTTTGGGGGTGCACACACATACTCAGGAGGGTGTTGTGACCCGGAAGCGGAAGCGGCGCAGCAGAACGAGGCCGTTGCAGCAAAGATCAGGTAGGAGCTGGGGTCTTGCCTCCGCTGGGACTAGCAGTTGCCTTGGGCTGCTCTTTGTGCTATGGCTGCTTCCAGCCTGAGCCATGGAAAAGGGTGCACGAGTGCGACGGCAGCCCCACATGCCTCTTCCCCCAGTTTGGGCTGGCAGCGGCTTGGGCTGCCCTCTTTTTGCTCTTCAAGATATGGCAACCCTATCTGCTATGCGTCTTAATTTTTCAGCTCCAGAGATGCCTGCACAATCGTGGACCATTGCTGCAAAAGGTGATGGGGCATCCTCGCCGCCGTTCACCATGTGGCAGCAGACTCCTGGCTTGAAAGGTGCTGAGGCTTCGTCTTTCCAAGAGTCCTCGTGGCTGCAGACGGATGCTGTGAAAGAATGGGCAGTCTCGCCTACTGCGATTGCTTCTTCCTTGCCTCCTTTGAGCTATGGGATTCTCCCTGGAACGCAGCCAGTGCCAAGTGAGCATTCAGAGTGTGGAAAGCAGAGGGATGATAGATGCCCACTGTGAATATAAGCAAACCTTGCTTTGTATACAGCAGGGGTGGCCAACTCCCAAGAGATTCTGCAATCTACTCACAGAGTTAAAAACTGGCAGTGATCTACCCCCTTTTGTGGGGTTCAGGTCAAAGTTGTAGAGCTATTTTTTAGGAGGGTGTTATGTACTGAGTTGAATAGGATCCAAAATGCAGCAGTCTGATTGGCCATAGAACAATAGAATTCAGAATGCAGCAGTCTGATTGATTCTAGAACAATAGGATCCAGAATGCAGCGGTCTGATTGGTCCGCAGGAGCCACCCAATCCAGCTCCAGGTGGAAGTGAATCCGCAACCTGATTGGCCTACAGGTGAATCCTGGAATTAGCCAATCACGTGGGGCCCATTGTGTAAATAATGTATATAAAGCAGACATTCTGGGGGAACTTCCATTCCTCCTCACCACTATGAGCTGAATAAAGAACATGAAATCCACTCTCAACTCCCAGTATATTTCAGAGGGAAAGCCCCGTTTATAGGGCTTTGGGTCAAAGTTGTTGAGCTTCTTTGAGGTGAGCCAATGATCAACCAGTGATCTACCACAGACGTCCAGTGATCTACCAGTAGATCACGATCTACCTTTGGACGTGCCTGTATACCAGTTACTGTACTTAGCTGTGGAAACACTTTGGGAGGAATCCTATAGCCAGATCCACCGGGATGAGCAGGTTACGATGCAGCAGATCTCTGGCTGAACTTGGGAGTTTACTGAAACAGCTGGGCTGTGCCAGCTTAACTCCCTTATCCTTGGCTCAGCCAGAGATATGCCAGCATATGTTCCCCATCCCAGTTCAACAGGGACTCAGCTGGTGGTGTTATATGATACTGCTTAGAATAATAGAATTATAGAGTTGGAAGGGACCCTGAGGGTCATCTAGTCCAGCCACCGGCAATGCAGGAATCCTCCCAAAGACTGTCCCTGGGTGTGCTCGAACCACCAACCTTCACGTCAATTATTTGGTGACAGCAGCAGGAAGCAATGAGTCATGTCTATGAAGGAGGCAGAATGAGTCTAGCATCACAGATGCAATCTCCACATTGCACCCTTTTATTCCTGGGTGTCCATGCAGTTTGAATCTCTATTTGTACGAGATTAAAATCCAACAGTTTGGGAACCTTTATGACTTTGTTTTAAAGCATGGTCGTATTTCCAGCTCCAGCTATCTTGATATTATTTTGGGGTCCTTCCTCCCTTTTTTTTTTTTATTAAATATTTATTGGTATTTTCGAAAAACACACAACAAACAAAAACAAAAAATAAACAAAAAATAAAAACAACACAAAAAAGCATATTCGAAACTAAACAGAAAAATAGAAAAAACACATACAGTTTCTGATACTTATTTTCCTCAACCTTGTTTCTCAGACCTCCTCACACCTCCCCTTCTTGTATTCCAATTTAAATTGTCAATTCAGCAAGTCCTTAACTTATTTCTTCACCTTAACTTAAACATTTATTCTAACATACTGTTATTTTACTTTACTTCTTTTTTCCATTTCCTCCATTTATTTTTAACAGCCTTATTTTCACTTAATTTAAAAAAAAAAGAAAAAAAAAACCAATTTCACCTTATTAAAATTACACATCAATACTTATACCTCGTTAATTTATTCTTAAACCTTTTTCCTAAGGTCGACCAAAATTTCCCTTCCACGGTTTACCCAATTTCCTTACCACTAACAAAATATAAAACAAACAAAGCAATGCAAATTATCCTTATGTACCCTTTGGATTCCCAACCTCCACCCACCCTTCTCCCGGTTCCAGTCCCCAACCAATATCCATCAGTCTTTATATTATTTATTTAGCCTGGAGATCTCAGGTCCGAGGCCCTTATGTCTCTCTCAGTTCCTTTCTGCCGGTCTCTTTGATAGACCTTGATGTTAAGCCCCAGGTCTCGGAGGGGCTCCGGCCCAACAGAATCGGTGTTGCTTCTAGCCAGTCCTCCATACTTAAAAGCAAAAGCAAAGCCTATGGGGTATTCCAACTCTTGTTTCAAATTTCTTTCAAATCCAAATGTCCCCACAGCTCCAGCTTCCACCTTCAACAAATTTATAATCCTCAGATCTTCAGATCTCCTCAAAAGAGGATCTCTCCATTTTCCAAACTCCCAATCAAACCAGGCTTTCCGCATCCAGTTTTTATTGTCCTTTTTTATCATCATGTCAGGCCTCATATTGTAGCTCTCCTTTGACTCCTGCAAACCTCCATCTCCTCCTTCGTTTTCTTCAAAAAGAACATATTGCTCCATCGTGTCTACGCTTTCGGTTTCATTTATTTGTTCAGTTGAATAGGCTTCCTGTTTCAAATCCTTATCAGACTCCAAGCTGTTGTTTACTGTCGAGTGTAATAGCGATACCTCTGTAGACAAAGCATCGTACTCATCTTGTAAGTTTCCCAAGAGAACAAGTGCTCTGTCCAATTCTGCTTGGAATTTAGACACTCCAGCCATTTTTGTAATGTAGTATCCTTGTTACCCCTCTAGGGGGATTTAATTCCTTGATCTTCCTTTCAGCTCAAAAACCAAAAGTCCAGTTATTTTGTATCAACCTTATTTTCAACAAGTTATCCCGAATAAACCAGCAAAAACAGCAGAAACAATGTTCTCTTTTTCCAGCTGACAACTAGCTGACTAGCAGCTCACTTGACAGCTGTCAAAATCTTCCATGCAACAGGCTTTCTCATCGGACGTTCCCGGGTCTAGGGGGGGGGGTGTAGTTTCAGCTCCCAAAATTCTTTTTATCCTCCAGAATATCTTCTTATAATGTCCAGACCGTGAGGTCAGGATCTTTTGTTAAAAAAAAAGCAAGAAACAGATTCTCTCGACCTTAGCTGCCCAGTCCTTTGCTTTAAGTTGTTTACAAAGAGGGGGGGGGTGGACTTCCTTTTTAGCCCCTTCCCGCTCGTTCCAAATCCAAGATAAGAAATTTTTTAAAGTTCCAATCTCCGTATTACTCACGGGTTGATGTTTTAGAATCCAATCGATCTTAGAAGAAGTTGGCGCTCTCTGTCAATGGCTTGCGGCTTCACTCCGTAGACGAGGGAGTACTCTCAGCACCACGCCTTACCCTGCCTCCGTTCCGAAGCCTTTAAAAAGGCTCCGTCGCGGATTGGGGGGGTGCAAATGGTGCCCGCCGAGTCTCTGTGTTCACAGGCATCCGCGCCTGTGATTTTAAGGGTCCCCGCTTCGCCGCAGCGGCCAGACCCAGACGCTACGGAGCCGATTCCCTCCGGAGCTCGGAGGGAATCCGCCATTAAACAATGGCACCAACCCGGAAGTCCCTTGGGGTCCTTCCTCCCAACCCCCCCCCCACATAATCTAAAATAGGACCAGTCAATGTACTGCCTTCTAAATGTTACTGAACTCCATCTCCCATAAGGCCCTACTGGCATAGGCAAAAGTCAGGGAAGATACAACCCAATAATGTCATATGGAGGGTACCACATTGACTATCCCAATCTAAACAAAAGGTGGGAGGAAACGCCATTTCAGCCAAATGATCTGATGATGATGGTGATTATTATTTTTAAAGCAAAGTTTCCTGTACTTAAGAAAATGTATGTACACAGTAAACTTTCTAAGAATTGAGATCAGTTCTCTCTTTTTAAGCAGATCTGAAAATTTACGAAGATGCTCCAGTTTAAGAACCCCACATCAGATTTAGTCCATGTTTATCTCTCATAGATATAAACCATGCAGTGTTTAAATTCAGTTCAAATCAGAGGCAACTAATTTTAACATTCACCCCTTTCAGCAACTGGAATTCCTTTACCGCTGGCTTCTCCTTCCATAGAGCAAGTACAGGATGCGTTGAAGACCCGTCCTCCTCCTTGTGAGTAGAGATTGTCTATGAAAATGTCTGAATAATCTACTGGAAATATCCTGCATGGGTTACTCTCTTGCAGCAAAAACAATCCAAAGTTTGTTTGTGTGTCATTTTAAGGATTAACAGAGCCTGGTTTTTCTGATGGATCAGGCACCCCAAAACTCAGCCCTCTAGATGTTTTGGGACTACAACTCCCATCATCCCTAGCTAACAGGACCAGTGATCAGGGATGATGGGAATTGTAGTCCCAAAACATCTGGAGGGCCGAGTTTGGGGATGCCTGTGATGGATGAAGTCCTGTGATATCTCAGCACGAGTAACAAGGAACGCGGGGAAATTAATTCAGTTTGTATTTAAAGCTGAACTCCCTGAATTTATGCTTGCCGAAACAGTATGCAAAACACCTCATTCTCCTCTATTCTATTTCCAGTGCAGTTCTGTGGCCAAGCAATGTCCACAGAAATACTAGGGTAAATAAATACACATAAACATATTAGTGAAATGAAAATGCATGAATGCATTACGTATGGGGAAACAGTTTTGCAAAAATGTGTATTTTAGAGAAAATTACATATAAACAATGGAGAAATCTGCACCAAAATGCTGACAAGTTTCACTAGGCTCATCATCAGGGAATGGGGTTGGCCTGTGTGGGCCTACATCCTTTGGTTTCATGGGAGAATCTCCTGCACCTCTCCTAACTTGTTTGAGGAACTGCTGTAACATAACTGCTGTGAAACCCTTGGCGCTACAAGAGTACTTGTGCTGGTCCCGGGGGCTAACCGAGAGGCGAGGTCCGAGTCCAGTCCGAGGTCGATGGTGCAGTATGGAGGCTGCCCATCAAAGCTGTAGCTGGCTCCAAGGCAGGGAGTCGGGTGGGGTCAGAAACTCTGGCAAAAGAGCAGGACAGGGTGCAGGCAGGAACAGGCTACCAACAACGTTGCTGCCGCAACCTGGGGCTGGGGCTGACTGGCTTTTATCTGCCCTGAGGCATAGGGCGGCCCCGGTCCACAGGTGACTAGCCTCTCTTGGCCTGGAGGCAAGCACTCCTCCTGCGAGAACTTAGTTCCCTCCGCCTCTCTGCCCTGAGCCTCTGCAGCTGAGGAGAGGCTGGAGGGTTACTGGACCCAGAGGCAACCTCACCTTCCCCTGACGGGGCTGAGAGTTGGGCACCTGCAGGCAATGGGTCCTCCATCACCTCAGGAGCCAGAGCAGACTCAGCTGGTGCCTGCACCTGAGGATCCAGCCCAGGTGAGGACCCTTCAGGCTCAAGCCCCAGCCCTGGCTCAGCTGGTTTTGGAGGCGGGGACTCCTGTGCAGGCTGGGATTCCTCAGGTTCAGCCTCTGAGTCCGAATCCCCGGCCATCACAGTACTCCTTCTTGCCACTGTAATTAAGAGCATACATGTTTCTGCTTTTACTTTTTCAGCTGAAGCCCTTACGTTCTGGACACGGCCTGCTTCTTTGAAACGGACCAAAGCGCCTCGCCCAATGCAGACAGGTGAGCTTATTTTGCAGTGCAAGGAACCCACAACATGCCCAGGCTCCAGCCTTTCTGCATATATTAGTGGAAATGGTTGCAAAAATACGTATATTAGTCCAAAATGCATACAAAAAAATGTATTTCTTGGGACAAATTCTCAGTAGAATAGTTAGAAATTTAAAATTTATTTATTGTTTTAAACAATTCAAATGTGGAAAATAGAATTTAAGATTGGGGGAAAACTGAGATCATCATCATTTTTTAAAAAAATTGTATACCGACTTTCTATCTTACAATACTCGAGGCAATTTAGAAGCTGAAGAAACAAAAAATGTACATCTTATAACAATCTTCCCCCCTCCAAATAATATTTATTAGTTTTTCAATTAGATACTCCACATATACATATTGTATAACATCATCTTATAACAATCTAATGCAATACAAAAATGTGATAATAAAACTTTAAAACAGGCAACCTACATCAAAAAAGTAACATTCAACAATCATTAGAATAGTATTAAATAATAATAACATATAAAAGTTAAACAGAAATCCACTCAACAGTTACGATAAATAATTTCTAAACTATAATCAGTAAAACAATGGCAAGCCACAGTACATAAAATAATACAATACAAATTGCGAAGCAGAGACTAGAGGGTGGGGCAAGGCAGGTGGAAGGAGGCCTTGCTTGAAGAAGTCTCTCCCCTCACAGTTCTTCCTCCAGGACCAGTTGAAACTGACAGGTCCATCCATCCCTATTTCCATGTATGAGGAGGCTGGGATGCAGGGATGATTCTTGCTCGACAGCAATACACTTCTAATTGCCTTTGTCCACTTTCCTTTCCTGGTTCTTAGGAATGCACATGCAACTCCACGGGGAATCAAGTTCCTTCAGCAAGTTCTAAGGCGCCCAGAAGCTGTATCTGAAGACTCTGGGTGGGCCCACGAGTCTTTGCAGAAGGTGCTGGTTGCCTGGAAAAGTGACACATGGTTCAGCACGTTCTGCAAAGATCCACACAATCTCACCAACCCACATGGTTGGGTCAGTGGTTATCTGCATTCTGCAGGATCAGGTCGCAGAAAAGACCAGTCCCATGAGGATGCACGGGCACCTCTCAGACAGGGCAGATTATTTGTACAGTGGTACCTCGGGTTACATACACTTCAGGTACAGACTAACCCAGAAATAGTACCTTGGGTTAAGAACTTTGCTTCAGGATGAGAACAGAAATCGTGTTCCAGCGGCGCGGCAGCAGGAGGAGGCCCTATTAGCTAAAGTGATGCTTCATGTTAAGAACAGTTTCAGGTTAAGAACAGATCTCTGGAATGAATTAAATACTTAACCCGAGGCACCACTGTAGTTGTTTATCTCCTTGACATCTGATGGGAGGACGTTCTACAGGGTGGGTGCCACAATCTGTAAATTTTAAATCAGTTTTCCACAATCTTTCCCAGTCTTCAAACATTATATTATGTCCTATATCTTGCAGCCCAGCTGATCTTTTATGTTCTGTTCCTTATTTCAGTGGCAGAAAACATGCCTCTTCCTGCAGCATCCACACCACAACAGAGGCCTGGCATTTTACTAAAGGTGCCCTCCAGTAAGTACCTATGCCTTGTGCTAATTTGCTATAAAATGTAGACCATATATGGCTAACTGCTACCAGGCTAAGTTTGTTTACTGCCATGCGTGAGAATCTTTTTCTTTCTTTTTAATGAGTTCCCATAGCTTTCTTTACTGTAGCTCCTACACACATTATCCCAACATCAAAGATATCCAACTTTGCAAATGCCCCATATTCATTCGTGTTTGGGAATTTTACAAATGCACCAAGTGTCTCATCCTGCAGCTAATCCATCTGTGCCAGTGAATTTGCCTCAGGCTGGAAAAAAGTAGGCTTGTTTCAGGGTTCTTCAGCTGCGGAAGGAAAACCAAAGCATCATTGCTCAAGACTTTCTATCTGCCATGGATTTGACAGGGAAATGGGGCTGGGGCCAATTTGGGGTCCAGGAACTGCCCTTTAACTGCAAAAAATATCACCTCCAAGTTTTGCTTCGTAAGCTGAGCTTTTAGGGTTTGAGAGGAGGAGGTTAAAAGCATGTTTAACGCCATCCTACTACTTCATCTTACGGGATGCGGGTGGCACTGTGGGTTAAACCACAGAGCCTAGAACTTGCTGATCAGAAGGTCAGCGGTTCGAATCCCCGCGATGGGGTGAGCTCCCGTCGCTCGGTCCCTGCTCCTGCCAACCTAGCAGTTCGAAAGCACGTCAAAGTGCAAGTAGATAAATAGGTACCGCTCCGGAGAGAAGGTAAACGGCATTTCCATGTGCTGCTCTGGTTTGCCAGAAGCGGCTTAGTCATGCTGGCCACATGAACCAGAAGCTGTACGCCGGCTCCCTTGGCCAATAAAGCGAGATGAGCGCCGCAACCCCAGAGTCGGTCATTACTGGACCTAATGGTCAGGGGTCCCTTTACCTTTACTACTTCATCTTAAAATGCAATATGTAACAGGGATGCCAGAGTTCCAGGCCTGACATGAAATCTCCTGGTTTGCCTGTTCCCATTCCAGGTGGCAGGGAGAGAGCTTGAATCTCTAGGTGGATCAGAGTAATAATAATAATAATAATAATAATAATAATAATAATAATAAGGCTATGCATTCAGCTTGCAAGCTTAAAATAAGGACCCCAAAGCTCACCAATTTTGGAGAGGGGCACCAAAGGGCATTTTGGCTGCACCCCTGGCATGCATGCATTCATGTACCCCTGTACAGAGCCTGTGGCAGACAAGCTATACTTGTGTGGGCATCTTCCATACAACACATTAGCAGCACTTAGGCTCCCTGTGTGGATTAAAATGAATATGCAGGGCAGGAGTCAGGAATTTCTGGCCTGGAGCTGAATACGGACCTCCAGGTCCCTCTGCCTGGCCCCTGACACTCTCTGCAGGTCACACACCTAGAGTTGCCATATTTCAAGAGGTAAAAATCCGGACACAAAAAGTTGTTGAGCTTTTTTGCGGGCAATCACATGATAGCCAGTCGGTCCAGTATATCTGAAGGAGCATCTCCACCCTGATCGTTCTGCCCGGACACTGAGGTCCAGCGCTGAGCGCCCTCTGGCAATTCCCACACTGCGGGAAGCCAAGTTAGAGGGAACCAGGCAGAGGGCCTTCTTGGTAGTGGCACCCACCCTGTGGAACGCCCTTCCATCAGATGTCAAAGAGAACAACAGCTACCAGACTTTTAGAAGACATCTGAAGGCAGTCCTGTTTAGGGAAGCTTTTAATGCTTGATGTATTTTAATATTTTGTTGGAGGCCACCCAGAGTGGCTGGGGAAGCTCAGCCAGATGGGTGGGGTATAAATAATAATTAAAATAAAATAAAATAGCCAGACTCAGAGCTGCCTCTGCACAAAAAATAACCCAAAATCCAGGAGATTTGCTTTGAGACGTAAAATTTCCCCCTGAATGGGCATGTAGGACTCCCAAATGAGGACATGTCCAGGAATTTCAGGACATACGGCAACCCTACACACACCTTGCTGGTGATTGCTTGCATGGTTGGAAGGCAGAGGTGGGGGTACGGAGAAACTAGTCCACTGTACACACGTAAAATTTACATTTTTTCCACCCCCTTTTGCCTCTGCCACCACCATCGTGTGTAGTGGCTGGCAGCAAGCCACTATTGCTCTGTATCCAGCAAGATCTGTCCAGGAAAGAAAGGGGAAGCTGATAAGCAAAAGCATCTGGAGAATCTTGCCTCAATTAAATCCATGGGCTGTGTTCCCTTGCTTGAAAAAGGAGAGCAGCTTCTCCAGCTGCATTCTTGCATCAGCTGAACTCTCAAGATCACATTCCCTGGAGAAGGTATCCCAGAGATGTCCCCTTTGGCTGCATCTTCCCTCTGGGCCATCTTTTCATCACAATGGGATGCAGTGTTGTGCACAAGCCCAAATCCTTAAGGAGGGAGATTCTGTTTCAAGCCACTGAGTGAACTTTAACTTGATCCATCTCTGAAGAGCTGTCTCTACACACATCCTCCACCCTGGGCACCCTCCTTTGACATTAATGCCTGCAGAGCAAGCAGAAATTCAAGCGGCGAGGCTGATGTATCCCATGTAGAGGCTACCCAACCGAAATTGCTAAGACTTGCTGATCAGAAGGTTGGCGGTTCGAATCCCCGCGACGGGGTGAGCTCCCGTTGCTCGGTCCCTCCTCCTTGGTTGTGTAACTTTTGATGTGTTTTATTTATTTTTATTTATTGGACGCTGGTGGTGCTGTGGGTTAAACCACAGAGCCTAGGGCTTGCCGATCAGAAGGTCAGCGGTTCGAATCCCCACGATGGGGTGAGCTCCTGTTGGTCGGTCCCTGCTCCTGCCCACCTAGGAGTTCAAAAGCACGTCAAAGTACAAGTAGATAAATGAGTACCACTCTGGCAGGAAGGTAAATGGCGTTTCCGTGCGCTGCTCTGGTTCGCCAGAAGTGGCTTAGACATGCTGGCCACATGACCCGGAAGCTGTATGCCGGCTTCCTCGGCCAATAAAGCGAGATGAGCACCGCAACCCCAGAGTCAGTCACGACTGGACCTAATGGTCAGGGGTCCCTTTACCTATATTAACAGAGCAATCTTAAAATGTCCATTCAAATGGGCCCAATCATCATCATCATCATCATCATTTAAACTTATTCTTAGTCTTAATCTTTCCTTGAGTAATAGCCCAGCAGAGTCCTTCAGGGTGTTCCGTAGGCTGTTGACACCTATATCAGTGAATGAAGACTGGGGTACCTCTGAGACCCTCTGCGAGTTGCATGCTGTGGAAACAGTAAACCCAGATTAAATAAGGCAATTGTGTGGGGCACCATTTTTGGCGAGGACGACGTCTTCTGAATGCTGCACACACAAAAAATATCTGCAGGATCGACTAGCAGTGCGCCCACAATAAACTGCTGTGTGGAAGCCCCTCTAAGTGCCAGTAAGGTTGGGTATAGGATTGCAACAGCAACCTCATGGAGTTGAATGGGGAGAAAGGAAGCATGTGTTTTGAACTTCCCACTGGAATATGTGGTTCTTCAGAATGCTGGATTTGGCTTGGTTGTGCCCGCATATATATATTTTTAAATGATGATTGAATGTTAGAAATGCAATTACATTATTATTTGAGTACTGAGCCCGTGGGTAGTTAAACTGTGGCATGGGACTCGTGTCTTGGACTGCAGGGGTTTGGGGGCATGAGCAGAAAGAAGCAGGGGCAAATGGCTCAATTGTATCGCCAGGTTTGCTTCTCTCGTGTTTCTCTGCAGTCTGCTTTCCAGCAGAATAGACGGCTGGTGAAAAAAACCAACAAAACCAAAGGTACAGGTCACTTCATCAAATTGTAGCTTGGTGGCATGGTGCATGATTGGCATGTAGAAGGTTCCAGGTTCAATCCCAGGCATCTCCATTCATAAGGACCTCCATGTAGCAGGACTGGGCAAACACCTTCCTGCTTGAGACCCTGGAGCAGGGGTAGCCAATTTTGGTGCCCTCTGGATATTGTTGGACTCCAGCTCCTGTCAGGCCCAGCCAGCATGGCCAATGGTCAGGTATGATGGGAATTGCAGTCATCTTGGCTACCCCTGAGTCGTTATCAGTCAGAGAACAAACTACTGGGCTAGATGGATGGAGCTGTGCTTTCTTTGCCTTGGTATAAAGCAAGGGCATGACCTCCAATATTCCTCAGATGAAAATAGAGACACATTCGACTTCAGTGTCATTGTTCCCCTTGACACCTCTTCCTCAGAGGCTGCGGCAGGAACACAGACCCAGTGGCCGAACGATACAAGCCAGACCCAAGCGACTGCAATGGCTGCTCTTTCCCTTGGAGCCATGGCACCAGCCTCACGGACAGGCCCTGCCCCTTTGCTCCCATACACACTGCTTTCTTTATGGGAAACTGACCAACTGAGGAAAACAGTGACCAACTTCCTTAGGCGTGTTCGTGTGCCCCAGATCTTGTTTTCACAAGAACAGGAAGTGGCGCCATATTGAGTGAGCGGTGGGAAGGGAGAAATGTGTGTCCTTCTGACACACAGATCTAGCCTTCTAGTAACACACTGAAATGTTGTGCAGAAGGGAAGGTCCCTGGGGCATTTGGAACTCTGTGGAAAGGTGGAAAGCCATGACAGCGTAAGGGTTTTTGTGATGATCCCAGTATTTTCGTGGCAGCTGGAAGGTGTGTGAGGGTGGGCCAAATGTAGACCTTGGGTAGACCTTGGGCCTCTAAAATTCTTTCCTCGGGGCACAACTTTCACCGACCCTGTTCTGTGCCCACCTCAAGTACATTTGCCTTGTTCTGTGCAAGTACTTTTGCCTGGCACTCTTACTTTTATGCCCATTGAATAAAAGTAAGAGTGGCACCCATTGCTGCACACACTTTTGCCTTTGGCCTTGCCCACCACAGGCATGTGGTTTCTGGAAGGTTCTCCACAAAGGAAGGTGGGCCTTGGACTGAAGCATGGTCCCTACCCTGGTATAAAGCTGCTTTTTATGCTTCATGGCACACTTGCTGATGTGGAGCCACTCCTTATCATTTTGAAGTGAGGACAGCAAAAGCAGCCCACCACAGGCTGCCCAAAGCAAAATGGCTACTGACAGGAACATGTAAATTTGATTTACTATACTGTCCTTCTATACTATACGGTGGACCCTCCGGATACAAACTCAATTCATTCCGGGGGTCCGTACTTACCCTGAAAAGTCCGTATCCAGAGGCACCACTTCTGTGCATGCACACGGCATGATAGAGCGCTTCTGAGCATGCACGAAGCGAAACCCGGTTTGCTGCGTTTGCCACTCAAAATTACTTTACCCGAAGGTAACGTAACTTGAGGTACGACTGTATTTCTATACTGTTTTTCATCCAAGGGTCGCAGGGTGGTTTACACTATAGAAACGCAAAAATTCATACCACCGCAGCAAACAATGGGATAACAGGAATCCAGAGTGAGTTACCTTTGCAGGCTGTCAACATGCCATCTTTGCAACTTCTATTCTAAGCAGAAGGTCGGTCTTAAGTCTTCTGGGAAACGAAAGCATGGATTGAAAAGACTTTCTCCTTCATGTCTGGAAATGATAGCAAGGTAATCCATTGTCTTCTCTACTTTTCCCTTGCTCCTTTTGGCTTTTGTCCACTTAAAGCATATATTTTGTTCACTGGGACACAACTATTTCTTTCAGGCAGGTGACGAGGGGCGGATACTTCTGAGAAGAATGAGGCTGTTGTCCCTGGAAGAAGGTAAATGTGTATGTGAACATTCTCAGCTTTGAAGAACATCCTCTTCACCTTAAAATGTACCCCCCCTCCCTGAAAAATGATCCATTATCTCTGGTTTCTCTACAGGGACATAATGAGATGGTGGGACAGAGTTGGTACCTGCCATGTGATGAAGCTACAAGTCTCCTCCCTTTGCCAATGGAGATGCTTCTAAAGCTTTTTAAGAAAGCTAACACTCTTGAGTAAATAAATGAAAATGAAAAGGCTCTCAGGGCTTCAGATCACTGATCAAGACTGAATAAAGCCTCACCTCCCAAGCCATCATCCCAAAGGAATCATTTTACAGAAGAAGATAATGAGATTGCATCCATCATAGTCCTTTGATTCATTCATATTATAATAAAATTGAACCAGTCATTTTTGTCCGATGTGGATAGAGACTGGGGCTATAGAGAATGACCTCTAGGGTCCCAAGGTACGGTCTGAAGACACCATGGACCACCCATTTGCTGATGATCTTGGTCTGGTCAGTGCCCAGGTAGCAGACCACCTGGGAACCACATGTATGCTGCTTGGGCTCCATGGTGGATGGGAAGTGGGATATATATGTAAGAAAATGAATAAATGTGTTATATTCTGAATTCTGTCACTTGCCCATGACGTGACACCCAATTGCCAAGATGGCCCCTAGGCAGTTTGCAAGTTATGGGCAAATCATTTTCAGTCTAAGAAACTGTCAATAAAACTGCTCATGTGCGTTGCTCTTGAATGTTTTATTTATTTAAGCCATTTATATGCGGCTTTAACTATGATCGTCTCTAAAGTGTATAAGAAATGCAATAAAGAAGAGGTAAAAAAAATCCCACAAATAAACAGTCCCAACAATAAAACCGGACTTCATTTAAAACGCCTGCTAGAACAAACAGTCTTCAGTAGGTGATGTAAGTTCAACAGGGAGAGGGTCTGTCTGTCCTCAGCTGAAATGACTGCCTGCTGCGAGCCTGAAGGGCCCTATCCTGCCTCTCTCCACTGGGCTTGGGGTGGGGCCTGACAGGCTCCATAAAGGACTGCTGCTGCTGCTCAACAGAGAGGGCTTCTTTAATATTGTTTTTATGTTTTATCTATGCCATTTTATATTGTTATTGATATCAATGTTGTATTTTTAGTTTTAGTTTTCATGTTTTATGTGGAAATTGTTTTCCATTTGGTTGTGTACCTTTTGATGTGTTTTATTTATTGGACGTGGGTGGCACTGTGGGTTATACCACAGAGCCTAGGGCTTGCTGATCAGAAGGTCGGCAGTTCGAATCCCCATGACGAGGTGAGCTCCCGTTGTTCGGTCCCTGCTCCTGCCAACCTAGCAGTTCGAAAGCATGTCCAAGTGCAAGTAGATAAATAGGTACCGCTCTGGCGGGAAGGTAAACAGCGTTTCCGTGCGCTGCTCTGGTTTGCCAGAAGCAGCTTAGTCATGCTGGCCACATGACCCGGAAGCTGTACGCCGGCTCCCTTGGCCATAAAGCGAGATGAGCGCCGCAACCCCAGAGTCGGCCACGACTGGACCTAATGGTCAGGGGTCCCTTTACCTTTACCTTTATTTATTGTTTATGACTTTTGCTATGTTGGTAATTATGTAAATCTTGTTATGTTGTAAGCCCCTTGAGCACTGTTTTAACTATGGAAAGGCGACATACAAATAAAATGATGATGATGATGATGGAAGGGAGTTCCATAAAATTGGACCAACGGTTCTGAAGGCATGGTTCCTGGCATGGCTGCAGGCTGTGCTGTTGTCACATGGCCTCAGGCCCCCTCAATCATGGGATCAAGGCAGCAGCACTAATCTCTGCTACTGGGTTATCTAGCCTTTTGGATCGCCATTCCACCCCCACCATCCCATTTCTGCTCCAAGAAGTTCAGTTCACCCTGTCTCTCATTAGATATTTGCGACAAACCTGGGAGGTAAGTTTGGAAACGAGATAATGACCGCTGCAAGACCACACGCTGTACTTTTGGGCTGAGTTTGGGGTAACTCTGGGCAGGAAAATGAGTAGGTTAGAGGCCAGGGTGACTTAAAAAAGACGGGATTCCATTTTGCTCGCTAGCTCACCCAGCTCTTGAGGTATTTTTGTGCCTGTCTCTTTGAAGACGACAGCAGCTTTATTTCTCTGCCATCAACGAATGCCACTTTTTATTAAATTCGCGAGGGGCTCTGACAACTGAGGTGTATGTCAACAGAGCTTCATTACTCTAAGGGTAACCTCCATAACCTCTCCTATCGTGTAACACAACCAAAGCCATAAGGAATGCAAGGCATTGGGTGGGTGGGGAGAGATTCAATTACCTTGTCCAAAGAGATTACGGCTAAGAGAGCTTGCAAAAATGATGTACAGCTGAGCCTTGATTTCAAATGCCTGGCCAAGGCAGCTCCAATAACCTCCAAGCGTCCCTATAGGACTGGCTGCACCAGGCTTTGGACAAACACAAGTATATTAAGCAAGGCTATTTTTCTGAATTGGATTAGCAGGACTTGCTTGTGCCCCCTGAAAATCATGAAGTGATCTCCTCTAGACTGAGATAAACAGGCAGCGTCAGCTAGAAATGCAAAAAGGCAGCAATTTCTGTTCCACTTGTATTCAACATAGTCAGCACTGTTTCCATTTCGCTGCAGTTTGGTTTCTGCAAAATACTATGCCATTTGTCTCATATTCCATTATTTAATGTAAGTTGCGTAGCTTTCACACGTTTCAATGTAAAGGAAATGTCAAAACACTGTTTAAAAATATAATTAAGTTTCATCTGTAGGCTTAAAAACAGCAACAACGTTGTGAATGAATACAGTGGAACCTCGGTTCTCGAATGTCTCCGTTGACAAACTATTTGGAACCCGAACACCAAAAACCCGGAAGTAATTGCTTCTGTTTTTGAATGCGCCTTGGAAGTTGAACTGCTTCCGCTGCATGTTTTTTCCATTTTTTCAATGGATTTTGCCAACCACCCATTGATCCTTGGTTTTTGAACGTTCCAGAAGTCGAATGGTCTTCCGGAATGGATTATGTTCAAAAACCAAGGTTCCACTGAATTGATAATGCTTGGCTGATTTCTGTTCTAAATCTCAGATGAATGTACAAACTTCAGCAATTCTGGCTTCCTTTTCCATTTTCATCAGAATCCTCTGACCTCACCACTGCCAGGATATTGAGTGGCAGGAGGATGAGGAGAAGAGGCTGACCACTGAAGCCATGCTACGCTTGGCTCTGCACCTGGCCTCCTCCACCCCCCCGCTTTTTTAAACATAGGTGGCGGGAGCAAAGAACATCATTGGAGGGCCAAAAGAGCTTTGTTGATGACTCTACTCCTAGTTCAACATTCTGTCCCCACTGTGGCAAGCCAGATCCCTACAGAAAGCAGACATGAGTGCAATAGCTCTCTCCCTAGGTTTATTGGTATTCAGAATCATACCATCTCTGACAGTGGAGGCTGCAGATAGCCATCAGAGCTGGTAGCCACTGATAGTCTTCTCCTGCATGCATTTGCCTAATCCTTGTGGGAAGCCCTCCAAGTTGGTGACCATCATCACCTCAAGTGAGAGCAAATTTCCACTATGAGCTGTGTGAAGAGTTGTCCCACCTATTGGCTTCATTGGATGATCCCAGGTTCTCACAGGGTGGGAGCGGGAGGGAAACTCTCCTGATCCAGTTTCTCCAAACCTTTCCTAATTTTATACACCTTTCTCATGCCCCACAGTCTTACTTATCTTTTTTTCTAACCTAAAAAGCCCCAAACGTTGCAACTTTCCCACTGTAGAGAATTACTCCAGCCCATTGATCCTTTTGGCTGGACTTTAGCGAGTGTCTTATTCCTGTGCCTCTGACATGCCAAAAATATGGAGCTACTGTCAAGGTCTACTTGGAGATTATCTTCTCCCTTGTAGGATGTCCGCAGGCAATGAAGAAAGGAACCTTCATGACTACACCATACATCACGGCTCAGAAGATAAACCCTTGTGTGATGGAGCTGTGCAAATTTTTCCAGCAGTGCCTCTGTGCAAGGGACAGAAGCTACTCAAGAGATGAAGCTATGAGGTAAAAGGTAGAACCGGTCTCACCTTGGTTTTTAACCTAAATATGGGGGACAGGGAAGGATAATTGAGAACATTGAGTTTGCAGGAGGAAGTTCAGAACTATACAATTATAGCAAAGAGTTTTCAACACACAGAATGCTGGATTCTGTTGGATATAGAGGTCCCTCTGACCCCTTCCTCAAGAGCTCTAAGCTTGGGCTGTATTGTCCCATAGCCAAGGTTAGCTATAAAAGATGATGCAGTCCAGGTTTTTCCTGGTACTGGATTGCCCCAAGATTCATGTCTTGCCACTCACTGACTGGAAATACCAAACTCACATTTTATGACTGATAAGTCATGGAGTGCATCTCCAATGTTGTAGTTGCTGCTGCCTTTGTTCTTATGACGCTGCCATGAGTTTGTATGGTGGTTCTGTGTGATTGTGAAATGACTAGATGATCAGATCTTATTCTAATCAATATTGTATTGATCTTGTGATTCTGGTTAAATTTTTTAGGTACTGTATTGAAAACTATTCCTGGTTCTTGAAAAATGCAACATACATCTGTGAAAAAGTCAAGAGGGCTGCCCATTCAAGGAGTAAGTAGATGTTCCTCAATGGTGTTTCATAATCTTTTCTTTCTCAAATATAATGGGACAAATTTTCAACTGGCTCGCAGGATTTTGGGGATGTGGCCTTGAAATGGAAAATATTAAGACTAAATTAATTGCATTAATATTAAGACTTAATCAATAGGATATGGTTAGCCATGACTAGTTGTTCCACAATGACCTTCAGTGGGACATCAGTGAGAGGAATTTAATCCAGGTCCATCCTAATGGGTCTACCGGCTAGTAGCCATGGGTAGACCTTGGACTAGGCAGCAGACATTAGTTTTCAACAAACAAGTAGACCTGGTGTTCAGCTCTTTTCCCAGCTGCAAACGGAACCCAGATTTCCTCCTTTTTCACAAGATTGCAGGAGAGCTTGCAGGCACCATAAACTTGAATTGCCTAGGCTTGCCTCCCTTTCCCTAAGACAAAATCTATCTCCTTTCCCACTACCCTTCTGTGATTACAGGAGAGGATAGCTTGATCACAGCTGTCCATGCACTGGTAACCTCATGCCTGGATTACTGCAATGGGCACTAGGTGAGACTACCCTTGAAGTTGGTCCAGAGACTGCAGCTAGTGTAGAACATGCTGGCTAGCCTACCTGTGCCACCAACTACCACCAGCAAATAACACCTTGTCTGTGGGAGCTACACTGGCTGCCAACCTTCTACCGGGTCAAGTTCAGTGTTCTGATATTAACATACAAGGCCCTTTACAGCACCAGGTTGCTTAAGAAATCAATATAGACCCAGTAGGGTTTATACGTCACTCCTTGAAGTCCCTAAAACATCAGAAGCCTGCTCCACAGCAACTCAAAACAGGACTTTCACTTCGACTTGGCCTGTTTTATGGAACAGTGTCTCTGTTGAGATCATACAGGTGTTCACTACCTGTACTTTCTGGAAACTACTGAAGTCATTTTTTTTTTATTTTGACAGGTTTTTCCATCTTGGTGTAGTAATAATAATAATAATAATTTTATTATTTATACCTTGCCCATCTGGCTGGGTTTCCCCAGCCACTTCATTAAGCATTCATTTTGTATTGTTTAAAAAACCTGTATCTGCTCCTTTTGGGGTATTGTTTTAAAATTGCTTTTAATTGTTGTTATGGTATGCTCGTAAATAGCCTTGAGACTGGTTTGAAAGGCTATTCAGAAATGGATGACAACAATACAATACTTTGTGCTTTTGCACAGAATGTTTTCAGAGTGGCTTGCTCCCAGCTGACTTTACCCAGGTAACTTTATCTGCAGCCTTGACAGTCCATCACTCCATCCTTGAAGCGGGAGACTATTGCTCACAGGGACATACGAAGCGGCCTTGCACTGAGCCAGACCATCTAGCTCAGCATTGTATACTGGTTGTGGTTCTTCAGGGTTTCATGGAGGGCTTTCTTGCAGACCTTCCTGGGGATGCTGGGAACTGAACCTGGGGCATTCTGCCTGCAAGGCAGATGCTATATCATAGAGCTATGGCCTTCCCCATCTTTCGGTTCCCAAGCTTCTCTTCCTCCAGCCCAGCTTGCTGTCCCTAACCTCTGGGTGGAAGGATGGAAGGAAGGAGGGGAGCATGGGTGGCGCACAAAGAGGAAGCACAGACAAGCTCATTTAGCTCCTCACCTTCCTAAGTGATTGCTTATGAGTGGTAGATACCTGCCATACGGAATATTGCACTTTGCACATGCTCAAAGCACTCAGGAGGTAGAACCAAAGGAGGGTAGTGGGTGGAAGCAGAGGCTTTTTTTTAAGGGTGCCATCGAAGCCACAATTTTGGGAGTGTGAACCATTGCTATATATTACATATATGCAAACAAAAGAAGACTGTGAGGTGATATGAGAGCGATCTTCCATTATCTGAAGGGCCGTCACATGGAAGATGCAGCAAGCTGGCTTTCTGCTGCTCCAGAGCGTAGGACTCAAACCAATGGATTCAAGTTTCAAGAAAGGAGATTCCAACTAAACATTAGGAAGAACTTTCTATGGGAATGTTCAGGGATGCAGGAGGGGATATATTGTTTGATTATGGCCTTTCCAACTTGTGTTAACAACACAATTTAGCAGAGTAACATTCCCCTTTTTAAACTCACAGTGGATGCGTTTGCTCAGGGCTCGCTAAAGCCTCTATAATAACTGTTCTGGTATTTTCCCCTTATTCCCTCATAAAAAATAAGGTACGACACAGTCTTCTATAAAAGTATAAAAAGAGTTTACTCACATTCTGTTCACAATCGGATCCCAGAAGGCAGACTTAGCTTAGAAAAGTTACATACACGTAGAAACTATCTCATAAGGAGATAGTCCCTTTGTCCTCTCTTGGCTGGAGGCCAAGAGAGCATCTTTGGCTAAGCAGATGTTGCTTCTTCGATGAAAGTAGTCATAGAGAGAGAGATGGTGCCCAGTCCTATGCATTTGTTATCTGCACAGGTGAGGCCACACCCACCTCTAGTCACATGCAGAGGAAGTCTGTCCCAGCCCAGAAGGAAACAGGAAGTTTACCTGCTGGCTGGACAAACATTCCTCCCCATGTGTAAACATGTTCACTCTAGGAATGTTGTACTTGACTGCTCTTGTGTTTCACATCCCACACTTTCTAACAGCTGTGAGCTGTTCAACTGTGGAACAGACTCCCACAACAGGTGATGGAGTCTTCTTCCTTGGAGGTTTTTAAGCAGAGGTCGGATCACCAACTGTCAGGGGTTCTTCAGCTGTGATTACAGCATCCCAGGGGGCTGGATCAGATGAACCTTTGGGTTCCTTCCAGCTCTACATTTCTATGATTCTAAGATTGTTAAGAGTTTCCTCTTTCACCTTTTCCTTTTTCAGCTTTAAAGCAAAAATGCCTTGCAAGCATTTGCAGAGCTATTTAAAGCCTGAAGAGAAGAAGACTCACACAAACACTTAGACTTCATCCCATTATCCAGGGCAAGAAATCACTGCTGGGTATGAAGATGATGATGATGATGATGAAGAAGAAGAAGAAGAAGAAGAAAAAGAAGAAGGAGAAGAAGAAGGAGAATAAGTTTCCCCCTGTAGTAGGTTAGAATATTTTCCATTCCAAGCACTGATTAAATGAACTGTAATAATAGGAGGTGGAACTCAACTTAAATGATTTTTTTTTTGTACATTGTACTTCATAAAGTGTAATCATTAGTATTGTTGCGGGTGCATGTTGAGGGTTGTTAACTGTGGTAAACCAGCTCTGAATAAAAATATGTTCAAGAATTACATTGTGATAAAATCTTGGAGAACTTTTTTTTATTATGAAATGGCATATATTTAACTGAATTGATATGAAACCTATTGCTGTTTCATATCATGTGCAGTATACAAAGAACCTGCTTTAACAATGAGTAGACCATTGGTCCAGCGAGCTCTCGAGGGTTTCAGACAGGAGATTTCCTCAGACCTGCCTGGAGATACTAGTGATTGAATCTGGAACCATTCCATGCTCTGCCACTGAGTTATGACCCTCCCTGGGACTGTGAGATTTAAATGTGACTTGTGGTGTGAATGGGCAATTGCAGATAAAACTTCTTCTTGTTGTTGTTTAGTCGTTTAGTCGCATCTGAGTCTTCATGACCCCATGGACCAGAGCATGCCAGGCACTCCTGTCTTCCACTGCCTCCCGCAGTTTGGTCAAACTCATGTTCGTAGCTTCGAGAACACTGTCCAACCATCTCGTCCTCTGTCGTCCCCTTCTCCTTGTGCCCTCCATCTTTCCCAACATCAGGGTCTTTTCCAGGGAGTCTTCTCTTCTCATGAGGCGGCCAAAGTCTTGGAGCCTCAGCTTCAGGATCTGTCCTTCCAGTGAGCACTCAGGGCTGATTTCCTTAAGAATGGATAGGCTTGACCTTCTACATCCTAAATATGGCATTAGCAGACACACCGCTGTACCTCTAGGTGGTGCTAGACAAGCAGGCCCAACTGTTTTGAGCGAGGGGCCGGAGTTAAGGCTCTGTGCCAACTCCACAATGGAGAAAGTAGTGTAGATCTTCACAGGCCACAGAGCATAGGATTGGTGGCGGGGAGATTGGTGGCTTCTCATTTAATACTGGGCGAGATATCAGCTTGGTTGGAAACCTGTTTCCTAAGCAAGTTTATGTCGTGCTTGAAATGCATTGCCCACCCATGTACCCAAAGGACCCAAGCTGTTGAGCTCATTCCTAGAGCATCACTTCATGAGCTACTGCATAGGAAAAAGGAGGCCGGCCACCTGAGAAGACTTTCCCCATGGCCATCTCAGACAGGTGCAGGAGAGCTAACAGAAGGAGAAGAATCTGATGGCTTCAGGGCTGTTGTGACCTCTCATTTCACCCCCAGCTCCTTCATCCTAAGAGGAACTAAAACACACATTTTTGCAAGAAATTTTCTGCTACGTCACGAGTCCCACCTTTGCATGCTGTTTTTGTGGATCTGTGCATTTTAATGCTGACTTCCTCCCCTGATATATATACATACAGTGGTACCACGGGTTAAGAACTTAATTCATTCTGGAGGTCCGTTCTTAACCTGAAACTATTCTTAACCTGAGGTACCACTTTAGCCAATGAGGCCTCTTGCTGCCACTCCACCGCTGGAGCACGACTTCTGTTCTCATCCTGAAGCAAAGTTCTTAACCTGAGGTACCATTTCTGGGTTAGCGGAGTCTGTAACCTGAAGCGTATGTAACCCGAGGTACCACTGTACTTGCACACTGCATTGCAACATTCTGAGAAGTCTAAATTCTGATGGGGGAAGGCATCCCATGAGTCCCGGGTTTGTGGCGCCACACTTTTGGCCCTGCCTCCAGATATCTATGTGTTAGTGTGGCCATCTGCAAAGTCGGAAAGGCCATGCAGAAGCAGCTGCTACCACTCCCCGAGTGTTTTTGCCTGGCAGGAATGTGTCCTTGGAAACACTGCTTGCTTGCCCAGACAGAGAACAGAGAGGTGAATATGTATGTGTTTGTGTGCAGAAACACGCCTATTGTGCAAAGGTGACATTTGCATTTGTTGCTCCACTGACTCTTGCCTCTGGCTCCGCCCACCACTGGCTCCTGGAAGATTGCCCAGAAGGAAATGTGGCCCTCAAGATGAGAAAAGTGCACTAACCTTGTCCGATGTACTTGCAGTCAACCATGTTAACATGTAGATGTCTGGAGCAGCTTTCCTCAACATAATGATCTCAAGAAGTTTGGGACTATAATTTACATCAGACCCAGCCAGAATGACTGGTGGTCAGGGATGGTGGGAGTTGCAGTCCGGAACAAGAAGAGGGTCGCAGGTTTTCAAGGATGGTCTACATCATAGATCATAGAGTTGGAAGGGGATCATTTAGTCCAGCCCCTTTTGCCCAATGTGGGGCATGAACCGATGACCCTAAAATTAAAAGTCTCATGCTCTACTGGCTGAGCCAAAAGGACACTTGGCAGCGGTGAGATTCTTTTTTTCTTTTCTTTTTTAATAATGATTTTTATTAGTTTTCAATTACAGTCCAATAATAGCCTCATTACAACAATACCAATTTATAATACAATCATTAATATGAATCGTTCAAATACCGAATTATATAATTTAGATAAAGTGCCCCCCTCTGCATGCTAGATTGGATGAATTGATTATTTGCTTAATTTCTGCGTTCCAAAATCTTGTTGATTTCCATTACATTCCGGTCATAATAATAATCACTTATACAACAACTGCAGTATTAATAACTTTTATTTGTGTTGACACATTGAATGATTTATAAAGTTACAAGTGAGGCACTCAAACGATATCCTTGTTCTTCCTGGGTGTGGCAATTATTCTGTCTGTGGTGTTTCTTCCTGTCCTTGTAAGATGTTATGTGTTTTTTTCTCCTGGTTGTTGTTGTTATCTGTGAGCGGAGTTGATATCCCATCATATCCCATTGGATTCAAACCCACGACTCTGGAGAGACTGGAGCCTAAATCCAGTGCCTTAGACCGCTTGGCCACATTACCTTAGAGCAATGGCAGGGAATGTGCCTAATACAGGGGTGGGGCCAGAAGTGTGCCCCCAGATATGCCTTCTACGTGCGAATCACACATGAAAGGTGCTATGGTGGAGTAGCAATTTGAACCCGGGTCTACCCAGCGCCAGGGATGTGGGTGGCGCTGTGTGTTAAACCACAGAGCCCAGGACTTGCCGATCAGAAGGTTGGCGGTTCGAATCCCCGCAATGGGGTGAGCTCCCGTTGATCGGTCCCTGCTCCTGCCAACCTAGCAGTTTGAAAGCATGTCAAAGTGCAAGTAGATGAATAGGTACCGCTCCAGCGGGAAGGTAAACGGCATTTCCGTGCGCTAGTTCGCCAGAAGCGGCTTAGTCATGCTGGCCACATGACCCGGAAGCTGTACGCCGGCTCCCTCGGCCAATAAAGTGAGATGAGTGCCGCAACCCCAGAGTCGGTCACGACTGGACCTAATGGTCAGGGGTCCCTTTACCTTTACCTACCCAGCCCCAGGCAAGCCCTCTAATCACTGTAGCACGCTGGTGTTCTTGCATAGGGAGATAAACAGCACATCCACACCAAACTTTTAAAGTACTTCAAAAGCCCACAGCTTTCCCCAAAGAATGCTGGGAATGGTAGTTTGTCATGGGTGCTAAAAATTGTAGCTTCATGAGGGGATGAACTACAGCTCCCAAGGTTCTTTGGGGGAAGCCGTGTGACTTAAATATACTTTATTTTTAAAAAATAAACTTATTTATTTAATTTTCCAAATTAATATTAACATTCACATAGTAACATAATATATAAAATCAAGATTCCAAAGAATCCCTTGGACTTCCCTCCTCCCTTTTATGGGTCTTATTGTTGTTGTTAATAATAATAATAATAATAATTTATTTATACCTCGCCCATCTGGCTGGGTTTCCCCAGCCACTCTGGGTGGCTTCCAACAGAATATTAAAATACAATAGTCTATTAAACATTAAAAGCTTCCCTAAACAGGGCTGCCTTCAGATGTCTTCTAAAAGTCTGGTAGTTGTTGTTCTCTTTGACATCTGGTGGGAGGGCGTTCCACAGAGCGTGTGCCACTACTGAGAAGGCCCTCTGCCTGGTTCCCTGTAACCTCGCAGTGAGGGAACTGCCAGAAGGCCCTCAGAGCTAGATCTCAGAGTCCAGGTAGAACGATGGGGGTGGAGACGCTCCTTCAGGTATACTGGACCGAGGCCTTTCCTTAATCCTTTCCTTCTGCATCTTTTATATTTATCCAAACTTTTGTATCTCCATTATGTCCATAGTTCATTGTTGCATTACAAGTGTCATTCCAATCCCATAAATTATAAATTTTCCCCATCCCTTATTGAAGTCTTGGTCTTCTTGATTTCTGATTACTGATTTAAATATACTTTAGAAGTCCTTCAAACGTATGATGTGTATAGGACCTATCTGCTCAGTTTCCAGCTTGCCTTCGCAGGATGTTGTGAGAGAGTCTAGATTCCCCTGCTAAGGAGATCAATTGAACATTATTTCCCCCTGCTCCTGTGCAATTATATCTTCCCGCCCAGGAGCTCCAAGTGCTCCTTGAATATTTCTGCCTGTTTATTTAAAATGCATATCCCGCTTTTCCATTCTGAGGATGCACAAAGTAGCTAATAACAGTTAATTTAAAAAACAACAACCCACAATCAGATACAATGAAGAATAATGTCTCAGGAACACATAGCAAGAGATGGGATGCATTAGTCACAAAGGTGACTGGAGCAAAAGAATTCAAAGCAGTTTAAAAAGTGATCTATGAGCAGGAGAGTAAGATTTAAGTTAGCAAACAACAATATGCCAGTCC
This sequence comes from Podarcis filfolensis, assembly GCF_964270895.1. NCBI lineage: Eukaryota > Metazoa > Chordata > Lepidosauria > Squamata > Lacertidae > Podarcis > Podarcis filfolensis. The sequence continues at coordinate 80,545,764 of NC_139603.1, read as the reverse complement.
TGGTGAAATAGCATCACCAGGTTCAGGGAACATGTGGCTTTCCCAATGATGCTGGCCTCCAACTCCCATCAGTCCCAAGCAGCGTGGCCAATGGTCAGAGGTGATGGAACTTGTCGTTCAGCAAACATGTGCAGGGTTTCTGATCCCCCTCCTGTGCTATAGCCAAATGCGCAGGTCAATTCTGTGTCCAGGGCAGCTGTTTACCAGCTCCATCTGGTACGCAGGCTGAGACTATCTGCCCACGGACTGTATCGCCAGAGTGGTGCATGCTCTAGTTATCTCTCGCTTGGACTACTGCAATGCGCTCTATGTGGGGCTACCTTTGAAGGTGACCTGGAAACTACAACTAATCCAGAATGCGGCAGCTAGACTGGTGACTGGGAGCAGCCACCGAGACCACATAACACCGGTCTTGAAAGACCTACACTGGCTCCCAGTACGTTTCCGAGCACAATTCAAAGTGTTTGTGCTGACCTTTAAAGCCCTAAACGGCCTCGGTCCAGTATACCTGAAGGAGCTTCTCCTCCCCCATTGTTCTGCCCGGACACTGAGGTCCAGCTCTGAGGGCCTTCTGGTGGTTCCCTCGCTGCAAGAAGCCAAGTTACAGGGAACCAGGCAGAGGGCCTTCTCGGTAGTGGCACCCACCCTGTGGATCGCCCTCCCACCAGATGTCAAAGAGAAAAACAACTACCAGACGTTTAGAAGACATCCTGCTTAGGGAAACTTTTAATGTTTAATAGGTTATTGTATTTTAGTGTTCTGTTGGAAGCTGCCTAGAGTGGCTGGGGGAACCCAGCCAGGTGTGCGGGGTATAAATAATAAATTATTATTATTATTATTATTTAAATGGCAGAAGCACAACAGGAAAGCAGCAAACTGAGCCTCCCAGGAGAGGGAGCTCCACAGTTTTGGTGCCACAACCAAAAGGACCCTGCTCTGCATAACTAGCGATGCCTAGGAAGTCCTCCAACAAGGGGCTTCCAACCAAAGTCACTCTTTTGCTGGTACAGCGAATCTCACAGCGCAGGGGTGGAATGGGAGTGGAAACAGTGGCGGACAGTGGCGTATCAAATTTAAGTGGCGCCCTGTGTGACACAAAAATCTGCCTCCAACCCCTCTTGCCTTCCCTTGGACTTCATAGTTGTGGCACCTGCTGCAGCACCCCAGAAGCTCTGTGCTCTCTGCCGTTGTTGGAAAGATGAGTTTTTAAAAAAGAGGTGTGTTGCGGGTCGGTGGAGATGAATTGCTGGGCCTTTTTGGTTGTGGCTCTTTGGCACACTTTCGCCTGCTCTCCCCACCACCTTCCCTTGCCTCCTGGCATTTGACGAAGACCTGGCTCTTCAAGAAAGCTTTTTGACTTTTCTCTGTAGCATTCCGTTTATGCTCTTTTGATTATCATTCATTTTTTCTTTTAAAAAACCTGCAATCCACTTTGATTTCCTGTTCTAAAAAAAGTGGGGCAATTTTTTCATACGTGTGTATGTGTGTCTATCTCTCTCTCTCTCTCTCTCTCTCTCTCTCTATCTATCTATCTATCATCTATCTATCTATCTATCATCTATCTATCTATCTATCTATCTATCATCTAATCTATCTATTATCTATCTATCTATCATCTATCTATCTATCTATCTATCATCTATCTAATCTATCTATATCTATCTATATCTATATCTATCTATCTATCTATCTATCATCTATCATCTATCTATCTATCTATCTATCTACAGGTATCTATCATCTATCATCTATCATCTGCCTGCCTCTGACCCACACACCCTAAAGACCCTTTAATGTTGTTTTTTTCCAACACTCTCTGTCCTTTTCAACACTTGGAGAAACCAGGGGCTCCAAATCAGTCTAGATTTTCACCTGTCTCTCAACATGGAACATTGTCTCTTATTAAGTTCTTACCGCCACCGTCACGTGACTTGGCAGGAGAGGGATAACAGAGGGGCAATTGTTGTTTAATTACAACAGGGCCTGTATTATTCCGGCAACTCGCAGTCCCCTGGAGAGAAGGCCTATTTAATATAGCCCCAGGTATATAAATGATCTATAATGTTAAACCTCGCTGCGGCGAGCATTGTGACCTGCACAAACCTCATGAAAGGGCCGATTGAGAAAGCTTAAAGTGGGGTTGACGAAGAAAGTGGTCACATGGGTGAGGGGGGATAGCCAAGCAAGTATAAATCACTAAGCCCTAACTTTCTTTAAAGGCCATTTCCTCCTTCCCATCTCCTTTAGAGCAATATCCCTCAAGGTAAGTCATGCGCTTTTGGCTGGAAGGGGATCTTACGCGATGATGAGCGGATCTGAACTGACACCCTGATCTTAAAGCAGTTGACTTGGAAGGATGGAAACTCCAGTGGCCGTAAGGGGACAAGGCAGCCGTCCTCAGCATGTGGACTTGAATTAGTCCAGTTGAACCCAGTGAGATAACTTCTTCCAAAGAATTATGTGCAGGATTGCACTTTAGTGATGGTCAGATCTGTCGATTTCAGTTTCTCATTTTTCCAGTTGCTACTTCTCCACATTTCACTTTGCAATTATTATTATTATTATTATTATTATTATTATTATTATTAATTATTATTATTATGATTATTATTAAAAAGTCTTCATGGAAATCACCAGCATTTTTAGTACAAAACTCTCCTAATTTGCACATTTTTGTAAGGCAATTTTCCTTACATATCATGCATTTGGCATGGTATTTTCACTATATATGTATATGTACTGCTTTTGCATTTATTTGGCTGGAGAACTGCATTTGGAGAAGTGAGAATTTCAAAGGGATGGTTGTATTTCAGTTCGTGTATTAATTTGTAAGGTACCAGTTAGGTTGGTTTGCCTTTCAATGCGACCTGAATCGAATTTCTCCTCCATCCCTGATTTGCATTGCACTTTACCTTCGAGGCAGAAGGTGTGATTTAGATTCTAATCATGTGTGCAGCATGATCCTATGTGTGATGAAAACTCAGAAGGAGGGTCAGGGATCCAAGCAAGGATTGATGTGGAAGAAAGTGGTTGATGTAGTCACAAAACTGTTTTGGGTTTTTTGAATCAGATGGGTCCTTGGAGTAGGGTTGTCATATTTCAGAAAGTGAAAATCCTTTCTGACAAAGTTGTTGGGCTTTTGAGCTACGTATTTCTTTTAGGAAATTCTTCGGAAATGGGTTGCCTTATGTCTGGATTTTCCCAGGCATTGCTTCCTACTGCTGTATTCCGTCTATAGCAACCCTACCTTGGAGGTTCTTGAGGTAGCAATTGTAGATAAGAGATTTGTTGATCTCAAGAGGTCTGCTGAAATTTGAAATTCTGCCCCTGTGTGTCCCATCCACTGTCTTTTTCCACACTATTTGATTTTTTTTTTTAAATTATAGTCTCCCCCCCCCCTTTTCATGAACAGAAAAGCTCTAAGTGCTTTTATTCTCTCCTTGTGTGAGCAATTATTTCCACAGACAAGCTGACTGTTGCATCACCGTTGCCAGTTCTTAGGCTCCTATGCTGAAACACTTTCAGGGACTAATATTCCCTTTTGTCGTTGAATAGTGGAATGAACTGAGGAGACATAAATAATCTGATGGCTTTTCAATGGGGCAGCTATATTGTATTACCTTCAAAGGAAATACGCACGCCCGGTCTAACATTTTACTTAATTCACCAGGCAAGATTCCTGAAAAACAATGATGGTTATTCTCCTGGTGAATATGTTGATGGTATTGCATAGTGGTGGTAAGTGGAAAATAATGTTCCTGTTTCTCAAGCTCTATTCATCATTCTGTATGGACGTTTTGTGTCAAGCATGTCTCAAGAATTGTTTACCCTATAGGCTCTTACAGCAGAACTTCCCAGCCTTGTATCCACAGATTTGGTCAGGTTGCACGTTCCTTTATCCATGGACATTGGCCATGTTTAATGGGGATTATGGGAGCTGGAACATTTGGAATACCATTACAACATCTGGGGACTCAAGGTTAGGGAAGGCTGCTCTATAGTAAGAACTGATGATGATGATGATGATGATAAAACACATATAGGTACATACAACTCTGATCCTAAATCTCCACTAACTTGTGGGACATCTCTGGGAGAAGAAAGGGCTAAGGAGGAAACCTTGCACAAATCTGGGGTGGAGTCCCTGAGACGGTTGGATGGTGCCTTGTATGTCACCTTCCTGCAACTCTTGCAGCCCAGCTGGTGCCAAACATCTTGTTCTGCTTTCCTTTCAACCACATCAATGAGGTCAAGAGTAGGGTTTTGTCTTTTGGGTAGCCCAGGACCTCCATGCACACTGCCCAGGCTTGCATCCCAGGGAAGTCACTTCAGTACTGCTAACACAGCTGTTAGACTTCACCCCTGACCTTTAAAGCCCTAAACGACCTCGGCCCAGTAAACCTGAAGGAGCGTCTCCACCCCCATCATTCTGCCTGGTCACTGAGGTCCAGCACCGAGGGCCTTCTGGTGGTTCCCTCACTGTGGAACCAGTGAAGCTATAGGGAACCAGGCAGAGGACCTTCTCAGTAGTGGTTCCTGCCCTGCGGAACGCCCTCCCACCAGATGTCAAAGAGAAGAACAACTACCTAACATTTAGAAGACATCTGAAGGCAGCCCTGTTCGGGGAAGTTTTTAATGCATGACATTCTAATGTATTTTTAATCTTTGTTGGAATCCACTCAGAGTGGCTGGGGATATCCAGCCAGATGGGCAGGGTACAAATAATAAATTTTTAATTATTATTATTATTATTATTATTATTATTATTATTATTATTACCTGAAATATACTCAGAGTCGCAAAGTGATTTCATGCTCTTTATTCAGCTCATAGTGGTGAGGAGGAATGAATGAAAGTCCCCTCAAAGCATCTGCTTTATATACATTATTTACACAATGGGCTGCACATGATCAGTGGCGTAGCGTGGGTTGTCAGCACCCGGGGCAAGGCAAGTAATTTGCGCCCCCTAACCCGTGGATTTGCGCCCCCTAACCCGTGGATTTGCCCTAACCCCAGATGTTGCGCCCGGTGCGGACGGCCCCCCCAGCACCCCCCACGCTACGCCACTGCACATGATTGGCTAATTCCGGAATTCTACTGTAAGCCAATCAGGTTGTGGATTCACTTCTATCTGGAGCATGATTGGGTGGTTCCTGCCAACCAATCATACTGCTGCATTGTTCTAGGACCAATCAGACTGCTGCATTCTGAATCCTATTGTTCTAGGACCAATCAGACTGCTGCCTTTTGGATCCTATTGTTCTAGGACCAATCAGACTGCTGCAGTTTGGATCCTATTCAACTCAGTACATAACATTACCCCTGGAGGCTCACTCCATTGTCTCTTGAGACAGGTGGATGCCAACAGGCGATAAACACATGACAAGGTTGAAATCCTCTGCAGACTTATCCATAAGTAGGCCTAGATGAATTCTGTAAAACCCACCTCTATCTGAGTAGAACACAAAGATCAAGCTGTCAGCCAAACAGTAAAACAAAATAATTGTGTATTAAACATAATTAGATTTTATTTTTTAATTACCAGATCAATGCATTGGCTGCTGAGAGATGTATCAGTTCCTTCTAACTTTTGGGAATAGCCCTACGTATTCCAATGGCCTGTGTATTTTATGCTATACAGAAGTTGTGTAAGAGAAGAAGTCTCTATTCACTTCAGTGGAGGGTTCACTTCAGAGAGCGTCCCACCATTACAGTGAATGGGAAATTTCTCACAGCTATATGGAGCTGCTAAACCAAGTTAAAAGTCTACACAAAATGTTCTAAAATCCTACAAAAAACACAAGTGTAGCCCCCCCCTAAATTAAAGTCAATCAAATATTTTTGTAAATGTTTCTCACATTGTAAATAATTATTCCTCTGACAAGATCCTTCCTCTCTGTACTTTCTCACACCCATCCAAATTTCTGGGTAAGGTGATGTTTTACAGACTTATCTGCCCCCCCCCCATTTCAGTGAAGCTGGTTGGAGTAAGGCAAAAATTGAACCTGGAAATTTGATCTTAGTATCGCTGATGTGCAGATAATTCCCACCGATTTCAGAAAGAACTGACTTTGAAGTCTCCACAACAGATGGCTGGGGTTATTATTATCTGTCGGATACATATGCCTTCAGTTCCTAATATGCAACCTGGTCCTGGGTACACAACACACTTACACATTTCAAGTTCATCTTTAATTTCATTTCGGTGAATGTTTAATATATAAATAGCAAAGGTAAATGCATGAAGTCAGCCAAGAGATATAGAGGAGAGGAGAGTAAGTAAGAGATGCACTTTGGATATTCCATTGGATACCAACAAATGAGTTGACGAAAATTGGCTTCAGGCACTCTATTGATTAATCTTTCTATTTTAATTTGTGCTCCTTCTGAATGGAACTGGTGAGACAGGAGGTCAAGGATCGGAGACACCAGCAATTCCAATGGATCTTCCACACGCAGCAGAAAGAGACCTAAGTAAGAAGCTCTTGTTCTGTATCTGTCTAGCAGCAACAGAACCTCAGAATATGGGGTGTTGCAGATAACATCTTGCTGCCTACACTGGCCATAGCTCCTCCACGTCTCAGGCAGGCTGTGATGGCTGGTGTCCAATGGGTAGGGCAGATGCCAGGGAGACCAGCAGCAAGTGGCATCAATGACAGGCTGTGTGCAAGAAGGCAGGTAGGCATGGACCAGGCGAGGCCTGACTGAGGTTGCTGGGGCAGTGCCCCATTTTCTCTTAATGGACCAAGTTCCACTGCAGGCAGGGGTTTCTCCCAACCAAAGGCAGCCCAGCCCATTTCGCCACCTGGGGCAAAATGGAAATTGGCACCTCCTACCCCACTGCTGTGCTCCACCTCTTCTTCTGCTGCTGTTCCATAGCTCTTGCTGAACTTAAGGGAGCCAGAGAGCTCCTCAAAGTCTTGCTGCTTGCTTGGCTTCTCCTCCAGGGGCAGGGAAGACAAGCGGCAATGTTTCACGCTGGAACGCCTCCATCTCAGCGATGGACGCAAAGGGTCAGGCGGGTCGAGTGCTGCCTCTTGCATTTCTGCCACCTGAGTGGCATGTGCCATGGGCCAGCTGTGTTTCCAGCTCTGTTGCCCTCTGGGATCTTCTTAACTGGAGATACCATAGATGTAGGACTAGGGATACTGCAGGCATAAGACTGAACTTCTTGGACCATCTGCATGCAAGGTATGCACAGTCGCTAAACTATTGCCCCTTACCCGAAAGGGCTGAATTGTTTGCTTACAAGAGGTGAAGTTTAAGAATGGATTCAGACAACCAGTTTGTCCCAGTGAGAATTGCCTTCAGCAGTTTCCGAGGGATGGGGATTTAGTGGAACCTATGAGGGTGGCGCTGTGGTGTAAACCACTGAGCCTAGGGCTTGCCGATTGGAAGGTCGGCGGTTCAAATCCCCACGACAGGGTGAGCTCCTGTTGTTTGGTTCCAGCTCCTGCCAACCTAGCAGTTCAAAAGCATGACAGTGCAAGTAGATAAATAGGTACAGCTCCAGCGGGAAGGTAAATGGTGTTTCTGTGCACTACTCTGGTTTTGCCAGAAGCAGCTTAGTCATGCTGGCCACATGACCCGGAAAAACTGTCTGTGGACAAACGTCAGCTCCCTTGGCCAGTAAAGCGAGATGAGAGCTGCAACCCCAGAGTCATCTGTGACTGGACTTAACTGTCAGGGGTCCTTTACTATTTTATGCAGACTTAGCTCTTGCTGAAGTGCACTGTTTCGTATTGCAGTAGAGGGCATCACATGCCTATGTTATCCAGGGTAGCCTTCTCCCTGACACTCTTGGTTTCTGCATGCAGGGAGTTTATGTTTCATGACAAGAGTAATTAAACATGAGATCCCCACACTGGCGTAGTGGACAGTCTAGAAAAAGACATATGTTGTGATTCTTCTGCCTGCGCCAATTGATTCTAGATCAGCTAGGTGGCTCCAATGAACAATTCTATGGGCTCTGATGCTTTTCAGATCAGCTGCAAAAATGCATCATTCCCAAATGGTTGCTGTTAAACCCATCGACTGGAGCTGCAGCCGTGTTGCATATCCACACTACAGATGAAAATATTACCTCTAGTGAGGAATAAAGAACAATATTCATAGCCTGAGCAGGGGTTGGGTGGCAGAGGTCTCCCAGAAGTCCATCATGTTAGCTGGCTTTGTCATAATAAAGATTTTCAAAATTTCCTTCCTGTGGCAGTCCCACCCACTAAGAGCCAAACCAGTTTCTAACTGTACAGCCTCGCTGCCTCGGGTTGGGTTTGTTGGTCACTCTAAAGTGTGACAGAATATTGGGAGAGTGGGACAGAATGTTGGAAAACGGTTCATTTTTTTGCGATTATCCCACAATTTAGTTTGTAGATGAAATGAAATAGATGAGAGGTGGGCATGTATAACCTTTAACATTTTAAAACTATTTACATTCAGATAACATTACATTCTTCAACGGGGTCTTTGCAAACGTGGAAGGTGTTGCGTTGTTTTTTGGTAAGTGAATATCATTCTTTTTTTTAATCAGGCTGATTTTAAGGGGAGAACACTGACACTTGCATATCTGCATTTTTTGTTTGTGTGCATGACTTTGAATTGTGGACATCTCGGAATGTGCTTATGTGCATAATCCCAAACAACAAAGTGGTGCTGTGTATCAGGAATGTACAAGAGAGAACTGCAATGGAATGCTGCAGCGTGATAGGCTGCGTTTCAGAATTCCAGTTTTCCATTCCCTCAACCCTCCACATTTTTCTACTTGCCCACACAACAGTCAGCATTCCATGCCCACTGACCCCTTTCCATCCTCACTGGGCTGTTTTTATCCCTCAACCTTAAGAGATTTTTTTTCTAAAGGTTTTTTTTTTCTACTTCCCCCCAAGCATGCTGATATCTCCCTCTTCTGCAGGTTGGGTGATAGAGCTTTGGCTACTGAAGCAATGCCACTCACTTGTCAGTCTCCCACTTTCCCAAACAAATTTGAAGAGAATTCATGCTGGAGAGGACCTGCTGGGAATAAATGAGTCTGTATAGGTCTGATCATTAGGGTTGAGGAGTATCATTTTTGTTGGGAGGCATGGGATTTAGAGTTTCCTCTGCCTCCCTGTCCAATTCACTGAATCAGCATGATTGAAGTTACTCAGTTAGGAGGCACTGGGAAACTGCAAACCCCCATGCATCCCAGCAGGAAATGTGCTCCTCAAAATGCTTGGAACCATGCGGGCCATAAGACCGGGGTATGCAAGACCTCTCACATCTCTCTCCCTACTTTATAATGGTTACTTCACTTGGGGAACTGGCATGGGGGTCAGGAGTGTCAGGAGTTCAGCCTACACTTGAGTAGGACTCTGGCAGAGACACATGCCCGACTGGCATGTTCTCTCCCTCTTGGTCGATCGTTCGGGAGCTTCAAAGGCTTTCTTCAGCCCGAACATCACAGCGAGCGATGCCAACAGACATCGGCACACTTAGGGATCTGCAGAGTCTTTGCAGCTTGTGTAACAGACCCCAGCAACTCAGCATTTTGGCTAATCTACTTTATTTACATGGGGACGCGGGTGGCGCTGTGGGTAAAACCTCAGCGTCTAGGGCTTGCCGATCGCATGGTCGGCAGTTCTAATCCCCACGGCGGGGTGAGCTCCCGTTGTTCGGTCCCAGCTCCTGCCCACCTAGCAGTTCAAAAGCACCCCCAAGTGCAAGTAGATAAATAGGTACCGCTTTATAGCGGGAAGGTAAACGGCATTTCCGTGTGCTGCACTGGTGCTGGGTCACCAGAGCAGCTTCGTCACGCTGGCCATGTGACCCGGAAGTGTCTCCGGACAGCGCTGGCCCCCGGCCTCTTAAGTGAGATGGGCGCACAACCCTAGAGTCGGACACGACTGGCCCGTATGGGCAGGGGTACCTTTACCTTTACCTTACTTTATTTACATATAAACACATGGAGCACTGCAACCTGGCTCCCTCTCTCTCTAGCATCAGACAGCAAAGAGAGAAAGAACAAAGGACAATAGTCCCACTTCATGGAACACAGTAACACAAACATCCTGTTTCTGTCACTTCCCACTCTGTGGAGTCAAAACATATACCGTCATGTGATAGACAACAATCCCATGACTGCAATCACAGAGCAGGAATTCTAACAAGGAGAACATAGGAATCTGCATTATACAGAATCAGACCACTGGTTCATCTAGCTTTGTGCTGTCTATACCAATTGGTGGTAGCACGCCAGGATTTCAGCCAGGGCTGTCTCTCAGCAGATGCTCTACCACTGAGTTATGACCCTTTCTCCAAAGGGCTGGTCTCCTTGAGGTGTGTGTGTGTTTGTTTCTGAGCATTCTCTGGAAAACCTCCAAAATAACAATTTATGAGATGAGCCGGTTGACTCACTACAAACAAACTTCAGACTCTGAATTCACATTATGGTTGTCCCTGCAGATTGTTTGGGTTCTCAGTTCACCTGGCTCCAGTCCATCTTTACCAGCTTCCCTGCACTGCTCAACTTTGTGAGCAAAATGAGGTGTGTGACCGGCATTTGCCCAAGAGATTTCGAAGACTATGGCTGCACCTGCCGATTTGAAATGGAGGGTCTCCCCGCAGATGAGTTTGATGGGTGAGTCTGGAATATTCGTGATGACATTCCCATTTTGCAGAGGTTCTGTGAGGGACGCCTGTCCGTGTCTGGTTGCTTGCTGTAACAACAGCCTGTAAGACTACGGAGTCAAAGAATCACAGAGTTGGAAGGGACCCCGAGTGTCATCTAGTCCAACCCCCTGCAATGCAGGAATCTCAGCTAAAGCATCCTTTACAGATGGCCACCCAACCTCTGCTTAAAAACCTCCAAGGAATGAGAGTCATCCACCTCTTGAGGAAGACTGTCTAGTAGGAACACATTAATTCTGACTTTGTTGATTGCCTGGGACTGTAAAAACAAGAGGCCGTCATGCATTATAACCTGGTTCACATGTTGTCAGGGAACTGCCATCGGAGCCAAGAGTGGAGGTAAGGCTCCCCAACGATGCAGGAGAAGGGACCAGCAGGGAGAGAGAGAACACTTCCTTTGGGGAAGGAAATCGGCGTGACACCAGGAAGAAAGGGGAGCAGGGAAGGACTTCGGAGACATGGCTCCAAGACTCTTCCACAGAGGCCAGCGGGGAGAGCCCAGGACCTCCGCTGGCCATGCCCACTCTGCGCAGAAGACTTCCGCGCAGGGAAGCTAGGCGGAGACTTGGCGTCAAGCAGCTTTTATGTTGGAAGAAGTTCAGGAAACACCCACTGACGGATTCTGCCAGTGACTGACACAGCCACGGAGAAAGGGCTGTCCAGCCAGGGAAAGGTTTAGCCAGACAATGTTGCCTTGAGCAGCAGCCACCTTACGCACGAGCAACCCCCAATTCCCTTTACACATGTCACCTTAAATCTAGGGTGGATAACCTTTGGCCCAAAGGCTTAAGTCCAACAGTAGTCAGAATTGTTGGAAAAACGCCCGGGAAGGCTGCCAACTTCCCAAGTCTTCGGAGCGTCTCTCGGGTGGTCCTCTCTGGCTATAAATCTCCTTCATTGCAGAGAGACCGGTGATAGGCGACCCATCTCTCCTAAAAAGACCATGCCAGTCTTCTGTCATATCATAGCAGAAGAAAGACTCAATCGTAGTTCTGAACTACTTTATTTACAGTCTATATACAGAGGCGCCAACAGTACGTCTGTGCTCTCTGAACACCGGTACAGAACTGCGACACACACAAAAGTGAAACTAAACTTCCAACAGTACTCAGAAGGAAGAGATAATACAGACCTCCTTTCTCACGCTCTCTCAGACACTCACATGAGGTATACAATCATAGTACTACTCGCAGGAGCAGCTCGGATAGATAAAAATCCTAACACGAATTTGGGCTGAAATGCTTTCTGGACTATAGATCTATAGACACCCTTTACCCAAGCAGCTCATGAAGTGGATTGGGCACCTGGTAGGACTAGGTTCCTCAAGACCAAGGTTCAAATTCCCTCCCACCCATAAAACTCACTGAGTTACCTTGGGCTAGTCACAGTCCCTTGGGCTGGCCTACCTCACAGGGTTGTTTTATTAGGACAAAATGGGGGAGAGGAGAAACGTATGTGCCACCTTGAGATTGTTTGAGGAAAGGTGGGACATGAATGTAATAAGAATGTTCAAAATAAATAAATAAAATTAGCAGTTTAGTACACTTTCGGGGGGAGGCGTGACTAGAGAGTCGCACCACGGAATTCAGATAAGTGTGAATGCTGAAGCGTTACAGTTCACAGCTTTTTTTTTTGGGGAAGTGAAAATTAGGTATTAAAATGCAAACTAAACAGATTAAGTAGCCAAGCCAAGAATCACATTCTGAATAGCCGTATATTAATTATTTGATGGTTATCCCCCCACCTGCATGCCAAACAAGCTGCTGTTTTGAGCACCGCAAGTGTTACGAAGAAGCAACAGAAGAAGAATGTGTGTGGGATCCTGCGAAGATTTCGACGGATGTCAGCTGCCTCACCAAAAACATCACCTGCGGTGAGATTGAGGGCTTTGTAATAAATGCTATGAATGCTTCGTACCTGTTCCCCCTCCTCTCCCAAGGTTCCTTTGCCTTCAGGTGAATAGGCCTCTAAGACACACCTATTCTGGCTTGTTTTTTGTTTGGTGGGCTAGATGTTATGAGCAGTGCCGGGCAAATTCTAAGAACTGTTCAGCACTACAGTAAGCCTGCAACTTACGCAGCGGCTACATTTTGGGGATTGTGCCTAAAGCCAAAATCACATCTAGTCCAAACCCACTGGTTCAATGGTGAGTGAGACTGCCAAAGTATTTGTCCTGGAATATTATTTCTAATTATTATTATTATTAGCCACATTTGTTGTTTTTGTTGTTTAGTTGTTTAGTCGTGTCCGACTCTTCATGACCCCATGGACCAGAGCACGCCAGGCACTCCTGGCTTCCACTGCCTCCCGCAGTTTGGTCAAACTCATGCTGGTAGCTTCGAGAACACTGGCCAACCATCTCATCCTCTGTTGTCCCCTTCTCCTTGTGCCCTTCATCTTTCCCAACTTCAGGGTCTTTTCCAGGGAGTCTTCTCTTCTCATGAGGTGGCCAAAGTATTGGAGCCTCAGCTTCACGATCTGTCCTTCCAGTGAGCACTCAGGGCTGATTTCCTTCAGAATTCTTGCAGTCCATGGGACTCTCAAGAGTTTCCTCCAGCACCATAATTCAAAAGCATCAATTCGTCTGCGATCAGCCTTCTTTATGGTCCAGCTCTCACTTCCATACATCACTACTGGGAAAACCATTATGGTGCTTGAGGAGACTGCAAGAAGATCAAACCTATCCATTCTGAAGGAAATCAACATTGGGGTTTTCACTATACTACATGTTTTAGTTTAGATTCAGATTCTTCTTCTTCTTTAAAAATGTTGCTTATTCCATTTCCAGGTGGCATTTTATCTACTGGCAGATTATAATATTTTCAGAGGTGCAGCTGATTTTTGCATGTATCGTTTCCTGAAGGGAATCCTGTCCAAATCAGTAATTGGAAAGAAGAGAATTTCATACCAGCATGTTTTCCAGTGTATTAGAACCATCTCTCACTGTGAACTGTTCTCAGTCTTGAACTCGTTCCATGCCGGTTGAATAGTGTGGGAGGCACAATATACACTCTCAGCTACAAAACGAAATGCACTTCTCCAGGTCAAAACCTTATAGAGAGAAGGCAGATTGTGGAAACAGATATCTCAATAGTACTTTGTATGTTGATCTCTCCAGCCCCCCTCAATTTCGGTTTTCTTTCGTCTCCAGAGTCTGACGATGCCTGTGAACGCCTTCTCTGCAACTGTGACAGGGCAGCTATTGAATGCTTTCTGCATTCCCACATTAACTCTTCCTTGAACAGCATGGATGTTTCACTCTGTCCCTCTCTGGTTACAGGTGAGAATATAAAAGAGAAACTCTGAGATCTTGTTTCCTTGGCGGTCTGTAGACATCCCTGTTCCCTGATTTGAATTTTAATGAACTGTATTCTTGCAAAGTTAATTTGTTGCTACTGGCTATTATGTCACACATCAGTGAAATTTTTGTGTGTCTGGGTCTGGGTCTTAGTGAGTGAAAAGTATAAGCCAATGGTTTTAAGACTGCTTTCCAGGGAATTAGGCTTATCAAAGGTTCCTCAGTGAGAAGATCTCACTAGAGGTGGACAAGCATGCCAAAGAAGACCAGTTTGCCTCTCATGCCCAATCTTCTGTGTTACTGTCCACAACGCCGATATAGATGCTTGCAATACTGTCAGAAGGATAGAAAATAAAGTTGCTTTTGCAAGCCACCAAATTGGGCAGAGCTCCTATAAGTTCAATGAAATGCAAACTGCAACAGACTGGGTTAGAGCTACGATAATACAATCAAAAGACAAATAGATGCAGAACAGCAAACTCCATCTCTAGCACGTGTGCTTTGTAAGTGTGTCAGGATATATGTGGGGCTCTGGACTGGATTGTCAATCAAGTTTAAAAAGCAGAACACATTTCTGTACGTACTTCATGCATTGAGAAGAGCTGCTCACCCCTTCCTTTTCATCCCTCCTTTCCCCTTCAGCATGCGCACTGTCCATTTTTCATATGCCTGGACATTTTGTTATTTCTATTTTTTACAAAAATGAATCATGGAACACCTGCTCCCTCTTCTTTACAGAAACAGTCAGCGAGAGAAGTCAGACGACGCTTCATGCTGCAGGTATGCTATGTGTATCCTACACTGTTTCTCCCAGAGCCCAAAGTGGGGCAGGACTCTACAAATGACAGGTAGCAGAATGAATAGGCCCAGATGGAGACTATGCAAATATGTCCATCCCTTCCAGTAAGAAGCTATTTTTCTTTCTTTCCATAGAGTTTCAGAACCAGAGGGCTGAAGATACTCAGCTGACAGATACATCTGTTGCAGAGGGTAGGTTTGCCAGTGTTCTTGTTTATTTTAGCTGGGATCAAAACTGAACCTTTGCACCAAGGTAGGGTAAATTCTGCAAAAGGCTTTTTGTGTGATTCTGACATCTTTTGACTAATTTCTCCTGCTCCCACAGAAGAGTATGAATGCAGCATAAAATGCTAGTCGTTGAAATTGATCCACACATTATATCTTCCCATTCTACTAGGCTGCATGCCTCTTCTCTTTGCTCGGGTACAGTGATGACCATTGGGATTGGTAGGGTGGAAGGCAAGGAGGACCAACAGTAGGTGGAGCTATAGCCAATGACAGGCAGAGCCAATGCACTCTATTGCCTCCAGTGCTGGATTTACGTATAAGCTAAACAAGCTATTGCTTAGGACCCCACTTTCTTGGGGGCCCCCAAAAAATGTGAAGGGAAAAAAACCCCTAGATGTACATTTCCAAAATATAAGATAAAAAACAAATAAAATAAAACCTACATACAGCAACAGTGTTTTGTAAATTGTGTTTCTAAAGGAACTTTTGTTACTGCCAAATGCCAATGTGTTTGCATTATTAAGTTTGTTATAAATAAAAAATCATTTTAAGTTAGAGCTTAATAATTATTTCACTATTAATATACTTCTTAATTGTACTTCACTATTACAGTGGTACCTCGGGTTAAGAACTTAATTCGTACTGGAGGTCCATTCTTAACCTGAAACTGCTCTTAACCTGAGGTACCACTTTAGCTAATGGGGCCTCCCGCTGCTGCCGCACGATTTCTGTTCTCATCCTGAAGCAAAGTTCTTAACCCGAGGTACTATTTCTGGGTTAGCGGAGTCTGTAACCTGAAGCGTCTGTAACCTGAAGCGTCTTTAACCCAAGGTACCACTGTAATATACTTCTTAATTGTATTTCAGTTCAACACTTATGCGCAAATGGCTTTAGATACAAATAAGTCCATAAATTACCATATAGCAGGGGTCAGCAAACTTTTGCAGTGGGGGGCTGGTCCACTGTCCCTCAGATCTTGTGGGGGGGGTGGACTATATTTTGAAGGGGGGGGGATGAACAAATTCCTATGCCCCACAAATAATCCAGAGATGCATTTTAAATAAAAGGACACATTCTACTCATGTAAAAACACGCTGATTCCTGGACTGTCTGTGGGCTGGATTTAGAAGACGATTGGGCCAGATCTGGCCCCCGGGCTTTAGTATGCCTAAGGTAAAGGTAAAGGGACCCCTGACCATTAGGTCCAGTCGTGGCAGACTCTGGAGTTGCAGTGCTCATCTCGCTTTATTGGCCGAGGGAACCGGCGTACAGCTTCCGGGTCATGCGGCCAGCATGACTAAGCTGCTTCTGGCGAACCAGAGCAGCGCACGGAAACGCCGTTTACCTTCCTGCTGGAGTGGTACCTATTTATCTACTTGCACTTTGAAGTGCTTTCGAACTACCCATGCCATTTAGCAAATATACAATACAAAAATACAGCGACAATTTGTTGTTGGCAAAGAACAACTGGACATATAAAGGGCCCTGTTACCTTCAGTAGCTTAGGGCCCCATTAAACCTAAATCTGGCCCTGATTGTCTCCATCCTCCTCCTTGCTGAGTCCTACGAGAGAGAAGACTAGTGGGGAGGACACTGGCTAGCCGAGCCAGCCCTTGAACTGTTTATAAGTAAGAAGGCAGGCAGGTGGGGCCAACTAAGGGCCAGCAGAGGTCTATGGGGCAGTACTTCATCTGTTCTTTTTAAAAAAAAAAAAAAAAATTATTAGGAATTTCAACATAACAATTTATCAAAAATACATCATCCTCATCCCCCCCATTTTTCCCTCCCCCCAAAAGAAAAATCCACCCTCCCAACCCCCTCCCAGGCTTTCCTCAGCTCCTCTCTCTAGTTTTTCAGCATATGTTATTCTCTGCATATTATAAAATTGTAAAGATCCTTAATTTATAGATAGATCATATCTATGTTGTTGTTGTTTAGTCGTGTCCGACTCTTCATGACCCCCTGGACCAGAGCACTCCAGGCACTTCTGTCTTCCACTGACTCCCGCAGTTTGGTCAAACTCATGCTGGTAGCTTCGAGAACACTGTCCCACCATCTCGTCCTCTGTTGTCCCCTTCTCCTTGTGCCCTCCACCTTTCCCAACATCAGGGTCTTTTCCAGGGAGTCTTCTCTTCTCATGAGGAGGCTAAAGTCTTGGAGCCTCAGGATAATATCTATATATTACCAGTAAAAATTTTGTGTATGTTTACTCAAAACCTGCCAAGGAGTCCAGTTCATTTTGTTGTTTCTTTAAGTACTTTGTGAAAGGTTCCCATTCTTCTTTAAAGTCACAGTTGCCCTTATCATGTACTGGTAGTTTGTATGTCAATTTCATCAATTCCGCATAGTGCTTCATCTGTTCTAATGGAACAGCCTCTGCTGCTCAGGTTAGCTTCTTCGGGGAAACTGCCGAGACAAACTGGAACCAGATCACAAGACTGCAAGAACAATAGCCATTGGGGCGTGCAACAAGTCCTGTTGAGCAAAGCTTTGAGGAAATAGGTCTATTTTTCCTGTAGAAAAGATGAGCAAGGCATGGGGGGCATGATAGTACTTTTCAAATACCTGAAGATCTGCCAGGTAGAAGACAACAAAGGCATATTCTCTGCTGCCCCAGAGAGCAGGAACGGATCAAATGGGATTAAGTTACAAGAGGGTAAATTGCTGCTGAACATTATCAGAAATGTCTTGACATCAAGGGCTGGGGGAACCCAGCCAGATGACGGGATATAAATACTAATATTATTATTATTACTAAGGGCAGATTGAAAATGGAACTAGTTAGTGCGTTGGGTGAGCTGATATTTGATGGAGGTCTTCAAGCAGGGGTTGGGCAGCCATCTGATGCTCTAGATCTCTGGATGTCCTGTATCTTGAAGGGGGTTGAAATATACTCGGAGTCAAGAGTGGATTTCATGCTCTTTATTCAGCTCATAGTGGTGAGGAGGAATTGAAGTTTCCCCAGAGTGTCTGCTTTATATACATTATTTACACAATGGGCCCTACGTGATTGGCTAATTCCGGGATTCACCTGTAGGCCAATCAGGTTGCGGGTTAACTTCCACCTGGAGCTGGATTGGGTGGCTTCTGTGGACCAATCAGACTGCTGCATTCTGGACCCTATTGTTCTAGGACCAATCAGACTGCTGCAATCTGAATCCTATTGTTCTAGGACCAATCAGACTGCTGCCTTTTGGATCCTATTCAACTCAGTATATAACAGGGGTTCAACTGAATCGCTCACAAGACACCCCCCCCCCAAATCTTATTATATCATGACTTACCTTGGGAGAGGATTTGGGCCTAGTTTTTCAGATATGGCTATATGTGGCTTATCCCCTCTTGCAGAAGATCAGTCTCTTCTCCTTACTGTCCTCTGCACAGACAGAAAACAAAATATAGCACAGCAGATGTTACTCTGATTATGGGATGCGATGATGAAGTTTGCAGACTCTCATAGGTATATATCGATATTCTGTATCTTTCAGTTATCCCACAGACCACAGATGGGATGGTTGTACTGAGTTCTGGAGCAGACCGTAAGTCGTTATTCGCAGGCATGATGTTATTGTTTGTCTCCTTGATATGATTAATTTCTTCTGCAGCTTTTCCAAAGCATGCTTGATTTTCCTGACCAAGCATTGCTCCCATTCTGGTTTATTTTCTTTTAAACAGTTGCTTCAGATGCGACGAGTGATGGAGGCCTCGAAGCCCACAGAGAAGGAGGTGTGTGATGGCTTTAGGGCTTTTAGAAGACTTGTTTAGAAAATTTATAAACTGCGGTATACAGATGAACTTACAGATAAAACATGGCCAAATCCATAAGACAGTTAAATCAAATAAGTCATCATCATAAAAAACAAAGATAAAATCAATTGATCATTAAAACTAATATGTTTCAATCCCCTTCATTTGAGGTTTTTAAGCAGAGGGTGGGTGGCCATCTGCCATCGATGGTCCTTTGGATCCCAACTCTATGATTCTATGATATAACTAACTTTGGGAACAATCCTATAGCAAGATCTTCCAGGGTGAGCAGTTTAAGATCCAGTGGATCTCTGACTGCACTGGATTAACTCCTTCATCAGCTCAGCCAGAGATACACCACAGAAGTTGCCAAATCTTTGATTTATAATGGTCTGAATAAACTAAAGAATGTTGAGCTTTCTTGTTTTTCCTTTGACAGACATTTCTCCTGAGTCCAGTGGCCTCTTGCTGAGAAACCCAGAAGAAGGTGGTAAGTATTGTACATCTCACAGGTTAACATCACGGTCTTCTCACTCTTCATCCCCAGCCTCTTCTGACAGCACAGCCCATAAACAAAGTCCTCATTGATTCATAATCTCCTCCTCCTCCTCCTCCTCCTCCTCCTCCTCCTCCTCCTCCTCCTCCTTCTTCTTCTTCTTCTTCTTCTTCTTCTTCTTCTTCTTCTTCTTCTTTCAGTTTGTTACATTTACCCAGTGAATGCCATATGGCTGAGTGGTGGATTTGATCTTAGGTCTCTTCAAGCCCAGTCCAACACTCTGACCCAGGGGTAGCCCATGTGATGTCCTCAGACTCCAAATCCCAGCAGCTCATCCATCATAATCAATAGTTGGACATGATGTGAGTTGTATTCCAGCAACATTTGGAACGCACCACGTTGGCTACTCCTGCTTGAAACACTAACATCAGGGATGGGGTAACCAGTAGACCACCACATTTTGCTGGGACTCCAACTCCCATCAGCCCCAGTCAGCATGTCGGGGATCTTCGTAGTTGTGGTCTAGCAACATTTGGAGGGCCACAAGTTTTCTACTTCTGCATTACACCACATTGATGCTGCTAAATGTTTTGCAAAGTCTATCATATAGGGAAGGGTAAAGGGATCCCTGACCGTTAAGTCCAGTCGCAGATGATATCTCGCTTTACTGGCCAAGGAAGCCGGCGTTTTTCCGCAGACAGCTTCCAGTTCATGTGGCCAGCATGACTAAGCTGCTTCTGGTGAACCATAGCAGCGCACGGAAACGCCGTTTACCTTCCTGCCGGAGCGGTACCTAGTTATCTACTTGCACTTTGACGTGCTTTCAACGTGCTAGGTTGGCAGGAGCTGGGACCGAGCAACGGGCGCTCACCCCGTTGCGGGGATTCGAACCACCAAGCTTCTGATTGGCAAGCCCTAGGCTCTGTGGTTTAGACCATAGTGCCACCCACGTCCCCCATTTATCAGAAGAAAAGGAACCAAGGAACAACTATGCAACCTTAATCTAACAACATCTCCCTATATTTGTAACTCATGGGTCATATGTGGAGAGTGGAAAAATGGTAGGGCTGATGAGAATAAGTCAGTGATAGAGGTTCTTGATAGACCATGGTAGACCAAAGTCCATGACACAGTGAATGCTCCACCAAATACTTGGGTCCATGACAGCAGTCAATGGCACACTAAGGCCCACTCTGAAATTTCCTTCAGCGGTTAGGGGACTTACCACACAAATCCTCTTTGTATTTTAATTTTAATTTTTTATTGGAATTTTATTTACAACGTAACACAACCCCCCCCCCACCAATACACATTAAACTTGAACATGTGAACATATCATACAACAATACAAACAACCAAATAAAAGACTTCCTTTATCCTTGTGGATATTTAAGTTATAATTAGAAAAATCTTAATAATTATTCATAAAGGAAACAGTTTATAAGAAGTAAATAAGGAGGCCAGATACAGGATATGGGATAGAGGACAAACCTCTTTGTAGTGAATCTTTTGTAAGTACAGTAGTTATTTGCTTGAATTTATATGGACAGGAGAATGAACGGCTTTTCTGACCAAAGTATTATTTCTGCACTGGATGCTTTTCTTTCAAAACAGTTAATCCAGACATGGAGAGCGGTGGAGGCCTCGAAACCCTCAGAGATGGAGGTATGTGGTTTCCGGTCCTTGCACTCTGCTGAAAATGCCCTCATAAAAATCACTGGTGTTCAGTGCAAAAAGTTTAAACCTTTTAATCAGCCCTCATTCTTCTTGGCCTTTGCTTTAGGGTGGGGAGTTGAGATAGGGAAACCTCAACAAATACTGTGCAAAGAGTACAACGCATTGTCTGGTTTGCTAACATATACTTTCTGCTTTATTCATGACTAAAGCGCAGGAAGGCCTTGCTGGACCTTTTGGAAACTCCATGCCTAGAGGTAAGTCAGCGTCACCCTGTGGTTTATATCCCATGTGATCGGGAACCTTCTTCTTTCCTTATTCCAGATGTTGACAAGATAGATCAAGAGGACAGGAAAAAAACACTACACAGGGGTCAAGAGGCTCCCGTGTCTTCAATATCTTAACTAAACCAGGAATGAGGGGTCCACACCCTGCCACTTTTCAGGCCAGGGACTTTTTAGTGGTGCCTCCCCACCCGTGGAATGACCAAGATTGTTTCATGGGAATTTAGCCAAGCTTTTCAAAGCTAAATCTAAAGTTTACTCAATGGTGGCTTCCTAGTTTTTTATATGTTATATGTGTCTGGATTATTAATGTATTTGGCTAACTTTGTATGGTTTTACTGTTTAAACCAGGGGTCAGCAAACTTTTTCAGCAGGGGGCCGGTCCACTGTCCCTCAGACCTTGTGGGGGGGCCGGAATATATTTTTTGGGGGGAAATGAACAAATTCCTATGCCCCACAAATAACCCAGAGGTGCATTTTAAATAAAAGCACACATTCTACTCATGTAAAAACACCTGGCAGGCCCCACAAATAACCCAGAGATGCATTTTAAATAAAAGGACACATTTTACTCATGTAAAAACACACTGATTCCCAGACCGTCCGTGGGCCGGATTGAGAAGGCAGTTGGGCCGGATCCGGCCCCTGGGCCTTAGTTTGCCTACCCATGGTTTAAACATATGCCAATAAAGACCAATGACATAAATCAAATTTATTGTTTAGTAGGTGAGTGATTTAATCATGAGTGTGCTTTCAGGGCTGTCAGTGAAAGCCTTCAACACAGAAGAAACCAGTGCTGCTCCACCTGCTATTATTAGCTCAACAGAGCCTGAGTCGGTTTCAACTTCTGATGCTCTTGGGAGATCAACAGACAATGGTAAGTCAGGTGGAATCTACATACATATAAAAAAACGCTGTGAAAATGCTTTTTCAAAAAACGCATTTTGAAAAAAATACATTGAACTTGCCATAGCTCACTTTCTCCATCTAGTGTCACATTTGTAATATTGCACTTTACAACACACTTAAAACATTTTATTTGCAACTGAGGGAGGGGAAAGGTAAAGTCTCTGTAGAGGTCCATAGACATGTGATTGTTTCTGTTTAGGTGATTATTTATACTATTTGCTGTGCCAATTCATCACCAACGGTCTCTAGTAGGGAGTGCATCATTCCTATTCCCGATTGTGCAATGCTGATCTTCTCTGGTAGTGCTTGACTGTCTGGTCTCATCAGGGTCAGATTTAGTACCCTAAGCTACTGAAGATAATTGGGCCCTTTATATGTCCAGCTGTCCTTTGTCAACAACAAATTGTCACTGTTTTTTTGTGTTGAATATATGCTATATGGTAATTTATGGACCTAATAGGTATCTAAAGCAATTTGCACATTACAAAATATGTATTTTATCAAAGTAATTGTTGAACTGAAATACAATTAAGAAGTGTATTAATAGTGAAATACAGTTAAGAAGAAGTATATTAATAGTGAAATGATTGTTAAGCTCTAACTTAAATGGATTTTTTATTCATAACAAACTTACTAATGCAAACACATTGGCATTTGGCAACAACAGAAGTTCATTTAAAAACAAAGTTTACAAAGACTCGTAATCTAGTCTCTAGAAACTTGCTATAACATGAAATAATAATAGCAAACCAGTGATATTTTAGGGAGCAGGCTAGCAGGCAGGGCCCATTACTTACATCCTAGGAGCCCACACAATACAAAACACTGTTGCTGTATGTAAGTTTTATTTTATTTGTTTTTTTATCTTATATTTTGGAAAGGTACATCCAGGGTTTTTTTTCCTTTAATTTTTTTTGGGGCCCCCAAGAAAGTGGGGCCCTAAGCTATAGCTTGTTTAGCTTATACATAAATCAGGCAATGGGTCTCATTTTGAACTCCCTCTCCCAAGAGTACTCAGGGTATATATCTATCATCTATCTATCTATCTATCTATCTATCTATCTATCTATCTATATCTATCTATCTATCTATCTATCTATCTATCTATCTATCTATCATCATCTATCTATCTATCTATCTATCTATCTATCTATCTATCTATCATCTATCTATCTATCTATCTATCTATCTATCTATATCTATCATCTATCTATCTATCTATCTATCTATCTGTCTATCTATCTATCTATCTATCTATCTATCTATCTATCTATCTATCTCTATCCTTACCATTTTAACTGACCACTTGATGCAATTGATTTGATGGACATCTAACCCATGCAAGTTTATATCACAATAAATTGTTCGTTTTAAGAGTGCCTGGAGATTCTTTGTGTCATTTTGTGGTTTTGTTTTTTTAAAACCAGTTAGGTTTATTTAAAGCTTGTGGTCCTAAAAACAAAACAAAAAAACCTCATTTTATCTGATCTACAGGGAATCATTTCAAGATAGCTGAAGAAGAAGGTAGAACTTTTTCTACAATATCTCCAGAAGAGACGCCAGATCCTGATGAAACCTTTGGAGAAGGTGAGAAGGGGATGATCTTGCTCCTTCACTGGATCTCACCCACCCACTAAAAATTAAAGATCAGGGGGTGTCTGCTCAGCTCAGGAATTTGTGACTAGTATCAGAACTGACCTCACAAATCCTTTTGCACTAGAAATCCACTCCTGGTTTTCCTCCTAACATCCCTTTTCAGCATCCTAATTTAAAGCAGGTGAGGAGGAGTGGGAATCTTTTTAGTTGTTGAAGTTATGAAGCTGCAACATAGCTCAACCGGTAGAGCAAGGGTCTCTCTGGATCATGGGTTCGAGCACCATGTGGGGCAAAAAATTCCTGCATTGCAGGGGGTTGGACTAGATGACCCTCGTGGTTTATGGGCTAATAGCCATAAATAAATAAATAAAATGACCCTCGTGGTCCCTTCCAACTCTACAGTTCTATGATTCTATGATCAGACAGTTAGGGGGGTCAGGGACCGTGCTGAGGAGGGCTGGACTGAGAAGGAATCGTGGGAACCTCCCCCTACTCCTGATCCAGATCCTGACTCTTCCCAGGAGCAGGAGGACAGTATAGATTTGGAACAGTGGTTTGCAGAGGGTCATAGTTCAGAAGGCAGAAGCTGGGAAATACTGGATGGGGAACAGCCTAGGAGAATGAACACTGGGAGAAAGAGAGTTAACAGATTCACAGTCATTCGACAGCATTCCTCCGATCTCCCCAAAGTCGAGAAGAGCTCAGGAAGTCTCAGAACAGAAAGCACAGAGGTTAAAAACTCAGATTACAAGACGTAGTAGTGACGTAGATTAACAGGGATGGAAGGGAGTGTAATCCTTAATTGGGAGCACCGCCACTTCTAGGAGATCTGTTCTTTGTTCTCTCGCTGTGATTATTAAAGTTTCCAACCGGTAAGACGTTCCTTTCTTTGATCTTCTTATCTACTGCCACGGGGGGAGGAAGCCAATTCCCCCAAACCTGATAAGGGTCGTTGTTGTTTAGTCGTTTAGTTGTGTCCGACTCTTCGTGACCCCATGGACCAGAGCACGCCAAGCACTCCTGTCTTCCAATGCCTCCCGCAGTTTGGTCAAACTCATGCTGGTAGCTTCGAGAACAATGTCCAACCATCTCGTCCTCTGTCATCCCCTTCTCCTTGTGCCCTCAATCTTTCCCAACATCAGGGTCTTTTCTAGGGAGTCTTCTCTTCTTATGAGGTGGCCAAAGTATTGGAGCCTCAGCTTCAGGATCTGTCCTTTCAGTGAGCACTCAGGGCTGATTTCCTTAAGGATGGATAGGTTTGATCTTCTTGCAGTCCATGGGCTTGAGTCTCCTCCAGCACCATAATTCAAAAGCATGAATTCTTTGGCGATCAGCCTTCTTTATGGTCCAGCTCTCACTTCCATACATCACTACTGGGAAAACCATAGCTTTAACTATATGGATCTTTGTTGGCAAGGTGATGTCTCTGCTTTTTAGGATGCTGTCTAGGTTTGGCATTGCTTTGCTAGGCTTGTCATTTTGTCATAGGGGGTCGGTTTCCTACAAATAACAAGGAGATCCCAACCTATTTTCTGCCTACCCTGGCATAAAGAATGCTAGGGAGGACCATAACAACAAGAAGGTGTCCAAAGATAGAATCAAATTATATGACTCGGATTTCTACTTCTTTCTATAGTTTGTGACCGGTTTACGTTCCTGCAACTGAGAGACAACGGAAGAGTCAAGCGAGTGCTCCCACAGTTGGGGGAGATGCTGTATTGCTTAACCAACCGATGCCCAGAGGACTTTGAGTTATACGGATGTTACTGTGGGCAGGAAGGAAGAGGCCACCCAACGGATGAACTGGACAGGTTGCTCCTGGCAAACACTTTTGACACAAAATAACAGCAAGCAAACCATAACCCCAGCAGCACCAGCACATATTTCTGCAGTAAAATACATTTAATGTTAAAAAATGGGTATCTCACCATTTGTGCCCCAAAGGTTCCCTAGAATGGCTTGCAAAATGATAAAAAAAAATAGTCAACCCATGGCAGCCATTTTGCGTTGGCACTTTTCAAGATATTTGTTCAGACAGTTCATATTTTTTTAACCTCCTCCTCCCGCAAATGCACTGGTCATTGATAGAATGAATGAAATCCAAAGAAATACAGTAAATAGAAAGAATTTCAGAAAGACAGAAGTGGGATCTAGACACATATGTATAAAAACGCTGTGAAAATGCTTTTAAAAAAGTTTTTAAAATATACTGAATTTGCCATAAGTTCACCCATTCCATCTAGTGTTGCATTTGTATAATGCACTTAAAACACACTTAAAACATTATATTTGCAGCTGTATAGCTGAGTCCAGAGTCTCAAACATTCAAAGCACACAACTTTGGAGAAAGAATCCTGGGAATTATAGCCTGTTAAGTGTGCTGGGAAATGTAGCGCTTTGAGTAATAAACCACTGTTTCTGTTGGTTCCATAACCATCCGTTGTCATAACCAACAACCAATTTTTGGATAATTCCAAGGTGCTTGACGAAAGTGACCTAGAAAAACTGACAAATTTTTAAGGGATCTAGACATTCAAAGCAATACAAAGAATGCAGTTCTGCAGAAGAGACTTAACACTTTGGCGCTTTTTGCGTAACTACAGGTGCTGCTTCTCTCATCACTGCTGCCTGGAGCAAGTCAAGAAACTTGGATGCCGTCCAGAAAGAAATTCGCGGTCTGAGGTTGTGTGCTTTGATCGCACGCCAAAGTGTAAGTTTGGGATGAAAGATGACTCCCTTCTTTGCTGTTACAATAAAATGCAACATAAACATCAGTACCAGTTGCTGGAGAACTCAGGAGGAGAGAGTGATGTTGTGCTCAGTACCTGTTTACAGGCTTCCCCTGGCTGTTGGGTTGGCCACTTGTGAGAACAGAATGATGGACCAGATGGCTATTCTTATGTTCTAATAATAGTGTTTTTTACCCACTACGTGTAAGGTAAAGGTAAAGGGACCCCTGACCATTAGGTCCAGTCGTGGCCGACTCTGGGGTTGCGGCGCTCATCTCGCTTTATTGGCTGAGGTCATGTGGCCAGCATGACTAAGCCGCTTCTGGCGAACCAGAGCAGTGCACGGAAACACCGTTTACCTTCCCGCAGGAGTGGTACCTATTTATCTACTTGCACTTTGATGTGCTTTCAAACTGCTAGGTGGGCAGGAGCTGGGACCGAGCAACGGAAGCTCACCCCATCGCGGGGATTTGAACCGCCGACCTTCTGATCGGCAAGTCCTAGGCTCTGTGGTTTAACCCACAGTGCCACCCGCATCCCTTCCCACTATGTGTAAGAATGCTCAAATGGGAACATCATCTGCATAGTGCCAGAGTTTCTACCTGCCCGCAGACTGTCTCGCCAGAGTGGTGCATGCTCTGGTTATCTCCTGCTTGGACTACTGCAATGCGCTCTCCGTGGGGCTACCTTTGAAGGTGGAAACTGCAATTAATCCAGAATGCGGCAGCTAGACTGGTGACTGGGAGTAGCTGCCGAGACCATATAACACCGATTCTGAAAAGACCTACATTGGCTCCCTGTATGTTTCCAAGCACAATTCAAAGTGTTGGTGCTGACCTTTAAAGCCCCAAATGGCCTTGGCCCGGTATACCTGAAGGAGTGTCTCCACCCCCATCATTCTGCCCAGACACTGAGGTCCAGCTCTGAGGGCCTTCTGCTGGTTCCCTCACTGCGAGAAGTGAGTTTACAGGGAACCAGGCAGAGGGCCTTCTCGGTAGTGGTGCCCGCCCTGTGGAACGCTCTCCCATTAGATGTCAAGGAAATAAACAACTATCTGATTTTTAGAAGACATCTGAAGGCAACCCTGTTTAGGGGAGTTTTTAATGTTTAATGTTTTATCGCATTTTTAATATTCTGTTGGGAGCTGCCCAGAGTTGCATTTTAACCTGTATTTTAAATTGTCCCCCCCCCCCAGTATGTTTTTACTGTAATTCTATTGGTGTTAGCCACCCTGAGCACAGCTGCCAACTTTTCCTCTTTTTTAAGGGAAATTCCCTTATTCCGAATAGGATTCCTCGCAAGAAAAGGGAAAAGTTGACAGCTATGACCCTGAGCCAGGCTCTGGCTGGGGAGGGCAGGGTATAAATAAAATTATTATTATTATTATTATTATTATTATTATTATTATTATTATTGCAAGAAACCTAGGATGGGGGACCCAAAAGGGACAGCCATAAGAGCTGCCTCTGCTGCCTCCTGATTTGTTTGAGGCAGCTGCCCCACTTTGCCTCATGGTAAGGCTGGCCCTCATTGTTATCCAGTCCGATTTTGACAAACTAACACGAACCATCTTTTCTTAGGTATTGGATGGACGATGTGCGAAAAGCTTCAGTGTTCCTGCGATAAGGCGGCGGCTGAGTGTATGGCGGCCGCCTCTTTCAACGAAAGCATGGGGTCTCCAAACAGACAAGCCTGTCCGGAGCCAGAGGTTAAATTGTTCTGCCGCAGGGGAGGGCATGAAAGACCCCTGAGCGGCCCTGGGATCAGCTCCAGGGCTTCCAGCGAGGAAGAGAGGAGCAGTGAGGAGACTGATCCCGCGAAGAGCCTTTTGGGAAGAGGGAAGAGGTCAGCACGCCTGGCCCGGGGAATCTCCAGAGCTGTACGGCTGCAAAGAAGATAACCAGTGTTTCTCTTGCACCGGTTAGGAAGCTATCAGGAGTAGGGAATGTATGAAGTTAGCACTGTCTGTTCTGCCCTTTATGCGACATTAAAGCGAGCTGGTTTCGTTCCTCTGCTGCTCGGCTCCTGCCGGATACATTGCTATCCCTCCTGCTGTTTGCTATGGCTCCGTTATATTGTTTGTTGTCATCATTTTGTCATAATCTATGCTGCTGAGTTACAAATCAGTAGCCTTCCCTGCATGATCCCTTTCAAAGCTAAATAATTTTTAGAGGGGTAGCCCTGATAGTCTTTTGCAGCAACGATGACCCCCAAAAAAGCTTGTGACACCTTAAAGACAAATTTAATAAAGTGGCCAGCTATGGCTGAAAATCTAACCATGTATATTCAGAAGTAAGTCCCATTGGTTTCAGTGGGGCTTACTCTCAGGTAAGCGATGTTACGATACCAAACACTGAAACATACAGAACAATGAAATTGAAAAAATCTACATCAGACATTCAAAAACCCACAAGCCTGCTATCCCAGCCTGGTTAACCCCCTAAAAATTCTGATACCCCATAATTACCGTATTTTTTGCTCTATAAGACTCACTTTTTCCCTCCTAAAAAGTAAGGGGAAATGTGTGTGCGTCTTATGGAGCGAATGCAGGCTGCGCAGCTATCCCAGAAGCCAGAACAGTAAGAGGGATTGCTGCTTTCGCTGCGCAGCGATCCCTCTTGCTGTTCTGGCTTCTGAGATTCAGAATATTTTTTTTTCTTGTTTTCCTCCTCCAAAAACTAGGTGCGTCTTGTGGTCTGGTGCGTCTTATAGAGCGAAAAATACGGTAAATACAATATACTCCCACAGAGATTACCTTACACTGCGTTTAAAACCAAAATCGCATTTGAATAGAAACTGTTTCTCAGGTGGCTAGTCCTAGTCTTTATAACCCTGTACCTTCTTCCAGAAGGCAGAAGCTGAAAGAGATCATTTCCGGGGTGTGCACTATCCTGCACTATCTCTGCAGCTTTCTTATGACACCTGGAAGCATAGATTTGATCCAAGTTGGGAAGAGTGCACCCAATTATTCTCTCTGCAGTCTTTACAACCCTGGACAGCATTGTTTTCCCCCTGACCCTGCAGCTCCCAAACCACACAGTTCATTTGACATAACTCACTATTTTGATTTCACCTTTCAGTATAAAGTTGTCATTCTATCTTGTTTAATCTCACTCAGGCACCAAGAATGGATAGTTTAGTTAAAAATCAAGAAAACTGGAGTGGGATGGGGGGGGGGGGAGGAGAACTGGGATTTTAAATTTAATTTTAGTTTAAAAATTCAAATATAGAGTGGCCAAAATTGGGCAGTCAAATCCAGATGGTTCTTTTGACTTTGACAAAACCCACAGGAGAGATCACTTCTGCCCATGAGATAAAAATAATGGGTGATGCATTTCTTTGATATTTAAAATTCACAAGACAAAGAAGATTAATTCCAATTACTTGGGAGTAAGCCTCACTGAATTCAATGAGATTTACTTCTGATGAGACAGGAAACCAAAATGATATCCTGCATCAAGGTACATCGTATACAGTGCCGAAGATATGTCGTTATGTTCTCTGGATTTCCTGTGGATTTTAACACATTATAAACAGTTGTGAAGGGGAAAGCAGTTTAAATCAGGACCCCATGCCCACCCTCTCCCTCCCTAACCTCTTTGCCCTCAGCGAAAGCCTACAGATATGGTTACCTGTAATTTTTCCTCCCTGAGGCAAATATTAAATTTGGAAGGGATGTTATTTTAATCATGAGAAAGACAAGTGGGAGTCCTGTTATTATTTTTAATGAGGAAAAACCCTGTAAAATAATCCAAAATAGTCACATATGACTGGGTGTGGGGCAGCAGGGTGCAGTTTCATTAAAGCAGACTGGCAGGCCAAATTTGGCCCACAGACCAGAGATTTTTCCATCCTTGGCTCAGCACATCACGAGGCCATTAAAAGCCTAAGGCAACCATAATATAGCATGTAATTTCAGGAAGACACGTGCAAACAATGTGGCTTATTTTCCCTTTCCCCTTTATTTGCTTAAATATAGATTACAGAAAGTGTGTTCTACATTTCACAAAAGCTTTTCATTAGGTAAAAGTCAGGGAAACATGAGCGGTGAAAGGAATAAACTAGCCATATTTTCACTCTGGACAATTTGCACATCTGAAGCGTGTGAATCTGCGTTTTTTTAGGTTTAGCAGTGTTTTCCTCCAGAGAGTTAGGAAGCTAGAAAAAGAAATGAAAACAAAGAGCTGGACTATGTGGATCCCAGGAAAGGGGCTTTAGTATTCACACATGAATCCCAACTGGTCCGTAGAGATCTGTACCAGGTGACATTTCCCACACAGGGGTTTGTGTTTGTTGGATAAAGTGACATACTTCAGATGGATACCAAGAAGAATAAGACAGTAGTGACACAGCTATTAATGCTAGGTCCTGGTGCACAAAAACCATTGGCTGCTACAAGTCTTTTAATTTTTTTTAGAAAATATTTATTACATACAATGCAATACTGGAAGTGTGCAAGCAAAGGGAAGTTTTTTTAGACACTTTGGAGGTGCTTCATTCACACGCACCACTGAAGCAAAAGGGAAATCAAATCTGTAGGGCTCAAGGTGTGGTTCTGAGGGGGAGATTGCTGCTTCACTTCGATTTTAAGTTTTGTGGGGGAAAAGCTACAGGCACAGGCATTCTCCTGCTCCAGCCCCAGTGAAGCACATGGAAGATGTGCGAGGGGTCTCTTGTACAAATCCCACCAGCTTCAAAGGGGCACAGCATGGGGAAATGGCTCTGGTGGGTTGCACATACAGTGGTACCTCAGGTTAAGAACTTAATTCGTTCTGGAGGTCCGTTCTTAACCTGAAGCACCACTTTAGCTAATGGGGCTTCCCGCTGCCGCCGCACCTCTGCTGCGCAATTTCTGTTCTCATCCTGAAGTAAAGTTCTTAACTATTTCTGGGTTAGCGGAGTCTGTAACCTGAAGCGTATGTAATCCGAGGTACCACTGTACAGAGATAATTGTTCTGCAGAAGCCACATCTGCAGTGTCTTTTCTTTCGCTCAACAACATCAGACCCTCCAAGTGCCCCAATTTTCAGAGGGACATCCCTGATTCAGAGAAGCTGTCCTGGTTTCTGGTTTGATCCCGGAACATCCCACTTTTCCCTAAAGGTAAAGGGTAAAGGGTAAAGGGACCCCTGAGCATTAGGTCCAGTCGTGGCCGACCCTGGGGTTGCTGCGCTCATCTCGCTTTATTGGCTGAGGGAGCAGGCATACAGCTTCCGGGTCATGTGGCCAGAATGACTAAGCCGCTTCTGGTGAACCAGAGCAGCGCACAGAAATGCCATTTACCTTCCCACCAGAGCGGTACCTATTTATCTACATGTACTCTGATGTGCTTTCGAACTGCTAGGTTGGCAGGAGCAGGGACCGAGCAACGGGAGCTCACCCCATCGTGGGGATTCGAACAGCCAACCTTCTGATTGGCAAGTCCTAGGCTCTGTGGTTTAACCCACAGTGCCACCAGAGTCCCTTACTTTTCACTTTTCCTTAGGACATCCCTATTTTAATTGGAGAAATGTTGGAGGGTATGGAGTTATCCAACCCCTGAGCCGCCTGAAGGCAATCCTATACAGGGAAGTATTTTTAATGTTTAACGTTTTATTATGTACAGTGGTACCTCGGGTTAGGTGCTTAATTAGTTCCGGTGGTCCGTTCTTAACCTGAAACTGTTCTTAACCTGAAGCACCACTTTAGCTAATGGGGCCTCCTGCTGCCGCCGCGCCACCAGAGTATGATTTCTGTTCTCATCCTGAAGCAAAGTTCTTAACCTGAGGTATTATTTCTGGGTTAGCGGAGTCTGTAACCTGAAGCGTATGTAACCTGAAGTGTATGTAACCTGAGGTACCACTGTATTTATATATGTCGAAAGCCGCCCAGAGTGGCTGGGGCAACCCAGTAAGATGTGGGGGCTATAAATAGTACAATTATCATGATGGAATAGGGCACCCCTATTTTCATTGGAGAAGTGTTGGAGGGCATGCAACATTTGTATACACAACTTTATCTTGCACACACAAAGTATTTTCCTCATATAAGGGATCACAGATCAAAGGAGCTGTATAAGAACCTTAAGACAGTTTGTGAAACAACAAATTGGGGAGTTTCCAGATTGCGGGTCCTCATGTTGCATTAGATTTGGCACCAGGTAATCTCCTAACCACCCGGAATAGCTCTCTCCTGGTGTAAAAATGGGGGCTGCTGTAGGAATAGAATAATAATTTAATAATAAAAAATTTATTATTTATATGCCACCCATCTGACTGGGTTGCCCCAGGCACTCTGGGCGGCTCCCCCCAAAATGATTAAAAACACAATAAAACATAAAATATTAAAACTTTCCCTATATAGATCTGCTTTTGAATGTCTTCTAAAAGTCAAATAGTTTATTTCCTTGACATCTGATGGGAGGGCGTTCCACAGGGTGGGCGCCACTACCTGGAAGGGTCAAAATCCTGCTGGGGCAATGCATATAAAAGCGAAGTCTGTAGCCCTTTAGAACTGGCTTAACATGCTCACAGCAGAGGTGGCTAACCTGTGGGTTATCCAGATGTTGCTAGACTCCAGTCAACCTCTACCTGCAAGGCCAACTGTCAGAGACAATGGGAACTGTAGGCTAACAACATCTGGAGGGCCATAGTTTAGTCACCCCTGGATTACAGGGTCCATAATTTCTTAAAACAATTATTATTTAAAGCATTGATGCCCCATACTTTAGCCAAACAGGAGAAGACTTCATTATGAAAACTTCTTTTCAGAATCTGGTGGGTGCAGGACTGAGCTTACTTTCTTGTGGTGAGGAGGCCACGGCCGTGTGTTTTTATCTCCATTAAACATTTCTGCAGCACTCCATAGCCTCCCTAGTTTCTTGATCTGAAAAAGGCCTGTGGCATCTTCCCCTGGACTTTATCTAAAGAGTGGAAAAAGCCAGAGTATGTGTTTGGGTACATGTGACCACCAAACCCTTGAGACTGCTGCGCTTGCCAATTTCGTTCTTAAGGGAAATTCTTCCTCTTTCCTGTCTTTTTTTTTTTAAAAAGAGTCTTTCCATGCTGGTTTATTTTAAAATTCCAGTGCAGTGTGGGAAGTCCTGTAAGCCTAAAAGTATAAAAGGGAAGGCTTTACTTAAAAGACAATGGCAATGACCAGCTGCTAGGTGCAGACAGTAGATAGCTCCTTTGTGCTTACAGAAGGGTCTGGCTGAGGTGTCATGGAGTTTTTTTCTGAAACACAGGCACCCAGGAAGACTGCATAGTGCAGACCATTGGAGAGATGCTGTGTAGAATGAAAGGCAGGACATTCATACACACTCCTTGGCCACCTCGCAAGTCAGGTAAGTGCAACAAGTGTTCCTGGCCCACGAGAATTTTGCAGAAATTTTATTCCTTCTGCTTTCTGAACGCTGTTTCTTTTCTCATAAATTGATGGAGAATGGTTGGGAAGGGGAGGAAGCAGGAGAAATCTTTGGCACAACACTCAATACTTCATGTTATGTACAGAACAACAGGGAAGGGCAACAGCCCTGCTGATTATTATCACATTCTTTACACAACATTTTGCAGTTCAGCTTTAACAGAATATTACACTCTAACCTTGCACAGGCAATGTGTTGACACCAAACACATGGGCCGACGAAATTTAACTTAACCATTAAATCCAGTAAAGCACATACAAATTAAGAGGGCTATAGAATACAGTCATACCTCATGTTGTGTTAGGTTCATGTTGCCTCTTTTCGGCTTGCGAACACGGCAAACCCGGAAGTAAACTTTAAAGTAAAGTTTACTTCCGGGTTTCGCTGCACGTGTGCGTGCAGAAGTGTTCTGTATGCTTTGCGCATGTGCAGAAGCGCCGCTCTAGTTGTGGACTTCTTGGGGTGCGAACGGCACCCCGGAACGGATCGTGTCCGCAACTAGAGGTAACACTGTATGCTATTGCTGGACAACAACATTCTAAACTTATACAAGTTTTGTCAACTACAAAGGTTTGCTAAACACACACACACACACACACACACACACACACACAGAAATACTTCACACCCATTTCACAGTTCGGCACATTATGAAATACTTATCCTCTTTAAAATGCCTTTACCATATCCCTTGCCATATCAAATATATAACTCGCTTTCCCTTTAATTGCTCTTAAGTTCTCATTAACAAAATACTCTGCATTTCAAAACCACAATCTGTAAGAAATTATATTCCTTTAGAAGGGGAGGGGGGGATAGTGCAATTCCAGAGACCCCAACAGAAAGCTTCTTGCCTTTCAAGCAAGACGCCCTGACTGTGGGCTGGTGATGCAGCCCCACAAACATGGGGCAAATCTTCCAACTGCCAGCAGTGGGTGGAAGGGAATACTCCATATGGGGCAGTCAGCATTAGGAGCCTCATGCATGCATGGGTCTCCACATTATAGCCTTTGGCAGGATGCACAGCACATTCCAATACTCTATAATAACAAGTATTTAAGGCTCCAAAACATTATATGGAGCTTTCCGGTTCATGTGGCTAGCATGACTATACCGCTTCTGGCGCAATGGAACCCCTTGACGGAAACCAGAGCACACAGAAATGCCATTTATCTTCCTGCCACAGTGGCACCTATTTATCTACTTGCACTGGCGTGCTTTCAAACTGCTAGGTTGGCAGGAACTGGGACCGAGTAACGGCAGCTCACTCCATCGCAGAGATTTGAACCGCCGACCTTCTGATCAGCAAGCCCAAGAGGCTCAGTGGTTTAGACCACGGCACCACCCGTGTCCCATATGGAGCACTGCCACTGAAAGGAATACAAACTTTTAGGGCCTGCACCAGGGTGCTGATCCAACAGGACGAAGCACACATGTGACAGAGGGAATCATGTGTGAGTCTTCCCAGGCTGAAAGTCCAATCTTGTGCAAGTCAAGTTGCTGCCAATCACTTGGGGTGAGATGAATCCCAGACTCCACCAACAGATAATTGGTAGAAATAAATGCTACTCGTATACAGCTCCAGTTCCTGGGCTGGGATTCTAGAGGCCAGGCTTCCAGAAAGGATATTGCAATCGCTTCACACTGACTGGTTGTTTTGCTGCTGCCAGCTAAGGCAGGCATAGGCAAACTCAGCCCTCCAGATGTTTTGCGACTACAACTCTCATCATCCCTGACCACTGGTCCTGTTAGCTAGGGATGATGGGAGTTGTAGTCCCAAAACATCCAGAGGGCCGAGTTTGCCTATGCCTGAGCTAAGGCATGGTTTGGCTACGCATTTTGTCTGAACCCAGGCTTAGCTTTCTCCAGACAAACTGCAGGTTGTAAGCCATAGGATAAACCTTCATTACAGCTTGTTTCTTGTCTGCAGCCTGGGTTTTGACCATGTGTTAAGCCAAACCATAGCTTAGCTCCATGCAGTGCAGAAGTAAAATGACTAGGGAGGTGTGATACAGCTGCAATATTGTCTCTGGGATCTAACACGTTTGTGCAAAGCAATGCTTTGGGCTTAGCATGCAAACCAGACCACTGTGTGTGCACAACTTCCTCTCCATGAATGGATTATCTTCTTCATCCCAACAACTTGCAGAAATTTAAACATATTTCAAGCCTGTTTATAACTCTCATAGTTCCCTCTGGGAGCTGTAAATTCTATGCAAATAAAGAGCTACCCAGTGCCGTAAATATATCAGTGTTGCCAAAAACACATATGTCAAAACAGGTTACAAAAACTCATGGTTAAAAAAAGAAAAGAACCCATCCAAAACTATGACTGTAATCTAAAATTACAAAACGCTAAGATATAATAAACAAATTGGAGGGGGTGGGGGATGGAAGAAAGGTTTGTCTTCCAAATAGTAATCATTTTTTAAAATTGTCTTGAATTCAGTGGAGATGAATAAGGACCCCTCCAGAAGTCTTTTTCATTATGAAGATTTGTGCTCATAAGCAATCTTGCTTTCAATACTGTTTGTGCCTGTTTTGGGTGGAAATACTGCTTTGTTTCCAATCGGTGCATGTTCCACGGCTTCCCTGCTGAAATCCTGCAACATTTCATGCCACAAATGTTCTCTTCCTTTCTCTTGTCCTGTTCATGTTGCACAATAGCGCATGAGTGCCCCTCCAGCTAGCAATAGTGCAGTTAACACTGGAGGAAACATCACAGAACTACTAATAAAGTAACTAATCATGTGGAAAGTCCGGTATGGATCTATCACTAATTCACTATTACTGGGACACAGCAGAAGTGTTGGAGAATTCACCTATAAAAACAAAACAAAGACATAGTCAAAATATAATGTAATCTGCTCGGGGCAGACACCCCATTAAACTCGGTGAAATAATTTTCTGAGAAGCCAAAAACCTGTCTTTTTGATGAATTCAGAGGACACTCAATACACACAAAGATCAGGAAACTTCATCTCGTAGACTGGGATGGACTGGTAATGGTTGTGTCCAGTGTTAATCGCCACCGTTCCAGAAGGGCTCGGAGGAGGACTGGGGAAGATGGAGAACAAATAGAGGCATTGTTTTTAGGCTTTACTGCATGTTCACCATTTTGTTTGTCTTGCTTTTAAGTGTTTGCGATGAGGCACTCCTTTGAGGTTGTCTCCTGCCTGAGGTACTGCTGGAAGAAATATTGGGGTAATACCCAATACCCCCTGTGGGTTTGCCTGGACAACCCGATCGGATCAATTAATAGGCATTTATTCAGCATTGAAATGGACACCACTTTAATCCCACCTGGGAAGGGAAGAAAGTGCCGAGCAGATAGAAAGATACAGCAATATTTATGCTTTAAGCATTCCTAAACAACAGCTATTCTGTCCAGCTAAGTCATGTGTCATAGCTAAAGCTTTCTGGTATAGCAATTGCCTTCATCCTTATCTCCTTCATTCTGCTCTTCACTCAACTACAATATTCAATGGCTCTCTGCTCAAGTATACACGACTACTCAACTTTACAGCGCATGTCTGACTTATTCATAAACCCCCTTCAACATATTTTGGTTCTTTGCATAACATTATACTTTGGAAGCCAATCCTGAATGTATTGGATTTGTGACCACAGTGCTCATTTGCCTTCAGTAGCAGTAAAGCTCTGTTGGATGAAACACAATTGCCTCTGGTCTATTTCTGGGGAATCCTGCAATGTGTTTAAATGGTTACTCTGCTAACTATACGCTGGAATCTACTCTGGATCAATATTGAGTAGAATTCCAATGAGAAAACTATCATGGCTTCCCATGAAGAATCACAGGAAATATACTGTGGGAAAGGTGCGATGAAGCCTGTTACAGAGATTGTTACCACCACCGCCACTCCTCACAGAGCCGCAGTTTCCTGATGAGGGTTTCCTGATGAGAGGGAATGCCTGGTAAACCAATTTAACTCTGTAGCGCAGAGATGCTCTTTGAGAAAGGTCTACTGGTATCTCTTACTAACAGTCTAATCCATGGGTAGGCAAACTAAGGCCCGCCTTCTCAATCCGGCCCGCGGACGGTCCGGGAATCAGTGCGTTTTTACATGAGTAGAACGTGTGCTTTTATTTAAAATGCATCTCTAGGTTATTTGGGGGGCACAGGAATTTGGTCATTGTTTTCTTCCCAAATATAGTCCGGGCCCCCTCCCCAAGGTCTGAGGAACAGTGGACCAGCCCCCTGCTGTTCCCTTAGAACAGAGGTCAGCAACCTAAGGCCCATGGGCTGGTTCCGGCCCATGAGCTTCCCGGAACAGGCCCACGGCTGTTCTGTGGATCGGTGTGGGGATTCCGTGCTTCCCCCCCCCCCACACAGTGCCATTTTTTTCTCTCACCATGGGAACCGACTTCCAGGTTGGAAGTGCGCCGGAAATCCCGGAGGATTACCTGTACGCGTGCATATACGCTATTTCTGGCGTTCTTCCGACCCAGAAGAGCACCAGAAATAGCTTGCACTCACGTGTGGTCACACACACTCTGGCCCACCAAGAGCCTGAGGCCAGGGAGTGGACCGGACCGGCCTCAAAAAATGTTGCCGACCCCTGCCTTAGAAGGAAGTGCTACAGATGTTAATGGGACCCTAGGAAGTATGGATGGGGGTGCAGCCAACATCTCCCTTTGCCCCCACCCCAAAATAAAGTGGAAACACAAGTTATTTAAGGAACAACCTGGTAGCCTTGCCTATTCTTCACAAACGCAAAACCACTTCCACAAACTCTTACCGAATGGTCCGTTCCAATATCTGTGTCAGCCTGTCGTGGAGCAAGTTTGCCTGCAGAGAGAACATATTGGATATTTTAGGGAGAGGGGGGTTGCTGGGTAACCACTGCAACCTTCTGACAAATTGGTCTGGAAAAAACAGAGCCAGCAATAGCAGCACTGATCTTGTATCAGAATCCACTGGCATTGTGGGCATCTAGGGCACCATGAAGTTACTGGGATTGGACATGGTGGTTGTGGGCACCCACACAGCTGGGATTGCCCAATCGCATGGAAGCTTGTGCACGGACAGCTCCTTATGCATTTGGCGTCCATGACCAGAAAGCCTGTGGGAACACATGACTGTCTTGAGGTGGGGGGCAGCAGCATGCCTGACCCTGGGGACACACCCAGATGTGCAGTCCCTTTCCCAGTGACTGCCAGTGATTCACACAACTGATGTGCTAGGGGAGGGGTACACATCCAGGATTATATCCTTGCAAAAAGTTAGGTGCATCACCATTTCAAGAAAACTTGCCCACACCAAAACGCGTGTCTGTAAGCCACAAATTGTAAAGGCAAACTCTTAGGGCAGGGGTGGCTAACCATTTTGGGGGGTCAAGGGCCACGCTGAACCATCGTCATCCCTTCAAAGGGCCGCAGGTCAAAGCTGCTGACGCACAAAAGCAGGAATGGTCAACTTGCCGAAATGGGGATAGGCATTTTTTTTAACAAGACAAATTTTAGGGTCTCTCAAAGGGGAGGGGTTCCACACAAACCTTTTAGCATCACAGAGAGACCCACAGGAAGAAGAAGACGAGTTTGGATTTGATATCCCGCTTTATCACTACCCGAAGGAGTCTCAAGGGGACGTGGGTGGTACTGTGGTCTAAACCACAGAGCCTAGGGCTTGCTGATCCACGGGTCGGCGGTTCGAATCCCCACGACGGGGTGAGCTCCTGTTGCTTGGTCCCTGCTCCTGCCCACCTAGCAATTCGAAAGCGGGGCGGGAAGATAAACAGCGCTTCCGTGCGCTGCTCTGGTTCGCCAGAAGAGGCTTAGTCATGCTTGCCACATGACCCGGAAGCTGTACACCGGCTCCCTCGGCCTATAGAGCAAGATGAGCTCGCAACCCCAGAGTTGTCCCTGTCTCAACCTAACGGTCAGGGGTACCTTTACCTTTAAGGAGTCTCAATGTGGCTAACATTCTCCTTTCCGTTCCTCCCCCACAACAAACACTCTGTGAGGTGAGTGGGGCTGAGAGACTTCAGAGAAGTGTAACTAGCCCAAGGTCACCCAGCAGCTGCATGCGGAGGAGCGGGGAAGCGAACCCGGTTCCCCAGATTATGAGACTACCCCTCTTAACCACTACACCACACTGGCTCAGGAGTGGTTGGGCAGGGAGAGGAATTTTAGTCTCAAAACATCTGGAGGGCCGAGGTTGAAGAAGCCTGCCCTGGAAGATATCTTTGTAAGATGCCTGCCAAAGGGTACCTGTATGCATGGGGGAGGAGGCGGCATCTAAGTATAGAGGGGTGTTTGGGACTCCAACTCCCATCAGCCCTAGCCAGCATGGTGAATGGTTGAGGATTATGGGAGTTGCAGTCCCTAGCATCTGGAGGGTCTTATGTTGGCTATCCCTAGTCTAGAGACAGGAGAGCCTTAGCACTTTCTCTCTGACATTCGTCGCTAATGAGGTCCAGCGTACCTGGTGCATCTGTTTAAGCCCTTAGCAGGATTGAGTAGGTGGATCATGGCCCGAGTACTTACCTTGGTTTCACACTGTGCAGCAATTTCTTCAAAGGGAGCCTTCTGGAATCTTTCAATCACAAGGCGCCTTCTTTCTTTCTCTTGTTCCTCAAGCCCATTGTTGTCTTTTGGAGAGATGGGGGTGGGGGGAAAACCAACCAACTTTAAGCCAATGACTTTAAGCTGCTAACAGCATCAACAGAGTAACCAGAAACGTGGGAACAAAGCAAAGGGAAACATCAGGAATATTGTTCATCCTCATCCCAATTTAGGGCCAATGTATTAAACAAAGAGTGAAGTGAAATAATTCACCCTTGAAGGAGCATATTATTTTTACTAGTGAATACAGAAATGCAAAGCTTTCTTACCTATTGCCTGCTTCAGCGTCTCAAAGGTGATTTCTTCAGTGCTATTTGCCTAAAGAAACAATAGTGTTTAGGCTACTGTGTCAACCGCAGTAAAAGGTCAGCTACAATTCATCTTAAGTGTCTCAGATATTTTTTCCATCTGAAAAACAGCCCTTCGAATCATCTGAAGACATCTGAAGGCAGCCCTATTTAGGGAAGCTTTTAATGTTTGATGTATTAGAGGATTTTAATATTTTTTTGGAAGCCGCCCAGAGTGGCTGGGGAAGCCCAGCCAGATGGGCGGGGTACAAATAATAAATTATTATTATTATTATTATTATTATTATTATTATTATTATTATTATTATCTCTGTGTGTTTTTTTTTCCTGGTGACATTTTTACTTTAAATGCAGTACAGTAGATCTGCAAATGCAAATCATAATCCTG
The DNA here is from genome assembly GCF_964270895.1 of Podarcis filfolensis. Taxonomy (NCBI): domain Eukaryota; kingdom Metazoa; phylum Chordata; class Lepidosauria; order Squamata; family Lacertidae; genus Podarcis; species Podarcis filfolensis. Next base: position 80,504,655 of record NC_139603.1, on the reverse strand, counting down.
ACTACCACACCTTTTTGATTATAGATAGACTGGAAGCACCAAAGAATGTTTATGGGGGAAAAAAGATGCATGATCTTTTCTTTAATGGAACTGTTACGTACCTTTTCATCCAGGCTGCAGCCAGGCAGAAGGTCTACCTGAATTGACAAGGTGTCCACGATACTCTTCCTCCTGGACAACCTGTCTTCATCTGAACAAAAAGAGGAATGCCTGTCTCGTCAAGACATCATTGTGTTTTCCTGTTTTCTTTGCCCCAAACTGAAGCTAGTCAATTCAAATTTCAGTGGCCCCTCCCAGGCCCCTATGTCTGGCCCTTAGGACGCTGTCAAGCCACACCTCTTGTCTCTAGTCCACACCCTTCACCTGCCTGCTTCACTCTCTCTTTGAGTGCTTTTGCCTGGCTGGAATTCATCCTGAATCTCCAATAAGCCCTCTTGCTTGCATGGGTGGAGGCAAAACTAACCCCAAACTAACAGTCGGCATCAGCTAAGTGTCCCTGGGAGAAATGCCCTGTGACTGGGTCACCATCAATGAAAAGGTCCTCTCTCCAGTGGTCTTCTACTTAATTTCAGAAGATAGGACACTTACAGTACATTTCTGAGCACAATTCAAAGTGTTGGTGCTGACCTTTAAAGCCCTAAACGGCCTTGGCCCAGTATACCTGAAGGAGCGTCTCCACCCCCATCATTCTACCTGGACACTAAGGTCCAGTGCCAAGGGCCTTCTGGCAGTTCCCTCACTGCGAGAACTAAAGCCACAGGGAACCAGGCAGAGGGCCTTCTCGATAGTGGCACCCGCCCTGTGGAACGCCCTCCCATCAGAAGTCAAAGAGAACAACAACTACCAGGCTTCTGAAGGCAGCCCTGTTGAGGGAAGCTTTTAATGTTTGATGCATTACTGTGTTTTAATATTTTGTTGGAAGCTGCCCAGAGTGACTGGGGAAGCCCAGCCAGATGGGCAGGGTATAAATAATAAATTATTTTTATTATTATTATTTATTATTACAGGAAGGCATAAAGGTGTCAGAAAGCAGACAGGTTCATAGCTGGTGCCTCCAATTCCATGGCCTTGAGCCATCAAGGGCTTTGCAAGAGAATACCAGCCACTTGAACTGTGCGCAGAAGCACACTGGCAGCAAAGAGGCAGTGTGGGGTAGCGGTTAGAGTGCTAGGCTGCAATCTGGGAGACGGGAGTTCAAATCCCCACTTGGCCATGAAGATTACTGGGTGACTTTGGGCAATTACTATCTCTCAGTCTGGCCTATTTCGCAGGGGTGCTGTGAGGATCACATGGAGGATAGGAAAGCCCTTGGAGGAAAGGTGGGATATAAATGCGAAGATAGATAAAAAAACATTTGGGAAAAATACCTATGAGATGCGCACAAATATGCTACATCTACTAGGGTTGCCATCAGCGCCAGATTTACGTATAAGCTAAAGCTATAGCTTAGAGCCCTATTCTCTTGGGGGGCCCAAAAAATGTAAACGGAAAAACCTGGATGTACATTTCCAAAATATAAGATAAAAAACAAATAAAATAAAACCTACATACAGCAACAGTGTTTTATGTTGTGGAGGCTCCTATGATGTAAGTCATGGGCCCCGCCTGCTAGCCTGCTCCCTAAAATATCACTGGTTTGCTCATTTCTATATATAAGGTGCCTACATTCTGCATGGACTGGTTGCATGGCAACATAGGCAAACGGCTTTAGATACCTATTAGGTCCATAAATTACCATACAGCATATATTAAACACAAAAAACAGCGACAATTTGTTGTTGACAAAGGACAGCTGGACATATAAAGGGCCCCATTACCTTCAGTCCTCATCAAACCTTCAGTCCTCATCAACCCTGGTTGCCCTATTTCAAAAAGTAAAAACCAGGACACCCTGTATGGCAGCCCTAATGTCTACAGTTGTGTGGGTCACAGCTACTAGGAGCAGGGGAAATAAGGGGAAATCGCACAACACTGGGATTTTCTACCTATGAGCATAAGGAGCTTATTTGGCTGTCTCTGGGTGCTACCACCATGAAGCTATAACAGGAACAAGCAGTGGCAGCTCCAATTTACCTTTTGACTTGCGCCTGCTTTTATGAGGCTTTTTGCCAGATGGGAATAGAGCTACATTTCCGAAGATGCATAAGAATGGAAATAGAAGCTTTAGGATGACATACCATACGGAAAAGCCACCAACATTTGGGCCAGTATCTAAAGAACTGGGCTACCCAAGAAAGGCTCTGGGTCTCAGTTCCTTTGAAATGCTCTGAACTGCATTTAATATGTTAGTGATGGAGAAGGAGCTTCTTCCCCACCCCCAAGAGCTAAACATGTATGTGTGCATGTTTCACTCTGTATATAGTTATCTCTCTGGTTATCTCTCGCTTGGACTACTGCAATGAACTCTACGTGGGCCTACCTTTGAAGGTGACCTGGAAACTACAACTAATCCAGAATGCGGCAGCTAGACTGGTGACTGAGAGCGGCCGCCAAGACCATATAGCACTGGTCCTGAAAGATCTACACTGGCTCCCAGTACATTTCCGAGCACAATTCAAAGTGTTTGTACTGACCTTTAAAGCCCTAAATGACCTCGGCCCAGTATACCTGATGGAGCGTCTCCACCCCCATTGTTCTGCCCGGACACTGAGGTCCAGCACCGAGGGCCTTCTGGCGGTTCCCTTGCTGTGAGAAGCCAAGTTACAGGGAACCAGGCAGAGGGCCTTCTCGGCAGTAGCACTTGCCCTGTGGAACACCAGATGTCAAAGAGAAAAACAACTACAAGACTTTTAGAAGACATCTGAAGGCAGCCCTCTTTAGGGAAGCTTTTAATGTTTAATAGGTTATTGTATTTTAATATTCCTATTGGAAGCCGCCCAGAGTGGCTGGGGAAACCCAGCCAGATGGGCGGGGTATAAATAATAAATTATTATATTATTATTATTATAGAGACACAGAATCAATAAGACTATCGAGCATGCCTAAAAGTAGATCCAAGAAGACTTTGTTGTTCACTAGCACTGAAATGTTGTTCACAGCATTTATTCATCTCCAAAGGGCCTCCACGATGGATATAAATAGCTGCAATCAAGAAAGCCAATAGGATATGCTTCTAAAAATGTATGCATATGCATTTCACTCAGATAATATTATGAGTATTTGGGATTCTCCTACAACAAGGATGGGGAGCCTGGTTGCACTTCCAATGTTGCTGGACTGCTGGAAAGCACCAAAGGATGCTATATGCAACCCCCTCCCTTAAAAAAGCAGCTATGATAAACAGTGGTCAATGACTACAGGTGAAGAGGATGCGTGAGCCACCAGGGGCTTACCTGTCACAAGTGGTACATATGGCACAGACAGTCTCTCCACGCAGTAGCCACTGCCACCCAGCGATTCTGCCATTTGGTTGGTCAAGAAGAACAAGCTCGTTTCGTCCTTCTCCAGGGACTTGGGCAGGCTTCAAAACACAATTTGCAATTGTGGATTTAAAACCATTAGATAAAAGAAGCATGAGGAAAAAAGAGAGGCATGGTTCAGAATGTAGGTTAGAGAGAATTACCCAAAGGTGCATATTGCACCCTAGATCTGATTCTTAAATAGTATTTAGTACCAACAAGACCAGGGATGTGCCTTCCAGGCCTTTCTACCTAGCCACACCCCTTCTCCACAGGCCACACCCCTCACTGGCCCTGCTCCACACCTGGAGTGTTTGTACAGTGGTACTTCAGGTTACATACGCTTCAGGTTACAGACTCTGTTAACCCAGAAATATTGCTTCAGATTAAGAACATTGCTTCAGGATGAGAACAGAAATTGTGCTCCGATGGC